>NW_028274816.1:106861056-108139056 GCF_037043125.1 Eumetopias jubatus
ATGCCTACGTTGATCAGAATTCTCCTACCTCTTGACTCCAGCCACAATATTGACAGGTTGCTAAGAGTTCCTCGAGGGCTGGAGCCCATCCCGGGAAAAGAGGAAAGCTGCACAGCTTGGCCTTGCCAGACCCACGGAGGCGCATCGCTGACCTCTGTCTTGCCGTGGCAAGAAGCCCAGACTTGTTATATAAAAGATCTGGCCTGCAGCTGGAGCCCGAGCAAAAACACATAGCCTAGAGCCCAGGCCTCTAAATCCCGCCAGGGAACATCTGAGGCCAACCTTCCCTTGAGTTGACAAAGAGAACACTCTCCAAGGAGTGGGGTAGAGGCTTCCTAGAAGGTTGGTGGCCGGAAGTGGCAGAGATGGGGAGAGGTGGGAAGCCCGCACCTTACAAAGGGGGATGCACTCACGAGCTTGCACACCAGAAGCAGCCTCGGGTCCTGTCCTCCGGGAAGCCCTACTTGACTAGATACATTATTTGGATTAAACACTCCTCTCCAAAGAGAAGGGGGTGTGTACTCCAGGCCTATGAGGGCAAAGCAGAAGCCATCTTACTCAGCCTTTCCCAAGGATGCAGGGAACAGCAGTGCCTGGGGCTCCAAGGAAGCAGGCCCCTGCCATCCACCACTGGAGTCTGTTCTCCCTTCACTTTCTGTTTGTAGATCTAAAGAGGGCCACTGATCTCAGCTGCAGCAAATTCTTGTTGGTTCAAGGTGGGGCATTCCCATGAGAATTCCTGTCCTCTAAACCATGCCAAACATTTGGCCCCATCTCATCCCTTGGCTGTCTGTTCACTGGCCTTCATGGAACTGGCATCCAGACTCACAGAGGCCAAATCTTGTTCTCATTTCCTTATCCTTCATTCCAACATGCCGAGAACAGTACGGGGCATTCAGATGTTCACTAGCAACATTTGAAAATGGATCTCACTAAAAAAAATAAATAAAAGAAAGGGACCAACGGGACATGCACAAAAGAGGAGGTAGGGGACGTGAGTGCACGGAACACTTTCACGCTTGGCTGTCACCCCACCTGCAAAGCAAGAAGAGCGGGCACACGCTCCCGGCTTGCAAAGGAAGAGCCGACTTGCCCAGGACCCTCCAGGATTCAGGGCCACTTCTGAGCCCCTGTTCTTCCCACCCTGTTTCCTCTTTCCTGAGTACAACTCATGTGTTCTGAAGTCAGACACGCATGGGTTTAAACGGTATCAAAAGAGAAAAGACTGGACTCTGAACAACTGCTAAGAATGCTGAAGTCCTGAATCAGATTAAGATATATCTTCGTATGGGGGCGCCTGGGTGGCTCAGTCGGTTGAGTGTCTGACTCTTGATTTTGGCTCAGGTCGTGATCTCAGGGTCGTGAGATCAAGCCCCGAGTTGGGCTCCATGCTCAGCCGGGAGTCTGCTTGGCATTCTCTCTCTCCCTCTGCCCTTCCCCACCCCTGCAGGCACACTCTCTCCCTCTCCCTCTCAAATAAATAAATAAATCTAAAAAAGAGAGAGAGAAAATTTTACATAGGAGACGACTCCTTGCTCCGGTGAACACTATCTTATTCAAAACTCCGGGAAGCCCGGAGTTTGGGTGGATGATCTGCAGAGATTCCTTCCAAGTTTAGGATTCTTATTGAAAAGACTGCCAGGAAGAAAAATACTGACAGAGAGGACCTGGGCTCCAAAGGACTCGAACGGGCCCAGTGGACTCCCATGGGCTGCTGGCTAGGGCTTGAGTCTTCATTATCTGAGAGCTTTCCACTCTTATTGCTCCAGCGGGATCTACCCAGGCTCAACACACTTTTTGGGCCTCTCTCCCAGTTGTCTGGGGAATACAAACTCTGTTGAATGTTGGCTTGCTTAATTTTAGAAAGGTAAATCTCATTTTTGAAAACCTAGAAGAGATTCCAAAGTCAACTCTTGCTTACCCACACACGAAGACTCAAAGCCAGACTAGAAAACCCAGATTGACTTCTCTCTTCCACCAGCCAGGTGGAATGCAAACTCGTTTTCGCCTAAGTTTACAGAGAAAACCAAGCTGGTAAATATCAGATGCGGAAAAGCCATATGGTGAAGATATACAGCCAAAACCCAGGCCAGATCATTTCAGTGACTGAGAGTTGTTAAGTAGACCAAAGGTCTCCTCAGCCAGCCCCCACCCCCCATCCTTATCCCCTTAGGAGAGCACGTCATTACCTGGGTGGCTTTGTCATTGGTACAGCAGGTGAAGGCCCCATCGGCATCTCGTGGCCACTGGCCCAGAAGGTAGGAGCTGAGGATGGTGTCCAGGGAGAATGTACGCCGGACCTGGGGTGGCTGAGGCCTACACACTGACTTTTCTGGGGCCACGGAGCATGGGACGCTGGCTGGAAGAGAGCACAGCCCGCATACCTTGGCATCAGCATGGAGGAAGGAGGCGAGCTAACCAACCTCCTGTCTCCTAGGAAATCCTCACCTGATGGCCACGTCTTCACTTGTACCCACCTCCCTCCTAAAAGATTCTTTGAAGCGGCCCATAAAAGCCAATACAGTCTGACCAGAGCTTTTCCGACTTAACCAGCTGGCCTTTATCACTGGAAACAATTTATACCATTTTACTTTAGACAAGGGGTTATTTTGTAAATGTCTTCTATCTTTTTCCTGTTCCTAGTGGACTATGAGCCCTGAACTCCTAAGTCTCGGATTGAGTTCCCGAGAGCAGGACTGTTTCCCATCATTAACGAGGGAACTCTAAGAGGCCCCAAACCAATCTTTCAACCCTTGCTCTGCCTCTCTCCAGCACCCACTGCAGGGCTCCTAAGCACTGCACAAATTCAACCCAATTAACTGAAGGACTCTTCATACTTCCTTCATGACTGGTTAGCTCAGGGAACCTAGGTGACTGAGACAAAGAGAACAACAGAACTCCTTTCAACCCTCCGGGATGGAGGAATCCAGCTCAGGAAAATCAGTCTTTTGGTTCCCTCCTCTGTCTCCCCTCTTCTGGCTAAATGGGACAAAAATAAAGCAATTATAAATCCAACTATTTAATTTTTACCTTGGTTAAAGCTTTTCGGGAGAAGGTAAAAATTGAGACTGTTGATAAAACGTAAGGGTTCTGGAATCATCTGTAAGTTTCAATCATCTATCTGGGTTGACCCTGCTTTCCACGGCCACATTCAAAACATTCTACTATCTTAAGATCTGTAAAACCTCTTTCCTTTAAACAGAGCAAAACATTTTCACATCTGTAGTAATCCCTTGATGATTCATGTGTGCCTCTAGCACAGCAAAAGGAACTGGGGATCGTAGGTATAAATAAACTTGAAGAGCTTTATATTAAAAAGACACCAACAGGTTGGCAGTTCCTCAAAAAAAAATCAAACATAAAATTACCATACAATCCAGCCATTGCGCTTCTAGGTAAATATACAAAAGAACTGAAAGCAGGGTCTTGCGCACTCCTGTTCATGGCAGCGCTATTCACAACAACCGAAAGGCAGAAGCACCAAATGTCCATCAACAGATGAATGGATAAACCAAATGTGGCGTATACATGCGATGGATCATTAGTCTCAAAGGGGGATGAAATTCTGATACATTCTACAATACAACGAAACTTCAAAACATTATACTAAGTGAAATAAAACAGACATAAAAGGACAAATATTATATGATTCCACTTCTGTGAGGCAAACTCATAGGGACAGAAAGCAGAATAGAGGTTACCAGGGACTTAGGGGGTGAAGGGAATGGGGAGTTATTATTTATGGGCACAGAGTTTCTGCTTGGCATGATGACAATGTTCTAGAAATGGATGGTGGGGATGGTTGCACAGTATCGTGAATGTACTTAATGCCACTGAATTATGAACTTAAAATGGTTAAATGGTAAAATTTATGTTAAGCATTTACCATGATAGAAAAGGAGATACTAGTTAACACTGTATATTCTCCAAATTCGTTTATGTATTTACACACATTTTGACACAGTAGTAATCAATGTGAAATATACATTATGTTCTGCTTTGTTCTACCCATTTCATATACCCATTTCCAGGTATCAACAATCTACATATTTGTCATTTCCAATGACTACATAATATCCCATTAGGTTGGTATACAGTTGTCCGCTTGAGGGGTCTCCCTGCTCACAATCTAGATATCACAAATGTTACTGCAGGGATAACTTTCAGTCTGTTTTTATCTAATTCCTGGCATATTTCTGAGTCCTCTCCCTCAGCTAGCATATGTGTTCATTTAAAACAAAAGAAAATGACACATCGCAAAAGTAGTAAGCGTGAATTGCAGAAAAGTCAGGAAATACCTAAACAAAAAGAAAAACCTCAAATCTCAATATCCAGAGATAATCACTGCAATACTATGAGAGAGAGATCCTTGTCAGCCTGACTGCTCTGTGTAGGTTTTAAAATAAAAAATGGGACCATACCACACAAATTGTTTTGCAATATGCTTTCACCTTATACCATAAACACTCTTCCAAATAATATATATTGACCTACAAGATATCCTTTTAAAAGACCTTAACATTTCTGTTAAAACTCTTCAAAGGCTCGTTTTCGAAGACAGTAGCCAAAGGCCTCATGTTCTGGTCCCACTTACCTTTCCTGTACATTTCACTCCTCTTCAACGTCTCTATGTCCCGGACAAGCTGTACTATGAAGCATTTCCCACCCATATCCTGTGCCTTCCCTCCTCTGAGGTTTTGCACAGGGGCCCAGAGTTGAAATCTGCCCTATGCATTGGGGCCAGCCTAACTGCCTGTACACCCACAAAGCCGTCTGGATTCCCTGGAAGGATTTTCTGATTTTCCCCAGCTCTTTGTACTCTTCTAATACTTAGAATCCTCTCTCTTGGATTATGGGTATTTTAACTCCTAGATAATAAACAACGTGCGGCCAAGGACTGTCTCTAATTTATCTTTGTACCCCACACAGTGCCGAGAACATAGGGCTGGTGTTTGGCAGATGCTTAAGTATTCATATAAAATCAAAAAACCGTTACTACAAGGGAACACCTGCTCTAATTAGATCATGGATTCGAAGTTTGTCTGCCTTGCACATCCATGCTCAACCCGCCCCCCACGAGTAAAGCCCCTAGGGCTGCCTGTCTCTACCTTTCTCTGGCTCAGGAAGGCCTGGCCTCTCTCTTCTCCTTCCTGTGCCTTGTCACCCAGTAAAGTCAGTGATAGGCACGCTGGGTTCAAGCTCCAACTTCACCTCCCACACTAGCATGTCAACCACTCTTTCTCCTGTCCTGGGTTTAAGATCAAGAGGTGGCAATCCAGATATTTTGGGGAGGTTTTGACGCATGCTGGCAGGCAGGTCAGACACAACACTGCTGCCCTGTGGGCCTCTGAAACCGTCTGGGAGAGCCTAGGGAGGAGGCGGGCGGCAGCCCCAGAAAGCAAGTTTATGGGAACACATGACAGAGCGGCAGAGAGGCAGGTGGGAAGCCAAGGAGCAAGAGGCTGGCATAAAGGCCAGAACACGGTGGTCCTGACAGCTGCTTCAGCAGCGAGGAGGAGGGATCTCTGGGAACAGCCAGGCCCAGCCCTCCGCAGAAACTGCAGCAAAAGCCTCCTGGAGATTTTTCTCTTACTGAGACCACGAGAGCTCTCCAGTATTTATATAGAACTTTTAAGGTTCACCCCATCTGCACAGTCCTTTCATATGGGTCTTCACTCTCCCATCAGCCCCAAAAGGAGCTTGGGGGGGTTGTAAGGGAACCGAGGCCCAGAGAGGGCCAGTCTCTGACTGGACTCAGTTGCCCACGAGGTCCGAGGTGGTCCTACGCCTAAACCCAAGCCTCCTTCCTCTTCAGTCACCCCACGCGGGCTCCTGGCCTTGGCCCTTCCACATCAGGAACACTCTCTGAGGTTGCAGGGGACACCTGCCTAGACACCTGCAGGAAGGACTGTCTTTTTAGCTCCTTTTCGGGGAAGGGAGTCTTTTGATGGCAGGCATTGCCCAGGTGTCTGTACTGACTTTCTGTTTTTCGGGTTGGTTGAGTTTTGAAGTCTTTGAAACCTTGGGATTCTACTATCTCCCAGGGACAATTTAAACCACACCCATTTGGTATCAGTTCACATTACCCCTCATATCCCACCCCACTCATGAGCTACAGTAGGAATCCAATCTCAAGGGCAGTCATCAGAGGTGGGACCGTACTCCCAGTACTCCTAGGGTGAAGGAGGACCCAGAATCCCGGAATTCGCGGTGAGAATCCAACCACCCACTTTGGTCAACTCTACATGCTTTCTGGCTACCTTTGACCAAAGCGATTCACAAAGACTCTGAGGGCGTCATGGGTCCTGACTTGCTCTTCCATATACAAAAAAAAGTAACACAATAAAAATAAATTAATTAATTTTTTAAAAAAGGAAGAAAACAAGACGGGAGCAGGAAATAGGAATGGAGAGAAACTGAGCACCCCAATCCAGGACCAGTGGCCCCTGATGCCCTCCTCTCTGCCAGACCTGCAAGGATCTCACTGCATCCAAGTCAAGCTGGAGGCCTTGCCTCAGTTTCTTTTCCCTCAAGGAGGCAGCCGGGCCTCAGCCTTATTTCTAGGGTGACCACATCCTCCTGCTGATACAGCTCCTACCAGTCACAAGGTGACAGAACCACCTTCTGTCTCAGAGACCTCAGCAAGTCCCCACTTCCCCTCCCCAGCCCCCAATTCTTGGCATGTCCTGACACCTCTGAAGAGAATTAAAATGCCAGGTTTCCTTCATGCCCAGAAAATGAGGGTACTTTTTGAAAAACTAGATTTTGATAGGAAATGAAAACTTAGCACTTATTTCAGAAACCTCGCCCTAAGTGGTTTGGTGAGCACCTGCTAACATGGGCGCCAAAACCGATGAAGGGCTAACCCGATGTGTCAAGTTCCCCCCAAGTGCAAGCTAGAATCAAACAGCGAGGGGCATCAGGCTGGAGCAGTGTGGCCCCCGAATATGCATCCTCCAAGGGGCAACAGGCTGGAGCAGTGTGGCCCCCGAATATCCACAAGACGCTCAGATGTGAGGGACCCACTTCTTACCAAGGCTCTACCTTCCTCCTGATGGGACTGCAGCCAACAACACCCAACCTCCCTGGACCTGCCCTCCCATTTGGCAAGCGGAAGCTCAATCCCAGCCTACAGTTACTTCCAACTGATGCCTTTAAGAAAAGAAGGGGAGATGCAAAACTGCTTTTAAGTCTTCACTAAGCAGATTAGGTTGAACCACTTCATGTCACTTAAACCATCCCTCCTCCACAATTCTTTAGGATAGAAGGTGGGGTAAAGGGGGCGCCTGGGTGGCTCAGTCGTTAAGCGTCTGCCTTCCGCTCAGGTCATGATCCCAGGGTCCTGGGATGGAGCCCCACATCCGGCTCCCTGCTCAGCGGGAAGCCGGCTTCTCCCTCTCCCACTCCCCCTGCTTGTGTTCCCTCTCTCGCTATCTCTCTCTCTGTCAAATAAATAAATAAAATCTTAAAAAAAAAAAAAAGGTGGGGTAAAGGAGCCTAGAAAAGGATTCAGCCCAGAAAAGACGCACAGAAAGAGTTCCAGCCACACTGTCCTTTGGGAAGGTGTACTTCTTTAGCGTCAAAGCTTTGACCGGTGACAGCCTAACCCAACACGGACGCTGCCTTGAGGAAACGGTGGAGAGGCGGCTTACATGTGCCTGTGCTGCCCAGGGGGCCCTAGCTCAGCTGGGAACGTCCCAGAAGAAATCTCACAAGCGAGTGTAGTTGAAATGGGACCTCCTGGGCTTCTCCCTCATGGATATCCCGGAAAGATCTGGGGATTGGGTTCCGCCCTGCCATTGTGTGATTATGGTCAACGAAGAAGCGTTGAGAAGTCACAACGGTTGCTTGTGGTTGGAAGCTGAACTGGTTTCATTTCTGGAAAGTACCCCTCTCAGATTTGGGAAACAGGGGGAGGGCAAGAGGACAATCAGCTCCCCTATCTGAGAAGGGACGCCCAGATCATGACGGGCCGTGACAAAGCAGCAGGCAGCCGGGGCACCGGCTGGGTGCCTGCAGGAGGGTGGAGTGTCCTGTTTACAGCGCTGTGGGGTATTATCGGCCCATCGCATGCAGCAGCCTCCACAGCCCAACCACCTGGCGAAGTACCCTGGCACGGGGCCAGGCCATTTCACCATGCAGCTGAGTAGTGGCGGATGCTTGGGTTCTTGGGCAACAGCAAATGGAAAAAACAAAACAAAACAGCACACACCGGAGATAAGAAGCCTTAGGTGCTATCTTCCAGAGCCACTCGGTTCTGTTTCCCAACTGCTGCATTTGTATGGCTGTGGGGACAGGAGCTCTGAGGGCAGAGGGCCGGCGGTCGGGTGTCTGTGCGTTGGGGGAGGAGTTCCAAGAGCAGAAAGCAAAGAGCAGACAAAACACTGGACCGAGAGCGGCCAAGAGGGGCCTGGCGTACCACCATGGACCGACTGATTCCTCTGATGAGCAGATTCTGAGCGCCCAGGCCGAGCCAACCTATAAGCACTGGTGACACAGGAGGAGCACCCGAAGCTGCTGACGGGGGTGAAGTGTGCAAGGCCACGGTAATCCCTAGGGGCCAGGCTACCAGACACAACTCCCGGGGATCCCCCCAGCTAATGCCACTTCGGAAGGCCCACCAAACCGTCTCTGCGGCTCCCTCCTCTCCCCGGTTCAGGCCTGACCACCGCGGCAAACCCTCACCCCAGGAACCCAGAGGAGGATGACAACAGTCAGAAGAAGCGCAGGACGGGGGTCAGGGGAAGGCAGCAGATGATGCAGGAAGTGCGGCTTTCGGGGCTGCCTTTCTCAGCTTGGCCAGAGATAGAGTGTACGGTGGAAGTTTGGCAGCTTACAAGGAGAAAGCAGCCGCTGGCCAAAGGGTCCCAGCTGGGCATCTGGGGGGTGGGGGGGGCGGACGTCACTCACGTTACCACCTTTGAAGCAATGTAGAAGCCTGGGAAATGAGACAAGGCTACTCTCCCCCACCCTCCATTAACACGAGGCCCAGTGATCCCAAAATACCCAAGAAGGACTGCAGAAGGCAGAAAGACAGCCGATGAGATCATACGTGTGGCCCAAACTCAACAACTGGCTAGTCTAACAAGTGAGCTACGAGTCAGTCACTTTCTCACGTTGTTGGGCTTTGAAGCGTTATTAGCACTAGTCCCCTGCCTCTCCTCTTAAATAGAGCTCCCAGTACCAGCAGCTGTAACTATACTGGAGGAAATAAGAAAATGCACATGAGCAAAAACTGAGAAGTTAAAACTGCATGTCCCCGGCCCAGAGATCGCCTCCTGTCCACATCCTTCCTGATCTCTCCCCATGCACGCATGTATGCACATCTCTTTAATAAAATGAGATCCTATGATACGTTGTTTTTCTGCAATCTGCTTGTTTCCGTCACTGATCTTCCTTCAGAAAGAGGAGCAGGCAGGGGCGGGGCAGTCTAGGAAGCTGCGGCCGGGCACAAGGCTGGCCATCAAGGGAGCAGGCCCTGCCCTGTCCCGCCCGCCCCCCACCCCCAGCTATGATGCAGCACTTCTGCTGGGGGCCAGGCGGGAGGGGGATATGTTAATCTGGAGAGAAGCCAAGTAAACCAGGGAATCAGAATTTCTAAACATTTCCCCAATAACAGAATGGCAGTAAGGAGGGGAAGTTCCTTCCAGCAGCTTGATAGGGATTCTTTTTCCATTTCAGTCTCTGTGTCGGGATTAAACACTGTAGGCGGTCTTCTGAGCAACCTGTGGTCCGGTGCCGCTGAGCTGCTTAACTCAGGGACGTGTGGGTTTGGGAGGGAAGTTGTGGTCAAACTGAAATCCCCAATGTGACCATACAAGAGTCAGAAGCCCTCCTTGGAAAGCCCAAGGAGACCCCATCCATCCCAGCTAGGAAAATTACACCTGGGGCTTTAAACTCAACACCAAGCAGAGAGCTCACTTCAGCCACAACAGGGAGAAAAAGCTACAGAAACTAGAGTTAAAAAGAAAGAAGGAAAGAAGAGGAACGTTACATTTCCCGGACCAAGGAGGCTTATCTAAAGAGACAAGAGTGATGATAGTTGTATACGCATGTAAAACTACTCAGCCAGCCTCTCAATTAATTGCTAATTCCACGGTTAAGTGTGCATCTCACGTGAAAGCATTTCTGGCCCTGTGTCTGACTTCCCAGCACGCAGACCACATCTATGGGAAGCCGGAGAGAAGGGCCAGAAGAAACCCATCTAGAGAGGTCACTGTGCAGAAAACAATAAAGAATATGCTCTTTGCATCAGCGAGGGAAAAGGGTTATCCCAAGTGTGTGTGCGCGGACGTGTGTGTGTATAAAGAGTAGACAACAGTTATTTAGACGGTTGTTCAATTCTCAAGAAGCTGCAGTTAGAAGAAAAGGAAGTGGTGTGAACTTTTCACCTTTTATCTGAATTCTCTGAAGAGTTCTGTAGGATTTCAACATCCTTAAAACAAAACAAAATACTAGCAGTTAGTGATTGGAGCATGCTTTCCTTTGGGAGCCACTTGGCCTCTGCAAGAATAGCATAAATAGCACATAGCCTAGCCCTCTCCGTCTTAAAAAAAAAAAAAAACAAAACAAAACATAAAAAAACCCACCCATGGTTATTTGGGAGCGACGAATCTCTGGGTGGCCTATAAACTCAGAGGACAGGCATAAACCCTTCAGTATCTCCACTTCTCACAACAGTCTGATTCCTATCAAGTCAAGAAGAAATCACAACATCCAGTCAGCTCTCAGGTAGTCTTGTAAGATAAGTGAGGGGGAGGAAGAACCAGAGATCAAGGAGGTTCATCTACAATAAACCCCGTGAGAGGACATGTGTGATTGAAACTCGCTGATTCCTGCTCTGAAGGTGTGCACCCTATACTCGCATGAACTCATCCATGGAAGAGGATGCAGAACTTCCAAGGGGTCACAGGTGGGGGCCTGTGATGCACCCTCAAGTAAAGAGGTGAACTGATTTCTCCAGGGCCACAGAGCAAACGGAGATGCAGATCTTTGTTCCCCAGAAGACTTGTGAGAATAGAATCCCCACCCCTGTGTTCCACTGTCAGACTCAATCATCATGACCACCTGGCTGCTTTGGTTCAGGAACTAGTTCACGGGTTGGAAGAGTTCTAGTCCTTTCCCTTGCTAGGAATCAGGGTGCTCATTCCTGGGTCTCAGGGAACACTGTTTTACCCACTGGGCATCTTGGATGGGTCAAGGGGGAGAAGAAAACAATTAAAGAATGAGATTCCTTTTTTAGTGAGGAGAGTGGAAACTGTGTGAAAGGAAGAAAAGGAAATGAGAACAGAATTACAGCTAACTCCCAAATAGTCAAAATAATTTCTGCTTTGTGAACCAACTAGGACTTATTTTTAGCTCCATCCAGCCTGCCTTCCCCTGACCTGAAGCAAACTGCTAGAAGCAATATATGTGTAAGCAACTATTACTCAATTACCAATACCAAGTCACACAACATACCTAGTCTTTGACAGAATTTGATTGACCCTGTTTTGTTGCCTTCCCCCCAACCTAAGATTTCAAAACCCAAAAGAAAAAAATTTTTATTCCTCTTTTGAACTTCTCATGTCCATAAATGCTAATTCAGAACTAGCCTTATGCAACCCCAAAGTAATCTCTTAGGAAGAGTCATCAGTGGGTGCCAAACCACTGGAAGAAACATTGTAGGGAACAGAATTTTTAAATAATGCCAAAGTATCACCCCATAAACCACTTATTAAAAGAATAATGTAGTTTTACAGTGGGAAGTCTGGTGGTCACCACCTCAAGTGATCAAGTTTAGCCTTTACTAGTAAAGGACACTCTGACCTAATATACCTCCTAAAGTGATATAAAATACACAGCTTCACCCACGAAATGTTCTTGCTAGAAATGTTTTACCAGAATCAAATCAGGCCCCAGACCTAACTTTCCACTTGCAGGAAATACAGGGGATAGAGGAGCAAGTTAAATGTCACCATGAAAAAACACCCAGAAAAATCCAGAATGTGGGACAGCTAGAAGGCAGAACTGGTCCATGCTGATTTGCAAAGTCATTAAAAACCAAAAACACGAGTGGAAGGGGAATTCTAGATAAACTTTTTAAAAAGACGTAACTGGGGCACCTGGGTGGCTGAGCTGGTTAAGCGTCTGCCTTCGGTTCAGGTCATGATCTCAGGGTCCTGGGATTGAGCCCCGCATCGGGCTCCCTGCTCAGTGGGGAGTCTGCTTCTGCCTCTCCCGCTGCCACTCCCCCTGCTTGTGCTCTCTCGCTCTCTCAAATAAGTAAATAAAATCTTTAAAAAAAATAAATAAATAAGAAAATATAACCAAACGAGAGTCTTTACTGGATTCTGGCTCAAAGACAAAAACAAGGGGCACCTGGCTGTCTCAGTCAGTAGAGCATGTGACTCCTGATCTCAGAGTTGTAAGCCCCAGCCCCATATTGGGTGTTGAGATTGCTTTAAAAAAAATAAAAATCTTAAAAAAAAAAAGAGCAATCAGAGGGGAAATTTGAAAAGGGACTGGATACTAGATGATATGGGATTATAGATAATTTCTTCAGGGTAATAATGATATTGTGATTATGTAGAAGAATGGTCTTATTCTCAGGAGATACCATTGTGGTTAAGGGCAAAAAGTGTCATGATATCTGTCATTTATTTTCAAACAGTTCAAAACAAATAAACAAAACACACATACAGATGCACATATAAGTCTAGACACACACATATGTAACACCCAGAAGGAGAGAAGAGAAATTTGACAGCTGTAGGCAAAAAGCTATCGATGAGTCTATGTGAAAGATAAATGGGTATGCATTGTGCTTATAACTTTTCTGTAGGTTTGAAATTCTTCCAAAATAAAGTTGTGAGAGAAAAAAAAAAGCACTGGCTTAATTTGGGAAGACGGAAATTCAATTCACTACTCAGCAAGGATCTAAACCCTTTAGCGTTTCAATCTTGGCAGGGTTGTAGCCAAATTCAATTGGGTCACTGCTCTGGACTTCTAATTTGGGGAAAAGGAAGGTGGGCAGGAAGAAACGAAACAGTGAATGAAGCTTAAACTGAGGCAAGGAATTGAAAGATGTAAATCAGGACAAGGTAGAATAAAGATACCAAATGAAGGAGGTGATGTTAAATTAAGAAAGGTCACATCATCCCGGGAGCAAGACCAAGACTGTGGGCAGAATGAAAGGGCTCCTACAGGTCCAGAAACACAGCTGGAACTGGACAGAACCTTGGCTATGCCCAGGAAAGTTAGCACTGGGCGTTCATTGGCCATTATTGCTCTGCCACAGGAATGCAGAAACCAGTGAGATCTCACAGAAGATGGGTAAACATGGCTGACAGGAAGGTAGGTAGGTCCCAGGGAACGGTGAAAGGACGTAGAATCTATCAGTCTTCTGTGTGGATGCAAAAATGAAGGGAAGGAAACAGACTTTAGTTAGAATAGGAGAGAGTCTAGCTAGATAAAAGGAAGACCTTGCTGATCACAATCAGGTGAGGAAGACTATGTAGAGTCTGCCCCTGAACAGCTCTGGGGAGAGAGAATGACACGTCCCCCAATGTCTCATTAGTTCCCCCGCCCCACTGCCCCCGGCCCCCGGAAGACAGGGAAGTGCCGCAGAGGAGTCTGAGCCTCCTCTAGTTCTAGAATTCCCCAACTCTTATTGAAGGGTAAATAAGAGACGGCCACTGACCGATTCAGCTAAATGGAAAGCTCAGGGCCCATGCTAATATCTAGGGCAAAATAAGTTCAGTGGGAAGGTGGTGTAGGCACAAATTCAAAAGGAAATTTGCCTTACCTAGGCTGATCAGACAGCTGTGCCATGGGCTCCCAGACCAAGCAGGAGGGTATAAACAGCGCTCAATTTACCTGTGGCTAGCCACAGGCAGAATGGCTGATCACATGACTGGGCAAGCAGACATGAGAGCTCAGAGGGCAGGTCTGCTCACCGGCTACACCTCACTAAGTTGGAACCTGTCAGGTCATCCGCTCTTAACACTGACTCAGGTTCATTTTGCTTGGGGCTGAGGGGTGGGGAGGGGGGCTCATAAGTAGCAATTGCTCAATTATTCAGGACCAGGAAGTTATGGTCACAGGATCTGCTTTGCCTTCAGGGTCTAAAATCCTATTAGGGTCACTCTGCCCAGGCGTGACCGCTTTGCCAAGCTGTGTGGACCATGCTGTCCCACTTGCAGAAAGCCTTCTCTGGTTACCTCCATCTCCTTCTGCAAGTTCTACTGTGTCCCCGGCTGCAAAGGGGAGACACCCAAGAGTCCGCTACATCCCACCTAGTGGTTCCCTACCTGGCCTCTGACATCCTGGACCTGAGCCAGCCTGACCTCAAATCCCAGGCAAATTCCCAGGCCGTCGTCCTAGCAGTGGAAAAACCTCAAAGCGTGCCGGGCAACCTTCCAGGGCAGCCCCTTTGCTGTAGCCCCTGGTCTTGCCAGTTGTTCCGAGATTCAAAGGTGATGCAGTGCCTCCAGGATAAACCTCTTCTGAAAAGCAAAATCAGATGGCCCCTCCAGAAACAGCCTTGAAAGGTATGACATTGGGAAGGTTTTTCCTATCATCAGTGTATGCCCGAGACCACTGAGGACTTCAGTGCAGAAGGACACTTGTCAGGTCACCTCTCTCCATGTCCTTCCGGAGGTAGAGGTGGACAGGACAACACACATCACTGGAGGGTAAGTTATACCCCCTCCGCAAAGTACACGAAGGGCTTTGTGTCTGCTCTTAAATCAAGGGCTTAACAGTACTAGTCTCTTCTTTTACAAGTCAGACAAAGAAAAGGCTTAGCCTCCTGAAACAAAGGAGAATTTGATCCAGGGAAACAGTGGGAGGAGGTTCATTACCATGACATCCTATCTATACGTCTAAGTAGCAGAATGCCGCTGCTGCCATGCCGTCTAAGTAGACTGCTTTGGCCATTTGCACACCTCCATGCTGCACACGACCCACCAGGAATCAGGGGGGCAGCCTTTCCTCATCCTCCTGCACCTTGTTCTGCCCCTGGATGTCATCCACCCGGCACTTCTGTTGGGGTAGGACAGAGCCAGGAAGAACCAGAGAATTGTGGCAATAGCCTATATAACATGATAACTGCCTAAAGACAAGCAATCTAAGTATATATAAGCTGGGGTAATAATATAGTAAGTGCTCACAGGTCTCTTTTCACATAACTGGCTGGAGCCCCTGGGAAAAAAAAACCCTTTGAAGCCAACTTAACCACAATCTCATGGCTCTAGGGTGGCTGCCCGGGAGGCAATGCAGATAAAGGACACATGCTAAAATGAAAGATTTTCAAAAACTGTTCTGTTAAGAAGCAGAGTAAGACTCATTCACTCAACCCTAATTCTGGAAGCTGGGGGGAAATACCAGTAAGTGAAACTGTCAGGAACGATTCAAGTGCCTTCCAGGAGCACAGAGAGATGTAGGACGTGTGGTTTGGTGTTAGAGCAAAGGGGCCAGGAAACAAACAGCAGTGTCTGAAGCTCTCCCTCAACCAGCTGAGCAGGATGATCAGATCCCTCCCCGGGCCCTGTGCTTAGCAGTTTTCCCCGACTGACGAGTCCTCCCTCCGTGTACACAGTTGTAACTCTCGTCCACTTGGTAAGACGTGTCACACGGAACCACAAGAACATCCTCCCTTGGGCTCCTGTCCCTCCACGAGCAGACTGGTGCACAGCCGAGAAAGCTGTCTGGCCTGGGCCCACCCTCTAGCCTTGCTCTCTATGCCGAACCTGACTGCTTTTTGCCTGTCCATCTCTGACATAAAAACTCGAACTAGAATTACTCCGTGGCTCTGGCACAAGAGGCTTCTGATCTCATGCTCTTTAAGAAATGTAGAGAGTTGAGTGAAGAGCAGAGTAAAAGTGTTCCTTAGAATAGGGAAGCAGCTGTCCCGAGAAGGTACCTGGACATCCTGAGTGTGCTTGGCGTGCTTCGGCAGACTGCTGCACGCCGGCTGACCCCTGCTGGGTCAGTGCGGGGCCTGCACGAGGCGCAGGCACACCCCAGCAGGTCCCCCGATCGTTCCTGGCATCTGATGCCCCCCTGGTCCAGCTCAGGGAGTCAGGGCAAGCCGCAGTCTAGGCTCCTGAGGGGCGGCCTACCACAATGGTCAGTCCCTGGGCCCAAATCCTGCCTCAGCCCCAGTGTGCTATGTGAACTCAGGTCACTTGACTTCTCTGGGCTTCAGTTTTGCTGTCTGTTAAACGGGGAGAATAAGAGATGTTGTAAGAGGAAGAGAAGAGAACTTCCACTCTCAAGAATTCCTGGTTCCGTCAAATTAGTCTAGCATGTACTCATTTTTTAAACTTTTTATTTGGAAGTAATTTCAAATGTCCAGATACGAGAACAAGAGCAGGACATATAACCTTGACCCAGATTTGCCTTTGGGCAAACATTTGTCCCACCTGCTTTGTCATTTGCTTTCCTTCACGTGCACTTTTTCACACACGTGCTCACACTCGGCACCTACATGCTCACTCACACTCAAGACACACACTCATACACACTCACATTCAGATAAACACGTGTACTGTCCTCTGTTGGGTTTTTGTGTGGTGTTGTTTGAAAACAAAGACGTACAGGAGGGTGGGAGGTTCGAGATAAAATGCCAACAAAGGGGGGCCTTGCTATTTCGAGATGGGTCCACTGCTCCTCTCCCTCCTCCCTGCCCCCAAGGCAGACGGCTAGTGCTGGGGCCCTGGCTCAGGGATGAACCGTTACATGGACAGGGACCAGAAAAAGTACTTGACACAGAAGAGAGCTGGTTACTCTCCTTTAAACAACAAAAACCACAAAAAACAACAACAAAGCATTGATATGAACCATGGAAATAGCTTTATTATACAGAATGGTTTTTTATAATGTTTGTTATAATGGGATTTTAACTTATGAAGTCTGAGAAGTAACAGGCAAAGGAAGGATACACATAAGCATATGGTTATCAGGACATTCAAGAATTCTATACAAAATCTGATTTTGTAGGAGAGGTAAGTGGGTAAGAGCTGCCTGGAACTCTCTCGGGGAGGGGGTGGAGGGCTAGGTAACCTCTGTGAGGCAGGCCAGGCAATTTCTCCATGGTACCAAGTCCCTAGATGGAGCCTTCTTCTGAGTTCAAGTCCCCGCTAGTCCCCTTTATTGGGCACACACTTGTCTCATAAAAGCATTACCATGTATCATAGTGACTCTACTCCCACTTAACCTAAAGCTAGGAGGAGGAGACATACTCAAATAGAGCATGGCAGGGAGGGTGGGGGTGGTTTGCACCAGGGGTTCCCTACATGGAAGACTAAGCTGTCATCATGATGCCATGCCACCTGAACCTACCCCCCAGCAGAGGATTGCACCACCCACATTTATTCCCAGGTGCTTTTTGGGGTTCCACAGAGTCACACCTAAGAAAGACACCCTTTCCTATAAGCTCCATCTTGGAGGTATCTTCCTGACATGGGCCCAAGCCCAGTAACCATGACAATGACCCCACTTAAAAGCAGGAAAAACCTTCCTGCCTCCTGGGCCTGTCTGTCCCTGGTTAACTTCTCATTCTACCTGGAAATTGCGTATCTCAAACCAGTGGGAGGTACTCAAAGCCGCCACCATATCACACATTTAATGTAATAACTGTCACCTTCCAATTAGCCACACCAAGTGAATAGTCACCTAGAGGGTGCTGAAGAAACAACAGACTTCTTTGCAGCCCATTTTCCTTTCCAATTTTCTTTTGGTCAACTGAACAGATGAATTTTTGCTCCTGGAATACGGGCATACAAGCCGAAGGGAAACATGGGCTGGGCGTGTGCTGGGCAGGCAGCATAGAGGATGCCAGCTCGGGAGGAAATTCACAAGGGACTCGCCACACATATGTGGGAAGAGCCCTGGGATCAGGAGCAAAAGGGCTTTATAGTCACACGGTCCTGGGCAAGTCACTTCCTTTCTAGGCCTCACTTTAAACTTATCTGTGAAAACAAGTCAATGCCACCTGCACCTGCACGACTGTCAGGCAAATGAATGAGAAATCCTGACCAGGAGCAACAGAGAGCTAAATGAATGGAACACACTGTTAAAACTAAAGCTATCTATATGCTCAACTTCCCCGAAAAATACAAAAATTTGTTGGGATTCCCAGGCTCTTTCCACCGAAGCAGCTGTTTTTGCCTTCTCCTGCGAACACAGAACTCCCCAGGATTGCGGTTACCAGTGAGAGAGAGTCCAGGCGCTACTCTCAGCAGTAAGAAGTGCACGCACCACATGGGTGTGACTCGCACTGCCTTCTTCCCAATCTCTGCATCGGACTCTGGCTGCATCCCCTCAGTCTCGCCAAATGCCATCCAGCCCCACCCTCAACCCTGGCTTGTCATATCTGATGGGTATGAGTTACAAAGACAATCCCCAAACAGAGGCCGTGCGGCAGGTGTTCAGCCAGCTTGCAGGTGTGGGGCAGGGAGCGCACGTGTTATCAGCGGTGGTTCTCTCAAAGCGGTGTGGGCGATCAAACACGCACTGAGCACAGAAAACTAGTAAAGGAAAGGCAGTGTGTGGGGCAGGGAAGAGGAGAAAGGAGGGCGAGGTAAGAGAAGCTGTCTTTCCTTCCTCTCAATTGCAGTTTTACTCTGTTCAAAGGTACCCCCAGCTGGACAGGTTTAGAAAACAATTTGACTAAGCCGCCAGGTCCATGGTTGGCAACCTGAACAAAGGGGCAACGTGGGCTCCATGGATGACAGTGTATGTGTCCAGGGCGTGGGGAATGCTAATGAGCATCTCTTTCCAGCATTTCCCAACTCGCGGTGTGGGAAGAGAAGGAGAAACAGGATGGTGCCTGGCTTGGGAAAGGGGGCTTTCAGCCCAATCACACCTCTAGATGAAGCCTGAAGCCCCACTAGGGCCCATAGCCCGTAGACAGTTCTGCTCCCTAGCCTAGAAAAGTCACTGATTCAGATTTCGTTTTTTTGCTTCCCTTTGCTATACATTAGCCTACTAGGAATTTGGTGTAAATCTGCCTGGAGTGAAAGGACATGCAGTATTCATCTCACTTTCCTTGGCCTGTCACCCATATCCACTTCTAAGCCTAAAGCCAGGTAGTCTGGCTTTTTTTTTTTTTTTTTTTTAAACAAAATCCTAAATGTTGGCTGTTTCCATGGATCCACCTGGTAACTAACTGCCCAAGCTCACCCTCTGGCTTTAAGTGTGAGGGGAAGGGAACCTACAGGCCTAGCAATGACATCCATGGAAATGCCACGTCTTTGCCACCAGCTGGGCTTCAAGCCCAATGACCAAGATGAATAGGAGACCAGTGATTTAAAGAGAGAGAGAACACTAACACTTCGGGGGGGGTGGGGGTGGGGTGGGGAGAGGTTGCCTTGGAAGTAGCTGCAGAGAGGTATTATAAAGGGGGCACAGTGTGTGGGGACCAGAAGTGGGAAAAACCATTTCAAGTGAGACTGGGGGAAGTGTGGCTCACTCTCCCCACCCCTGCTGCCTTTCCAGCAACTCAATCCAACAAGTATTTATTGAGCACGACACTCCCCATCTGCCCTGGCCCTCCCTCTGCAAAAACACTCAAATCTGTTCAAGCTGCAGGGTGAGTTCCATTGCACTTGAACTTGAAACATGAGGTGCCTACCTTTTAAAAAGGCAGGCACACAATTTGCAGCACGGGCTGAAGGGACTAAAGAGATGAGAAAGTGAAGAAACACAGCTGACCAGACAGGGCCACACCAATGCCACTTTTGAAAGGGAAAGGAAAAGAGAAGAGTAAAAACTTAATTTAACCTTAGGGAGAATTAATACACTGGCCAATTGGGTGGGGGGAAAAAAAAGCTTACTGGAAATATCCCGGTTAATTCTCCAATTAACCCTACTTAACATGAAAGGAATAAATATTCCTTTATTCTATGCCTCCTCCAGCTTGAATTAAATTTTATCCATTGGTGGACATGTTAGTCATTTTGCTTTTAGAGTCCTATGTTTATCCTACCTTTCCCTCTTAAGGAGGTGAGACCTCAGTGCTCTCCTGCATGTTTTCATTGAGGATCAAATGACAGGGGATTCAGGTAACAGAGCTGGGGAGGGACTAGACCTATGCTTATTGGCATAGTTCTCTCCAGCTTAAAAAGCCACCCTCCATTCACAAGATAGGGAGCTCAGGGTCTGAGAAGAGGCATCCCAGACTTAGAACTCTGCCCTGCCAAATACTAAGAAGCCACATCCAGGCGGCCTCAGAGAAAAACTCCACCACCCCTAATCACAGACCTGCTGCTTCAGATCAACCAAAGCCCTCAGAGGAATCTTCCCAGGCCTCCCCCAACCTCCAACCCTTTTATGAGGGAGCTGGAAGCAGAGCAGAAACTGCTCATGGGCAGGCAGTGCTGAGCCCAAGGCCCGGCATCCATCCCGAATATCAGCCGGTTGGGGCACGTGAGCAGGGAAGGGGAGGTGTCCAGAGCCCCAACTTCAGTTCCAGGTTGCCCAAGGGCTAGAGCTAAAAGATTCCCTAATATGAAATACTTTGATAGCATTCTTTTAAGTTCATTAAAGCCACCCTTGGGGCGCCTGGGTGGCTCAGTCGTTAAGCATCTGCCTTAGGCTCAGGTCATGATCCCAGAGTCCCAGGATCGAGCCCCCGCTTCGGGCTCCCTGCTCAGCGGGAAGCCTGCTTCTCCCTCTCCCACTCCCCCTGCTTGTGTTCCCTTTCTGTCTCTCTCTGTCAAATAAATAAATAAAATCTTTAAAAAAAAAAAAAAGGCCACCCTTGATTGGCTGTGGTTTTCTGACACAGTAAAAGTCAACTGAGGCTTATTCGGGCCTGAGGATAAACATTTAAATGACTCCAAGCTGAGCATGCAGCTTTGTAGTGACCCTGAGGAAAAGTGTGGAGGAGGAGAGTGAAGTGCCAGGAAGAGTTTTCAAAACCAGGAGGTTTGGTGGGGACCCTGAGCTGGAGGCCTGAGAGTGGGGAGCCAGTGTAGAGAAATTCCCTCTAACCAGCTGTTCCCAAGAACACGGGCCCCTTCACAAGCTCCACACCGCTGGAGAGGAACTGGAGCACGGATAATTTATAACTTCAAATATAATCCAAAACTCTTTTCTCTCGGAGATCAGGATTTGTTTTTGACCTAACAATGTGAATAGATTTGGCTCGTGTTTGGTTAATTCATAACCCTGCAAACCAAATAATGGAGCCCTCTATGAAGACTCAACTCAGCCCTCAGCTGGGGCGGGGCTGGAGGGCGACCAGGTTTCTCACTCATCTTTTGTCTGTTTCCACTCTTCCTGGCCCCTCTTCTATCCACCTCAAAGTGGGGCAAAACTTAGTAACCCACAAAGAGATTGTCCACTTCCACTCAACAAACGTGCTGGTGGGCACCCACCTTCACTCTGAACTGGAAAGGACACATAAGGTTTCTCCTTCCAGCCCCTTGAAAGGGCTCCAAACTGCCTGTAGAGCAAGGGTAAGCCCAGGCAAGACTAGGAAAGCACTGGAGCTGGTGTCAAATAGCATTTGAGAAGTGTGATAGTGTCAGTAAGATTTCAAAACCAGACCCGCCTCCAGAACATGTCACACCCTAAAGTGTGAATCCTTATGGCACAGTCTCTACGTGAGAGGTATAAAAATCCAGAGGAGGATGTTTGATTTTTTTTTTTTTTTTTTTTTTAATAATCTCTACACCCAACGTGGGGCTCAAACTCACAACCTGGAGATCAAGAGTCATGTGCTCTACCAACTGAGCCAGCCAGGCGCCCTGAGGACACTTGATTTCTAACAGTTCCATGAAGATCAAGGAATACACTGAGTAACGTACAGAATTGTTGAATCCTTACGTTGTACAACTGAAACTAATATAACACCGTATATTAATTATGCTTTAATTAAAAAAAGAACAAGATCAAAGAATAGTGTGGTGTGGGTGCCCATCACACCATTCAGTATAAACTAGCCAAAAATATGGGTAAAGTGTTCTCTGCTATTAACGCCACCAACCACTTTGGCAACACTCACATGGCCACCAGAACTGGAAGTTTTGCAATCCTGCCCCAAATTTTCTGGAGATCCATCTATATTTGGAACCAGAGAGAATGATGTCCTCTTACCACCACACCCACTTTTGTTCTCACCCCTCCTCCACTGACCTCAAATGGTTTAAAATATCCTAGCTCTATGTTACATGAGTGGAGAACTTCCCATATATATAATCCTTTGCTATCCCAAACATGGAAGAACACATGGACCCATGCTCCTTTAGGGACTGACAGGATAAAGCAGTTAGGCACTGTGGCCCCCAAATTTCAAGGATGCTGTCACTGGTGATAAAAACATTTAAGACAGACTTCAGCAGTACATTTTGGGGACCACGTGCTTGGGGCAAGCAAAGCTGTCAAAAGCAAGTTAGCAGCATCAGGCTAAGCAGTGTTTAATGCTTCCCAAACAGAGGGTGCCTCAGTCACAGAGCATTCAAGGACGGTTGTAGCTCTTAAAGGATTTTAACTGCATCCCCGGGCTTCATTACAGCAAGATGGCTCCTTGGCATTGAGAAGCTGGACTGCTTCTGACACCAGCGTCCAGGAGGACCATGATTTGATGAGGGCTTTTTCTCAAGATCCCTAATAAGGGACCTCCTTAATGTGGTTCCAGACCTATCTAAACACCCATCCCCCAAGTACTAAGTTTTCAAAGCATTGCAAGGAAAGGAGTTTAATAATTACCAATAGCATGGCTAATAACAATGCTGCCTTATATTCACTGAAACGCCATCCTGGAGAACTGAATGGACATCTGAAGTAAACCCATCCTACGTCCCTGTGGGGAAGCCAGCGTTTTAAGGCAGCCCCGACTACTGCCAGCTGTCAGTGATCGAGAAAAATCCCAAACAGGAGATAAACCTAAAGCCATTTCCAACTGATTTGAAATGTGTTCACTGCAGTTGTGGGTGTTTTGGGAGGGGTTCTGAGGGCAGGGGGTGCATATTTGCCTAACAGTCAAGCTTTTATGTAAATCCAAATTAGTTTATGTCTACTGAACACATGCCACCTGACAACGCAGGGGGCGGGGGCAGGGGGGCGGGGAGGCAGCCTCCATTCACATGTGCTGATCCTCCACAAAGACTGAGAACTGACTGGAAGCTGATGACCCCCCCCTTTTCTTTTCGCCTAAAACATGAGTGGGGATACAGGCTTGTCACTTTTCTTTACTCCCTTAGAATTTTCTGAGGAGATGTACACCACATGCATTGAAACTGACCTTTATATAGGAATAATGGTAAGGAACACTGTTTAAGACAAGGGTAGGCCAACTTTTCCTGTAAAGTGCCATGGTAGTAAATATTTGAAGCTTTGGGGGCCTTACGGTCTCTATCACAACTACTCAACTCTGTCACTGTCGTGAAAAAGCAGCCACAGACAATACTAAATGAAGGAACATGGCTGAGTTCCAATAAAACTTTATTTACAAAAGCAGGCAGAGGCCTAGATTTGGCCTGCAGGCCATAACTGCCAACCCTGGGTTTAAGAAGGTTCTGCTGGGCAGAGGAGGTACAGAGGCAACATGTGGCTCCCCCAGCACCCAGCTGACCCCTGTGGGGCTGGTCCACTCTAGAGGAATTTGCAAAGCTGGATTAAACATTATCTTCATTCTAGAGATATGGAGACAGAGACACTAAACAGGATAGTTAAGACTGGAACCCAGAACAATTCACCTCCCAGTCCCGTTTTGTCCATCAGTAGTCCTGGAAGAACATAAAGTTAGCAGCCTCCAACTGACATAAGACACAAATGAGAATTTAATTAAAGGGGAAACTGCTGTAAGAAATGTATCCTGGGTTGCTATTCCCCACGGGTGGATTTTAGCTTTCTTAGACTTGACCTTCATTTTTCTCACTCTTCTCTTTTGCCTTCTACACCCCTAGCCCAGGCTCAGAAAAATGAAGCCATTCCTCACTTTATGAAGACATCCCTCATGGATGAATGGCCACAGAAGGTAAATCCTGTTCTTCACACCATCACCCTGTTTTTACAAGGTCTAATATATCTTGTCAGGAACACAACAGGGTGTGTGACAGAGATAACTGCACAGCCCTGAGCACTACGTCACTCTGGGATGGGAAAGAAACAGTGACGGCACCTAACTGTCCCTGAAACCCAGTCCCAGCTCACATGCCTTTTTAAACAGCTGGGTTCTGGAGCCCTGTTTAGAAAAGCTCATTTTAAAAGATGAGGGAATAAAACTGCAAGAGGCAGCCTTGAAATTCTGAAACTTGCAGTACTGGTTTCAGACCAACATGGGTTTGCTCTTTGAAGCCTGAAAGGCAATGGGTTTTGGCCAACAGTGCTCTCACCGTGGCTGGGTGGAGGGCAGAGTAATGACAGAAGCAGCGGCAAACACCGCTGGCACCTTCTAGGTGCCTCAGCACTTTATAACTGTTAACTCAGGATATAGTTATGATTCACATTCTGACAGATGAGGAAACTGAGGCACAGAAGTTAAGAAACTTCTTCCATGCCACACAGCTAGTAAATGGCAGAGCCTGGAATCAAAATTCAGGAATCCTGGGACCCAAAGCCAGGAGGATTCTCGTAAGGGTTTATGAATGTAAGGCGTTTCCTCCTATCACAGGTATGCCGCTGGCCTAGAGGAAACCACTCCTGCCACTTCTCAAGTGCAAGGAATGGAAACAATCTGAACACACATAGAAAAGTTAACACATAGAAGACCCGATGTACTCCCAAACCAAAGGTCAGGTACAGCCCCTTAATGTCTGCTCACAAAGAAGTCCACAGGCTCAGACCCCTTTCTTTCCATCTTTCCTCTCTTCTGCCTCAATGAGAATCTATAGATAATCCCACCATATACCAGATTAAGTGCCTCATTAATGCCTCTGGGATACTTAAAGGTGGAGGAATAACCCATCAGCCCAATTCATACACAAAGGACCACTCAACTTGCCCTAAATCGTTCAACAAGTTATGCAGAACTCTAGCTTCCTACCATTTTTACCAGGATCTTTGGGCCCCTGGCCCTCTAAAAAGGGAGGGGCCATGTAAAGAACCCAGTTATCCAAACCTACACTCTTCTCCATTCCGCAGCACCCACCACTGTTTGCGCCTTTAATGTTAGTTCTATGGTAGACATAAAATAACTGCTCTTAAAATATGACGGCTATTAGATTTCCAGCTATAGCATAGGCAGGCTTTCTGTTGATTTCTACTAAAAGTGACTAAGGTTCTGGTCCTTGCTGTTCTACTAACTTCCCTGGACTCCAAGGAAGTCCAAACAAAACCAACAGGCTTGTAATCTTGTGGTTTGCTTTATAGCTCATGATAGGCATGAGTTTGGGCATTGCTCTGCTCTACAACACCAGATAGGCATACTTTGACTAGTTGGTCACCATCTTGCTACCAGACTTGACTACGTTTCTGTGTTCCAAGATGCAATGTTAACATTTACAATGAGGTCCAGATAGACTTGGACTTTCTACTTCAGAGACCCTTAATCCCATTCCTACCTAGAAAGGCAATGTGGCAGCTATACTTTCAGAGAGGGGGGTGTGCCGCAATGAAGCCTAGTAATCACAAAAAGCTCAAGAAACTCTGGTGTAGAGAATGTCATTAACCATTAGACGGTGGGGACCATGACTTCTGTACATTTGGTAGACTCTGAGGCTTTGGAAGTGTGCGATGATCTTTTTCACATCTGGTGTGAATCAAATGCAAGCCTCACTTTCAACTTATTGCCAACCTCCTCCGCAAGTAGGTTCCTTTTCCCATTCCTCACTGCCTGCCTTCGTGGGGGATCCATCACAGCTTTGAGTGTGAAAGCAAGGTTAATCTTGCTCCTCCCTAGTTTCCCCACACCCAGCACATCAAGCTGCTATTAAGACACCGTTTCAGGGCTGTTCAGAAAGTGGGGGTATTTGCCCTTGAGTGTAGCCCTCACTCCACTGCCACGTTGGCTGGCAATGCCCCAGACTAAACAGCCTTGGTGGGGGTAGGAGAGAAAGGCAGGGGGCACACTGCCCAGGCCCTATACACACACACCCACACGATAGTTGGAATGAGACAGCCATATTAAGCAGGTCAATGATCTGGGAACATACAACTTCTGGGTCACACCAAGAGGAATGTAGGAATCGGAGCGGAGCGTTTGTACCGTAGTAAAAGCCATTAAACTAACCTATTCCAACAGCTCGGATGAAATCAGCTCCGGGAGGTGGCATAAAGGGAAGTGCACGTGAAGTGGGGGGGAAAGGAACTCTAGAACCGTAGAGCGGGATGCTGGAACCAAACTCAAGTTGGAGAAGTAACACATGGCTCCACGGGGCTCTCCTCCATGCCCCTCCCCCTCCCCGTGCAGACGTCCAGCGCCCACCGGCTCCTCGCTCCAGCGCCAGCCAGCACAGGGCGCCCCCATCACGCGCCACTCACTCCTTCCTCACACCTCGCTGCCACCCCTGCATCTTCCACTCACCCCCACACGACACCTCTGCCCACTTTTCGGTTACGCCCCCAAAGACAGCCTCCGTCTGCCCTGTCCCTCTCCTCACCTCCCGGCCCCGACTCCCTGCACACTCTGTCCCAGCGGTGGACCCAGCGTTCACCGCTCCTCGCTCTCGCTCCCTCCGCCCTCGCAGACTTTGCGCGACCCCCTTTCTCTCCCCTCGCCCCCATCCACTTTCCCCTCACGCTTCTCCCCGTACCCCTCCCCCCCGTCACGCGCCCCCCCTCCCCCAACGGCTCCTCCCCCCGGTACCCGCTCCAGGCCCGGCTCACCTGCGCGGCCACCCCCGTCCCGGCGCTGGTGCGGCTGCTGCAGCTGGAAGGGGACCGTGGCCCTGAGCGGCTGCAGCCCAGCCCGGGGGGAGCCGGCGGGGGCTGGGGGAGAGCAGCCCCGCCGGAGCCCCCCGGCCCCTCCGCGCCCCGGCCCCCAGGGACCTCCGCCTCTGCCGCCCGCTGCGGCCCCCGCCATCGCCCGCCCGACCGCCTGCCTGCCTCGGCCCCACAGCGAGCCCCACACAGCCCCCCAACCCCCGCTGCGGCTGCTTATCTGCTCTACGGGGCGGAGACCGGCCCCCTCAGCCCAGAACTCTCATTGGCCTACAGAGCCCCAGACCCCTCCCCTCAACCAATCCGCGGCTTGTTCTTCTCACTCCAGAGGATGACTGGTCGATATGCCTAGCGATCCAACCCAAGACCCCACCCTCATCCCGCCCCCTCCCGCTGGCCTCCGTCCGAGGAGCCGCCGATTGGTCTGTCCGGAAGAGGGCCGGTTCTCCGGTGCCGCCAATGAGAAGACGCAGAAAAGGGGAGCGTCACACCCAGTCCCAGGTAGTATGCAAATACACTGTCACGTGACGTCAGGCTAAGCGGGGGTGGGGCCGGGTGTAAGATGGAATCAAGCACTAGTGGAATCATTATGGGGGGTAGGGAGGAGTGTCAAACTTTTAGCAGTTGAGCCCGGCAAGCACCGAGAAAGCGAGAACTTCAAAAAAGCACTACTTTTGATTTAACCTAAAAATATTAGTTGTGAACCCCCATAGGATCTCAGTGCTGCTCGCAAGCTCCAAAGTAAGATTCTACAAATTAATGCAGTTTGCATATATTTGCATGCGATTTGCATTATATTCCTGCACTTAATGGCTACCGTGCCTCGTGTGACACCCACATTTGTCTTTCTCCACGTTTCCAAGTCCCTAGCTGGTGTGGGTCCAATCCCCCCCCCAAAAAACAAAAAAACAACCCAGCTGCTAGCCTCTAAATTATATTGCGACCGAAAAGGAGCAGGGAATTTCCCTTCAGAGCCGTCCATTCCAAGTCTAGCTCAGCAGAGTGGAAGAACAAAGTGACTGAGAAACTTGCCCAAATTTGTACAGTGACTCCATTAACAAATCCTGGTCTTCCCAGTTCAAAGCTCTCTGACCTACAAGTCAAAATGAGATGAGATGGTCCCCAAAGAGAATGCATGCAGTAAAAATCACATGCTATAATATATACGAGGACATCTGGGAAAGAAAACGGCATTTAAGTTACTATTAAAAACTATTACTCTTCAAAAGAAAAAAAAATTACTCTTGGCATTTATTGACCATTTTGTTCCACATAAGGAAAAAGCAGAAGGCAATCAACCCTGGATCGTCTGCGATAAGGGACCATACAAATAATTGGATAATTCCCTCCAGATTTATATTTAGCTATGAATTCTATTTTTGATCTTGCTACAGATTTATCTTTCTATTTCTGTTTTTGCCCACTTTAATGTTAAAATGAAGGTATTCCCTGAAGCCATCCTAGCTAATCAGAGAAAAGGAGGTAATCTGGGAGCATCCTGCAAGGCAAGGAGAGGTCATTCTGTGATTACGTATTGAAAGAAGATAATACCCAAAGTGGAAATTCAAGAATTGGTTGAATATTAAAATCACCCTACATACACAGAACAAATTCGAGGCAATGGAACATCCTAAAGAATGGTTTTCTTTGTGAAGAGTGTATGTACTCTAGCAGATTTGAAGGGTTTATGTCAAGATCTGACATTTGAAATCTTTTTTATTGGCTGGGAAATGCTGTATTCCTTTTCCATGAAGAGAACAACTTTAACACAGGCAGGTAGGGATGAACAAAAACTGATGAACTGATCAAAGTCAGAGTCTTTATAAACTTAACTCAGTTTTTTTCAAAAATATCTTGCAACTTATGTTCCTCAAGTCCAATTAGTTCAAAGTCTTCATATGCTTTTTTTTTTAATTTTCATGACAATCTGGAAGAAGAAAACCATAGATTTTTATTATAGAGCAAGTAGGAAAACCGAGGCCAAGAAGGTGAGGTCTTTTGATCTCTAGCTCAGATCTCTATCAGATCTTATTGGACTACCCTGCCCCACCTCTCCATTAATAAAATCAGTGATGGTAGCAGCTAACATTCACTGAGTTTCTTTCTCTATGCCAGGTACATGTTAAGTACTATGTGTACGTTCGCTCATTTAATGCTCATGACCACACCTATGAGATGGGTGTTATCTCCTCTTCAATGAGATTTCAGAAAGAAGTAACATGACCAAGGTTATTCAGGCAGCCTGACACGAGAGCTGAACTCCTATTCTTGTAAAACTTTGTTATGAACACAGATGGATTGCTATTTATATTTTACATAAAGAGTCTCCAAAGTTGCAACTTTGCCTGAGATGTTAAAATTAACACTGCCTAGTACACGTACATCATCTCATTTAATTTTCACAATAGGCATGTAAAGTAAAAACAAACAAAGAAAACTCCCCAAAACAAAAACACAGACATTAATGTCCCTATTTTATAGAAGGCTAAGTCACAGATGTTAGGTGACTTGCTCCAAATCATCCACTCAGTAAATGGCAGACCTAGGACTTACATCTGAGGTCTTTGGACTCCAAATTCAAGGACTTTCCCAACTTTCCCAACTTCTAGACAATTGGCCTTCCTAAGAGCCAAAGGATGGCTAGTTGATCTCTTGAAATCTGTTCTTGCCTGACAACATATTCCATTTTAGGACCCCTCAACATGTAAATTCTCAGGCATTCTTAGGAGATGATGGGTAATTGCTATTGGTTAAGCCATACAGTGTGTGTTAGAGGTAAAAGCCCTGGAATGAGGAATCTTGAAATACTTTGGGCAGGTGGCTTCCTTTCTCTATGCAAGAGTCACCTCCATTAACCTCACAGAGTGGTTCTGAAGATAAAATGGCACAGAATTAGACAGCTGTATTCTTCCATTGGAGAATGGTAATGTGGGTAGCCTCAAGGACATGGTGTTTAAATTTTGTTCTAAAGCCAAGGTACCAGGAATTGAGGACCTGGACAGGGGAAGAAGAGCCAGTGGAGGTGGCACAGCTGAAGAATTGGATCTTCTGAGTCCAGAGAGTCATGGTCCTTCCTGATAAGTTGTTGGCAAGAGACACTCGCGTTGACCTAGCCGGAGGAGTGAGAAGGCAAGCATGCACAGGAGATCCCTGTCTTCTTCTTACACAGGTATCATGCCCAAGCAGCTGTCTCTTATTCCCTTCTCTATCACCGATAGCTTCTGGCACGGGCTTGATGGTGGGGATAAAGGCCTCATCTGAAGATAAACTCTTGTCTTTTTCCTCCACTGAAAGAAAACCATGGCTTTGGGGAGGCTGTGTGCTGCTAAGGGAGATGCCTTGCCTTACAAAGCATCTTGTAGCTTGCAAAACAAAAAACAAACAAACAAAAACCTTTGTTACTGTTCCCCCTGTCATCCTTATTACCATGATTGTCATTAATTAATTCATTCAGCACAAATTTATTCAGATGACCACTATGTACTGGACAGAGAGCTAGGCACTAAGGAATGACACTAATGTTCACAGACATGCTCCCTACCCTGGAATTCATAGCCCAGGGGGCCTTGAAGCCTGTATGCGGAAATGGTACCGGGCTAGATGCTATTCTGATTGAGACATGAAGTGGTTCCTGCCTTCAGGGAGTTTGGGTCAGAGGCAGGCATTCAGAAACAGCAAAAGTGGAAGAGTACATACACAAAGCGTATCAATACTTTGCAGGAGTCTGAGGGAGTACCACAGACAAAAGGCTGTAGGGAATTCTGGCAGATCAGAGGCTCAACAGGGACGTCTTATCCTATTGGCCACTGAATTAGGAGAAGGCTGGGGTCCTCATAGCTAAGAAGAGCCTTCTAGTTCTGAAGGTGATGTCCGGCCCTATTTCCAGGGCACCTTGACCCTCCACCCTATGCATTTTTGCCACAATTACCAAAAAGCACGGGAATTCCAGATCACCATTCTTACCCTCCCAAACCTGACCCTCAATAGCAATTGTTCAGAGAACAGAGAGCTCTTGATATTCCTTGGTACCTGGGGGACTGTCGCTGCACTTCCAGGTAAATGTCCAAGTGCTCACGTCTTTGGCCCTCAGGTTCCAAAATAACAAAACAGAAAATAAGATGACGCAGACACATAGTGTCTCTTTCCGACCTACCTCCTTTCCTCAGCCTCTGTCTGAAATGTCAGGCCCAGCTCCTCAGGGAACGAGATCCTGAGGAAATGGGGTCAGAACTGAAGGAGCAGAGCAGCCGGAGAGGGATTGGGAAGGAGGGTTGAGGGAATGAATGAGGTTATGGGAACACAGTAGGGAGGGGTCCCAGCCCTCAACATCTCTCCCACTCTGGCGGCCTTTCTCTCCCTCTATTCCTTCCCTCTTACTCCCAAGGTAACTAGATGGCCTGGATTTTGACCTTCGGGTCTGTGTCTGACACATTCCATCCCTTGCTGCAGCCCACCGCTTCCTGTCTTCTGGCTTACTTATCTCACATGCTCATTTTCCTTCTTTCAGACCGGATGATGGTCCCTCCTTCACTCTTCGTTTCCTCTCAGTGGGAATCAAACTTTCCTGCTGAACTGCAGCCTTTTAAAAATGAAGATTCCTTATCTTTAACAATATGGGATATGGTGGAAGTTCTAAAACAGGTAAAGGGTAAATGTGGGATCAGAGACATCAAAATATTGGTATACCGGTCCTGCTGGCACTCCATGAAAAATAGAAAATAGATTTTTTTTTTTTTTTAAGATTTGAGGGGCGCCTGGGTGGTTCAGCAGTGAAGCGTCTGCCTTTGGCTTGGGTCATGGTCTCAGGATCCTGGGATTGAGCTCCATCCGCGTTGGGATCCCTGCTCAAAGGGGAGTCTGCTTCTCCCTCTCCCTCTGCCCCTCCCCCCATTCATGCTCTCTCTCTCTCAAATAAATGAATAAAATCTTAAAAAAAAAGAATTGATAGAGATGTTAGAGACTCTACCTGATCAGCCCTCTGATTTTACAGATGGGGAAATGGATGCCCAAACAAGGGAAGGGCTGGTCAGAGGCCACTCAGAAAATCAGAGACAGGGTAGGAGACCAGGACTCCTGCATCCTATTCAGGGTTGCCTCAAAACATAAATAGCTTCTAAAAGAATTGATATGGAATACTATTCAGCAATGAAAAGAAACAATTATTGATATGTGCTGCAGCATGCATAGACCTCAAACACATGATGCTAGGTGAAAGAAGCCAGACGTAAAAGACCACATAGTATAGGATTCCATTTATATGAAATGTCCAGAAAAGGCAAATTTATAGAGGCAGAAAGCAGATCAGTGCTTGCCTAGGGTTGGGACAGGGAGCAAGGATTACCTGGAAACAGGCACACTGAAACTTTTTGGGGGGATAGAAAGGACCCACAACGGGCGCCTGGGTGGCTTAGTCGGTAAGCGTCTGCCTTCAGCTCAGGTCATGATCCCAGGGTCCTGGGATCGAGTCCCACATCGGGCTCCCTGCTCAGCGGGAAGCCTGCTTCTCCCTCTCCCACTCCCCGTGTTTGTGTTCCCTCTCTGGCTATGTCTCTCTGTGTCAAATAAATAAATAAAATCTTTTAAAAAGAAAGAAAGAAAGGACCCACAACTGGAATGTGGTGATGGTTGCATAACTCTAGAAATTTACCAAAAAAAAAAAAAAAACACAGTTATACATGTATAAATGTATTTTGTGGTATTTAATTTATACCTCAATCTAGCTGTTTCCCAAAAAAAGGAGTTAGATATATGTATGAATGAGGGATGTCGGATGTGTGGCAACTCCTGCTATTCTTTTAAGGGAATGTCTCAGGAAACAAAGAGAGCTACTTCCGTGATCTCCCTTTTAAAAGGTCACTGTGAGAGACAGAAGATTTGGCTCTTTGGCCTATGGAACACCCAGGTTGGCATTTTTCAATTGTTACACGTGTCCTCCTCTCTAAAATAGAGAAGTGTCCTCAGGAGAACAGGTGTGTCTTGGTCATCACTCTCATTACTCAGTGAGCTCTGTGCCTGGCATGCAGGTGGTGCAAAAATGAACTTGACTTCTGTCAAGTCACGTGATCACAGGTGCCTTGAGGAACCATTTGGTATCTAGAGCAGTGCCTTGGTGGGAACAGTTTGTGTCCCCCCACACCAGGCCTTCTCAGAGATCAGAGTCTTTGAAGAGGACAGATTGGGTTATGCACACTCCCAGGAGACTGCAGAGTCTCAGCTCCCTTTATTTTTTTTAAAGATTTGTATTTTGGGGGGGGGGCCCTAGGTGGCTCAGTCAGTTGAGCGTCTGACTCTTGGTTTTGGCTCAGGTCATGATCTCAGGCCTGTGAGATCGAGCCCTGCGTCAGGCTCCGTGCTCAATGTGGAGTCCGCTGGAGATTTTCCCTCTCCCTCTGCTCCTCCCCCGACTTGAGCTCTCTCTCTCCCTCTCTCTAAAATAAATAAATTTTTAAAGATTTGTATTTTTTAAGTCATCTTTATACCCATCGTGAGGCTCAAACTCACAACTCCAAGATCAAGAGTTACATGCTCTGCCTACTGAGCCAGCCAGGTGACCCTCAGCCCCCTTGACTTCCCTCTTCCTTTCCCATTTGCCTGAAGTTGGCCTCAAAAATACAATTACCTGGGACCAAATAAGCTATAACACCTTAAACGTTCTCCATCTGATTCCATATCCAATCCCTCTCCCTTCCTCTCACACCACGCACCAAATCAGGCATCAAGTATCATGAGATCCAATTGAAAAAGATTCTAAATATAACAGAAGGAAGGCATGATTGGAAAGTTGGTCTGCAGTCTGATTTCCTTTAGACCCAGGGCATAGGCTCCAGAGCTTATTTTCAGAGCTCAAAATATTATCTTTAAAGGTATCTTTTGTAATAGATAACTGCAAAATATCACCACAGAGTCTTCCTCATTTTTATTCTCTGGGCCTTGGTATATGAGATTTGCACCCCCCTGCCAGCCTCCTGGCAACTCCGTCTTCTTCACCATCTGCTTCAACTTCCAGTTAGACCTCATTTCCTCCAAACATTCCTCAACTGACCTGGTCAGGCACTGATGATTCCCTCAGGACTTAGGTTTTCAGCTTCAGTGTTTGGCTTGCAGCCCATTATTTTGTACTAGCTTATGGGTAGCTTTCTTGCTTCTCCTAAGTCATTTTATGTATGTTTGTCCCTTCTCCCCAGTTCTGAGCAAAGGGAACCATTTGCTCTTGTATTTTTTTTTTTTTTTAAGTTTATTCATTTGAGAGGGAGAGCGAGAGAGAGAACCCGAAGCAGACTCCGCACTGAGAGCGGAGCCCGACGCGGGGCTTGATCCACGACCGACCTGGAGATCACGACCTGAGCCGAAACCAAGAGCCGGACGCTTAACTGACTGAGCCAGCCAGGTGCCCCTTGCTCTCGTATTTCCTGTCAGTACCTAACATGAGCCACTGCACTGGGCAGCGGTGAGTCGGTGTTGGTTATTTAAGTAACTGACTGTTTCTCCAACTGATTGCTCTTGAATATTCCTGATCACTCTTGGAAGTTGGGCCTACAAGTCCTGACAACTGAAAGGAGGGAAGGAAGGCTCCAAGTTTTGTGAGGACTAATGCTTATCATCTGGGGGTTCCCCTTTAAGTTAAAGAGTAAAGAAATTACAGAATTAGGTACAAGGCCCTAGAAGTGTTCTGTGCAAGTGAGGGGCTCAGACTCTTAAAGTTTCATTAGCTTCATGGTAAGCCTGTTTCTGACTGAAAGAATGAAGTCCAATTATATCCCGTTCAACTCTTCAGCCCTGACTGAATGAGGTGTCTATTCCTGCTTTTTCCTGCGGATATCCTGTACCCAACACATTTATTCCACAAGATGGCTCTGGCTCAACAAAATGGCTTTGGCAGCCTAGTCTGTCTATCTCATGAGAAACTCCCAAAGTGCTGAATTGACACTCCTCCCATTTAGTAACTTCATGGCACTTAGAACCGTTCTTTCAGAGCAGGTGGTTTCTCCTGATGTGCATCATGGAGGGGAGGGGGAAGCTTGTGCTCAATCCTGGAAGCCCCCGATGGCTCAAAGACTCGAGGAGTTGTGTTGTTGTACAGCAGAAGGGCCTGGAATGTTCCAGTACATTCCACCAGTGGCCTTTGTGACCCCTGCTTCCAATCAACTTAGGCAAAGGCCTGGTAATCTACAAAGTAGCCTGTATTCTGCGGGGGTAGGAAGCAATTTGGCCTTGCTTCTTCCATGCCACTCTGATAATATCACACAAGTTGGCACCTTCCTTGGAAGTCCCACCCAGAAGCTCTATCCAATTCTTTGACCTCCTGGGTATTTGCCCAGAATGTCAAGCCAGGGTTTAGAAACCAGCCCTGTCAACTTCTTGGCCCTATACACTCAACTCTGAATTCTTCCCAAGACAGACTGGAAATCCTGGGATCCCTGAACCAGTAATGGGCCTTCATTCCTCAGAATTCTCAAGAAGTCTGCACCATCTGTGCAGATAGTAACATCAGCACCCCCCAGGAAGGAAGTAATATAATCAGGATGCTAAAGGCCATGTGCCCCTGCTACACAGCATTAGAAGAAAACATCCACTTACTGGGTGCTTACTATAGGCTATGCAATTTGTACACGTAATCTCATTTAATCCTCAGTCATAGTTATTATAACCTATACAGTAGGTATAATTATCCCCATTTCACAGGTTGAGAAAACCGAGGCTCAGAGAGGTTAGGAAATGGGTTGAAGGTTATACAGCTAGAAGTGACAGGTCCACCTGCTTTCAAAGACTGTGTGTATAACCACTATGGGGTTGGGGGGGGTCACGACCCCTTACCCAGAGGTTGAAGGTCAGAGTTAGGAATACAGGCCAGACCAATCATGCCACCCATCAGACCACCCACTCCCCTGCCTCCCTGCCACCTCCCCAGCCCTAAACTCTCTAGAATTCTGACTTTGTTTATATTGCAGGAAGCGGTGCTCAGAAATTATAGAGGTGAGTCTGGCAGGTTCCAGCTGTTCCTGGTGTGGGAGTTGAACAGTTTTTGGAACTTCTCCTTGGCAAAAGCATGTCTTTCCTTCAGCGGACTAGCCTAGGATCAAATCCATTTGCTTCCTCCAAGCTTCCCAGCTTGGGGGAGGAGAGAGAGATGGGGAAGCTGGGGGATTTCCACTGGGAGAGACGAGAGCAAAATGAAAGGAGGTAGAAGGGTTAGAGCTGCTCTCTAGGCAAGGCCGCCAGAGCTCTGGAACCAAGACTCAAGAAATTTCTGTAGCATGGCAGGTAAAGTGAGAAAGCTCTCTGTGGGGTCAAAAGAGAGGCAACAAGAGGAGGCTCTAGGGAAGACTCGGCGGAGGAGGGTGGCAAGGAGGTAAGAACTGATCCGGGACCAAAAGTGTGTTTTAATTCTGAAACCACTATAATCACCAAAGGAAGGGACTCACCCCTTGACTCTATCTCCCCACTTCTGGGGCGGGGCAGCCAAATAAGGTGCGCTCTTGCTGGACTGTGCTGAGGCCAGAAAACACGGGGGGCGGGGGAGAGCAGGGAAGAGTGCCTGACCGACCGCTGTGTTTGGCTGATAAATGATGAGCACCCCTGCCTGTTGCCCATTCTCTTTTCTCTCTGCTTAGTTTGCTGCAAACTTCTGCCTGGCAGGGAGCCCCAGAGAGGGGTGGGGTAGAAAGGGTCCTCCAGACAGTATTTAATACTCTGTGATTTATAGGCTGCTGGAAGGAAGGCCGGGGGGGGGGGCGGGGGGGGGAGCCAGAGAGGGGAAGCCCCTGGGATTAGGGACTAGTTTCCATGACGCATCAGTACACCACTGACAAGAGTCAAAGTATTTTCTTGATGCCTGTGCCTTCAGTTTCAAGAGACAGCCCTCACCCCTCCTGGGGCCCAGGGCTCGGGTACCATCTAAGTTGAGACCTGTGGAACTGGCTGGAATGAGACTAATGGACATACATCCAAATCTGCAGCCTGTTCTGTAAGCCTCATACTGCTGGGCAAGGGAAGAAATCAGTGAGGTCGAGCAGCTCAATAGCTGTTTTTGGAGGATTTATTTTTTTCATGTACAAGAATTCTTTTGAACCCTCCACGGCTCCAAGAACAACTATTTGAAATGTCCCTGCTTATGGGGCCAGGGGGTTAAGTGCCAGGGATGGAAGGCTAAAAGCCAGAGATGCTGGTTGCAGGGATTCTTGGGATCGGGGCTAATGGCCTCCCTGCTGTGGGCTTGGGAATACCAGGCCCAGGCTTTGGTTGCCCTGAGAGATGCAGCCATTTTTACTTCTGATTGAAGGGCACCACCTTCTGGGATTTTCCCTTCTCTGGTGAAAAACCAGAGTAGAATATGCCCCGAGGACCAACAGGGCATGTGCCCAACAGTCTGGAGGGCACTGAAGGAGATAACAACGTGAGGTAGGGTGGGACCCATGCTTTATATAGTTTACAGTTTGGTCCTGGCTGGTGGAAAGAAGATGCCTTCCATGAGAGCGCCTGGTAATTGCCCTTCATAAGTGTGATCTCAAAAGGTCAAGGGATGGGCCTTGAATAGCCCTAATGTCCCTGAAACAGTCTATTGTATGGCTATTGTCTCTACATGTAAAGGAACCCTTCTTAACCCTATTTGTGCTTTTCTCTTTTTCTTGCCTCTGGGGTTTCCCAAGTGAATAATTCCATGCTACCCTGTCCCCAGACCTGAGTCTACGAGTATACGAGTCTACCGCCTTTAAGCTTTAACAAAAAAAGAGTTCTACATGCATTTCTTAAACTCCTACTATGTACCAGGCATCACACTCTGTGTGGGGATATAGAGGTGAACAACACATAGGGTTCACTTCTCTGCCAAGTCCACGGTCTAGTTTTCAAAAGATTTTCCTTTGTGCTTTGGGATTTGGTAATCCAATGGGCAGGTAACCCCCTTACGTTTTCATATGCAGGGCTCAGATCCTCAGCCTCCATCTTTCCACAGTCTTTTAAAGTTTGCCTCATAGGGTGACCCCCACTTTTCCCTTGGCTAATAATTTACATGAACTTTCTCTGGACTCTGATAGGTCTTCCTTGGGAGCCAAGTGACCGGAATTAGGCACTATATTTTGTATATGAATGCTATATGCATGTGTGTAGATGGGTAACCCAATGTTTTCTAACTTCCTTCATTTAACTGTTGGCCATATTTTCAAACATCCAGTGGTTAACTGAGTGCCTATGAAGCACCATGCTCGATACTGAGGATGCTGTGGTCTGGGGTATACGTTAAGGTATGGAAGATAAAGAATCCAGAAGTTACACAAGTACATTTATAACTACAAACAAGACGAGAGCTATGAAGAAACGTACAGGGTGCCTAAGGGTATAGAAATGGAGGCCTGGATCTAGTTTGGAAGCTTTAGGAAAGAGTTCCCTGAGGAAGTGACATGTGATCTGAGATCTGAAGGATTAGTGGAAATAGGTGAAGAAGAGTATGAGGAAGAACATTCCAGGCAGAGTAAAGTGCAAAGGTCCTGAGGTAGAAGGAACCAGTGCACTCCAGAAGAATTGCAGGGAGGCCAATGAGGCTACAACACAGAGGATGAGGTGGTGTGGGATGAGCTGGAATGTTAAACAGAAGACAGACCATGAAGGACCCTAGAGGCCAGGTAAGGATTCCAGTCATTATTCTCCAGAAGCATATGAAACAAAAATCTACAGAAGAGTTAATAATGGCTCTTTTCCCCAGATTACTAAGTTGCTTATACTTGTCTTGAAGGAGAATGGTAATGATGGCCTGAAGTGCTAGGAACTTTCCCAGTGTCCTGGCATGGTGCAGCTATGTTTGCCTTGCACTGGGGAGGCCCAGGACTCATGAGCCAGCCCCAGCCTGGCAGCCCTCAGGCAAGGGATGGCCCCTGCTCATGTGGACAGAGGAGCAGGGGTGGAGGGTGGGTGGAGTGCTTTGCCTGAGGTATCGGCTCCACAGTGACATTTGGAACAGTCCCAAGACTATGGCTCTTGTTCCCAGATAACTCTATCATGTATGCCCCCCATTTAAATGGCCCACTCACCCTGCTGCCCTTCCTGTACAGCTGTTCTCCCCACCCAATCTGGGGAAGGCCCCTGGATAAGAACTCTTGACTGCCCAGAACCTGGGGTTTTGACCTGCTGAGTTCAGGCCTCAGTACTGTCTGGAACCAGGTACATATCCTTGAGAGCTTTGCACTGGTATTACTGGAAGCCATGGGATAAGAGCGTCATGATGGCCGGACTTTGCCTTTCTGAAGGCCTCTCCTTCTTTCTGGTCCTATTTTTGGAGAATGTGGTTTGGTGTAGTGACACCTACTGGCAAAGCAAGGCAGGTAAGCAAATGACCAGATGCCCACTTAGCCTCAAGTAATTTCTAGACTAGTGAAAAAAAAAATCATCCTAAGTCCCTGATATTGGTTAGAGCAAGAGTAAGAAGCCCACGGTTGTGGGTTTGGACCATATATGTGCTGGTTTGCCTTAAATAGAGAAATGTTTTTTCTAGTTGCAGCTTGCATCCTTAACTTTGGCCAGTTGATTCATGTTTGGCTACAGTTAGTCACAAGGGAGACTGGGTAAGCATGTGTAAATGACTCAGGGACCCATTCCTAGCCCCCATTCCTGGGAAAGCGTCTCCCAACAAAATAAAAAGACCCACAGTTTACAAATGGCAAAATTCAGGGTCATTTTTCATCCTCCTGAAGCTTGACTGGTTTGGGAATTTTTTTTCTTTCTGGGACTCGGTTTCTTCTAGGTCCCTGGGAAAATACTGTCTATAGAACCATCTTCAAGCTTCCTGTAGTGGCTGTGACTACAGCTTTTAAAGTGGCCCCACACCTCTTGCTGAGGTAAAAGGGAGCCTGCCTCCTCACTGCTTTCATGCATGTCACCTCCACATTCTGTTCACGGGGCCATTCTCTCTCAGTAGCGTGCATTCTTGACTAAGAGTTTACCCCTAGAGGTCACTGGAAAGCCAGAGCGAAGCAATGAGGAGAAAATACTAGGGCAAGAATTACGAAGCAAATGTTCTGCCTTCTTAAATAACACTGACTCCATAACCGAATGTGGCTCACACGAAGCATCTGACTATCTATCTATCCATCTATCTATCTGACCCTCGTTCAGACTTAAAAAGAAAATCAAGACCCCAGTAGAGAAATGGGTAATGAGGATTTCATGGAAGAGGAAAGAGAACTAGCAAAGAAACATACGGCAGACTGAAGTAAATCCTTACCAGAAATCAAATCCAAAGCACATTGGAGGCACAGTTTTCATTTTGACTAAAATTGCAAGATCTTTTTTTTTTTTAAGATTTTTATTTTTAAGTAATCTCTACACACAAGGTGGGGCTCAAACTCACAACTGCAAGATCAAGAGTCGCATGCTCTACAGACTGAGCCAGCCAGGCGCCCCAAATTGCAGGATTTTATTAAGTGGTAACACTCACTTCTGGGAATAATGTCTTAAAATTGGCACCCTCACATGATGATGGTGACACTTTACATTTGGGTAAGTCTTTGGGGAAAGAAAAAAAGTAATATATAAGGGGCAGACGTAAACACAGAAGAGACCGACAGAGGCATGCAGACGCTTGCCTCAATAATCCCACATAGGGGAATGAGCACATTATGAAACAGTACCACAATGCAACGTCACACAATGATTATAATTACAATTCTGAAGCCCATAGAGAAACATGGCGCATGTTGAGAATATGTAAAAATATGAAATTTCATGTAAACAATGGGTGCATCTATGCAAAAATATACACAATAATAAAATGTGCTCATGTGGTGAAAAATTGGAAGGTACTCTGCAAAAAAGAAAAGTAGCTTTGTGGCAGCAGTGAGATTAAGGATGTCTTATTTTCTCACAACTTATTTAGTGTTGGGGCGCCTGGGGGGCTCAGTTGGTTGGGCCTCAGTCTTCAGCTCAGGTCATGATCCCAGGGTCCTGGGATCGAGCCCCATGTCGAGCTCCCGGCTCAGCAGCCAGTCTGCTTCTCCCTCTCCCTCTGCCCCTCCTGCCCTGCTTGTGCTCTCTCCCTCCCTCTCTCAAAAATAAATAAATAAAATCTTAAAAAAAAAAAAACACCCAAACACCTTATTTAGTGTTATTCTGTGTTAATGTTTGAAAAGGTGGAGGGGTTGGGACAGGTGAAAATCATACTCTCCCAGCCCCCTCTATACACACTTGTCCTACATCCTCTGCTCCAGGAGGGGAAGACCCACGTCTGCTTATCCATGGTTGCACTCAGCCCCCAGCTCAATCCTAGCACTTATCAGATGCTCAGTAAATATTTGTTGAATGAATAAATGAAAATGCCTGCAGTCCAAAAAGTCTCAACCCGGGATCACTGGGCACATTCCATCCTGCGGAACGAAGAAGAATTTGGTTTTGCCCGAATATAAAAAGGAAGGTGGGGCGCCTGGCTGGCTCAGTCAGTACAGCAAGTAGCTCTTGACCTCGGGGTCATGAGTTCAAGCCCCACATCGGGCTTAGAGCTTACTTAAAAAAAAAAAAAAAATTGAAGGCCCATCCATAATGGCAATTCCCCGGTCTTCTCGATAAGTGAATTTGGGCTTGGAGAACCCAGGGAGAGACAGTCTGTTAAAGCAAACCCAATTACTACCCAGGAACATATGTTGCCCTCAGGCCTCTGCTGCCATAACAACACTGTGTAACTATAACTACAGCCCTGGAGGGCTTTGGCCCTGTCAAATATGGAAAAGGATGTCTTCATCACACGCAGGCTTCGTGCACAGACTGACTTCCCTGGGGAGCTTAGATCAGGGAAGGGAGGTAGATAATTGGAGGAAGGGAGGAGATGAAGGGCAGGAGTGGGAGAACTGCTATTGCATCAGGATTAGGGTGATTTTTTTTTTTTTTTTTTTTTTTTTTAGCAATTTCCAAAATGTGTTTGTTTGACTGTTTAGTTTTGGTGGTTATTTATAACCCCAGCTGCAGAGGCAGGAGTGGTGCCTGAGCCTGCTGGGATCTGTCCAATACCTTCCCCCAGGGTGGGGTTGGGGGGTGGATGGTAGATAAGGGTGATACAGGAACCAAATTCACAAGTGGCCAAGAAGGGAAGAGAAGTTGCAGGCCACCCTCCAAGAAGAGTGAGAAAGTGACCAGTAGTGACTGTGCTGACTCCATGTTGAAGGCAGCTGTGAATGAAAGGCTTTTAATATGAATTACAGTTGCATCGGTAACCTCTGAGGTTCTCCCGAAGGGACAGAGATTAGGCCAACACTTATACTCAGAAGTCAGGAGATTGGCCCGGCTACGCTAGCCACTCTGAAGGTCAAGGCAGGCTTCTCCACCTTCCAGGACAGTTGTCTGCACACAGAAGAAACTACTGTCTCTATCCTCTCCTGTGCACATCCCTGGTCAAAAACAGGCTTAGAGGAGAGAGGGTGGCTGGTTCTGTGCAAGTCTTTCCTAACTGAGCCAACACTTGGCAGTAGCCGCTGAATTTACTGACCCTTGGAGATGTCAGGAAGCCAGGGAGAAGCCGCCCAGGCAAGGCTCCCAACCTCTAGGAGCTCCCAGACCTCTGAAGCAAAGGACAAACAACTCCACTTTGCATTTGAAATACAGTACCTATCATTTTACTGGCAGGGGAGGATTTTAAAGGAAACTCAGGGATCTTTTAGGGAGCTTACAAGTGTGACTGAAGAGATAAGATACAGATACAAGAAAGAAAAGGCACAAGAACATACAGAAAAGATCAGCCCCACACCCCCTGCCCTGTTCAGTTCCTCTTCGACTCTGGGTAAGGTTATTGTTACAGCAGGATTCGCACTCGTCTCCCTGCCACTCTGATTAGTCCCCCTCACGGCTGCCAGAAAGAGATATCTAAAGTGCAAGTGTGATCGTGGGACTACTCTGCTTAAAGTCCTTCAGAGATGTCTCATCACCTCCTGTCCGGGCTCCTCAGCAGGGCGTCACCCAAACCATTCCTGCCTCTTCTTTTGGCAGCCACCCCCCCAACTCCACCCTGCTGTTAGTCACCTCCATGCACGATGCTGCTCCGTCCCTCTGCGCTTTTGTGCACGCTGCTCCCTTTGCATGGAAAGCCCCTCTTCTCCTTGCCCACTGGCAAACTCATCTGTCCTAAGAAACCCCATTCTTTTTTCACCTATTCTAGAAATCCTTTCCTTTATCCTCCAGACAAAACACTCTACTTCCTCCTCTGTACCACTTCTGACCCTTGCTTGTCCTTCTATTTTCCCATTAATACTCTACAGTATTTGGGGACCATGAGATTACTGGCTTGGGGAGACATGGTGTCTTGCCCATATTGGGTGTGACTCAAAACCTGGGCTAGAATTCCCGGGTAATTACTCTGCGTTTCTTGAGCTGAAGTGAGGGTGAACAGACAAAAGCAAACAATCACTAGACCATGTAAAGATATATTGACTAACAGTAGGATATTAGCCATGACTAGGGTGACTGGAATTATAAATATCAGTAACAACAGCCATTTACAGAGTATATACTCTGGCAGGAACTGTGCTAAGTGCTTTATGACAGTCATCTCCTTGAATCTTTACAACTTTGTGGGGCAGCTATTAGTGTTTCCATTTCACAGAGAGGAAAACTGAGGCACAAATTCAAAAACCTGTCTGAGAGCCATGCAGACGAGTGGCAGAGCTGAGGGGCACCTGGGTGGCTCAGTTGGTTAAGCATCTGCCTTCGGCTCAGGTCATGATCCTGGGGTCCTGGGATCGAGCCCCACATCGGGCTCCTTTCTCAGCCAGGAGCCTGCTTCTCCCTCCACCTCGGCCGCTCCTCCCTGCTTGTACTCTCTCTCTCTCTGTCAAATAAATAAATAAAATCTTAAAAAAAAAAAAAGAAAGAAAGTGGCAGAGCTGAAAGTCAATTCCCCATCTGACGTCGGAGCCCTGGACTGGGTACTAGTAGAGCTATGAATAAAATAAATATGAGTTCCTATTATCTGTTTGGAAAGGAGAAAGGGGAACAAAACATCGACCAAACTGTATAAGGAAAAGTATAAATATAGCAGTAAATGTAAAATAATATATCACTATGCCCTACTACCTTAGAATGAATAAATCAGGAAAGATTTTCTTCTTTTTTTAAAGATTTACCTATCCATTTTAGACAGATGGAAAGAGCTCAAGAGAGCGTGTGTGGGGGGAGGGGCAGAAGGAGAGACTCTTCAAGCAGACCCCCTGCTGAGCTCCGAGTTTGAGGTGATAGGTTCTATCCCAGATCCATGAGATCATGACCTACATGACCTACACTTAACCGTCTGAGCCACCCAGGCGCCCTAATCAGGAAAGACTTTCTGAAGAAAGTAAATGTTCAAGAAAGTTGGTAGATGCATCCAGGCAGGAGAAAAAGCCCATGTGAAAGTGTAAAGTCAGGAGAAACAGTGCAGGTGGGCTGCCTGTGTGAAGTCTGGCATATGAAGATGGGCCAGGGGCAACTAGTCAAGAAACTTTGAAACCAACATCAGTTTCTGCTTCAAGAGCTAATTTTGCCATGATGAAAATGACCCTCAAAGTAAAGATTATATTTGATCCAGAAAAAGAAAGGAAGAAAAAGAAAGCTTTTAGGGTTCCCGCTTCCCCATTCTAAATATACCTAGCTGTTCCACTTTCATCTTAAATACACATTTTCCTTTTGATCATCTTTCTATCCTATTGATGTTAGTTTTTTCTATCTTTCTTCCAAGGTGCACACCTTCCAAGGACAAGAACCATGTCTAAATGAAACTGTAAATTCTTCAGTGTCAGCTGCAGTGTTTGAGAATCTAGTGTAAACAATTAATGTTGAACATTTGTAATGCTGGTATTTGTATAATGAATGGTTAAGTCAGGATAAGATCTTATTCTAAAATACTAATTTCCAGGGAGGGATATTTCACCATCTTTGAGTGCCATCCATTCAGAGATTGTGGAACAGTAAACATGTCCTGATTGACTAGCAAGCATTTAGTGTGGGCAGAGCACAGTCTGGGCACACAATTAAGGACGATACACAAAACTGAGTTATGCTTTTAACACGAGAGCTCCTTACCCTAGTCTGGGAGCCAGAGCATCCACGACTGACCTCAGGCACACACCAGTAAACGCAAAATAACAGTAATAATGGGAAATTAAATGATGAGATACAAGAGGAAGAAACGTGAGCCCTTTTCCAACAAGTTCTTATGTGCAGTTCAGTCTTAGGTAGGTTATTCAGAGGTATTTATACTGAACACTAAAAGTTAAATACTAAATACTGAAAGCTGCCTGTGTTATACCACCAGCCCAGAATATCCCCGATGACAGTGCTGGCTAAAGGTCCGGAACTTTAACTCTTCAGAGTCCTCTGTTTTTCTCATCAATCAGATGTGTACCTTCTGCTGCTTTGTTCTTTAGCTCTGCTCGTGGGGGAAAACTCAGGTGAAACTGGGGTCCAAGATTCCAACTTAATGACTGAGTATGCCTGGATTCCACCTAGTCGCTTTCCGCCAACCTTTGGTTCTCTCAAAGCATTTCCTCCAGCGAGGTTAAATCCTCAACGCCTGCTCTCCATTTCCCAACTTTTTTAAATGGATCTTCTAGCTAGATATTCTTGACCAACTTTTCCTTCCTCTCACAACTGACCCTATAATTATTATCATTTAAATATTCATGCCTTTTTTAAGCTCCAGCTTCACTAAAAATATTCCTTCCTCTTCTTCCCCCCCCCGCCCCCGCCCAACTCCTGGTTAAGCATTTAGATTTACAGAGGTCACTTGGGCTAAATGGGGTTCACTGCTTCTCCGACACTGGTACCGCACCGGCACCCGCCCCCACCCCCGCGGGGCCACTCAGGGCTCTCAAACCCATACAGAACGGGGGAAGGAGGTGGGCGCTCACCATTAAGTGAACCTGGGAATTCTTTGGAGCTACAGCTTCTGGAGAATGGTTTTACCTCTTTCCGCGACGTGAGCAACTAACTTACTTGCTGTTCGCTAAAAGCAAGGACAATGTCTCCTCTACCAGAAACAAACTTAACTGATGATGGACGCTACCCTTTAGTTCCTTTTATAAGCCCCCATTCCCACCACTTTGTGATGCAGGATGGCTTTTAAGATACAAGTTCTTGTGCAAAATATCCCTTCCCAACTTTGAGTTTATATAATAAACAGAAATGTCCTTTAGCCAATTAGGCAACGAAGGGGTTAAACCTCAGCCACCTGATGGATTCTGGGGGTTTCCTTCCTCGACTTCAGAAATTAAAACGACCGGGAAGGGAAATTTTGCCCAAGGTAAAGATGAGAACCGCGAACTTCAACTGTCAGGTTTCAGCCCCAAACAAGAATGGCTGCCCACGTCCACAAAAGGTGCCAATCCCCTAACTAAAAATGGCTGGCCCGGATTTCTACTACGGTGCTACTTTCTGCCCAATTCCAAAATGGCGCTCACTAGCCTCCCCCGGAGGAGCGAACCTCCCAGCACCCTCTCGGGCCCTCAACGTCAGGTGACGCGAGCCCCAGCCGGAAGTGAAGGAAAGAGCGCCTCAGCCCGCGGCGCCTGCGCAGAAGGGTCTAGACGCTGTGAAGCAGGAGGCACTTGGGATCGTCCGCAGGATTGGGACTGCTACAGAGGCCGCCACGGAGCCCGCCGGAGCCACCGTTCCTACTGCTGCTGCCGCCGCTGCCCGAATCGGAACTGTCGGGCTGCAGCCGCCGGCAATGCCGCGAAGGAAGGTGAGAGGAACGGGACAGAAGGGATGGCGGGTGTCTAAGGACAGTCGATTGAGCAACGTGACGCAGTTGGCCACGCCTCACAGTGGTTGGGTTCCAACTTCCCGCTCCCCCGAACCTAGCTCAGCAACCCTCTCTTCTGTCCATACCCAACAGAAAAATGTGGGCCCGATCCTGGCCTCGGCCTATGCTTGCAACTATTCCCGCCCTCTGCTTGCCTGGCTCGGAGGCGTTCTTCTCGTTAATTGGTCGCTGAAGCGCCTAGAAGCATATTGATTGGCTGGTGGCACCGCCCATTTGGGTCCAACGGTCACCTCCCCGCGTGCGGGGGCTGTGTCGGGGCCCGGCCCTACCGCTCTCCGACTGGCTGTGGAGAACGATCCCTCCTCTCTTGATTGGCTAGGCTTGGCAGTCTGTCCCGTGGGGGCGCGGTGTAGCAGTAGCGCCATTGGGTGGCACAAATCCCCGCCCTTCCGGCCGGTGATGCTGATAGGTGCATAGGCGGGGTTTTGGAGCGTCCTTCCTTTCCAGGCGGGGGGCACAACAAAGCAGAGGACTGGGTGGTAAGGAACCAGCGCCCACTCCCTAGGGATCCCACTCAGGCCTGTTGCATCTAAGCCGTAATTTTTCCTTATTTGCCCAATTGGACAGCGGCCAGAAAATGCAGTTCGTAAAGGCAAAAACTTTCCAAAGTTAGATGGGATTTATAAGGTCACCGAGGGACACCCCCATCCCTTTTCTTTGCAGCTGAACAGAGACCTAATGGAATGCCCCAAGCCACTCCCATTAGGCAATAGCGGAGCCAGGACTACAGAACAAATCTAATTCAATTCAACACATGTTTATTGACTACTTGCTACTGTGCTAGTTGCTGGGGATTCACGAATTAATTAGACATGATCCGTGGCTTAAGAAGATCACAGTCTGATGGGGAAAACATATAAATAACTGTAGAAGGAGCTAGTAAATTCTCTACTTGGGGGTATATAACAAGTATTGTGGGAGGGAAGTGAGGGAGCAGTTAAGTCGCCTGTGGAGTAAGATGGGAAGTGGATGGTGAAAGCCAGAGAGAAGAGCTGAATTTCAGGGTCAAACCAGGAGGGGATGGTCAGGGGATTCAAGTATCTGGGTAATTGGACTAGATGACCTTTAAGACTCCCCCTTCATCCCATGGATTTTCTGGAGCCTCTGCTCATTTCTGGGCAGATTACTCTTGAAATATTTGGAAAGCTGCATGGTATTCTTGCTCATTTCTGCAGAAATCTTTCTTTTCGTGGAGGTTTTCAAACATCTGTACCTTTTATTTTCTCCTAAAAATGGCCTACACTCTTAGGTGGTATTATGTTGAGGCTCACCACATGCTGGAATAGTATTGGTGCCTTGGAATAGGTCCACAGGCCCCTTTCTGCAATTCCCAAATACAAAGAGCTTTTGAAAATATCTTTTTAGTAACATTTGGTTGGCAAAACCTGTCTTAAACTATGCTGAGGCTACTTACAGTTTTTGTGTGTCTCGTTGGGTGTGATTGTTTATATATTCTGCTGTAGAAATGTTAACGTGTTTGATGATGGGGTGTTGCTTGTGGGATATATGCAAAGTATTCCCTTTCCAAAAAGCCAAAAAGTTATGAATTTCAAACACAACTGGCCCTAAGGGTCTTGAAAAAAAACCAGGGGGCTTGTAGCTTGAAGTTTTGTATGGTTTTCTAAGCAAATACTCTTCCCCTTTCTGTCTTAGTAAAGGGTGTAGTGTTAATATTCAGCTGTTAAAAGTTATCTGTATGACTAATCATGCTTCAGGAAGATAATAATTGACAAATAATTATTGAAGAGATGATAAAATCTCTATTCTTGAATATCTACAAGTCTTCATGTGCAAGCTACCTTTTTTTTTAAGCACTTTTGGTATTCATGTGGAGAAACTTCATAGGTAGATAACATAAGAAAGAAGAATTTTAGTCTCTTTACGTTCTCTTGGGATCAGAGTTGTGGATCATGATATTTTGGATTAGTATATGGTTTAAAAAAACGTGATGGCCTTTCGTGGAGACTTTGAACAAAAGCTACTCTAAAGTTAAAAGGAGACTAGCACTGATATTTTTGTCACCACCATGGACTTCAAGTGCATAGCATTGTTGGCCAGACAATTTTGAATTGGGTACTTTTATTTCCAGTTTGTAGTACTGACCGATAAATGGGTTTGTTTCAGAAGTAGTGTTAATGAAGTAAGAATTAATTCTTTCATTCATTTATAAAGGTGCATTATTTGTAGGTTGTTCTGTTTAAATGCCTTAAGTAAAGGGAATTTGGTGGTGGAATCCTTCCTTAGTGTTTTCAGGATCATGGTTCACTTTATTTCCAGTGTTAACACAAACCCACAGAGTAAATGCTTCTGTGCTAATGTCTGGATCTATGGTGTTACAGAGGAATGCAGGCAGTAGTTCAGATGGAACCGAAGATTCCGATTTTTCTACAGATCTCGAGCACACAGACAGTTCAGAGAGTGATGGTACATCCCGGCGATCTGCCCGAGTTACTCGCTCTTCAGCCCGGCTGAGCCAGAGTTCCCAAGGTATAAGAATTCATTCTTCCTGATCATGCCTCACTGCCTACCCACTGGTCATGTTGTGTTAATATGGAAACTGGTCCCTTGGCTTGGTGTAGGTGACAGAATCTGGTAAAATGCAGAGTGAATGACTGCAGAAATATCGAGCCTTAATGGTTCTGTTGGGAGTGTTGTCCAATTTGGAGACCCAAAGGAACTATGTCTGATATAATAGCTGTGTGACACATGGATGTCTTAAGTCATTTAACTTTTTTTTTAGACTACCTTTTTCCATCAGTAAAATGGGAATGCCATCTCTTTACTTTCTGTTAGAATGGTTTAGACTTAGGGACTTAGAAGAGTCTCTTGACCTTGTTTTTGGAGGAGGTTCAGTACTTCTCAATACTTCTAAAACTTGTACTTAATTCTGTTATGTAGTCAGACACAATTAGTGAATATAAATAGTTGCACCCAACTGTCAGTTGTAAATACCTAGAATTTTGCTTGGTAGTGAAGAATGGAGAATCTCTGTGTTGGAAAGTAGTTTGAAGGTTCTCTCCTGCAATTAGCCATCTCGGCTTAGATTTGGAGGGTACCCCTGATCCCTCCTGGTTCTGCTCTGGGATTCCCTGGGGAGGAAAGAAGGTTGCAGTTAATGCAAAAAGCTGATAACTAATAGGTGATAACAGATTAAGAGGGAAAAATTTGTAATATGCTTCGAGCATTTAAATAGTGCCATTTTGGTTACTACTTCATGAGCACATTGCAAAATGAGAGAAAAACAGTTTTTCAAGCAAGAAAATGGGAACATTCTCAACAACTGTTTCTTTATTTTATTTTTTAAAGATTCTATTTTATTTACTTTGACAGCTAGAGACACCAAGAGAGGGAACACAAGCAGGGGCAGTGAGAGATGGAGAAGCAGGCTTCCTGCTGAGCAGGGAACCCAATGTGGGGTTCAGTCCCAGGACCCTGGGATCATGACCCGAGCCGAAGACAGACGCTTAACGACTGAGCCACCTAGGCACCCCTATTTTATTTTTGAATTTAACATTTCAGCTGAAATGACGCTGTTGTCTCTTGAGTCTCAGTTTGTGTTTATTTTTTTAGCACAGTGGGAATATCGATTACGACTGCTGTAATTCCGATACTGTGCTGTGTACTGGAATGCCATGATAGAAAAATCATAGTTCCTGCCCTTAAGGTGCTCACAGTTCAGTGCAAGATGTGTCAGTCGATCATGGTCATGGATTGTGGTAAGGGCCCTGAGAGGTTTGCATAGCATATTTTGGAAGCTCAGAGATGGGGCCGGCAACTTGGGGCAGGTCTCCAAGGTGGAATTCTTAAGGGATCTAGTAGGAATTTATAAGTTGAAAGATGGGATAATGTTATTCTAGGCAGAGGGAACAGTATATGCAAAGGAAGGGGCATAATATTCTTACAAAGTGTAATTGGTCATGCCCTGGACACCTGAAAGTTGTAAGTATTCAAAACAGCTAGGAAATACCTGCGCCCTGGGTCTCTTCCTAGTTGTTATACTTCATAACTGGGGAGTTGCACAATTCCTAGGGGCATTGTTCACAATGTAGTCTATGTAAGGTAGCCTTCTCAAAAGCAAAATTGTAGACTCTGTTTTGAATTGAGCCTTCTGGAGGTATGCAAGCCGATAACCTAGCTGTGTGCTAATTTTTTTTTTACCCAAAAGTTTGAGAATTTCAGTTTTCTTCTTTGGAGAACCTGTGAGATTTACATACCACCTTAAGACCTTTTGTTGTTTAAAAAATGCTTATTTTCAGCTTTGCATCTTTTTCTAGTTCTTTTTTAAGTGTCATCAAATTAGAGATGTAACAAGGCTGCCAGGTGCTTCAGAATAGGTTTTGTTATCTAAAAAAATTCCAAAAGCTGTGTTCTTGCCTCACTCTTCATAAATCTATTATGATTTTGCTTCAGAGTATCAGAGATCCTTAAAGAAAGGAAATATTTGTATATTGTTATACCTTTAGTAGAATATCTGTTTTATGGTGGGTTGGACTAAGGGAAGAAAGGGAGATGCAGCTAATATTTAGAAAGCACTAGATCTAGGTACCAGGGATCACGTTAAATGAAGTTTATTTTATTTTTAAAGAATTTATTTATTTGACAGAGAGAGACTCAGCGAGAGAGGGAACACAAGCAGGGGGAGTGGGAGAGGGAGAAGCAGGCTTCCCGCTGAGCAGGGAGCCCGATGTGGGACTCAATCCCAGGACCCTGGGATCATGACCTGAGCCAAAGGCAGACACTTAATGGCTGAGCCACTCAGGCGCCCCTTAAGTGAAATTTATATGAAATATTTCACTTACTTCTCACAGCAAATGTCTGAGGAATGTGCAACTAGCATTTTACCTTTTTTATAGATCAAGGAAAAGACTTGAAGAGATGAACTTGCCCAGGATGCTATAGCTAGTTGGTGTGGTGGAGTGGAATGGAATGGGAGTCAGTCTTGATTCCAGAAGCTAAACTATTCTATACTCTATTGCACCTCTGTATCTGATCTAGGCTCTTTAGCTTATATTTTATTTAATAAAATAGATATTTTAACTATTTGTCAGATTTTGTGAAGTATGAAGAGGAGGGCATACATGCTAATAAATCATATGGATAAGAAATAAAACAAATTTCCTTCTTTTCTCTTTAATTATTTTATTATCTTTTAATATTGGGGATCAGATTCCAGTCCTGTTCGAAATTTGCAATCTTTTGGCACTGAGGAGCCTGCTTATTCTACCAGAAGAGTGACCCGTAGTCAGCAGCAGCCTACCCCGGTGACTCCAAAAAAATACCCCCTTCGGCAGACTCGTTCGTCTGGCTCAGAAACCGAGCAAGTGGTTGACTTTTCAGATAGAGGTGAGTGAGTTTTGGGATCATTTGGTCAATTACAGGGAGGATCTGGTCAATTTCCTCTTAAGGAAGGCTTGGGCCCACTGCAGATAGATGCCCAATACTGACAAAATTCGGCTAGGTAAATGCTGTTTGTCTGATTCCTTTCTTGAATGGCTTGCTGAGCAGTTTTGTACTGGAGTACTCTTAAAGTCTAGAGTAATAAGTATATCAGATTGAACGCATAATAGGCAAAAGGGACTGGAACCCTTTTACCCATAGATGAAGAAGGTTTGAACCAGATTTTCCTATAGTTATGCTTTTCAGTCCACTTACCTCTGAATTTCTAAGGAGGAGTGACCTTTGGTAGTGGGCGTGGTGAGCTGTTGAGATTGTGATTGACCAGCCCAAATCAGATGCCTTAGAGCACAGGTTGCAGACTGGGAGCATCTAGCCTGCCAACATGCCCTGTTGGTTTGCTTACACAGTGTTTACCTTTTTAAAAAAAAAAAAATTTTTTTAAAGATTTTATTTATTTATTTATTTGAGAGAGAGAGAGAATGAGAGATAGAGAGCACGAGAGGGAAGAGGGTCAGAGAGAGAAGCAGACTCCCTGCTGAGCAAGGAGCCCGATGTGGGACTCGATCCCAGGACTCCAGGATCATAACCTGAGCCGAAGGCAGTCGCTTAACCAACTGAGCCACCCAGGCACCCAAAATTTTAAAAATTTTTAAAGATTTATTTACTTATTTCATAGAGAGTTGGGGGGGAGCAGGGGGGAGGGAGAGGGACAAGCAGATTCATGGGGCTCGATCTCAGGACTCCTGAGATCACAACCTGAGCTGAAACCCAAGAGTTGGATGCTTAACTGACTGTGCCACTCAGGTGCCCCAGGGTTTACATTTTTATTTTTTATTTTATTTTATTTTTTTAAAGATTTTTATTTATTTATTTGACAGAGAGACAGACAGCGAGAGAGGGAACACAAGCAGGGGGAGTGGGGGAGGGAGAAGCAGGCTTCCCGCTGAGCAGGGAGCCCAATGTGGGGTTCGATCCCAGAACCCCGGGACCATGACCCAAGCTGAAGGCAGACACTTAACAACTGAGCCACCCAGGTGCCCCAGTGTTTACATTTTTAAAAGTTTGTTGCCAGCATTTGAAAATAGAGAATTTCATAAAAAAAACAAAAAAACCTGGGTTACTAGTTTCTTTTAAAAATTGGAAAGCTCTGGGAACATGAGGTGACCATTCACTCACAGTATTGACTGGAACGAAATAGCAGTTGTCTTCTTGAGGTGAACAATTGCTCTCGATTTGGCCTTGCTCAGCCCTTTTAGGCATTTAGCTTACAGCCCATGATTTACAGTCTGAATTGTTAGATTACTAACAAGCTAGCTTGAGAGTCAAGTTCATTCACACTCTCGCACCAAGTCTGTCATCCAGAAGGACACCCATTTTCATTTCCATCCTATGTGTCTCCTGGAAGGAGAATTGGATGGTGATTTTATTTTACTTTATTTTCAAAGAATTTATTTATTTATTTGAGAGGGGGAGAGAGAGACCACACAAGTGGGGGGAGGGGTGGAGGGAGAGGGAAAAGCAGACTTCCCACTGAGCAGGGAGCCCGATGTGGGGCTCAATCCCAGGATCCTGGGATCATGACCTGAGCCAAAGGCAGACACTTAACCAATTGAGCCAACCAGGCACCCCATGGATGGTCATTTTAAAGAAAAATTTACTTCCGTCCAGTTTTGATTACCCATGATGGGGGGCTTAGGAGAAACACAGATAAGTGAAATGTATTAGGATAAAGCCAAAACTGAATTTTACTTAGAATGTAAAGTTGCACAAAGGAATAATGTTAGTTTCTCTTCATTTTTCTTCTAGCTTTATAGCAGATAAGTGGTTAAAAGTCACTAGTTAAATGATAGAGGATCTGGGAAGCCCGTAAACTCTTCTGAATAGTAAAACTCTAAATAAATGAACCCCATTCATGAGCTCTACCAATTGCCTTTGCTTTAGAAACTAAAAATACAGCTGATCATGATGAGTCTCCACCTCGAACTCCAACTGGAAATGCCCCTTCTTCTGAGTCTGACATAGACATCTCCAGCCCCAATGTGTCTCATGATGAGAGCATTGCCAAGGACATGTCCCTGAAGGACTCGGGCAGCGATCTCTCTCATCGCCCCAAGCGCCGTCGCTTCCATGAAAGCTACAATTTCAATATGAAGTGTCCTACTCCAGGCTGTAACTCTCTAGGTGAGTGTGGCCGGCTCCATGACACCTGTGTTCTGTGGTTCTCGCCCTCTGGAATTAGGATCATGAAGAAATGTTTTGTGTTCTCTTGTGATCTAGCTTCTTAGGTTCTTCAGTGGTGCTCAGAGTATCACCAAGTTGCCCACTCAAGTAGAGAGTATTTTTGCTTTCTTGGCCTATTGTCCATATGGTTGCAAGGACATTAAATGTGATGCACTGATCCGTTTATTGAGAGCTTCTCCCTGCGAAAAATTTCCTCCTTTTTCCTTCAGAAACAAAACAAAAGACCAGTTATCTCCAAATGGCTCATCGTAAGGTGCATAGTTGGAGCTTAATGAGGAGTGTGTACTAATGCAGAATACTGGTTGTATGGCCAGAGCTGTTAAGGAAATGAGAAAAACAAGATTCCTAATCGCACAGTTGTGAAACTAAAAGGGTGCAGATGAGATGCTGGATTTCTGTGACTTCAGTGCTTTTAGGTTTTGTGTACTTAAAATAAGTATAAACCAGACAAGTATTTCTTCTCAGATAAATGAGTATCTCAATGTTTTCTTATGACCATTACCCCTTACTGACAGATTCTTATAATGGTTTAAACCTTATGAATGCTCCTTAAGGTGAGCTTCAGTGCAAATGTGCTTACACTTTTGTTTAGAGTTGGAAGGCGCTGATTGAGATTACAGACTTTTCTCTACTGGGTCTACTTCTCAAATTTGTAAACTTTTCAACGTGGCCATCAGGTTCAGAAAATATGTTCAGCAAAATAACGTCATTTTTTTTTAATAATTTTGGTATAAAAGTATTCTGTGCTCGTGAAAACTTAAAACCCTGTAAGAGCCTTGAAATGCATAAGTAAAAGTTTTCCTTCACTCATATCCCTGGGTATAAAACTATTCTTGGTAGTTTTTTTTTTTTTAAGATTTTATTTATTTATTTGAGACAGAATGAGAGAGAGCACATGAGGGGGGGGGAGGGTCAGAGGGAGAAGCAGACTCCCTGCCAAACAGGGAGCCCAATGCAGGACTCGATCCAGGGACTCCAGGATCATGACCTGAACCGAAGGCAGTCGCTTAACCAACTGAGCCACGCAGGCGCCGTCTTGGTAGTTTTTTATGAATGATTCTAGTAAGTTTGTATGTACGTGCACACACACGTGTATATACATATATTTCTATCTTGTTATTCACAAAAGGGAAAATATAATGGTTTGGCATCTTGGGATATTTTACATTACTTAGGGTTCCATCTGTTTAAAGAATATAGAAAATTCCATTATATTGATAGTTTATAAATTTTTTAAACTGTACAGTATGGATTGACCTTTAGATTATTTCTCATTTTATTTATTTTGAATTACACTGTAGTGGATAGCCTTGTATATATGTATTTTGGTATCTTCCTAGAAAACCTGTAGGACTAAATTTATAGGAGTAGAATTGCTAGATCAATAGACTAGCTATCCTTTCGAACACTTTTGATATAGACACATTAGATTGGTTTTAATTTATATATTCTAGAATAAGGCATGATTTGAATAATTTTACCCAGAAGTTAAAAATGCATAATATCTTAGAAATATTTATAGAAGTATTTCTAAGAAATACTAAGAAGGCTTTCTGTAGTATTGATGCTTTACATTATATACATGGTGTTTGATCACTGAAGGTATTTTTTTCTGTGCAAGATAAATTGAATGGATCTCTAATCATATTTTCTTTTTTTTTATTTTAAACTTTTTTTTTTTTTAATTCATGAGAGTCAGAGAGAGAGAGAGAGGCAGAGGCAGAGGGAGAAGCAGGCTCCCTGCCTAGCAGGGAGCCCGATGTGGGACTCGATCCCAGGACCCCGGGATCATGACCTGAGCTAAAGGCAGACGCTTAACCGTCTGAGCCACCAAGGCGCCCTAATCATATTTTCAATAATATAGTCCGGGAGAAATGGCAGCCTGCATATCATATATTAATTCCTCTTTCACCCAGTACTTGGATTAATTTCATCCCTTAAAGCTTACTCCATAAATCATGTATGATTTTTTAAATGGCAATGTCTCTATTACCCAAAGGTTTTGTAAACCTTTTGGTTAAAGAGATGTATAAAAAGGAAGTAACATTCAGTTCCCTATGTGTTTCCCAACACCACGTGAAAAATAGAAAAGTGAAAAGATACCCCTTTAGATAAAATGAGCTTTCAGTATTGTTATTTACTAACATTGTTCCCTCTGTAAGAGTGCCTTGTGCTAACTTCCTATTTATTTTATTACAGTTTTAGATTAGCTTCAGGTGTACAATACAGTGATTCGGCAGTTCCATACATTACCCAGTGCTCATCAAGAGAGGTGTACTCTTGATCCCCTTTACCTATTTCCCCCCTTTCTCCCCTACCCCCCTTTGGCAGCCGCCAGTTCTCTTTATTGAAGAGTCTGTTTTTTTTTTTCCTTTGCTTTTGTTTCTTACATTCCACATATGAGTGAAATCATATGGTATTTGTCTTTCTCTGACTGACTTATTTCACTTAGCATAATACCCTCTAGGTCCATCCATATCATAAATGGCAAGATCTCATTCTTTTTTTTTTTTTAAAGATTTCATTTATTTGAGAGAAAGAGAATGAGAGGTAGAGAGCATGAGAGGGAAGAGGTTCAGAGGGAGAAGCAGACTCCCTGCCGAGCAGGGAGCCCGATGTGGGACTTGATCCTGGGACTCCAGGATCATGACCTGAGCCGAAGGCAGTCATTTAACCAACTGAGCCACCCAGGCACCCAGATCTCATTCTTTTTTATGGCCGAGGGATATTCCATTGTATATATATGTATAGAACACATCTTTATCTATTTGTCTATAGATAGACATTTGAGTTGCTTTTATATCTCGGCTGTTGAAAATACTAACTGCCTATTTAAAAGTCTGATTACAGAAGAAGACTAAATTTTAAACAAAATCAGCCCCCCTCCAAAAAAATGAATATATTTAATCTGGTTCAAAATTATCAAAATACGCTTATTTGTATATTTGAAGAGTCCATTTTCTTTATTTTCCATAAGTTTTTTTGATTATTGAAGAAAGCTCAATTCATATTGAGTAGCATTGCATAATAGAAAGGAAGGAGCACTTAATATACATATAACTTGAAAATTTCGCATAGGAAAGTTAAATTTCAGTGGAAGAAAATGTTCATTTGTGTTTGTTCCTTTATTATAAATGTATGGCTTTTATGATTTTTTTGGAATTTGAGAACTACATTATCAGAAGAACAGAAGGAACTACAGTTGATACTGAACATATACAAGTATGTTCAAAGATTGCCAGATCCATTCTATGGACTAAAAGAATTTATTGTGGGTACAAGTTATGGCCCTGACATCACTTACCTTTGGTGGATTCAATCTCTGATCAGATATATATTGCATAAAAATGATACAGCAAAATAACACGGTTGACATACAGAAAACTATCATTTTATGAGCTTAAATCTTTTATCTAGAGATTAAGTTTTTCCCTCTTTTAACAGGACATCTTACAGGAAAACACGAGAGACATTTCTCCATCTCAGGATGCCCGCTCTATCATAACCTCTCAGCTGATGAATGCAAGGTAATTGTATTCATTACTTGACATATACTTAGCGAGTGAGTGCTTACTTAAGGTTTGCCAGGCACTTTGCTAAACACTGGGGATCCAGTGTGAACAAAATAGGCAAGGTCCTTTTTCTTACATTCTAGTGGAGGGAACGTAATAAAAATACAGTTGTTTTCTTAGTTAAACAGATAAAAGAATTCTAGTAGGTAATGAATGCTTTGAAGGAAATTAATAGGGAGATTATGTATGGAATATTTGGAATATTATCTTCTAGTGCCTTGATACTTTCCTTTGAAAATTGACTTCAACGACTGCCAGGGACCGTTTCCATTAGGAAATAATTTGCATAAATATGTGATCTCAATATTTATGCATTAGGTTCTCTTACGAATCTGTGAAGACATTTTGCTCTTTAAATTTTTTCATAATTATTTTCCTTTTTCTCTGTTTCCGTGGAATAGTTTTCGTTTTTGTTAACTGTCAATCACACCTACTCTTGGCTAATTCTTGTTTTAAGAATTAAAACTACATTTCTTGAGAAATGTAGTCCTAAATAACCTTTGGGATTTGGGGGTAATGGATTTGGGAGAGCCTAAGATCCTATGTTATATGTTCCTGTGTGGGTTGCTGCTACCAAGGATGGAACTAATAATGGGGAAGCAAGAGTTGAAACATTCTTAATTAAATGGGTTGCATGGGTATTATTTGGACAGGTTATCCAAGCTCATTAGATCAAAGTATTAACTGTTATTCTTGTGGCTGTTATTTTCTGACAACGCCAAGGTCACAGATTTATTCCTGTCTGAGCCAGTTTCATCCTATGAAAAATTAGAATCCCTAGCCAACATTAGTTCTTTCTGATTCAGGAATTTGGTCTCTTATTCACTAGACCACACCATAGGAAGTTTCTCTGTGTGTTTAGTTTTTCATCAAAGTACTATACTTTGAATGCTTACATGAATTTTAAGGTTGAACACACTCTTATTTTTCTTCATTCCAAATCTCTTGTATAAGGAAGGTCATTTCTTCTCTTCCGCGTAAGAGCGAGTGGTAGGTCTTCCCATTATCTTGCCATTCGCCTGAGACCGAATCAAAACAGGAAGAGCTTGGCCAACATCTGCATCAGATCACGGACAAGGCACTAGGTCTGTCTTTCTCTGAAAAGAACCGTGATCTCTTTTTTGAGAGTTGTCCTTTGCCTCTTGTCTTTAAATATCATGATCTGATACTGTGGATGGTTTCACAATTGAAGTCTTTCTGAGGTACAGCTTGTTAAATTGTTGGCTTGTAGTGTGAACAAGTTAAGCAATTTATTTTTAAAAAAGAAAAAGAATTCAGTTTGGGGAAGAAAATTCTGAAAAAAAGGAAAGCATTTCCTGAATCTTCTTTCCTCTCTTGTGCTTTCTTCTTCACAAGAGGAATGAGGCTCCACATAATCCATCTCTACTACTGGAACTTGGAGGATCCGGGGAATTTCTGAAAGATATATGTTTTTATTACATTTAGAATCCCAAATGGAAAAATTAGACTAATTCCTGGCATTTATTGAAAGCTCTGTCATTTTTAACGTACTTGCATATACGTAATTACCCTTGAGTTTCCTGGTAAACGTTTGCAATCAAGGATATTGCTATTTTTATTTGGTTACAGAATGTCATGACTGCATACTGTACAGGTACCTGAGGGTTCTCTGAATGAGATAAAAAGACTGCATTCAGTGAGCTAACTTTCTCATGGGGGGAGGCAAAACGCAAACAGATGAATAAGTAGAACAGAATTTCATGCAGTGATAAATGCTCTGAGGAACAAAAAAAACTAAAGATACAGAATGGCTGTTTTGGGGGTGATGGCTGTTTGGGGGTGACAGGGGTACAGCACTGCTTTTGCTCAGGTCGTTAAGGAAGACCTTCCAGAGGAGTTGGCATTTGACCCGAGTCATGGCTGAGGGCAAAGAGACAATTGTGTCCAGATCTAGGAGAAGAGATGTAGATGGAAGGATGAGCAAGCACAAAGGCTGTGAGGTGGGGATCAACTGCTGGGTCGGAGGGGCCAAAAGTAGGCCAGTGTGACTGGAGCATGATGGAAATGAGGAAGGAGGATCCAGATCCTGAATGACCTGTAGGCCTTAGCACAAGGAGTGTGTCTTTATTGTGATGACGGTGGGAAGCACTTGGAGGGCTGTAGCAGAGGTGTAATATAATTTCATAAACGCTTTTTAAAAGTCACAGCTTGTCGTGTGTGGAGAATGGACTGGTCGGGGCAGGAGTTGATGCAGGTCGACTAGTTAGAAGGCTGCTCCGAAGCTCAGGCAGTGGCTGGTGGCCTGGGCTAGTGCTGTATCCACAGAGATAGTAAACTGATCGGATTCAGGATATATTTTGGAAGGGAGCAGCCTGATAGACTTGCTGATGGATGTGATGTGAGGAAGAGAAGCAGCAAGGACAACCTTCAAGTTTTTGACCTGATGAGTTGGTTAGAAAGTGTTGCTATCTGTTGATAGAAGGAATGGTTGGGAGGAGCAGATTTGTGGGAAAATATCAGTCGCCCTGTTGGACCGTGCTGAGTTTTGGTGTGAAGCGGAACAGGAGGTTGGATATGAGCCCTCACTTCCAGAAGGTGAAGCGGAAACTGTTGGAGAGCTGATGTGATTTGTCTTAAGATTACATAACTGCAGAGTTCAGTTCCCCCGCAGACTTGACCCCCAGCTATCCAAGCTTTTCTTTTGCACCTCTTCACCCTGTTCTTGTACTTCCTCGTGGTTTCTTGTTTCTTACCCATTGTGCATTGCGAAGGGTCCAGGCTCAGAGTCATCAGACTTCATTAAAATCTTCGCCTTACCACCACGGACCTGTGATGATTTCGCTTCTTTGATTCTCAGTTAATGGCTGAGAAAGCAGACCGTGAAGCCTGCCTTACCTGTTCTTTTAGAGATTTGTGATAATAAACGTGAAGATCCTTTGAAAGTAAAAGCGCAACATAAATTCAAGGGATTACCATTGTATTCTTATGCTTTTAAGTAAACTTAGTCTTAGAAGCAGGAGGATTTATTGACGTTGTTGATGGTTGCAGGTGAGAGCACAGAGCCGGGATAAGCAGATAGAAGAGAGGATGCTGTCCCACAGGCAAGATGACAACAACAGGCATGCAACCAGGCACCAGGTACGGGCCTTGTTCAAGCTCCGGCCGCTCACAGTCTGAGAGCCAAGTCTTGGATCTCCTCTGCCCGGGAGTGGGCGTTAGGTCTCTCTATATCTCTTGTTCCCCGTGGTATTTCTAAGTAACGCGTCTTAACTCGTCTTCACTTGTACGTTCAGAAGCATATTTGCTTTCCAGACAGTAAAATTTCATGAAACAAGCACTTCTGCCTCATAAATGAAGGAATCATGTTGTTTATGAAAATAACAGTTATCACACATAATCCTGATTATTTCAGAGATTACACTTGCTGCTCCATGTCCTCATGTCGCAACTCCATTTTAACCCTTTGTTACTTTCAGACCCCCTCACTGTGCTCGCATGTTTCTAGGGTCACCAGTGACTTGTGCTTGTTAGCATTTGACACTTGTGGATGGTGTCATTTTTCTTCTACTTCTCTCTTGCCTTGGATTCCAAGATGCTGCTTTGCCCTAATCTTTCTGCTTCTCTGAATATTCCTGCTTATTGATGACGCTCAATTCCTTGTTCCTCCATGAATGCCTTTGGTCTTTGCTCTTGCTGTTTTTCTGGCTAACTCTGTGCCAAGAGATTGTGTTTATCCTTCAAGGCCTTGAACACTTCTCAGCTGTTGTAGGAATTCTTCCCAGACCTCCTACCGTTGAGGAATTTCTTCCTTAGGTATTCTGCTGTAGTGTTCTCAGAATGCTGGTTTAGCTCTTGTCACATATTATATATATGCAGCTCATCATACGGATGTCTGTTTTTGTGGTTAGATTATAGGTGGGTAGCAGAGGAAGCCTGGTGAGGAGGAAAAAGTTTGGGTTTGGAGCCAAACAGATCTGGATTTGAATACTGTGTTCTGTGATGCTAGCTGTGTGGTCTTAGGCAGGTCCCTAAACTTTATTTCCTTGTTAATAACAAGGAGTGAATAATACCTACCTGGTAGGGTAGTCCGCTAACAAAATACCCATTCCCGGTGCTTGGCAGGTAATAAGCATGCCATAAAAGGTAGCTGCTCTTGTTTTCATTGTCTACCTGGGGTTCTAGTCTTACTCAGTTTAAAAGTTTTATTCATTCTTGTATCAGTGCTTGGAAAACAGTAAACGTTCAAGAAATGCTTATTGAATTGAAATACCTTTATTTTATTCCTGTTGCTTTGGTGGAGACATCCCTTCTTAATTTATGTTCTGTTTGATCCCATATTAACTGACAGTAACTTAGTGGTCTGGGACCCCAGTTTGGAATTTTAAACTCACCATAGTACTCTCAGGATGTGGCTGTCACACATCTGGCATGTTTTTCTTCCCTGCCCAGGTTGTGTTTTGTTTTGTGTTGTTACTTTCATTTTGAAACTGAATGACATCATGCATTTTCTAGCTAGCTTCTCAGTGTCCCTCTTCTTACCTTTTAGGCACCAACAGAGAGGCAGCTGCGGTATAAGGAAAAGGTGGCTGAACTCAGGAAGAAAAGGAATTCTGGGCTGAGCAAAGAGCAGAAAGAGAAGTATATGGTGAGAAAAAGTTAAATAATTAACACGAATTCTTGCGATCGCGTTTGATTGCTTTTGGTTTCTAAGCCCTGCTTTTCAGATTTGCCATTTGGTATTCTCAAGTAGAAGGGCCCTTCTCTGGCCCTTAGAGTTTGCCGTAATCCCCCCCAAACTGGGTTGTTAAGAGTGGAAACCAGGAGGCTTCGAAAAACAAAATACAGTTAGAATTTAGATGAAAAAAAAATTCAATCCTGTAGTTGTTTGTAAACCTCATTTTAGTTGTAAAGGGTTAAATTTAGCCACTCTAGCAAATATCAGGATGTTGGAGATGTCTGTATAAGGGAAAGTATTCGAACTAAGTGGTGGTCTGTGTATTTTAATGGGAAAACAAAATTCCTGAATGATAAAAAGTATTGATTGGGTGATGTAGTCTATAAGAAGATTTTTTGGGTAGTATTTTAACTTTTTTTCTACTTTGAAAAATAATGCACATTTGTTATTGTTTTTTTTCAAGATTTTATTTATTAGAGAGCATGAGTTAGGGATGTGGGAGAGGGAGAAGCACCCCCTTCCATCCCCACCACTGAGCAGGGAGCCCAACGATGCTGGGCCCTATCCCAGGACCGGAGCCAAAGTCAGATGCTTAACTGACTAAGCCACCCAAGGTGCCCCAAAAGTAATGCACATTTGTAGGAGGAAATACAGAACACATAAGAGTATACAGAAATAAACATCAATCCTACTACCTAAAAAGTAGCCATGTTAGCATTTGGCGATATTTTTTCTTAGCATTTTACATAATGCCTTATTTATGTAATTTGGATTTTACTGTAAGTACAGCTTTGGATTCTGTGTTTTCACTTAAATAACGTGAACTGTAATTTCCTCATTTCATAAAAAATTCTTCAAAAAAATTTTTTGCATGAAACTTAAGATTTATTGTAAACACAATTTATAAATATATGTAACTGATATTTATAAATGTGTTAAATGCTTCCTATTGAAAATACTAAAAATATTAGAGAGGAAAAATTCCAGTAAAAATCACCCTCTGAGATAGGAACCCCCTCCCCCCAGTGCGTGTTTTGCTATGTGATCTCTCGGTCTTTTTCTTTTTTTTTAATATTTTATTTATTTATTTGATAGCGGGAGACACAGCGAGAGAGGGAACACAAGCAGGGGGAGTGGGGAGGGAGAACAGGCTTCCCGGTGAGCAGGGAGCCCGATGCGGGACTCGATCCCAGGACCCTGGGATCATGACCTGAGCCAAAGGCAGACGCTTAACAACTGAGCCACCCAGGCGCCCTCTCAGTCTTTTTCTGATGTGTATTTTTATTTTTTCATGGAGTTGAATATTGGCTTATTTAGGCATTAGGTTATTTAATGTATGGCTTGTGGATACTTAGCACAGCTTCATTAAGGCAAAAATATGCCAAACCATGTATTTTACGTTTTTGGTCATTCTCACTGCCTTGAAAATGGTAATCTTTTTTTTTTTTTTAATTTTTTTATTTGAAAGATTTTATTTATTGATTTGACGAGAGAGAGAGCAGGAACACAAGCGGGGGAGTGGGAGACGGAGAAACAGGCTTCCCGCGGAGCAGGGAGCCCGATGTGGGGATCGATCCCAGGACCTTGGGATCATGAGCTGGGATCCTCACCTGAGCCGAAGGCAGATGCTTAACGACTGAGCCACCCAGGTGCCCCTGAAAATGATAATCTTATGAATGAGATGGATATAGGCCAGCAGGAACCGGTGGTGGGCGAATTTGTAGCTGAACGCCTACACCAGACTGGGGTTTGTAGAGGGGAGGGTTCTAGTAGTGGGCTGTCAGGTGCAAAGTTGTATGCTTCCCTCTGCCTTGTTCATTGTTTTTATCTATAAACTGGGTAGACATGGAATGAATAACATGATAATAGCATTTATTGACGGGCACCTGGGTGGCTCAGTTGGTTAAGCGACTGCCTTCGGCTCAGGTCATGATCCCTGGAGTCCCGGGATCGAGTCCCGCATCGGACTCCCTGCTCAGCGGGGAGTCTGCTTCTCCCTCTGACCTTCCCCCCTCTCATGTGCTCTCTCTCTCTCTCATTCTCTGTCTCAAATAAATAAATAAAATCTTTAAAAAAAATAGCATTTATTGGGTGCTTATGTGCTTAGGCACTAGGCATGGTTATGTTGTCCCCATCATCTTTATGACAACTCTTTGTGATGGATGGTATATTACCTGTTTCATAGATAAGAAAACAGAGGTTTTGAGAAGTAATTTGCCCAGAAATCATATGGGGGTAGAAAGAATGTCTGAAGTAAAAGCTCCTGAAATTTAGTTTACAAACATCTGCTTTCCAAAATTTGAGCTAGGTTATTTGGATCCAACCTTCCTGTTAAAAATGCTGGATAGGATATTTTTTTCTTAAGCTTAAAAAAATGTTTATGAAACTAGAAGAAATAACTTAATATTTAGAATCTGAATCTTAGATGACCAGAGTCCAAATGCAAAAGGTACCGGTCAGATGGGCCCAGAGGAACCTGAAGAAATTGTAATAGGGGTCAAGGTATTGGTGAATAGTTTTTTCATATGCTAATATGTGAATTCTATAATGTTCTCCCTGGGATGAGCCATCCACTCCACTTAACCATTATCTTCTATTCTCTGGGTGGGAGGTGGAGTCTAGGACGGAGTGGGAAGGGCTAGAATCAGAGGTTTAAAAAGGGAAGTTTCCTTTGTGGCCTTTCTTTCCGGTGCCAGGATACTTGTCATGACTGCCATGGTGAGATTTAATACTTATTGAGAACTGGCTTATTTTTATGCTTCTGATTTTCTATGAGTATTGTCTCTTTCTTCTTGCTTAATACTTAGTACAGTGGTTTTTAAAGGGGCCAGCCTGTGTTTCCCATGCACTGGGGCTGGAGATCTCAGGCGACACTTTCAGGCCTTGGGCGGACAGTGTCTTGGGCGCAGCAACTGCAGGGATAGGATTTAGCAAGGACCACTTGGTGCAGACACCCCTTCTTTGTTGCGGCTTTTCCTTTCAGTCTAAAAATCTCAGACTCTAAGTCTCATAGATTTTGTGCTTTTTGTTTTGCTTTGCTTTGAAATATGGGAGTATCCACCAAGGTTCCTTCCAGGTCTCAAGATTCTAGGAATTTGTAGTGCCTTTGGGTTTGTTATATTTTATTTATTTGTGTTGTCATGCACATTTTCAGATGAAGAAATGGAGGCATAGAATTCTGACCCTCGAGGTGCTCATTTAGAGAGAGAAGAATGAAACTCCCTTTTGAAAGTGTAGGAGCCTTTTCTTTCCAGATTCACTAGGGTGGATAATGGTTGTTTTTGGCATTAACCTGGTAATAGTGTGTCTTATGCTCAGTCCCCAGTGCCTAGTATAATGCTGGCATATAGTAGGCACTAAATAAATAGCTTCTAGTTGTGCTTGGCCCTCTGGCATTGACTGAAATGAAATAGATTAAGTTCTTAGAAGCAGAAAGAATCACGCTCTGGTTATTTTCCTAGGAACATAGACAGACCTATGGGAACACTCGGGAACCTCTCTTGGAAAACCTGACCAGCGAGTATGACTTGGATCTTTTCCGAAGAGCACAAGCCCGGGCTTCAGAGGATTTGGTGAGTATTAAAACCTTCAAGTTTGTGGAGCACTTGTGAAGGGCTTGTACAACTGCCGAGAAAAGTGATCAGCAATCAGTTGATGAGAAATAAATGTCCTTTGGTCCTTTGCTACATGAGTCTCTTTCCCCTCCCCCAGCTGTCCTTTTCAGGATGATCCTCCTTCCCATTCATATTTAAAATTAATTTCCCCTCCTCCCTTCCTTTTCCCTGACCGTTTTCCCCTCTTCACCTCACCTCCCAGAAGGACCTGTTTGGTGGGAGTGTTGAGGCTGGTTTAGACAATAGGTGCCCCTTGGTCTTACTTGGGCAATTTGCAATTCTGAGAGCCTCTAGATTGGTGGCTAAGCCTCTCTTCTTGTTCTCATAACCCCCCCACTCCCAGGAACTAGCCTTTACCAGGGTTCCTCAGCCCTCCAGTCTAGCTCTAAAAAGAGAACAGTGAAGAAGAGTAATGGAAAAGGCTGTGGTTAGTTGTTTTATAAAGGAAATTAATATTTGACCCAGCTACATTTTATCTATGAAGCTGGTTTTCTGTTATGGTTTTTACTTACAGTTAGTTTCACTTAGTTTTCATACCCTAGGCAGAATTTTCAGCAATGTTGCTTTAAAAAAATTGTGGTACCTCTGATTTAACAGATTAAATGTGTTGAGGGAAACTTAGCTTGTAGAGTGAACATCGTCTTTACCCTTTTTTTTAATTATATCAACTACTTCATTCACAAATCTTCAAATATACTTGTTGGAAACTTGGAGGAGGCGGGGTTTGGTAGCTGCTTTCTCCTGCTCTGGAGCAGAGCATTTCCTATCACAACTTTCCACCTGGTTAGGCTTAAAAATTCCTGTAGGGCGCCTGGGTGGCTCAGTTGTGTTAAGCTACTGCCTTCGGCTCGGGTCATGATCCCGGGATTCCGGAATCGAGTCCTGCATCGGGCTCCCTGCTTGATGGGGAGTCTGCTTCTCCCTCTGACCCCACCCCCTCTTGTGCTCTCTCTCTCTCAAATAAATAAATAAAATCTTAAAAAAAAAAAAAAATTTCTTCCTATAGTCAGCTCCTAGCCACTGAGTAGAGATTGATATCCAAAAATACTTTCTACTTTATCTGGAGTTTAGATTACAGTATTAAAGCACTGTCCATGTTTCAAAAATATTTTTTCAGGGACCTACATTGAGAGGATGACCCCGTATACCTGTGGATTTATGTCACACAGATCCATACAGTTTTAGAAGTAGTAAAGCACATTCTAGATAATCTTTTCTGTTTGGTTTTAGAATGTTTTGTAAGGGTGGGGCATTTGTATTTGTGATTGCCTTTATAAAACAGTTTGGTGGGGCGCCTGGGTGGCTCAGTCGTTAAGCGTCTGCCTTCAGCTCAGGTCATGATCCTGGGGTCCTGGGATCAAGCCTGCATCGGGCTCCCTGCTCCGTGGGAAGCCTGCTTCTGCCTCTTCCCACTCCCCCTGCTTGGGTTCCCTCTCTCACTGTGTCTCTCTCTGTCAAACGAATAAATAAAATCTTTAAAAAAAAAAAAGTTTGGTGTAGGCTGATTAAAAACAAAATTTTTTTTTTTTAAAGATTTTATTTATTTATTTGAGAGAGAATGAGAGATAGAGAGCACGAGAGGGAAGAGGGTCAGAGGGAGAAGCAGACTCCCTGCTGAGCAGGGAGCCCGATGCGGGACTCGATCCCGGGACTCCAGGATCATGACCTGAGCCGAAGGCAGTCGCTTAACCAACTGAGCCACCCAGGCGCCCAAAAACAAAATTTTAGCAAGGACTTTTTCTGAGGTTCTAGAGACGAGGCCCACCCACAGCATGGTAGGGAGGGGAGAAAAGCCACAGTCTGTTGAGACCTGTGTTTCCAGGCAGTGTAGATCGTGAGTTTTCTAGAACCCATCCTGACTAAAAGGTAGCCGTCTTTAGTGCAAGTTTCTCATGAGTTAGAAGGCAATTCTATTTTTTCTCCTAGCCTAGCATGGTGGCATGCAAACAAGCATACTAGAGGCTTTTTAAAAACAAAGATGATTGATTGTAATCCTCTGACTTTCTGATTTCTTCTCTACAATAGGAGAAGTTAAGGCTGCAAGGCCAAATTACAGAGGGGAGCAACATGATTAAAACAATTGCTTTTGGTCGTTATGAGCTTGATACTTGGTACCATTCTCCCTATCCCGAAGAATATGCACGCCTGGGACGTCTCTACATGTGCGAATTCTGTTTAAAGTACATGAAGAGCCAAACAATACTCCGCCGACACATGGTAAGCAGTCTAGGGTTCTCTGATCATGATGGTGATGAGCCAGAGGAGCTCTAGATGTTGACCTCTACCTGGATGATCTCCGTCTCTAAGCCTCCCTCTCTCAGTGGTCCATAGTAAAGGCAGAAAGGCATTGGAAATGGAAAGACAAATTTCAGGGTGGGGAGGAATCAGCCTGTGGCCTGGCTGGTGCCATGTGGCACCCAAAGCAGCTGATGTCCCATAACCACATCCTGTCACACACATTGACTTGTCTTTTTTCTTGCTGCCTGCTCTTTACCATTTCTCCTTGGGATATCAGTTACCTCTGCCCACAGTTTTTATGTGTCCCAAACTAGATAAAAACAAGTAGACTAAATTAGATTGACTTCATTAGGGCAAGGACGATGTGACTCACTTTGTATCCTTAGCAACCAGCGTGGGCAGGAAGTGCCCAGTAAATGTTTGTTGAATGAGCGCGTATTTAAAGGAGACAAATTATGAAATTAACCAAATGGGTGCTTTGGTGCGTTCTCCCAAGTTTAGTGCTTTCTGGTTCCTGAACATTGTCCTTGCTATTCAAATAGGAAGAAAGATGTGACACTCATTTTATTCATAAATATGCTCACTAGGTATTTTGTAGCTTTAAGTCATTTTTCATTTCCTAGCTGAAGAATGAAAAATCTTGTCTTAAATAAGGGAATTTCTGGGAGCAGGGATGGGGAAGAGAGGAAGGAGCTTTTTGGGCAGGACACCTTCCTTTTCCTATTTCTGTCGTCCCAGCATAATTTGGCTCTAAGACCTTTTAGGGTGTCCCTCCTTCCATCCCCTTCCCCCTTTATTTACCAGGTTTTCTGTGTGCTGAACACCTACGTCCCAGGCTTTCCCAGAGTTCCTGTCCTTCTACTCTTGTCCCCAGTTGGGTTGGGGGATAACTGCATTTTGTGTTCTCATCTCTGGGACACATACTCTGTAGTGTTGCGGCCCAGAACCTCCCCTGTGAATTCAGCCCGCCAGACTCCTGCACACTTGACTTGACTCGAGGGGACTGCACACTTGACTTGACTCGAGGGGAGAGGGACTGAGGGATGAAGGACTGGTCGGGCCACTAGGCTACAGGGGTGAGGGTAGCAGAGGACTGGTCTCCGTGGTTGTAGACCATGGAGATAAACCAAAATCCGGTTTTCCTGTGTGAAAGTAAGGCTGGTATTTTTACTGATGTGAACTGCTTACCGTTTAGGTTTTACTTCTTTCTTTTTGTTTCTGGTTATTTCGTGGCATTAACCAATAAAATAGCCCAAAAGGGCAAGACATAGTAGTAGGCGGGGAAAACAAAGGGTTTGAATAAATCTGAGGGTCAAGTAAACATTTTGAATATTTGAGGATCTGCATTACGGGAGGTACAAAAATTGATTTTCAGGAATTAAAAACCTGTGTTTTCGTCTACACCTATTCTGATTCCCATTGCTTCATGAATAAACGCTGAAATGGGCCACCTTTGGCCATTCGGCCAACAGCTTGGCTTGTTTCTAAACAATTGTTGTATTAGTTGGGTTATTGTTGGAAAGAGCCAGCATGAATAAATGGGTGGATATAGGAATTAGCCTAGGGGTGCAGCTTTCTTGAAGCAATTCCAGTTAGTATTTGGATTTACATGTGACAATTGGGGCGTGATTCTTGAGTTGACCAGAAGTCACAGTAAAACTTGGTAGAAAATGTTCCATATACATCTGCTTCCTAAATGATACTATTTAATGTATTTACATAAAACCTTGTAAGAATTCACATATTTACAGCAATGGCTGACTGGCTGCATTAAATCCTTTAGCAATTGAGGGTGAGGAAAGGGGTACTTTGTGCCTCCTTGTGGCCAGGTGCCCACCTACCCCTGCAGTTTCTTGCTGCTGAACCAGGCTGCCTTGCCTTTTTTTTTAAGCCACAGAAGGACTTGCTCATCTTCCTTATATAACAAAGGGAACACTTTGGTAGGGGTTAGTCTTTATTGTCATGGGCCTGTTTTCTAATCTGAAGAAAAGATTAGTGGTTATGTGGTAACAAAGTTTACTGGTAAAGGTGAACATCAAGTATTCCTTCTTTTCCTTAGCAACTCTAAGCTGCTGGAAATAAGCTGCTTAAGAATTTCCTGTTGGCACAGGGCGTTTTAGAATCGAGGGTATTTTTTATTTATCTGGCTTTTACATAGTAGATGATTTTAATCTCCTGGGTTGAAACAGGGCCAGAGTATGATCTAGAAAACTTGTCCTAAACTGTTATAAAAATACCATAAACACATTACTATGATTTTAGAAACCGTTAATTGTTTTACTAAAAAAAACAAAAAAACAACTTTTGCCGTACATTCTCAAGTGTGTCCAGCTGTCTGTCATCTCCACTAACTAAATTTGACCTGTGATTCATTTTTCCTTTTGAGCAGCAGTCTTGTTGGGGAAGGTTTGTTTCCCTGATATAAATTCCATTCTCTTGCAGGCTAAATGTGTGTGGAAACACCCACCTGGCGATGAGATCTATCGTAAAGGCTCCATCTCCGTGTTTGAAGTGGATGGCAAGAAAAACAAGGTGAGAAGGAGATGTGGTGGTGGAGGGTGTATATTCACAGGTCTTGGAAGCAATTTACCCTGTCTCCATCTCCCCTCGTAAAGAAGATAGGACTCTGCTGTTGACCAAAGCACACTTGCTGCCTCATCAACAATGATGATATAATCTTTAATTTTAGGCCTTTATCTGATAAATTTAGGAATCACTGGCCCATGCATGAATTCTGTCTCTGCTTCCAGATCTACTGCCAAAATCTGTGCCTGTTGGCCAAGCTTTTTCTGGACCATAAGACGTTATATTATGATGTGGAACCCTTCCTGTTTTATGTTATGACAGAAGCGGACAACACCGGCTGTCACCTGATTGGATATTTTTCCAAGGTCAGCAGGATCTGGAGATTAAGAAGCTACCTGCCCCAGCAGGGTGATTGATGTTGGCATTTGGGGACCTAGATCCCTGACAGGAAGAGGCAGTACCCTGGGCAATGACAGTCCTTCCCTTAAGGGTTGGGGAGGAGGGTTGCAGAAATCCATGTATCAGAGATTGTTTAATGAAAGTATGTAATTCTTTATTAAAAGCTTCTGGTTTATTCATTTCTGGACTTGTGGGTTAGAGCTACCTATTAATTACTGGCCAAGGCCCTACCTGCTAACCCCGAAGCCCACATTTTGTAGTCAAGCCAATGCTCCTAGCTTTGCCCTCTGTTATTAGCCTAAAACCAGGAATATATTCCTTTCGCCTGTTTTTCTAGCTAGGCTCATTCTCTGATAAGGCCACTGTGCCTTTGAAGACTGAAGGCCAGGTTTTGCTTCTGACTTTTTATTAGGAACTTTATTGAAATCTCATTCACATGCCACACACTTGACTCATTTAAAGCGCATGGCTCGGCGGTTTTGTACCATCAGAGTAGTGCAGCAATCACGTAGGCCCTCCGCTCCATTCTTCTTACCCCGGCAAGCACCCCCAAAGCAGCACCGCCCGTTTCCCCTCCACCACTGTCAGCCCCATCTCTATAAGTGTGCCTGTCTTGAGCATTTTGTATAAAGGGAACCATACAGTATGTGATCTGATTATTGACTCCCTTCCAGACTGGGGGCTTACTGTTGGGGATCCCTGTTTTCCAGTAGGCAGCCCCCTTTTGAAAAATTACATTTACAGAGGGTTGCCCTGACCGACTCAGCAGTCAAACCTTGCCCTGCTCTGTGACTAGAAGGAACTCAGTCAGCCCCCTTAAAATGAGACTGGTCTCCGAGCTAGGGAGAGCCTGGCATGGCTGGCTTCGGCCATCGTAGGAAACAGTGTGCATGGGAACAGCTGTGAGCGTGACAGCCACTCCCCGGGACTGCTTAACCAGACAGTTTGCCAGCAGCCTTCTTTTGTGTTGGGACTGCTGACACCTTGGGTTCCAAACCCTCCTGACATGCTTTCATCTGTTTTGCTCTTGACTTCAGGAAAAGAATTCATTCCTCAACTACAACGTGTCGTGTATCCTCACCATGCCTCAGTACATGAGACAGGGCTATGGCAAGATGCTCATCGATTTCAGTAAGTGGGACTGCTCCAGCCTGGGCTCCTCGAGCTGCAGGGGCGACAGGAACGGTTGGGTCTCTAGTTCCTGGCGTGCAGCAGGTGAACGGCTACGTGGACAGAATCTGAATGTCCTTGGTCAGCCAGGTTGTTACCTGGAATCTTCCATGAATACAGGACTCAGTTGCTACCTGATAGTGGGGGAAATAGAGGATAGGAAAGAAAGCTCATGAGGATTATCCCCATTTGAGACTTAGGAACAGCACATACATGCATAAGGCTTCAAATCTATTCCTGGATTAGGGATTGCAGTTTTGTAAGGACTTTTCTAGCGGCAATTCCTGTGCCTGATAGAGGCTCTGGGCCTCTGTAGTAGTGTATTCTGTATTTGGGAATTTGCCGCCTCGAGTTTATTTGTAATCCCCGAATCAGTACTCTTGGCACTTCTGCAGTCCGTTGTGGACATGCACACAGCAGCAAGAAGGAAGTCACCGCATTTTCTCTGCTCTGGTCAAACAAGCAGGTGCCTTGTTTCAGCTCTCAGTGTAAACACATGTTTTTTTACAGGTGTTAGTGCCATGCTTTTCATATTTTTGTGCATTTTGTTGCTGATTTTATTATTTTTAAGGATTTTATTTGAGAGAGACAGAGCATGAGCGGGGCAGGCGGGGGGGGGAGCGGGAGGTGGCAGAGGGAGAAGAAGTAGGCTCCCCACTGAGCAGGGAGCTTGACACTAGCCTGGATCCCACTGGGCTGAAGGCAGACAACTGACTGAGCCATCCAGTCACCCTTGTTGCTGATTTTAAATGGCCCCTAGGTGTAGTGCCGAAATGGCATCTACAAAGGCTGTGTCTCTGTCTTACAGAGAAAATACCCGTATTTGACAGGCTTCATTTAGGCATAGGTGATTGTGCTGTTGTCCGGGAGTAATGTGCTAATGAGTCAACAGTGTATATTTAAAAAGGTATTCTTGAACAGAAACACATAGAACAAGGTGACCATCATGATGGGTTGATGAAAATATGACCAGAGGCTTACAGAAACCTAACCCTGTTTCCCCTAGGAGCAGTGGTTCAGTGTTTGCTAACTTAGTGCTTGCCGTGACTTTGTAGAATGTAACTCCTGTAAATGATGAGAATCAACTGTATTTTGTTCAGTGTTCATTGTCCTACGAGATTTTAGTCAGAATTACGATTCTTAGAGTTAGCCTTCTAGCCCATCACTTCCCAGCTATGGGAAGTGATGAAATCAGGAAGTGGCAAAATCCATGGAGGAGGGGGCCCTATATCTTGGAACCGGTGACACCTATTTTAGAAACTTGATTTTATGTAGATTTCTAAACATACATACAAGTGTAGAATAGTTGGATAATAAAAGACCTTGTAATGTATGATTAGTATTTCATGGCCAATCTTGTTTTACCTCCATTCTCAACCTCAATTACTTTCACATCTCTAGAAGATAAGCTGTATTTCACATTAAAAAAAACCAAACCTCCCCAAATTCCTTTAACCCTAAGTTATAGTATTCAAATTTCCCTGATTTTGTGATTTTTGTTCCTTTTAAAGAAAACACACATGTAATTTTACATGTTCCACATAGAATTGATACATTGTGATTGATCGATGTGGCTTGTAAATCACTTTTAATCTGAAAGTTCCCACTCCCATCTCTTTCCTGTATTTCTTTCCTATTTATTTGTTGAAAGCACATTAGTTTTCCACTAGCGTTTTGCGGAAATTGGATTTTGTGGACTGCATCCCCATAATACTCAACATTAGTCGTTCAGATGTTAGAACCAGAGGCTTCAGGAGATTCAATGCTGAGATAATCTATTCTTAAAATCGAAAAATCTCAAAAAATATAAAAAGTGACATAATGAAATGGCTTCCCATCTCTGTTCCCAGCACACACCTACAGATTACCACTGATTAAAGTTTCTATCTTGTGAAACCTTCCAGAGTTTTCCTAATGTCTAGTACAGCTAAATGCAAACACCCCATTCTTCCCCTTTGGCTTACCCCAAGGCAGCATGCTGCACAGCAGCCGCCCCACATTGAATGTCTGACCCCTAGTTGGTACTGTGAAGCAGCCTGTCCTCAGGCCTTCCTTGTTGACACAGTGGTGTTTGTGATTAGGATAAAATAGTGCCTGCATTTTGTTCCTCGGTAGGTTACTTACTTTCCAAAGTGGAAGAAAAAGTCGGCTCCCCGGAACGTCCCCTCTCCGACTTGGGGCTCATAAGCTATCGCAGTTACTGGAAAGAAGTACTTCTCCGTTACCTGCATAATTTCCAAGGCAAAGAGATTTCTATCAAAGGTTGGTTTTTGGCTCTTTAGGATAGTTGGTACCCAAGATGTTAATGCCGCTGAACATTCCAGCTTTTCTACTTGGCCCTGCTCTGCTGGGTAACCTGCAAAGAGAATACCCCTTCCGTGCTTCATCTGAATATGAGAACAGAAGGCCCACTGGATGCGGGCCACTGAAGAGACCCTCCGGAAAGTGCCTAAGGATTCCAGAGCATTTGGCCCTTTGGGAATGGCTATATGATTTTGGTTTTACAAACCTGGAGTGGTTAACACTTTAATTCTATTTTTTTTTTAAGATTTTATTTATTTATTTGACAGACAGCGACAGAGGGAACACAAGCAGGGGGAGTGGGAGAGGGAGAAGCAGGCTTCCCACTGAGCAGAGAGCCCGATGTGGGGCTCGATCCCAGGACTCTGGGATCATGACCTGAGCCAAAAAGGCAGATGCTTAACGACTGAGCCACCCAGGTGTCCCTAACACTTTAATTCTTAACGAAAGTCAAAAAGGAAGAAAAACGTGAATATTTTTTTCCAAGTCTTTTGGCAAACATAGGGGCTGATAAGACATGCCTGTATATTTATGTAAGGGTAGAAGAATTAGTCAGGTCTGTCTTTGACCTTGATTTCTATACAGGTCAGAGTGATTTCTTGCTGTAGTATTTCCCTTTTGTAGTTATTAGGACTGGTCAAATAAATGCTTTGTAAGCTTTCTCTGAACAGGTTGGGTTAAGTATCAGATTTCAACCATCTGGATTTCTTCTAAGCAAGGTCGGGGGCTTGGCTTGGTGGGGGTCGGTGAAGGTGGGGGTCTGCACTTTGACCCGGTTCTCAGTAGCGCTTCTATTTCAGAAATTAGCCAGGAGACAGCTGTGAATCCAGTGGACATTGTCAGCACTCTGCAAGCCCTTCAGATGCTCAAGTACTGGAAAGGAAAACACCTAGTTTTAAAGAGACAGGTAAAGTTTTTGAAGTTTTTGTCAGCTGCTGGCTTAGTGCTAAATGTCTCTTGAGGCTTAGCAGAGCAAAATGGGGCCTTAATACCCGAAAAGCCGCCTTCTCTCCTTAAGGCGGTTTGCCTACATGTACCTTTTTTTTTTTTTTTTAAAGCATGCAACGATGCCTGTTAGGCTTACTTCTTATCTTGTCCTTATCTGAAGCTTTTAGTAAGCTCCTGTCTCAAATTTGGATGACACAAACAAAGGAGCTCAGTTAAGCAGCTTTGTGTCACACGGCACTTCTGATGATTTTCTTAGATTGGAGCAGATTGCTCATCTGAGGGAAATCCTCATAAACTCTAGGACTTGTGCACTTGTTTTCTTTTTTAAAGATATTTAAAAATATCTTTGTGGAAGTGCACTTTAAAAAAAAAAAAGATATTTATATATATATCTGAGCATGGTGACTGATGCTGGTTTTGAGATCACCTGAGATTACCACCTGAGCCAAAACCAAGAGTCGGATACCCAACCTACCAAGCTTCCCCGGTGCCCCTCATGCAAGTGCTTTTAAATTCTTTAAACAAATGGCATCTCAACTCATGCCCGCTTTTTTTTTTTTTAAATGATTTTTTTTTTTTTTAAGATTTTATTTATTTATTGAACTGACAGAGAGAGAGAGACAGCGTGAGAGGGAACACAAGCAGGGGGAGTGGGAGAGGGAGAAGCAGGCTTCTGGCTGAGCAGGGAGCCTGATGCGGGGCTCGATCCCAGCACCCTGGGATCATGACCTGAGCCGAAGGCAGTTGCTTAACCAACTGAGCCGCCCAGGCGCCCCTCATGCCCACTTTTAATTTGTTTTAGTTGACTCACGTGTAAGGGAAGGTGAATATTAAATAATGATGTTAGTTCTTCCTGAGGACAGTTGGAAATGGTTTCTCTAGGAAAACGTTTTCTAGATCAAAAGATAGTCTTTTATATCTTTGTATTATTCCATTAGTATATTAATAAAGACGTTTTCATTGAATGTGTAGAGTCATTTTTCCTATTGTTCTCCCGCAGGACCTGATTGACGAGTGGATAGCCAAAGAGGCCAAAAGATCCAATTCCAATAAAACCATGGATCCAAGCTGTTTAAAATGGACCCCTCCCAAGGGCACTTAAAGTGACCTGTTACTCTGAGCCAGCGAACCCCAGCAGTAGGAATCCGTACCCTAGGGATCTGTCTGTCATTTCTGTTGCTCTTGTGATTGGCAAGTACAGTATCCTTTGGGAAGGCCATCCCCCTCAGGACTGTCCTGGCTCCGACCCTCGTGTTCACTGCAGACGCTGGTTCTGAGGAACTGTTGTTTCGGCCTCAGTGAGGTTGCCCGGATGGGATCTCTGTTAGACTTGGGAGCAGATCCCTCGTAGCACTGACCCAAGGTGTTCTGTTTGGTACTGTACCTGTCCAGTCACTGGTTCTCCTCATGGCCTCTAGCCCCATGAGGTTGTGTTGTGTCTTCTAAACTTTGTACTAGTGCTTCTTGCTGCCCGGTCACCAGACTTCCAAACCATGGTTTGCCACCACCAGGACCTTTCCAGTTACTCCTTACATGTGTTTTTTTTGGAAGAGCAGGGAAGAGGTAACATTTCTGACTCTGTACTGGGAGGGGTCCATTCCCTTTGGATTTTATTTCACTTCAAGTTTTTCCGCCATTTTTATTGAAAGACCGGTTTTTGATCAGTGTCAAGCTGACGAGAGACCAGTAGTTTTTAAGACTCGTCTTGGTAACCGCACATAATTTATCTGAATGAAATGGAGAGGAGAATTGACAGGTGGTGATTCTGTACTTTGATTTGAGTTCACCAGTGGGCACCGTGTTGGTGGAAGGAAACGAGTCCTTTTTGCCTCACCAGAAAGTGCCCAGCCCTAAATGTTTTCCTCCCTTGTGACCCCCTGCCCCTTTTTACATTTGCGGGGGCCGGTGTCCGGCTCTCCCTTTCATGCTGCATGCTCACAGTTCATAAGACTGCAGAACCCTCTTCCCCGTCGCTCTGATCTGGCACGCCTGTCCTTCTGCCTCAGTTGCATTGATTTTTGCCTGAACCTCCTCAGAGAAGTAGGAAATGATTGCACATCTCCTCTCAGCCCATGACTCAGCAAGGCAGAGTGCCGCCCCCACCCACCCCCTCCCAGCGTTTGCTCCCACAGTGCCTCACCCTCCCTTCTGGGACTGAAGTGCTCCTGCCTTTCCAAGAACTCCCATTTCCTTTTTGGGATTTGACACCTTCCCCCCCACCCCCCTCTTCTCTGCTCTCCTGTGTTTGGTTTCAAGCAAAGGAAGAGCCACTCCCTCTAATTTCTCTCCAGCCCATTATAACCCGCTATCTTGGGGCAGCTTTGGATGTAGGACATGTGCTCCCCTTCCCGACTTGGTCTCCAACACTGCTGTCTTCGAGTGGAGCCCTCCCCACGGTCCCAACTCTGGTCATTTGTGCCTTTCTCTTGTCCTCTCTGTACACTACTTATACTCACTGTGGGTTGGGGGGAGCCCCTTTTCAGCATGTCAGTGGCAGCCCCCCACCAGTTTCAGTGTCACTGTTAATGTTTATCCAAAAGCAACTTCACTGGGGGTTTTCTTAAGGGGTAAAGGTCTTTTACCGAAGCTAACCCTTCCCCACATGTGGTAGAATGTGCTGTTCTATATCTACTCCTCAATAAAGCATGTTCTCTGCTCAAGCCTGTTTCACTCAGGGGCTCTTCTTTAAGTCTGCAAAGGGTGCAGCCGACCTGCCGCTAATAGTGAGCACAGTTGGCGTTTATTTTCCCCAGCAGTGAGGGCACTGTTGAGGGATGTGGTTTGTGGCTGTGGGATTTTTTTTTTTTTCTCTGATGCAGGCTATCTATAGAGGGAGTGATTACTCTGAACTTGTCTAATTTGTGGGAAGAATTCTCTGCCTCACTTAGTTGCCACTAATGGGTATGCATAGTAACGACAAGTCAATATTACTCCTTTTTTTTTTTAAAGCTGTATGCCCAACGTGGGACCCTAACTCAACCCCAAGATCAAGAGTTGCATGCTTCTCCAACTGAGCCAGCCTTGCCCTTCAGTGTTATTCATTCTTAAGGTCATTTTCCTGTGATTTCAAGGGCAAGGGCACCGGCAGGAAGTTGGGATAAATGGGGTACAATGGATACTTGGGATGGGGTGGGGACAGGTTTATCCCTCCTCGTCTCCCAAGTTCATTTGCCAATAGAGAACATTGTCCCCCCGCCCCCCAGTCATGGATTCTCCCAGCTTGAGAGGATTTCTGAAAGCTGCGTTGTCCTGTAGCATTTATCTAGCGCCTGCAAACGGGCCGGCACTTCCTTGGATGCTGGAAGTTGTATTTGCTGGGGTGGTTTTGCTCACCATGGTAGGGTTGAGAACCTATCCTGGTGGATAAACTCGGGGTTCTCCTTTGTAAGGTTAGAGTCTTGTGTGCCACTTACTGGGGTGGAGACTGGGTTGGAGAGAAGCTTGAGGTTACAGAAATACCCTTTTTATACTGTTAGAATGATGTATGCCCAAATCTCCCCATTGTAGATAATTTGTAACAAAGGGAAATTCTGCTCCCTCACATTTTGAAAATATAGGGGTAGGTAATAATGAACCATGCGGGTAGATGCTGAGGGGTCAGGGCACTTGAAGTTTTGTGCACCGTCAGGCCCCCAAGACTCCTGATTGCCACCCAACTTTCCTTACCAAAAAATAAAAAGAAGATTTCTCTAGTTTAAATCCCTCACAGGTATGGAAACACAGAATTTACTTCCTTAGCAACTTTGTGTAAAAGTGTCTCCTCTGACTCTACCTGCATGAGAGCAGCTCCGCTGTTGGGCTCCTTCCTTAGCAGAGCAAGTCCAGAACTGTTCTGGATCCAGCTCCCGAAATCCTTTAAGAGGAATCGCCTACTCTATCTGGAGGATGAAGGGAGCCCTGACATGCTGGTTGCTTCCTATATGCTTGGCACTGCTGGGTGCCTTCCTCCTGCCTCCTCTGACCCCCACGTCAGCCCCGGTGCAGGAGACATTCACACTGGTTTGGCAGAAGGAGACCGGGAGCCTAAGGTGACAGCAATGAGGGCAGAGAACTCATTTTGGTCTGTCCAACTTGAGAACTTCCACCCTCCCCTCTACCATTTGCTTTCTCTACTTTTTTAGTTCTGTAATGATTAATCATCCTTTCCTTTTTAGTTAGGTTGCCGGGCTTCAGCCACAGGCCCCCATGCTTCTAGTGGCTTCCATTACAAGAAAAATAATGAAACTGGTGGAAGCTTTCAGATGAAAGAAGGGATTTTAATTGATTCTATAAGTAGCATTTGGGGACCAGAGACCCAGGAAGCAGCAACTGTTCCCCATTCTGACACTGCTGCTGATTTAGGAATAAGCTGTTCAGTAAGCACTGTCCCTTGACTGGTTTCCCTCCTCACCACACCTCTGTAAGGTGGGTATTCTCTGCCTCTTTCTCATTGGAAAGTTGGGGGCTTAGAGGTCTTGCCTCTGGGTTATGGAGCCCCAGCCCTGATATTCTCATTCCAAACCCATTCCTAAAAGCTGTCAGGAGGCCTCTGATGCTCTGTCTGTTCCCATTTCTCACAAGGAGGAGTAGTGAGTCAAGTGATTGGTAACAATATGGTTTACCCTTTACGGAGCAAGAGGACACTTAGCTTTATTTCGTCCCTGCAGTTCTGGGCAGATTGCCTGCCTCGGCTTAAGAATGACCTCGAATGGAGTTGATGTGAAGGCAGTTGGTTCAGGTCGAGGTTGGGGCTACATGTGAAAGGCCAGTAGAAAAGACCACAGCTTGCTTTCAGTACACATTCCTTCTGGAATACGGAATGGAATGGAACGCAACGCATCTTAAAGGTATATTAGTAACTTCAAGTGTAATTCTAAACCTGCCTGCCTTTGTCTGAAGAGCAATTGCTAAGCCAAATGGCATTCCAGAAGCAGGGTTTGTGTGAGCCGTGCCAGGATCAAGCAGTGTAGCTCTCAGCAGTGATCCTTTCTACCTTTTATCTCTTCTGACCTTTTGAGAAGAATCCTAGAATTGGATCTTCTTGAACGCACATGATGCAAATATGCACACATTTGTCTACAGTTCAGGAAATTGGACCTTTGAAGTCCATTACTAGACTGGGCTCAAATAAGAAACCTTGGTTTGGGGCACCTGGGTGACTGTTGATTAAGTGGCTGCCTTTGGCTCAGGTCATGATCCCAGAGTCCCATGATCGGGCCCTGCACGGGGCTCCCTGCTTGTGGCCCTGCCCCCCCCAAACTCTCAAGTGAATATATAAAATCTTTAAGAGAAGGAAAGAAAGAAACCTTGGTTTGAAACAAATTCTCCCTGAGCAGGTATGAACCCTGCCATCACTCACCCCAAGGCCCTAAACTGGCTTGAGTGTGCAGGCTCAAATAACAGGTCGCACTGAGTGAAGCAGAGTGACCACCAAGGGAGCAAGCCTGGCTCGCTGTGGCGCTCTGTTTCCTCCATGGTCTCACAAGTGCAGGTATATACGAAATGTGGCCCAGCGTTCTGCATGTTACTAGAATAAAGTGAAAACTCCTTTGCTAAATATGTGCTGTGTGCTAGGAATTCTAAAAACTACCTTTTGTTCTTCACTGGGATCCTGGAATGCTAGTACTACACCCACGGGTTTTTGCCCCAGAACTTTCTGCTACAGACTTTTATGACCTCGTCTTCCAGACTGTTTCCTGATGCTGGGGGCAGTATAATTGCCCACTTCCTTTGTGGCGTCTTCCAACAAAATGCCAATGCATGTCACCAAGAAGGAAACAAAGGACCGCCCGGTGGTGACAAATGTCCCAGATGCTCATTCGTCTCTTCTGTCTTGTGCAATCTCTGTCCATGCGGGTCATGCTGCCACCACTTGGGGGCTGGGGGGTTTGTTTATTTGTGCACAGGAGTGGAGAAAAAAAAAAACAAACCTGCCTGTTGCGCAACATCAGCTCTGTGGCTCCTCCCAGATGTTCTCTGTGAGCTATAAACACCTTTATCCTTGACAAGTACGGTTCTTTCCAAGAAGCTACTCTTTCTTAACTGGGTGCTCGTTTCTGGGAACAGCTCACCGTTTATTTATTCCAAAGTCGTTAGAAACCTACACTCTTGTCTCACACACACACAAACCTGGCGTGGCAGATCATCTCCAGAGCTGACCACCAGCAATTTCTGCCATTTCTGGGTATGTGTTGCTCCAATAAGAGATTTTTCCTTCTTGAGTGTGGGCTGGACTTTTCACTTGTTTTGACTAATCAAACGTGGCAGAAGTAATATTCTGGCAGCTTCCACTTCGACTGTTGGAAACCAGGAGAAATGTTTCCAGACCAGAAGCTTGAGCTACTGTGAATGGTGAGGGCCGCGTAAGAGAGACCACGCAGGGGAGGACCAAGAAGCCGCAGCCTCTAGCACCCAAATGCCAGCCCTCTCCGGGCTGAGTGCAGCCTCAGTGGTGACCCCTGCTGGCGCCGCGGGAAGCCAAAGAAATGCCGCTGAGTCCTGCCAGCCTCAGGAATTGTGCGAAAGACTGCTGTAAGCCATTCATTGTTTTGGCATGATTTGATACACAGCAGTGGGTAAATGCAGGAAGAGAACTTCTGAAATGAAAACTGGAATTTGGTTTGACCTCAGAGGTTCCATCAGCGGATTGCTTGTGATTGGGAACCAGATGTGCCTGGCGAGGGCCACCGCCCTGTGTAACTCCAGGGGGCGCTATTCCTATTCCCTACAATGGCACCCTCGGAGCCTGGGAGCCAGTTCAAGCCCTGTTTGGCCATTCAGCTTGTCTCGCTGTCAGTCAAATTGCTCCTGAAGTCCCTGCCTGGCCTGGGAATCTTAGCTGCCTCCTTACAGAAGTGGATCAGGAAAAGGGAAGAATATCCTGCTCTTAAGACCTGGCTTGTCACTTCCCTGCTCATCCATGGGGTTTGGATTAAGGTCACAGATCCTGGCTTTCAAGTCTGTCCATAAACTGACTCAGCCTACGTAGCTTTCATCATTCCCCGACACCTAGTCTCAAAGTGCAACTGGATTAGCCTCTATCCCCTTTCCTGTTTTTACTGGGAAATCCACCACTTCAACAGCAGCCCCCCCCCCCCATGTATTGCATTGAACACAATAGTAGGGGTAAAAAGGAGACTAGTCACAAACTTGGGAGACAGTTAAAAAGTATCAGTATGTTTCTTGACATCAGAGCTTCTCAAAACCTCCTCCCTCTGGGGGTTTTCCTAGAGGGAAGATACAGTAACATTTCCTAAAGACACAGTAACATTTCCTAAAATGATCTCTGGAAGGAGCCTCCTGAGAGACTGGTACACTGGAGGCATATATTTTGGGTTTCTTTCTTACCAATTGAAATGGCCCAGCTAAAAAGGAATTCCTTGTGAAGTCTTAATTCTGCCCGGGACTTGCCTGTATGATTATGGCGTAGACCAAGTAAGGTAGGGAGGGGATGGGTGTTTGGAGTGAAGGCACCTTGGCTCAAATCCTGGCTTTGCCATTTCCTGTGTAACTTCGAGCACATGGCTTATCCTCATCTGCAGAGTGAGGACAGTAATTGTGAAGGGAAATTTGTCTTGCACGATGCCTGATTTGTACACCAATACTCATTTGTACAAAAAAGATGCGGACCTTGCATTCTGGAGGAGACCACTATTAATACATAGGATTTCTAATTGTGATCAGTGCCATGAAGGCAAAAGGACAAGATGTGTGAGCAGAGCTAGAAGGAGCCCTGTCTGAGAAAGGGCCTTTATCCTGGGGCCTGAACGATGAGGAATTAGTCCAAGGAGGAGTGGGGGGATTGGGGCAGCACTCAGACACTGGGGAGTGCCTAACTATAGAGCCCAGTGTAAGCAGCCCCTTGCTGTGTGTGAGGGCCTGCGAGAAAGCCTGGCTGGAGGGGGGAAGAACCTGAGAACACAGGGCCTTGGAGGCCTTCACGAGACTGTCAGGTTTATCCCAAGAAGCTGAACCATGGCCAGCAGGGGATGGCATGACCTGATTTCTCATTTTAAGAGGTCATGCTCCTGTTGGAGAATGGATGGGTCAGGTCTGGCAGTAACATGGGAAGCAAGGAAGTCTCTTGGGGCTGCCTCCCCCCGGCAACGGCAGACTATGGTTTGTATTAACAGTGGTAGTGGAGGGGGAAGGAATTTGAGATGGATTTTGGAGATACCAAGAACTAGGGGATATATATTCCATGTGGCGAGCAGAGAGCGGAGGGCAATTCCCAGCGGCAGGGTACACAGAGGCGCCATTAGTGGGGATGCCCACCACAGGGAGGAGTGGCTTTGGGGCAGTAGGTGAAGGGTTCAGCGTCGGGACACGGTGAGTGTGAGAACTACAGGATACGCATTCCATAAGCAGTAGCTGCTCTTATTTATTTCGGGTACTGCATTAAGTATGGCTCTCTAGAGACAGAGACTCCCCAAGGGCAGGACGTCTGAGTCTTTTGTCAAACACTCTCCAAGGACCTCTTGGGGCCAAGCACTAGCGCTGGCACTGGGATAAAGATAAATGGGATGGGTCCGTGTACTTGAGAGAAACTGTGAATCAGAACATCGTATGTTAAGTGTTGTCACAGAGGAACGTGCAAGGGGCTTGGGGACCTCAGAGGAGGGAGTGAATGGGTAGTTCCCGGCTGGGGAAGGTGTTACAGAGACATTGACCTTGGAGTAAGAATTGCCCAGAATGGCATGTGCAGAAACCAGAAGCTTGAGGGAACGTGGTGGGTTTGAGCAAGGAGAGCAGGGCGTGGGCTTTGCACATCTCAACTCCCCTGTAAGGTCATTAGGTCTTCAAGGACAAACACGTCTCCTACTTCTTCAATTCTCCCAGTGCCATCTGAGTTCCTGACAAAGTGCCCGCACCGAGAGGAAACACCAAATTTTTGGTGACCCCAGTTTCTCTTAAATGTCCCAAACTTAAAACACAAGCAGAAAATCTTCAATCTTCGTGGATCCCTCAAGTTTGGCTATGACGGTGAACCGCCTCTTGGGCCCACAGCACCGGGTGGGGTGAGTTGGGGAAGGCACCGGGGGTGCCCCGGGAGTGAGGGGTTTGGGAATGGATGGAATAAGTGCGTTTCCTGGGGGATTGTGCTGTGGTGTCTGGAGAGGGCGCACACCGCCCCCACCCGTGGGCGGCTCCCTGGCCCTGGGTAAGGCGGGAGAACTGGGAGGCCTGAGGTTTATTCAGGGCCCACGACAAACTGTCTTAACATAGAGGCTATTTCATTACAGGGCAAACAGAGGGATCTTGCTGGCTGTGCGGACACCTGGCCACTCCTTAGTGGTCTCTGCTATTGCTAAAAGGTTCCCCGGCGCCCAGGTGAAGGGCCTGCCCTGTCCTCCAGGGCCACTTCCCCTCCTTCTAAAACAGGCTGGCCACCCCATTCCCGAAGGATCAGATGTCACTCCAAAAAACGTCTAACCCATTTCCTTCTTTGTGGAAAGAGGGACACACAGGCTAAATGTTATGTAGCCGAGCGAATTCACTAATTGTCCTCTACTGCTGAACCCACCCCACTCCCAGCTCGTTCCTTTACGCAGCCCTCCGCGCTCTCTCTAAGCACCCTGGGGTCCTCTGCATCCTGCCCCATTAGCCACAGGGGCAGCGACATTGGTCTCCTCATCAGACGGGGGGCTCCCTGAGGGCAGGAAGTGCTTCACGCCCCTGGAGCTCTTCCCAGTGCTCAGAGCATGACTAACTGCCTGTGTCCCAAAAGCAAAGCAGTGAGTTGAAGAGCCAGTTTATGCATGAGAATTGATGAAGGACCTGGGACCCAATTGTCCAGGTCAGAAGACACAGGGATTTGGGGCGTTGAGATGATGATTCTGAGTAGGGAGAAGGTGTCTGCTTTCGGGGGGGACTGTTCTCCTCACCTGTGTCCCAAGCCTGTTTTCCCATCCAAGGGTGGGGACCAGGGCTGTTTACTATTTCCCTTTGCAATTCTGGAAAACCGCCCCCGCCCCCCGCCCGGCCTGCTGCGCTGTAGGCCACTAGGCAGGGCGTAGCACCCAGACTGATCCTGCCCTTTGCCCTGTACCAAAGAAGAAGTTATTCACTGTTTCTCCGTTTATTGAGCCCCTATGGTGTTCCAGGCACAGGAGACATAGAAGTGGGTGACAGCCCCGCTTAGCAGTGAGATGGGGGCTGAGCACTGAGGGAGGGCAGGGTCACTTCAGCTCGCAACTGCAACAACAGTGCATTTGTGCATCACCATTGCTTGGGACCGAGAGTCCTAGAAGGAAGCGCAATGAGTTCAGTGAGGCCGGGTGGGACACACCCGTGTTGGGCGCGGGAGACACACACAGAAGAGAGTTGGCCTGGCCGGCTGTCAGCTGTATCATCCAGGGAAGGAGATGGGGGTTTCGACCTCTGGGAAGTGTGCGGTGGGGGTGCTTACTCTGACCCATGCTCCTCCTCCTCTCTGCCTGGGAAGAGTTCTGTACGTGACAGTCGTTTCAGGAGACTTGTCTGTCTCCTCCACCCTTGGGCTTCCCTAGTCACTCCTCCCTGGGCCCTCCATTTCCCTAACTCGGGCTGTAGATATTTGGGGCAAATTACAAGTTAATCTGCCATATCTCCCAGTTCTCAATCGGAAGCGCCTCCAGAGCATGGACGAGCCAGCCTTCAGCTATTTTCTCTAAAAGGAGGGAAGTGGCAATCCAGTATTTGCAAGCCCAAAGCCCCTCCTAGAGACGTGAAAGGTGCCGTGGACTAGGTAACAGGAGACCCAGCTTTAGCCCCGGCTGTCCTTGGCTCACTGTGTGACTTCAGGCAACCTGCTTTCCATCCCTGAAAAATGGGATTCCTGCCCACACTCTGTGTGGAGGGACATTCATTTCCATTTGGGTACTGAGGTGACTTCCATGGCCCTTAGAATGGAATGGCTCAGACACTTAGAAAAGAATCCTGGGGGGAAAGAGAGGACTTGCCATCTTTATTCCCAAGTGCTTATATTGGAAGGAGCAGGTGTTCAATCAGGGAAGCTAGAAAGGCATCCTGCTAGAGGATGCACTCCGGGGCAAGAGGTCCGGCATTAGCGAAGGCCGACTGGAGCTCGGTCTCTCTGACCCCCTCCCGTGCCGCTGGTGTGAGCTTCTGATCTTTCCCCCGCCTGCGTCCCTTATCTACCTTCATGCCTGTTTATTCATGTATTGAGTGTACCCTTGGGCCCGTTGGGGTTGTGGCCCCTGCCAGAAGGTGTTAGCTGATAACTGCTTAGGGTGCGACCCCTCCCGGAGTGATTCACACTTACGATTGCTGAGGAAAGGAAGGATCTCAAGACCAAGGCATGACTTTCTAACAATCATTGATCACTGTGGGAATAAGGGGGATGTTCCAGGGTCTGAAAAAACACACATGATTCTCTGTGGCTTCAGCTGGTCCTGAGAAGGCGGGGTGTAGAGTGTGCTTGGGTGTGCTGGGGGTGGAGAGGGTACAGCTTCCGGACTCTGGCTGTCTCGAGCCTGGATCATCAAAGGGACCACCTCCCTAGGCCTCAGCTGCTCTCTTCTATGGGACATCTGCCCAGTGGCTTGTGGGCAGCCTGCTCCGTCTGTCCGTCTGCCTGGCCCCCACCGTGGAGACTGGCAGCAAGGCATCTGGTCGCTTTCTCATGATGCCCTTGCAATCCACCAGAGGCTCTCACCTACCTTCTGTAGATGGTACCGCCCTGCCCAGGAGGCCCTGCACCATTTGTCCTTGCAGATGCTCTGGTGGTGGAGCTAGAAGAGATGGAGAAGAAAGAAGGCAGCAGAGTAAGGCTGTCCTGGGACCCAAAAAGGGCAGGGCAGGGCCAGAGCCAGAGCTGGGGCCTCGTAAGTGCAGTCATTCCTCAAGCATTCTGGGAGTTGAAGAGAAACCGTGGATTGGTTTGTTCATTTACTGATTCATTCATTGATTCCCACCTCTCTCTCCTTCATTCTCCCTCCCTTTACCCTCCCTTCCACAGATACCCAGGAGGTACCTCTCATAGACAGAAACCGCTCGTGTTGTGGGTACAGAGGAGGTGGCCCACCTGCTGCTGCCCGTGGTGGGAGGGGTTCTGCTCTGGGGACAGCGGCCATGTGACCCGGCAGTGCAGGGCAGGGCAGGGTGCCAAGGACAGCATGGCACCCAGGCCACGGAGACCAGCTCCGTCTGGGTAGGGCAGGCAGTCGGGGAAGGAGAGGTGGGGCCTGGAGTCAAGTCAGTAAGAGCAGCCCCAGAGGATGTGGTGAGGCGTCAGAGCATTGGACTTGATCCTGAGAGAGTACTGAGGGTGTGGTGGGTAAGGGCTGGTTGGTTTTCTGGTGGGTTTTTTTTTTGTTTTTTTTTTTTGCCCTTTTTACCAAGGATTTTGGGCAGGGTACTGGCTGCTCATATTTGCACTTTTCAGATCCTTCTAGGTGCAGCGTGGGGAATGGATTGGTTAGTTCTTTCCAATCCCAGGCTTTAGACCCAAAGTAATTTTGAACCTTTAGCAGAACTAGATTCATCCGGTCTCCTCCTTATCCCTGCAACTACTCCCCCCACGTGCCCAGACCACCCCTCTGAGGAGACAACCAGGAAACCTAGCATGTGGCCAAACCATGCTGGCCCCACCCCCTCTAAGGCCAGCCTGGCGTGCCCCCGGCCAGAGCATCTCCCCCACCCCCCTGACTTGTTAGCGGCCAGGCCAACTCAGCCCTCCCCAGGGAGCATGCTGAGCGGAAGGTGTGGACAAGTCTTTACCTGTTCTTCTGTCTGGCTGGATAGGAGGTATTCCTGGGGGGAAAGAGAAAGAAGGAATGAGGGCTGCACTGCTTCCCCCTGGGGTTTGGTGAGACGGGAAGGGCTCATGGCTCTTTGGGGTTCAGTGCCTTTGGTGGGTAGTCAGCAGAATTCCAGTCCCTTCCCATTGTCCTCGTATGGCCGGGCCACTTGGCTGCTCAACGGAGGAGGCAGTGTGGACTACTGCGAAGGGCACGGACTTAGGAGTCACTGGTGCCTGGCACCACTTGAGCATCCTTGGAAAAGTTTTTAACCTGTCTGAACCTTAGTTTTCCCACTGGTGATAAAGGGGACGTTGTTGTGAGATATCATCATATGTGAGCATTCTAGGTGTTCAATAAATCTCTTTCTTCTCTCCCCATCCCCTGCTCCTCATGGGGTGTTGGATTTGGAAGAGAACTCTGAAGTGGCCCAGTCCAGAACACATTTTGTGGAGGAGAAAACAAAGGCCAGAAGTGTTTGGTCATAAGTCGGTTTTCTGTTTTTATGGGCATATGTTTTTTTTATTACAAAAGCAGTCTTCAAGTACGTGCCCACTATAAAAAGAATCAAGTAATGAGCGCTTTGTACAGTAAAAATTAAAGTCCCTTTCACTCTCTCTCCCTCACTTCCACTTCCCAGCCTAGATGTAACCACTGTTTTGTTTTGTTTTGTTTTTTTAAGATTTTATTTATTTATTTGACAGAGGGAGACACAGCGAAAGAGGGAACACAAGCAGGGGGAATGGGGGAGGGAGAAGCAGGCTTCCCGTGGAGCAGGGAGCCCGATGTGGGGCTCGATCCCAGGACCCTGGGACCATGACCTGAGCCAAAGGCAGACGCTTAATGACTGAGCCACCCAGGCACCCCCTACTTATGGTTTTTATGTTATTTCCAGTTCTTCCTATTACAAACAAGTTGGCAATACTCTGATACAGATATCTCAAGGCTCATGCATCAATAGCATTTCTATTTAGTACATGTTCTGAAGTGAGACTATTGGTAAAAGGTATGCGTACTTTCAACTTTGATGGAGAATGCTAACATGTCCTTCACAGGGTATACAAGTGCCAGTTTCCTCAGACCCTCACCGAAACCACTTAAATGTGTAGATAGATATAGAGAGATATAATGTTGACAATGAAAAGGAGAATACTACCCTCTGTCCAGACTACTTGCTCCTTGTGCTCCTAGGACATGACTCCTGCATTAAGACTACCCTCAGGGAACACGGATTCATTTTAATAATTCTATCTGAGCCAAACAGAATCAACTAGAAAGCTTGGCCCGTGGCTTGGCTCCCATCTAGAGGCTGATGCCCAACTTCACCACCTGTCTCCGGAGTCATCCCTAGTATGGATGGCAAGGGCACCAGCAGGGCGGGAGGCATTGCCCTCAAGCTTGGGGTGACTGCACCCCCACATGCCCAAGCCAGCCCTGAGTTTAACGCCTGTAGCCTGGCATAATGAACTCTCCAAAGTGTTGGGGTTTGACAGTCATTCCTATGGACACTCTATGGCACGGGTGACCCCTACCAGTCCCTGGGGGCCTGGGCTTGAAGCTGGGCCTCTGCTTGGTGTCACTGAACCCGCTCAGGACCACTCCTTGCCGGACAGCATCCACCTTTGTCACTCACCTCTCAACCGCTTCCCCATCAGCCCAAAGAACTGGCTTGCTTTGCCCCTCTTCACCTCCTGGAGCTGGAAGTGAATGCCACCATCCTGGAGAAGCAGAGAGTTCATTGTTAGAGCTGCAGGGGAGGCTGAGGCTGGAGATGGGACAGGGCAGGCAGCCTGAGCGACACCAGCATCATGCCACTTGGCTCTGTGCCGGCATGCAGCCCTGGTGCATTCTTTACACAACACAGTGCCTAGACACAATCATTCATAGCTAATGTTCTGCCTACTGAGTTCCTGGCTCTGTGCTCAGCACTTTTGTGTATTAACTCATTTAATCCTCACTGAAGCCACACCAAGTAAGAACCGGTACGGTCATCATTTTACAGATGAAGATACTGAGGCACGGAGACATTAGTTTGCCCAAGCTCACCAGCTAGGATGTAAGAGATGGAGCCGGAACTTGAACCCAGGTCACCTGGCTCAAAGGCTCAAACACTGCAGCCAAAATCTCACTTACTCTTTGCATCCGCTGTAGGAAGTGACTATGATTTATCCCCACTCTATGGATGAGGTAACTGAGACTCATGGAGGGTGAGTGACTTGTCCAAGGTCACACAGGAAGTGGCAGAGGCAGGATTTGAACCCAAGGAGTCTAACTCCAGAGCATGGGTTCTGTTCCATTTAGAAAACGTCTCCAACATGGACAGGAGCGGGCAGCTGAGGAACTCACGGTGGGCACCCCATAGGCAGGGCGGGAGTGCTTCCCTGGAACCCCCACTCTTGCCACTGCTGTCCCTTCTTCCCCCCCAAAACTCCCCACATTGCCCCGGATCTACCCTACCGCACAGCCTGGGCCTCCCATGTGGAGCATGGCATGTGGCCTGGGGTGGAAGCCACTTCTCTGGGCAAAGACATTTTCATCCTTGAGCTGATGGGGTGAAAGTCTGGGCCAAGAGCTCTGGATTGTACTTCTCATTTTTCTATCAGGCTTTGTGATGTTGGCCAAAAAGTCGCCTCATTTTCTGGCCTTAACCTGAGCCCCCAAAGGGCTTGCTCAGCTCTGCTGAGAGGAAGAGATGCTTGCTAGTGGAGAGGGTGACAGTCGTTAGACCATCTCCACATCTGGCACATCTAGGCTCTGGCTCCACATCTGGCACATCTAGGCTCTGGCACAGAGCCTAGAACACAGTGTGTGAGGGACACAGAAAGCTGAAGAGGGGCCCTTTCTCTGGCAGTCTGGAGAGAGGGGGAGGACGGGGTCTCCTTTTCCAGAAAGGCTGGAGACAGGCAGCTGAGCCCTAGAGTAACACAGGCCACCTGCCAAGAGGATGGGAGCTGGGCTTGGATCAGGGGTTGGCTCTTTGGTCCCCTGCTTCCCCAGGGGCGACACTGGAGCTCCTGGGACAAGCAGGGACCTGGCTGGGGTGCAGTGGACACCCCTCTTCTCTCACAGCTCATCTGGTCCTGACTTTCAGGACCAGGAGTGGATTGTTTTCTAAACCCTGGACTGATTCAGTCACTTCCAGTCTGTCTCCTCCCCAGGACGTCAAGCGCTGGGGTAACTGTCTTAGGCTGGAGTCACCTAGCCCGGCCAGGAACCAGAAAAGTCTCTTCGGAGATTTGGACCCATTGCTGAAAACTCATGAAAAGCACTTTGCCTGGGTAAAAGGCAGCCTTCAAATGCAAGCTGGAGAGAATGACTACTTATGAATTAAGTAAGGCTTACCTCTCTCCCACCGTCTGCGGGGTTTCTGGACACTGGATCCCTTTGACTCAGGAAAGACTCCTCCTCCACCTGAAGCCTTCCTTATGCATTTAACCCAAATTCCTAGCTCCAGGGATGACCACAGGTGGGGAAGCCCTCAGGGCTGGGGAGGTGATTAGGTCATCCTGGCACTGCCTCGTTCCTTCTTTCCATCACCTCACTCCTTTTCTGTGAATGGTTCCTCTACTCCCAGCCCCATGTCTCGGGAAACAGAATAAGCATGAGACCCCACTGCAGGGGGAGGCGCTCACAGGTGGGAAGCCCAGCAGCACCCGGGAAAGTGGATGATGATGTTTCTCGCGTGGCTGTGTAGAGAGCTTCCCGTCACCCAGCCCGGCTTCCCTGGGCCTGGGCCAGGTCCCATGATGTTTGGCACAGACTCTGCAAAGCATGTCAAAGCGTGAGAAGACCCTTGGGGACCATCTTCCCTCTCCTCCCATTTTACAGGTGGCCAGAGAGCAGCAGTGACCTTCCCAAGGTCTCACAGAGTCTGTGGAGAAGCTGGGACTTGAACCCAGGTCGGTCAGCCCTGTGGTCTTCTCCACTGCACACATTTCCACATTCAGACAAAGCAGGAAGGAAACCCGCCACCAATGGCAGTTCCTTCTGTGGCTCTTCCAGTGGTCCCAGGGTCCCAACTGGATTATCCCAGGACTGGGAGAACCAGGCTCAGCTGTGCCCCATCTGCCCTCCTGAAAGCCTTCACTCAGCACTGGTCCTATGTGGTCTGTTGGCCTCGCTCCCCTGTCTGATTCGGAGCTGCCCAAGGTCAGGATCTTTGTCTTCCCAATCAGATGGAGTGCAGCACCGATGCTCTGTGCCTAATTTTTAGATCTCTCCCGTGACAGCATTCAGGTCAGTTTAGTTGAAGACAGTGGCCATCAAACCAAGTACTTATCAGGAAATAAGAGTTTCTTTCTTTCTTTCTTTTTTTTTAAGATTTTATTTATTTATTTGACAGAGAGAGAGACAGCAAGAGAGGGAACACAAGCAGGGGGAGTGGGAGAGGGAGAAGCAGGCTTCCCGCCGAGCAGGGAGCCTGATGCGGGGCTCGATCCCAGGACCCTGGGATCATGACCTGAGCCAAGGGCAGATGCTTAACGACTGAGCCATCCAGGCGCCCCTGGCCAACCCCCTTGAAAGGAAATTCTGGAAAACGTCCTCTGACACACAGACACACCCAATCTGACCTCGGACAAATGTGCAGTCATGCTTTTGAAGCTGCATCACCTTGGACTAACTGTTTGACCTTTCTGTGCCCCGGTTTCCTTATCTGTGAAATGGTGATAGTAACGGTACTTTCCCCACAAGGTTGATATGAGGATTAAACTGGTTAATATTTATGAAGCACTTAGGACAGTACCAGGAACGTAGTATATGTGAAATAAAACACAAACTCACACTCACACCCACATACGCACACACACCGTTGCTCCCATATATGCGTGCCCCTTTGGATGTCTGCCAGGCCAGGGGCCATGGCCTTGAACCTACCTGCAGAGGGGAGTCAGACAGCATGGCTAACAATGTACAACCTTCTGTCCGGGCAGCCGTGGAAGGGCTCTCCCACCCACTCCACAGCAGACCAACCCATGCCTCACCCCACGGTACCTCCAGGGTCAAGGTTATCCAGGACTCTGCTTCTGCTCTGAGTGCCAGTCCCTCATCAGCTGTCACAGTGCCGGCAGACAGCCCCATCAGGAGAAGCAGGGGGAGGCAGGGCAGCATCGCGAGTACTGCTCTGTCCTGGAACCTTCTGGGGGCCCCTCGCAGCCTGAAGATGCTGTCTCCAACACGCCTGGGGCCTCTCTCTGGCTCCTTTCATGTGTGTTTGGGCGGTGGGGGTGGGGGGAAAGCTCCACCTATTCGCTGTCCTTCCAGCTACCCTGCTTTTCCTTCTTCGGCTTATCTGGCCCCTGGGGCCACTTCCTGTGACTCCCTGCCCTCCCTCTTTGGCTGGCTGGAAAGGCCAATGATACCAGAGGAGGGACCAGACCTCTTCCACTGCCATCCCAGCACTTGATCCCCGGGCTTAGCACTCTGATGCAACACTGGCCTCACCTTTTGGCTGCATTCCCTCGATGGCAGGTGCACAATGGGGCACTGTGTGGGGGCCTGGCGGGAAGCCCGAGGGGGCCTTGTCATCCTGAACATGGGAAGGGAGAGTGTGTGGCTCCTCCCTTCCCGGTGCTCTGCTCCCCTGTAAGAGAGGCCTCTTCTCCAGAACTCAGTGCTTGACCACTTGTCTCCCCATCACTGCGCCCCCCCTTCCTGAGGTTCCCCTCCATCTAAGGTCCCCATGTGTATACAGAAATGCACATCTTGCCCTAAGAGAAATAACATAGCACTTAAAGGAATAAAGCTTCTCAGAGGGAAGAATTGGGATTTACCAGAAAAATGGCCTCCTGCTCAAGTGTCATCAGCTCGAAACTACTTCCCACTGCTGTCAAAGTGATCTTTCTAGAGCCCTAACCTGACAAGTCTTTCCCAGATTACAGCCTTCCAATGTGTTCTCATGGCCCTTGGCATAATGTTCGGGCTCCCTAGCATGGCATTCAAGGCCCTTCTCCACTTAGTTCCTCCCTGTCTCCCATCCATCCATCCATCCATTCATCCATCCATCCATCCATCCATCCTTCCAACTATCCATCCATCTGTCCATCTGTCAGTGTAGAACAAGGGCCCTGTGGTCAGAGACCTGAATTCCAATCCTAGCTCCACCACTAAATAGCTGTGTGACCTTGGCACATTGCCTAACCCCACAAAACCTTGGAATCCTCATCTGTAAAATGAGATTAACAACAGCACTTATTTCCAAAGTTGTTGGAGGATGAAATGAGATCATGCGTGTACCGCACTTAGCACAGAGCGAGGTGGTAAATATCTCACACCGTTAACTGTTATTACTGTTACTATTATGGTCCGGGTGAAGCACTGGGCCACTAGAGGATGAATAAGACGCCGAGCCTGTCATCCAACATCTCCCAGTCCAGGAGAGACCTCTGGCTGGCAGGGAAGCTATGTTCAGTTTGGAATGTGCCGGCATAGAGATGGGAGCATGAGAAGGACATGCCCCCTCCCCATCTGCCCCAAAGCCATTCCCTGGTCCCAGACACACCGCACCACCTGCTTCCAGGACCGGCTCAGACTCCTTGCCCCATGCCCTGACCCTGGCTTGTTGCCTCTGCCTGGACCTCCTTTTCCACCTGGTGTATTCCCACCCATCCTTAAAGGGCCCGCTTCATGGTCACCTCCACACTAGAGTTTTTCTGTGCCTATTCCTGACTCCGGCAAGGAGTTGGAATTGTTTGGCCCTCTTCCTGGGCTTTCCCAGTATCTCCCACTTACATCCCTTGTAGCTGAGCTCAGGGGAAGTGTGGGAGTGGCAGCCGAGAGGGAGAGTGGATGGGAAACCCAGCCCTCGCTCTGTTCACTGAGCCTCACAACCTGGTGTGAGGGTTTGCTCCCCCGGAGGAAGGTGCTTTGTTCCCTTTCTCCCAGAGGGGAGGGCTGGGCTGAGGACAGCCTTGCTGGTCTGCTGCAGTAGGCCTCAGCTATCTGAGAGTGGGGTTGTGATACAAGTGTGCTTGGTGCACAGTGGGTCCTTAACAAATGGGCAGTCACTCTGAGTCCAGGCCAGTGAAGGCAGAGAGGGAATAGGGCAAGCATGGAGGTTTGGGGGAGGACACCCCCAACACACCCCCTCCATTCCCCACCCCCGCCCAGCAATCTCTTTGGTGGATCCCAAACCTGATGGCTTTGGAACCCCTGCATGCGATAACATGCAGATCCCCCAGCTCTGCCCTCTTCTGGCCCTGCCAGCCCTGGTCTCTGGGTCTGTCTCCACACTCCAGGTGATTGTCATTCGGCCTCCCACTGAACTTCCCCAAGGGCAGGGCATTCCACTTTGGGTTTTCGATTGTTGTTCGCAAGCTCTTCTTTCCAGGGAACAGAGTTTCGCTTTTCATCTCCTTCATTTTACAGATGTGGAAACTGAGGCAGGCTGGGCTTGTTCTAGGTGACCGTAAGAATTGGTGGCAGACTAGCATCCCAGACCCCAGCCAGCTGCTTCCCACCTCCCACCAGGGCCTCAGTCTCTAAGGGCAAGCAACACAGAGCTGGAGGCAGAGTGACAGCATGGACCCGGGGTGGAGGGGGGGGCGATGGCTTCCCATTTTGCAGGTCCAAACGGGCTGACCTTAGGACTTAAGAAGTATCCCTGAGCCTCAGTTTCTCCATCTGCAAATCGGAGCTGCTGCTCATTGGATGGTGGTAAAGATTTCATAATTACCCCAGTTTTAAGGAGCTCTCTGCACAGGGCCTGGCACGTGGTAGGCGCTCAATAAATCCTCACTTGTTTTCTGTGATTATTCGACCTCTGGAACCCTGGACTCGGCGTGGACTCCCGCTCCCCCCGCCCGCCCCGCGCAGAAGCCGCCCCGCGTGGGACAGGATGTGGTGGGCGCACAGCGGGGAGGAGGCAGGGGCCACGGGGCAGAGGAGAGGGCGGCGGGAAGACAGGAGAGAAAATCCCAAAGGTCCGGAAGGCCGGGAGGAAGGCAGGGCACGGGCTGCAAACCGCGGCTATTTGCAGCGCTGCCTTCGGGCTGCGGTCTCGGGGCTGGCGCTCGCTGCCCCGGCCGCCCGGCCAGCCGCCCCGCCGCCCCGCCGCCCCGCCGCCCCGCCCGGTGCCCTCGGCCACCCGGGCACGGCCCCGTCCTCGCGGCCCCGGCGGCGGGAGGGCTGGGGCACGGAGCCGGGCGCGACCCCGGAGGGCTGCGTGGAGGCGGGTGCGGAGCCGGGCGCGCTGGGCCGGGGCGGGCGCCGGGGGCCGTGTGGCCCGCGGGGTGGGTCGCGGCCGCGGCGAGGCTCCCGGGGCGCCGGGTGGGCGCGCAGGATTGCTAAAGGCTGCGGTTTGGCGAAGACCGCGGGAGCCGAGAAGAGAAAGGGCGCGGGAGGGAGGGAGTTTTTTTTAAAGCTGAGGGCGAACAGCGAGGAGGGAAACACGAGAACACGAGAGGAGGGCGGGCGGCGGGCAGGAAGCTGATGTTTCCCGAGCGCCCACTCGGTCCCCGGCAGGAGGGAGGATGGGGCTCCGCGAGGCCAAGCGCCCTGGCTAAGGCCGCCCTGCGGCGGAGTGGCAGGGCCGGGATTCGAACTCGGTGGGTCTGTGGCCGCGCGCTCTCCCACCTGGGCTGAGTCGCCGGCCGGGCGGGGCCGGGAAGGGGAGGCTGCGGGGAGGGGGCTCCGGGCAGGGGTCGCGGCCGCCCCGTGGGGACACTTGTGGGGAGGGGGTGGAACCCGCGGGGGTGTCCACCGCCCCGGATGACGCCGCAGGGACTCTGCTTCGGGCTTTCCAGCGCCCCTTCAGCGCCCCCATGTGGAAGCTTCTCCTGAAGCCGGGTCTCCCCTCTTAGGTCGGAGTTGGCGGATCCAGGCCAGGCAACAGCTGGGTCCTGGTCCCCAGGGCCTGTCCTGTGGATAGAGGAACAGGAGGTAAAGGAGGGGCTGGGCTGCCAGAGGGGGCGAGGCTCCTCGGGCCGGCAGCCTGGTCCTTCTAAGGGAGGGCAGGGGAGGAAAGTACCCCGGAGTTCGGGATCGGCGCAACCTCTGAAAAAGGCAACTCCCCCACGTCTTTGAGGTTACGCTCCTGCATTCAGTCGTTGACTCCGGACTTACCGAGCACTTTGCAACATGGAAGTTGCCCCAGAGCAGAGATGAAAGAACCAGACAAGCATTTATAACAATTTTAACTCAGTGTGGAAAGTGCCATGGAAGGGGCATTTGGGGAGAAACCAAGAATCCTGGACCCCCTGTACTCACACTGATGGTGCAGGCACATTTCAGACACTTGTCCTAGACAGGACACTTTGGGTTTAGGAACGTGGGTCTCTACACCCAGAGCGCACATGAGGCCAACTGAGCAGTTGCCCTCTGTGCCCAGAGGTTGTGTGGGCAGATACCTCTGCCCAGAGTCACGGCAGACATTTGGGCCCCAGCCTGCCTTGTTTTTGACATTGAGACCTTAGTTATGCCCGGAATATCTATGGAAGGGCCTGAAGTTATTGCTCAGTTTCAGAAAGAAATTCTCAGAGTTCTGAAAACGATTCAGAACAATCCCTGACCTCACCCTTATGGTCAGACACCTCCCCCACCATGGAAGGCACATCGTGGCCCTGGGGGCCCCTTTCTCTGTAGGTCCCTGACACACATCTACATCTTTTTTTTTTTTCTTCAGTTAGGCTCCGAAAGGAAAGAGAAATACATGGTGGGGAGTATTTGTCCCCAAGAAGGATCCAAGTTAAGAGTAGAAGCAAAGCATAACATAGTGGCTAAGAATGAGACTCTAGGGGGGGGCACCTGGGGGGCTCAGTCATTGGGCTTCTGCCTTCGGCTCAGGTCATGATCCCCGGGTCCTGGAATCTGCTCCGCGTCGGGCTCCCTGCTCCGCGGGAAGCCTGCTTTTCCCTCTCCCACTCCCCCTGCTTGTGTTCCCTCTCTTGCTGTGTCTCTCTGTCAAATAAATAAAAAATCTTAAAAAAAAAAAAAGAATAGAAGCAAAGCATAACATAGTGGCTAAGAATGAGACTCTGGGGGGTGCCTGGGTGGCTCAGTTGGTTAAGCATGTGCCTTCAGCTCAGGTCATGATTCTGGGGTCCCAGGATTGAGCCCCACATCTCAGGCTTCCTGCTCAGCAGGGAGTCTGCTTCTCCTTCTGCTCCTCACCCTGCTCCCCTCATCCCGCTCCTGCTGGGGCACGTGCTCTCTCTTTCTCTGAGATAAATAAATAAATAAAATCTTAAAAAAAAAAAAAGAATGAGACCCTGGGTTCAAATTCTGACCCCGCCACTTACCATCTGTGTAATGTCAGGCATCAGGCACGTTACTTAACCTTTCTGGACTTCACTTCCCTTATCCCTAAGGTGGAGATCATAATATATTCACTTCAAAAGGTTGCTAAGATGTTTAAATGAGATAATGCATGAAAGAACTTCATGCGGCACCTGGCACATTGTAAGCCTTAATAAACAGTGGCAATTATTATTGCCATTAATAATATAATTAAGCAATAACACTCATCCATGTTTTATGGGAAAGCCCAGATTAAGGAAAGTGATATCAGGCATTCCCTGATACTTGCCATCAGGTTGAGAATTTCGTAAGGACAGGGACTGGGCTTCTCCTGTGGGACTAAGAGTTAGTTCCCTGTGGCCAGGCCTCTTAGATGAAGGTCATTGTGCCAGATCTTAAAGGTAGGGTTCAGGAGCTTCAGGCCTGAGAGTTGACGGAGGTGTGTGAAGCCCTCCTTGTTGGGGGATGTGGGTTCAGGTCCTACCCCTGCCTTAACTGTGGGGGGGGGAGGGTGGAGAGAAGTTTCTCTCCTGAGTGCCTGCTTCTCACAGAGCCCTTTATGTGCATAAAGGCACCCAGAAGTCTGACCCCATTAGTGGGAGAGAAGCTCATGATGTAAATCAGCCTTTTCTTCCTGGATCTTGGTTAGCAAGTGTGGGAGAAAAGTGAACAGCTAATTGAAAATATAATTATAATGCACTGTCCTTTGTCTACCGAGTGGAGCCTCCAGACCCCACTGTCTGCGGAATAGTTTGTTTCTCGAGTTGGGGAGGACTCTGGAGCCAGCCACCCGGAGACAGCACCCATGGGGTGGGTAACGTGGCTGGCTGGGGCTCCGCAAGAGGCTAAGGATTGAACCTCCGTCCCACTCTCCCTGACCCGCCGTCTGGCACACCTGAGCTGACGGAGCCCTCGGGAAAATGCTGAGTTCAATGAGATCCTGAGCGGGCTGCTAGAGAACCAGGGAGGGAAGGGATGAGGCCAGGCTGGGGAGTGCGAATGTTACCCAGCAGACACTGGGGAGTCACTGAGAGCTTTAGAACAAAGGATTTACATGGGGTTTTGGTTTTTTTCCCTTCATGGGTTCCCAAAGCTTCCTCCCCTCAAATGAGGTGATGAGAAGGAGGGGCTGGAAGTGGGGAGAAGCTGGAGACAGGGAAGCCTGTTAAGAGGTAATGGTGATAGTCTCAGGAAGCTCTCAGGAAGCCGGGGGGGGGGGGGGGCGGGGGGGGCGGGGGGGGGAAGGGAGGGTGTCCGCAGGTCTGAGCTCTGGAGGGATGGAGAGGGGAGGCACTGGGATGATGAAGAGGAAGGAGAATAGGCTCTGGGGGGGTGCGGAGGAGCTGCCGGGTGTTGGTTTGGACAATCTGACAGTTTGAAATATCTCTGGCTGTCCATGGGGTAGACCCAGAGGGGCTCGGAGCTCAGGGCACAAGGTCATAGAGCTTTCAGGAGGTCAGCGTACAGGCGGGTGAAGCGAGGGGAAAGGAAAGTCACCCAGGGAAATCATGAATGAAAAGGCCGAAGCTGGACATCTGAGCAGCCTCAATATTTAAGAGGCAGGAGGTGGATGGGGTGGGTGGGGGTGTGTGGTAAGAGAGACTACAAAGGAGAAAGTAGAAGGATGGGTGCACAGGAGACAGACATACAGGCGAGAGATGCTTACGAAAGATATGTATGGATATGAGCAGTTGTATGTTAATGCCTAGAAAAAGTACTGCAGAATCCACGCAGGTGGTTGGCGGTGGTACTTCCGGGATGGGCAGTAGGTAAAGGGGAGTTTCCATAATCTATTCGATATCCTAACATTACTTGAATATTTTACAATGAGATATATACATGCATTACTTCCGCAATTTATTTTTTGGGGGGGTTTGTTTTTGTTGTTGTTTTTAAAGCTATTTATTTATTTATTTATTTGACAGCGAGATAGAGAGCACAAGTAGGCAGAGCAGCAGGCAGAGGGAAAGGGAGAAGCAGGCTCTGCTGAGCAGGGAGCCTGATGCGGGGCTCAATCCCAGGACCCTGGGATCATGTCCTGAGCCGAAGGCAGCCGCTTAACTGACTGAGCCACCCAGGCGCCCCTTTACTTTCACAGTTTAAAACAAGATAGGAAGTACTCGAATTGCCCATTAACAGGAAAATGGATAAGTCAGTTGTGGCATGGGATACTCCATAGCAGTGAAAATGAATGAATTGGAATGAGCTGGATAAAACTCATCAAGTGTTAAGCAAAAAAAAAGCAAGTTGCAGGAGGATCCCTATGGTATGATTACATCTATGTGGAATTTAAAAACATAAAAAACATAGATCCATATTATAAATAGACACATATACGTGCAGAATATATATGCAATATATAAACATATAAAATACTCATGGGAATAACCGATACATGCAGGAGAGCTTCCCTCTGGGACGGGGAGGGCATTGGTGAGAGGACACCAGCGGTTTGTCTTCTCTGTAATGACTCATTTAAGAACATTCAGGTTCCCTGTGCTGTTGCCTATGCATTTCTATGTGCCTGCTACAATTAATACATTTTGAAAAACCAGAAGAGAAATAGGAAAAGCCGTGGGGGTGGGGAGGAGGGTTTTAGGAAAGAAGGAAAGGGTTGGGGCGCCTTGGTGGCTCAGTCAGTTAAAGCATCCGACTCTTGGTTTTGGTTCAGGTCATGATCTCATGAGATCCAGTCCCACATCGGTCTCCGCGCTCAGCGCAATCTGTTTGTCCCTCTGTCTGGTCCTTCCCCAACTGGCGCACGCGTGCGCGCGCTCTCTCTCTCAAATAAATAGATAAATAAATAAATAAATAAATAAATAAATAAATAAATAAATAAATTCTTATTATTTTTTAAAGATTTTATTTATTAATTTGACAGAGAGAGACACAGCGAGAGCAGGAACACAAGCAGGGGGAGTGGGAGAGGGAGAAGCAGGCCTCCCGCCGAGCAAGGAGCCCGATGTGGGGCTCGATCCCAGGACCCTGAGATCATGACCTGAGCTGAAGGCAGCCGCTTAACTGACTGAGACACCCAGACGCCCCTAAATAAAATCTTAAAAAAAGAAAAAAAGGAAGAGGGGGAGAGCCAATAGTATGAAATGCAGCAGCAAGCCCCACAGTGAAGGAGGGGCTGCGGGTGGCCCCCGGGTTGCCCTGGGGTCAGAGGGTGCCCACCAGCATTGCCGGCCCAGAGGCAGAGGGTGTGCTTCGGTGTTCCTGCTAAGATCCCTGACATAAGCGTTCTGAAACCCCATTATCAGCCAGTGGTCCCCCTGTCCCCCCCCAACTGTCTCTGGGACACGTACATGAGGGAGCACTGAGGGTCTTTGAAGTGGCTGATGATGCTACAGGGAAGCCGATCTCATCTCTCACCAGAGAAGATGCAGGCACGACCCTGAGAAGGACTCCTTGAGGACCCACAGTGGGGACAGCAGCCCTACTAGCCACTGTAGCTGGAGGCGTAGATTGACCCTGAGGCAGGGGATGACCAGGCTGACTTCGGCAGGAGTCAGCGAGTCTCTGGCCTGGCGCCCAGGGGGCGGGTGGGCGAGGACAGTGTTGAGGCTTGAAGGTTTGAGGAGGCAAAAGCCAAATCCCGGTGCCCAGGCATGGAGAGTGGGCGATGCCTAGGCTTGGCAGACAGCAGGCTGAAAGATGCAGTGCCAAGGTGGGGAGAGGGGCTGCCAGGGCTGGAGATCAGAGGAGTGGATGGGGGAGGGCCCAGGCACTGTCAGGGCTTGAAGCAGGAGGCCGCGGGGGCGGGGGGGGGGGAGAGTGGAGGATCAGTGAAGCCACGTGGTGGCCAGGAGGAAGAGGGTAGTGCCAAGGGAGCAATGGTAGTGAGCTGGTGCCGGCTTGGGGCTGGGGGCGGGGGCAGGGGTGGGCTGGAGGGAGCCCTAGAGCTTACTCTTTCCCTTGGTCTCATTCCGTTTTGCAACAAAAACAGATGCCTCTGTTGGTGAGTTTCAGGGTTTACAGGGCCCTCCAGGGTCATCTTTTCCAATCCCTTCTTTGTACAGATGGGGACAGTGATGTCCACAGTGGCGGGGGGGAGACCTGCCCTTTCCAGGGCCACCCAGTGCATCTAGTGAGGGACCCGTGTGTCCAGGTCTGTATCATACCTGTGGGGTACCGGGTGGGGTGCTGGGAGCTAGGGTGGGGGGGTGCCTGGAGGGAAGGGCTCCAGTCTTGGCCAAGGGAGCCAGTGGTCTTATTGGGGCGGCAGGCCAAACACATCTAAGCCCAGCCAGCCATGGAAGGCCTCCTGCACCGCTGGGGCAACGTTCTGGGGCAACAGTGGAATGCACCTCCCGTGAGCTGGGACCTTTGGGAGAGGGGGTCCTAGGGAAGCTGTAGCTTTGGAAGAGCTCAAAAAAATGGGGCGGCACTAAATCCATTAAGAATTCATTTTCAATGGAAATCAAATGACCTACAGTACTAGAAAAGACTTTGCAAGAAAAAAGCACATCCTGAAGGTAGGATTATTACTGGGTTTCTGGAGCTGACACTGGTTACTCAGCTGTCCTAGGGGGTCAGGGCATGGGGCTTCCGGTCTGCAGATAATCCTGAGGCCTGCAAGTCTGTCTGGGGGACAGAGCTAAGGGCTTTCTCTTAATTTTCATCAGCTGCAGGCCCAGGAACACTTACTATCAGCCAAGGACAAAGGTCAGTTGGGAAGGGCCCCTGGAGAACATTGATCCCCCTCCTCATTTTACACTGGAGCAGACCGAGGCCCAGGGAGAAGTAACATAACCTCCAATACCACCATTTTTCCCCCAACATTTCATTTATTTCCAAGATGTGTCTGAAGCTTTGCCTGTGAGTGAAGGCATGCTTGGCATTCTGGGAGGGCTCTGGCCAGAGCCGGGATGCCCCAGAGGGCAGGGAATGCTCCTCCATGGGTGCTCAGTGGAGTGAGCCTGACTGGGCAGAGACAGAGGGGTGGGGATCTGCCCTGTTGTCCTCTGGTCAGGAAAGGGGCCCAGTGGCACCCTCCACCTCAGGACCCTCCCCCACGGCCCATTTGCCTGGGAAGGCCTGAGTGCTTTGGAAGGGCAGCCCACCGCTGGGGAAGGGTGGAGTGTCCAGCAGCTCCCAGGGGCTGCATGATGGGACCCATTTAGCTTCCATAGTCATCTGACCCCCATGACTCAGGCCTGGCCCTGCCCATGGAGGGCAATGGGCCAGTCTGAGCTCATCACCACTGCCCGGAGCAGAAGTGGTAAACAAGTTCACCCTCTGCCTCCTGCCCGTGAGAGGAAGCAGGAAAGAGGGTGAGGTGGGGGCCTCCAAACATTCCACCTGGCCCAAGCCATCTACCTAACACACGTCATGGGTGTCCACGGGGCCTGTGCTGGGCCCTTATAGGTGGGGGACGTGTGGTGAAGTGTGTTTGCCTTCACGCATGTCCTCAGGGGAGTGCAGCCAACCTTTTCTAGGGGCCAAGTTGGCCAGGGCTCATGGGGACCATTTCACCCCATCCCAGGTATCTGGGGGCCACGTGTCATAGGCTCATGAGGCTGGGTCTGAAGGCTCAGCTGTCCCCATGGAGTAACACCTGATTTGACCTGCTGGATCTCTGCCTCCCGGCCTTCAGGCCTCATGGCTCAGACCCATGTGCTGGGGGGTCTCTATGGCCTCTGGGAGCCTCGCGGAGGCTGCAGACGTTCTTGGGCTATTGCTTTGGCCTGCCTGGGCTCACGGCAGCGTGTGCGAGGGCCCTGGCCTCAGCACCTCCCCTCTTGCTGTGGGCCTCCGGCTCCTTCTGTCCTTCCACCTCACTCTCTCTCCTTCTGTCCTCCTCTGCTGCCTCCCTCCCTCCCTCCCTCCCTCCCTCAGGCCTTTCTCTGTCTTCCTCCTTTTCTTTTATACCCACTTTCCCCATCTTTCCTCCACCTCCCCTCTCAGCCCAGTAACCGGCATTGCTCTTGGGAGCCACCAGATGGCAGCAGGGCACCGCGGGTCCCATCCTTGCTGGGGGCTCCTGCCCTATCCCGCCACCCGCCCCTGCCGCCGCACCAGGGTGATTAACCACCCCTCACCCCTCACAACACCCACACCCTGCCCAATGCTTTCCTGGGACTCTAAACATGGAGGGAAACAGAGCAGCAAAATACAGGCGGGGCCAGGGGTGGGGGCCGGGAGCCCCCTGGGGCCGCTCTAATATCCACTACCACCAACTCCCCCCCCCCGCCCCCGCAGGGTTTCGCCTCCTTGCCTTTACTCCCGGAAACCAGGAGGGCCTGGTGAGCATCCCCGCTTTACACACGAAGAAGATGAAACCCAAAGAAATGAAGTCACTTGTCCAAGTTGGGACCATTTCTGCCTTCCCCCTTTGTTCTATGTATCTTCATGTTGTCTTTTCTAACCAAAAGGCAGCCGCTGTCTGCCCTCGGGGAGCCTCCAGGCTGATGGAGAAACATGGCCCTGTCCCAGGAGCCACAGAATGGGGGAGACAGAGGTGTAGCCTTCTGGGGAGCCCTGGTGGTGTTGAGCCCGAGCTAGGTGAAGGTAGTCAGGGCAGGCTTCTGGGAGGAGGCAGGGACCAAGCACAGGGGAAGGTAGGCTGAGTAAGGGCAATGCCTTTCATGGCAGCTATCAGGCCAGGAGCTGCTCAGTGAACCTCATGTATGGGCTGCAGCTGGGTGGGCTGCTGCAGTCCTGGAGGCAGGGGAGGGGACCCTGTTGGCCCTAATCTGGGCCAAGCTCCTTTACTGGCCCATTGCCCTGCCCCACCCGCTCACTCCCTGTCCCACTGGGAGGCCAGCAGTGGGCTGGGGACAGGAGGCCCAGGGTGGGGTCCCTTCCCCAGGGCCTGAGCAGGATCCTGAGCCGGCTGTGGCAGTGCCCAGGAGCCAGAGAGGAGCCACCGCCCCCCACCCCCTTGGGCCCCTCTGTAATTAGGGCTATTTTTAGGCCCCTCTTCCTTCCTATTTCAGGCCTCTGGACTGGGCCAGAGAGTGGGCTGTCCTGGGGCCGAGGGCTGGAGCCGCTAAACTGGGCCGTGGCGTGGGAGCTGTGGCCACAGCGCAGACCACAGCGGGGGCGGAGTCCTGGCGGGGGAGGGGGCCCAGGACGTGGCCAGGCTCGGGGCAGGGCTGGGTGGGGGCGTAGCTTGGCTCTTCTGACCCCTCCCCTGCCCCCTCACTGCTCTGCCCCGCACTGGCCCATCCCTCTGTCCTGTTGCCCCCAGCCCTGTTGGTTCGAGGCGGTAAGCCCTGGGCCTGCCTCTCCATGTGTGTCGGAGACTGTGCAAGCCCAGTGCCCTCAGGACTGTCACCCGAGGAAGGTGCCCAGGTTGTCCATAATGATGACCAGCGTTTATTGAGTGCTTACTGTGTGCCAGGTACTGTCCCAGCACTTTACCTATATTAACTCATTTGCTGTGAACAACAACACTTAGGAGGTCCGTGCTATTTTCTTCCTATTTTACAGACAGGAACACTGAGGCTCAGAAGTAGCCCATTTTTCATGTACCAGGCTTGGTCTCACGTGGCCTGCTTTCAGGGAGCATCCTTGTTTCTTTGATGAGGTTTAAAGAGAGGGGCCCTGAGAGACATGGCTTTCTTCTTCACCTACTTGTAGGCTCCACGCTGAGGGTCCCAGTGCTCAGCCAGGCACGGGTCCTGCTGACGATCGGCCTGTCCGTCGTCTGACAGTCCGTGGCCTGTCCTGCCGGCGGAAGGGTGGGTCTTGCCCAGCTGGTTCCAGTTAGGCACAAGAAAGCTGGCGAGGGGTATATTTAGCCCTGGTTTCTGGAGGAGCCAGAGGTCTTTCATCCTGAGAGGCACTGGCCACAGTGGGACACAGCCCGCCAGTGCTGGGCTCACGGGCTGCAGGGCAGGCAGGCTTCAGGGCAGGGAGTGGGGTCAGGGAGGAGAAGGGGCACATCCCTGAGGCTGGCGGGGAGAGTGACAGTGCCAGCCAGAGCAGCTGAGGCCTGGCTGCCACGCTCAGGATGTGTTTCTGTAGGCTCGAGGGCCTCTACCGGAGGTGTGGGAGGCATGGGATGGGAGGGTGGGCCCGGGGCCCCCACAGACCGGCTGCCTGCCCCCTCCAGCCCAGGCGCCGCTGAGGCCTAACATGTCCATGACATGGGGCTTATTATCAGAGAGTGGCTTTGCCCTCGCTGGGGAGTGTGGGGCCTACTCTTAGGAGGAGTGGGTAGGGGACAGAGTTCAAGGAATAGGAAGTGGGGTGGCCTTTCTGTTCCCTCTAAGGAGACTGACAAGTTTGGGCATAGACGTCTGGAGAAAGTGGGAAGGCTGGAGAGCAGGTACATGTGTGCAAGGGAAAAAGACAGCGGCATGCGGAGAGGCCACCACGTGGTGTGTTCAAGTGTGCAGATGGCGCACTCCTGTTTGACTCAGGGCCACGTGCTCCTGGGCAGCGGGCAGTCACTGGGCACTGGGTGACGGGACTGGGCTGGGATTCTGTGCCGTGGCCGTGCCCATGGCCGTGCCCAGCCTGTGGTGGTGTGCAGGGCTGAGATGACCTGCGGGTGACCGTGGCATTGCTCCCCTGTGGGGGACTGGGATGGCCTGTCACGATGTTTCTGGGGGGTGGCCGATGAGTACGGCAGTAGATGAGGGGCTGTGTGATTATCCCCCTGGATGTTGGTCTCCGTGTGTGTGATTCCGTAAACACACGTGCGGAGGCAGTTTGGGACTCTGGCTCTGCGTGCTTGCCTGTGTGTGTGTGTGTGTGTGTGTGTGTGTGTGTGTGTGTGTGTGTGTGTGTAGACTGTCATCCTGGGTGTGACCCCGTGTGTGAGTGCACAGCCACCAGCCGGCTTTCCATGCAAGCAAGGCCTGCTCCCGCTGAGGGTCATGCCCTGTTGTCCTTCCGGGGACCCCCACCCCAAAGCCACAGGCCCTCTGGGCCTGAGGGAGGGAACCCTACGAGCTGTAAGCATCTGTCTCTCCCCTAATCCTCTCGCCCCACTCCCTCCGACCGGCGCACAGACAGCAGGCTTCTACCTGCCCCAGGGCGGGAGGCAGGGCAGAGAAAGAGGAGCCCGCCCGCCCACCGCCCCTCTGTGTCTCTGAGCTCAGACAAAGAGCTCACCCTGGTCTCTGTGGGCGTCTGGGAGACGCTGGGGGGATTAGCGGCCCACACCGCCCTCTCTCCACCTTGTGCCAGCCCACCCGGCTGGCACCAACACCTCAGCGCCCAGGGGCGGTGCCCTCACCGCAACCTCTCCAGCTCAGTGTGTGTGTGTGTGTGTGTGTGTGTGTGTGTGTGTGTGTGTGCCATGTGTCCTCCCCCAGAACCCTGGCGGAAGCAGAGGCACAGCCCATGGAGAAGCAGGTCCTGGGGTTCACATCTCCCACTGCAGGTCGGGGCTGGGTCTCCCCTTGGTTTCTACTTCCCCATCAGCCAAGCGCAGACCTACCAGGCCTCCGTCCCTGTTGGCACCTCTGCGTCTTCGAGTATCATTCCTGGCCCTTGCACCCCTCCCCCACTGCAGACTGACCTTCCAGTCCTTTCCCTTTGCATTCCTGGGGGAAGGCCTGATGCCCCCCACCCCATGAGCCTCAGAGCAAGGGAGGAGGGAGTGGGCACCCCTGCTGTGTCAGCTTTGGGTCAGGAGGGATGGGCTCAATGGAGGAGACTTTGGGAATGACCTTGAGTCTCCGTTGCCCCTTGGGAATCTGGAGAGCTCCTGTGGCTTTTCCTCCATCGGGGAGAATGAGAGAAGGGTAGAGTCACTGCCTCTGAGTCTAGCCTGTACTTTGTACCATGCAAAACCAGACGTGATTCTCAAAGTTCTTTCACGTTAACTCTCTTTGGATTTTTCTCAACAGATAGGGCAGGTATTGCTTCTTTTCCCCATTTCACAGATGTTTAGACCGAGGCTCTGAGAAGTTAAAGGATTTCCCCGAAGTCACATATCCGGTGAGGAATAGGGCCAGGATGGACCCCAGGGTCTTGCTCAGTGTCAGGAGATCCCCTTCGGCCTTCAAGTGGCCGGGCCTCTGCCCGCTCCGTACCTTGTCCCTGCCACCCCCGAAGAGTCTGCTGTCTTGAGAAACCTGGGAATGGGAACAGACCAGCGGGAGCTGGGGGAGATGACCTGGCCCCTCCCTGAGTCACACCCCGTCCTTAAGCAACAGGGCTCCATTCCACGGACAGGTCTTGCTGTCCCTCCCGTGCTTCTGGGGCTCTTTGTGGAAACTCCTTTCCTCTCCCTGCCAAGTGGGTTGGGATCTACTTTGTCCTAAAGACCTCTCCCTATTAATATTTTCCACGACAATGTGATTCTGTAGGTTTGGTCCCCTCCTGCTGCAGGCATGTCCTTTCGTTCAGTCTTCGGTGGAGACAACGAGGCATGGGCGCCATCCCATCCACGGGAGTAGGCTGCCAAGAAGGAAGCTCGATTTCCCAATGGCTGGAAGAGGCCACAGAGGCTGGGAGCTGGCTCAGTGCCTTGAAAATAAGTCATGATCAATACATGTATATGGACATATAGTGCTGAGTGGGTGGGTAAATCTATGGAAGAGGGTGAATGACTGCACAGGTGAGGGGGTGGGGGTGCATAGGTGGTTTGTGGGTGAGTGGATAGATGGGTAAGTGAGCAGGTGGAACGTGTGGATGGGTAAGTGGGTGGTGTTTGAACGGATGGGTGGGTGAGTATTTAGGTAAATGGGCGCATGTGTGAATGGTTGAATGATAGATTGTAAGGTGGAGGGAGGATGGACGGATGGAAGGGTGGATGGATGGATGCATGGATGTATGGAAGGATGGATAGATGGAAGGAAGGAAGGAAGGAAGGAAGGAAGGAATGAGATAGATGGGGCAGTGGGGGGATGGGTATGTGAGTAGATTTGTGGCGGAAATCTTGGAGCCTGAAGGTGCCTTTAGAAGACCAGCTATACACAGGGAATGAATTTTCCACAACTACCTCGGTTTTGGTCAGCTCTCAATCATCTGGACTGATGGAGAGAAACCATGTCATGGAAAAATCTAGAAGATGCTGATTGGTCTCAACCTGATTTATGTCATATCCCGGGATGGGGTTGGGCAACTGGCTCTCACTTATGAGGTCTGAGGGTCTGAGCATTTGTGACCTGTCGGTCACACAGGCTGATGTGGCTGGCTCATCTTGGGAGTCCAGCTCTGACTTTTCTCTTGCCAACACCTCCCTTCATCTCTCGCTGGGAAGGACAGCCTGTCCTCCCAGATGGATACAGAGTGCCCACAGCACTGGTGTGAGTCTCCTGCATCTTTCTGGCAGGCTCCCTCTTCCCCTAGAGTCAGGGAAAGCTGACTGCACTCTCTGAGGGTTCAGGGTTTCTTTCAGGTTTCCCTGAGATTAGTCAGCATGGAGAGGCTCAGAATCACGGAAGTTAGCCTGACATCTGCCAAGCGGTGTGATGCTGTCAGGAAATTGAGAGCAGCAAGCCTGCCCTGACAACAGAAGGGGGACACTGGAAAAAGCTCCCTGAGCTGTTCCCCAGAATGAGAGGAGGCTACCAGAAACTGTAGCAAGACACAGAGCTCAGGGGCGCCTGCATGGCTCAGTCGGTTAGGCATCTGCCTTCAGCTCAGGTCATGGCCCCAGGGTCCTAGGATCGAGCCCCATATCAGGCTCCCTGCTCAGCAGAGGGCCTGCTTCTCCCTCTCCCTCTGCTTGTGCTCTCTCTCTCTCTTTCAAATAAATGAATAAAATCTTAAAAAAAAATAAAAAGACACAGAACTCAGATGCCAGGGACGAGGTGTGCTTGGCAGGGGGATGGGTGGGGTGGGCTGTGGCATCACTTCTCTGTCCCATCCCAGGTACCAGGCCTCTTCTGGAGAGGACTCTCTTTGGCCCTTCTCTTGGGGGAAAAATCTACCCTGGGGAGGAGGGGGGACTCTGGATGGCCCCCACTTTCCATGACAATTAAAGGAGCCTCATGCAGAGTACCTGCTGGATGCCAGGCACCTTACATACAGTCTCACAATTTCCTTTCAAGGTAGGGAGCTTTTCCCTCCATTTTACAGATGAGGAACTGGGCTCAGAAAGGCGGAAGAATGTGCCCAGGATTACCTGTCTAGGAGGTCATAAAATCAAGATTCCTCTTCAAGTTGGCCTGGCTTCTCTGCCTCTTGCAGCCTCTCATTTCCGAGACCCCCTCCTCCTCTTGGAGTCTCAGGTCCAGCTGTGGGAATGGGTCCAAGGAGCAACAGCTTGAAGGACACATCAGAGAGACATAGGGGAAGCCTCCAGAAGGACTTCCTTGCCCACTGGAGGCAGAACTCCGGAGTGGGCAGATGAGGAAAAGCAGAAAGACACATTCTCTCGAGAAGGCTTCCTGGGTGGTTCCAGCACAGCTGACTCGCTGGCCTGAGACAGGGGATGGTCAGAGGCGATCTGGAGACATCCCCTCACCTTGCAGCCGAGAGGGGCTGGAATCCCCTGCCAGGGTGGGACCTGGGAGTCTCGAGAGTGAGCTTTTCTGGATTGGAGGAAAGACAGATCATGTGGACTGGTGCTGGACGGAAGCTGGGTGGTTTGGAGCCCATCTCCGGACCCCAAATGTGGGTCTGGGGGATGCTGGGACCTATTTTCTGGGAGATGGACAGGGAAATGGTAGTTGCAGGAACCGTGAGGGAAGCCTGCCCCCTTCCCAAGCCGGGCAGTCCCTGGGGCCAGAAGCCTGCCATGCCCCGGGGATGTGGGGAGGGCAGCAGCAGAGCCTGAGCTAAAGCTGAGGCCCGGCCGGGCTGGGGACCAGGTGGCTCGGACCCCTGACCAGTCGAGCAGCTGGGTGGAGGGCTGGGGGCTGGGGCCGGGGCCGGGGAGGGTGGAGATGGGAGGTCCCGGTGGGCCTGAGCAGAGGGCAGCCCCTCTGGTGTCTCCCCTTGTCCCGTTGGCCTCCCCACTGTCTCTTTGATGCTTCTCACCACAGACTTCAAACAGGCTGCCCTGTGCTTCCACCCGCCATCCATAATTAGAGCCTCTCGTTCACTCCCTTCCCTGCTCTGCTCCGGCTCTGGCTCTCCTGCAGCCTTTCTCTCTCCACCCTCTCCCCTTCTCCCTCTTTCTCTTTCCCTCTGCTCCTAGTTCTCTGGCTCGCAGGCTCTCGAGTGGTCCCCTGGGCCCCCCGGGCTGCAGTTCCGCCCTCCCTCACCTTTCGTCGGTCACAGTCCCTTCTCTCTGTCAGACTGTCCGCTTGGCTTTTCTGTCTGCCTTGCGGTAGCTTTTCTCCATCTCTCCTACCTCGATCTGGATCTCCTTTCTCTCCTTCCTTCCTTTTGAAGTGATCTGCACCCCGTTCCCACGTTGAAGGGTGCCCTCGGCTGTGCCTCCCGGGGTTGAGACCGGCCCTGGGACAGGCCTGAGGGCTGTCGGCCTCCTCCTCCCCGTGGGAGCCCTCTGGGCTCTCAGCACAGCCCCCAGGGCCTCCCACTCCTCCTTGGACTTCCTCAGGCCCTTCCCAGCTCTGGTTTTTCTGGCCAGGCTGACCTCCCTCTCAGTGGCCGCCGTCGTGACCCTACGACAGGTCATGCCTCGTCCATTCTCTTTCCTGGGAGAAGATTCAGGGTCTCGCCAGGACCCTCTCCGAGGCCTGGGAAATAGGGGATGAAGAACCCTACAAATCCCTCCCCTCCCCCCCAACCCCCACAGCACTGGGGCTTGGGCTGGACCTTGAGCCCTGCCGGGGCCCAGGCATCCCTGGCACTATCTGCCAGTCAGGCACAGGTCTCCCCCCCCCGTGGACCAGGGAAGAGGGTCTCAGTCCCCTGTGTCCCACCCCCAGGGCACCTGGTGTCCCAGACTCAGTCCCCCTTGGAGGGACTGGCCTTGAGGGGCAAGCCTTGTGCAGTGAGTGGTCTGGCTGTGGATAGACCCCCTCGGGCAGAGAGAGCCAGGTTTGAGCCCTCCCTTGTTGCTGCAGTTCTGGACTGGCCCCGTCCTCCCTGGCCTGTGTCCCAAGGATGCTGTGAGGGGGTGATAATCAGAGGGAGGTGACTAACCTCTAGGTTGGGCATGATGTTTTCCAGCTAACAGTGCCCTTCCCTGATCATGTGGGAGCCTCCTGACCTCCACCATGGGTGGGGAACGAGATGACCACATCCTTTTTACAGATGAGGACTCTGAGGCTCAGGTATGCCCCAGGTGCTCCCTCCAGGGCTCCTAGAAGGGGAGGGCAAGCTGGCAGGGCTGGGGACTCAGAACCCCGTGGGAGTCTGGGCTCCAGACCATGGGGGACAGCCGGGACACCTGGGCAGTTCTGGTCAATTCTAGGTTCTAGACAAAGATGGGCGCCCACTGGGTAGGTGGGAGCTCAGGAGTTGCGAGGCTATACAGGAACCCCAATATTGGGCCTTTCTGGACAAGTCCCAGGAAAGACTATGCCCGGAGCGTGCTGGGGGTGGGGATCAGGAACTTGATGGGCTGAGGGAGCACTCCCTCAGAGCTGGCCAGTCCTCGGGCAGAGGGGGCTTGGTCTGGCAGCCCAAGGATGTGTGTGTGCATGATGGTGAGGGAGTGTGTGATTATGTGTGCATGTGTGAGTGATGGGGTGTGTGTCCGAGCTCGGTGTACACGTGACTCTGTAGGCAGGTGTGCGAGCGGGTGTGCATGTGTGAGGGAGCGTGTGTGGTCACGGAAGCCAGGCTCCGAAAGGGAACGAGGGAGAGGGACGGCGTCAGCCGCCGGTCCCCAGTGTGTATGCGTGTATGCGTGTATGCGTGTATGCGTGTAGGTGTGTATGCGTGTAGGCGTGTAGACGTGTATGCGTGTAGGTGTGTATGCGTGTAGGCGTGTAGACGTGTATGCGTGTATGTGTGTATGTGTGTAGGCATGCACGCACGCTGCCCCGGCTCTCAGATGGTGAGGGCGTACACATAAACGCGGACATCCACAAATGTGAGCAAACAGCTGTGAGAGTCTGTGCCCATGTGCGTGTGTGCCAGGTTCTCTCCCCACCTTTGGGATGAGCAGCACCGGGCCACCTCCCGCCTCCCTCCTCTTCCTCCTCCTTTCTCCCCTCCCCTGCTCGGCCTCCGTTTGAGGACCAAGGGCCAGGACCACTCCCCACTTCCAGAGGCACCCTGGGGACACTCTTTTCTCCCATGGCTGGCAAGAAGGGGGTCCTCAGAGCCCAGGTTCGGGTGGCTGGTGCAGGAAGGACGGGCGCAGTGGCCCCTATCTCTGAGGCCAGGGCGCAGAGGAGAGGAGGAAGAAAGCGGCCCCCTGGTCTCCTCCTTCCCCACCATCCCAGGCCCAGTGTGGGAATGGGAAGGACAGAGATTGTTCCGCGCTAGCGTCAGAGTCCTGAGTGTGTGTGACTGTGGGACCATGCGAGGTCAGGGAGGCGGCTCCAGCCTCGCTGGCCCCTGCCTCTCTGGGTCTCTGTTCCTCACTTGTGAAGGCCTCTCCTCCCGGTTCCAGCAATTGGCTCCCTGGTTCTCACCCTCTCCCATACCCCAGGAACCCTGGCCTGTTCTCCCAGCTCTGCCAACTTGGCAGGGTCTCTGGTCTGAGGTTCTTGGCTGGGGAGAAGCCTGGAAGAGCGAGGGAGGGTTTTTTCATTTTTGTTTTTTTCTTTTTGCCTTTAGAAATTGGGGATTTGGGCTAAGGTTGGCATGCTCACCCCAGACAGACTTGTCTGAGCACACCTCTGCGGCAGGGAGGGACCGGTCTTTCTGTCACCATGCCCCGGGGTGGGGGGCCTTGAGCACGGGAGCAGAAGAGCACCATGGCCAAGGGCACACAGCCTGTACTCTGGGGAGCCCCAGTGTGAGGAGGGAGGAGCAGCCCTGGCCTGGGACCCCTCAGTTTGATGGGAGAGACGAGACACACTGGGTACCGAGAGAGCTGGCTCCACGCGGTGAAATAAGGATATGATGAGCAGCCAGCCAGAGCCTGGAGATCCACAGTGCTTCCCAAGGCCTAGGCTCAAAGTAGCCACTCAGTTCTCTGGATGAATGAAAGGAAAAAAGGAAGAAAGGAAAATAGGAAGGAAGGGAGGACATCAGAACTGCAGAGGACAGGGAGACAGATGGAACTGAGCTGTGAGGCTCTGGGCAGCTTCCTGAAGGCCACAGGGACAGAGACCCCCATCTTCACCCTGAAACTCGGCATGCTGCGGCTGCTGGCGGATTTTGACCATCGGGGGCCTCACCAGGACCCTGGCTCCGAACCCTCTGGACTGTCCCTGCTCCATCATCTCTTCTTCCTTCTGCCTCAATCTCCCACTAATATTTTGGGGAGACTGTCTCTTCAGCATCCCAGAGGGCTATGGAGGGGCTCCCTGCTTGCCCCTCCTGGGAGAGATCACTCAGCTTTTGAGGAGCAAACAGGGTCCTCAGCACCAGAGGGCGGTGTGGGAGGCCCCTCAGCTCGGGACCCCTACCTTCTCAACTTCCAGCTCGCTTCCCCCTGGCCCCCACTCCCTCCTGCCCTCTCCAGATCCAGGAGATCCTAGCCTGTCTCAAGGACACCTTCTCAGTCCTCAGCCGGGGGAAGAGCGCAAGGGGGTGGTGATAGTGGAAAGAGCCACCAGGTCATCTCTGTGGGGGCAGGTGGGGTGGGGAGACTGCCGTGGGGAGCTCTGGAGAATGGAGTCCCTGGGGGTATCTGGGACCCACCCATTTCCAGGTAGCCTGCTTGGCTGCAGCCTCAAAAACGAGACTCAGAGAACCCCAGAGGTGAGTGGGTGAGTGGGTGGAAGCAGGCTGCTGGCCACTCCCTTCTGGATGGTTCCAGCACCGTGAACCTGCTCTGCCTTCCTGTGCCCAGCTCTCTGCCCTGGGGCCTTGTCTTGGGAATCCAATGGGGAGGCAGCGGGTGGGTCCTGAGACCTGAGACTAGTTTTCCCCCATCACCTGGGGGAGCAGGGGGGTAAGGAATACACATCCCCATCTGACTGCTTCCAGCTTCAAGGAAGAGGGAAGTGGTGGGTGTGACCAAGGATAGAAGGATCTAGAATTAAATCCTGAGGGTAGATGGGCCCATTCCTTCCTTTCTAGAAGGTGAAGGTTTTGGAGGGCTGAGAGTGGGCTGTCCCTTCGCCAAACACTTGAGTTTGTGAGCACTTTACAGTTTACACATTCACACATCTGATCTCATTCGGAGCCTGGGGAGTCCTGAGACGCAGGCGGGAGTGGGCTTGTTCCCCTCACTTTGCAGGTGAGGAGGCTGAGGAGGAAGGCACCGGCAGCTCAGGAAGAGCGCCAAGTGCTGGGGTCAGGGGCCCCTCTTTCCCACTCTGCCTTATTATTTACCACATTCAGGAAATCATTCAGTTTGGTCCTTAGAGCCAGGAAAGGCTTGGGTCCCTTGTGGGCGCGCTGTGTCTGCCTCAGACCAGGGGGAGTGGTTGCGCTCAGCTCAGGCTGAGTCCAGACCCCTCCCCACCCCAACATGGCCACAGTCCCTCAAGCGCTGGGCCCCCCTGCAGCCTGGGCACTCAGGCTCCCTTCTGGGGAGGCGGTGCCATCTCTCCAGGGGCCGTGCCTGGCAGCCCCAGGCAGCATCTTGCGGCCCTGGGGCTTGCTGGGGGCTGACAGGAGGCACGGGGTCCAGGGCGGGCCCCAGACAGGGCTGACCCTCCGTGCATGGGGGGGACATGCGAGTGGGAGCCCTTTGATTTGGTGCCATCTTACCCAGGGCCCAGTGCTAATGCGGCCCCCTGCTGGCGGCTGGCCAGGCCACTCTAGAGCACATTTTCCTCTGGGTGACAGCCCCCTCTCCATCCTGGCCCCTGGCCTCCCCCTCCACGCCACCCCCAATAACCTAGACATGTCAGCTGACCATCTCAGGACCCTGTCTTCCCCCTTCCTGCTCTGTAGCGAGCTCCCACTAGATTCAGGTGCCCAGCAGGTACATCACCCAGGGGACCTCCTCGAATCTGCCAGAGAATAGGTGTCCTTATGCCCCATTTTAGGGGATGAAGAGCTGAGGCCCAGGAAGATAAAGTGACTCACCCAAGGTCACACAGCTAGGCAGCTGGCAGAGCCGGGTTCCCGTCCATCAGGCTCCCAGGGGGCGGGAATGCTGCAGAAGGAGCTCAGAGCTTAGGAAAGCCTTTGAATGCCTCACTGAGGAGCCTCAGCTTGATTTTGTAGGTGTAGATTTTCCTGTTTTTAAACACGAAAGTTACACCGCAAGAGCAGAGAGCCAGACTGCCTGGGTCCAAATCCTGCCCTGAACACCTTAGCTGTATGACCTTGGGCAAGTTACTTCACCTCTCTGTGCCTCATCTTTTCATCAGTACGAAGTGGATGGCAACAGTGCCTAGGCTTGCTGTGAGGATGAGGTGAGGCAACGAGCCTGAGGCCCTCTGGGCAGAGAGCAGAGCAGGGCGCACGAAGCACTTTATATCTGCGTTAGCGCGCTGGTGGTTTCCGAGCGGACCCTCCCTTTCTTACCACCTTCGCCCACCCCCCTCACTGTCCTCTCTGAGGAACGAGAGTCGCTGCCTTGAGTGAGGAACTGAGCCTGTGACCTGCTGTGGGCAGAGACCCCCATGGGCCCTGCAGGCTGCCCAAGGCAGCTGCTCTTCTCTTGCTGGAGCTGGCGGGTGCCTGGTGGGCAGGATGCATGTACATTTGAGTCAGGTGGGGGAAGGGGGGCAAAATGGAAAAGTCTGAAGTAACCCAAAATAGCCTTCCTAATGACTAGATGTGGCTCGGGTCGCAGAAGAGGCTCGAAGGGGATGCCTCTTTGTCCGGGCTGTAGGGGTGGAGAGGGTCTTTGGGAGCTAGGTGAGGAGGAGATGGGGCGGGCTTCCGCCCGGAGGGCTGAGAGGGGGGAGAAGCTGGCTACGGAATGATGGGGGAGGCTGGGAGGGGATTGAAACCCACCCCCGGGTGGGAGGTTGAGGGCAGGCCTGCTGGCAGAGGAGGCCCGCCAGACAGAAAGGTGGAGACAGCAGTCACCGCCCAGGTGGGGAGATAAGTGTCTGGAGAGGCTCCCAAGCCACCCACACACTGTGTCCCCTCACCCCGGCTCACTCCTCCAGAGGCTGTGGCCTTCTCCCCAGAGCTCCGTGGCTCCTGGCCTGCCCCCTCTCATCTCTCAGGAGCCCACCCCTCCGCCCCCAGTTGGGCAGACAGAGCCCCCAGAGCACAGGATGGTCCCCTCGGTGACCGAGCTGGAGGGGTGTCCCAAGGCCTGAGAGGCACATGGACTTTCCTGATGGTGGCAGGGGGCAGTAAGCTGAGCGGGCAGGATGGGACCTCAGCTGGAGGACAAGGGGCTGTCTCCCAGTGGGAATTAACAGAAGAGCAACTTGTTCTTTTCCTCCCCTCCCCCTCTTTCTCCTTCCCCTTTTTTCTTTTTCTAGCACCGGTACTTTGCCTGACATGAGGTAGGCATTCAATAAGTATTCGAATTGACAAACAGAGCTAGAGGATGTGGGTTCTATGGTTTCTGCTAATGACCTAATGCCAGGATCCCGCGCCTTGGGCTGTGAGGACAAAAGTCGGGGCAGAAATTGGGGCTGGGGTTGGTGGCGAGGAGAGGAGGTCAGTGAGACCAGATGTAGGGGTGACCTCTAGCACGAGACCCAGCGGGGATGGGTCTGTAGCCTGAATCTTTTCTCATCAGCTGGGATTGGGCGGAGGAAAGCGAGGGAAATGGGTGAAGGACGGGAGTATGGCCGGAGATATGAATGACCACATTCTTTTATTTTTAAATTAATCTTCACAAACGAAACAGATAAATAATTGGACATAAAATTCCGATTATGTCCCTTGAGCTTCCCATGCTTCGGCTGTGGAAACATCACCATCACAATTTCTGCCCTATGGGATCTTTTAAATTTAAAGTTGATTAATTTGACATCAACCCACATTTTTTTTTTTTTTTAAGTAGACTCCACACCTGTGTGGAGCCCGACCCTGAGATCCAAGACCTGAGCTGAGATCAAGATTCAGATGCTGAGGGGCGCCTGGGTGGCTCAGTCAGTTAAGCGTCTGCCCTCGGCTCAGGTCATGATCTCAGGGTCCTGGCATGGAGTCCTGCATGGGGCCCCCTGCTCAGCAGGGAGTTTGCTTCTCCCTCTCCCTCTGCCAGCCACTCTGCCTACTTGTGATCCCTTTCTCCCTCGGTCAAAAAAATAAATAAAATCTTTAAAAAAAAAAAAGAAAAGATTCGGATGCTGAACCGACTGAGCCACCCAGGCGCCCCACATCAACCCATTTTTTAAACCTTGCTCCTCCACCGCTTACTGGCTGTGTGACTTGGGCTAGTCCCTTGACTTCTCTGTGCTTCTGTTTCCTCATCTGTGAAGGGGGTGTAATAATAGTCCTCCCCTCATCGGGTTACTGGGGGGATCGTGTTTGTAGTTGTAAAGCGGCTAGAAGTGGGCCTGATGCGTGGAAAGTGCTATCTGTTTGTTAAATAGAATAAGTAAATAAACACTTCTGAGCAATGACATCTGGGAAATCGTGGCTTGGTGCACCAGTTTTAATATGTTCTCACACATATTAAAATAGTGGACTATTAACTATACCTCTGCCTAACGTCCTTCCACACCACCCCCGGGAAAGGGTCCCGGATGAAGCCCCCACGGCTGTCTGTGCCCAGGGGTATCTGCCGTGTTTCAATGCCGTGCTAGCCTTGGCTCATAGCCTCTTCCCGTGGGCGCCACTGCAGCTTCCTCACCAGCCTCTTCACCTTGACCTTGACCTTGACCTTGCCCGAGCTCCTCTGCGGAGAGACATCAGGGCTGCTTGTATCCCGAGTCTGTTGTTAGGAACGACACTGCTCCGTGGGACGTCACTGTGCCCAAGAGGCCCCGGTGCAGGGGGGACATCCGTGCTGGGGGACTCTTCCCCGGGGGGTGTCTGCTCCTGAATCCTAGAGATCCCGTGCTCTGTCCGGGCCAAGCCCCTCGTTTTCACCTTTCTTGAACCTGGGAGGAAAGGGAGCCAGGCACCGAGCAATGGGAACAGGATAATTCCGAGGCCTGGGCATGTTGCCTTCAGTTTACCCTCTGGGCGTCTCCCGAGTGATGGGCTGCAGGACTTTCATTTGCCTGTGTTTGAGGTTAACCGCCTTCCTTAATGAGGCCGGGGATGGAGAGGGCAGGTGGGGAGAAGCCCCTGAAGGTACGAGGGCTGTGATGGCCTCTCTCGCGGGGGGGGGGGGGGGGGGGGGCTGTGTGGGGTGGTGGCCGAGGAGAAGGTGTCTGCCCGCCAGCGCCCCACCTCCTCTGGCCCCGGAGGACCCAGAGGAGGCCATCACGAAAGCCAGGCGGTGGGGAGAGAAGGCCCTAACGCGCTTCCCTCTGCCTGCCAGAAAGCCGGAATTGTAGCAGGAGGATTCGAGGGAAGACTTCCCACGGGACCCGCAGTGGGTGGAGGGGCCCATGGAGGGGCCGATGGAGGGCGCGGAGGGTGTGGGGGCACAGCTGCTTTGGGCAGGCCCGGGCGGCGATCTCGATGGCCGGTCGTGCAGTGAGTCCTCTGGCTCTGCTGTGGCTTCAGGTCAAGATGGCGGCTTCAGGCCAGGGTGGCTGGGCGGCCTTCCTCCACCTGCCGCCCAAAGTCTACAGCCCAGGGCTGCAGGAGCGCCAGTCTCCACATGCAAGTCTCCATGTCCTGGGGTGTGTGTGTGTGTGTGTGTGTGTGTGTGTGTGTGTGTGTGTGTGTGTGTGTGTGTGTGTGTGTGTGTGTGTGTGTGTGTGTGTGTGTGTAAGAAGAGAGAATGGCTTCCTTCATCAGACTAGGGGCTCCCATGGCGGCTTTGTATCTCCCCCATAAATTGGGGGCTCCCTGAGGGCAGGGTCCGTTCCTGCCTCCGGGCCCTGAGCCCCCCACCCCACCCCACCTCACCCTCTTGGCCTTCTGTGTTCTCTCTCTGCCCACTCTCCCTTCCTCCCTCCTCCCTCCTGCCTGTGCACACGCACCACCAGGAGACTCCCTTTGAAGTCTTGCTGAGTCGTGTTGTTCTTATGACAGAGTAAACAGGCAGGGCCGGGCCAGGGGCTGAGGCCCTGGTAATGAGGCTTTTCCGGGGGAGGGGGCCTGAGTGGGGCTCCCATCAGATAAGGCAGTCTCTTGCTGCCTCACTATTTGCTATTCTGATGAGGGACGCAGCTGAGAGACAGGTGGGTCCTGGCCTGGCTGGGCGTGGGGCACCTGCCTGTCCATCCTGCCAGAGATGGGCCATGTGGCCATATGACCTCCAGGGTCCCATGAAGTCCTGTGTCCAAGGAAGGCTTCAGACCGGGCCTTGCACCTCCAATCAAAGTTGGGAACCCGTGGTTGCCTCTCTCACTCTGAGTAGAGCCTTCGCCAAGCTGGTAGAGAAAAGATTTGGGTCAGATGCCAGGAGGAACTTCCTAGGTCATAGGAGTGCATGACTTACCCGTGCCAGATCTGGGCCTGCAGTGGGGCAGAGTTAGGGGAGGAATTCCCTGCTCCAGGCTTTGAAGGGCTAGCCTGCTGGCGTGACTCTGGGAGTACGGGGTAGGGCGTGGGCAGCAGACAGGAGACGGAAGAAGGATGCTCGAGAGTGAGCAGTGAAAACACTAGAGGCTCATGTGAGGCTCCTATATACACAAAAGGAATACGATTGGTCCTCTTCTGGCTCATTTTCCTCTTCCACGTGTAATTCTCAAGTCATATGAAAACATTGGGGAGAGAAAGGCCAGCAGTGGGGTCGGCTGAGGCCTGGATCCTTCCACGATGATGGGAGAAGGGCACAGTCCAGCTCCAGGTGAGTTGTACCAGTAATCAATGGAAACCTACAGGTGGGCCTGACTCCTAGCATCTCCACGTGCTTTCTGAGCGGTCTTGGAAAAGGGCACACTCACTCTGCTCAGAGCAGGCCTCAGTTTCCCCATCTTTGACATGAAAATAAGAATTATAGTGTCTCATTGGGAGAATGGAGGAGATGATTCCTGTAAAGCCCTTCACACAGAGTCTGGCATTCACTGAGCTCTGGTGATTCCTTCAAAGGCCGCTTCCAAATTCTCATTTTCACAGCTCTCCTCCTGGAAGTTCTTCCTGTTGTCTGACCTCTATCCCTCCTCAGATCATAACAAAGCGTCACCTTTCCAGCCTCTGTGGGGAGCAGGGTAGGTGGGTATGGGGGTCCCTTCTGGCCTCAGTTTCTCCCTTCTTAAATGCTGCCTCCCTGCTTCTTCCCCTCCCCCCCCCCAAGCCTGCATGGTGAGATAATGTCTAAGAGATACTTGGAGTTACTTGGAGGAAGAGGCCAGACAGCGAGTGACCAGAGGTGATTATCTGGCGTGACTAAAGCAGCGGTTTCCCTCCCCCCAGCCCGGGCAGAAGGGAGGGGGACATCTGAGGTCATGCTCTAGGAGGAACTTCCCAAGAAAGCCTAGACCCGGGGAAGCCTAACTTGGGGTAGGAGAAAGAAAGGGAAAGAGGAAGGAGTCTGGGAACTCGGCTTCAGGTGGATTTTCACAGAAAAAAAAAAAAGCTACCACCAAAAATAAGTCATCCCCTTTAGGAAGGGCTTCGAGGGAGGGGGCTGGCCGAAATGCCCGGCCCCCCAACCCCCCGCCCCAGCATCTTGGTCCCATTTGCCCTTTGAACAGCCATCCTGTCTCCAGCTCAGCCTGCCTCCTCTGTGGACACCTTGCCCTTGGCCCCTGCCCTTCTTCCCTCCACCTCCCAGCCTGGCTCCTAGTCCCATCTCCCCATCCCACCCCTGCCCTGGGGTCCCCGACAGCAACAGCCCAGGTCTGGATGCCCCTTGTCCCTGCAGGTGGAAGGCCTACTCTCCGCCTCTCTCTCTCTGCCCACCCCGTCCCCAGAGTCCTGCAGAGGGCCGGGGAGCGGCCTGCTGGGGGTGAAGGTTGGACTGGGCGCCTGAACTCTCTCCTCCAGGTCCCCTGGCCTCCTGTCCAGAGACGGAGCCGGTGCGGAGAAAGCGTGCAGTTCCCACTCAGGCCTCTGGGTGCTGCCCGACAGCTGTGCTTGGTCCCTCCCCGGCAGGGCCTTGGCACCTGGCAGGTACTTAGCTTCCCCCCAACCTTCTTCCTGCCCCCCCACCAGGGGCCGCCTTCATTTAGAAAAGAGAAGCGCCACTACTACTGAATATTTTCACTCCCCTCACCTCGTTTGCTCCCAGTTATTAGTCTTGCCGGCCCCCATTTTACACATGGGGAAGCTGAGGCATACGAGGCCACCAGGCTTGCGCCCTCTCTCACAGAAGGGGGAGGAATCCTGACAAAGACTTGGGAAGACCAGAATGAGCCTGTGGAGCAGGGGTAACCTCAGTGCCCGTGTGTGGGAAGCTTGTTCTGGTCCCCCCTCAGTGCCACGAGAGGACAATGCAAGAGGAGGGCCCGCCACGGGGGACGGAGCCTGAGCGGGCCACCTAGGCCGGCCTTCCCGTCCAGGCTTCGCTGCCATCTTGTGGCGTGAGCTTGGGTGAGGCCTCTCGACGGTTCCCTTGTATCAGTTAGACTTTCCATCCACGGGTGTGCCAGGGAGGTCTCCTTCAGGGACATTTGGCAGTTAAGGATGGTGTTGGGTGAGGGGCCTTTGTTCCCTGAGCTCAGCGGCAGGGTCTCCGCTTTCTCTCTGTCCCTGAAGGTCCCGCTGTGCAGGGCCTGTCCAGGGGGATGTGTGAGGGAGGGAAGGACAGAGAAGGAGGCCCTGCCCTCACAGATGTGGAAGGGAATGGAAGGAGGGGAGCCCTGAGGGACGGCCTGATCTGCAGGGAGTTGCTTCATAGCGGGGGGCTTCTTCCTCCCCTCCTCCCCCATTTGATCGCCCACTCCCGCCCCCCATGCGTGGCCAGCACCGTTTGAGCAGGGCCTGAGGAGGTGACAGCAGCTCTGAGGGTGGGGCTGAGAGTACACTACACAGGATGGCGTCAACATGAGTGGGCCCCAGCTTGCTGAGTTGAGAGGCTGTACGTTTGAGTGGCTGTGTGTGTGTGTCTATGCACCCTACCCCAGTTGGAGTTCTTTCCAGGCCTTCTTTACTCTAGGAAGCTCCCAACCCCCCCCCCCACCCCACCACACACACACACACACACACACACTCCCCTGAGACGCAGATGTCCTGGCTCCGTCCGCAGACCCTGTGTGTGTCCCCTGTGGTGGGGCCTGGTGCGTTGTACAGGGACAGCTGAGGCTGGCCTCCCCCACTGTGCCGGAGCCCCTGGGGCAAAGATCAGACTCCTTCTTCTCTAAACCCTCTGCCTGGGCTGGAGCAGGTGATCTGTGAGTCTTCAGTGGAGCTCAGACTCGGGATGGGAGGGGCAGCCCTCTCCCTGGTGTGAGAAGGGTGTCTCCAGAAGCTTGTCACCTCTCCTCCACTGCCTAAGGGCAGGCAAGACCCTCTTCCCTGCCCGGCCTCCTCCCCTCTCCCCACTAAGATATGTTTATTTATTTTTTAAATGTTTCATCTAAGAAATCACAAAAGTGCTACATGCTTGTTCTAAAATTTGAACAATGCAGAAGTCTATAGAATAGAAGAGTTGCTCCCCAAGCCCATCCCCTCATCGGGTAACTATGATTCACGTTGGGGTGCTTCCTCCCCCAACTTTCTAAACATTAAACCTTTTTTCCCCAACACAGATGGGACTTTACTAACAAATAGTGATAGAACAAATAGTCCTTCGGCTTGTTCATCAGCGTTCCCACCCACATGCACCGAGCCATCCCATGTTTGGGGGCTCCAGAGGAACCCCTATGGGCACGCAGTCCAACTTGGCTAAACTCTCTCATGAGGGGCATCTAGGCAGAATCCGATCTTTCATCATCACAGTAACGCTGAACACAGATGCGTGTCCGAGTACCTCCCTGCTAATGGGAGCGTGATTCTGTAGGACCGACTCCACACTCAGAACAGCACCGCCAGCGGGCGGGTGCATCCAGCCATCTAAGAGCTACCGCCCGAGTGACGTACGTGTTCACCACCATCTCTAGACCGGGGTGTCCTGCCTTCCCCCTTGGGGTGGGTCTGCCCATTTGGGAAGTCCTTCCTCAAGTCTGACCCAAATCCCCGCTGCTTTGTTTGGAACCACTGAGCTGCTCCCTACCCAAATCCCCTGGGGAAGGCTGCCATCTCCCCGTAGAGGGATGTGTGCATGTTGGGGGGTAGGAGAACCTTCCTCTCCTCTCCTATTGGAAGCTTCTTGCAGAAAAGAGGAGAAAGTTCTCCTGGGAGGACCACAGAAGCTCTGGGTAATCATTGCTGGGTTATGGATCAGATGAGAGCTGGAACTGGCAGTCCCAGAAGGCACCTTCCTGCCTCCCAGGTCTTAATGTCTGGGAAGTGCTTGGATGTCCTCTCAAGGCTATACATTTCAAAGCACTTCCCAGATACATACAAAGGCTTCTCTTGGGAGCAGGGGCCTGTCCCTTCCATCATGGGAAGCCAGGTGGAGGTAGAGCTTGGGAGAAGCCTGTCTCTTTCTCCTTAGTTACCTGTGGCATTAGCTCCTGCCCTGACTCCCGCCCTCCCCACCCCCCACCTTTGGGTCAGCCTGGAAGACTGTGGAAGCCTCCTGTATGTGTGCATCTGTCTCCACACTCACCCGGCAGCTCAGAATACCTGGTTCCTTGGGATGAAGAGGGCCAGAGGAGTCAGCATTAACCCTTTGTGTGTTGACCTGAACCACGGAGCTGTGGGTTCTCAGCCAAAAACCAGCCAGTGGTGCAATCAAAGGGAGAACCTTCAGAGCAACCCTCAATTCCTTCCAGAGCCAGGTGCTGATTTCACTCTTTCTCTTTGCACTCACACAGCAGACCCTTACTACACACCCAGGCACTGCACACCCACAGCGGCATGTCTGGTGTGTGTGTGTGTGTGTGTGTGTGTGTGTGTGTGTGTGTGTGTCCTGGAACAGGCAAGAGACAAAGCCCACACAATGTGATAAGTGCTTTGACTGGAGAAGCAGCAGCAGGAGAAACGGATGGTGAGAGACTCACTCACTGATGTGGTTACCTCAATTACCCTGCTCTTGGCGCTCTAACCAGCCAGGGAAAGTCCCAGGCTCAGGGGGCAAAGCCCTAGGTGGCTTTCACCAGGAGCCAGAAGGCTGGGTTCGAACTCAGGACTGGCTGACTACAAAGTCCCCCCCACCATTGGTCCATCCTAGACAACAGCGCTGGTTGGAGGCAGTCAGGCCCAGGACACTTGGTACATGGATGATCGAACGAGTGAATGAATTCCTTAACCGGCTTGGGTTGCAAGTGTCTATTTCATGTGTGGTCCACACGGGCACATCTCCACAGGAAACCAGACTACAGGGCTGGGGGCCCCTTCGCCTCCGTGAGGTCCAGCACCTTCCATGACCTCTACTTTTACCTGGTCCCGAGTAGTGCCATGAGGAGGCTGAAAGAAGTTTGGCTTTTCCTGAGAGCTGGGAGTAGGAAGGCTGGGCAGGGATGCCTCTGGGTCCCCAGGGCACGTTAAGAGGTCATCGTGTCCCTCCTCTGGCCTCCATGGCAGCCCTCAGCCTCCTTTGCCCCTCAGACAGGTGGGCAGGACCTCTTCTGAAATGACCAGCCTCTGGCACAGAATCTGGCACTTAGTGGGTTTGCAATAAACACCATTCAGCAGGTGTCATATGAGAAGAACGAGACATTGGGGAGGGGTCTTCTTCATTCAGGCCACTTGTCACAGGGAAGTTCCACCCCCCTCCCAGGCCCACTGTTCTCCCTGGGGCTACAGAAGGCTGGAAGGCTTCTGCTCACCTGGCTTAAGTGCCCCCAAATAGCACCCTTTGGGAACTGCTCATTGGGCTGGTCTTTGCAGAAATTCTTCTGAGAATTTCTGATGGGCTTGGGGGTGGGGACTTTGGCAGGGAAAGCAGTATAAAATGCTGCAAAGTTTCCTGGGTCTAGTGAATTTCAACACAGAGACTGTGGGAATCTGCATTTTGAACAAGGGCTCCCCTGGTTCTGATCCATGCCCTACATTTTGGGAAAAACCAAAGCTCAGGGTCTATCTTCCCGAAGGCTGGGAAATGACCTTGAGCAGAATTCTGGTCTCTTCCTCTCCGAGAGGGGCCATGTTTTATTTCTAGGGAACAAGATCTGTGGAGCCCCGGAAGCCTCAGGGGCCTGGGCTTGGCCCGGTAGAGCCCTTCCCACACTTGCTGAGACCTACCGTGTGTGCCAGCACCAGGACCGTGGCGGACCCTGGAAGGATGGATGCGGGGCTAACAGCCTAGAGAAGAGGGAGGGACCCAGGTAACAGAGTGAAGCCATTCTGAGAAGAGAGCTGGGCTTGACATGTCGCTGAGGGACTTTTGGGACGTAAGAAGCTTGCCTCTGGCCACCAGAGGTCCTTCTTTGGGTCTACACTAAATCTCTCTTACTGCAAAGGATATTCTTTTTTTTTTTTTTTTTTAAAGATTTTATTTATTTATTTGAGAGAGACTGAGAGATAGAGAGCACGAGAGGGAAGAGGGTCAGAGGGAGAAGCAGACTCCCTGCTGAGCAGGGAGCCCGATGTGGGACTCGATCCCGGGACTCCAGGATCATGACCCGAGCCGAAGGCAGTCGCCTAACCAACTGAGCCACCCAGGCGCCCTGCAAAGGATATTCTTAAAGAGGTCGTGCTAGGGGCTGGAGTTGTTCTGAGGTCTAACACAGCCTAGGGGTCCAGGAAGCAGGCGGGATACTTGAGGAATGTGGGGCAGCACCCCCATCCTATGTAGCCGCCCACCCCTGCCCTGGCGTGAACCCGGCTGCACTTCCTGGGTTCATCCCATGCTGCGAGCCACTCTCTCCTTTTCTCCTTAGAGAATACCTCACTCCTCCCTGACAATCAATCATCCAGTTCATCCGTTGGGGAAGATCTTCGTGATGTTTGACTGCAAGCTTTCCTGCTTGCAGGCAAGCCATCTTCCCTTTCAGACTGAGAGCAATGAGAGACATGACTCCCATTCTCCTCCTGCTTCTGAAGTCTATTAAAAATGCCCCCCACCAGCAAGTCAAACCTTACCGGCCCGAGAGGCTCCTGCCTTTTTTCCTATCCCACCTCCTCCCGTCCTGTGCTTCTCCTGCCTTCTCTCCTCCGGGACTCCCCTCCCATTCCCATCCCATGTGGAATGTAGGGAGCCTCCTGCCGAGACGCCCTCTCCTCGAACTCCAGGATGGTGGCGGTGGAGGGGGGGGGCAGGAAGACCAGTTTTTCCAGCCCTGAGACCAGCCTGCCCCTGGGGGCTCTTCCAAGCCCAGTAGGATGGCAACACGGGCCTCCCCGGAATGTGGCAGATCCGGCTCTTGCCTCCGAGACAAGAGGGAGGTCGGAGGTAGCCAAAGTCCAGGGCCAGCGAGAGACATCCCCTCCCACTCAGGCCAGGAACCTGGGCCAGTGGCATCCCTCCCACCTCCAGGCCCCTCCCCCACTCAGCCAGAGAGCCCAGGCAGCCTGGCCAGGCCACCACTCGTTTCCTTGCCTCTGGTCCAGGGAAGTCCTCTGGTTGGCCCAGGCTGCCCTCCCGCATTTCCTTCTCCGCTCGTCCTCCTCCCTTTCTGTCCAGCCTGACATCTGCCTTTAGGGGCACTTCTGGGATTGAGGAAGGCACTGTCCCCTCCAGACTGGAGGTGCCCCAGGCTCAGGGACCCTGACTTGGACAGTCAGTGCCCAGTAAATATACCCACCTGCCTGCCGGACTGCTGAACTCGGTGCATGGGGACAGATACATCTGCCAGAGGCGGGGGAGGGGGGGACGGGCTAGTGCCCACCACTGTGGGCATGGCTCATCGGTACCCAGCCTGATCCTGCCAGTGCAGGGCCTGGGAAAAGCCATCCCTCTTCTCGCTCCTCTCGCCTCTCCATCCCCTGCCTCCTATTGTTCCGCCAGCATCAGCCCAGCATCCTCCACTCCTCATGAAACCCCCTTGTCCCCCTATTGTCTCTGGCTCTGGATACACAGGGCCTCTTCCCTCTGCTTATTGCCCTGGCTCCTGGGAGCTCTCTCCTCCACGAAGTCTTCCTGGAACCCTATTGGCTGAGACTCTTCCTCTGCAGCCCTTTTCTCTCTCAGCGAGTCTTCACCATAGGGAGCCAGGAGACAAGTTGGCCCCCCGCTGACCGCTGACCATTTCTGCCTCTGCCTGGGGGCTTGGAGTCCCCTCTGGTAGGTGGCTGGGTCAGTCTGAAGCCTGGGGGTCACTTTGGGGTGAGCTGCTGTGGGCAAGCACTGATTTATACAAGGCCAGGCCACCACTCCTTTCCTTGCCCCTGGCACTTGGTTTGCGAAGGTCCAGTCTGGTCCACGGCAGATGTGGTCCTCCACATGTGATCTCCCCAGCTAGAGTAATATTAATATTCGTCACAATGACACCTGCCGTTTATTGAGCACCTGCCCTATGCCAGGCTCTGTGCTAAGAACCTTACATGGTTTTCCATTTAATCTTCGCAACAACCTTATTGGCAAGGACTATCATGATTCCCATTTTACAGATGAGCAAACTGAGGCTATTAGCTTCCGATGGGAAGGGGAGAAAAGCCTTACTCCTTTTTTAAGCCCCAGTGCCTAGCATGAACAAGCAGTTGTTGACCTGACATGAAATCTGGTTAGGGCGGCAGAGGGCTCCATGAAGAGAGGTGGGGCTAGGCCTCCTCCCTTAGGTCCAGGGATTCCAGAATCCAGACGAGACAGTGCCAGAGCAAGGACTGGCCTACCCTCTGCTTGTTTCCCAAGAATTCAAGGAGGAGAAGCTAGCGGGGAGAACTTTGGCACAAAGCTAGGTGGAGCCTACTGAGGCCGTGGACCCCTGCTCTGTGTCTGCCTGGCTGCTGTGCTCGGGGGCCGTGCCTGCGGGGGGGTGGGTGGGCGTGCACAGGCTCTCGGCACCCGGGTGGGAGGACGGCCAGGATGACCGGCCGGGGCCTCTGTGCCTCGAATCCTCAATCCTGTGTCTCCGGTCTTTCTCCCGAGGCCCCGGGGGTGTCCCTGGTGGGTGCGGCTGCTGCAGGTCTGTGTCGTGATGTTCTGGGCAGAGGGCGGGGTGCAGCACAAGCCCTGACCCGGTTGGGCAGGTTGGCCCACCCTGAGTGGCACCTGTGACCAGGTGCCAACCCCACCTACCGCCCTTTGAAGTCATCCAGCCTGTACTCAAGGCCTAGCCCCTCTTCTGGGTCACCTCCCTAAAAAGAACTGGGGTCCTCTCGGGAGAAAGCTCCTCTTGCCTGGGGCCAGCTCCCGTGCCGGAGAGGGAGGCAGGCCTGGGCCTGGCTGAAGGAGGTGGTAGTCTCCTTAGATCTGTCTCTACAGGGACAGGCAGGGGCCCGGCCAAGGAGGCTGAGTGAGGGGACCAGTGAGGGGAGGGGGCTACTGAAGACAGAGGGCTTAGAGTGGGGGGAAGCTCAGTGACAGGGAGCGAGTTCTGCTAGGGTGATGGGGAATGTCAAGGAGGTACTCTCTCCCACTGCCCACCTGGGCTCAGCCCATGGAAGAAGTCCTCTCCAGCAGCCCCCAAACAGTCTGGGGTGTTCTGGTCCCCCCATCTTCATTAGCCTGTCCCCTACCCCCTACCCCATGGATTGCTCTGCAGTTGGCATTTCTGTCCAGTGGAAGGTGTTGGGCAATTGCAGTTTTAAGACAAGCCCCTTAATAACCCCTCCCCACCAGCACCTTCATTCCGGATCTTCATCCCTCCTCAGCCCCTGAATCTGTCTGCGCAGCCTCAGGGGCGTGGGGGTGGGTGGGTCGGGTGAGCACAAAACAATCACCCCAAGGCCTCAGGACGTGGCACGTGGCTGCAAGACCCAGGTCCCTTTGCCCAGCGCAACCCAGTGGCTTGGGCCCAGGCCTTTCCCCCGGCCACCCCGCCCAGCTCCAGCTCTGGGCAGACAGACCTCTAATCCACCAGGAGCCTCCTCTAAAAACCATTAGGCAGCTGGGCCCCAGCCCTGCGGGCCTCCAACCCGCCCTCCCCACACCCCTTCCGTCGGCTGCCCGCAGACGCCGCCCGAACCCTGCAGTCCTGGTCCTGGGCACCGCGCCCAGGGACCCCTCTGTTTTGGCTCCGCCGCCTGATTTCTACTGCTGCAGGCCGACGTCTTCTTAGACCCGGCCCCCCCCTTCCCCCGAGGCTGGGGGGCCCTGAACCGCTGGGGGAGGAGCTCAGCCCTTCCATCCCGGGCGTCGGGTCCCCGCCACTCCCTCCCCATGCCGCCAGTTTGGGGTGGCCAGGGACGCACGGGCCTCCCGTTCCCGCTGTGGGCGGGGCCGGGGTCTCGGGCTGGCCGCGGTGGCTCCTCCTGGGCTGGGCCCGGTGCGCCGTCGAAGCCCAGGCGGGCGCAGGATGGGGTGCTGGCCGGGTCTCCTGCCTCTCTGCTCCCCAGTCACCCCGCCTCTGCTTCTCAGGCCTGGGCCTCCTCCTCTTCCTCGGGGAAGCCTGCCCCGAGGGCCGCACCTCCTCTTTTTCAGGTAGCCCACGTTTCTGCCACTGTGGGTAGGCCACGTTCCTGCTCACCATGGCACGGAGAGACCAGGCCTGTGCTCTGGCCTTGGGCAAGCCAAGCCACCTGACCTCTCCGAGGCTGTTTGCCCAACTGTAAACAGGGCTATTAACCCCACCTGCCGCGTTAGGGTATTAGATGAGCTTCGCCCCTAAGTGTTCGGTGACCTTATGGTGCAGCCACAAAGGGCCGGGACTTGTCTCTCTCTCTCCAAACTGGTCGCCTTCCAGCTTGTGCCCACGCTGGGCACGTTGGGAGAAAGGTGAGGACGGGGAGTGATCTCTCTGCCTCACAGGTCGGTGAAGACACCAGAAGCAGGTGCTTGCCCTGCTGTCCTTACGGGCCCGAGGAAAGGAAAGTCGAGATAAGGACGGCGGTGTTGGAGGGTGGGCCTCTGTTGACATGGAGGGTGGGGAGGGGAAGTGGCATCCTTCTCTTCAGGTTGACGGGACTCCAGACTGAGGGGAGCGACCCCCAAGGGGAGGCAGAAGACCACTCAGGAGGGCTTCCTCCATCCTCCTCTCTTTATTCGGGGCCCCTGCAGAGAGGGGGAGGTTGAGGTCTGAGCCTCGGTCATCAGTGATTAGCAGCTTTGGGGGGCGGGTCCCCCCACAGGCCCAGGTGGCCAGGGAAGTGACATCTCACTGATGGTCCAAATGGCTCACTCGGAGGCTGGGGGAAGAGCTGTTAAAGCAGAGGAAGAACTGGCAATTCCTGCGCAGGCTCAATTTTTGGAGCAAACGCAGTGGAGTCAACCATTTTCTAATCAAGATGGATGGCAGGAATGGCCACACAAATGTTTATTACATGAAGCAATATATGTAATTTTGGCTGAATTTTGTCCTTCTCCTCATGAAATTCCAATCTTTTTCAGTCAGGCTCGTTGGTGTTTGCTAAATAATCACACTTTCCATTTCTTGTTGCCTAGCACGTGCCAGAAGCTGTGCAAAGCGCTTGACGGGCTCTAGCTAGCTTAGCTTCCACATCTCTGCTATTCAGGATTAATTCAGGGAAGTATTTATTGAGCAGCTACTATGCGCCAGGCATTATTCTGGATACTGGCACTGGGGATACAGTAATAATAATAATCACCAGGTCAGCCAAAACCCCTGCCCCCTTGGCGCTTACATTCTGGTGAGGGGTGGAGGAAAGAAACACGTGAGAAGACAGACGTCTGATGTCAGGTCATGATAAGCGCCCCGAAGAAAACTGAAGCAGCATGAGGTGGGCTTCCTGGGAGTGGTGACATCGGAGCAGAGAGCTGTGTGAGATGAGGGAGGCAGCCATTTGAATATTGGGGGTCTAGCAGTCGAGGCAAGAGGGACAGCCAGTGGAACGGCCCTGAGGTGGGTGCTTGCGCGGCTTTTGGCACGCTGGCGCAGGAAGAAGGCCTGTGTGGAGAGGCGGGGGGCTCAGGGGAGCATGGGTAGCGGGAGGCTAGGCAGGCTGAGGAGAGCAGTCTATGAGGAAGGCAGTATTGTCAAGTCCATTTTACATGGGGAAACTGAGGTATAGAGACATTAAGTACTAAGTGTGGCGACTGGGCTACACCAGGCCACCTGCACTTAATCATAGAACCCTCCTGCACACCCCATGTTGGTCTTCACTTGGCGCAGGAGCCAGGGTGGGGGCGGGGTCGCCTCCCCAGGCCTCCACGGGCTCGGGTACGTTAGGATTTAAGCGTATGTGAAGAAAAAAAGAAAGGCAGACTTCCAGCATAATACTAATGCCCACATTTGAGGGTTTTTTTATTTTAAAGATTTTATTTATTTATTTGAGAGAGAGAGAGAGGAAAGAAAAAAGAGAGCATGGGGTGGGGAGGGGCACAAGGAGAGGGAGAAGCAGAAGCAGACTCCCTGCTGAGCGAGGGGCCCAACATGGGGCTCCATCCCAGAGCCCCAAGACCACGACCTGAGCTGAAGGCAGGAGCTTAACAGAGTGAGCCACCCAGGCGCCCCCACATTTGAGTTTTGTGTGGGTGGGAGCCATGCTTTACAGGCATCCCCAGAACCTTGCACAGAGCTGGGCATATTGTAGTTGCTCAGTAAGTGTTGGCAGAATGAGTGGCAGAATATTCATTTTAAAGCAGGGACTGATTTTTCTAGTGAGGCCTACAGTTTCTATAAGGAGGTTAAGATTCTTGCTGTGGGACGGATGCCTAGAGAACAAAGTTCAACCCCACTGGTCCGCGGCTGAGGACACGGGCAGTGTGACAGAAGGTAAAGAACGCAGCTGTGTGGGAACGTGTCAGGGTGTGCCAGGCTTCGTGTTGGTGCTCCCCAGAATTGGAACTGCCAAAGGCTCTTCTCTGGATTGGAGTGAACGGTTTGGATTGGCTGGAATTGGGAGCAGTGGGCCATGAGGAAAACCCCAGTGCAGAAAAAATTTCTGAGAAAAACGGGATGTTCAGGAGTCAGGGCTGGAGAGCTTGGTCTCAGATAAAGTCAGATTGGCAAGGGAAGGGAAGAGGTGATGGTCTGGCAGAGCTTCCCCCTCCACCCACGCCCCGCATTCCCTGACCACCTGTTCACACCCCCCATCCCTCCATCCCAGATCAACTCCACCTCTTCTCCACCCAACCTCCCCCCCCCCGCCCCCAGCTTCTCCAACAGAGGCACTGATGTGCCGTTGGCCCCATGGGAATACCCAAAGACATTGCACATTTTTCTCAAGCCAAAGGTGTTTGGATGGAAAAAAGAACTCAACTAGAATATGTATTAAGGGGACGCCTGGGTGGCTCAGTTGGTGAAGCATCTGCTTTCAGCTCAGGTCATGATCTCAGGGTCCTGGGATGGAGTTCCGCATCAGGCTCCTTGCTCAGCGGAGAGCCTGCTTCCCACTCTGCCTCTGCCCCTCCCCCTGCTTGTGCTCTCTCACTCTCTGTCTCTCTCAAATAAATTAATAAAATGTTTAAAAAATATGTTTTAGCGGTGCCTGGGTGGCGTAGTTGATTAGACGGTGGACTAGTTTCAGCTCAGGTCCTGGGATTGAGCTCAGCAGGCAGCTTGCTTCAGGATTCTCTCTCCCTCTGCCTCCTGCTTGCTCTCGTGTGTTCTCTCTCTCTCTAAAATAAATAAATAAATCTTTTTCTAAAAAAAGAATATGTTTTAGAGCTTGCCTTTTTTTTTTTAAAAAAAAGATTTCATTTATTTATTTGGCAGAGAGAGAGAGAGAGAGAGCACAAGCAGGGGGAGGGGCAGAGGCAGAGGGAGAAGCAGACTCCCCGCTGAGCAAGGAGGCCGATGCAGGGCTCTATCCCAGGACCCTGGGATCATGCCCTGAGCCGAAGGCAGCCGCTTAACCGACTGAGCCACCCAGGCCCCCTGAGCTTGCTTTTTATACTAAAACAAACTTGGAGATAATACGGAGTACGATGTGCAAGTAAGTATGTACGTGCCCATTCAAGGTAAAGCAGAGGCCTGAAATGAAAGTATTTGAGTGAGCTGCGTTGAGTGTTGTCTGTCCCCTCAAGCCTCTGCTCTTGCAGGCAGCCCAGGAGGAAGGTTGAGAAATACTGCTTGCCCATCACCACTCCATTTCCTCCCCGAACCGTTTGGGACTGAGCCCACTTCAGAATGGGGGCAGGGGGCAGGTCAGCCACAGCGCAGAATGACTAGCCAGAGAGGACCAGAGCCCCGGCAGAGACCATGGGCCACACCCTCAGACAAGCTGGCAGAGCCGTCCCGGGACAGGAGCGGGTATGTAGGGAGGGTTGGTTTCTAGGTAAAGGTGTCTGGAGCTAGCTTCCTGGCGGCAGCGGCGGAAGGGGATGAGTGTGTGTCCACAGGGGCTGGGAGGTGGCAGGTTTCAGCAAGAGGAGGCCTGAGCCACCGGCCCGGGCTGGTCCTGGCACCCAGGGCTCCTCCCTGGGCCTGCTGTGGACTCAGTCTGCTCACCATTGCCACCCGAGAGAGCCTGGCCCAGGTGCCAGTCAGAGGGGCGGCAAGCGAGGAGGGCTGAGAGGGAGGCAGGTCACTGGCTGAGAGCAGGGCAGGGACACGGGAAGGATCAGTCCTGGAGACAGGGTGGAAAGGGAGACAGGGTGGGAGGGGAGGGTAAAGCCACGCAAACTGGGGCCTGGGTGGGGCTGGGGAGGCTCTGAGGAACGTGGAACTTCCTGGAGCTTCTCTCCAGTCTTGGAGCGAGTATTTCTGAGCAAAGGAGTTTACTGAGCAAAAGGACTTGCTGATCTCCAAGGTGGGAAGACCGGGCCTGTGGGACAGTAAGATTAGGGGAAGAGGAGGGGCCTAGGGCATCTTGTTCCTTAGCCACTTGAAGATAGGGTGGTATGGAGGAGGGAAGGGCCCTGCTCTGGGTGTTGGGGGATGGACAAAATGGCCTGTAGTCTTGTGAGACTATACCAACATTCCTGGGACCCTGCTCTAGGACCTTTACCTGGATGGACTCATTTAACCCTCAAAACAATCCCGCGAGGTGGGTATTTTATTATTGCCCCTTCTATAGATGAGGACACTGAGACACGGAGGGGTTAAGTCCCTGGTCTGTTGGAAATACACGAGGTTGTCCAAGAATCTGTGAGGAAATCATGCAAAAGATACAAAGAGCCCTTCAAGTTCGTTCATTGGTTCATTGGTTCACTGCACGGACACCGGGTCCGCCAGCTCCGTGTGCTGGGTCTCTGTGACCTGCTGCAGTCCTCACTGTGATCGTCTGTGGTGGTTCTCCCACTTTCCAGGTGTGGGAACTGAGGCTCTGAGGGGTGACCTGAGAGCCCAGAGTTATATAATACTAGATCGTGGCCACCGAGCAAGTAAGTAACAGAACTAGAATCCATATTTGGGTCAGGGTGACTCTTTGGGCCTGAGAAAGAGCTCCCGTTCTTGGGCCAGATAAGCCCACAGATCAGCTAGGAACTGCAGGAAAATAGGAGGGAAAGTGTGTTTCTAAAAGAAATCCCGGGACTTTCCTGCGTGCGTCCCTTCCCTCTTGCCCTCAGCTCTCTGGAAGGCGGGTCTCTAACCCTGCCAGGAGGGGGTGCTCTGCCCAGCCAGGGAGGACCAGAGAGGCAGGTGAGGGAGGGAGGAGTAGGAGTGATTACAAAACAACATCACGTTGTTGATGGGACAGGATGGACTCTGGGCAGCACTTGGCTCCTTCTCCCCTCCGCCCTTTCTCCCGCAGCATATGCCCCCTGACGTCGCCGCAGCGCTGGCCGCCTCTGTCCTCTGCCCTCCTGAGGCCCCTGCCTCCAGCTCTGTCCTGCTCCCCCCGCCAGGGGCACGCCACACCTGGTCCTCGCAGGTTATCACACCAGGTGACTTCCTTGCCTTCCGAGAACCTGGTGGCCCATAGCCCCCGCAGGGCTGGCCCCTCCCCCACTGGCTTCCTCAAGTGGAATTCCCCCCAAGGGAGTAGCACCGATTGCAACAGGGACGAGAGCCTCAGGAAGGTTTCGGATTTAGGGTGAAAGGTGGAAGTTCTTAAGGGCCATGCCCAGGGGCAGGACTAGCTTAGCCCTGGGGTGGGGGAGATCGAGAGTAGGGAAGGGGGCATAGGGATGGGAGGTGTTCTCTGCCCTGGAGCTGGCCAGGCCGGGGCACCTGGATGCCCTTCACCTTCTCTCCAGGCCAAAGTGAGGGCCCAGGGCACTCAGTGGCTACTGGGCACAGGGACCTGGGCCTTGGGCCCCAAGCTTAATAGCCTTGTCCTGGCCCTCTCGCAGCCAGATCTCCCCCTGACCAAGAGTGAGGACTTCATGAAGCCAAGGGGGAGCTTGACACAATCCCCTTTGTAGACTACAGAACCCCAGAATTCCCTGAGCCCACTCTCAGGGTCTACACAGGCTTTTTCCTTTACTCCATCTTTTCTCGGCCCCCGGGGTGTGGCCGTTTGGGAAGGGGGTGAGGTTGGTGGGGCAGGGTGAGGATGGAGCTGGAACAATGCCAGGGCACCCAAACCCATGTGCATGAGCTCCCTTTCCTGGTGCAGGACAGAGAAGCGAGAGTTCTAGAGGCTGGGGCTTCCATTTATGCCCCCACCCTGGCTTACCCACCCACCCCCATCATCCCTCTTATCCTACCCCCAAGCCCCAGTAGATGCCTATCTCCTTGTCACCTTCTGATTTGCACTGGAGAAAAAGATGTCCAAATGAAGTGGAAGGTGAAGTTCACCAGCAGCCCTCCGGCTAGAGTCCCACCTTCTGGACAGTTTTTTGGTATAAGCATTTAAGAGGTCCGTTTGGCTCAGAGTTGGAGTGAGGGGCAAGGACTCTCCTTTGCCTCCCCTCACCAGCGTGCTCTGAGTTTGTGGACCTAATGGGACCTAATGGGCAAACTCCACGGCCTCTAAGAGGTGACATCACCTTACCTTAAATGATCCCCTAGCCTCTTCTCCCCTCCCTGCTCTTCTCAAGAATATCTCTGACCCCCTAGTTCCTGCCTGTGCCCACCCATTTCCAAGGAAGCAGATGGTCTAGCCCCCTTCTGTCCTTGCCCCCTTCCCCAGGGTCCCTGAACTGTGTGGCCCTCAGCGCCCAGGGCCCAGGGGGCTGGCAGAGAAGGAGGGGAGGCAAGCCCAAGCCAACTCCTGGGGTCCTCCAGGGAGAGAGGGTATGTAAATCTGGCCTCATCCCGTTTCCTCCAGCCCTGCTGTCAGCTGGCCAGCCCCAACCCTTAGAGCAAAAGTGCTTCCATGCGGGAGGGAGGGAAGCCTGCTCAGCGGGAGAAAGATGGAGCTGGTCGCCCCACGTGTCAGTGAACAAATTGGGCCAATTTGGTGTGATTAGTGAAGAATTCACATCTGGCCAGCAGAGTCCACCCCCCACACCCCCCAGCCCAGCCTGGCTCCTGCTCACCATTAGAAGCTATTTTCTCTGACGGCTCCATTCGTCTCTGTAGTGGGAGATTTGACAGCTCCCTGCCCAGCCTGGGGGGCCTGGCTCTGAGGGAGAGGCCCAAGGCCAGGCTGCTTGCCCACCCCCTTGACCTGATGCCATGAGGGATGCCATGCTCCACGCAGGGCCCAGGCACCTGCAGGTCCCATTTCTGCTCTGTGTGTGTGTGTGTGTGTGTGTGTGTGTGTGTGTGTGTGTGTGTAGACCTATAGCAGGGCAGGGCCTGGGGAGCAGCATCTCTATGCTTCCCCACCATCTTGCACAATAATGGTTATGCTCTGAGATCAACAGAGACTGTGTGTGTGTGTGTGTGTGTGTGTGTGTGTGTGAGTGGTGGGTGGGGGGAGGCAGGGGTCTGGTGTTTCCTAAAAGAAAACAGCTGAGCCTGTATAAGGGAGGGCCCACCCTTCTTCCTTCACCCTTTCCCTGCCCCTCCCAGAGACCCTGCTGCAGCTACCCCTCAGGAATGCCTGTGGACGGCTGTTGCACAGCTGGAAGGCTGGCCCCCAGAAGTGGCTTCAAGGTAGTGCCATTGGGGGGTGTGGCCTTCAAAGCCTTGGGTCTTCCTCCCCCAGCAGTGACCCCAGGGTGCCTGTGTCAACGGCAATTTGGGGCTATTTAAAGAAGCCTGACCTAGAGGTCACCTGGGCAAATCTCTTCCCTGGGGAATTACCACCAGATGGCAACATGGGGCTGGTCTCCTGAAAGGTTCTCCCTAGTTGCTCGGGAATGCCAAGGCTCTGCTGGGGCCTGGATTGTGTGGATGGGGGCAGGGGTCCAGGACCTCAGTCCTTGGATGAGAATTCTCCTTGGAAGAGGGATAACTGCGGGAAGGAAGGGGTCTTAGACTTCAGCATGGGGTGGGTGGCTGCTTTTCGTTGTGAGGTTATATTGTTTGGGGGGCAGGCAGAAGCTTCTGAGGCCTCCAGCATTTTTCCACTGCTGCATAGATATCTAAAGAAAACCAGGCGGAGTGAGGGAATCAGACATCTATAATCTCTCCAATCTCCAAAGCTGCCCCGAGAAAGGGGAACCAACTGTCCCTGTTTACCCCAGACTGGGGGGCTTTCCGGGATGTGGGACTGGCAGTGCTGAAGCCACATCAGACGTGGGCACGCTGGGACAGCTGGTCACCCATACTTCAACACAAGCCCCAGAGACCAGGCAGAGGGATGGGGGACAGAGCAGTTCTTCTGAGGTGTCTTGCCCGATTTCTTTTTTTTTTTTTTTAAGATTTTTTTTAATTTATTTGACAGAGAGAGACACAGCGAGAGAGGGAACACAAGCAGGGGGAGAGGGAGTGGGAGAAGCAGGCTTCCGGCTGAGCAGGGAGCCAGATGCGGGGCTCGATCCCAGGCCCCTGGGATCATGACCTGAGCCGAAGGCAGACACTTAACGACTGAACCACCCAGGCGCCCCTCTTGCCTGATTTCTTATTTGATTTTATTTCATCCTTACCTGATTTTAGCCTGATGCCTTATTATTATTTGTAGTCTTCTTTTCAAGGTCATGCGTCGGGTGTTGGAAGATGTTCTGACCTTGGGGGGCTGATGGGGTTGGGGGTGAGTAGCTTGGCAGTTCATCTCCTTCATGCTGGGGACCATGGGCTTGGAGTCCTCGGCCCATCTGGCCTGCTCTCTGGGGCACCGACGGCTCAGCACCCATTTCTGCCTAACAGATGAACCTTCAGAACACCCACTGTGTGTGGTTTCTGCAGTTATTATCCCATTTCAGAGATGAGAGAATTGAGGTGGAGTCACTGGCCCCAGGGCTGAGTTGGGGGGAGAGTGAAGCAGGGTCTCCTGGGTATCGCACTGCCCCACATGGACCTCACCCCATTTCCTGTTCGGGCAAAGATGGCCGTTTTCTTGAGGTCAGGAATAAGCCCTCGGCCCCAGGTGGGGGGAGAGTCTGCTGCTTCTTCCCTGAAGGTGGCCTCAACCCCACTCATCAGACATTAATGACATAGTTAACTGAGGACTGAGAAAGGGGAGCACCGGGCAGGATTCCAAAGGCACAGAAGGGCTTCGTTAAGTCTAGATAGCAGACCACACTTCTACCTGTTCTCCCAGCAGTGACTGGCATCCAAGAGATGGCGCCTGAAGAAGCCCGGATGGGAAGGAGGCAACTTGGAGGCCTTGCGGAGGGAGAGAGACCAGCGGGCAGAGCTGTGCTCCCCTTGTCCTGGAGTTGGGCTGCTCTGGGGCTGGTCCCCACCTGCTCCTGCCCTCACCCACCTCTTCTCCACATGCCTCTTCCCCCTCAGCCTCCCCTCCCTCTCCTCTGCACACAAGCCCAGCGCTCTTGGAACCCAAACAGAGAGAGGCTGGAAGCCAGAGCTGAGCTTGCACTTCAAATTGAGCTTGAAGTGCCAGTTCGAAGGGGCACTGGAACATTCTCAGGAGGGTTCTTTGCTGGCTTCCTGGGTCTGACGACTCTGGCTACCGAGGCATTTGGGAAGCTGTGTGGTTTAGGGCTAGGTGGCCGAGCTCCTTTTTCTGGGCTGTCCCAGATGCTCCTTTCCCAGAGGGCTTGGGTTGGGGGGGTTGGTCCCCCAGAAGGGGCAACGGTCCGGCCTTGCACCCTAGTCTGGAGGAGGGGTGCTGAGCCTTGTGGGGAGCTCCACTTTGGGGACAGGCTCTTTAGGACAGGGACCCTGCTATGGAGCTACTGTGTCTCATTAGTCCTGTTGGCCTTCTTGGAGAACCCCCAGGCCTAGGGGTGGAGGGAGTGCATGTCCACCACCTTCTCCGAGAGAAAGGCACCCCCTCCTGTCCTGACACTTGGTGTCCATCTTGGGGAAGCCTCAAGGTGGGGTGCTTGCCTGTTTCCACCCTGTTTGAGTTTGCTTCAAGCCAGAGGCGACTTCCTGTTTCCACCAACAGGCTCCAGGAGAGATCAAAGGCAAGGGCTGGTGAGTGCAGGGAAGAGGAATTGAGGATGTCCATTCTGCCACCATGTAATGGGAGGGTTGACATTTATGTGGATAGCTGGAGCCAAGGGAGGACACGGGGGACAGAGGCCAAATTCCCAGGGCCCTGGGCTTTGACCTGGCTGTGCCCACCCTGTCCTGACCCCCTTCCTCCGGGAAGCCCGGGGCATCTCTCCATCCCCGAAACCTGACCTCGTGGCCAGGCTGCGTCCCGCCCGTCCTCTGTCCCCCAGCAGGGCTGTCCGGGTCCCTCTCTGGGCACAGGGCTCCCTGCAGAGCGCGGGGCCGCAGCAGCCCGAGGAGAGGAGGGGGATCAGCGAGCCGGCACTGCCCTCCCGGCGGCCGCCCCCACCCCTGCGCGGCGGGCGGGGCGGGAGGCCGGGCGGCCAGCGAGGGGCTCCGGCGCGGCGGCGGCTGTCACTCACGCACTCACGCGGGAGGAATGCAGACGGCAGGGCTGCCCTGTGGTCACGTCTCCGCCCCACCGACGGAGGTAGGCGCCCAGGTACCCAGCCTGTGGGCCTTGGGAGCCCGCCAAGCTGCTGATGAAAGGCGCTGCAGATTAACCCTTTCTTGGCCGCACCCCCTCGCTGCCGCCGCCTGCCGGGTGGTCGCCGACCGCGAGGGGCGCGAAGCTGCGGCGGGGGCCGGGCGCGCCGGCTGAGTGGGCGGCCTCGCCCCGGGGCGCTGGCCTCGGGCCCCTTCGGTTCGGGGTGTGGGGGGGCGCCCCCGCTCGGAGACTGGCCTCCCAGGGACAGACGATCACCCCTTCCCCCACCGGGCCTCCCCTCGGTGCCTGTGTGTCCCCTCCTGGAAAGTCCCTGTAGCTCAAGGGCACTGGACAGAGAGTCCAGAAATTCAGGTGTTCCTCCAACACCCACATCTGAAGAGCCGAGAGGGTCAGCGGGACTGATGGACGCAGGGAAGGCGGGCGCTCTTTCTCCAGGGTGTAGCATTTCAGGGTCAGCCTTCTTTATTTGTGTGGGGCTTAGTAGTAACCTACATTTCTCCCCCCAAGCAGAATCTCAGGCAGATGCCTAGTATATAAATCAAAGTGGAAGGTTTCTGGCTGGAGTAGGGAGTGAGGTCTGCTCTCCCTCCCACCCAACTCCTGAGACCGCCTAGGGAGGGCTCCAAGGAACACAGTCTGGAAAGCTCTCAGATCTGGGTATGGCGTGAGAGCCTCTGGCTGCTCTCCCTTCCTTTTGTCTGCGTCTGCTGGGCGATGCCGCTAAGTCTCTGTTCAGCGGAGGGGGGGGGGGGCATTGCCAACCAGGCCTTTGCTCCTTGGCCGGGGCTCGCTGTGGGGGCATTCTGTGAGGCCCTGAGGTCTGGGTTTCTGCTTCTGGGTCTGGGGGCTGTGTCCTGTGCTCTCCACGGGAGGGCCCTGCCCTTGACCTGTGATTATCATTCAGGGGCCGTGCCCTGGGGCCTGTGTTCTCTCTCTCCACCCTGCATGTTGCTGGACCCAATGCCTCCCCACCACCCCCGTGTGTCTCCCAGACCCTCCTCTCTGCTCTTCTGCTGAGAGTTGCAGGAATCCAGGTATGCACGGGGCTATCTGGTGGGTAGGAAAAGGAGGGCAAAGCTCTTGGAGCTAGACCTGCCTCAGAGTTCAAATCTCTCCCCCTCCCCGCCCCCTAACTACAAGTGCATCTCCCAGAGACCAAAGCACTTTGTTAACCCTCACTAACTGACCCTCTGCCTGGGAGCTCCCAGATCCCTTTCCTATCTTCTCCAGCCTTCCTGGGGAGCCTGCTCCCCACCTATGAAGGGTGGGAGCTCCAAGAGGAGCAGGAAGTCAGAGATCCAGTCAGGAGGCAGTGCCAAGTGGGGGCAGGAAGCCAGGAGGCCCGGTACTCCGCTCTAACCCCCACTCACCCACCCACCCACCCACTCACTCTCCAGTGGTCTCTGTGAGCCTTGCCACCCTGGGGGAAGCTAAGCCTCCCTGAAGCTGGGGTTCTGGAAGGGCAAGGGGGCAGAGGCTTCGGCTATAATGGGACAACTGGAGAGTAGCCGTGAGGAAGGACGGCGAGTCTGACCTACTATGTCCAAATAGAACTCATCTTCCTCCAAAATGGCGCCTTGCATATGCCTTATCCAGCCTAAAGGCATCACATCTCTAAGACAGTACACTAGAATTTAGAAGCCACCCCTCTTCACCATCCAACAGGTCACCCAACCTCACCCTTCCTGCAGCATTAGTAGGTTCGGAGGTGCCTGCTTTTCTTTCCACTTGGATCCCTCTGGACCCAGTTGAGGCCTTTTTAAACCAGTCCCTGAGACTATTGCAACAATGGCTGGTTCCCCTGGCTCCAGAGGAGCACACCCCCTACCCCCCGCCCCGTCCCTCCTTGCCGCTGCACTAAGAGGGATCTCAGAACACAGGTTGGAACATGCCACTCTCACGCTCAAAAACCTTTGATGGCTCCCCATTGCCAGCAGGATAAAGACCCAACGTTGCCTGGTATTTACAGCCCGCCCTGATCCGGTGCCAATTTACCTTTCCAGCCTGGGCCCCCGCTACGTACTTCACCCTCTTCAACTCCAGCTACATCCAGTGGCTTGTTTTACGCTAGTCCTGCCGTGTACCTCCATGGCCGAGCACCTTGGCTCACAGACAAGCTTGTCCCTGGCACTTAGGGTATTGTGGGGAAGAAGGATTAATCACATAATCCCGTAAATAAATATATCCTTACAAACAGCGATAAGTTCAGGGTGTCATTAGAAACACAAAGAGAAGCTATAATGGGGGTGGGACCGATTTAGACTGGGGACTCAGAGAAAGCTTCTAGGCAGAAGAGGCACTGTTGGGTGTTGGATTCAAGTTACCTTTTGCTTCTCCATGCTTGGGGAGGTTATCTTTGATCTTTTGTTGGGATGACTTTCCCCCTCTGCACACCCAGATTTCTTGGCATCTCTGCCTAGCTTGTGTTTCATTCTGTCTTGAACTGGAATCTGTCTCGTGTGTTGCAGTCCCTAGATGGTGAGCAACTGAGGGAAGGGAGTGTTGCTCGGTCGTGCTTAGAATACCATCATTCAGCGCACAGCTGATCTGGAACACAGTAGGCCTTTAATGAAAGCGTTCTTGTTTCTGTGGTGAGGATGTGGAGACCTCGGCGTTGAATGCTCATGGAAGTAGACCTTAAATCAGGAGACGTTGTCTGAGAGGTAGTGAGTCAGTGAGGTTTGAAGCCAAGGGTGGGTGAGATGGTCTTTGGGTCGCCCCGCTCTCCCAGCTCGGTCCACTCTGATACTTCCCAAGTGCCTCCGAATCCTTCCAGTTCTGGCCTAGGAAACGGCATTCCGTTTAGCCCGGCTCCCCTCCTCCCTAATCCCTCACCACCCCGCTCCATGATCCATACTTGGATAGAGTGGGGAGTGGTATGGAGGGGGTTCTCTTTCCTGATGGGAGACTGAGTGTGGGTGTCATCAGCAGTGACTCTGGGCTTCCTTTAGCAACCCTGCCCCCCCCACGATGGTCCCCGCCACCCCAGACTGTCCCCTGCAGGTGGCTCTGCTGGCCCGACAGCAGGTCTTTCCCTTAGTGGCACCCCCACCACTAAATGCTAAGCATTTCCTTGGGGGCAGAGCACAGAGGGAGAGAAGGGGTTAACCTGCCTGGATTTGAGGAGGGAAGGGCGGAGGGAGATTGATTTGGGAATGACCCTAATCTAGAAGCTGCCTCTCCACACACACACACACACACACACACACACACACACACACACACACACACACGGCCCTCCCCCTACCTCACCCGTTTCCAGATCAGAGGACACCAGGCAATTCCCCAGGTTTTCCAGGGCTCTCCAGCTTCCCCAGGGACTTTCCCCTTAATAGAGAGTTTTGGATCTGAGCAAGCAGTGGGGTGAGGTTGTGGGACCCATCAAGGTGCTGGGCTAACCCATCAATCCCAGCCTCGTCCCCTTGGGCCAGGTTCTTTGGGTAAGCTCCCCCTGCAGGCGAATCCTCCAGTCTGATGGTGACTCCCTTGCCTCAAGGAGCCCCCCAGTCTGAAGGCATAGACCTAGCCCCTGTTGTAAGGATACTCCCAGGGTGCTGAGGGGCAACAGGATGAAACCAGGACTTAGAGGCTTCGCCCCTCCATGTGGGGCCGCAGCTAGAGAGCCCCAGCAGGCAGTCCCAATCAGACCCGCTCGCCCCCTCTGTTCATTCCTTTCCTTGGAGGAGCCGTGTATGGTAGTGTCCCAGCACTCTTTCCTGCTGCAGAGGCCAGGTGAGCAGTGGTGCCGGCTGTACAGGTGGCAGGTGGGGAGAGCGCGGGAGGAGGAATGTGCCTGGGGCCAGGCAGGATGCCACCGGACAGTCCCAGCAACCCCACCCCCTCCCTGTGACCTGCTCACACCACTGCCTGCCTGCCTTGGTCCTGGTCCCTATGCTGGGGGTCATGGCCAAGTCCCGGGTTCCAGCTACCCATTCCCGGGAGGAGCCCTGGCCTCCAGACACATGGGGCATCTTGTGGGGCATGAGTCATTGCTGCAACTGCCATTTTAGGAACACTGGCCTTGGACTGGTTTATTGAATCCCCACAGTTAAATACGAGATTCCTCCCATTTTACAGGTAGGGAAACCAAGGCTCAGGGTGATGAAGTCACTGATGCGGCCTATCTTGAGCAGCCTGACATGGAGAAGCAGTGGGTGGGGCGTCCTGGGGGTCAGAGGGAGGGATTATCTTTTTTTCTTTTTTTTTTTTTTAAACACACAAGCCGGGGGAGCAGCCAGCAGAGGGATAAGCAGACTCCCCGCTGAGATGCGGGGCTCGATCCCAGGACCCGAGGATCATGACCTGAGCTGAAGGCAGACGCTTAACAACTGAGCCACCAGGCGCCCTGGGAGAGATCATCTTGAGGACCCCCAGCCCCCATGAGGGTTGAGAGAGGGGCAGGGGTTCAATCAAAGGGTCCTTCGCAGCCCAACAAGGAATTTTTCCCTACAGGGAGAGGGATTAGACATGGGTTGGGAATGGGGACAGAAAGGCAGCAGGCCAGCACCCCACACCATGCCAGGGACCCTGCACTGAATGACCTCCACCCACCTCCTCCCCTCACCCTTCTGAAGCTGAGGGAGCCCACGGTGGCCCGGGTGTTCCACTGTATGGGCCCAGGGCAAGCATCCCTGAGACCTCCCCCCCGCCCCGCCATTTGCCTCATGGTCTTCTCCTTGCTAATGCCTCAGAACATGGGCAGGGGCCCAGACCAGTGGGTCCAGGGCAAGACTACCCAGCTTCGCTCTCCAATCTGTCTGCTCCCTCTCCCCACCCCACTCCCCGCTCCCTCCCCACCAGCTTTCCTCCCAAACACTCACTCATTCATTCTCCAGACCACCTACAAACCACCCATTTGCCTGGACCACACAGCTCCTGCCCAGCTCAGCTCCCAGGGATAATGGCCACGCCACCCCCACCCTTCCAGGACCCACCCCCCAAGCCTAATTACCACCTTGGCACCTCCGGGGCAGGCGAGGGGGGCATTGACCTCCGTTTATGCTTGGAAATCTCTTGGGCACAGGAGGCTTGTTTTCCTCTGGACATCAAGGGGCAGGAACAAATTAGAGACCCTCAGCTGAGCCCCTCTCCAGTCCTTCCCACCCCACCACCCAGTCTCTTGAGCCCAGGCTACTGGGGCAGGGCAGGAAGACAAGATGGCGGAGACCCTGTTTGATCCTCTGTCCTCTGCGCACAGTGAAAGGATGGAAGAAGGGACAGATCTAGCTGCCCTCAGGAGCAGGTCAGGGAGGGCTCCCCAGAAAGAGCATTGGACCGGAAGTCAAAGACTGGAGTCTAGTTCAGAGACCTACTGCTCACCTGTCCCCACCCATCAGGCCTCAGTTTCCTAGCACACGAAAGAGAGGTGATGGGTCCACAGTCTCTGAGGGCTCTCCTGGCTTGGGACCTTGAACCCCAGGGAGGTGATTGAGAGGTGCTGACCGCGGGTCTCTGCACTGCTGAGGGACCCCAAGCGAAGAAGTGGGGAGAACGATGTGGATGGAGGAGGCAGCTGGAGGAGGGCAGGACAGGGAGACAGAGCAGGGTCGACGCTGGGCGTGAGGGGGGACTGGGCACCAGGCCAGGTAAGGAGCGCAGAAGTGGGGAAGTCCCTCACAGGCCTCTGGACCTGGTGCGCTCTGCCCACTACCCGCCCCCCCCCACACACCCCTTGTTAGCAAGGCGGTGGCAAGAGACAGCCTCCCTGAAGTGGCTTGTGACCCCAGAGGGGCCCTCTGCCTTTCCCCCTGCAGTGTCCACACTGACCCGAGTCCCAGGAGCTGCTCCATGAGGGCAGGGACCAGTCTAGTTCTAGTGCCAGGATGGGCCCTGGCTTGGAGGGAAGCCCAATGAATGTGGGCCGAATGAATGAGGACAGACAGCTTCAGGGAAATGGAGGCAAACGCAGCCGTCTGAGCTTCCCTGTGGCTCCAGGGGTTGGAGCAGGGACAGGGGAGAGCAGTGGGCGGGGGTGGTGTTGGTGGGTTCAGCCTCACCAGGCAGAGCTGAGCCAGGCCTAGGCCCTGGGGGCCAGGGCCACCAGAGCTGGGCCAGGGCGGATGAGGTGGTCTTTGTGGGGTCCCTCGCAGGATCTCTCCTTCCCCCATAATTACTTCTGATTAGCTTCACCACAACAGCCAGGCTGGGAAGAGAGGGGTGTTTGGGACATGGGGGGAGGGGACAAGGTGGAGCAGAGCACTCAGGACAAGCCGGGGTCCTCAGCTGAGTGCGCGCACACACACACGCGCACGCACACACACACACACACACACACACACACAATCTGGAAAATTCTAAGAGAGCCCCATCTACACAGGCCTAAAAGCCGCAGTGATCCAGGGAAATCAGGCCCTTTAGACAACTCACCCTTATGTATTAACTCAACATGTCCCCTCGAAAGCTCCAGGGTGAGGGGAGGTGGGCAGAACTTCTAGGCTGAGGGCAGCAGGGAACAGAAGAAGTGCTTCCGGCCAGAAGGGAGCTTTGGCAGGGAGGTCCACCATCACAACTCAGGGCCCAACCTGGAGGAGTCCCTGGAGCCCCTTGCCAGTACTCAGAAAATGCCTCCCGGTGCGCAGCCGCCCTTTCCGCCTGCCTGTGTTAAGCTGAGGGATTTGCAGACAGATTCGCTGTGCAACCCCCCCCCCCCCTTATGACAATTCATGCTAGGACCTTCTGTGGAGGCGGCGAGGCTTGGGTCCCCTCCTCTCTAACCTGGGGACAGAACTCTCCCTCCCACTTTCTCAGCAAGCCAAGCAAGGAACTACAGCTCAGGTCACTCAGATTCCCCCAGTCTGAAAAGAAGGAACCCCTGCCCTCAAGGAGCCTCTAGTCTGATGGGTGGGGGGAACACAAGAAATAAACAGAACGCACACTCGCGACCCTGTCTCCTCCCCGCTCCCCAAAAGGGAGCTGAGCTTGCAGAGGTGTCAGGGACCACAATGCCGCATCGCTTTCGGGAAGGCACGCAGGCTTCCCGGAGGAGCGGCTCCCTGGAGGCGGTGGGCTGCCTGGAGGAGGCGGCGGGGCCGGGCTGCGCGCGCCGAGGAGGCTACCCCAGTGGCGCTCCCACGACCCGGGCAAGGCTGTCTGGGCGCCGTCTCCGGTCTCGGGGCCTGCGGTTGGGGAACCGCGGGGCCGTGTTTGAGCCGGTCAGCTCCCCGCGGAAATTACAGGGGCGCTCGGCGCTGCGGTCGCGCCCCCCGGGGCAGCGCCCGCTGGTTGGAGGCGTTTAAATTGAAAGCAGCTTGGGGAGAGGGGGTGGGCGCGGGCCGCCGAGCAAGGGGAGGGGGCGGCCGGGCACAGCGACCCCATTGTCTGCGCCCGCCGAGGGGCGGGACCTTGTGGTGAGCGCGGCGCCCCCTCCCCGCGCTTCGGCCCCGCGCCCCCCTGCCTGCTCCCACGCCGCCCAGCCCTCGCCCCTCGCCCCTCGCCCCTCGCCCTTTCTCCACCTGAGGCTCCCCCGCCCTCCTCTGGCGGCGTATGCGCGCGCAGATGCGCACACTTCCTCCTGGAGGCCCTCCCAGACTAACAAGCCCTGACAGCCTGGGCGTCCCTGAGTCAGAAGGTCAGGAGATGTGAGATGCGTCCTCTGATCGTCTCCGCGACCTTGGGCAAATCTCCTCCTTTCTCCGGGCCCCAGTGTCCTCTGTAAAAAAGTAGATGCTTCACCCTCTCTGCCTACCTCTCTTCGTTATTTTAATGATTTGAGCCAACGTATGGAGAAGTGTTACGAAAACTATAAAGCGCGGCAACCACCTGAGGAATAATAAATACCAAGAATACCGCCCCCACCCCGCTCCTATTCTTCACTGCGCGGGTTCACTTGAACACGGGTGTGTTTGTGCTGGAAATCTAGCGCGCCGGGGATGGGGTGGGGCAGGAGTTAAGCCGCCAACCGCGTGGAGGGGGGGAAATCATGGTGGACTTCTTGGAGGAGGGGAATGTGGAGCAGGGCTAGGAGGGCGTGAAGGGAGCAATCCTGGAAGAAGGAGAGACATGTCTCTGCCTCTTGAAGGAATGTCAGGAGAGGCAGAAGAAGCCAGGAAGCAGGAGGGGCTTTGTAAGACGAACTCACTTGTCGCTCCTGCGGCCTGCAGCCAGAGAAGTGGCTTGGGGAGAGCTGCTATTCACCCACGTGGTGGGTGACACGTTTCGTAGGAAGACAGATTGGTGGTAGAGCCTGGTGCAGCCCTGGGTGGTGGGTGGGGGCCATGGCTGTTGCCCTGGAGTGTGGAGAGCTCCCCTTAGCCCCTTCCTGGAGGGCACTGGGCCCCCAGAGGCTGGTCTCTGGGCTCAGAGCACCAGGTGCAGGACGTTTGGCTTGTTGTTTCCTTTGCTTCCATCAGCAGCAGCGGAAGGTTGTTTGCCAGGCTTGGTGCCCAGGGACGTGCCCACTTGCTCCACACGTGGCAGGGCCACGTGTTTCTGCTCTATTTCCTGGAAGTTCCTAGTGGGCAGCCAGGTATGGGAACCAAGCTCATGGGGCCAGCTCCCTGTTCTGGGCGCCTGACACTTACACATTTGGTGGCAAGATGGAGAGCTGAGCCTGGCCAGAAGGAAGAAGAATCTGTCAGCGTTTCCCGAAATGGAGATTGAGGAGCATCCCTGGAAAGGAGGAAAGAAGAGGGTGAGGCCAAGGGCTGAGGGAAGTGAGAGAGGCCAGGCCGTGTGTTTCCACCAGAGGAGCATCAGATAGAACTGGAATTCCCTTCTAGTCCTCTCCCCAGGTCAGACACCCCTCTGGGCCCCACCCTTCCTCCGGAGCCCAGAGTGTCTCAAAGGCTTACAAGAGAGAGGACTTTGATTTGGCAAGTGGGATGCGATCTACCAGTGGGCTTTGGGGCACTGATTGGAAAGGTCTGTCTGTCCTCTCTTACCTCCTCCCCTGGCCTGAGCAGCTGCAGAACGCAACCTCCCAGGCAAGCTCACTTACCCACCCCCCGCACGTCCTGCAAGCATGCCAGCCAGGCCCAGCACAGGGATGCCGTGGAAAAGAACAGGGGAGCCCTGCAAGGGGTGGGGACTGTCCAAAGTGACCTGACTGGTTAGGGCTGGGCCACCCCTAATGGGAGAGCTGGCCAACCTCAAGGAGCCTCCCTGACTCCCAGGCCTGGGATCTACTGGACACAACCTTTCCTGGGAACAGGAGCCCAGAGCTTCCTGGACACCACACTCGGCATTAGCAGCCAAATACTCACCGGACTCCATTCCCCATCCAGGCCGGGGGCCACCAAAAGCCCTCTGAGAGTGTGTCTCCTGCCACTTTCCTCCTACCCCCGCCCCCGGCCCTCCCATCTCCACGTTCCCATGCCTCAGAGCCCAGACTGGCTTCTGCACACACCACCCACCACTCAGCCCACAAACGAGCCTTTCCTGAGCCCACCTCTTACAGGATGCCCATCAGGTTGGGCAGGGATGGGGAAGTGGGGAGCCACATACCAGTGAGGCCTTGGCCTCCAGCCCCCACAATGGGCCAGACCTGAAAGAGGCCGTGTCTTGTTTTCTCCTGGCCCACCCTGCACGGCCCCGGGGTGAGGCGCAGAGAGGGTCAGTTAGCTTGTTCCCTGAGAGCGGTGGGATGGGGAGCCCAACCCATGTCTATCTGACTTCAGAGCCTGCCCGCCCCGCTGTTTCCCTGTGGCTATTGTGACCCTAAACCTTGCTCCTGTAGGGTCCCAGCTTCCGCAAATCACCAAGTCCAGAAACCAAGTCCTGACTCAGTGTCTCTTGTGGAAAAGCAGCAGGTGGGAGGGGTAGATCCTAGCAAGAGAATGAACTATGGAGACAACAGTCATCTGTCCGCCTCTGGGTCTCAGAAAGCTTCCAGGAGTAGGAGGATGGGCAAGAGAAGACAGAAGGGGCGGGGGGGGGAGGGGAAGAAGGTATTTCAAGATGGTTAGGAGGCATGGCCATTTTGTGGTTTGGTTTGGTTTGGTTTTGCTTAAAATTTTATTTATTTTCTTTAGTAATCTCTACACCTAATGTGGGACTCAAACTCATGACCCTGAGCTCAAGAGTCACCCACTCCTCCCACCGAGCCAGCCCGGTGCCTCCAGACATGGCCATTTTGGACGGCAGGGTGGGTACTCAGAGGGAAATGACCTTGCTTGAGAACAGAGGATTGGAGGGATGCACGGCGTGGGGCGGGGGGGGGGGGGGGGCGTGGAAGAAGGGAGTCTGGTCTGGCTGCATTCCCTCCTCCAGCAGCCCATGGGCTCGGTGTCTGAGGACTCAGACCCCAAGGGGCAAATAGGGCCGTGTCCCATGACTCTGGCCGAAAGCCTCCAGTTTCTCATCCCTTCCCCCAGCTGCTCAGCCCTCTGCTCCAGGCTGGAGGCCACTTCCAGCCACTCTCAGGCTGAACCCCCAGGGGAAGGGCCTCAGCAGAACCCCCCCCAGGGCTGATTAACAGCATACAACTGGAGGTGAACATCTGCTCTTCTCCTAGGGGAGGACTGTCCTTGTTCCCCCAAAGGTATGGAGGCTGCAGACATCATCCCTCCCCACTAAGGAGACAGGAGGCTGGACAGAGAGAAGAGAGAAGATAAACATTTATCAAGTGTTAGCCTTCAGGAACATCCCCGTTGTGCGGAGGGGAGACCAGTGCAGGCAGGGGCAGGCACTTTCCGAAAGTCCCACAGACCTCAAGACTCAATGCCCATTGGTCTGGCCCCAAATCTGGCTCTTCTCTGGCTCCGAGGGGCTAGGGGGTCTGTGCCCAGCAGGTGCATCTTCCCCCAATCCCGACCCCCACCCCCTGCCTCTGGCCCGAGGGTTTACCCACCGAGGAGCCCAAAACTCCAAAAGGAGCTGTCGTGCTGACTGGGTCCCTCCCGGGAGGCAGGGCTGGTAGCAAGGGGGGCCCACTGCCCTCTGGTTGATCCTGCGCTTTTCTACTTGCTGGCCAGTGGGTACCGCTGACCCTCCCTGAGGGCCCGACTACGTATCAGGCACCGGGGTAAACACTTCAGCAGATGACATGCTTAATCCTCTTAACGGCCCTATCGAGATAGGTCCTATTGCTCTCCCCACTTCACCGATGAGGAAATTGAGGCTCAGAAATATGAAGTAATGCTCAAGAGCACATAGCTGTAAGCAGCAGAGGTAAGATTTTATCCAGAATCCTCTCTTGTATCCCTTTGGTGATACAGTTGCTAAGGGTGTGTATTCATCTCCCTGAATTGGGGTCCAGCTAGGTAGGAAGAGCAACCCTTTCTTGCTGCCCTCGGACCTCCTCTCACCTCCCAGAGAAGGACTGGCCTGGGCTCTGCATCTGGGAGGTGCTGGGGCAGCAGGAGGAAATCGGACAAGTTAGGAATCCAGCTTCCGGGCTGCTCTTCCCCGTCATGTGTGGGAAATTCAGCCCCCTCTTGGGTCTGAAGGAAATGAGTTGTGGGATATAGTTGGCATTTGGAAAGCAGATAAAGGTGCAGGCTCACATCCTGCTACTTGCTTGCTGTGGGACCTTGGGCAAAGTACTTAACCTCTCTGTGCCTCAGCGCTGACATCTATAAAATGAGGAAATAAAGAGTACCAGACTCCTAGGGATAATGAGAGGATGGAATTGCAAAGAGTTTGCAGAGTTTGGAGTCGTGCCTGGCGCATGGTAAATGCTATTGTTATTACTTATTATTATTACTAGAGAGAGAGAGCTTTTAAAGAAAGTGAGGCCTAGAAACCCAGACAAGTCTATAAAAAGGACATGGTTGGTTTGGGGGGATCCAGATTTCCTAATTTTTCAATGCCCAGGGCTCCTGAGAGGGAAGGAAAGGGTGGATGGTTTCCAGGTGACATTCCTCCCTTCCCACCCCCATCCCCAGGAGGATAAAAATTCCTCACAGGTTTCTGTGCTTTCATGTGGAGCCTGCCAAGCCCTGGCCAGCATTCCTCTGCCCCTCCTGTTGGTTGGGGGCTGGTGGAGGGGGTCATCAGCCCCTTCTACAGCTCTGTGAAGTATGAGGGTAGGTGCCTGGACCTGAGGCCCCAGGTGGGAGCAGCTTGAAGCAGGTGGCCCGCCCCCCAGCGGAGGGGCTTTGAGGCCAAGGACTCGGGAGGAAGCCCATCCGGGTGGCTGTTCGGGGCTGCCTTCCCCCCCCCCACACACACACCATCACCTGCAATGTGTGAGGATACCCGTGATGGGGACGGGTCGGGCACCTGGGAGGATCCGGTCTGATCATTTCCTCCGCTGATAGGGCTTCATATAGACCCCGAGGGACACGCAGTGTTGCCCTAGGGGAATGAGCCTCGCCTCTTTCCCTGCTGCTGGAGCTCTCAGGCAGCTAGGGGGTGGGCAGGACCTAGAGAGACATCCAATCTGGCTGGTCAGGGCTGGGGAACCAGAGGAGATGGAGGAGAACCTGCAGAGGTGGGAAGCAAGGGCGGGCTTCCTGGAGGAGAGGGTAGGAGGAATCAGGGCCTGGAAAGGGAGGATCCGGGCTGGAGCTTGCAGGCAGGGTGTGAGGGATATGGAGACTCTTTTAACCCACCGGCTCAATGCATCCATGTTCTTCCATGCGCATCCACCCATCCCTCCGTCCCTTGACCCATTTTATGTTTACATGTCTGCACGGGACTGGAAGAAGCCCTTTCCCCATCAGCTGGAACTGTCCCACCACGGGATGGGTTGAATGGTAGGTAGTGAGCTTGCCGTCACTGAAGTTTTGCGAGCAGCCTTTGCAGGGAGGAGCCCCGCCCAGGGTGAGGGCTCCTTAAGTGTCCTCCAAGATGTCCTTCCTGCTCTGAAGGGCTGTGAAGTCCTCTGCTTCCAGTTCTGCCCGCTGAGAGCCTGGAGTGTGTGGCTTTCTCCCTCAAGCCAGCTGCTTACCCCATTTCTTGAATCTCTTTTCCTGCCGTCTCGAACTCATCCCTCCTCCCTGCTGGGCCGGGCCCCAGCACAGCCCGGGTGGACTTCTATACCCCTCCTTCCCAGCCTCCCCACCTCCAGCCTGGCCTCTTTGCTGCAGCCAGTCTTTCTCCAAAGGACCGGCCTGGAAGTGTGGACTTCCCTTGCTCAAAAGCCTTCCATGGCTCCCCATCACCTGCAGAAAAACAACCAAATTCCTCCCTCTGCCTTTCGAGGCCCTCTCTGAGTGATGCCCAGGCTCTCACTTTCACACATGTCATGCGCTCCCCCTGCTGTGCCCTCCTCACCCCTCCTTGCCAACCAACTCACTCAGAAAACAACTACCACTTCCAGGCTCGGCTCAGAAACTGCCTCCTTGCTGAGGGGGCTGGTGCCCCACCAAGGCCATGATGGAGTGGTTGGGGGTGGTTTTCTTGAGGGCAGGGCCACTTGCTTTCATGTTTGTACCCCACACTCAGAAGGGGTTCAACACGTATAAACCAACAGTTACAGGAGCCAGAGTGAATGAACCGTCTTCCTTCATGTTGCCGGGTTGTTGTTCATGTTGCTAGAAGCTCTGATGCTTTAAAAACATTCACCCACACCCTGCGGCAATGAGTTCAGCAGACAGGTACTGAGCCTCGGTGGCCAGTGTGTGCCGGGCCCTGTTCTAGGCCAGGACTCACAGCTTCGGGGTTCCAGAGTCCTGCCAGAGAGGCGGACAGACAGAAACACGCCTGCCGAGGTCAGGCCACTGGGACCTCCATCCCCACTGCAGAGCTGAATTACAGAGCCCAGAGAGGCTGAATCTCCTGCTGGGCCACCCGGCTAGGGAGTGGGGGCCCCTGGCTAGTCCCCAGATGGCCCCTTTTCCCTTGTGACCCAGAGGGTCCTTTTACCCAGCACCGCCTCCAGGCCAGGACGGCCCAGCTCAGGTGGGTACCCAGTAAAGGGATAAAGCTGCAGTGCTGAGTTTCTTTTAGCAAATGCGGGGCGCCTGGGTGGCTCAGTCGGGTAAGCATCTGCCTTCGGCTCAGGTCATGATCCTAGGGTCCTGGGATGGAGTCCCGCATTGGCTCCCTGCTCAGCGGGGAGTCTGCTTGTCTCCCCCTGCCCCTCTTCATCCGCCTCCCCCGCTAGTGCTCTCTCTGTCTCTCTCTCAAATAAATAAAATCTTTAAAAACATATATATAAATGTTTTAAATAAAATGAGGGCAAATGCAGCTTCTTTTTTTTTTAGAGGTGGGGAGGGGCAGAGGGAGAGGGAGAGAGAGACTCTTAAGCAGGCTCCATGCCCAGCACAGAGCCCGACGTGGGGTTCGACTCAGGGCTGGACCTCATAACCCTGAGATCATGACCCTGAGCCAAAATCAAGAATCGGACCCTTAACCAACTGAACCACCCAGGCCCCCCTGTGTGCAGTTTCTTATTTTCCTTGGGAATCCAGAAAGTGCCCTAACTAGGTGATAAGCCATTTCTATTACTGACATGAAAAGCCATTTCAAGGGCAGCTTGTTACTTCCTGGGTAAAACCAAGGTTGGGGCCACCCTTGGTCTTCCACCTGCTTCCTCTGTTGCATCCCTCCTTAAAGGGAGAGGATGAGGGCGCATCTCTCTGGGTCTCTCAGAGCAGAGAAGGGCTCCATCCAGACTGGGAAGTTATTCCCCTGCCCTACCCAGGAATCTGACCCTAATGCCACTTGCTGGGGCCACCACCATCTCCCCGCCCCCTGCTCTGGCCCCAGAGGGAGCAGGTCTCCAGTGGGGAAATCTCTGGCTTCTGCACCTTTGCTCCATCCCTGAGGTCCTGCCTCTCTTGCTCTGCCACAGCCTCCCAGCCCCCACCAGGCTCACCTGCTTGGCTCCTGTCCTGGGGGACATAGAGATGTTATCCCTGGGGGTATGGGCCTCAATGGGGGCATTGTTCCCACCAGATCCAGAGCAGGATCAGGGAGGGACAGGGCAGAGACTAGGAATGTCCCAGGTGCCACACAGGCCAGCTTTGTCCTCCTCCCCCTCCCCCTCCCTCCCTGCCCTCCTATGTGGCCCCCTCCCTCTCACTCCCACCCAGACCGCAGACCCTCCCCTGGCCCCCTCCTTAGGCTCCTCCAGAGCCTGGGGCCATGCAGCTGTTGTGGGGGTGGGGCTCAGGATCGCCTCGGGCAGTTTTGCAGGAGCAAGGTGTCCTCTCAAAATGACGGTGCTCTTCGGAGCTGGGTCTCTGTTTGGGTAGGCCCAGTTTGGCCTGCCCGACTTGTCTGGCTGTGGCACCCCTGTCCAGAGAGCACCCTGTCTGGGCCTTGCCCTGGGCCTGCCCCCTCCTCTCTGTGTCCCACCCAGACGCAGCCCAATCTAGCTGCTCCATGGAGACTTCCTGGCCACAGTCACAGCAGTGGGTCCCCCAGAAGGTAGGAGGGGCTGAATATAAAAATCAGTTGCCAAGAGCTGAGCACAGACCTAGGACTTCTGGATTCAGGTCCCAGCTTTGCTGGTCGCTGTGTGACCTGGGGGAGGGACTGCCCTACTCAGGCTTCTCTGGTCCCATTATAAAATGACAGCATTGGACCATCTTCCCTGAGCTCCGGTTGGCCGTGCACTGCCTCCTGGGAAGTAGAGACTGGCTGGGAGAGACAAGAGCCCCCACCCCAGGGCCCTGCCTCTCCAGCCTGAGCTTTGTCCCCAGAGCATGAGTGACAGCCAAAGAAAGCTAATGGAAATTCACACGCGGCAAGTGAAACTGATCTCTAGCTCCAGATCCAGTTTCCCCTCCCAGCCGGCCCCCAGGCCCCCCTCACACCTGCCCCTGTCCCCTTTGTACGTTAGGCCAACAGCACTAGCTCTCTTTCATCCACCTCCTGCCCCATTCACACCTTAAGCCTGGGGCACCGCCTCCCATCTCCTGGCTGGGGCAGGCTGCTGTAGGCTGGCCAGGCGGGCACCCCAGAGCCCAGCTTCTCCCCACCCCTCGCTTCTCACCTGGAAAGATCACAGGAAAGGGAGATCAGGGTGGGGAGGAAGAGGGCAGGAGGGAGGCAGGGTGTCCTACTGGATGCAGCAAGGAGTTCTCAGTACTAGGAGTTTTGTTTTTTGGCTGAAAAAAGTATAAATTCAAGAGGACTTCTTGGAGGAGGAGCAATTTCCCGCATGGATTTAGCACACGCGTTCGCACAGCAGTGCCCAGGAACAGGCCCTGCCTTTCTGTTGGGACTGGTCAGAGCTATTCATTCATTTATTCAGCACATATATATTAATGTTGACTCTGTTTTGGGTGTTGGGAATACAACCGTAAAGAAAACAAAGCTCACACTGGTGAATCACTGAATTCGACCTCCAAAACTAATAACGCACTATATGCTAATTAATTGAATTTAAATAAATTTAAAAAAAGAGAGGATGAAAAAAAAGAAAAGAAAAGAAAACAAAGCTCCCGCTTTCACAAGTTTATATTCCAGAGTGGAGTTGAGGGAGACAGACACAGATAGATAAGATGTTAGTTGGTTATAACTGCGTAGGAGAAATTTAAAGCAGGTTAGGGGAGAGGGAGTGACCGGGTGATAGTGTAGATAAGTTACTCAGCAGGCTTCTGAGAAGGTGACACTTGAGCAGAGAGCCAGGTGGACAGCTCCTGGGAGACATCTCAGGCAGAGAAAACAGTAATACAAAGGCCGTGAGGCAGGGAGTACTTGCCGTGTTGATAGAACCTCCAGGAGCCCACTGGGCTGGAGGGACATGAATGGGGGGAGGATGGGGCTCCTTCCGTCCAGATGACGGGATTCACCTGGAGGCAGCGGGGTAGAGCCTTACAGACTGTGCCAGTCACTTTGGATTTTATTCAGAATGAAAAGAGGTAATGAAAATAGCCAGCGTGCCTTTCCTTTGGGGCCCCTGGAAGATTCTAGCAAACCCCCTTCCTTACTGCCTCTCAGAATTAGGGAGAAGTTAAGAGCTAAATTTGGAGATCAGACAGATGTAGGTCCATCCATCCATCCATCCATCCATCCATCCATCCATTTAACATTTATTGCACCCCTACTCTGTGCATGGAGCCACCACTTACTGCTGAGTAAATCGCCCTTATCTGTAAAGTGGGGCCAGCAATAATCTTTTTTTTACTTCAGAGACTTGTGAGGACCAAGCAAGAAAAGTGCTTAAATCACTTAGCACAGCACTGGCGCGTGGTAGGTCTTTATATGAGGTCGCCGTATGACTAGCTGGTAGAATTCACAAGTTCCCCCACACTAACCCACCCAAGTGAGTCTGACCTGTGTCCACCCTACTCTGGGGTGCCCTCCCAGACAGGGCAGCCCTGCTCTGTGTTCTCAGAGCTTCCCTGTGTTCTTCTTCCTTCCCAAACCGCCCCAGCCCTGCTCCCCGCCCTCTGCCCTCTGCCTCCTGCCCCCCTATGTGGTGTCAAAGCCCAACAGAATGTTCTCTCAGGGCTTCTGTTCTAGTGTGCCCCCCCCTTACTTATCAGCCTGCCTCTGTCTGCCCCCACATGTGAGCCCCCCACTTGCCCCTCTTTCTAGTAAGGTGTTGTGCTGTCTTGTGTGCGGACCCCACCTGGGGCTCTGAAGCCCGAGACAGAAACTTAACTCCTAGGGAACAAAACCTGGAAATAGCCCAGGCTTTGAAGCCCTTGGGAGTCAGACGCATTGAGCAAACCCTGGCTCCAGCACGGCCGTGCTGTTGGCCCTTGCAAGTCACTTCACATCTCTGGGCCTCAGTTTCTTTATTCGTCAAAGGGGAACAAGTGCAGGGCTGCTGGTAGAGAGAGGGAAGATCACACCCATAAAATTCCTGCAGGAAGAATGGGCTTCGCACACCGCCGTTAGCCACGGAGGTGTCCGAGGCACCCTAGCTCAAGAACGTGGGGTTTCCAGGCCCAGGCGGGGAGGGTGAGCGCCAGAAATCATATTTGAATGTGAGTGCACTTTTGTCTAGGGCAAGGATCCATAGCTTTCATCAGATTCTCCAAGGGGTCCTGAGCCAAAAAAATGATGACAGCAGGATGACATGGCCAAAAAACGTAAAAATAGTTGGAGAAGTTAAATCTAGAATTTGTTCATTTTTAAAAAATTCAGTTCTTCAGACAACATGTTTGGAGTGCCTACTCTGTGCCAGGCCCCCATGGGGGAGTCGGTGACACACAGGGAACCTCCTTCCCCCCAAGGTGCTCCCCCTTCAGCAGTGGAGGCAAGCCCCACGGGGGCACCACACTTTACAGTTTGTAGGGCACCTCATCTGGGTCATCCCTAATGACCCTGTCCGCTCCCCCGCGGGAGAAGCAGTGCAGGGTTGGGTGGGGGGACGGTTTTACAGATGGTAACATTGAGGCTCAGAGATGCTAAGCGACTGGCCCAGAGTCACACAAGCTGATTAGCCAGTACGGAGGGCTGTGCCTTCCTCCTGGCCCCTTGCACTGGCCCGCCAGGAGCGAAAGCGGCTCCCTTGGCGTGGGAGTGCCGGGGGGAGGGGAGGGGGGGTGAGGGGCTCCCTCTCCTTCCAGCCTGTAGCTCCATGTGGGCTGGGTGGGTTCTCCTCCTCCACCTCCTGGCCTCAGGTGCTTGATGCAGCCCACCTGCTGCCCTCTGCCGTGGGAATCTACGCGGGGTGGGGGTGGGGGGGTGCCCTGGCCTGGTCAGGGGGGCCCTTCGGATGACACGTAACCACTGCCCACATTTTCTTCATCCTGCTGTTGAGGGATGCAATCTGGACTTGCTGGAAGAGGCAGGCTGGCTTTGGAGTTCAAAGAGGTTGGGGGAGGCGCGGCTTGCTATGAGGTAGCAAGGGTGTGGTTGTGAGAGATGGGGGGTCACCTGCCGAGGGACCCTCCTTCCCCCCCATAGCTTCCCCGCCCCCAACCCCAACACACAGTCTTTTTGATGCTGCTGAGGATAAGCCAGGCTCAGCCCACGCGAAACTCTTCACACACACCTCCAGCTCCAGGCGGTCCCCAAGACCTCGTCAGGGGCTGGCCTGGTGCCTAGGTCCCAGCCCAGGGCGATGGGCAGCAGTGAGGGGCGGGAGGCCCGGCGTGTTCCAGTATTTATTTATTTATTTGAGGACCCAGCATTTACACATACCGGGCTCTGATTATTCCCCCAGGGCCGGGAGGAGGGGGACGCTCCTGCCTGGGCCTTTGATGTGCCAGAGGAGATGGCAAGATGGGGAGGTGGTGCTGGGAGTCTCTGCCGCTGTGGGGGATGTGTGCGTGGGGGGCGGCCCTGGTGATGTCACCTCAGGAGGCCGTGAATGGCAGGCGCCGTGGCTGGGCCCAGGAGGGAGTAGAAGGGGTCAGAAGGTGGGAGAAAGGAGGGAGACTCTTCTTGGGTTGGACCCTTGGCCCACAGCCCAGTTGCCTTGCCCAGGGCCACAGCCATTGCCTTGGCTTTGGGAACACGTACATCCTCCAAGCTGGAAGGACAGGAGGGTGGCAGGTTGAGGAAGGCAGGGAGGAAGGAGCCACCAAGGCCCTGTGGCAGGGCCCAGGCCCTCAACCACTCCGCTCAGTATCTCCCGCCTCCCAACCTGTGGAGAGGCCCAGACGAAGGTGACATGACCCCGAGGAGGTCCATGTTCAGGGGTCAGGGGCACCAAGGTATAGGCCGGAGATCCCCTCAGAACCACCAAGAACCACCAAGATGGGTTCTACAAGTGGGTCCTCCTGACTTCCCCCTATGTCCAGGCTTACCAGGGGGGATGTCTGCTGAGTGATGAGGGGCACTTCTTTGTAAGTGAGTGAGGGAAGTAAGGAAGTGGGGAAGGAAGGGAGGGAGGGAGGGAAGGAGGGAAGAAGGAAGGGAGGGAGGGAGGGAGGGAAGAAGGAAGGAGGGAAGAAGGGAGGGAGGGAGGGAGGGAGGGAAGAAGGAAGGAGGGAGGGAGGGAGGGAGGAAGGAAGGAGGGAGGGAGGGAGGAAGGAGGGAGGAAAATGTTGACCGAGAGGCAGAGATGGAAAGACAGAGGGTCCAGTATTCACTGATTTTACTTCCAAGGGTCTTCTGTGGGCGAGGCACTGTTCTAGGGATCACAGAAGGAGTGAGACGCAGGGAAACCACGCCCCCCCATCTCTGGGCTGTGAGGGAGGAGTGCAGGGCTGAGGGGGAGCTAGAGCCCAGAGAGACTTCTGGATTTCACGCAGATTCAGCTATTGTTAATATTTTACCCCATTTGCTTTCTCTTTCTCTCCTTCTCTCTCTCTCCCTATGCATTTGTGCGTGCGTGTTTTTTTCCCCTGAACAATTTGAGGATAGGTTCCATATATCATGGGCCTTTATCTCTAAATAGTTCAGTGTGTATTTCCTAAGAAAAGGGATGTTCTCTTCCTAACAACAGTACAGCTATCAATCTCATAAATTTGCTTCAGTACAGTATTTTATCTAAATGATCATCCATATATCCATATTCCAAATTTGACTGGACCTGATAACATCCTTTCTGGGGCTCCCCCCGCCCCACAGCTCACAGGGACTGAGGAGGTCCCAGAGCAACAGGGAGGGAAACAAGCAGGGACAAGCTCTCTGGAGACACCAGGCCAGAAGAGTGAGATGCTGAGTGCGATGAAGGGTAGCATGTCTTGGAGGGAGGAGGTGGTCCCAGATGTCCCCAGCAGGTTGGGATGTCCAGCTCTACATTCAGCAGAGAGCAGGAGGACAGCCCAGGCCCGGACCCTCAGTCCACCAGAGACGAGGTGCCACCATTTTCGTAGACCCAGGGGCCCCATTTTGAAAGTACTTCGAGGGCGGATCCCCAAGTCTCAGGAGCTTCTGAGCAGGATCCCGAGTACCTGGGGAAGCTGCCTCTGGCCCCAGACGTCTGAGAGCTGTCAACACAGAAAACAGAAAAACCCTAATTTCAAAAAAGTTTACAAAGTTGCACAGCCAGCATCTCATAAGTCTCCCCCACCCCCCTGCCCGGCACATTCAGGCGGCGGAGATGAGCCGGTGGGACACCACATCAGTCCTTCCAGATGTTCCAGCCGGCGAGTCCCAGGCTCAGGCAGGCCAGGGGTGGCCAGTGGAGAAGTGATGTCCCAGTCCCCAGGGCCTCTGGGATAGATGGTGGGTGGGGTCTCTCCCCAGAGCTTCCCTGGACAGCTGTAATTCCTCCTCTCCCTCCAAGGCCTTTCCTGGAAACAGCCCCCCACCCCCATCCTTCTGAAGGGGTCTGGCCCCTTCCCCACAGTCTTGATCTGGCTGGAGCAGGGCCTTCCAGGGCAGGGCCCCTGCCTAACTCCTTCCCTAGTATATCCGCATGCCTGGAACAGTGCCCGGTATCCAGTAGGTATCCATCAATATTTGTAAAACGAATGAATGAATGACCAGTTCTTTTTCCTTTTTGGGAGAACAAATCAGCACTTGTATTATATGGTTCTAGGGATCCACCGAACAAGTCACTGGGCTGCCAATTCTGGGGGCCTTGGGATTTATTTGTGCATCAGTGGGTGGAAAAGATTTACTCCATCCATTGGCTAAACGCAACAACCTCCATGCACCACCTCTTGGAGAATACAAAAGCAGCCTGAGAGAGAAAGTATGGTGGGGTAGAGAGGGGTCCCAGGAAGAGAAGTGACCACCTGGTGTTTACACCTGCTGGAGGCCTGATGGGCGGAGCTTGCAGCAAGAAGATTCATGATTTGACATCAGGAAGGACTTTCCAGTATATGTTGGCATATCTTGGATGGTTTAATTGTCGACGTGTCCAGAGGCAGCGGGATACCAGAGATGACTTCTTGACCTTCCCAAGATGGCCCTTTGGGGCCTCCCAGACGCATCGGAGGCTCTGCCCACCAGGCGTGGGAGGCTGGACTGTGGATGGTTAGCTCAAGCCTGCATCCTTGGAGGGTGCCAACCCGGCCAAAGGTGCCCCACACACTGCTGGGCCTGGGATAGTGTCCAGACTCGGTCCCCAGGGTCCTCCCACCCCTGCTGGACAGCAGCCTCTCCCAGTGACTCAGCCCTGACGTCGTAGGGCGAGCGGAAAGGCCGAGGGCGTGGGAGGTGGTGATCCCTCCCTCCTGTCCTCACCTCCCTGGGCTCAGTCCCCAAACCTCTTTCCCTCCCACCATCCCTAGCCTCTCTAACCTCCTCGTGAGTTGCCCATGAGCCCGTGTGCCCAGAGCTGTTGTTGCCCTGTCCACAGAGACATGCCCTGTGTGTGCCCAGGTATGTGCCAAGAACTGGGGTCCTGGGGCTCGAGGCAGCACAATGTGACGAGTTCACGGTCTGGATCCCACCGCACCTCTCCTCGCTGTGGCAGCCCCACCCTATGAGGGGAGGGTGGGGCACCAGCTCCTTTCTTAGCTGGCCTGGGGCATTTTGGTTCACACCTGGAACTCTCTGTGGCCCCAGGCCTTGGATCTGCTCGCCTACCTCTGCTCTCCAAGACCTCCCGTAGGTGTGTGACCTCCCCTGGATGGGAGAGGGTCCTGGGCCTCACTCTGCAGCCCACTGCAGGCCGGTGCACTCAAGCCTCCAGTTCAGTCTAACTCCGTCTCACCGCCCCCCCCCAGCCCCCTCCCCTACCCCACTTCAAAGCCCAGAGCCAGCAGGCGCTAATTACACGCCCCCCACCCCCCTCGCTCGTTAAGTGTTATTAGCCCCAGTTTACAGATGAGGAAACTGAGACCGGGGAGGGCGGTGGAGGACGTCACCCCCACCAACCCCACCCTGGCCCCAGAGCCAGGACTGGCGTGAGGTCTGGGGACCCTGCCAAGTCTTCCCTTCCTGGGAGAAGCCGGGGCACAGTGCCCGGTCCAGCTCCCGCTTCCTGCATTTCCCCAGCACTTCTCTGTCTCCGTGGGCTTGCGCAGACCGCTGCGGAGCCCTGCCATGTGGTGGGCAGGGAGCATCTCTGAAACCGCACGCAGGCAAAATGCAAATGAGCCCCCCAATTATTATAGAGTCAGGGCGGTGGCACTTTAGGTAATAGGACTTGGGGAGCGGAGGGACCCCCACCCTGCTGCTCATCAGCTTGCCAGAGGCCCCCGCTGTGAAGCTGGTGATGCTGTCACCCTGCGTGGGGCTGGGCTGGGTGGGGCTGGGTGGGATGAGATGGGGTGGGGGGAAGGGTGCTGACACTGGCAGGACGTGGGAAGGCACCAGGAGGCTGGTGTTGAGGATGGCCCTGCCTCTGGGGACAAGAGAAACCCTGAGTCTCAGCCTCTCCTGGGGAAGGCAGAGGCTCCCCTCTGTGGTCTGGGAGCAAGGCCAGCCTCTTGCCCCTGTTTGACTCCACCAACCGGTACTTAGTGACCCGTGAGATGTTCAAGACACCCCCGGACAAAGGGGGACAAGGCCTTCTTTTTTACAGACAAGGAGCCTGAGGTCCAGGGAGGGGCATGACTTGTCCAATTGGGAAGGCACAGTGAAAAGGGAAAAGCACAGAATTTGGAGAATACAGTCAGTGAAATTCAGGCTCCTGAGGAAAAAGCGAAGGCTAGGAATGGGGAACAGAAAAGAGGTGTGGGGGATTTCCAGGGAGAATGTGTTGCTCACCAAGCAGTAACCTTCCCGAGAGCTGGGGTCTTGTGGTTAACTTCCTTCACGGCCGCCGTGGACAGATGGGGGTGCTGGGACCGTGGCAGAAGAGGAACACTTCCCTGCTCACTAGCTGAGTGGTCCGGTGCTAAGGACTCCGTAATGCACAGGGGTTTGCACTGCAGCAAGAGAGGTGGAGGGTAAACTTCAGGAAGAACCGTGCCCTTTTGTGGATCAGGGCCTCTGGGATAAGCGCCTAACTTATAAAGGAGCAGGCATTCTGGGGTGCCTTTTCTGATCCTTTTCTGAGGTGTGGGGGCATCCACCCCACAGGCTTCCCCCACAACACTGTCTTTGGCTCGGAAGGAAAGGCTCATGGACTCTGTCATCGTGGGAAGATCCCACATCCGGGAAAACGGGCGGTGACGTCACCGCAGCTTTGGCCCAGGTATGCAGCTGCCCCTGGCTGAGCCTTTGCCCCTGCCGCTGTGAGGGTCTCAGCTGAGATCTTATGGGGTTGCTGTGGGGAAAGGCCGAGTCAGGAAGCAGAGGGAACCAGAATCAAGAGTCTGGCTCCCACTCTTCCCTTCTCTCCCCACCCCGTCTCCTTCACAGGTCTTTCCAGAAGAGGATGTGTCTCTTCAGGGTCCTTTGGGCCTGGCGACTCTTTGTTAGTGGCCAGGGCCAGATGAAGTGATTTAGAGCAAAGAGGAGGCAGGGAACCTGGTTCTGCGTGGCTCAGTGGGGGTGTCAGCACCCTTTTCTGATCCTCAGTCACCTGTTTTCACACGAGGGACCTTGACCTGAGCAGCTTCCTTCCCACTGGTAAGGATTCCGCAGTGCTGAGACCTGCATAGAAGGGCAGCTCCCGAGATGGATCCAAGCAGACTTGTCGTGGGTAAATCAAGGGTGCGGTCCAGAGCAGGCCTCCTCTCCAGGTCCCCACCTCGGGGAAAGCCCTCCAGAGCCCCCACTGCCAGAATGAACCTCTCTCTCCTCTGCCCTCATCCACAGAAGCTCACGCTTTTCCTAGGACGGGGCTCCTGAGCCTTGTATTACTGTCTGCTGCCCACCCCCGCTCTGAGACCGTAAGGCCTTCGTGGCAGGGACCGATTGGCCGGCTCAGTTTAAATGCACTGGGACGGAGCGTCATGCAGCCTGGGCTGCTAAACTCTCTTGGCCATCCCCACCCTGGGGGAATTTGGAGAATGCCCCTGTCCCCCAGGAGGCCCAGCTTCTTCCATTTGGTCTGGTGGACAGGTGGCCCCAATGCTACATGCTACAGGCCTTGCGGGGGGCGCTTCCCTCCCTGGGCCTCAGTGTCACCGGGTCATCTCCGAAGTCCCTTCCACCTACAACGTTGCATCAAATCTATGCTCAGAAACTCATCTGGTCCCACAAATTGCCCTGAGTGGTTTTTGTTCATTTGCATACATTTCCATAACCCTGTATGGAGCCTCCAGCACTCTGTTTCTCTGCTGAGCTGTTTTGGCTTCGATTTGCGGTTTCATCTCTCCCCTACATGACATGAAGCCCGGGGAACGGGCGCAATGGACAGAGCCTGTGTCTTGTCTCTGTGACCCCATCGCCCGGCACGGGGCCTGTGCTAGAATATGTGTGTCCTGTCAGCGAGGTGGCTGAGAAGAGGAGTTGGTGGGCACCTGACGGGAAGGGGGAGGCAGGAGGGGAGTGCCTGGGGGTAGGGGATGATTGGGGCGTATGGGAAGAACAGCATCAGGGAGGGAGGTGAGTCAATGTCTACAACCAAAGACTCATCAAGATGGTGAAATGGGGTCCCAGAGGGGCGTGATGGCTGCTCAAGTTCGTACGACCAGTTGGGTGGTGGGGCTCGGACCCGAGCCCTTGACTTCTGCTTCCTGAGTTGTCAGGCTTGTGCTGGAGAGTTTTGGAGGTAGGATCTGAGGAGCCCTGGGGCGGGGGGTGCTCTCCCTGTCCTATGTCACCTCCCCTCAGACTAAAAGAGTGGCTGCACTCAGTTCTCAGTTACAAGGAGCCAGACACCTGCAGGAAGGCGTGGTGCCTCTGGATGGGGAGGAGGGTCCCAGGCTGTGAAATGGCCTGTGAAAGGCAGACTCTGGTTGGGAAAGTCAGAGGGCAGCGTGCCACGGTCCTGCCTTCCTTTGGGATACCAGAGGGATTCTGAACAAGGGAGTGAGTTCCTCTGCTCTAGAAGTCTTGGAGAATCAGGGGAAGCCTGGTGAGCTCAGCCTGGTGTGGTGGCAGGGGACAGGGCCCTAGGATCCCTCAGAATGTACCTAGCCCCGTGACCCAGGAGGGAGTCCTGGAGTCACAGAGAGGGGCCCACAGAGCCAGCCCACCTCCAGCAGCTGGCTTCCCGGGCAGCTTGCCTCCCTCATGCCTTTCCCGCCGTGCCTGCCATCTTGGTCATCCAGTGCTGGCCCTGGGGGAGGACTGAGGGGTCAGATTATTTCAAGCCCTCACCCTCTCAGAAGGGATTAGAGCCATCACTCCTATTGGGGGCCCAAGGGGGAAAGCTGAGGGCCAGGCTCTGAAACTGGGGGTGTGCATCTGGGAAGATGTCAGGATGCATTCCTCAGGGGCCGATGCCAGGGCCCAGCTGGCCTGTCCATCCTACACCCCCCACCTTTCATCAGCCCTGCTTCCTGAGCTCTTCTCCAGTCCATTCGGTCAGAGGGGATGGGTGGGGAGCCCCTGGGTCCAGGCCCCCCTTTCTGCCCGGACTCTGTTGCTTTGACCAGATACCAGGGCTCTCTGGATGAAGGCCTTCCTGAGGGGAGACCAGTCAATCCCCGAGCCTGTCAAACTACAATTTGCTCTAGGCTGGCAGGGAGCCCTCCCGAGGGAAGGGGGTGACAGTAATCAGTCTGATGGGGGAGGCAAGACACCAATGTACTGAGGGTATGGATCCAGGGAAGGAAAGAAACGTGTAGACGAGTGGGTATGAGAGAGCCGGGCGCAGTGGGGAGGGTAAATAGAATTTGCATCCAGAGTCGTGGCAGGCTGCATGGAAGAGGCGCTTGGAATCTGAGCAGGAGAGGGGAAAGGGATGTTCCCTGAGACAGGGGAAGGCTTGGGAGAAGGGGGAGCACCAGGGGATGACAACCCTGACCTGAAGAGGATGGGAGCTGGGGGAGGAGCTGCCCAGAGCAGAGCTGGGAGCCTGGGAGAGAAGGGGAAAGACGGACGGGAGGCAACGGGAGGCAAGAAGACGGGTGCTGTGGCCCCAGGCAGAGGGGCTGAAGGGGTGGAGGGAGGACGCTGAGCCCTCCCAGGACAGGAGGAGGAGGGGTGGAAGGGATGCTGGGCGCCCAGAGGCAGGCCTGGCCCGGAGCCCTGACCACACTTCCCCTCCCCGGTGCCCATCCTGGCCCACCCCGGCTCTGCCCAAGGCTGGCCCTATCCTGGCCCCCGGCTCTCCCCAAGCAGAGCCAGCCCCGAGCCGGTGCCCAGAGAGCAGGGTGCCGCAGCTGTGAGGGGGTTCTGCGTGGAGCCTTGGTGGGGGTTGATAGGAGACTGCCAGGCGCCGCTTAATAGGATTTTAATTATACAGCTCCAGCAAGAATTTTTTCCCCCCTGGGCTTGGGCCCTCACAGATACCTCCATCCCCACCTCAGCATCTTCCCAGCCCTGGCAGCCTGTTCTCCCAGGCCCCCGCTGCCCGCCCCCACCCACCGCGGGGGACACGGGCCTATCTCCTGGGGACTTTGCTCCTTTGGGGGGCAATTCTGGGAAGACACCGGCTACTGGGGAGGGCCCTGCCATGGGGAGCTCCTCCGAAGTCTGCAACCAGGGCTGTGCCCCGCCAGAGCTGCCTAGGGTGCGGGGCCGAGAGGGTATGCCCACCCTTCCATTCACTGTGGACTCAGAGCTCATTTTCCCAGGGCCATTGCGCTCCACACCAGGCCCTTCCACGGTACGGTTCTCAGGTGTAACAACAGCTCTGGGAGGCGGGCAGGGCAGAGGGAACGATAATTTCCATTTTATGGATGAGGAAACTGAGGCCCCAAGAGTGTAAGCAACGTGCCCGAGAACACCATGAGTAAGGAGTCTGGACTCCAAGCTCTGGGCTCTGGCCGCGGCCCTGAGCTACCGAACCCTCGACTCCACACTCCAGCTGGAAGGAGCTATTGGCAGGTCTTCTCTTCAGAAAACTTTCCTCCCTTCTCCCGCATGTCTGTCTTCTACTTACTTTTCAGGCATGAGATGTTACCTCCGCCGGAGTCTGGCTTCGGTCCGGCATTTTGCCAGCATAACCTCATCACGCCATGTTGGATTGCCTGGCTGTCTGGCTTGCAATTAATCACTTGCTAGCAGTCCCTTGACCCACCAAGACAGACCTCCCTGATGCCCTCTGGTCCAGCGCTGAGGGCCCCAGCCAGCTGTGCTCTGCTAAAGGACCCCAGAACCCTCTCCTGCAGTCGGCCTGCTCCCCCAGCCTCCCCACTCAGGCCGGTTTCGGCCCCCAGTGTGGCGGCGTGGCAAATGGACTTTCTCAGTGGTAGACCTTTCTTGGGGGGGCGGGTCTTTGTTATATTTTTAAACATCATTTTTTATTTTTTATTTTAGAGTAATTTTCGATGTGCAGAAAATTTACGAAGACAGAACAGGGAGTGCCCGTACACCCCTCCACCCAGTTTTGCCTGTTGTTAACAACCTATATCACCGCAGTAGCTTTGTCCCAGCTAAGAAACAAACATTGGTACATTAATATTAACTAAACTCAACACTTTATTTGAATTTCACCATTTATTGTATCTTTTAATTCCACAATAGGTGAAGACATTCTCGCATGAATGAGTCTCAATGGTGTAGGAAAATAAACAGTAAAATATGGATCTCCCTCTACCCCTGCCCACCAGGCCCTTCCCTCCCCAGGGGTTATTCTTCTGCACGCACACCCCCGCCCCACGCACAAACATGTCCTTCCTGGCCCCATTTCACCAAACAGTGGGTCTTGAGCTCGGGTGGTTAGCACATCCGCTGCCTTCGTCCTGGTTCTTGCCTCCTCTCTCCCCGGCTGCACTGGCCGCCCTCCCTGGTTCCTGCCATCCCTGTAGGCGCCGCTCAAGCCATGCTTCCTCTGGGCAGCTCCGAGGAGCTCCCAGCCCCCAGGAGCACCTCTTCCTCTCGCTGTCCACTTCCCCCCCCTTGACCGGCAAACAGTTGGCGGTGAGGACAGTGCTCCCCACACCCTGCTCCTCCCTGAGCAGCTCCTGGGATGTGGGGGGTGCTCTGTAATGAGGCTGTGGACGGAGAAGTGAACGGGGCTTCAAGGAAGTCGCCTGGATGTCATGGGCAGTTGGCAGTGGCTCCCAGGAGTGTGGCTTGGCAGGTCAGAAGGTACGGAAGACCCCGTGTCTGCCTCGAGGAGACTCCCAGCCTGTGCAGGAGGAACCCGCACATCCTGGCTTGGCTCCTGGATGACCACGGCCCGCAGAGCTCGTGCCAAGCCCCCTGTCTATACACAGAGGGTGCCCAAGCCTGGGGGTGGGATGCGGTTGCTGGACAAAGCCTCTGCCCCCCTGTCAGGTGTGGCTTCTGTTCTTTTCTGCTGGAGGCAGGAGGATGGCCAGGATATGACTTAGCCTCAGCTCACCCCGGGCCAGAGGAGGAGGCTCTATTCCCCCTTTTCTGTCTCATCTGTACCTCCGTCCACAGCAAGCCCTAGAGGGCAACTCGGAGCTATTGCTCCAGCCTAGCTGCCCCCATCAAAGGGTCTTCTGCTTCCCTCCCAGCCCCCAGAGGGCTGCTACCACCCACCAGTATCACAGAGAACCTATCTTGTTCCTCCCCACCCCTGCCAGTGGGCCTCAGCCCACACTCTCCCCCCGCTCCCCGGGGCCCTGGGCAGAGGGCGGGCGCTGGAAGGGGCTGATGCCTATGTGGCGGCAACGCGTCCACCTGAGAAGCCGTTCGTCCTGCCCTGCCGCTGGTCAGTTCAGCCATCCCCCTGCCTCTGCCAATGCCAGGCAGAGAAGAAAATTCCTGTGGGGAAAGGGGTGCCTGTCATTCTCAATGTCTGTTCCTCCCATCGTGGAGCCTTCTCCCGCGGTCTCGTGGCCTCCCCCCGGCTGTCGGAGAGGACAGGGCAGGAAGAGGACTCCAGAGCCAGGAGGGCTTCTGGGGGTGAGGAGTGGTGGAGGGGAGGGAAGGCCAGGGCGGTGTGCGCTCCGGCTACGGGCCGAGGGGAAGTGTGCCCCCAGGCCGCCCGGTGCAGGGTCTGCAGCAGGAAGCCCGGGCCCTGGGGGAGCCGTGGGGCCCAAGCCCAGGAGAAGCCGTGGAGCTGGACAGCCTGGGGGGGCGGGGGACGGCAGCGTCGCGGCCGGCTGCTGTGGCACGAGATGAAAGGCCAGGAGTGGGGTTGTTGGCAGCCGGACAGGCGGGCGGGTGGAGGCGTGGGGTGGGGGGAGGGGAGATAACCATCTGCGAGGGCTGCCAGGTGTAGACATGGAGTGTGGAGGACGCGGACGGAGTTTTAGCCCTTGGGATCAGGGCAAAGAGCCTGGAGTTGGAAGGGTTCCCTATGAGGTCATCTTGTCCAGCCTGATGCCTCCAGGCCCTGGGCCCCAAACCAAGCAGGCTCTGCCTGTAGATGGCTTCTTCTGGGGCTGGCTGCCCCTCCCCGGCCCCAGCCTGTCCTCCACCTTGCATCCAGCCCCGGCAGCGCCCCCACCCAAAGTCTTGACTCTTCCAGCACCGCTGTCCCTGGGGAGGGTCGCCAGCCCTGGCCTCTGGCCAGTCACTCGCTAACTGCCTGAGTACGTCAAATAGCTTGGGACTGGGCTGATCCTGATCCCCTTCTGTCCTTGATTCTGAACTTGCCTTCCTTTAGCTGTCTGATTATTTGTCCAAGTCCCCCCACCCAGCCTTGGAGAAAAGGTTCTAGAGACCACAGAGAAAAGGAGAAAGAAGGAACTTTCTTGCTCCCTAAATATTTCTCATCACCTCTCCTCAACGTTCTATGCCCACGTCCTCTTCTGTCCACACTTCCATTTTTTCTCACCCAGAAATCGCTTCAACAGTGCCCCCCTCAAAGCCCTCCAGACTCTTCACTCCCCTCTAATTCTCTCCCCGGGAGCTTCCACAGTGGTCTTGCTAACGTGAGAATCCAACTACATCTCTGTTCCGCACCCTACCGTGCGGTACTGCCCCGAGAGCCAGCAAGAGGGCCCCTGCTCCAGGAGCCCCCAAACAGAAACCCGGCACTGATGTTGCATTTGGGAAGGGACCCCTTACAGACCTAGGTCAGGCAGGATCTGGTACCACACGCTGCATGGCACAACCCATGACTCTAAACATCTGCCCTTGCGACGCATACCGATCCCGCCTGAAATGGGGAAATGCTTCTTGCTCTAAGTTCTTGAAACAAAAAGCAGCTGTGTCTGGGTATATCCTCAGAGTGCGCCTCTGCCCGTGACAGAGATGGACGTTGTAGCCATGCGTGGGCGAAATAAAAAATAGATGGATATTCTTGTTGAATCCTTCCTTCCGGATGGTGTACTCGCAATAGGTTATTTCTGTAAAACATTCAAGAAAATTGCAATGGATTCTTATGTGATAAAATATCCTAGTAGTGTCAAGCGTCCATGTTCTTAATAGATGTGTCCACTGCAGGTGAGAAACATTTTATTTTACTAAACAGTTCATGTAACTCTTAATTTGTATAAATGTGGATGGATCTAGATGTAATATATGAGAAATTTGATAGTGAATTTTTTAAAATAAATTTTTAAAAGATTTTATTTATTTATTTGACAGAAAGAGAGAGAGCACAAGTGGGGGGAGCAGCAGGGAGAGGGAGAAGCAGGCTCCCTGCTGAGCATGGAGCCCAATGTGGGGCTCGATCCCAAGACCCCGGGACCATGACCTGAGCCGAAGGCAAATGCTTAACGGACTGAGCCACCCAGGTGCCCTGTTAATGAATCTTCATATTGGTAATTTGATACGCACTCAATGTTGGAATTATGGAAGCATATATATATTTAAAGATTTTATTTATTTGACAGAGAGAGACACAGCCAGAGAGGGAACACAAGCAGGGGAAGTGGGAGAGGGAGAAGCAGGCTTCCCGCAGAGCAGGGAGCCCCGATGCGGGGCTCGATCCCAGGACCCTGGGATCATGACCTGAGCCGAAGGCAGACGTGGAAGCATTATATTTTATAAACATATCTCATCATATTTCATTATAGTTACAAAATTTTTCATTGAAAATGCAGATTTACTTGAATAATTTCAATTTACTATTTTGATATTCATTAAGTATAGTTTATATTTTGCCTTTCAGTTTTCTTAGTTACACTAGAATATTTTAGTCCCATAAATATCCAGCCGTATAAAAACCATGGTTTTACACACGTTTAAATTTTATTGCTATGAAGGTCGAGAAAGGCAAGAAGAACATATTGTGCTTAGCAGTTTGGCATCTCGATTTGTAGGCCTCCGCTGTCGCCTCATCCCCACACATTTTAGGGGTGCCAGGCTTCATTGCTCCCCTTTTCCTGTTGGACTCAGCAGCATGACCCACAAAGGCCTCCACAGCCCAGCCACCGCCGGCTCCTCTAGTCCTGTCTCCCGATGCAGCCCTGATGTGGGAGTTCCCAGGAGAACATTCTGTGCCTGCCCCGTGCCTGGGGTGACCTCTCCTTGCCTCGCCATTGTTTCAGTGGGAAAATACCAACTCATACTTCCAGCCTGGGCCCACATGTGCCCTCCCCTGGCCCCAGCAGGCACACAGGTGCCCTTCCGGGTGCCCCACTGTTTGGAAGGTGCCTGTTGAAGCAGTTCTTTCGGAGTGGGGCTCGCAGGCTGCCTCCCTCATGGACCTGGACCCTCCTGTGGGCAGGGATGGGTAAAGGCTGCGGGAGTAGGCGGGGGCTTCAGTGGAAGGAGACAGAGGCTGTGTGTGGTGACCAGAGCTCAGTTCTGACCTCCAACGCCAGGACCATTGAGGCTTTGATACCTCTGAAGTCTGTAGAACTTGGGCCCTAAAGAAACGAAAAATTCTAGGACAAACTAGCTGAGACCTTGGTCTCTGCCTAAGTCTAAACCACCCGAGGAGATGCCAGAGAGCCAAGTGCCATCTGTGAGGAGGTTGGTGGGAACCCCCAGCGACCTCCCTGCCGGCCACCCCGTAGCCATGGCGAGCAGAGGGACAAGAGAAGAGCGATGCTTGGAGGTAGCCAGAGTCGGTGGCAGGGTCAGGATGGCTGGAAAGAGGCAGAGGTCAACCAAAGAGCCCAACTGGTACTTTCATCATCATCTCGGGCTCCCTAGAGGAGGATCCTCTTGCTGACAGAAATGGGGGGGGACAGCTGGAGTATGAAGGGAGCCTCCCTTCTCTCTCTTCAGGGGACAGCTTCAAACATGTGGGAACCCCAGTATTTGTTGAGCACTTACTATGTGCCTGCCACTGTGCTGATGGGCTTCACCTCACTTTCCTAGAGAACCACAGCCTGTCTGTCGGGGTGGCCTATTATTTGCTCCATTTTTCAGCCGGGAAAACTGAGGTGGGAAAATGTCAGAAAGGGGCTGACTCCGCGGTCTGTGGGAAGGGCGTAAAGCCAAGCAGTTGTACCCTATCTCTAGTAGCTCTGAGCCATGGCCCCTGGCTCTTCCTGCTTCCCTTGGAACACCTGAGAAGCCTGCCATGCCCCTTGCCCATGTCCTGCCCTTGCCCTACGGCTGCAGCTTAGTCTACCAGAGCAGCTGTCAGGAGCCGGGTGCACCTGTGGCCCCACCAGAGAGGGAGCTGGGTTTCCTCCTCTCTGTTTCTGTCCTCTGGCTCATCCTGCCCTTGGCCGTGCTCACATGATGTGCTGCGAATGGACAGAAACTCTGCTGATGGGCCCTGTTCATTCGGCCAACAGACATGGACTTGAGCTTCCCTCGTGTGCCCCACACCGTACTGGGTCCTGGGCAGACAGGGCCAGGCGTGAACTCCACCCTCTTGGAGCTCCCCGTCTAGTGGGGGTGATGGGGGGGGAAATCAGTGCCCACCAATCATTCTATAGGTGAGGAGCCCCATGTGCCAGGTACTATGCTGGGCACCGAGGATCCACACATGAACAGAGCCGTCCCTGATCCCAGCCCTCCCAGAACTCAGATTCTAGAAAAGGGAAACAGAAAATAATTAAAAGAAATAAGCTAGTGATATGGCCTGTGGAAGGGCATGGGGCTGTGGAGAAAAGCAATGGGGGAGGGGTGCAGTCAGAAAATGAACTGGGGCTGTGACAGCCTCGGGGCTCCTGGAGAGTAAAGTAGGGACCTCAGACCCTGGAGGGAGAGGGGAGCAGAACTGGGGAGTTTGGAGCGCCTGAGTCTCAGACCAGTGGTCCCTATGCATCGTGGCAGAGTGGGAACAGCGGGGCCTCCCAAAAGGATCTCTGACAGCCCTCGGTGTCGGAACCCGCCGTCTCCATGAGTACCCAGAATGCACAGGGGCCGGCCCGCACCCACTTGGATGTGGGGGTGCGTGTGGGTGCCTGCCATCCAACAGACACCCAGGTACGGAGCACCCATGCTATTTCATGCACCCTGTCCCTAAGAGGCTCAGAGTCTTGTGGCCAAGAAGAGAAGTCATGGAGCCACAGGTGGCATGAAGGCAGGGAATGCTAAGGGCAGAGCCACAGAGCAAGAGGTTACAGCACACTTCCAGAGGGCAGCAGAAGTGGGACCAGCCTGAGTTGCCTCCACCCGATTAAGCCCAAATAAGTACTGCCTTCCCGTCATGAAATGAAATGGGCCGGGTCAGAAGGCGGTGAGTTCCTCACTGGGACCTCAAAGGAAGCTTGACCAAGAGGCTTCACCGACCGAGTGGGAGATAGTACCGATGTCTTCTAAGGTTTCCGGGGTCCCGTGAAGTTGGGGAAGCCCCTGGAGAACTGGAAGGAGGAATGGCGGGGTCCAAGTGCCTTGGACTTTGTTTTAGAGGGCAATGGGGAACCATGTGGGGTGCTGGAGCAGCAGAGAGATAACAAGGAAAGCTGGGGCTCAAGAAGGTGAATCAGACAGCAGCACTGTGCTGGACCAGATTGGAATAAGGAGGGCTGTGGAGGGGAGGAGACCAATGACTAGACCAGCCAAACGCCCCAGTGGGTGTGCGTGCATGTGGACACATGTACAAAGTGTGTGCAAGCAGAAATCTCCAATGACTGGACAACCATCAGTTGTGAGAGTGCTGATTGGTCTCCGGTCCTAGAGCAGGGGCAAACCTAAATGATCCTTCAGCCCCGTGTCCCAAGTTTTATTTCCCTGCACAGGTATATGTGGGTGTGTGTGCACACATGGTACACACGAGTATACAGTTGGCCTTTAATAACAGGGGTTTGAACTGTATCGGTCCACTTACACATGGATTTTTATATAAATATAGTACAGTACCATAAATGTATTTTCTCTTTGATTTTTTTAAAGTATTACTACCTTTTTTTTTAAAGATTTTATTTATTCATTTGACAGAGAGAGACACAGCGAGAGAGGGAACACAAGCAGGGGGAGAGGCAGAGGGAGAAGCAGGCCTCCCGCCGAGCAGGGAGCCCCATGCGGGGCTCGATCCCAGGACCCTGGGATCATGACCTGAGCCGAAGGCAGACGCTTAACGCCTGAGCCACCCAGGCACCCCACTCTCTTTGATTTTTTTTAAAGATTTTATTTATTTATTTATTTGAGAGAGAAAGAACACAGAGGGAGAGGGAGAGGGAGAAGCTGACTCCCCACTGAGCAGTGAGCCCGATGTGAGGCTTGATCCCAGGACCCTGGCATCACCTAAGCCAAAGGCAAAGGCTTAACTGACTGAGCCACCCAGGCGCCCCACCCCTCTATTATTTTCTTAATAGCATTTTCTTTTCTCTAGCTTACTTTATTGTAAGAATACAGTGTGTAATACATACAAGATACAAAATGTGTGTTAACTGTTTATGTTATGGGTAAGGCCTCTAGTCAACAGTAGGGTATTAGTAGTTAAGTTCTGGGGGAGTCACAAGTTATACACAGATTTTTGACTGAGTAGGAGGGGGTCAGTGCCCTTAATCCCCAATGTTGTTCAAGGGTCAATTAATGTGTAGTTCAGCACCCTTTATTCATGGGGCTCCGGACAGTTAACAAGAATGTACACTGTGCAGGGGCTGGGGTTGGGGTGGCTTCGCAGGCCTCTGTTTGGGGTGTAGCTGGGGAGTTAAAGATATGCATGCCCTTATGGGAATCTGTGGGAAGGGAAGTTCAGGAATTCTGCTGTCACAGGTGTGACAAATAGGCATGTGTGTGGGTATATACGGGCAAAGGGAAGGAGTGGGGAGGTCTAAAAGGTGTGCGAGGTCTTGTGAGTAAATCTGGCTCATGAAGGCTCCCGTAGAGGACTAACCTGGCGTGTGGCTCCAGGTGAGAATCTGATTTCCATTCGGGCTGGGGACACCCGTATTGAAGATGGCTACAGGTCGGAGGCTTTTCTGCACAGCAGCCCCTGATCCATCCTACCGCGCCATGAGGTGCAGACCACTGTTCCCATTTCGACAGGTGGGAAAGCCCAGGACCCAGGAACCCGGGGGGTCACAGTACGATCCAAAGCCAAAGCTGAGACCAGGCTTTCTGACTCTGAGACTAGCCACTCCTGCCTCAGTGGCCCCCTCCACCATCTGGAGAGCTGGGTCACCAGAAGACTGTTGTGGGTGACAGTGCTCCCTTCAAGCATCTCCTCCCAGGCACCCATACGTCTTCAGGATCCCAGGCTGAGTGCACCTGCATAAGTTCTCTGCCTCTATCCCTGCCCTCACCCTGACCCCCTCCTGCCACTCCCAGGCTCATCTGCTCCTCACAGGCCCCCTCGCCCCACAGATCCACATCCCTGCCACCTCCCAGGAGCACCAGAGCAGCTCCCCCCACTCCATGCATTATCCATATGTTTGCACCCCCAACTGGGTGCTGGGTTATTGTTCTGGCGCAGGAGGGCGAGGGGGCGGCTTGTGGGCGTAGCGACGCCGGGCTGTCTGCTCGTTCTCTGCTTGTTATTACCTCTCCTCCAGGCTCCCATTAGCCAGCCTGCCCCAGAGGCCTGCGCAGGCTCCCTGCTCCTCGGCACCTTTGTTCCTTAATTATCACTGGGGAGACCCGGCTCACCTGCCTGCCACTTTCTAAGAAGCTGTCTGGCTCCCCTTCCCCACCCTGCACCCCCAAGACCTAAGCCCCTTTACCTCCTGGGGCGGGGGCTGGTGTCTCGCTGCTGCCGCTGGCCACAGGCTTAGGCAGGCTCCTGGCCAATTCGGCCCCTTATAGAAGCCCTTTCTTTTTGTCGCCTCCTCTGAGAACCCCACCCAGATTGATGCGGTCTTGGATCTCAGGTCTGGAAGGGACTTTAAACTATCATGTGGTTCAGCACCTGCCTCCCCACTTACTGCCTGGATTGGGCCACCTACAGAAGGCACTCAATGAATATTCAGTGAGAGTGTGATTAACTTCTGTAGCCTCTACTTGAATGCCTCCCCAGTGGGCAGCTCACTCTCTCCCGAGGCAGCCAGTGCCACCTGGAGATGGCTGGGACTTTCAGAAAACCACTCACCCACATCTCTCCCCAGGGCCCTTGGATTTTTGTGGCCTTCCATCTAGAGACCACCTTACTGTATTTCTGAGCCTGGGGCTCAGTCCTGTCCTTCCTGCTGGGGGCTCGCCGATGCCACCTCAGGCAGGAAACCCCCAGCGTGAGACTCTGTCCCAGAGGCATTTGATGCTCTTGTTGGGCTTGGAGACAGCCGTGGCCCAACCTGGCTCTAGCCCCTGGCTTGCCTCCCATCTCAGACCTCTGGCTGCTCTTCTCGGGCGGAAGGTAAGGGGGAGGAGGCACCGGGGCGAGAACCCTCAGGCCAAACAAGCTCTGACAGCCGACAACAACCTCGGAGGAGGGCGCTTGCTGCACACACAAGCCAGGGCTGAGGGAGGGAAGGCCTCAGGGAGTCGGGGCAGGAGACAGGAATCTCCCCTCCCCAGCCAGGCTGCCGCCCTGCCTCCTGACCCTTGCACAACTCCCTGCCTCAGTGCACTGTGGGTACGAGGGGGTCAGAGACGGAGCTTCCAGATGCAGGAGCCAGGGGTGAGCGAGCTGACCCACGTGGGCACCCGGGGCCCCCTCATGTTGGGACAGTGCCTGCCCAAGGCTCCTAGGGCACAGTGCTTCTCTCTGCAAGGGCAGGGGAGTGGTTGCCAAAGCCTATGGCTGCCTTTGGGCGGAGCCCCTGACCCACAGTGGCACACAGGAGGGAGACAACCTGGGCAGAGGAACACTGTGTGGACAAAGGGTCTCAGAGCCGGGGCCCAGCCTCGTTCCCACTGCCCTCCTTGGGGGCCACTCCTCTCGATGCTCCCTCCCACCACCACCATTTTCTACTCCAGCTTTGATCCGGTTGGAGAGTTTCCTTTTGATCTCCATCTTTGTAGTCTCTAAGTGTGTCTTGGTCTTCTCGGAGGCCCTTGAGGGCAGGGGCGTGTCCCTCCCTGAGTCTGGGGGTCCTGGGGGACCAGGGTCACACCTCTGGGTCCATGGGGAGGGTGGAGATTGGAGCCCAGCCACAGACTGGTCTTGGCCCTGAGCGTCTTGTGTCCCAGGAGTGCTCCAGCAAGGCCAGGAAGGCGCCTGGCGCATGTCAGAAGGCCCTCTGGACAAACACCAGTGGAGGATTCGGGTTGGGAGGCCACCGCCAGCCACCAGACTGTGACCTCAGCCAGGCCACCCCGTGCTGCTCTCCGGATCTGACTCAGGCCCTTCTCAGTGCTGTTGGGCGTCCATCCCCAGGGTCAGACCCCAGGAGGTTTGCCAGACTCCTCAGGCCCCACCCAGACAGAGGCCACCCCCCGCCCCACTTGGGCACCCAGGGGCTCTAGCAGGACTTGAAGGGTCAGTAGAGGGCAAAAGTCACCTCCTGAGCCATTGGCTCCACCACCTCATCCCTTCTGTCCTCATTCCATTTCTCCAGACCAGAAATTTCTGTCTAGGTGTTGGTGTGGACCCTGGTCAGGAGCCCCTGACCCACAGGTACCCCCACACCAGGCTGGGAAGGAAAGGAACCCCCACAAGGCAAACGAGGCAGTTCTATGATAGCCACTCCCTTAGGGGTCTCTCAAGTCACCCCCAGGACCTTCTCATTATGAGACAACAAGTGAAGGCAACTTCTGTAGACTGTTCCCTGAAGCCTGTGTATAGTTGTGCAGAAAAGGCTGGGGCTGCAGGGCATCAGGATCCTGGAGGGGAAGGATGAGAGATGACTGACTGATCAGCACTCAGCCCCTCAGCCAAACAGGTCTTGATAAATGTAAATCAGAACATGTCCCTCCCCTGCATCAACCACCCTTGCCCCAAGGGCCTCTCACCTCACTCAAAATAATACGGAAACTACAAGCCCTACACCATCTGGACTCTGCCTACCTCCTGTGTCTCATCTTCTCCTACTTTCCCCTTCATTTATTGCATTCCAGGCTGACCAGCCTTCTTGCTGTTTCTCACATATGCCAGGCTAGCTCCCACCTCAGGGCCTTTGCACTTACTGTTCTTTCCAACTAGAATGTTCTTTCCTATTCTTTTCCTTATTTTTGTCATTCAGAGCTCAAGAGATCTCTTCTTAGAGGTGCTCTAAATGACCTGATCTAAAATTGTGCCTCTCGGGGCGCCTGGGTGGCTCAGTCGTTAAGCGCCTGCCTTCCGCTCAGGTCATGATCCCAGGGTCCTGGGATTGAGCCCCGCATCGGGCTCCCTGCTTGGCGAGAAGCCTGCTACTCCCCCTGCTTGTGTTCCCTCTCCCGCTGTCTCTTTCTGTCAAATAAATAAATAAAATCTTACAAATAAATAAATAAATAATAAAATTGTGCCTCTCTGTCCCTACGACTCTGCTTTCTTCTTCCTCACGGCCCTGTCACTACCCAAAATGAGTTTCTCTTTCATTCCTTGGTTATTGTTTGTCACCCCCACTAGAATGTAAGCTCTCTGAGGACACAGCTATATCCTTGGGGCCCAGCACAGGCCTGGCATGGTGGGTGCTTAAGTGATAACTTTTGAATCAGTGAGCGGCCTGAGGAAGGAGAGAGATTGTGCAGATAGCCCAAGGGCTGGTAGGCTGGGTACCAACAAGGACCAGGGAGCTGGTCCTTTGGCTCCCAGGCCTCAAAGGGCACACCATGGGCTGAGGTGGGAGGTGGTAAGAGAGGCTGCCAGTCAGCATCTTTCCAGAGCCCCCCCCCAGGCTCCACTCTCAGGGCCAGTGGGGAGGCTAAGGAAGGAGGTACCACAGGCCCCATTTTCTGGGTGTCTCCAGTCTGGAAGGGACAAGCGGAGTACTTGGAGTTCAGTCTTTTCCACTAAGCTTGAAGCCAAGGCCCTTCCTGCTTGACCCCTTGTGTCAGGCTCAGCGTGTCCCAAACCCGACACCCCATCCTTCCTGGTTCCTGGACAGGCAAGGCTCGAAGGCCCAGCATCACTGCTGACCCCCCACTCACTCACCCCTGCCCTCCAGACTTCTCCTTGGCTAGTGACTGTAGACTGGTCCTCCGTCAGCCCGTCAACCCGTGGAGGCAGCTTCACCTCCACTGGCCCCAGACACTCCCAGCCCATGAAGCAAACTCCACCAAGGGGTAGGGGAGAGCGGGGAGAGGAGGAGGGGTCCTGCCGGAGTCTGACCCCCATGCTCTGGCGGAAACTGGGCTGTACTGGCAAGTGCAGGTGATCTGGACTTCAGCAAACTTCAGGTGTCTCACTCCCTCTTCATTTCTATGATCTTGGGGAAGTCACTTAACCTCTCCAAGTGTCCATTCCCCCACCCATAAAATGGAGACAATGCATATTTTACTGGGTTTCTTGGAGGTTAAGTGGGAACACATAATAAGCACCTAGCAAAAATCTGGACAACAGTTAATGCTTAATAAATGGAAGGCCCATCCCTTCCCTTTCAAACTCCATTCCCTTGCTCAAGAACCTGCCATAGCTCCCTGTTTCCTGCTGTGTCCTATCAAAATGTCTCTACTTGGCACTCAGTGATCTCTGCGTCTGGTCTGAACATCTTGATCCAGTCTTCACTCCCGACATTTCCCGTACATTCGCTCTACTCCTGTGTCCCCAGTGAGCACACCATGGTCATCCCTCTGCCGTGCCCTCTGTTCACATTGCCTTTCTGGTCTCCTCTGCCTATCCTACTTGTCATGCAAGGCCCCCTTCTCCAGGAAGACCCCTGAACCCCTCCTGCCCTGACCATTCTCTGTCTCCTCAAACCCTGCTGTTGACTTGGGCTGGTATGAAAACCACGCTGTTAGAGTGGTCAGATGTTCTGGTGCTAAACATACAGTAAAAGGTACTCAGTAAATATTTGTCTTTTGATTTGTTACAAAGCAATAAGTAGGGGAGATCAGTATATGGTAAACTGAGGCATTGGGGGGCTTCTGGGACGGGTGAAGGTGTTGAGCCTCTCACCTGGGGCAGGAGCTAAGTTTGGTGCTTATACGTGTTATAGTTTCATTCTCACTACCCTGTGAGATAGTATTAGCCCCATTTCACAGATAGTAAGACTGAGGCTCAAAGAGGCTTAGTGACTTGACCAAGGTCACTTGGCTAGAAACTGGCAGGGACAGGACTTGATCTGAGGCTGAGGAGGGTGTCCTGGAAGAGCTGCTTTCCAGAAAGGGAGTAGCCTGCTCAAACGCTCAGAGGAGAAGTCTGAGCAGAGTATGCAGAGGGAGAGAGTGGGCAGATAGATTGGAGGAGGCAGAAGGTACATGAGGGAAGGCGTCAGACTGCCCATTTAAAGAGGAGGGAGAAGGATCTGGAACCATCTCTCTGGCAGGCTACAGAAAGATTCAACACAACCCTCCTGGGGAAGTGGTCATGGTTCCAGAATTTCCCTTACCAGAAAGTGCCACAGCTAATCCCGAGTCCACGCCAGCTAACATGCTCAGCCTCCTGTCCCCAGGGCTCAGGGACAGAGGGGCAGAGAAGATGGCCTCCCTACCCCCTCCCTGCAGAGGCAGGGATGTCAAGAGAGGCTGGGAGTGATGTCACTGGTGACCTCAGGTTTCTTGCCCATCTTCTCAAAAGCATATTCTTCAGAGTCACTTATCCAAGTGACTGGCCCAAAGTCCTTAGATCAGAGACACTGCCGCTGTCACCCCAGCACTTGTCCTTGGTGTGGCCTCCACAGAGCCCCTCCTGCCCCCAGTTCTCATTAGGGTGCCAGTCTTGAATTCTCCAGTTGTCAGCGCTTGGCACAGAGACCCTCACACTTCCCCAGCCCCCCGCTGGCCAAGCCCTCCGCACAGGCAGCCAGGCCCAGCTGGAATAACAGCTTCCCTCCCTCCCTCCCACAGACACGGGACTATTTATGGCTCACCAGGGCCTTCACACCCATGAGCTCACTGGAGCGCTCCCCACCCGCTCTGGGAACCCAGCAGGGCAGGCGTCATCAGCCCCATTCTGCAGATGGAGAAACTGAGGCTACATGCCTTGCCCAGTGATTTCCCCAAAGCCTGGCCTCCTGACTCCTTAGTCTGAAGCTCTTCTCAATTCCTCCAGGAGGATGGCCCAAACACCCCTAAATTTGAAGTGGGGGAGTTTGGCGCCAGGGCCAGGTGGGTGGAAGGGTGGGCTCTGGTGAGTTAGGCAGCTCCAGGAGTGGGAAGGAGCCTCCAAGGCCGTGGGCGAGAAAGTGGCTGTGGAGGAAAGTTTTCATGGCCTCAGCTATAGTAAGAGCCTGGCAGGGGCATCTGCAGGGCGGAGGTGGAGGCCTACGGTCTGAGCAAGCAGGCTGGGAGTACAGTTGGGGTGTTGGCTTGCCAGGCTAGGGCAGGGGAAAAGGATGACCCCCAGCCTCCGAGCTCCCTCCTGGACCACCAGACGCCGCTAACTGTATGCTGCCTGCAGCTAGAGGGATACGGGGTCCACACCAGAGGGGATTGCCCGTCCACAGACTGTTTAGTTAGAGTTCCTCTGCCGCATGGACAGAGTCTAGCACAAGCCCTTCCTATCACCCCACGCGAGGACTCTGCCATCTCTGTCTTCCCACCTCACCTCGCCTTCCGTATCTGCTCCATCCCCAGGCCCTCCTAGTTGTCCACCGTCCAGGATGCATTCCCTCCGTGATTACCCCGAGTCCCTTGCAGCCCTTTCCAGAAGCCTTCCCTGATCCATCTTCAGACTGGAAACATGACTCGTCTCTCAGCCCAGGGAATGATCGTTTGAATTCTCCTTGTTCTTTGTCTCAGAGCCTGTGCATGGGAGGGTTCTGACTCCCCCATAAGACTGGGGCGCCCCAGGGGACCGCCACTGTGTCTCTCCCACCAAACTGTGCAGGCCTCCATCCTGGAGCTACTCCACCTCCTTCAGCCGCTGCAGCCTCCGCCCATAGGGGGCGCCCAAACAGTGCTGCTGAGTCAGGGCATCCTTGCTACTGCGGGAATTACCTGTAGGGCCACGGGTCTGGGTGAGATGTCACGTGTACCCTCAAAGCTCCGGCTTGCTTTTCAACTGACCTGGTCACTTAAAGGGAGGGGAGAACTCTTCCAGAAGGAGAGAGGCCTTCTCGTGTGGGATAGGAGGCAGGGACCAGACAATGGCCTCTATAGAAGGCTCATTGACCTTCCAAGCTCTCGGAGGGTGAATGGCCTGAGGTGCTCACACAGCCTGCAGTGGACCCAGATGTCTCCCTTGGCCCTGCTCTGGAAGTCCCCGGGGCTCGTGGGCAGAGGCCCCAACCAAGCAACCCCTGTTTCCTTCCTCAAGTCTCTCGGAAAGAGTGGTGAGTCAGTTGCGGCCATGAACTCATCCGAAGCAGTAGAATAGGAAAACAAACAGGCCTGTCCTCCAGGCGGCGGGGAGGAGAGGGTTAGGGTGAGGGGGAAACGGGTTTCCCCCACGCTGGGCAGAGAGGACAGCCATCTTTTGAAGTCCTCACGAGTGAGGCAGGCGTCCTTACGGCCCCTAGAAGCTCAACCACATCAAAGCAGCCCAAGGAAGGTGATTTGAAGGGCATGCTGTTTCACACACAGTCACAGTCACACACGGTGACACAGCCGAGTCCCTGAGGGACACACAGCGACACACGCCATCGAGGGCGCCTCTCCGAGCTGCGCACACAGCACCAGCGGGCCCACAGGCAGCGGCACCGTGCGCCCCGGCACACGGCCAGCCACGCCGCACGCCCGGCGGGGTCCCACGCAAGCCTGCACGGCCGCCACGGCCGCCTCCCCCCGGACGTGCACACCGGCCACGCGGAGCAGCCTCCAGCCACGCAGACAGCCACAGGCCACGCCCAACAGCCGGCCGCTCCCGAAACCCATCTCCCAGAGCTCCACAGAGCCTCACTCGGCCGGCGCCCGGTTCTCTGCCCACGGTCCCACAGGCACACCGCCGTGCTGACGGGCACCGCACGCTCCCACACAGGGCCCGGGGCCACACCCAAGCCACACGCAAGAGTCACAGGCACACAATCTCAGTTACCCACTAGTCACGTGCTGGCAGTCACAGAGGCCACATGCCCACATGACCCACGCCGTCACTGAGACCCGGTCTGTTCGCGGAGCCCTCTGGGCCCGAGACCTGCTGGGAGCCGGCCCGTGGCTGCCATGGGGATGGGGACGTATCTGGGGACATATGTGGTTCAGCATAACCAGCTTAACCCTGTCTGCGCTCCTGGCTGCCCTTCCCTGGCTACCGTCTGTCCGAAGCTCGCGCCGTTTGGCGTTCTCAGGGCTTTGCAGAGTCCCCACACCTGGAGAGGGGCCGGCACCATTGGAGATGATGGAGTCCAATCAACATTGGTCATCGTCCATTTATTGAACATGCCATCCTTCGCCCCGTGTGCCCACTGCTGCTCTAGGTGCTGGCAGAGAGGCTCTTCTCAAATCAGACCACGATTTTCCACCAGTCAGTGTGATGTGACAACCCCCCCACCCCGCTCCTGTGGATCTGCTCCCACACCTTGACGTCATGGAGGCCCCCAGCAAGTTCTAGATGCTTCTGTCTCATTTGGGCAGCAGCCATTTCTAGGAGGGTGACTAGGTCTCCTGTAGTTGACACACCCTCTGCAGGGGACCCCAGGGGGATCCTCAGGAAAGACGTCTGCATGGGCTTCCCCACCACGTCTCTGGGGGAGTGAGCCCTGACGGATAGCTGGGTTGGAAAACATCCTATACCAGGGTCCAGAGAGCCGGGCTCCTGTCCAGTTCTGACATGTCATCTTGGGCCAGTCCCCTCCCCTCTCAGGCTCAGCTTCCCCAGGGGGATGAAGGGAGCTGGGCCAAATCAGTTTCTCACAGGTGGTCCTTATTAATATGCAGATTTCCAGGCCCACTCCAGACCTTCTTCAGCCCAAAACTGGAGATCCCATGGCTCTGGGGACCTCTGAGGTGCCATCCAGCTGTAAGAAGGATGACAGAACTTTGAAAAGGAGCCAAGGGCTGCTTCAGGGGCTCCCGAGGGCTCCTCTTAGCCTGGGTGCCTGGCATGCAGGAGCTACCAGCACTCTCCAGGAGGTGCCACCTCATCTGGCTGGTTTAGAGGCTTGGGCTGGTGAAGAGCTTGTGGTTAGGGCAGGTGAGGGCCAAATCAGAACTTTTGGGCTCTGTTCTTCGCTGAGGCTAAACTTCTAGGGAAGGCCACGCCATCTGGGGACTCTTGGTACCCTTTTCAGGGCAAATGATGTCCAGGCTCTCTAAGGGCTGGGTCCCAAGTCTAGATCTTGGGACTCGCCTAAGACAGGGGCAGGCAGGGCAAAGTAGGGAAAGTCCACGGGATGGGCTCAAGTCCCTAGGGACACTGAATGGGAGTTCTATTTGTTTTGAACTGTTTCCTCCATTGAGTCAATCCACTTCCTGGTTTCTGCTTAGCTCCTTTCCTCATGCTTATGGAATAGAATCATGGGCTGTTGGAGGGACATTAGTGGGCACCTACCCCATTTCTCTAGCCCACGATGGAGCCCCTCAACCACATACCTCATTTAAAAAGCCACATTATGGGCTTTCCATGTGCTGGGCACTCTGCTAGTCACATATAGTATGTCATTGGATTCTCTCAACAATTTTATATGGTAGGTATTATTAACTGCATTTTACAGATGGGAAGAACGAGGCTCTGAAACTTGAAGCCACCCGTCCCGGTGTCAGACTGCCATCTGCCCCAAGCCCAGGGTCTCAGCCCCATCTCAGAGCATCCCTCCACTTCTGCTCGAATCCCTCCAGTGATGGAGACTCTCAAACACTTAGTGAGGGCCAGTTGTCCATATACAATGGGGGAAGCAGAGCTCTAAGAGAAGCGGACCTGCCCCCTAGAACACCTTATTCCAACAGAGGAGATGAGATGTGAAATAATCACTCCATACAAGGTAAAAGGAGTTGGTACCTAAGACGGGGTGGAGAGTGTGCCACTTTTGGAAGGCTCTAATTATTAAAAATGTCTTCCTTATATTACCCCTAAGTCTACGTTCTTCTGACTTACATTTGGTTCTCGGTATTCTGGCCTCAAAAATCACACAGAACGAGTCTGAAGCCCATCACTCTCTTGCACACAATTCTCACGTCCCCACTGCCCTAATTCTCTCCCGATCTTGACTCCTGTCATTTTGCCACACCACCCCCCTGCAGAGACCGGGGTTTCACTCGGACCGCCCTCCCACAGCTGGCCAGAGGCCCTGCTAAGGCCATGCAACAGCCAGTTGCTAACAGCTCTGTTCCTATCTCCTCCTTCTTCCATTCAGAGACAGCTGGGCTGCTCTGGAAAAACCCAGAGAAGCTCAGAGTCAGGAAGCTGGGGCTCCAATCCCAGCTCTGCCCCTTAACTGGTTGCACAATGTTGGGCAAGGCGCTGAGCTGCTCTGATCATTGGTTTCTTCATCTGTGAAATGGGGACAGCAATACTTGCCCCACCTGACCGGGTGGAGAAGGTGAGCTGAGATCCCCAGTGTGGAAGTATTCCACATGCCGCCGAGGGGGCAGACCCTCACAAGCATCCCTGGACTTAGGAGGAGCTGAGGGTGGCTTCAGGATTAGCTGGAGAATGAAGGCTGCCCCGCACACCTCGATATTCAGGGCATGGGGAGGATGAGGTGCTGAGGAAGGCAGGTTGTCTGCCCTGCAGGGTTCTGTCCTGGGAGTGACACCTCCAGCCATCACCAGGTCCTCTGGGAATAACAGGTTTTTCATCAGATTGGCTCTGGTACCCTCCAGGTAGATGAAGTGATGGGGACAGGCATATTCCTTGTGGGTGAGTCAAAGGAACTGAGACCAAGAAGGAGAGCAAACAATTTAAAACACCTACTATGTGTCAGTCACTTAGAGTAACTCACTAAATCTTCACAATCCTGTGAGAATGGGCTTCTTATTATGTCCATTTTCAAGGATGAGGAAACTAAGGCACAGGGAGGTTTTATTTGCCCAAGCCAGGAAGGTGGGGTGGTGGGGTTAGAATTCAGATCTGCTTGGCTCCCAAGCTAGTGTGCTTCCCATGGCACCTGGCTGGGCTGTGGAGAGGGCCAGGATATGGAGATGGTACAGCCGCTCACCCCTGAAGAGCAACAGGGGGGTAGGGAGAGAGAAGAGGCCCTTTGGTAGGAGCTTAGCTCCTGAATGTCACCCTATGGCCTCCTATAAGCCCCCTGCCCTTGGGATTTCTCATAAATGCAAAATAACGCAGGTACACCATTCCACTCATCCTCATTCATTCATTCACTGCCTGTGCACTGAGCATGTCTTACACACCTGGTCCTGGGCTTGGATGCTGTGCTCCCTGAGGTGGGACCCATCCTTGCCCTCCTGTGGGTGACCGAGAGCATCTCAGAGGGACAGTGAGGCTGAACACATGCTCCAGAGAAACAGGAGGTGGTTACAGTCTGGGATGAGGAAGTCAGGGGAGGATGTCTTAGATTTTACACACTGTCAAAAGAGAGAAGAAAGAATCCTAAGTACCGTATGACTCTACTGATGTAAAATTTATCAGCAGGTAAGAGTAAGCAGACCTAGGTGACACAACTGTAAGGAAAAGCAGAGAAGTGCTGAACACAAAAGCTGGGGTACCAAGGAGGAGAAAAGAGTTATGACCCAGGAGGGTCACTCGGGAGTCCTGGGGAGTTGGCTGAGTCCTACTTCTTGACCTGGTACCTAGTTTTCAAGTATTCCTTCTCTCTCTCTCTCTCTCTCTCTCTTTTAATTCACTCTTCTTTATATATATTTTTAAAATACTTTATTTATTTGACAGAGAGACAGTGAGAGAGGGACCACAAGTGCAGGGAGTGGGAGAAGGCGAAGCAGACGCCCCACTGAGCAGGGAGCCAGATGCGGGGCTGGATCCCAGGACCCTGGGACCGTGACCTGAGCTGTAGGCAGACACTTCACTGATTGAGCCACCCAGGCGCCCCTATACATTTTTTCCACAATTTTCATACACATAAATTGCTAAATTCACTGTTGGGTGGGACCGAGGCCAATCCTCCACAGTGCCCTGCACAGATCCCGTGCCTACTAGGTACTTAAAAAGAGAGTATTGACCTGCAGTGAGTCTTAAGGAGCTGGAAGTAGGCTACATGGTCCAGCCAGACAGGAGGGGTATGGCCTCAGGTCCAGAGACCAGAGCTCACTTACTCGCTGAAGTTCTTGAGGAACAAGAGGCTTAGAGGCACCTTGACCATGAATATCTAGACATCTGAGGGGGCAGCAGCTCCCCAAATGGAGTCCCAGACTGGAGAATTAGCTTCCCTTCCCCTCAGTCCAGCACCAAAGCATAGGGTAGTACGGAGAGCACTGAGTCAGAGGGCCTGGATTGAAAATCCAGCTCTGTACTAGGCAGGCTTTCCCTGGCAAAGCACTTCATGACATGAGCCTCAGTGTCTTTATCTGCAAAATGGGGCTAATAAACCACCTACTTCACAAGTTACTATGAGCCCCCAATGAAATCATATCTGTGAAAATGCTTTGAGGAATGTCGCATTCCTGGTATACTTACACATGCCATATTACCCAGGTGTTCTTCCTGCCCCGTTTGTACACCGTTTTGCAAGGAGAGCTCAGAATAAAGCTTTACTCTGATTTAGAAAGTCCTTGGCCTCAGCTCCCCCGGGTCCTTTGGGCTGATGATCCCCGGGTCTGAGCTGCGGGGCGATTCCAGGAGCAAGTTCCCCGAGTTGGAGGAAGCCCGGCTGGGGAGGTGGCATTCCAGGCGGCATGTCAGAGGGTGAGTCAGGATGAGGGCGGCCCTCCCCCTCCCCTGGCTTTTGGCACCCGGCCCAGCCTGGGTTGTTTTCATTTGCATACATCTGCATATATGCAAGTTTCACCTGTGCACCCGGGCAGGGCCCTGGGGAAAGACACCTGTGCAGGGGCAAGGAGGGAAACCAAAGTGGCTGGCTGCCTGCTGGAGCAACCAAACCTAGAATTTTGGTGCATGGTGCATCCGCCCATCAAATGCCTAAATCTCTGGACCGAACACAGCTTCTTCCCCAGACTCCTGTGGTTGTCTAGGCCAGGAACTTCAGAGTCATTCTTGCCTCTATCCTCTTGTGGTACAGTCACCAGGAGTTTCTCTTTGAGCCACCCTCTGACACTTGACCCCCATTCCACCAACCATATTTGCAACAGCCTCCTAACTGGGCTCTCTGCCACCTGACTCTCCCCTTCCCACAGGCTTTGGTACCGGAGATGCTCTAGGGAAGCCCCTCAGCTCCCTAATCTGGTCCTCCCCACTGCCCAGAGCTCCATTCTAAGCTCCTGATTGGTGTCTGAGGCCCTCCACCGTGCAGAACCTCCTGACTCTGTCCCAACTCCTTCCTCCCATTTTCCCCCTCCAGCCAGGTGGCTGTAGACCCCGCACACACCTTTTCTGTGCCTCAGTCTCCCCATCTCAGGGATAATAACAGGACTCCCTCGCAGGGTTGTCTGAAGATTTCAATGAGGAAGTGCACACGGGAGGCATTGTACAGAAGCCCACAATAAATATTAGCCATCATTGATATTATTACTCCTCCCACCATCCTTCCACAGAGGGCATTCCTCTCCTGGGGTCCCTTCTGCCCCCCTCAGCCCTTCCTCCTGTCCTTGCTGAGTAGAACTTTGCCAGGTAAGACAACTCTGTGGTAGTTAAGAGGACAAACTGGCCAACATTCCAGTTCTCACTTTTAGGCAAGTTACTCAATCTTTCTATGCCTCAGTTTCCTTATCTGTAAAGTGGAAATAATGTGGCCACTTAGCTCATAAGTGTGATAAATGGAATAATGCATGTAAGGGCTTAGCATAGTGCCCTGAACACTGAAAACACTTAACAAGTGTTATCTATATTATCATTACTGTTGTGTTAACCCAAGACACAGGGCCTCAGATCACTGTTGCTCCCCCTTATTCCCCAAAGGCTCCAGAAGCTTCCTCAGAGGTGTTTCCGGGAAGAGCGCCTCCATCAGGATCGTCCTGTGCTTCAGACAGCCAGAGAACCACTACCTGGCCCTCCCCGATGCTTTCCTGTGGACAGAAACTGAGGTAGCCAGCGCCCCACTGGGTTGGCTGGCAGTTGGGGTGTGGGGCTGAGCTCCTCCCTACCAGGTCTGGGGGGCACATTCCCCCCAAAATTTGGGCTGGGGATGGCTTGTCTCCCCCAGCGCTTGAGAGCCATCCCTCAGCCAAGGCTGGACAGGTGTGGGTTAGCTCACAAGCTGAGAAGGGTCTTTAGGGGAGGGGAGGGCAAACTAGTCTGAGAAGCTGGAAACAGGTAGCTGAGCCAGGAAGGGTTCCCCTCAGAGGCCGGGACCAGTGCACAGCCCCACAACACCAGGCAAGTACCAACCCTTCCCCCTCTGCCCACTTTCTCTTCCTCCAGCCTCTTCCAAGCAGCAGTGGATGAACTTCCAGTGGGTGACCCTTTTCCAAAGGGAATTAATGAGGGTGACTGACCACAGAAGGTGGAAGCTGGTGGGAAAGGGTGTTTGAGCCACTTCGACCCCCTTAAACAGACTTGAGGGGGCCTGCGCTCCTGCTGCTGGCTGGTCGGGGAGGGTTTGGAAGACAGGAGAAGAGTGGGGGTGGGACCCAGTTGCCTCTAACCCTCCCCCCCATACCCTCCCCCTACCTACCCTCCCCCCACACTAGGTCTGACACCTGCAGCCCAGCACAGTGGTTCACAAAGGGAAAGGATGTGGGGGGATTTTTTTCTTTCGGTACTTATGATTATTTTTCTCATTTGGGGGGTAGGTACAGGGGTGCAGGTGCCTCTGCGGTGCCCACGTGGCCATCCCACTCTCCTCCCCAAGGCAATATTCCCCTCATTCTCCCAGGCCCAGCCCAGCAGAGGTAAGGCTGTCTGTCCCCTTTTCCCTGACTTCACAGCCCAGACTACAATTCAGGGACCGGATCTACCGTTTTCTTATGAAAGAAAAACAGTCTGGACCTCCAAAGGGTCTGGGAGGGAGTGAGAAAGTGAAACCAGTAACCCACTCCTATAGACCTTCCACAGAATAGAGAGAGTCACGAGTGAGTGTAGTGTGTGTGTGTGTGTGTGTGTGTGTGTGTGTGTGTGTACCTGTGTGGCGGGTGTGTGCTGGGTGTTTTGTGTGTGTGTGCTACGGCTGTGTATATGTGGCAGGTGTTGTGTGGTTGCCTATGGAGTGGGTGCTGCAGCTGCTGGGCTATGGGAGTACGTGTGTGTGTTTGCCGAGGGCGCGTGTGTTCTGAGCTACGCTGTGGGTGCCTGAGCACACACCCGCTCCGTTCCGGCCGCCTGGATGCACTTCCCCACTCCCGCCCCGTCCTACCGCCGCCTTCCCCCGGGGACCGAGCGAGGGAGACCTCGGCGGAACGCCCTAGTTTCCGGGCCCGGGTCTGGAAAGCTCTGCAGAACTCGGCCGAGCTGCCTTCGTTCGGGCCGCGGCGAATTCGTCGCAGCCGGGTTGGCCTCGGGGCCTCCCGCGGGCTCTGCGCGTTCCCCGGCATCTGGCGCGGCGTCCCGCGGTCCGTCCGCCCGGCTCAGGGCGCGGGTTCCTCGCCCAGGCCCGCGGGGTCTGGCGCCGGGACAGCCGGCCAGAACTCCGCGCTGCGGCCGCCGACCCCGCGTGCCCCACCGCACCGCGTCGGGCTCCCTCCGGCGCGCCCAGATCCAGCCTCCGGGGGGGCCCCCTCGCCGCGCAGGGAGGCGCCTCCAACGCACCTTCCAGACCACCCCATTGTTTGTGAACCGTTTGCTTTTGGGGGGCGGGGGGGTTGTGGTATGTCCAAGAGTGGTCATGGTTTTGTTTTTAACATGTTTGGTGACTTCATATATACGTGCTGGTCATTTAAACGTCCCGGTCAATCCCGAATACGAGACTTTTCCTGGGGCGGAGGCTGGCATTGGAAAGAAAAGCAAAGACGTTTCGGGGAAAGTATGGCTAGAGACCGAGCGGAATGGCTCATGGGTCTCGCCTGCCGAGCACTGTCCAGACCTCGAAGGGGAGCAGACCCTGAGATCTCTCTCCTCCCCTTCCCTTGGAGTTTCTCCAAAGTTATCTGGAAAATAATAGTGGGGGGAAGTCAATCATAGAAAGTTCTCGGGGGAGCCTGCGGGTGAGCGAGCGCAAACCCAAGTGCATGGCCAGGTGGCGGTGACCTCAGTCAGTAGCCCGCAGTCCCGCTTGCGCCAGCGCTTATTAACTGATTAACCAGAAAGAAGAAAAGAGACAATCATTCAAAATTTCAAGACGAGGGGCGCCTGGCTGGCTCAGTCGATGGAACCCACGACAGTCGATCTCAGAGGTTGTGATTTCAAACTCCTCCTTGGGTGTAGAGCTTATTTAAAAATAAAATAAATAAAAATTAAAAAAGTAAAAATAATTTTAAAACAATCACCTTTAAAAAAATTTAAGACAAGTAAAATTGGAGAGTGTGTGGCGAGGCACACAGGCCTCTATCAACGGTGCCTTCCCGGGGCCTTGCCAAAGGTGAGGGCTTTACCCCCGTGCACACAGTGGAGCAGAAGGAAGAATCCTCACCCCCCACACACACACCCCGCCAAACCAAATTATTCACAAGGTTTCCACAAACCAGGTTATTATGAAAGCCCCGCCAAATCGCACTTAAATTCCGCTGAGGGCAGATGAGACCCAACGAAGATTTCGTTTTTGAGACGGTGGGTGGGATGGAGCGCGAAAGACGCGGATAATCCCGCACTGGCTGCCCAGGGCCGAGGACTGGGGTCCAGTGGAATCTCGATTCCCCTGAGCAGGTCCATACAGGTGCTGCATGGAGTCTGCACCAGGTTAGACCCCAGCGCCGGGCTAGCGTCGCAGAAGCCCCAGGGGTACAGAGCCCAGGGACTGTGCCGAGAGCCCTGTGCACCCACCATGTGTTTGGGGTGTTGAATATGAATCGCCTGGGAGAGGCACTGGTTCGGATGGAGTTTCCTGCTTCAGGGGAGAGTCCCTCAAGTAAGGCATACAACCCACCGCTGAGGGTATTTATTCTGTGCAAAGGAACGTTACTGGATCGGGTGGGATTGCTTTTTCCCCGGCGACCCACAAAGAGCCTGCCAACCACCGTGAACGGTGCAGATGTATCAGGTCATCGCCGACCCGCGGCTGGCTCTAGAGACCCCGGTGGTGCGGTGTCCCTCACTCTGGACCCTGCTGTGGTTTCCCTCGGCCTCACTCCAGTGCTGGCGTTCTCCAGGCGGGCCCCTTTTGCTAAGTGAGAGGACCTGCATGAGAAGGAGCTGGGAGGGCCACTTCTGGCTTTTGTGAGAAGCCAGAGGCTGAGGTATTGGTAGTGGCCGGAGAGAGTCCGTTTGTTTTGCCTGCCTGCCTTCCTCCTCCCCCTTCTTCTTAGTTTTATTACGTTTTGGGCTTTCTGTTTTTGCAGTTCATTCTAAAGCAAATGACAAAGGCTTGGATGTGCTGAATGCAGCTCCCTCACATTATTCTTTCTGGATAAAATGCGTCTCAGAGATGGGCAATGGCCAACCCAGGCTATCACAGCCAGCCAGTTTGTGAGCTGGGAGGGAAACCCAGGCCTCAGGCTTCTTGGGCCAGCCGTCCCCCCCTCCCCTCTTCTCAAACACACCCTCCTCACATACAGCCCTTCCTAGCCCCCATCCCGGCCCCTTCCACCTTTCCTGTCTCCCCCCAGGCCCGCCGCTGGTGGCTGGTGGGCTGTGATAACAGCTTGGAGGGAACCTGTCCTTGAAGAGTCTGCTCTGAGGAGACAAAAGGGTTTCTCAACCAAGAGCCCCAGCCCTACAGCCTCCGGCATGTGGAAGAAAGGAGCCCTGAAGAGGGAGGTGATGATGGAAGGACATGTTTCCTCATTTGTAAACTGAGGGTCATAATTGTACCCACTCCATGGGCTTTTTGTGAAGATATACAGGACTTGAATGTTGTGTTTTATAAATTCCAAAGGGCCATAGCGTGTTTCCTACCACTGCATAGGAATGAGGATCCTGCATGAGTTCAGTGAAGCCCCCTGGGAGTTTAGGAGAGGCTCTCATTATGGGTCTCCTGGCTTTGGAGGATGCCCAAAGTCAACTGCTACAGAGGCCTGCCAGAAAACCCACCCTTGCCTTTTTTTTTTTTTTTTTTTTGGCTAGGTCCAGCACAGAAGGGACTCTGGCTACATGACCAAGGGACAAAGTGTCCTTCTACTCATTCTTTCGGTTCCACCTCAAAAGTACCTCCTTTGTGGGGTGCAGTTGGTTAAGCGGCTGCCTTCGGCTGGGGTCGCGATCCCGGGTCCTGGGATAGTGTCAGGCACCCCGCTCAGCAGGGAGTCTGCTTCTCCCTCTCCCCCGCCCCTCCTCCTGTTCATGCTCTTTCTCTCTCTCAAATAAATAAAATCTTTAAAAAAAAGTACCTCCTTTGTGTAACCTTCCCTGACAGCCAACTCCATCCCAGAGAGCATTCTCTTCCTTTGTTGCGCCCTGAGATGCCATCCTTGGAACCCACCACACCACTGTTGTGTGGCTGCCTCCTTCCAGAAGAAAGTGATGGTGGTAGATAGAAAGATTTGGAAGGACATATCCTTGCATGGTAAGCGGCAGGTCTGGAGTTGGGTAAGAAAGGGGGAAAGTGGACCCATGTGAAAGTAGCATTTCTCAACTGAGCAAACCCTGCATACCCTGTTGGATGAGAGGGACTAGGTTCTCCAGCCACCCAGAGGAGGAGTCTCCCTTTCTCCTGAAGTGCCAAGGCTTCGGGGTCGAGAGCTCAGAGCCAAGGGCTTTCTTGGAAAAACTCATCTCTATCCATTCCAGAGGAGAGTCCAGTTTGAAGCCAACTTGCTCATCTTCTCCTCAGGACACTGACTGGGGGGCTTAACCGCCCCTGCACCCTCCCCCCTTGATCTTTCTGTCTCTCTGAGCCTGGCCACCCTCCAGTGCCTTCTCTTTCTCTTCTAAGCCTCCCTCTTTTTCTGATCCTGGTCTTCTCCTACCCTCCAGTGCTAAGACTGCTGCCTCCACTCTGAGCCCTGATAGTGAGAGCAAATATGTGTATGCAAACATGAATATGCCAGTCCGAGTTGCATACTCGAGGGAGAAAAGGTGTATAAGTGGATACGCTGGGGAATCTGTGGGGACTGGTAGGTTTGGGGATGTAACTGTCTCTCCCACTAACACGAAACGACTTAGATGTGTGTGGACAGTTGTCGCTCAGAGGTAGGATACACTTGCCTAAATGCTTATATGCTTGGATTTCCTGCAGTTTTGAGTGTGTACAATGGCAATTAGACTTGTTATAGTCGCGGGTCTGCGTAAGAGACAAGTATTGTGCTTTTTTCAGGGATAGTGCTATTTATCGTTGGGCATATCGATGTGTTTTACATCAGAGCCTACACTCCATATTTGCAGATCCATTAATGGATCTCTCAGTTCATGGAGGGAAGCTAATGTGAACATCAGTATAGACAAACACCTGTGTTTGCATCTACGTTGTATCTGAGTGGAGCCTGCGTGTAGTTGTCTACCTGTGGCCACAGATAACTCGTATACGTGGACACCTGCCTGTCAAGGTCTCGGGTACTAAAGTTCAGAGGCAGGTCCTGCACAGACTGGAAAACGCGGCCACCAAGACAGGCCCGCCGTGTTTCCTGAGCCCTCGCGATAGTCCGCGAACAGGACTCGCCTCCTACTCGGCGGATTTTGTCCCGGTTCGTGCAAGACTTCAGCCTCCCAGGGCGCCGGGGAAGGCGGGCTGCCGCACGGGCAAAGCCAGGACGGCGGATCCCTCCAGGGGCCTCGGGGACCTGCGGGAGCCTCGGTGTCGCCCGCGCACCGGGGCCCCTGCCGGAAGCGGAAGCCGGGCCGGGGGTGGGGGTGCGGTGAGGCGCGGTCGCGGCGGTCGCGGCGTGTCAGGCCCAGGGCGCCCCGCGGGGGCGTGGGTGCCGCGCGCGTGCGGGACAGGCTGACCGCGGGGCGGCACCTCCCCCGACCCGGCGTCTGTTTACCAACAAACTGCCGGCGCTCGGCAGCGGCGCATTCCGACGAGCTGAAGCTGCCAGCGCTGGCGGTCTGGTCTCGAATCCCCTGCGGGTCGGTGGCGGCGGGATCAGAACGGCGGTGCGGGTCCCCGAGAGCTGGAGAGCGCGGCAGGAGGTGCCCCGAGCCCCCGCGGCCGCCGCGCCTCCGCCTCCGCCCTGCTCCCTTCGCCCTGGGGCCGTCCCGGCCCCGCCAGCTCCCTCGCATTTCTGCCACTGAGACCGCGGTTCCCAGCCTGCCCAATCGCCATGACACCCCAGCAGCCCTCTCGGAGAAGCCCCCGAGGTGGCTGGGCCTGGAGCGTGCGCACTGCCCCTCCGATCTCGCCGATCTGAAGTTCCCCACCGCGGGCTGCCCCGGGGGGCGGGCACCGGCTCCAGCCTCCGTGAGGTCACCGCGTGCGGCAGCCAATCCGTGGCGTCTAAGTGGGCGGTGCCCCCGTCGGGTCCCGGGAACCGAACCCAAGAGCCAGACGAGGGGGGCCCCATGGATTTAGGGGGGAGGGGAAAAGCCATGGGGGGCACCCCTTCGGAACCCCTTTCCCAGGCGCGCGCTCTCCTTTGGAAGAGGCGCAGAGAGACACTTTTCGGGGAATCTTAAGTGTGCAGGAGGCTGGCTGGGGGGCTCATCCGGTCCCAACGCCCGAGGCTCGGAAAAAAGAGAGTTGGCGGAGAGAGCAGACTACGTGCCGGGCCATGGCCTAGGCCCTTCGGCCCCGGCCCCGGCCGCAATGACCTCTTTGCCCTGCCCCCTCCCTGGCCGGGACGCCTCCAAAGCCATCTTCCCGGACATCGCCCCTGTCCCATCGGTAGTAGCTACCTACCCGCTTGGCCTCTCCCCCGCAACCGCAGTCGCCCCCGATTTGCCCTACTCTGGGCCCTATGGCCACCTCCTGTCCTACTCTTACACTGCGCCGGCGACCCCAGGAGACTCCTACCTGCCCTGCCAGCAACCGGCGGCGCCCTCTCAGCAGGAGCCGAAGGCAGGTAAGTCCGGCCACCGCGGCTCTTCCCACCTCTGGGGTCCTGATACTGTGCGTCCCTAAACTTCGCCCTCGCCTGGTTGGGCGCAGCTAGCGGGATTCAGACCTTACTCAGATTCCACGGGATCTGGGGGTGGGGGGAGGGCGAAGGGATGGGGCGGGAGACAGGGGGGAGGGGCGGGGGCGAGTTGATCTAGGTCTCCTTTCAAGAACGACCTGGTTTCGATTTGCAGTTGTGTGAAGCCGGGCGGCAGGGCTCCCTACCCCACCCCCTGGAGCAGCGGGGTTGTGTGTACCTACATGTAACGGAAAACTGAAACAATCCAGATGTGGGTGTGGGTGCCTAGCCCCTGCCCCAGGATTCTTTCCGTCGTGCACTCCTTCCCTTCCCCAAGTCGCCTCTCCCCGTTTGTCTTGTCTCAGAAAGTGGGGCTCAAGCCAAAGCCAGACAAATGGAAGTCAGGTCCCAGCTGGAGGGCCGTGGAAGTGGGGGCTGATTCGGGGCCCCTTCCCCTCTCCCTTGGCGGGTGCCTGAATGTGCCTGACGGAGACTGGAAGCTGGCCTGACAGAATCTGGGGCCAGGACCCCACCACTCCTTGTTCTAAGAAAGTAGCCACAGGTGGGTCCGGCAGTCTCTAGTTGTAGATCCTGGTTCCCTGGGCCTTCCTGCTGAAGGAAGCAGGCTGTCTGGAGCATCTCCACCCCTTGCCTTTGTGGGGGATGGGTTAGGCCCCAGTTCCCGTTGTCTGGAGCAACTTGGAGCCCCTGAGAAAGTGCTTACTGGAAGGCCTCAAAGAGGCCAAGGAGCCTGCCTCTCTTCCTGGTCCTGTGCCTGGTATGGGCAGAACGCTTGTTCTGTACCTACCCGCTGTACTAGCTCCAGATTAGAGCTCAGATCCCCTGCCCTCCCTGCTCCCACCTAATTGCCCCCACAATTGTCTTTAGCGCAGTCTCTTCCAAGGATGCCCATCCACTGGGTGGCTTTGCTGGAGTCGGCCTGGACCAAGACATCTCTCTCCCTTACTCCAACACAGGAGCTCAGAAATCACCCAAGCCAGAAGTGACCCTAAAGACTTGGGAGCTCAACCTCCTTGGTGTACAGATGGGCAAACTGAGGCCTAAAGAAAGGGTGTATGTGCCCGTTTTCCAGGCACTTGGCCCATGCAACTTGACTTTCACTGCATGAGGCCAGAAAAGAGGATTTTAGGGAATTTCCTCAGAGCCCCCAAAGTTAACCGCCTTCTGTGCCAGAACTGGGCTGCCTCTCCCAGGCTGCTGGGTCTGTCCTTGTTAGAGGAGGAGCAGTTGGGAGAGGAGGTTTGTGTGTTTGTTTGGTTTTGGGTTTTTTTTTATACAAATGATCTAGTTTCTACAAACGAATCCCTTGGACTCTTCCCTTTAGTACGCGGCACATTTGTGTGTATGTGTGTGTAGTGGGGGTGGGAATAAGATAGCATTGTCTTCAGAGATTGTTTATAGGGTTAGTATTTGCCTTCCTGTCCTCCACACTCTTAGCCTTCCCTCTGCTTGGTCTAACGACGAGAGAGTGGAGAGCTCCCTTTCTTTACAGAATTTCCCCGGATCCAACGAAAACCATACACGTGCTTAGTCTAGACTGTAGCATTTTTCTCCCGAAACTGGTGGCTTTGCCCATTCTAGATTGAATGATTGGGGTGCGAGAGAGGGCTTGAATCCTCCTTTTGCCCCCATTCTATGTCCACCCCTGCTTCAGGGAGAGGTTTGGCTCCAAGCCAGCTGTACCACCACCCCGCCCGGAGCGGTCGGGTGCAGCGTCGGCGCCTCGAGGGAGGCCTTTGGGCTCCATGATCGCGACCAGGGCAGATCCAGTCGCGACTTGCTGCAGCGGGTGTGGGGAAAGGCAGCTGTCGGGGAAGGAACTTTAAGGGGAGCCCCTGGGAGAGCTAGGGCGCCGAGGGCTGGGGGAGTTCAGTAGCCCGCGCTGCCTCCCAGGCGCTGCGTCCCCGCCTGAGCCGCGCGCTCCCCGAAGCCAGAGAGGCGCGGGGGGTTGGTCCCTCGGCGGCCAGCCTGGGGCTGCGAGCGGTAGGGTCGAAGCAGGGGAGGCCGGACAGGCGCGGGCGGGAGCGGAAACCCAACGGTTTTTCTGGGAATTGGCCGAGGCGGGGGTCCGTGAGGGTGGATCTGAGAAGCCCGCAGCGCCCGGGGCCACGGGGTAGGGATGCGGGGGAGGTGAAGGTAACCGGTCACCGCGGCCGGCCCAGCGCGGGGAACCACACATCTGGGGGAGCACGGCCGGAGGGAGGGGCGCGGTGAGGGTCCGCGCCGCGGGCGGACACCAGCTGCGTCTGGGCACCGGGGCCACGAGCTCTTTCGGCTGGGACGGCCCGGCAGACCCGCGTGGAAAGCTGCAAACGTGGCCCTAAGCCCGGGGGCATTTCGGTCACTTGGTCCTCCCAGCCCTATCACCCGAATGGAATAGTCCCGGGCTGTCCGCACAGATTGGCGCAGGTTGGGGCTGCTCAGACGGAAAGAAGAGGATCCCTCGTCCTGCACCCCCGGCTTTCGAGGGCCACTGTTACCCCGCCGAGATTCCTAGAGTGGCTGGGCCTGGGGGGTAGGAGGTGACCAGAACTCGTGGGGCAGCATGGCAGCGTGATCCTGGAGCGGCCCCGAGGGCCTGCGAGGGCCTGCGCTGCCGGGAGCTGCGTGCTTTCCGAACCGGGGCCACCTTCCCCGCGGGCAGTGAACCCTTCTGTGAGTGTCGCAGGAGAGGGCCGCCTCAATCCCACTGGGCTTCTGGGTCCCGGAAAACCGTCTGCCCCAGCCGGCCGGCCATGGGGAAGGGGAGAGCTGGTCACCTTTCCTGCAGGGTGCACTCCGGGAGAGGGGCTGTGCCTTGCAATAGGGGATGGCAAACCCTGGGGGCCCTTTCCATACTCTGATGCTAGGGAGAGGGGCGGGTGCGCATGCTGGCCTTCAAGGCCCGCTTGGCTGGGCCCCTCTGACCCACCCTCCTCTGGCAGCGCGGAGGCAGCCACGCAAACACTGTCTGGGGCCTCTGAGCATTGCTCTGGAGTTCCCTCCGCCTGAATGCCCTGCCCCCGTCAGCTCTAGGCCTCAGCCCAGGCCCCGACCGAGCCTTTCGGCCCCGCCCCACCCCAAGCTGGCGCCACCGCACCCGCCTGAACTCTGACCTCCCGCCCCTGGCGCCACCTGTACCCTCGCTTCGGCCCTTGGCGCTCTCTTCCTAGGGTCACAGGACCCGTAAGAGTGGGAGCTCCCTGAGGGCAAGAACCGTTTCTCTTTCCACCTGGCGCACAGGGGGCGTGGGGTCGGAAGGGGGCGTGGGGTCGGAAGGGGGCGTGGAGCGGAGGTAGAGGAGGGCCCAGCCGGGCACCCTTGCTACTGGCCGGTCCGAGGCCTACATGCAAACGAGATGCAAATGAGCTCCTGAAGCGGCGCGCCCGACCCTCCGCACACACCGCCTTGTGCTTGCCCCCCAGACTCGGAGAAGCCGCCGCTGTCCCCGGAGTCCTCGGAGCAGCGCCCGCAGGCCCCGACCAAGAAGCTCCGCAAGCCGAGGACCATCTACTCGAGTCTGCAACTGCAGCACCTGAACCAGCGTTTCCAGCACACGCAGTACCTGGCGCTGCCCGAGAGGGCCCAGCTGGCCGCGCAGCTCGGCCTCACCCAGACCCAGGTGAGGCCCGCCCCGTCCTTCCTGCAGCTAGCCTTCCCCAGATGTGTTCTCTGGGAACTCACCCCCTTCCCCAGGGGGGTGCCCCAGGAGTCCCCTAGCCCTGTTGTCACAGTTCTCCAGGGCGTGTTAAGAGGCGGCCCTCAGTTAGGTGTTGGGGGAATGTGTTAAAAGGTGTGTTGGGGTGAGGGAGGCAGATGCAGGTAGAGGACGGGGGCACCCAGACCTGGCCAACTGGATACTAGCTCAGGGGCGGGACCTCCAGCAACTGCAGGGACTCTGGAGGACTGCAGCATGTCCCCAACCTCTGCTCTGCTCCCAGGACTGCACCCACCGCTGCTGAGTCCCTTTCCCTGGCCCACCGCCTCCCACACACATACTCCTCCTCATCTCCCCTTCTTTCCCTTCTTCTTTCCAAAGGTGAAGATCTGGTTTCAGAACAAACGCTCCAAATACAAGAAGCTGCTGAAGCAGAACTCTGGAGGACAGGAAGGGGACTTCCCTGGGAGAGCCCCCCCCTTGTCTCCCTGCTCCCCGCCCCTTCCAGCCCTCTGGGATCTGCCCAAGGCAGGGGCCCTGCCCACCAGTGGCTATGGCAACAGCTTTGGAGCCTGGTATCAGCATCACTCCCCAGATGTCCTGGCTCCATCTCAGATGATGTGAGTCCCGGGAAGGGTGGGTCAGGCCCCTGTCCTCCACAAAGCCCAGGACCCAGCCCACCTGCACCCCTTCTGGTCCCAGAGGAAGCCAGCTCCAGATGGATTTTGTCAAGTGGACAAGGAGTTAGAGAGCAAGGATGAGGTGGAGTCCTCTCTCCCTTGCCCTGTAACCCAAACGGCCTAATCAGGACTTTGGTCTTAACCATCGGCCCCACCACGACCGTGGACTGAACCCGGTCTGGACCCGTTCCCTCCAGCTGATCAGGGGCTCTGGAGGGAGAGTTATCGGCTGACTTCCCACCCCTTCCCTGGACTGCAGTCTACCACAGCCTGGGGGCAAAACTAAGAAACACTTGAGTATTTTTTCCTCTCTGTGTGCCTTGGGCCTCACCCAACCCTGTTACGAGCAAAAGCAGAAGTGAAGTGGGCATCCCGAGTCTTCACGATGAGGACCATCGGGTCCCCCCTCACCGATTTTTCCTGGTGGTTGGCCCATTATCCCCATGACTGGTACACCTCACCATCTTGTGAGGGGGAAGAGATGCCGAAAATGTGGAGTTTGTGGACCTATGGGTAATTCATGCTCTTCTCCTAAAAAAGCCTTCTTCCCATGTCTATTCAGTTATAGTAGATAACACATCCAATTATCCTTGTAATTCAACGGGTATTTATTAAGAGCCTAGCCCCTCCTTTCCCACCCTTAATACCTAATAACTCCATATGCACAACCTCTTGGGAACCTGTAGGGTAACACTCTGGGGAGAATGGGAGGGCAGACAAGCTCTCTGGATGAGTGTAAGTAGAGACACCCCCAAATAGGGAGGGTGGGCTGGCAGTTCAGCTCCTCACAGCTGTCTCTGTGCAAAGGAACTGCTCCTATTTATAATCCACACCAGGAGCTTTTGGAGATTAAATCTGTACAAAAACCTGGGCTCTGGCTGTGAGTCTGTTTGTTTCCTGACTTCTAGGGGTGGGGGTTGGCTGCTCATCTCTCTCTCTCTCTTTCTCTCATCTCCCATTAGACTCTTCCAGCACTGAGCTAGAGGACAGGGTACAAGTTTTGCCTCTACAACTACCTAGCTCTGCGGTTGTAGCTCTGGAATGTTCTAATGACCATTTTCATACACTCCAGTGTGAAACTGGAAGATGCCAATACTGCAAAGGACCAAAATCTGAGTGGTCTTCACCTGCAAATTCTGTCCTGGCCCCGTTCTGGAGGGAGCCAGGGACAGGAGTCCCCCCGGGGCTCCATCTTCCCGTCCCTCCTCACTTGGAAAGAGGACATGCGCACTGAGCCAGTCCAGTCCTCCCAGTGTGCTCCTTGGGCTGGAGAGGCCCCAGCCCAGCAAGGGAAGGGGGAGGAGAAGAAAATCCCAGAAGGAGCTGGACTTCTCCTCCATCCAACAAATGTGTGTGAAGCCTCTGCTCTGTGTTAGACCCCGGAGACACCAGGTGTCTTGAGGCACATGGGGGAGCCAGCCAGATAGCCAGCCCCTTGTGTGGTAAGGGCCTCGTTAGAGGCCCCCGGCATAAGTCAGGGGCTCCACCTTTGCTTGGACCCAGCGGTAGGTTCGTGGCTTCACACGCCACCACACACACACAGCACCCAGTGGCAGAGAGGCTCAGGAACAGGGCTGCGAACTATTCAGGGAATCCAGCCCAGCTTTGGCCCAAGGGATTGGGGGAGGGGCCTCCAATTCCAGGCAAAAACTTCCCGAGTCATCTTCCCAGTCACTGCCTAAACCTGTTCCCAAGCACTGCGAACTGGGGGGCTGCCTTAGTTGGAAAAGCCCAAGTAGGCACTTCGAGCCAACCTCCCTGGCCTGAGAGAGGCCCACATTGGGGTCTCTGTAGAGTAGAAGGGTTACAGAGTCAGTGGAACCCCTACCCCAGGAGGCCTGCTGTCAGCCCCTCCTAGGCCCCTTCTGGGTCAGTGGCCACCCCCACTCACCACAACACACCTGGAGGTTTATCCTGGGGATGGCAAGAGGCATGGAGTGGGCCAAAGCCAAGATCTGAGCAGTGAGGAGTGATGGCGCCAAGAGCAAAACACCCCCCTTCCTCTGGGCCTTCCCCTGCCCCTAGCCCGCAGCTCCATAGGCTCTCAGGGCCCAGCCCCAGGTCCCTCCCCTGGGGCTTCTTGGAGGCCACAGGCCCTCAGGGAGGCTGTTCCTCCCACTGCAGGTTGCACTCCTCTTTCCACAGACCCAAGATAAGATCTACCGCCCCATCTCGGAAAGCCTCCAAAGGCGAGATTAATTGGACAGCCCAACACGAGTCGCATCGTTAAAACAACAGCCCAGGTTGTAAAGTTAAGTAGCAGAAGGAGTATAATTACTCTCCCAGCCAGAGGCCAGCTAGCCCCCATCCCTGCCCCCATCCACCTGACCTTTCCAGGGGAAACCAGAGTCCTTTCCACTTGGGAGTTGGTCCAACCTCCCTGGGCTCCTGTGTGAGGATGGACTTGAAACCCCAGCCAGGGGGACGTGCCCCATCATCTCTCTCAAGCCATCTAAGCTGTAGAAGGGGAACCCTGGGGTTCCCCACGAAGACTCCCCTCTGGGAAAATCGGGTCAATAATGGAGCGGGGACAAAATCGAATGGTTAAGAATGGCAGTTGTGGCCTGCAAAGCATCCAGCTCTGCTGTGTGACTTTTGGTGAGTTACTTAAACTCCCTGTGAGCCTGGTTTTCCTCCCTCCCCCCACCAAAATGGGAATGCTAATAGGACCTGCTTCACAGTGTAGCTGTGATCACGAAGTGAGATAGTGCTTGTACAGTGCTTGACACGGCGCCTGGAACATAGGACTCGCTTCACAAATGTCATTTATGGCTGCTGGGTGATTATCGGGGAGAAGGGGTCACGGCCAGGGGGAGTTCATACTGCCACCACCATCCATTCACCTCTCACCTCTCTGCCTCTCGAGGGTAGGGAGGAGGAATGGGGCTGGAGGCTGGAGACCTGTGTGCATTCCTTGTCACCACCATTCGAAAGCAGGGCACAGGAGAGGTCCTAAATGCAGAAGGGCATCTAAAATCAGCTGAGACTGGAGAATGGGAACCAGGAGGCCAGGGCACACTCTCTCACCTACAAGGGTCTCAGCCACAGGGAAAAGCTGACTTGGGGCTTCCCTCCCCTCTCCCCATATGCTATTTTAAGACAGGCCCCCCATTCTCTCCCCCAACAAAATGAGATTCAATTAATTCAATTAAAGCAATTTTGGGAGCAGCTCCTGAAGGTTTTCAATGTGAGATAATTACAAGTAATTTGCTGCCGTGAAGAGGAAAAGGGTGCACGGGGTCTGGGGTGGGGGGAGGAGGTAGCCCCTCCCCACCAAATGCACACAGATCTAGAGGGATTCCACACTGCAATCTTAACTGCCCTCCCATTGGCCAAATTACTTGCAGGTGGGAAGTGGGAGAAGGTGGTGGTGGGAGGGGGCTGGGAAGACACGGAGTGACAGACCCACCCTCCCCCATCCCCAAATCTGCTGTGCAAGGTGGGGGTGGGGAGCTGGCTGTCCCCCGGACAAAATGTCTGCTTAGCCCTAGCAGCTGATTACTCAGCTCCAAACCTCATCTGAGTTTGGATGCCTGAACTTGCCTCTGGGATTGGATCCAGAGTCAATGGAATGTTATCCGGGTAGCGGAGGCCTGTGTAGACGGGGTCTTGGAGATACAGGACTTCCGCAGAAAGTGTAAGGGATGTGGGTAGAGAGGGGAAAGGCCAGGGAAGGCTACACTGATTTCTTGCTTCCAAGGAGCTGATGATGCACCCATTCTCCCTCCTCCCCCATCAAGGTTTGCTAGTTCTGCTGGAGTCTCAACTCAATTCTTTCCATTCTTGTGGCAGCCGGGGCAGGGGAGGGGGGCAAATACCCTCTCAGCTCTCTGTCCTCAGGACCACTGAAGCCCCTTCCTTTAGAAAAGCATCCCACAGGTGTTTCCCACCCCCATTCACCTGGATAACCCTTTCCTTGCCAGGACTCCCGTGGGATGGGGGGACTAGAGGTAGAGGGAGGAGTAGGGAGCTGCGACAGAGGGGTGAGGGTGCTTCGGGTCTCCGCAAAGACTCCTCTGAACCCTGCCCACAGACAGCTGGTTTTCTAGGGACTAGGGTCCCCCTTTATCTGGGAGCCCCTGTTCCAGGAGGTGAGTAATGTTTTTGCAGCTATGGTGGAAAAGAAAAATTCTCTGACCCCCAAAGTATTTCTCTTTCATGCCCTCCTTTGTTGTTTCTCCCATCCCAAGGAGGGGTGAAGAGGAGGGCCTCCAGCTCTGGTTTCTCTCTAGCCAGCCCTTGCCCCACCCCTTCTCTGAGGAGCCCGGCTGTTGGACCCTGGGGGAGCCACCGAGCCTCAGGGTGACTACGAGCCTAGAGAGGGAAAAGTGGCCGCCTCTCCCCCTTTCCTGGCCAGCTCAGATGGGTTCAGAAGGGGGAATTAAAAACCGTTCCACCCCCATCCTCAGAATACAACAGCCCCAGACAAGGCACAGAGCTGAGCAGATGCGGGAACCCAGGTGCAGGGACTCCACAAGTGCACACACATTTCCACTGAAGAAGGTGCACACACAGGCAGGCAGACACGCAGCGACACACATGAGGTTGGCAGAGCCACACACTGACACGTGAGAGCCTGTGCACGAAGACCCACCATGATGGTACACAGACACACGCACTCACGGGTTGTGCATTCACAGAGAGAAGAACAACACACGGGGATGAGCCAGGAGGAGGCACGGGGACTTAAACATGCACAGAAGCAGAGAGAAACATACCCAGAAACACACAGACTAGCTTCCCTGGGGGTTGTGTGTGTGGAGTGGGGACGGCTCTCTCTCTCTCTCTCTCTCTCTCTCTCTCTCTCTTCTCCCACCTCCTCTCACTCTGGCCCTTTGTGCTAGCTCTCTGTCTCCTATTTTCAGGGAGTATTTCCCTGGTGAGCAGCTGGGGAGGGAGGGAGACTGAATGGCCACAGAAACCCAGTAATTTTATTATGACTTTATTTTCTTTGTTCCCTGAAGCCTTGCCTCCTTCTTTCCCTGAGCTCTACCAGCAAGAGCATCTGTGCTAACCCTTCCTGGCACAGCCCATGGCGCCCAGACAAGGCCGTCGGGTCCAGCCAAGGCACAGGAACCCAAACACGGTCCTCTCTGAGATCCCCACGGATCCCCTCCTGCTTCCCAGCCCTGAGGGCAATTCCAGCAGCAAGGAGGGAGGAAGGGGATCTGTGCTCTACTAATGCTTGCTGTGACCTTGGGCAAGTTAGATACCCTCTCTGAAGCTCAGATCATGTCTCTTGCCAAATCCTGTGTGTGTGTGTGTGTGTGTGTGCGCGCGCGCGTGTAGTGGTTTAAATGTGTCTTTCCACTCCAGTCTGGAGCTTTTTGTTTTGTTTTGTTTTAAAGATTTTATTTATTTATTTGACAGAGAGAGACACAGTGAGAGAGGGAACACAAGCAGGGGGAGTGGGAGAGGGAGAAGCAGACTTCCCGCCGAGCAGGTAGCCTGATGCGGGGCTCAATCCCAGGACCCCGGGATCATGACCTGAGCCGAAGGCAGATGCTTAACGACTGAGCCACCCAGGTGCCCCCAGTTTGGAGCTTTGTAAGGCAGAGCCTGTCTCCCATCAGACTGGACGCTCCTGAGTACAGGGCTTTGCTTCCCTCAACAGAATAGATGCATTCAGCAGCTCTTTCCAACCCCATAGCTTGATGACTCTAAGGTACTCATCCCCATTGGCATCCTGGGGGACATGTCTGGCCAGACCAGGAAGGGAAAGGAGTTGGCCCCAAGCTTCCTCCAAACATCAAGGATTCTGATTCAACGCCTCACAGTGCCAGGCCTTCAGCTTCTCTGGCCCAAAAATGGAGAGATTACTTCATTTCCAGGGGAGGGTGCCACTCTCTATGGAATATATGTGGAATATATTCCTCTCAGCTTCATCTGAACCATCCCCTTTAGAGTTCAGTTGAATTTGGGGTCAGATGGAAGAAAGACCCTTTGGCCAGCATGAGGACTTCCCCTCTGGTCTGGGGCCCCCACTCTCTTATCCTCCCCCACTTCAAGCTAATGAAGAACATACAGGCTGAATCATGAGGGTGGGAGCAGGGCATCAAATTATCCAACTGAGATCATGAGGTTCCCTGGGGGGCATCATTCTTTCCCCCTACGCTCAGGAACCCCCCCAGCTGAGAAGCCCACTCCCATGATCACCTTCTCCGTCCTTTTTTGCCTGCCTTCAGGACTCGTACTCCCGCCCTCAGCCTGGGTTGCCAGAGAACAGGGCACTGGCCTCCGCTCTCAGACTGGGGGCTCCCCCACTCCGTGGTTCCTTCCTCTGCCTGACCGCCCCTCTCCCAACCCTGGTGCGCACATTCTCTTTGGGGTGGTGGGCCAAGGGCTGATTGTAGATGAGGGCACGGGACTCTTGCGCAGGTCCCACTCCTCCCACTGCCCACCATGCTGGCTACAGTGCCACTAGGCCACTCCCCTAGGGCTGGACCCAGCACTTGCTTTCTCGGTCTCTGCAAGCTGGGGCCTGTTGCAAACTCCTCCTCCCAGCCCTGGAGCCACCGGGAATTCTTTGCTCCAACAGATCCTGGGGGAAGCCAGACTGCAGGAGCCTCCTGACATGCCTCTGCTGGGCTCCTGTCACATTCCCCAAGCCCAGGGGGATCAGCTGGATCCACCAATGCAGGCTTCTTCCATTCCTTGTGACCTCCTCAAGTCCTCCTACCTCCCTTTCCAAAGCCTGAATCTGCCTTGGGACTCATCCCTGACTTTGGATCCCTCCCACTCCCAGCCCCTTAACAGCCCCATCTACGCAATAAGACTTATTCCTCCTGGCCCCTTGAAAAATAGAATTTGTCTCCTCTGGGGAGACTTCATGGAGTCTCTGGAATGCAGACATATAGCTCAAAGGCTTTGGGCCAGTCACTTTACCTTCCTGGGTCTTCATTTCCTCACTGATGCAGTGGGGATAATGATCAAACTATCTCAGAAGGTCATGGAGACGGGGAGAGTGTCTCCTTGGTATGTTGTGAAATATACCAAGCATGCCAGGGGATATGGTAACTTATGTTTTCACCTTGACCATACCAATTTGGTGCCAAAATTGTCCCTCTTCCCCCACCCACCAATATTCTCCTGTGAGTCACCAGCTTGCCATGCAATGATGAAGAGGACAGTTCCATCTCCAGGAACACAAAATAATAAAGAACCAAGGCCTGAGTTCAAATCCAACTCTGTGACCTTGGGCAAGTTTCCTAACCTCTCTGTACCTCACCTTCTTCAACTGGAAATTTAAAATAATGATAGCATGGTCTTCACAGAGTTGTGGTGCAGACTACACCCCACAAGTACCCCACAAAAGGTACTATAATAGAGTAAGGATTCAGCAAGGATTAATTATCATCGCTATCTCTGACCAGAAAAACCTTCTCTGTCCAGAAGAGATCTTGCCCAAGCACCCCTGTTCCTCTGTTGATCTCCACCTGTGAGCAGAACCCTAGTCTAGTAGTCTTCCCCAGAAACCCAGCAACATGGGTGGTGGGCTGCATTTCAAAGCTGCTTTGAGAAGAGGGAAGGAAGTTGTGCAGGCAGCTGGCACGGTGAGGACGTCTGGTTATGCTTCTAGGAACTCCAGAACCCCAGTTCCCAGTCCTCTAGGAACCCCAGGTGAGGAGGTATCTGAAGAGGTGAGACCATCCAGCAGCTGCTTGGCTCGGAGCTAATGCAGAGGCCCGTGAGGCCCCTGACTTCTGCATTCATGAAAGGTTACTCCTCCTATAATACCAGAATTCCTTCCACTAAGCTAAGAAGCACGGGTAAAACCATTCCTTTTTACTGATATTTGATTGTATACCTCGAAAACTCAAGAGATTCTAGGGGGAAAAAAGCAGAATTAAGAACATTTTGGTATAGTGGCTGGATACAAGATATACATAAGACATCGGTAGCTGTTCTCTAACAATAAATAAGGGAAAACACTCCTGTTACAATGTAAATACAAAATAACACAGCACTGTGAGTACATAGGTGGGGAGAGCAGCTCTTTAGCTGGTTAGTAACTGAAAAGTATTAACCCCTGCCCTTTTCCCTTCTGTTGGCACTCGGCCCAGCACATGGCTCTGTCCTTGGTGGCCATCCTTCCATTACATCTGAAGCATGGCCGACTTAGATTGGAATCGAGAAAGCAACTTCCCAGTATGAGAGCTCTGTCCCACTCAGAAAAGGAACGGGTCAGCTTTGGGCCCACTGAGGGTGCCTAGAGCTCTCTAAGGCCAACTGAGGAGGGTCTTACCTGCCCACAGGTTGGCTTCATTGACAACTAATAGTATAGTTTGTTGAACTGCCATCATGGTGCCAAGCTATGTGCTAAGCCTTTTATATGTATTATCTCATTTCCTCAGCAGCCCTGCAAGATAGGTGTGATTAGCTCCATTTTATAGATGATGGAAAGGGAGGCTCAGTGACTTACCTGAAGTAACACAGCTAGTAAGTGTCCAAACCAGTGTTTGAGCTCAGGAGTGTGCATACATGTGTCTGTTTGGACATGTGTGTCCTAGTCTACGGAATGACAATCCTGGTGTCTCTAAGGGCACAGGGCAAGTCTGAGAACAAGGGAAAAGGTTGAGCCTGGCCCCCCACACTCCTCTCCATTTCACTCTTGGAGGCCATGGGGTGGTAAGAAGCTCACAGACCAGGGATTCAGAAGGCTGGACTCTGTTTCAAGTTCACTGGGGGACTTTAGGGGAAGCTGCTCAACCTCTCTGAGCCTCAGTGATCTCACCGTGAAATGGAATAAAAAGCGCACTAACTTTTCCACGCAGTTGAGAAGATCAAATGAGACAATGCCCGCAAAAGCTCCCGGCAAATGGTTGGTGCACAGTAGGTACTCAGCATCTTCCTTGCCCAGATCTTGGGAGGATCTGAGTCTGTGCTTGGAAGCAATTTTCTCTTGCTTTCCTTCCTTACCAGCCAGCCTCCTACTCCCTCTGGCCTCTTGTCTTCCTCAGCTTCCTCCCTACCCTCCCTTAGCCAAGGGTATGTCTCTTTCCCCCCACCTCCCCCATGGGTGATTCTTGAGCTGGGGTAGGCCTGCCTGGCCCCAGGGGTGGGTGTGCGACAGTGCCACACGCGTCGCATGACGTGGCCCGGTCTCAGTGCACAAGGAAGGGCACACTGTTGCCTTTTGCCAGGTTCAAGGTGAACTTCCCTGGGGTGGGGGGACACCCCCTCCCCCATACCAGCCTATCTTCCAGTGTGTGGTGTTTCCATGCCCTGCTTACTCAGCAGACATCTCCAATCCTGCTCCAATTTGCCCTGGAAGACAAACAAGAAGTTTGAGCCTGTGGGCTCCGCCCCCCCCCCGCCCCGTTGGCCCCCTCCCCAGGTCCGCCTCCTCCTAGGGTGCTTATCCTGGCTGCCTTGTGCCCCTAAGCCCCTCTTCTTTCAGACTGCCAACCTTGGGCAGACCAGCGCCCGGACTCCAGACTCTTCCCAAGTGCTTCCAGGGCCTCTGAGCTTTTTAGGACTCCAAGGGGCCCAACAGGCCAATTCCACACTCCCCCCCACCCCCACCCCCAGCAGGAGCCTCCAAAATTCACCAGCCAGTGGACTGGACCCATCGCAGCCCCTGGGAGGCGGTTGCTCAGATCATCAGTTCTGACCCACTTGTCCAGAGAACATTCTTGGTTCTGCAGTCTGGAGGCCAGGGTTTCAGAGCCCACTTAGTACTGCCTATCCAGCTGTGGCCGGCTTATGGGCAGGGGAGCCCCCACGGGCACTCTGTAGCACTGCCTGGCATTTTGCTGTGTGACCTTGGGCAAGTCACATGGTCTCTCTGGGGCTGCTTCCCAACAATTCGAGGAGATGATGTGCGGGGGGCGGGCGGGCCATGTACAATCCCCGTCAGCTCCTGCGCTGGCTGGGGAGCAGCAGTTGGGTGTTGGGCTTCCCCCTCATTGAGCCCCCCAGGAGCTGAAAGACAGGGGCAGGTATCATTCCCCCTTAGGCTCACCCTCATCTGCTGGGAGCAGGAACCGTAGCCGAGAGGGTTTGTGTGAGGCACTCCCCCCCAACATGCTCACTGGGCATCCTGCTCTGTCAGCCTGTGCTGGGCATCGGGTGGTGGGGATGCGTCCCGTTCCGGGGAACATGCCCAAGTCCCTGCCCTCGCGCCACCCCCCCCCACCGAGTCCCCCTGCTTTAGATCCTCTCCCAGCTCTGCCCCCAGGGACCTTGGTATAAAGACATCCGCTTGCCCTCCAGCCCAGCGTGGACAAAATATTCACGGTGTCCATGCCAGCGAGATGCACAGATGCCTCCACAGAACTGGGAACTGGGGCGTGGGAAGTCACCCTGTTGGTCCTGACCAGCACGGGGCGGCCGAGTGACAAAGGAGAAAGGTGGGGTGCCGGGGACCCAGGCTGGGTGTCAGAAAAGGTTAGCTCAAGGAGCTGACTCCAGGACTTCTGTGGAAGGGGCTTGGGCCTCTATGAAGAGCTGGAGGCTGGCCTTCTGGACCCCCTGGCCTCAGCCTTCTCCACCAGCCCCCACCTGCCTCCTCTGCCCCAAGCCCCACCCCCCACCCCCGCCCAGGGTCCCCCAGTCAGCGCTGCCTCCCCTTCCCTTGGGGCTGCAGGGAAACTCATCTCCAAGCACTTTCTGGCTGCTAAGTCTCCCAGTCTCAGGCTGCTGGGTGGCTGGTAAACAGCTTATTAAGGTGATTAACGCTGCAATTAAAGCTGGAAAAACAGAGGCCAGGGTGCTGGCAGCAGGCGCCCCCTTCTCCTCCCCCCTCCGTTCTCCTCCCCTGTCTGTTCTCCCCTCGGCCTCCCCTCCCCTCCTCTTCCATCCCCTCCGAGGCTGCAACTCACTTAGCCTGGCTTTGCCAACCCTCACCTAGGGGCTGGGAGGTTGCACACTAGGGGTCCTATCTCAGCTGTTCAGAATCCCCTTCCGCCCTGAGGTCTGGGGGCTCCTCTAGACTAGGGAGCAAGTGGTGGCGATGGTGTGTTGGCGAGGTGAATGGTGTAAGCAGGCTGAACGGGGGTGAGAGCTCTAGGACCCCCTGGCTAGGACCCCGTGCAGGGAGGGGCGTCAGGGGTAGGGGCAGAGAAGGGCCCGGGTGTCTCCTCTCCTAAGGGGGAAGGAGCTTCCTTTCCCCAAGTTCACGGTGTCAGGGCCGCTGCCAGCATATCTGAGGGGCTGGGAACTGCCAGACCCTGCCCTTCTCTGAGCCCAGCATCCGGAGAAGGGCTTAGGGACCTTCTGGATCCCGGCCGCCCCTTCCCTCAGCAGCCCTCTCCCCAGCCTGGAGCTCCCTCCCCTGAGCCGTCTTCCTCTCCACCCTGAGTCCTGGAAGTGGAGTTCTTCCATAGCTGCTGCTCCGAGGAGTATGTTTCCAGGCCCCAGCTCTGCCTGTCAGGCTGTCATCCTTCTTTCAGGGCATAATTCAAATGCTACCTCTTCCATGGAGCCTTCGCAGGACTCCTTCCCACCCACAGCCTTGCCCTTTCCCTGACAGTCCCTCCGGTCCTCCCGGACTGTGTCAGGTCTGCCCAGCTGGGGGCCTCTCCACGACTGGCCTCGCTTCTGGCCCAGAGCACCTGGTACAGGTGTGTGCCTCCCTTCCCCAGACTCCGGGCATCCGTTTTAACAGCTCCTGGAACTGGCAATAAATACTGGCTTATTTACTCCTCTGGGGAGCGCACTGACTCCTCTTCGAGATGGCTGGATCGAGGGTAGCCGGCGGCTCAGGTCTGAATTGGGGGCAGGAAGCAAGGTGGGGACTCAGCCCCTTCTCCCCGCCCCCATCACTATCCTCACCATCCACCCTCTTCAACAGCAACTCCCATTAACTGAGCAGTACTCCCCATGTGCTGGGTACCTTGTTTGTTAAGCCTTTTCCTCACATTAGCCTATTTAATCCTCTCAACAACCCTACTAGGCAGGTAGCATTATCCCCACATTACAGATGGGGAAATTGAGGCTTAGGAGGTTAAAGTGACTTGTCCAAGATCACCCAGCCCGTGAAGTGGTGGAGGCAGGATTCAGTTCAGGTCAGCTGACTCCAGCACCACATTCCTGACCACAGCATTAAGCTTTTCCTCGGACCAGGCCCTCCCCTCCTCCACTCCTCCTCCAGGGAAGAGCCCCGGGAGGAGGACTGGCGGGCTGGGGTGGGTGGAGCGGCGGTGGTGGCAGCAGCGGCGGCGGTGGCAGGCTCCAGCTCTCTGACGCTCTGCCCCCGGGCGCCTCAGTAAACTGAGCGGCAGAAAAGCCCATTAAGAGCACCCAATCTCCAGACAGACCCGGGTGCAAATCCCAGCATCGCCACATATTAGTTATGTGACCTTGACAGAGACTGAACCTCTCTGAGCCTCAATTTCCCCATCTGAAGAATGGGTACTCTATCACCCACCTCCCCACCCGTTGGGAGGGTCCCATGCCAAGTGCCTGGCACAGAGTAGGACTGTAGTGATCGTCAGCTGTTCCTGAGGTTTGGAGAACAGTGACCCCAGGGCAGACTGGGGTTCCCTACATCCCCCCGCCCCACTGCTGTCCCGAAGCTTGTCACGAGGCAAGCACCTGGCAAAAGATGGGCTCAGCGGCTCCACCCTGGCACCCTGCCAGGTCCCCCACCCAAGCCCTTTCTCTGCACCCCTTGCCCAGGGCCAGTGAGGAGGGTGAGCTGAATGCCCCCCCCAGGTGAGGAGAGGAGGAAGGGGAGCTCAGGGGTGGGGCTGACCCCCCGTGGGAGGTCACCCAGGCAGTTAATCCAGCCTGACAGAGCAGGGATGAGCAGGGAGGAATTAGGGAGCTTACAACAGCCTTTCATCCCGCAGCAGCCAGCCCGCCCGCCGGCCTGCCTGCCCAGCCTCCTCCTTCCTTCCTCTCTCCTTCTGCCTTTTTTTTCCCTCTCCCTCCCTTTGCTGGCAGCCCAGCCCTAATAAAATGCAGTGTCTCCAGCAAGTCTGCCCGGCTGCCGCCTCGCTGCTCCTGCCTGCACGCAGCCCTCAAACCAAACTGCTCAGCGCAGCCCCGCCTGGCAGCTACCACTTAACCCTTTGCCAGCCCGGCTGGCGTCCGTGGGCGGAAGGCCCTCCTCCCTTCCGCCTCCCTCAGGCCTAGGGGGAGGGAAGGCCGGCCTCCCGAGAGGGGGAGAGGGGTGCAGGGGGCCTGGGTAGGGGCTCCCCGCCTTTCTGGAGCCCAGCCCAGGGAACTCCCAGGCCAGGTGCCTGGGACTGCGGTCTACCCAGGTCCTCGGGTGAGCCTGAGAGACCCTTCCTTCTGACTTCTCATTTGTATTCGGCTTGGTGCCTGGCAACAGCCCCAGAGGCCAACAGGGTGGGGCTCGCTGTCCCCATTTGACAGATGAGGAAACTGAGGGCCCCACAGGGAGGTTTCAGGCTGAGCTGGGTCACCTTGGCTGCTGGGTGGTGTTGCTGATTCTCAATCCAAGACTTTTTCCCGTATGGGGAGCTGCCTTGGGCCCGTTGTGTGCGCGGGCGCGTACCTGTTCATAACTCTGGGGTGACGTGAGGGATGTGTGTTTGTGCACCTGTGTGTTGGGGGTCTCAGGTGTGTGTGTGTGTGTGTGTGTGTGTGTGTGTGTGTGTGTGTGTCTGGCTCAAGTGGGAGTCCATGTAGGTGTGAGGAGGGAGAGATGTCATTATGTGTCTTGGTACGTGTGTATACGGGAGAAAGGTAGCTCACAAGCATGTGCATGCATTCACACTGTCTCCCAGCTGCACCAACATGTGTCACTCACACCCCTCCCTTCATTCTAGCACCTCCAGCTCCCTGGCTCCAGTCTTGGAGGTGAGCAGCTAGAAGGGGAGAGGTGGAAGCAATGCTGGCCCAGGTGGTCGGCCGCAGGGTCGGGGGGCGCAGTAGCAAGAGGGCTTGGAGTCAGGGCTGAGCCTGAGAAGGGAAGCACAGAACCCCCTCCGTCTGTTTGCTTCCCTCGTTCCGCTTGGATCCCCAGCATGGGCTGGGGTCCCTGCCAGCTGGGGGGGGCAGTAGTGTTCCCCCTGCCTGAGGCCCCACCCTCACCCCAAGCTGGAAGGGACAGACCAGAGAGTGAGGGACTGGGGAGTGCCTGGGTGTGGAGGCTGGGGGTTTACACGCGTGTGCAAGCATGTCTGCGTGTGAGCCCAAGATCAAAGAGCAGCCCTGAGGTGACCTGGCGGCGGCGGCGGCGGCGGCAGGCAGCTGCCTGGCAGGGAACGCCAAGCCGCCAAGCAGAGTGGAGTCAGGGAGGCCACGGCTGGGAGCCTCCCACCCACCCAGACCTGTCCAAGTCGGGAGCAGCCACAGGGTCAGCAGCACCTGCCACCAGGGGCTGGGCCCAGCCCAGCCCTGGAGCCCAGAGTCCCAGCAGTGGATCCTCAGGGCTCTGAGTCCGCCAGGAGCCCCTGGAGGCTCAGAGGCCTCTCTGCATCCAGCACCTTCCCCAACCCCCAGGCCCTCCCCAAGAGCTGTCTGCCTCCAGCCTCCAGCCTCCAGCCTCCAGTTCAAAGAGCTCAGTGGTTATTTTCTTCTTTTTTATTAACGTTATATATAAAGATGGATCCAGTAAGAAAGCAGAAATGAGAAGGCTGGGAAGAGTCGGCTTCGTTCCTGCCCCCCTCGGGTGCGACTCTGAGATCTACCTCGTCTCTCCTTGCTCCCGCACATCCCACCAAACCCAAACCCAGCCGGAGCCCACATCCCTGTTTCTCTCTGCTCACAATGCACAGGCAGGTACATCCAGGAGGAAAGGGCCACATAAATAGGAAACCACAGTAGGGAGGAGGCTGCTTCTCTCTGTTGCTCTTTAAAAAAAAAATACATACTATATATATATATAGCTAGTCTTCCTCCTCCCCTTTTCTTCAATGTTTGACCACATCAGCGTGGAGGAAGGTTAGCTCTGGGGGGACATCTGGGCCAAGGAGGGGCAGCACTACCAGCCCTCCAGACAGCCACCCCCTCGCCCCTAAAGGCATTAAAGGCACGGAGCTGTCGCCCTCCCCTCTCCCTGTGCACCTCACCCGCCATTCTCCATCTGCGGGAGCAATTTGTTTCCAAAGTCACCGGGAAGGGGATGTTTTGGGGTTTGTCTTGCCTGGCATGTTTCCTTGGAGATTTGGGGTTTGGCGCCCAAACTGCCAACTTACTGGAGAAGAGGAAGAGGTGGGTGGGGGTGGGGCAGAGCAGAGGTGCCCATGCAGGGGAGACTGGTCCTATCTGGTAACAATGCCCTTTGTTTTCCTAGTTTTCAACAGCTTTTAAAACCAAAGTTGTGCAAAGTCCTGTACACGGAAGAAGAAATGGGTCCTTAGGAAAGACACCTGAGACCCACCGCCCCTCTCCGATCAGAGGGGGGAGAGAGGAGAGAGATGGCTCCTTGAGTTCTTCCCTCTAAAGCCACAGATATTAAACGATTCCCTCACTTGGGGGGGGGGTTTCTTTGGTTTAACCCTCAAATCTGAAATGAGGGCTAGAAGTGTGGGCTGGGGGCTGCCTGATGTCCCCACCCTGAGTCCTGGTCACGATGTCCAATGTCTTTTTGGCAGAGGGGATGCTCAGGAAGTGGGGAGCCACAGGTGGCTTAGGAGGGACCAGGCCTGACCTGGCATCCATGGTGCCTGGTGCCCTGGCCCAGGCCTGACCTGCAAACGCTTCGCAGTCTCCCTTGTCCCCAAGGTCTCCAGTCTGCGGAACAAACACTAAGTTTTAGAAGCTGGAAGGTGATGGGCCATTGAAAGCCAATCCAGGCTCCTGGAGCAGGACGGGAACGGCTGTCCCAGCTGGAGTGGAGTGCCCCAACATCTGGAGGGAGACCCCAGTGCCTAGGCAGGGGGAGGGAGGTTCAGGGGACATCCTTGGTCCATGCAAATTTCATCTGGAAGCTCTTGGGTCCCTGGAGGAAGGGGCAAGGGAAGGGGGAAAGGGGTGCCTTGTCCCCCCTGTGCTCCTCGATGATTCCTGAGTGTCGGCTAGGACGGAGGCGCCTTCTGCCTGGTCCCGGGTCCTTCGTGGGAGGCTCAGGCCAGGTGGGGGCTCAGTACACAGCCCCAGGATTGGGCGGGGGCCCGGGGGAGGCGTGATGCAGGGCGGCCGGCTGAGGCGGCTGCTGCTGTAAGTGGGGTCCACTCAGGTTCTGTGCGTGGTACCAGGAGTTGGTGGGGTCATCCAGATAGCTCGGGGAGGCGCTGTACGGGAGCGGCGGGGGCAGCTGACTTCGGGCAGGGGCCGGAGTGGAGTGGGAGGAGGTGTCCCAGAGGGCGGGGGACGGCGGTGAGTTGCAGGCCATGGAATCACTGTTGTTGGGGCTATGCTCCAGGGGCACCTCCCCGTTCTTGTAGAGCTTCTTGAATTTGGAGCGGCGGTTCTGGAACCAAATCTTCACCTGCGTGGGAGGGCGTGCAGAAAAGGGGGAGCGAGTTAGCCTCTCAGGATGCTTAGTGAAAACCCCAAGGAGACCCAGCCTAGAGAAGGCAAGTCCAGCACCGCAGGTTACGTACAAGATCCAGGCAAAACCTAGGTGTCTGACCGAGGGCCAGCATCTTTCTTCTATCTGGGATAGAACGCAGTGAGGAACATTCCACTGCCTGGGTCCAAAGTCTGCTCTGCGGCTTGCTAAGCGTGTGACCTTGGACAAGTTACTTAACCTCTCTGGTTCTTGACTTCCCCATTTGCAAAATGGGGATGCTGATAACCCCTACTTCATAGGGTCATCATGAGGCTCAAATACGTTTGGACGGATAAAGAACTTACGGTCACCAAGTATATAGTAAGCACTCAATAAAAGGCAGCCCATGAGGTGGGGGATGGGCAGTTCGTGGCATTTTGTTCACCTTAGAAACTCATAAGCAGAGGCACATAGATCCACAGAGACAAACACACCCACATAAGCATCTCCATGTGCAGGAATGTACCCACTCACAGCATCACACTCAGACACCAGATCATGAAGATGCACACATGCCCATAGGCACCCAGGTAAATGCCCCATGGACGTGAGCACCCGTGAGCGCTCTGGAGCTGGCTCTTGGGGGTGACCTGGGGACTCAGAAGCAGGTGAGCCATGATTCCCCAAATTTCCCTTGGGGTATCTCCCCCTCCCCCTGCTGCTCCCCACCCCATGACTGGTACAAACAATGAATCAGCTCCTCACTGGGTGACCCAGATTCCCAGCGGACCAGGCCCCACGCAGCAACCCAGGTCCGCCTGTCAACACCTGTAGGGAGCCAGGCATCCACCAGCCACTCCTCCCCTGAGCCGGGACAGGCTGCTGGGGGCTCTAGGAACCGGCTGGGGGGAGGGGTGGAAATCACCTTTGAGTTTCTACCCCCTTTGTTGGGGAATCTCCCTTCCTGGCTTGGGGCAGAGGAAGGGGTGAAGCATTCGGGCACTGAGCATGAGTGTGGTGTTTTGGTAGAAGTGTACGTTTTTGTACACGAGCTCACCAGTGTGCACAGCCATGTACACAGCCACGCACACGTGTCCCTCCATCTATAAGCACAATGACCCTTGAAAGGTCACACTCCTTATGCGACCATTGCCACATGTACACAAACCCATTAGCATGTGTGCAAATATACACGCACACACACGTGCATGTACACACACACCTGGCCTAGTGGTGGGGGAGAGTGATGTGGACTCCTGTTAAGTGAGGGACAAGTACTGCAGAGAAGCGCGGGAGCTAGGGAGTCTGGAGTAAGGGGAGGATAGCTCTCCTTGTGGCAGACACACACAGTTGCACAGGTTCACAAATATGCACGCCTGTACACGTTTTAACGCAAAAACTTCCGACAGCAGTTGAGACTTGGCATGGGGGAGGGGTGGCCTTCCCTCTACAGGCAAAGGGTTTCGAGGGCCTGCAGGGGATTTCGAAGGTGAGCCAGGTTCGGCGGCGCCTGGGGAGCCCCCGGGTCCCGCGACCCCCCCCCCCCCCGCCTCGCCCCGAGCCCCAGCGGCGGTCGCCGGCCCCGCACTGACCTGTGTCTGCGTGAGGCCCAGCTGCGCGGCCAGCTCAGCGCGCTCGGGCAGCGCCAGATACTGGGCCTTCTGGAAGCGGCGCTGCAGGGCGGCCAGCTGGTAGCTGGAGTAGATGGTGCGCGGCTTTCGGACCTTCTTGGGCTTCCCGTTCACCATGCGCACCTCGGCTTCCGGCTCCTCCTTCACGGATACTGCGGGCAACGCACCGGGCCGGGGCGGGGGGGGGGCGCGGCTCAGCCTGGGCCTGCTCCCACTGTGCCCTCCGGGGCCCCGCGGGCCGCCCCAGCCTCCCGGCCGCCCGGCTGCGCGCTCCGCCGCCCGCGCCCCGGCAAGGCTGCCTCGGCGACGGAGCCGGACGGGGACCCGGACCGGGCTGCCGCCCACGACGCGCCCCCCCCACCCCGCCCCAGCCCGCAGCTCGGCGCCCGGCCCCCAGAGCGCCGTCCCCGGCGCCGGCCACCCGGGCGAGGACCGCCGAGGCTTCGCTCCGACGCCTTCCCGGCTCGCCTCCCAGCCTCGCGGCTCCCCGCCGCCCGCCTGCCGGCCGCCCCCTTCTCGACCCACCTTGCCCTCGGTCACCTCTCTCGCTCTTTCCCTCCGTTCTCTCCTCCTTCCTTTTTCTTTTTCTTAAACTTTTTTTATTTTGGAGTCGTTTTAGATTCTCAGAAAAGTTGCAAGCGTAGTGCAGACTCCCTCTTCCTTCCTCCTGCCTTCTCTTTTTTTCTTGGCCTTTCTCTCGCTTTGTCTCCCCACATTTCTCTTTTGCTCTTTCTCCACCTTTCTCTTTTTTTCACTTTTCCACTTCTCAGTATCTGCTTTCCTGGTGTGTGTGTCTGTCTATCTATGTATGTCCCCCTTACCATTCCCCCCTCTCCCCGACCCATATCCAAAGGGTTCCTGGAGCTTCCAGTCCCCCCCTGCCACCTGATGGAAGCGCTGATGTGCCCGCGAAAGCACTTCGATTCGGAGGTCCCGTGACACCTCTCTTCTTCCTCCCCTAGCTGGCCCCAACTTCACCAAGACCTGGGTGCACAGCGTCGGGACTGAAAGGTCGTCTGTCCCCTCTCGGGGTCAGCTAGCCCACCCTATCTAACTTTAGACAGCACCTTTTTTTTTTTTTTTTTTTTTTTGCCCTCGACGCTTCCCTAGATTTGGGCTTCAATTGCCCCCCCCCCCCCCCCCGCCTTTCTCTCCCTAGGGAACCCTCCAAGCTCTCACCTGGATCCTGGGCGGGCAGCGGCTGCTCCCGGTACGCCCCGTACTGCCGGTAGGAGGCTCCGTAGGTATATTCCGACTTGGGCGAGTAAGCGCCCGTGCCTGCAAGCCCGTTGAGATTGAACTGGTGGTGGTAGGTGTAGGGGTTCACGGTCTGGCCGTAGGGCTGGCCCGAGTAGTAGTCGTGCTGGGGAGCGCTGTAGTAGCCCAGATCGGTGACAGAAGACTCGGGCAGGGTGGGCGAGTCCTTGGAGCCCGCATGGCAGCCCAGCGAGCTGGAGATGTCGGTGAGGATGCTGCTGAGCTTGCGATCGAAGGAGCCACTCATCCTGGCGGGCGCCGCGCGTCCCGGGGCTGGCCTGGGCCGCCGAGCCGAAGCTGGCAGGAGAGCGGAGGAGGCGCAGAAGACGAGGCGGGGGCGTGCGTCCGGAGGCCGAGGGGAGGGCCCGCAGGGTCTCGGGGGAGGGGAAGCCGAGGGGCGCCTAGACCATCGCCGGCTTTCCGGCGGTCGCTGCGCGCCTCTCGTCGCGTCCCAAGCCACAGTCAAATGCCGCCAGCTCCGCCCGGCCAGCCGGTTATAGACTCAATAGTGGAGTCGCGGAGGGAGGCTCCAGCTCTCTGATTGGCTGCAAGTCTTGCCTTCGAGGCAAAACAGGCTCTTGCGCTCTTTCGTTCTCTCTCTCTCTCTTTCTCTTCCCTCTCTCCCCCCTTCTTTGTTGTTACCCAAAACACACACACACACACACACACACACACACACACACACACACACACACCTTATTACTCCTCCTGTGGCTCCTACCCTCAGTTCAGATAACCCCCCAGTGTCTCTGAAGGAAGGGGTGGGGGAGGGTTCTCTGCCCGGCCCCCAGGATTTGTCAGTCTGTCTGTCTCCCTGGCTGCGGCTGGGAGGTGGGCTCAGGTGCGATGGGGAAGCAGGGGAATTTGCCCATTGGGTGTTTGTGAAGGGAGGTGGTCCAAGGTGGTGTGTGTGTGCATACACTATGCAAATGACAGGCAGACAAATGTGCCCAGAGTGGGAAGGACCCAGGGCTTGTGAAAATATTTTATTTTCTTTTACAATCAGAAGAAAAGGGAAAGACATTTGATTGAAGAAAATGTTTGGTTATATGATATTGATATTATTTACTGCAATGCAGTCATAAAATGTAATCTTGAATGTCTTTACAGAGAAGGGGGCCCATCAGGACAAAGTGCCTTGGGACTGTGAAAGTCATAAGGGGGCGAAGAGGGTCCTGTTGGAGAGGTGGGGTGGGGGGGAGGCAGGTGTGTGTGGATTTAGGGGCTTATGCAGATGGTGGAGGGGCATAACCTGTCCCATGATGCAGTTTCAGAGATTGCCCAGGCTTGCTGGAGGGATCAGGGGACCTGGGGTCCCCATCAGGCTGGGTGGGACACAGCCTGGCTCTCTGTGTGCCTCAGTAAGTTTGGGGGCAGACGGTGCATTGGGGACAACACTGGGGGAATGCGGGCATTTTCAGAGATCAGGTATATAGGACGGGTGTACTTGGGGTGTGTGGTGTAAGGGTTTCACGTGGTGCACAGTATACAGAGATGGACAAAAGTGCAGGAGTGTGTGTGTGCGCACGGGGGCACGGGCATGGGCGCATAAGCAGTGTGAGTGGAGGGCCATGGGAGGGGGTGTCTGCATGTGAATGGGTAGTTGTATGCAGATGTGTATAAAACTCTTAGCACCTTCCCAGTCTCCAGGAGCTGGGAACCATGATGCTCCCATGAGTCCCGTCCCTCTGAGAAGGCCCTGAAGAAGCTCCCCTTCCTGCGGCCTGGTGGCTTCTAAGTCCTATCTGGCCTGCAAAGTCATCCGAGTTGTTCTGAACGCCTACAGCATTTCTCCATTCCACCCCAGTTCTGCTCTCCGCCTTCCTTTTGGGGGAGGGGGAGCTCCTTTAAATCTCGGTCCCTGGCCGCGGAAGACCTTCACACAGGGCAGCCCCGTCAATTCTCCCGTCCCCTTCGGCTGCCTGGCAGGGCTAAGGCGACCCAGGACACGCAGTGCCAGCGCGCCACTTTGTGGCTATTTCTGGGCTCTGCAGCCTCCCCAAGTCTCGCCAAGCCCGGGGAAAGGGTTTCCCTCGTAAGACTCCTCCGCCAGGCAGAGAAGTGTGTAGGGGGCTCTGTGCCTCTTTCCAAAGTTAGACTCCGCAGGCAGGCTGCCAGGGGCTCCCAGGGCTTTGGGAGCTGCAGTTTGCGGAGGCAGAGGGTCCCGGTCCCCGGGCCGAGGGGCAGGAGTGGCCGCCAGGTCTGAGTGGCTCCGGGGAGGCCGCAGCGTGGGAAAGGTGGGGGCGGGGGCCGGGCGAGGGGAGCGCTATCTGTCTGTCTATCTCCGCGTCCCCCCAGCGCCTATCGCCCGCCGCTCTGAGCCCGTGGCGGGGCGAGTTGCCACCTGCTCGGGATGCCCTCTGTTCTGTTGCCAAGAGGGCGCCTAGAAAGCCCGAGGCGTTGGGGGCAGCGAGGGCACTGGCCCGGCCGGCTCCCCTCCCAGGATGGGAGCGGGGGAGGCGTGCAGGGCCTGCTTAGGAGCCCCCAGCTCTGCACAGAAAAGGGACAGCATACGGCAAGCCCCCTTCTCCGGGGTTCATTCATTCATTCACCACCGAGGCAAAGAGGGCCAAGTGATTCAGAAATGGCAGGGAGTCAATCTACCTTCCTCATGAGGTCCTCGCAGAAGCCTCACTCCTTTCTCTCCTTGCCCCCGCCCCAACCTGCAGCTCCTGAGTTCAGTGAGTGAGCACTGGACTGGAAGTCCGGAATCCTGGAATCCTGAATGGGTGGTGGTGGTGGTTCATTACATTAGCATAGTTTCTGTGGTCCATTCTGCTCTGAAAGTCTGAAAGAAGTGGGCAAAACTGCACACTGAAGACTTAAGTGGGCAATTCAACAAGTGTTGGGTAATGTGAGGTTAGCATCTGGTCCTCCATTGCACTTGGTGCTCCAAGACTCTGGGGACTGTATCTTGCACTTCACTACTACCTTCCAGGTACCTTAGAGCAGGGCCCAACACACACAACCTCAGTCTTCAACAGATGTTTATTGAATGAATAACTGAGACTCTCTAGTCCTGGAGAGGGACTGAATCATCTTGGCTGGGTGTGCTTGCAGAATGAGAGAAAGGGGAGGCATGGAGCCGGCACCACATCAAGCGACCTCCCTCCAGGGTGGAAGCAGCAGTAGCTTCCCGGATGGGGCCATGTGTGGCCTCAAAGGGGCCCATCAGGCCAGCAGGACTGGGGCCACCCGCCATGGCATGGGCACTTGGTGGCGAGGTTGCCGGAAGATGTAGGGGGACCAGTGCCACCTCCTGCACCTCGTCTGGGCCAGCAAGATGAGCAGGTGCCAGCCAGACCAGAGTCCTGCCCTTGGTGGAGGGATGCTGCAGGGAAATCTCTTAGGGGGCCTCTGGGAGGCTGGCAGGACGGAGGAGCAGGCCTGGCCAATGCCCAGGTCCGAGTCCATCGTCCACCCTCTCCCTGGGCATGAGAAAAGGTAGACTGTTGAAGCAAGCTGTTTCCTGGAACCCAGGTGTCATGCTCTCTGGGCATGGCCACAGCAACTGGGCTTACAGAGAGCCAGGTGCAAGGGGAGGAACTCAGGAAGAAGGTTGGAGGGCAGAGGGTGAGCAGACCAGCCCTTGTTCTCTCTTTTGCCTGGGGAGCTGACGCCATCTAGTGGTCAGTATTAGGAGGCCAGAGTTCCGCTCTACTGGGGAGAGACCCTGGAAGGCAGCTCCAAGCAAAGCTCCCACCATCTTACTCAGAAGGAATATTCTCTTCACTGATTTTAGGAGCCTATCGGCACTAAATATCCACTTTTCATCATCACCTTGCCTTCCTCTGCAGTTGCCACCTCCCCCCTCCCACCCATTCTCGTCCAGCCAGTGGCTCCTTCTCTTAGGTTTGTCATTTGTAAATCTAAAAAGTGGACTCTTATGGGGCGCCTGGGTGGCTCAGTTGGTTGAGGGTCCGACTCTTGATTTCGGCTCAGGTCATGATCCTCGGGTCTTGAGATCGAACCCCATGCCCAGCTCCAAATTCACGGGGAGTCGGCTTCCTCTCTCCTTCTCCCTCTGCCCCTCCCCCTGCCCCTGCACACACACACACTCTATCTCTCTCATAAATAAATAAATAAATAAATAAATAAATAAATAAATAAATAAATAAATCTTTTTCAAAAAGTGGATGGTTAGATGGCCTCTGAGATCCCTTCAAACTCTGATTCTAAATTCTCGGACCCTTGTCATTCAAGGGGAAACTGGCCTTTACCTTCTCACCAACCCCCCTGGACATATACCCCAGACCTCCAGCCCTTGGCAACCTGGATGTCTCCTGGAGTCCTTCATCCATCCAATAAATCCCTCCTGAGCCTCTACTATACTTGGTGCTGGGGATCGAGTGATGAACAAGACAGACACAATGCCCTTTCCATGGAGCCCAAGGTCCAGCAGGGGGCGTGGACACAAAAGCAGCCAGCTTCACTGTCATGTGACATGTACTGGGACAGGTGTGGCATACTCTGCTGTGACATGGTGATATGGAGACAGGAGGATATCTGGACTGAGACCTGAAGGATGTGTGATGTTCAGCCAGAAAGAGCAAGGATAGGGGAAGGAGGGAGTTCTGGGAAAAGTCTATGCAAAGGCTCATGGGACTGCCTGGGACACAGCATTGAGGGACGGTTGGTTAAAGGTAAAGCTGGAGTGGAGCCAGAAACCCAGAGCACAGAGACCTTAGAACCCCAGAGCAGAAGAATGGGCCTTATCTAGTGGCTACAGGGAACCACTGGAAGATTTTAATCAGGGGAGAGACGTGATTGGATGTTGGTTCTAGAAGGGTCCTTCTGGCTACTGTGGGGGGATGAATCAAAGGGCACAAGATTAGAAGCTGGGGGAACAGCCAGGAGGCTACCGGAGGAGTCCAAGCAAGAGAGCAATTGGGTCCAGGGTACGGAGGAGGCGGTGAGGGTGGGGAGAAGCGGATGGGTTTGAGAGACAGCAAGGAGGCGGAGCAGTAGTGTTTGGGGATGGACAGGAGCTGAGTGACCAGGAGAGGGACAGTGGGGAATAGCCCCCACACTTCTGACTTGGGCAACTAAACTTGAGACCATTCTCAGAGAGAGAGGGGGGCTGCTTGATGAGCAAGAGGATGCCCCCGTTTTGTTTTGCTTTTTTAAGCTTTTATGCAGAAAAGTGCACCCGTCATAAATAACGAATTTGTGCAAGCCAAACGCAGCTGCGTAACTGGCAGCCAGGGCAGGAAGCAACAGTACTGGCACTCAGAAGCCCCTCAGGCTCCCTTCCAGTTATGACCCCCAAAGGTAAAGTCCCAGCTCCTGGTACTACAGGTCAGGTTTGCAAGATCTTTGACTTTTGAAATAAATGGAAGTTTACAGCATATACTCTTTTATGTCTGACTTCTTTTGTTGAACATTATGTTTGTGTGAGTTTGATATTATTGTATATATTTGTAGATCATTCATCTTCATTGTTGTATGCAGGTTCCTATCATGTGAATATACCAACATTTATTCATCTGTTCTACTGTTGGTGGGCATTCCTGTTTGGGGTTATCACGAGCAGCACTCTGAACATTCTTTTGGCACACATATGTACATACTGCAGTTGGGTACCTAAGAGTGGACTTGTGGGCAACAGGATGTATGTTCAGCTTTAGAAGATACTGCTGGGGGGTGCCTGGGTGGCTCAGTTAAGGGTCTGCCTTCAGCTCAGGTCATGATCCTAGGGTCCTGGGATCGAGTCACGCATTGGGCTCCTTGTTGAGCAGGGAGTCTTCCTCTCCCTCACCTCCCGGCTTGCTATCTCTGTCTCTCTCTCAAATAAATAAATAACATCTTTTTAAAAAAAAATTTAAAAAAAGAAGATACTGCTGGGGCCCCTGGGTGGCCCAGTCAGTTGGGTGTCCAACTGTTTATTTCAGCTTAGGTCGTGATCTCAGGTGTCAGGGTCAAGCCCCACGTTAGGCTCTGTGCTCCGTGTGGAGTCTGCTTGAGATTCCTTCTCTCCCTCTCTTCTGTCCCTCCCCTGGCTTGTGCTCGTGCCCTCTCTCTTTCTCTGAAATAAATAAATAAAATCTTAAAAACAAAAAAAGAAGATACTGCTAAATCCTTCTCCCAAGTGGCTAGGCGCTTAGCTCAATTCTGACCATGTTGAGTCTGACATTGTTGCTGGAGCTGTCCAGCAGACAGTTGGCTCCATGGGTCTGAAAAATCAATCAAGAGTCTGGGGTGGGAGATGCAAATTGGGGGTTTGGGGCATCTTGTGGTAAGCGAAGCCACAGGCATGGATGAGATGGTTCTGAGGGAGGGAGAGAAGAGAGCCAAGGAGGGTTTTAGGGCAACACCTGTGCGAGAATGGCCAGATTGGTGTGAGGCAGTACAGAGGAAAGTGGCCCTGCGTGTGTGTGTGTGTGTGTGTGTGTGTGTGTGTGTGGTGGTGGTGGTGGTGGTGCTAAGTGTTTCAAGGAGGAGGGAGTGGTCAGCAAGGTCAAATCCGGCTGGGGACATGCAGTTGAGGCAGGATGAGGACTGAGACGTGCCCTTTGGATGACATTTCAAGGGGGCAGTCAGTGATACCAGGAACAGCAGGTTCGTGGAGGGGAAGCGGGAAGGCTGTTTACAGTTAGGTGAGGGGTAAGTAGGAGGGCAAGTAGGAAATGGAAAGAACAAGTGCAGGCAACTCTGTCGTGAAGCTTGGCCATGAAAGGCAGGAGGGAGTGGAAAGCGCGGTAGCTGGAGGGTATTTGGCATATTGGGAGGTGTGTGTGTGTGTGTGTGTGTGTGTGTGTGTGTGTGTGTTAAATGGAAGCAAGCTTGTTTAGATGTCATTTAAAGCAGTAGAGAGGGGTTAATCAAGAGATCCATCCCTGAGTAGGTGGGAGGGGAAGGATCTGGAGCCCCACCCAAGGAGTTAGACTCACAGTAGATTCTCCCTCCCAGCGAGTCAAGAGGGAGCAATGATAAAGCGATGATAAAGGCTGGCTTTCAGGAGCACTCACTGTGTGACAGGCCCTGTTCAAGCATTCTACACCTGAGTTCATTTACTGCCCCACCACTCTATGAGGTGGGCACTCTCATTTCTACCTTTTGACAGAGGGGAAACTGAGGCACAGAGAGGCTAAGTAAGTGATGCATTCAAGATTTGAACCCAGGCAGTCTGATTTTTAACCTCTGTAGGATACAGGTATGTTTGCAGGTTTTGAGTCAGAAGTAAATGAAAAAAAAAATGTTTTTAAGTAATCTCTACACCCAATGTGGGACCCAAACTCACAACCCCAGGATCAAGAGTCAGATGCTCTACTGAGCCAGCCAAACACCCCTCGGAAGATAATTTGATTGCATTGGGTACAGGACACATGGGTGTTTGCTATGTCATTCTCTGTACCTTTCCGGATATTTGAAACATTTCAGAGTAAAAAGAATGGTTCGAGGTATTTGGGGGTTCCTGTATGGGTATGTATGCAAGGTAGGTGTGAAGTTAACAGCTGAGGAGAGGGGAGGTGGTGGGACCAGAGGCTCAAAGAAAGTGCAGAAAGGTGAGCAAGTCTGAAGTGTAGCATTTGCCATGGGGACCAGGACAAGGACTGATTAGGGACATAGAAGAACTTTGGGTTGTCACAGTCCTCTCTGTGGTGGGAGACTCTGAGGTTGTAGTGACCCAGGGTACATGGTGGGGGTCATCCCAGGTGGTGGGCTGCTCTCCAATGGGGCTCTGTGGCTGGCTGTGAAAAGACGGTTGGGTTGACCAGGGTGGAGGTTTGTTGGACAGGCAAGGGAGAAGCAGACATTAGAAAAGTGGTTGCCCAAGTGGTTTCTAGGGGAGTCCAAGTTGAGAAAAGAAGGAAGTGAAGAATGGGGTGATTTGTGGAGAAGTGGAAGAAAGGTCCAAGCTGGAAGTTCCCACGTGATCACAGGGAGGCAGCAAGGGCATGACAGAGGGAGTACTCTTGGGTTCAAAGAGCAGGAGGTTGGAATTTATTCAAACTGCAGACAACGAAAGAAGAAGAGAAAATCTTGAATGAAGTCAAGGGGAAAATACCACTTTATTTATAGAAGAACAAATATATGAATTATAGGGGCACCTGGCTGGCTCAGTTGGTAGAGCATGCAACTCTTGATCTCAAGGTCATGAGTTCAGGCCCTATATTGGGTGTAGAGCTTACTTAAAAAAATAAATGAAATTTTAAAAAAAGTTAAAATATATATATACACGAATTATATTGGATGGCTCAGAAACCACACAAGCAAGAAGAGAGTGGAGTGACATCTTCAGTGTTGAAAGAAAAAAAAAACCCATAGCATTCTGTATCTAGTGAAAATATCCTTCAGAAGTGAACATAAATAAGTATTTTCTCAGTCAAACAAAAACTGAGGGTATTTCTTGCCAGCAGAACTGCTTTGGAAGAAATGCTAAAAGAAGTTCTTCAGGGAGAAGGAAAATGGTAAAAGTAAAAACAGCAGTTCATGTAAAGAAAGGAAGAGCATAAGAAAAGGAATAAATGAAGATAAAATAAAGTATTTTATTTTTCTTATTCTTAGTTTATCTAAGAGAAACATGTATAATAATAGCAATAATATATTGGGTAATTACAGCTTATGGATAAGTGAAATGAATTACAGCAAAGTTATAAGGGACAGGAGGGAGAAATACAGAATATTCTGTTATAAGGTACCTGTACTGGCCACGAAGCAGAATAGTATCGTTTGAAAATGGACTTGGATCAGTTTAAGTGTATATCACAAACTCTAGGGCAACAACTAAAAAGATTTTTAAAAGAAGTATAATTGGTATTTTAGAGAGGAGAGGAAATGGAATAATACAGAATGCCCAACTAAAGCCAGAGAATGTAGAAAAAGAGGGGACAGATTTCAAGTGCAATAAATAGAAAATAGCCACCGATATGGCAGATATTAATCCAACTATATCAATAATCATTTAAATGTGAATGATATAAATACATCTATTGAAAGAGACTGACAGAGTGAATAAAAAACAAAACAAAACAAAACAAAACCCCACCATGTGTTGTTTATAAGAAACCCACTTTAAATATAAAGATACAGTTGATTAAACATACAAGAATCAAGAAAGATATACCATGCTAACAATCATCAAAAGAAAGCTGGAGTAGCTATATTAGTTTCAGACTAAGCAAACTTCAGAACAAGGAAAATAATCAGGGGTAAAGAGGGGCATTATATTATGATAAAGGGGTTAATCCTCCAAGAAGACATAACAATCTTTGATGTATATGCACCTAACAGGAGTGTCAAAATATGCAAGGCAAAAAAATAATTGAATGACAAGAAGAAAAGACAAGGGCGCCTGGGTGGCTCAGTGGTTAATCGTCTGCCTTCTGCTCAGGTCATGATCCCAGGGTCCTGGGATCGAGCCCCGCATCGGGCTCCCCGCTCAGTGGGAAGCCAGCTTCTCCCTCTCCCACTCCCCCTGCATATGTTCTCTCCCTCGCTGTGTCTCTCTCTGTCAAATAAATAAATAAAATATTTTTTTTAAAAAAAGAAGAAAAAGACAAATTGCTATTATAGTTAGAGGCTTCAACACACCTTCATTAGTGATTGAGTTTGAGTTATGAACGGGGTTGAAGAACAGCAAAGAGGCCGGTGTGGTTGGAGAGAGAGTGAGCAAGAGTGCCAGAAGATGAAGACAGAGAGGTGATGTAACAGGGATGGAGGGATTAGGTAGGGTCTCACAGATGTGGTAAGGACTCTGATTTTTACTCTAAGTGAGATGAGGTGCCATTGCAGAATTGTGAGCAGAGGGGTGACATAGTCTGACTTGTTTTGTTTTTTTTTATTGGAATGTGTCTCAGTGTGGATTCAAATTTATCCTACTTGGAATGCTTTGAGATTCTTGGATGTGTGGATTCATGTCTTTCACCAAATTTGGGCCATTTTTGGCCATTGTTCAAATATTCTTTCTGTCCCCCTTCTCCATCTGGGACTTCCATAATGTATATATGTTAGTATATTGATGGTGTCCCACAGTTCTCTTAGGCTCTGTACTTTTTTGTTCTTATTCTTTTTTCTTTCTGTCCATCAGGCTGGATGATTTCAATTGACTTTCTTTCCATCACCAATTCTTCTCCTTGTTCAAATCTACTATTGAATCCCTCTAGGGAATTTTTCATTTCAGGTATTGTACTTTTAAGCTCCAGAATTTCTATTTGGTTTCATTTTATAATTTCTATCTCTTCATTGATATTCTCTATTTGTTCAGACACCATTCTCTTTGTTTCCTTTTGTTATTTGTCCATGCTTTTCTTTAGCTCTTTGGGCATATTTTAAAAACAGTTGAGGTCTTTGTCTAGTAAGGCCCACGTCTTTGTTTGTTTTTGGTTTTAGTAAGCCTGATGCCTGTGCTTCCTTCCTGTTAGTTGTTTCTTTTCCTGCGAATGGACCATAGTTCATTTCTTTATGGGCCTTGTAATTTTGTTGTTGGAACTAGGTACTTTGAGTTTTATAATGTGGTACCTCTGGAAATCAGATTTCTCTTTCTTTCCAGGATTTGTTGTTGTTGTTTGCTGTGGGACGCAGTCATCCATTTGTTCAGGGACTTTTCCAAACTCTTTTTCGCAAGGACTATATTCCTTGTCATGTGTGATCAATGAAGTGTTGACTCTGATATTTTAGCAAATGCCATTCAGTGTATAAACTTCTTACCAGAAAATAGGAAAAATCTCACCTGCGATATGTCCTGCACATCTTGTGCACAATGCTGCTAAAAGGGGAAATGGTGTACTTACTTGGAATACTGAGGCTTTCACAACATTTTTATTTTTTATTATTTTTAAATATTTATTTATTTATTTATTTGACACAGACACAGACACACACACACACAGAGCACAAGCAGGCAGAGTAGCAGGCAGAGGGAGAGGGAGAAGCAGACTCCCCACTGAGCAGAGAGCCAGACATGGGGCTTGATCCCCAGATCCTGGGATCACGACCTGACCCAAAAGCAGACACTTAACCAACTGAGCTACCCAGGCGCCCCCATAACAAACATTTTTAGTCATGTTTCAGTTTCTTCAAAATGTGCAGAAGCACTTAGTGAGATTACTGACCTTATACACATAGAAGGAGATCGTCCTTAGACACATGCCTACATGATTATCATTACTGCTGTCCATGGCAGAGATGTTAGAATGTTGGCCTGTAAAGTCATTTTTAAAGGGTGAGAGAAGAGGAATGCCCTTCTCTAATTTGGGAGCATATGAAAGGCAAAAATGAAGAAAGGGGGCACCTGGGTGGCTCAGTTGTTTAAGTGTTTGACTTTGGCTCAGGTCATGATCTCAGAGTCCTGGGATCGGGTCTGGAGCTGGCTCCATACTCAGCGGGGAGTCTGCTTCTCTCTCCCCCTCTGCCCCTCCCCCATCTCTCTCTCTCTCTCACTCTCTCAAATAAATAAATAAAATCTTCAAAAAAATGAAACGGATCACAGTAAAATGAAAATGTATATGCTATCTCTCCAAAATTGATGATCTTTGTAGAGGCCATAAGGAACCTACAGAAGGATGAACTGACTGCATTTGAGTTGTTCAATATCATGTGTATGTTGTGACAAAAACTCGTACAGGAAAAAAAAGACTCATATTTAGGAAATAAGACTGCTTCAGCAAAAACAAACAAAGAAACAACAACAAAACCCCCAAGACTTTCTTAATTTTTCAAATAAGAACTGTAACTTATTTGAAATCTGCATTAGTCTGGGTTCTCCAGAGAACAGAACCAACATGATATCTGTCTCTCTCTCTCTCTCTCTATCATCTATCATCTAACTGTTATAAGGAATTGGCTCAAGTAGTTATGGCAGATGGAATCCCAAGATCTGCAGTTAGCAAGCTGAAGATCAAAGAGAGCTTGAGGGTTCAGCCTGAGTTCTAAGGCCTGAGACCCAGGAGCACGGGATGATATAAGTTCCAGTGTGAAGGCAGGTGAAGACTCGTGTCCCAACCTGAAGATAGCCAGAGGAGAGAGCCTCCTCTCTCTTCCTCAACCTTTTATTCTATGCAGGACTTCAACAGATTGGATGCAGGGACCCTCCCTCCACTGCCCCCCTCCGCAAACCACCAACCAGAATAATGTTTAACCAAACACCTGGGCACCCCATGACCCGATTCAGCTGACATAAAATTAATCATCATACAATCCAACTTGGATTTCACAGTTCAGATCACCTCTGTGGGTTTTTTTAAAAGATGTATTTATTTATTTAAGAGAGAGAGAGCACACGAGAGAGAGAGAGAGTAGGGAGGGACAGAGGAAAAGAATCTCAAGCAGACTCCCCACTGACTGTGAGCCCCACGGGCTCAATCTCACAATCCTGAGATCATGACCTGAGCCCAAATCAAGTCAGATGCTTAACTGACTGACCCACCCAAGTGCCCCCACATAACCTCTGTGGTTTTTTTTTTTAAAGATTTTATTTATTTATTTGACAGAGACACAGTGAGAGAGGGAACACAAGCAGGGGGAGTGGGGGAGGGAGAAGCAGGCTTCCCGCTGAGCAAGGAGCCCAATGTGGGGCTCTATCCCAGGACCCTGGGACCATGACTTGAGTGGAAGGCAGACATTTAATGACTGAGCCACCCAGGCACCCCTCACCTCTGTGTTTTAAAACCATTTTCCCTAAGAAAGAAGTCAACCTTCTAAGGACATCTGAGTATTTAAAAATGATGGACATTTTAGACATGGCTAGTCTGTATGATAAATTCATAGACACAAAGGACCAATTGATAAACAGCTGGTCTACCAAAACAAGCCTGTAGATACAAAGTAGACGGAAATTTTTGAGGAGCCATAATGGATTCCCACAAGTCTAAAAACCTGCTGTTGCAAGTAAGTAAAATCCTAAGTGTTCCATGCTCACGTCTTCTTGTTGAGGGCGGATTTAGTTGGAAATTATTACACTGGACGGACATAAGGAATCAATATGATGTGGGCTTGATAAGCGCAGGGCTGTGGGTCCAAGTGAATTTTACATTTGACTATGTGAAGTTTCAGCACTACATAAAAGAAAAGGAGGCTGCCCTAAAAAAGGCTGCAGGAAGTTCAGAGAAGTATTATTGGAATAGAAAACAGAGTCACATTATCCTACCATGTCATGGGTCAGACAGAAACATGCCATTGTTTTATTATTATTATTATTATCAAGTATGAGCAAGATCTGCTTAATTTGTCCTATTACATTTATGTTCTCATTTTTAAAGTCTTACACTTATGTATCTTAAGAATATGCAATCAGCGGTGCCTGGCTGGCTCAGTTGGAAGAGCATGCAACTCTTGGTCTCAGGGTTGTGAGTTCGAGGCCCACATTGGGCATAGAGATTACTTAAATAAATGAATAAACCTAAATCTTTAAGAATACATAATCATATAGCCCACAGAATTTAAATGCCCAGCAAAGAGTTCTAAATAAATTTTTCTATATCAGGTAAAAAGAGACGTCCTAAAAATATTGTTGTATTTTTCTCACACATATTATTTAATTGGTCCTATTCTCATTTGGCACTAATTGCCTCTTTTAACTAGTCCTATTATTTCATTTAAATAACAGCATTTATGGACGAGGAAAGAAAATAATAAGAGAATAACATAATTTCAAATAAATAACTATTTTCATACTTTTATGTTAAAGTCATAAAACATGCTTAGATCATATATTATCACGTTTTCTTTTTTGTTTTTTTCTGGTATGGCTGCAACCCTCTAAAAAGATTGGTCCTCTAAAAAGCTAGTCATTATGGCTGAGGGACTTCACTGCCTTCTGGAAGCCCGGAGCTTCACAGAGCTCAAATGAGGTCTACTCCTCTCTCCATCTGCTCTCTGTGTGACTCCAGTCCTAGCCAGGAAAGCGCTTCCTCTGACACAGTCCTGGAATTGTGTCTCAGTGGGTGCCCTGAGTTGACACGCCTGTCCCTGAACCACTTACCATGTAGTGACAGAGCCGGGGTTATCAGCTCTCCCCAGAGCCGGAGGGAACCTGGAGGGAGCCCGCTCCCTCAAGGACAACTTGAAGGTGGAGAAGAGGCAAAGGGAAAGGGAAACCCGGGACTCTTCCCAGAAGAGGGGATAGATGCTGTGCAGGCAAAAGCATACTCAGCCATCCATTACTCTGTCGGTGGCCAGCCAAAGTGCTTTCTGCTAAATCGCTTTGGACCAGCTCCCTGGAGCCAAACAAACATGCATCCATTTTATCACTTATCGTATTATATTGAGATGATCTGTCACTGTGTCTCTCTTACTGATGGGACAGCGAGTTTCTCCAGGACAGGGGCCATGTCTGATTCCTGCTCTGCCCCCTGCACCTTGCACTCAGCCAGGCACATCATGGACGCCCTGGGATCCCATTCTTGCCTCTGGTCTCAGCGCTCAGTTCACTTGTTCCTTGCACAATCTCTTCTGCTTCTGTGGCTTTCAACGACAGCTCCCGCACAGGTCTTCCCCTTGGATCCAGAGCTGGGTTTCCTACTGCCTTCTGGACGCTCTAACTTGGACATCCCACAGGTAGCTCAAACTGTGTTGGAAATGGAACCTCCTGTCTTTATCCCCTAAACATTAACATTCTCCTCCTCCACTGCTCCCTTTCTCAGGGACCATTGGTCACTCAATCTACTTTGCCCTCACCTGCCAACATCAGTCTACCCCCACGTGTTGGTTTTGTTTTTGTTTTTGTTTTAAGAGAATTTATTTATTTATGTGACAGAGAGAGAGAGAGCGCGCAAGCAGGGGGAGGGCAAGCAGAGGGAGAAGCAGGCTCTCCACTGAGCAGGGAGCCCAATGCGGGACTCGATCCCAGGACCCCGGGACCACGACCCGAGCCGAAGGCAGACGCTTAACCCATCGAGCCACCCAGGACTCTCTCCCCCCACCCCCACCCAACACATGTGTTTTTGATCCTGTCTCCCAGATACCTCTGGATGTCCCCGCTCGCCTCATCCCACTGCCCGGCCTCTGCACCCCTCCCCCAATGGTACAGTAGGCATCCTGGTCCAGGCCTCCCTCAGCCTGTCCCTCGGTGCTTCCTGTCACCTGTCACTTTCCCCTTCCAGCCACACCAGCAGCACCTGCAGGCTCTGGCCCAGCAGCTGCTCTGCTCATTCTCTGCGGCTCCAGCCCTGCCAAGGGCCTTTCTTGGTGTCTGCCCTCCTTCTTCAGGTGGTTGACTCCTTCTTGTCCTGGGAGATCGATCAGCTTATCTCCAAGAAGAAGCCCTCTATGAGGGCTCAACCCCCAGCCGAGAGCCCTGTGCTTTGCTCTTCCCTGCCTTCTATCCCCCCTGTTCATCCAGTCCTTTCAGTGATGCATTTGATTGTGTGGCCCCTGTTGGACTTGACAGCAATTTGACTTCCTGTGGTAAAGCCTCTGCTTAGGCAGGTGGTCTCTCTACTTGCCGGTTTCTCCCTGTGGAATGTGAGCGCCAAGGGGGCAGGTGCCATGTCCCTTATCTCTGCGACTCTAGCCAGAGTTTATCCCAGGACTGGCGTATAGTAGGTGCTTATCAATTGTTCGATGAGTGAATCAGCAGAACAGCTACCACAGAGGTTGGCAAACTTTGGGAAGGGCCAGGTAGAGAGTATTTTAGCCTTTGGAGGCAGTGTGTTCTCCATTACAACAAGAAAGCAGCCACAGACAATATGCAAACAACCCTGTATTTGCAAAATCAGGTGGCCCCTCCCCAGGCTGACCTTGCAGTCTGAGTGAGGGGAGGGGAGCCCTCTGATTCTCTGCCTGTCTTGAGGACAAGAGGGAAAGGAGGAAACCACGAAGGTCAGACCATAAGTAGGATTTTCTCAGGAGCAAAGGTTAGGGAGCAAACCTTTCCTTGGAGCTTTTATTCATTTTTTTTAAAGGATTTTATTTATTTATTTATTTGAGAGAGAGAGAGAGAGAGAGGTGGGGGGGAGCTGAGGGAGAGGGAGAAGTAGGCTCCTCGCTGAGCAGGGACCCCGATATGGGGCTTGATTCCAGGACCCCCAGATCATGACTTGAGCCGACTGAGCCACCCAGGTGGCTGGGAGGTTTTAAAAATAAGAGAAAACTGCCCGAGTATGCTGAAAAACAAGGTGGTGTGGCCTGGTGGCAGGAGGAGGTGCAAGGAAATTGTTACAATCCAGGGCTCTGCCCTCTCGCCAGGGCGCTGTGCCCTGACCATGGGCTGCAGTTAGCACAGTCGCCACCAGGTGGCAGGCCTGCCCATTTCTAAATGCTGAGGACTCTGGCTGCTGGGAACTCAAATTGGTTGATAGATTTATTTATCCATCATTTATTCATTCAAGATTTGTATTCCCCAAGCACTTTGGACTCCTCATACGTGCCAGCAGGCATTTTGCTAAGTGTGGGGAAGAAGCAAGCAGCCAAGACTGTTTTCTAGGCACCTGCATAACTCTTCCCTACGTAGCAGCAGGTCAAATGCCCAGACGAGGGTCCATAGTGGTGGCTGGTGTCTGTGGGGCAGGCCTGCTGCCTGGGTCTGTTCCCACCGAAGCCTCATGGAATGGTGCCCCTTGTCCTCCGTTCTCATTCAGCGAGAGCCAACGGGCAGCAGGCCCTGAGCAAGGTTTGGATTGCTTCCCATCCCGATCTCAGGTCGCCCACAGCGGGTCTCAGGTGCAGCCGCACACTGGTCCCTGGGGCTGAGGTTTTCTCCATTTCTGTTCTTCTTCCAACCAGGCCCAACCTCAAACCACCGGTTCCTCCTCTCCCCTGGCCCTCCCTTCCCTTTGCTCTGTTCCCAGCAACTTCTCTGGAGTGTCCATGCAGAGAGCAGGAAGTGGGCATCTGGAGCAGGCCCAAGGCCTGGGGGTCTTGGGGTCGCTGTACCCCTTCTGCCAGAGGGAGGCCCCACAGATTCCACAGAAAGGCAGGGTGGGCAGGGGTAAGCTTGGCTAAGCTAGGCTAAGAACACACCTGAGAGTAACCGCCCTGAATTGAATCAGAGGCCCCCCCTGCACCGGATTCAGTGAGGATCGCAGGAACCTCAGGCTGCTCCTTACGCACTGGGACTCCAGAGCCAGCAGGGATGGGGTGGTACCTACCGGGGTCACTTTTTGGACAGGGCCCCCAGATGGCTTCCTCGGCCATCAGCCATGGAGCCCCATCCTCTGGAAGAGTGCCAGCCACTGTTCTGCCTTATTTCCTTCCCCCCTCTCCTCTTGCCCCGGCTTCCCTGGCAACTGGGAACCCCCTCCCTCAGCCCAGGCCCCGTGCCTTCTGACTCACTGTGCAGCTCAGCTGGAAAGCATCTGGCCATGCCCATGGCCCTGGCATCTGGCCTATTGGCCCTGAATGAGAGGCACCCCTTCCTCAAACCTTCCACCAAGTGCCTCCATGAAGATTATGTCCATTGAAAACTTCCCCACCCCATCCCCAAGAAGAAAACCCCCTCTGATAAGTGGGGGTGGCAAAGGATCCCACGTCCAGCACCCTGTGCCAGGTGGAGTGGGAGTCCCAATCTTATCAGCTCATCACATTCCGAACATTCCTCCTGGGCGGGGGCGGGGGGCTGGCCAGAAGAGGAGAACGCTGCTTGACTTCAATATCCCCGGTCTCGGTCTCGGGATACTCCAGTTTCTCCCCTCCATCTCCCACACCCCACCCAGTGCTCAGGTGCCTCTCAGCCCCTTGCATCTTGGTCTCTGTGTCTAGCTCCTCATCCTCTTCTGGTCTGTTCTGTTCTTCCTTTCCCTCCATTTCCTCTTCCCTCTCTCAGATTTGTAGTAGAAAGTGGGAGGACTTTCTCCTCCCAGGAGGAGACCAGGCTGGGGTTCTCTGCAGGGCCTTTGCTCCTGTTCTAGGCACTCAAGAACTCAGGGTTTGGTCTGGCCCCAGCTCAACACCACTTCCCAGGACTTGCCCTCCCTGGTCAGGGGCTCATCCTACCCCTTGAGTGCTGGGGTTCTGGGGTCTGAGTCTTTGATCTCTAAGGTCTTCTCAGAGTGATGGTCCAGGTCTGCCCTGGAGAGAGTTCCTCAAAGCGTCCCTTCAAACTGCACAGGACAGAAGTGAGGGTCAGCTCCTCCACTGTCTCCTCTACCCAGCCCAGACCCCCTCCCTCTCTTGCTGCCTTCCCACCTGCTTTACACAGCATCTGTGGGTATGGTCCAGTACTTGGACAAAGTTGTTCTATTCCTAAAACACATGCACATCCCTCTGCCTTCTGGCCACCTCCCAACTCCTGACCAGAGTGGTGGTTGAAGGAGGGGCTGGAATCTAACAACCTTGAGTTTAATTTCTGGTTCTGCTACCAACTCACTGCCTGATCTGAAGCTAGTCACTACCCTACTCTGAGCTGTAATTACCTGAGAAATAACCGGAGTTGACTGGTCATCTCATGTTCCAGAGCCAAAGGGGAACACCCAGAGACCTAGACTAGACTGAGGTTTTGGTTGTGTGTGTGTGGTTTTTTTTTTTTAATTTTATTTATTTATTTGACAGAGAGAGATAGCGAGAGCAGGAACACAAGCAGGGGGAGAGGGAGAAGCAGGCTTCCCGCGGAGCAGAGAGCCCAATGTGGGGCTCGATCCCAGGAACCTGGGATCATGACTGAGCCGAAGGCAGATGCTTAACAACTGAGCCACCCAGGCGCCCCTAGACTGAAGCTTAGATGGAAGACATGAGGGGAGTAATTACGGAGGTGTTTCCCTTTTGGAGACAACTCCTTTTTGTTTTTTGAGTGTGGAGCAGGCTACTCCCAGGGGCTCCCCTCCCACGCAGTGTTCTCTACTCCAAACCCTTAGACCATTCTCTTATCAGAAAAATGTCCAAAAGAGTAGTACTATGAAGAGTATCTCCAAATACACACAGCCAACATGAAGCTTAATGGTGAAATATTGAAAGCTTTTCTACTGAGGTCAGAAGCCAGACAAGAATCTCCCTATTCTCACTTCTGTCCAGGATTACACTTGAAAGTCCCGGACAGGGCAATATGTCAAGAGAAAGAAGTAATGAGAATTGCAAAGGAAAAATTAAACTGCCAATATTTAGATGACATAATGGTACACAGAGAAAATCCAAAAAAATACACAAACTATTAGAATAAATAAATGAATTTAGCAAGGTCACTGCATACAAGTTCAGTATAAAAAATCAAATGTTTTTCAATATACTACCAATGCACAATTAGAGAAAGGAATTCAAAAGACAACATCATTTACATACCATTAAAATATCGAATTCTTTTTTAAAAATACATTTGATTTATTTATTTCACAGACAGAGACAAGCAGGGGGAGTGGGAGAGGGAGAAGCAGGCCTCCCACCACTGAGCAGGGAACCCAATGTGGGGCTCGATCCCAGGACCCTGGGATCATGACCAGAGCCGAAGGCAGATGCTTAATGACTGAGCCACCCAGGTGCCCCTAAAATATCAAATTCTTATTGAGAAATAAATCTAACCAGAAATGTAAAATACCACTCAATACACAGAAAACCACAAAACACCATTGAGAAATACTGTAAAATATCTATATTAACAGAGGGGTATACCGTGTTCATGGATTGGAAGACTCAATATTGTAGAGGTATTAATTCTTCACAAATCAATCTATAGATTTAATGCAATCCCAATCAAAATCCTAGCAGAAATGTTTGTGTGTTTGTATCAACAAGTTGATCCTAAAATATATATGGAAATACAAAAGACCAAGAATAGCCAAGACATGCTTTTTTTTTTTTTTTAGAGAGGGGCAGAGGGAGAGAGAGAATCTTAAGCAGCCTCCATGGCCGGTGTGGAGCCCGACACAAGGCTTGATCTCACAACCTTGAGATCATGACTTGAGCTGAAATCAAGAGTTGGATGCTTAACCAACTGAGCCATCCAGGTGCCCCAAGACACTTCTGAAGAAGAGAAAAGTTGGAGGACTCCTAGTACCAGATATTAAGACAGTGTGGTATTAGTGAAAGGATAGACCAGTAGAACACAATAGAGAGCCCTGAAACAGATCCACACAAAAATGGCAACTTGATTTTTGACACAGATATTGTTGCTTCACTATATGGAGAAAAGCATGGTCTTCTCAATAAATGGTGCTGGGTTGATTGGATATTCATATGGAAAAAAAGGTATCTTGAGCCTTACTTCACATCACACACAGAAATAAATTTTAGATAGAATACAGATCTAAATATAAAAAGGTAAAACAATGAGAAGAAAACATTAAAATATCTTCATAAGTTTGGGGTAGGCAAAGTTTTCTTATGGGACCCAAAAATCACTAACCATAATGGAAAAAACTTGATAAATTATTCTCCATTAAAATGAAGAACTTCTGTTTATCAAAAGTACCATTAAGAAAGTGAAAAGGAAAGCTAGAGAGTTGGAGAAGGTATTTGCAACACATAGGGATTGTATCTAGAATATATAAAGAACTCTTACAGATCGATAAAAGTAAGATGGATTACCCAATGGAAAATGGGCGAAAGACTTGAACAGGCACTTTTCAAATGGCCTGTGAACATAAGGGAAGGTGCTAGACATCTTGTCACTAGGAAAATTCAAAAGCCACAATGAGCTAAAATGAAAAGACCAATGAAATACATGGCAGGGATATGAAGTATATAACACTTTCATACCTGGCCAAGGGAGTGTAAGTTGGCAGAACCACTTTGGGAAATTTTATGACAGCATCAATTAAAGCTGAACATATTCAGCCCCCATGGTCTAGCATTTCCACCTCTGGGCATGTGTCCAACATGAAAAGCATACACTATGTTCCAAAAGATACACACAAGGATGTTCACCACAGCACTATTGCGAGCAGCCCCGAACTAAAACACCCAGATGTCCATCAGCAGTAGACTAGATCCATAACGGGTGGTCTATTCATATGGTGGCATACTATACAATGTGAAGGAACAAACTAGAACCGGAAGAAACAATGTAGATGAATCTTGGGCAGTGTGGTTGGGAGGAGACAGAGACAGACACAGCAGAGGACAAAGAACCAACAAGATCACAGGATGATGGGTAACCAGGGTGAGATGGAGCATGGCCGTGGGAGGAGAGGCAGCTGGGTGCTTGGACACCAGTGCTGTCTAGTAGTCAGTGGTGGGTGGGAACGTACCCCCAACCCCTCAGAAATGATGCCCTCCCTCACTGCCCGGTGAGCCGTATTTAGGGAGGGATTAAAGAGGGAGGGCCTGACTGATGCAGAACCAACAGCCCACGGGAGAGGGGCAGAGAAGACACGGAACATCTGGCGATTGGTGGAAATCAGAGGAAGAGGGAACATACAGGCCCCTCAGGATGAGGGATGAAACTTAAAACCCCAGCACGGATTTTCACATGGGAGGGGCTGACTGAGTCTGGAAGTCTAGAGAGCTCTCAAACCTGGGCGACTGACTCTGGAGTTTCATGTGAAGTGAGCAGGGGAGATTAGATGTGGCATAGGGCCATCCGCTCCTCGAACTTCCCCTTAGCCCCTTCCTGCACTGGTGCAGGACTGCAGCAGGTCAGGCCCTCTCGGTCAGACATGACACAGACATGTGCAGAATGTCAGTGGCTAAGGGCCAAGATGGCTGGATGGGTAGGCACAAGGCAGGTGCTTACCAGCACTTTCTGAGTCAGCCTGAGAGGGGTCAGCTCCACCTGGAAGACTTCCTGAGGGAGGGAGCCCTGGAGCTTGGGAGAGGCCAGAGCACCTTCCAGATTTTGGGGGGAAAGGGTAGAGAGATGAGGGGACCTGAGTGTTGGGAAGGAGTGCTCACACCTGCTGTGACAGCCACATTTCCCACCAAACACCCCAAGTCTAGGGTGGACCTACTCTTGCTGCCCTGGCTGGGAACCCCCAAAAGTTGTGAAAGGACAGGCCTACTCCCCTGACCAGTCCCAGCCAGGGAAGCCTGGGTCTGGGGAAGGAGAGGCCATGGTGAGGCAGAGGGCCTGTCCTTTACCAGTGCCCTGGACCCCATGGGACCTGAGTCCCTCAGGACTGCAGACTGACATTCCCTTCCAGCACTGACCATGAACAGATGGGGGCTCCTCCAGGGGCAGGTGGGCAACTCCTCCCATTGTCTTCAGGGGCGTTTGTGGGGAAAGGGTGGCCTTGCAGGAAAGGGGAGCAGGTGTTTACCTGGTCAGGAGAGACTTGGCTGAAGTTCAGATTTAGCTACCTAAAGCACACCATGAGAGAGAGAGATGCTGTTTGTTCCTGTGCGACTGCCCCAAACCTCCCAGGCATGGGCGGGGGTGGGGTGGGGGGGGGGACATGCAGACACAGAGAAGGCTGAGGGTCTGGCCCTCAACACTTCCGAAGAATCCACAACCGCTTTTCCTGGCCTAGCCCGACTCCTTCCCCCAAGACTTGTAGGTGGGCCTGGGTTCCTGTCCCAGCCTGTCTGTGCAGAGATGGAGATGAGAGATGAGGACTGGGGGGACAGAGACAAGGAGGGAGCTGGGACAAGAGGGCGGAAGTAGGGTGACAGAGCCGAAGGAGGGGGCGAGGGAGAAGGCTCCAGAAGGGCCCTGGGAGTGGAGCAGCGCTGCCCTTCATCCTGGCCCAGAGGTGGGGAGCTGCACAGGTCCAGCCCCCGTCCACTGCCCACAGCCTGGGTCTTCACTTTCCTGGGGCCTGCCCCGCCCTTGCAGGTGGTTCTGGGTATGTGTCCAGGGGCCGTCGTGGGTGATGGGACCGTACTCTGGGAGGTGGCTGCCCACCGGCTCAGGGCTGTGGCCCCCACTCCTGTCAAGCTCCATGATTATCTTTTCCCGTCAGCTCTGCCTTGAGGGACAGCCTCCCACCCGGGATGGAAGGCAGGCAGCCGCTTATCTGACCCAGCCTGGCCCTGGGAGAGCCCCCGCTCTTGGGGGCCTGGATAATGTGAACCAGGGAGACCAGAGAGATCGCTCCTACCCCCATCCTGGGAGCCTGGGAGGCCCCCTTCCTGCCCCCAGTTTCCCAGTCTCTCCTCTGAGAGCAGGCCTGAGGCTTCTGGGCGGCAGCCAGATTCCTGCCGGGAGGGTGGGCTGTGGGAGGGATCTGCGGCCAGTAGCTACTGTTCTTCTGTGTGTCCCATCCCCCACGTGGGGTGAGCCAGGCTCCTGCCTCCTCCAGCTTCCCCTCCCTGTGTCCAGAGTCTCCTTGCCCGCGTGAGACAAGAGTAATGGACGCAGCCAGGGCCTGACCCAAGAGCCTTGGCTCCGGGCCCAGCACTAGGAACACTGTCCGTAAATATTTGGGGAGTGAATGTTGCCCGCCCCTCTGTACACAGCCGACTCCTTCCTGCAGCCACAGAAGGCTCGCGGGAACAGGAGGCCGCGGTGGGCATCCCCCTGCCTCCGAGCTGGGATCGGCATCAAGGATCGGCTGGGCACTCAACCAGGTCCGGCCACAGACAGGAACACGCTCTTCCTCTCTACCCACAGTGGCACCGCATCAGCTGTCCCCCCGCCTCTAGGCTGGACAGAGTCGGCTCCAGCTGGGAGACCCAAGCCTTCTCTCTCGGGTACAGAATCCTTTGCGGATGGGAGTTCTTTCTGAAATCTAGCTGCTGCCCTTCTGGGAGCCCTCAACTTGGTATTGGGATGGAAATGAACCCGCCCGGTCTTTGGAAAATAAACTATGGTCCTCACTCTGCTCTACTGTGCCCCTTTCTGGAGAGTTGTCTGCCTGTTGTCACTCTGGCTGGAAGGGTTGATCCCTGGGCAGATGCCTCGAAACTCCTTGGGGGTCCCCTTCCCTGCCCCACCAGGAGCCTGGAGGGGAACACACAGGGGGATCTTTCCACTTTCCTAGGGTGTCAGATTCAGATAACGAACGAGGATGTCTTTTGGAGGACATCTCTGGACAGCTCCCACAGCAGGCAGCTGAGAGTTTACCTGCTGCAGGGGGATGGCTGAAGTAGTCTCAGGGTGCTCCCTGCCCACACTCCTGGGGATCCAGGAGAGGCTGTGGATGCAGGGCTGCACTGGGCTGGGCTGTGGGACAGGAACGCTGGGGTCAGGGCTGGGAAGAAGGCAGCTGCGTGCGCTTTTCCAACGTCGCTCCCTTGTCTAGAGCTCGATATCTAACCTCATTTCATGAGACTGCCTTGGCCCACTGTCTCATTCTGTAAAATCAGGCAAGTTATTGCAGAGCTTTAGAGCTCAGTTTCCTCATCTGTAAAATGGGGGTAATAAGAGTACCTGCTTCATGGGATTGCTTTAAGGGGCAGATGAGGGGCACTTAGCGTGGGATAGAGTATACACTAAGTACACAATAAATGTTAACCATTATGACTGAGGTTTTCAAGACTTAAAAGCCAAATTCCCCAAGTTCTCTCAGCCCTGAGCTCTGGGTGTGCTTCTCATGGCCTGGGGGAGGGGGGCTATGCAGGAATTAAGGTACTCTGGGACCGGACAGGCTCCTGCTCCAACCTGGCTCTGATCAGGTCAACCTGCTCCTACCCACTATTGCCCCCCACCGCCCTGGCTCCTCTAGGTCTCCAGATCTGGTGCCTTCCCCCAACCCCCTCCAGCCTTGCCAGGCTGATGCCCATCCCACTTCCAGGAAAAGGGACATAAACACAGGATGAATGAGAGCTCCCAGCATCCTCTCCGGAAGCACCAGGATGGTGGGGAGCTCCTGTCTGGGTCAGGGAGGGTCTGGGACTTCCTAGGGCTTGGGTGGGGGAACCCAGGGAGGAGGGAAGCACCCTTTCCAGGAGCCAAAGAGAATGAGGCAGAATGGTCCCCCCCAACACACACACACACACAACAAAGGTCATGTTCAGACCCCTGCACCTGCCTGCACACACAGCGGGTGTGAAGTGGTATCTCACTGTGGTTTTGATTTGCCTTTCCCTGATGACTAATAATGCTGAACATTTTCCTAAGTGCTTATTGGCCATTTGTGTATCTTCTTTGGAGGAAAGTGTATTCAGATGCTTTTAAACCACCTTTCTGTCACCAAGTCGTTAGGCTGTCCTTCCTCCTTCCAATCTCCCCTGTTCTCCCTTGGAGCCCAGCTTTAGCCAGACCCTCCCCCACTGCGTGAACATTCAATGGCTTCCCATTGCTTGTGGCCAAACTTGCCAAACTGTGTTCTGTGAAATGTGTTTTGGAAAAAGCAAAGAGAAGTTCCTCTGGAAATGGTTCCATGGTAAACTATGGTCATCGTCTTGGGAAATGCTGCAAACTCAAACACACTCCAAGTTTGCCAACGCGTGTCGGCTCAAAGCGTGCCCCAAGCAAAAACTCCCCGCCCGGACCCAGAATTTCCTAAATGAACATGCTGATAGCTTCACACCCTGCCTTGTATTTTCTCTTTTACAGCGTTACTGAGATACAATTCACGTGTCATACAACTTGCTCAACACATACAATTCAGTGGCTTTGAGTATATTCGCAGTCATGCAGCCCTCACTGCAATCGATTTTGGAACATCTTCCTCACCCCAAAAAGAAACCCCATACATCCCCTTTAGCCATCATCCCCAACCTGCTCCCCCATTCCTCCCCCTGGACCCTAGGCAACTACTAATGTGTTTTGTGTCTCCCTCTTTGCCCATTCTGGACATTTCATATAAATGGAATCATACTATATACAGCCTTTCATGACTGGCTTCTTTCTCTCAGCAAAATATCTCCAAGGTTCGACCATACTGTAACGTGTATCAGCACTTCATTCCTCTTTATGGTCAAATAACAGTCCGGTGTGTGGACGTGATACATTTTGCTTGTCCATTCATCAGTTGATGGACATTCGGGTGAGTTTTACTTCGAGGCTATTATGAGCAAGGCTGCTATGAACATCCGTGTACAAGCTTTTGCGGAGATGTATGTGTTCATTTCTCTTGGATGTACACCAGGGAGAGGAATTGCTGGACCAAAGGGTGACTCAATATTTAACTCTTTGAGGAAATGCCAGACTGTGTTTTGAAGCAATGACATCATTTAACATCCCCCACCAATGGTGCACAACGGCTCCGAGTGCTCAGCAGACCGACACTTATCTGATTTTTTGGTTCTAGCCATCCTCGTGAGCGTGAAGTGGTATTTCAGTGTGGCTTTCACTTGCATTTCCCTAATGACTAGCATCTTCTTCTAGGCTTGTGGGCCGTCTCTCTGCCTTGTTTGGAGAAATATCTATTCAGATCCTTTGCCCGTTTTTCAAGCTGAATTACTCGTCTCTTTATTATTGAGTTTTAAGAGTTCCTTATATATTCTAGATACCAATCTCTTATCAGATACATGATTTAGAGCTATTTTATTCCATCCTAGGGGTTATCTTTTTGCTATGGTGAAGGTGTCCTTTGAAGCACTTGGAAGTTTTAAAGTGTGAAGCGCAGTGTCTTAGTCCATTCAGGGATGTTGTGGCGAAATACCACAGATGGGGAAGATTGTAAACAACAGACATTTGCGGCTCACAATTCTGGAGGCTGGAAGTAGAAGATCAGGGCATGAGCATGGTGGGGTGAGGCCTTCTTGCAGGTGCAGATTTCTCCCTGTAGCCTCACACGAGGCTAGGGAGCCTCTTCTCTACGGGCACTAATCCCAACTATGAAGCTCTGCTCTCTCTACCTAATCACCTCTCAAAGGCCCCACCTCCTAATACCTCCACGTTGGGGATTAGTATTTTAACATATGAATGTCAAGGAGGGTCGGGGGAGAGGAGGAGGGGCCGGACGCAAACATTCAGACACTGGCATTTGGTTTCCGTCTATTTTCTTTTGTTGCTTGTGCTTTTGGTGTCGCATCTGAGAATCCATTGCCAAATCCAAGATCATAAAGATTTACCCCTGTGTTTTCTCCTAAGAGTTTTATAGGTGTAGCTCTTGCATTTAGATCTTTGATCCATTTTGAGTTAATTTTTGTCTGTGATCTGAAGTAGGGGTCCAGCATCGTTCTTTTGCCTGTGGACATCTAGTCCTCTCCGCCATTCCCCTTTGTATATATATATATATATTTTTTAAAGATTTTATTTATTTATTTGAGAGAGAGTGAGAGCTAGAGAGAGAGAGAGAGCACACACAAAGGGAGAGGGAGAAGCTAACTCCCCGCTGAGCATGGAGCCCACTGCAGGGCTCGATCCCAGGACCCTGAGATCATGACCTGAGCTGAAGGTAGATGCTTAACCGACTGAGCCACCCAGGCTCCCTGTTTCCCGCCCCCTCCCCACGATGTATTTATACATATAAATACTGGATGTATTTATAAAACATCCAATAGCAGCTCATGGAACTCTGGGGGAGCACTAGATGGGAAATGCCAATCTACAAGATCAGATCCAAGTTTCTTAGCCTAACCAAAGCCCTTCACCCTCTGCACCCAACTTACTTCTTTCCACCTTGTCTGGACTGGCCTCCTGTGGCTCCTCAGGCTCCTACTGGGTTTTCCTGCCTCTGTATCTAAGGACACACTGTTCTGATGCTTCCCCCACCAAACCCCAGCCCTGCACACACACACACACACACACACACACACACACACACACACACATCACCCATCTTTGCCTGCTGAAATTCACTCATCTCTAAGAAATAATAATAGCTGACATTTATTGGGCACTTGCTACGTACCATTTTCCTAAGCAAATTATTTGCATTATCTCATTTAATTTTTACAATAATCCTGTGAAGTATATACTCCTATTATCTCCCTCTTATAGATGAGGAAATTGAAGTTGAACATGAGTAAGGAACTTGCCCGAGGTTACTCAATCAGCAGGTGATGGAGGGAGAATTTGAATCCAGGCCATCTTGCTCTTAACAAATCACCACCCTCCCACAACCTTTGCTTATTACTGCCACTCTGCCCACCACTTCATTAGTACAAAAATATATTTACTGAGCTCTACTATGTATTTTGCTGAAATAACAAATTAGTGAGTGAGTAGAAGAATTAATAGAACTGCATTGTCAGAGCTGGAAGGGACCCAAGCTGTGATGGGCATTCCAGGATAACAACTTAATCTGATGGATAGGGAGGTTCTGAGACTCGTCCAGCGTCACAAGGTGGGGGGCAGAAACCGTGTCAGGACCAAGTCTCTTCACCTCCAGCCTGGCAGTTTTGACACCACACTCGCCACCCGCCGTCCCTCCTTTCAACACACATCTATCTAGTGCCTTCTCTGCGCCCTGTGCCAGTCTGAGCTCCATCCAAGGCAAACAGGACAAGACCCCTAGAATCCCGCTCTGTCTCTCCTCCTGGGACAGTGGGGGCTTAGGTCTTGTAGGGCTCCTCCTGGGCTTCAAGACCCTCCTGGCCATCCCTGGGCTCCAGCCCAGCTTTCTCTGTTCTCTTGCAGAGAGCACCGGGAATGGGAGGCGGCAGTTGGCCAGGGGCACAGGGCGGGCCGGGAGGAAGGACCCCGGGTCCGGTTGACTTCCTGGCACCCTTGTTTGCCGCGTGCCCCTGGCTTCTGGTGGCTGTTTCCGCCCCGCCCACCGCCTCCCTGGATGCGTGGGCAGCTGGCCCGAGCCTGGAATCCTCCCACCATTCCCTGTTTGGGCTGCCTCTCCGCTGGGCCCTCCCCTCAGAGCCCCCAGATCTGGATTAGAATCCTGCTCCCCTCACCAGTGCTGTGACTTTGGGCATGCCACTTTGCCAGTCTGGGCCTTTGTTTTCTTCTGGAAAGGGAGATAATAGGACTGACCCCACAGGCTTGTCATGAAGAATAAAGGTCGTAATCTACATGAAGGGCTTGGCCCAGTGAGACACCCAATAAAAACGGCTATCCCTTTTCTCAGGCCAGTTCTCCCCATTTTCCTCCTCCAGGAAGTCTTCTACGATGCCCACTCTCCACTGTCTCCCCACCCCTGTGTTGGAGTCCCACTCTGAGCCCTGGGGAAGGCGAACCAGGCTCCTCTGTGATCCTGGGGTGTTGAGATGGGGTTCCCCAGGTGCTGATACCCCTGCTAGCTCTTAGGGTTCCACTTCCTGGACATGGAGATGTCCATGCCCCAAATGAATGGAGTCAAAGGGAACCCACAAGGAGCACGATGAGTTGTTTGATGGACCAGAGAAGATTCAATGATGCATATCATTGACTTCCAACCCAAGCAGAGCACTGTAGTAGTAGCTATTGGCAGGGTGGTGAGAGAGAGAGGGTCTCAGCTTGCTTTTCCTGGGAGTCAGGACTGTTGGGAGATAGACAACTACTGTCACCCCCACCACCATCTCAATAAAAAATAACATTTATTGACCTATTTACTATGTGGCAGGCACTGTGCAATTCTCATTTACTCTCCACCCTGACTCTGTGGTTAGCGTGCTCTTAACTCCAGTGTGCAGATGGAGAGACTGAGTCACAGAGAGCTTAAGCGACTTTGCCCAAGCTTATAAGTGACATATGGCCCAACGTGACAAGCGCTCTATCTGAGGGAAAAACAGGGTTATCCTGGAGCAGAAAGCATCTGTGGAGGCCCGGGGAGCCAGAAAGACGGTGGACCTCAATTCTCAATTGGCTTTGATGGAAGGGGAGCTGTCAATGGGCAGGAAGATGTTGGGGTGTTGCTTGCAGGTGGAAGGAACACCCTAGGCACACCCTTTTCTTGAGAAAGGGGTGAGCAGGATTTGGAGATGAAGATCCCCCCCGCCCCCCCAGGCTGGGGCCATGGGGAAAGGATGGGAGCGTGGAGTGCGAGGACCAAAGGTAAGCAGGCGGTCATGGAGGACCTGAAGACTCAGGCTGAGCTGCGCAGCTGAGTTTTTTAGGCTTGGTTCTGTAAGTTGTCCAAGGTCGTTTTTTGTTTTTAAGATTTTGTTTATTTATTTGAGAGACAGAGAGAGCGCACGAGCATGAGCTGGGTGGGGAGCAGAAGGAGAAGCAGAATCCCTGCTGAGCAGGGAGCCCAACTTGGGGCTTGATCCCAGGACTTGAGCCAAAAGCAGATGCTTAACTCACCGAGCCACCCAGGCACCCCAAGGTTGGTTTTGAATAGGGTCAGGGTAGGAGGGCCTCTGCAGCCAGATAATGATTGTCTAAGGGAAGAGAGGGGAAGGGCACAGTGTGTGGTCCCATGCCAGGTGCTCCCCAGGTATGATCTCAGTCAATCTCCTAGCTGTCCCAGGGTTGGGCATGATCATCACCTCTTTGCAAAGAAATTGAGGCTCAGAGGTGACCAAAAGTGAGTTAGAGGCTGATATGCATTAGGGTAGCGGATCCCACTGCCTGGCGAGTGTAGGGATACAGTGTACTGAACCCTAAGGCTGTCTGTGGGAGCAGAGAGTAGGGCAGACATGGAATGAATGAAGTGGGGGCCTTTGGGGTTGTAACCGAAGTCACCAAGAGAGCAAGAACAATAAGAGAGCTAGATGGAAGAAAGGACAGAGCTGGGGGACCTGGAGTCCCGGGTGCAGGTGGAGCATGGCCTGTGGCAGTTGGGGCCCCGGGGACCATCTCAGGGTAGCTTGCTGTGGCCCCAGCCTGACTGCAAGGAGCCAGGCTGCCATGGCCCGGTTGACATCCAGGCTGAGGCTAATGCTTCTGGGGAAAGGCCCCTAAGAACTTCCCTCTGCTGGTAGGTTTGGATGCACCACTTTGGGGTCCATCCTGGGCTCTGGCCTCCTTATCTCTCTCCACCCCTGTCCTGGGGCCTCTGGCAGATGGCCGGGCAGACTTGCACCTCCACCTAGGAGGCCCTAGAGGTCCCGCAGACGCATGAGCCATCCCTGCCACTGACCTATCCCCGCGTCTGTCCCCTGCACCCACCAGCCACCAGCTCACCCAATAGGCGTCTATGTCTATCTCTGCAATAGGGCAGGGCCTCATGCTTTCTCAGTCCCTCCCTGCATCAGCCCCAGATGGGTCTTTCGAATCCACAAAGGCTCTCAGCTCATGGTCAGGTGGGAACCCATCCGTTCCCTTCAGTTCCAAGGCCAGCAAGCTGAAGCCTTTGCTGAGCATGTCCCTTCCAGCCTCTGTGCTTGTGATCACTGCCCCGCTGCCCAGCCCACGGCACGTCACTAGGCCCGGGCCCTTCTGTGCGCCGGCTTGTCCTCCCCCATGCCATACCACTGGGTTCCGTCTGGCTCCGCAGTCGAGCCTCCCAGCTATTGTTGGGAGGGCTGCCCAGAGCAGTTCTGCCACTGAGGGAGTGGCCTTGTCATCCCTCAAGCGACTCTTCAGAGGAGCCCAGGACAAGGTGGCAAAGGGCACCTCCAGAGGGAAAAGGCCAGGACTCTGGGCACTGTTTTGCAGGAAAGTGAAATCCCTCCCTCATTATCCCATCATGCTAACAGTTAACCAGGGAGGGCAGTGCCAGGGGCCTGTCTGGAACCCCTGCCCGCCCCTCCCACCCCCATGAAATCATTCTTTGTCCCAGCTCTGGCTTTTTCCCTCCCTCCTCCTACCTTCATGCTGCCTGATTCATTTATCCCCCAGGGCCCGGTTTCTGTGAGCAATGCTGTAACATCCTGCCCCGTCCCTGCCAGGGAGCCCACGTGCTACCCCATCAGGTACAGCGCCCCGCCTTTTAATAGGAACTTCGGGAGACAAGGCCTTAGGCCACAGAAAGGTTGCCTAATGGTGAGAATTTCTGTGATCCTGGCAGGAAAGGAAAGGGCCCTTAATGAAGAACGGAATTTCTACTACCTCCCAGATCAAACTCCAGGGTGCCCTGCCTCGCACATCAGACTGGGGGGCGCGGCGCTGAGAGCAGGGCTTGTGCCCTCCCCCTGCCGCACCCCTCCTCCCCACCCCTGCTGCCCTGTAGTTTGCTCCTTAGCTCACTGCAGGCAGATTGCAAATCAGGGGTAGCTGGCTTCACTGCCCCACTGTAGTGGTTCACACAGGGGTGAGGTCCACAGTCAGGCCCCAGGGGGGTGGGGTGCTGGGAGGAGGAGCAAGGCCAGGGAGGAGGCTCCAACCTGTTACTCAGGGACCAGCTGGGTCCGGAGTGGGTGGGGAGGAGGAAGTGAGTCAGTGGGCACAGCGATTCATGCCTCAGAACTCCGACTTTCCTTTTCAACCCACTGAGCCAAGACATTTGTCCCAACAGGATCTAGGCTTGGGGAGGGGACAGTGGCAAGAGGCTATTTATGAGACAGAGTTGGCCTCCCACTCACCTCTCCTGGGTTCTCTGTTTTAGGGCCATGAAGTGTATGTGGCCAATTGAATTCAGCTGGACATGCAGTGGTTGGAGACCTCCTGTGTCTGAGGGACTGTCATGGCTGCTGGAAACTCGGGTGTTGTCAACAGTGAGCACAAGTACCATGTCGTGAGCGACTTCTTGGCCCCAGTTCTGCTATTTTCCCACAAACCTGTGAGTCTGGTATCTATAATCACACTGCAAACCCAGACTAGAATTCATTGGATGGGCTGGAAGATTCGAGAGTGACTGCAGGTCACCCCCACCGTCCCCCCCCCACACCATTGCCCCACAAGCACTAGCCCTAAAATGCAATGTGGTGCAGGTTTAGGTTGTTTACATTTGAGAGCTCTCCGAATGTGGGGCCAGGATGAAAGCTCGGCCAACCCCAAAGATGCCCTGCTTCATCTTTGACACCCCTGAGGGTTCTCAGCTCTGGGCCGGTACCTAGTAGGGTGTCAGTGAATGTTGGAAGCTGACAGATTCTGAGCCAAGGACGGGGCGCCTGCCTGAACGTATCTAGGTCACAGGAGAAAGGAAATCTGATAAACCCATTCATGCTTCATTGCTCCTCCCTCCCTCCTCAGTAATTTGCATTTTCAACTCAGATCAGAGATAGAGACCTGAGTCTTAATTCAATAGCAAAGCTTTGGTCCACTTAGTTCAACAAATCTTAGGAGCCTTGGGATACACAAGATGCCGGCTGGGAAATAAGGAGACATCTCCTCCAGCCCTTTCATTGCACAGATGGGGAAATCGAGGCTTGGGGGAGTAAAGTAACTTGCCCAACGTGAGAGGGCTGAAGAGAGCCCGCACTCAACACACAAGGCACCTCAATTCTGCTCCATCTCTCTCTCCTCCAGCTGCCCATGCACAACCTGTCTGCACTCCGACCTTCCTGTGAGGAGTGAGTGAGCAAGCAGTGTGCTCCGGGGCTCTGAGAGAGGGAGATGGAGGGGGGGGTCCCCCAGAGGAAGGCTAATGCAAACCTAGCAAGTGCTGAATAAACCAAGGCACCTTTATAGAATCTTGACGTTGTCTCGTGGTGACTGAGAAAACTTCACCCCAAACCAGGCCCCAGTAACTCTTCTGCTTTCTTCTCTCCCGAGGCTCCGTCCTGCTAGTCCTTCCCTTCTCCCTTATCCATATATTCCTCCTCCAAGAAGCCTCCCTGCCTCCACAGCAGAACCCGTAGTTGACTTGTTTTCACCGTCCCTCGCAGAAGCAGACAGACCCCACCCAAGATTTTGCTTGATGTCAAGACTGATGATGCCACACACAGGCCAAGAGGGTATTAAAAAGTTTATTATTTACATAATTGAGGTCTCTGGGGAGAGCAGGGCTGGCCTGTTGAGCAAGATCTGAAATGGCCTGAGAAAGCAAGGAGAGGAGATGGCCTTATTGTGGTTAGGGACTGAGATCAAGGTGAGCATTTGTGCGGGGAAGAGGTTCAAATCCCCCATGGCCACCAAAGAAGGGAACATGGCCCCCAGGCTTTGTTATCAGCTTGTCCAGCTGTGGGGCAAAGGGGGAGAGGTGGGGCTTACAAGCTGTCAGCTGTCAAACATCAAAAAAAAAGGGACTCTGATTCCTTTTCACATGTGTTATTCATGTGCCCTTGTTTCTCTCTCTCTACTTTTCCAGGTGGGGCCCTTCTCCACGGAGAAGAGTTGATATGACAAAGTCAACTGAGGGATGAGATCAGGCTGTGGATGATATGTCACTGGAACCAGGGGACTTCAGACCATCATCATGAACTTGAAGTTTCTCTTTCTGCATCTCTCCAGCTCAGAGACCCTTCCAGTGCCCATGTCTCCTTCCAGCTCCATGCCGTCTCCCCCAGATCTCTCTGACACTCCCCCACATTCCTTCACTCGAGCCCTCCGCCGCTCTCAGACACCCTGCTCCCACTCCCACATTCCCTCAGAATACTCCCCTGGAGTGGAAAAACCATCCCTCATCCTTTTCCGGCTCCCAGCCCTGGGATCGGACATACTGGTCATTCCTGTTTGGGATGGCCAAAGAGATAATGCCTGGCATAGAGCCCATCTGCCATCACAGGATTCTCAAAGCTGTTTCAGGTGGGACTCCTTGCCCACACAGAGCATCCACCCTGGCCCCTGCCCTCCTGGCCCCAGCTGTCTCCTCTTCTCCAGGAATAAGGTGGAGGACCCAGCAACCAGCCCAAAGGAGAACAGGGTAACTGGTCAACTTCCATACAGGTCAGCTTTCTGTTCCTTGCCCCCAGATGTCTCCTAACACTGCAGGCCATGGGCCACAAGGCAGACCCACGGGGAGGGGCTGGGTGGCTCTGGGAGTCCCAGCTTGGGAACAAATGCTATCCTAAGGGCAGACAGGGATGAACACCACAGAGAATGCTGTTATTGCAGTTGCTTTTGTTCAGAAGCATCTGGCTGTCTGACCAACATCTGCCTGGGACTCGTCACTTACAGATGCAGCTGTGGTGAGTAGCTTCCAGTCCTAGCTCTGCCCCTCTGCAAGCTGTCAGACCTTGGACATCCAGGTTTCCTCCTAAGTCAAATGAGGCTGATAATCCTAACCTCACAGGGAGGACAGGAGGATGAAATAAGAGTCTGCACGTGAAATGATTCATTAACTATAATGTTCAAGTCCCCTTCCAGGCTCTCAATCTAATTTTGTACTCTGACTCTTTCTTCCTTTCCTTAGGGAGGGTGTCAAATTGTACAAACTTAAGGCCCCCCCAAGCCTAGACCCGCCCTGAGTATCGTACAAATGTCAATGATTTGCGTAAGAGGTCAAGAAGGACTCCGAGGTCAGATAATACAGGACTAAAATCTAAGCTGTGTGGTCTTCACCAAGTTGCTTAACCTCTCTGAACCTCAGGTTTCTCGTCTTAAAGCAGATAACCCTCAAAGATTGTTGTGCAGATTTAATCTAATAATCTTTTAAAGCACTTAGCATAGTTCCCGCTGCATGAGCACTTTTTTTTGGGGGGGAGCACTTTCTACATAGTTGTTTTTTATTATTATAAACTTTCAGAGACAGGGACTCTAAATCAAACTGCAAGAGTGAGGGCTGAAGGCTGAATTTCTGGGCCAAAAGAAAAAAATTCCTTCAGCCTGAAGAAAAGAATATTCAGGGGAAGTGGGTCTTTGTGCTGCACTATGAGAAATCCGAGTTCGATTCAAGAAAGTACATAGTGACCTCTTGAAGTTCCCTTTCAGTTAGGTTCTTCTGAGGATGACGGGACCTTTGGGCCCCGCCCACTTACCTCCACCTGGCGCCACCCACTACACACCTATGGAGGCTGGCGTCCCCGCCCAGTCTCCAAACACTCAGGCTGAGCCTGGGTAGAAGGAGGAGAAGACTTTTGGGAATCTGTGGGGCTGGGCCCTGAAGGCAGGAGTGTATGAGATATGGGTACAGTGTGGGCCCAGCTCCCTGGCCACACAGTGCATTCTAAGGAGAAGGGACTCATTTCCACTCCGAAGGGTTTATAAGGGATACCAGAAGGCGGAGCCCTTAGGGGGAAGCGCTGTCTTGTCGCTTATCACAATTAGCAATGCTTGGTTAGTACCACTGAATAAATAAATATCTGTCTGGCTTTACTGAGGGACCATATCCAGCCCGGATCAGGGTGGGTGGGGGCGGGTGGGCAAGAGAAACACATCTCGACAAGGACAGCGAAGGGCCTGGGTGCGAGGAAGAACGCCCAGAGACCGCCAACCGCCTCTCAGGGACTCCCAGCGCGGCGGAGGCGATGCCGGCATTCCACCCAGAGGCGCGCGGACGCCTCTTCCCAGATGCGCCACCGCCGGGGCTCTCCAGCGGGCCCGCAGAGGTGGCCGCGCCTGCAACGGCCTTTCCAGCCGCAGTAGCAGCCGGAGCAAAGCAGCCGGACTAATCCCACCCCCGGCCCCGCCCGTCCAATCCATCTTGCTCGGGAGGTGACGCTTCCTGGGAGAAGCAAGGGGCGGAGAGGGGAAATCCAAGCTTTTGGGGGCTCCCGGCAGGTGTTTGGGGGAGAGGGCGGAGCCTGGTTAGGGAGGATGAGGAGGGAGGGGCCGTGCTGCCCCTTTAAGAGGCGGTGGCAGAGCCGAGACCTTTTCTCTTTCCCCGGAAGGAAAGCGGAGCCCGGGCTGGGCGCGCAAGGTGGGGAGGTGCGGGCTTGGGCGTGGGGAGGCGGGGCGCGCGCGGAGGGGACCGCTCCCTCCGGTCTTCCTTGCGGTCGACGGCTCTGCGTTCCCAGATCCGCCGCCGAGCCGGGATCGAAGGCTACAGTGCGGCCGAGGGGGCGCGGCCGGGACGAGCTGGGGGCAGGGTGCCCGGGGCGGGGGGCGGTGACCCGCCGGCCGGGCGGGCGGGAGAGTAGACCCGCGAACCTCGGAGAGATTCAATCTGAGAGCGCAGACCCTGAGCGGACGTGAAACTGACCGGAGCTGGGGGCCAGAAACTTCTCAGCGCTGCCGGGCTCAGCGACGCAGCCCGCCCCAGTGTTCTCCGGTGGCGCGGGGAGCAGGTGAAGCGGTCCTCACTCCAGGCTCCACGCCCTCACGCGCTCTCGCCCCGGCCCCCGCCCCCGCAGCCATGGGCCCCGGCCCCCGCCGCGCCGCCTGCGTCCCGCGCCCGATGCTCTGCGCGCTCGCCTTGATGGTAGCCGCCGGCGGCAGCGTCGCCTCCGCCTTCAACCTGGACACCCGATTCCTGGTGGTGAAGGAGGCCAGGAACCCGGGCAGCCTCTTCGGCTACTCGGTCGCCCTCCACCGGCAGACGGAGCGGCAGCAGCGCTACCTGTAAGTGAGGCCGGCGGGGGTGGGGGGTGGGGGGGAGAGTGTGTGTGCAGGTTGCGGGTCCATCCAGAGCCGAGTCGCAGCCTGGCTTCCAGGCCCGCGGGCGGCGGGCTGTAGTGAACGGGAATTAAGGGGGCGGGGGGTACGTGGGCAGCCCTGCCCTGCCCAGGTCTGGCGGGAAGTGGAGGAATTGGGTGTGGGATGGGGTCAGCAATCACTGGCAAGTGCTGACCCGGTCAGAGCCTGTCTAAACTCAGCCCCTCAGCCCTTTAAACCTCTCTTGAAAGTAGAAGTGGGATCCCCGTTTCCTGAGCCTCCTCCCACTCTGTCGACCTTAACGAATGTACGAATACTTCTCTCCAGGGCTGGGACCTGGGAAAAACTGCAAGGTGAACACCCAGTGAATCCCTCTTCCCGATTTCCTGGGAAGAACCTGTGGGCATATGTATTTAAGCGCACCCGGGCCTTTGCACCTCGTGTTTAGTCAGCCGGCCCTGCCAGCCACACCCTCTGCAGAGCCAGACTGGAGGGCCTTCGCTGCTGCTTGGTGCTTGGCTGTTGCAGGGTGAGGTGATGCATGAGTCTAGCCATTTGGAACTGTCCAGGAGCTCCCTCTGACCCCTTGAGGATGGGGAAGTAGAGGGAGCTGTCCCAACTCCTCCTTGGTCTCCTGCCCCCCACCTCACCCCCAGCAGGGACGCCCTGCCACCAGACATCTTCCCTGCATTCCACAGATTCATGTTGAATCTTCAACCCTGAGTGTGTTTGTTTTGGTTTGAAGAGTGAAATGGTGTTTTTCTCTTCTGTTCCCCTTCCCCGACAGCTGTAAGGAGAAGGAGGGGAAGAGCTACCCACAGGGGAGAGGAGCAAAGGAGATTGCATCCAGCTGTCCATGTCACCCCCCCCACCCCCCGCTGCCACCGACATACTCCTGCCTAGAGGGGCAAGTCTAGGTTTCAGAAGCTTTTCTGCCCTGGGCTCCGGTGCTCAGGTTGGCAGCTGGGGGAGGGGAGGCTATCCCAGGAGGGAAGGAGTTAGGACAGGTCAGGCAGGTCCCACCTACCTCTTTGGGTCAGGGGACCTACCAGACATCTACCCCTACCTGGTGTCTAACTCTGCTGAGCAAGAGGATGTGGTCTGATCAGGGTGTATTGAAACCTTTCCCAGCTCTGGCTGGGGCCTGCAGAAACTTGAGGAACCTTGGAATGTCCAAAGTTCAAACTCTGCCCCAGCCTTGGCCTCTGCCCTGCTGGCCCAGCCCCTGTGCAATCTACCTACCTACTCGGCCTCTGTCTACGTTCTGCAGAGGCTAAAGCCACCACACCCTTCCCAGCTCAGTGCCCACAAGTGCGGGCTGCCCTCGGCCAGCCCTTCATCCTTCGGAGACCCTAAAAGTGACCATCAGCGCAAGTTTTTATATTGGTGCTCTTTCTGCCCCAGCCCAGAAAAAAGATTTTTAGAATTTCTTTTTTTTCCCAAGATTTTATTTACTTATTTGAGAGAGAGAGAAAAAACAAGTGCGCACGAGCAGGGGGAGGGGCAGAGGGAGAAGCAGATTCCCCGCTGAGCAGGGAGCCTGGCATGGGGCTCGATCCCAGGACCCCAGGATCATGACCTGAGCCAAACGCAGACGCTTAACTGACTGAGCCAGCCGGGTGCCCCAGATTTTTTAGACTTTCAATACTGAATCTGCATGACATGAGGGAACGCAGTGTAAAAAGATCAGGAAAGCGAGAGTAAATAATGAAAAGCTGGAGTAGATAATGGACTCTGTAAACCCCACCCCCCACCCCCCACCCCCCCTACCCGCTATGTGACCTTGAGCAAGATATTTCCCTTCTCTGGGCCACTTTTCTGCAAAGAGGGGTTGGACCTGGATCTATATTCTCCTTCCTGCCTCTGTTGGCCTCTAAGAGGCAACCCGGCACTGGGGAGGGAGAAGAGGCGCCAGAGTCCCCCTGCCAGTTTCCAGTCTTGGATCTGTCACTAATATCTGAGTCTTAATGTCTCCACGGGGCAGGAGGGTGGGGGGGGGGACAACATGCCTTCTTCATGAGCTGCCAGTGGGGCTCCAGTGTGTGTAAGCCGCTCTGCACGTGCCTGCATCTCGGGGGAGAAGTTTAGGGCTCTTGTGCCAAAGCCAGGCCAGTATTACCCATGGGCCTCACCCAAGGTGGCTGAGCAGAGGGGCTCTACTTTTCTTCCTGGGCGGCTAGAGATAGCATTACGCCTGCTAAGAGCCTAGAAGGTTCTAAAACTCATGAACCGTGGAGAGGCAGGTAGTTCTAGATAGAGTTCTGGGCCATTCTCTCAGGTATCCTCTCTTTCCCGAGGGGTGGTTCTCTATCTTGGCTCATCTCCTCCTCTCACTGAATTCTGCCCCTTGGCCCTTTGGGAGGGCCAGCTGGGCCAGCTGTGTAGCCAGATGTGAACAGCTGCCTGAGTGCACAGCTTAGGGGAACCAACAAGTCAGGTCTTATTTTCTGTTAGCCTACAAGCCCTTTTGGAAAAGAGGAGAGGTTTCCTGATCCTGAACAAACTCTTAGCCTGGGGTTCCTAGAAGGTCTGCAGGAGATGCGGGGGGCTCCTGCAAATACATGAAAATCATGCGTCTGGGGGCACGGGGAGGGGAAGAGTGTGGCGTTCGTCCTATTCTCAAAGAAGGACTTATTCTAGAAATGGTTAAAAACCCAGGTGGGGGCCCTCTTCGTTCCCCATTGTCTTTATCTCTGGACCAGAGTTAGGGAACTCCCACAACATCAGAGTTCACCCCAACCCAGGCCCCGACTTCCCAGTCACCAGAAGTGAGGGGTGAGGAGCAGGGCCAAGGACCAAGGTGCTTTGGGCTTCTGGGTGAGATGTGTGACAAGCCCTGGGGAAGCAGAGACTATTCCTCTGGGAGCTGGTCCCTGACCCCCAGCCCTCAGCACCTGCCCTGTCGCTCCCTCCTGGGAATCCAGTTGTCCTGGTCTGGCCTGACCTTGTGGGCTATGGAAGATACCTCTGGGGCTCTCTCTCTCCCCTTTGCCCTTGTGTGGAATTGAGGGTGTCTGCGGAGCCTGGGGTGGGGGTGGATGTGGCTCCTGGCCGATGAGGTCATATCTGAGGTAGGTAGGAGCGGGGCTTACCTTCCGTTCTCTCCTAAAACATGTTTCCCTGGGCAGGGGCAGGCACCTGGCAGCCTCTTTCTCATGCCAGAGGAAATGGGCAGAACAGCTGTGGCTGCGGGCAGAAGGCCTGCACACGGAGCGCCCCGTTCCTCTGGCTCTCTCCAGTGACCAGCCCAGGCCAAGGAGCTTGAAATTGGGCAGGAGGCAGGGGAAGCCTGATCTTGTAGAAAAAGAAGTGGAAGGGGGTTGGCCAGAGCTGAACAAAGGAGGAAGAAGATGTCTGTTGCAGCACAAGGGATGGAGGGTAGATGATACGGAGAACACCCCAAGGGATCAAATATGGAAAAGATACTAAGGAGTCAGCAAGAGGGAGAAGAAGTGAGAAAAACAGCCTTGTTTGGGGCCAAGGCCTCTTTCTCCAGTCCTCTCTCATTCTCTTGCTTCCTCCAGCCTGTTGCTCTGGTTCTAGAGCTGAGTCACCAGAGGGGAGAGGGGGCTGGGTGGGCAGCGTCAGGGCGACGTAGGGGGAGGATGGAGAGGCCTGCGAGTCCGCTGCCATGGGAGCGGGAGCCTCTGGGGAGATGGCTAATTCGGGCAGCAGGATGGGCACAGAGCTGGGATCCAGCATCTGAGAGCTGCCCCTCCCGCACCCCTGGTCTCAGAGCTGAAGCAGCGCCCGGCGCCACCGGCCTCCCAGCCTGAAGTGGCAGGGAACCCTGAGGAGTGAGGCATGGGGGCCTGTGGTCTGAGTGCTGGCCCCTGTTACCCTCCAGGTTAACTGGAAGCTTCCCAGGCGCCTCCCTGAATCTTACAGGCGGTATCTCTGAGCATCACCCCACCCCAGTGCCCCCCAGGGAGCCTTCTTCTCTTCGGGGTGAGCCAACCTGGTGCCTTGAATGCTCCTGGGCCCCATTCCCCAGCCTCCTCTGATTCTGCTGTTTTCGGCTTGGCTGTTACATTAGCTTTGAGCGCCCCCCCCTCCCCAGGAAGAGCGATGGAACGGGGGTGAGGAAGTGCTTTTATGGAATGTGGAGTTCATGGGCTCCCCAGAGGCCAGGAGGGGCTGTCTGGCTGGAGCCAAAGATGAGGCTGAGGAGCTGTTGGAAAGCCCTTGAGAGGTCATTTCATCCATCCCCCTAGCTCCCGGAGGGACCCAGGCCGGCTCCAGGAGAGGGAAAGTCAGATCTCCTTTCTTCTGTGCTGCAAGAACTGGGCAAAGCATCCTGCTAGCCTCCCTCTGACTGCTGCCAGGAGGTTGGACTCACTGGTGGTCTGGGAGGGGTCAGCTTTTGGACTCACTGACCTGGACCAGCCCCAACAGCAGGCAGCAGAGATGCTCATTTGCATGGTTATTTTACATTTCATTTCTGTGCCAGGAAGGCCTCTCCCACACCTGGCTGTGGCTTGAGGGAGCTGGACCTGACCCTCTGCACATGCCTTCCCCCATCCAACTCCCAGTCCTCTGGCTGGAGACCCATTGGATCCCGGGATGGGAGCCAGAGGGCCTTAAAGGGCCTCTGAGCAGGCCAAGTAGGAGCTAAAAATACCCCAGGGGGGGTTGGAGGGGGGCTCCCTGTGGACTCTCTGGGGAGGGAGGAGCCTGGGTTGTGGGGCTGGAATTAGGGCACCCGCCCTGCCCCACCGCCCATCAGTGGGCACAAGGCTAGGGCAGGGTGAGGGCTGAGTGGGTATAGGTGGTAAAGGGATTGATTGCAATCCCAAATGCCACCCATGCCCGGCTTTGCCTGCTCGGTACCCCCGGAGGCTGAGAGGAGGGGTGCCTTAGCCCACTCCCTCTGAGATGAGCAAAGCTGGGAGGTCATGGCCACCCTGCTCCCCAGCCACCTCATGCCCCCACAACTTGGTCAGGGCTGCAGCTGGGGTACAGCAACACTTCCACTGCATGTCACACCCTGGAACGCAGCCTGGGCTGCCCAGGGACGCCTCGTCCCCTGAGGCCTGGAGCTACCCCTTCAAGTTCACCGTAGCCAACCCTGAGCCTCTGCCTCCAGCCAAATCTGGACAACCGCGCCAGCATGACTCTGCTGGTGCCCCACCCCCACCCCAGGGATTCCACCGCCATGGAAGGACTCCCAGGTCCCATCTTCGGCTCCCTCTAAACAACTAGCCTGCTCTTTGCCCTCTGTTCCAGACTCCCTAACCAGGTGGGGCAAAAATTCCCGGGTGCTTGGAGGAACACCTGGGGGTGAGCGAAGGCCAGTCCCTGATGCCGCCAGAAGTCAGACCGAGTGCTCACGTCCATGACTTCATAGTCAGCCCTTTTGAAGAATGAACCCATTTGTTCCCCTCAACAACCCTTGAGTTTGGTGGGACATCTGCTGTCCCCATTTCACTGATGAGGCACTCACAGCTCAGAGAGGGAAAAGAAATTGCCCTCACGAGGCAGAACAAACCCGAGAACCAGGCTATTCGGTTCCTTTCCCATGGGCTTTTGCTTTGCTCCCTCACCTGGCAGTCGTGCGGGGGGCAGAGGTCCATGGGTGGTCAGGCAGCGGGCTCACCAGGCACCCTCTCCAGGCCAGACAGAGGGTGACTAACCGGGCCTGGCTGCCACCCTGGTGCCCTGCCCGCCTTGCCGGCAGCTCCTAGCACTGCTCTGCTTGGAGAAGCTGCACCCCTGCCCCCAGGGACGCTTCCCAGCTCCCGGTCGGAGCCAGAGATGTGAGATGTGAGGCGCAGGCAGAAGTCCCGCCCCCTTCCCAGCACCCCCAGGCAGTGCATTCCTGACAGCCAGTGGGCGGAGGCACCCCAGGTCCAGGCATGCCCAGGCCCTGCCCTGCTCTCTCTCCGGGGGCCCTCACTCACAGGTCCCGGGCGGGAGCTTCAGGCAGGGCGTTGCTGTGTACCTCCAGACTCTGGCGGGCAGCCCAGGGCCCGGGTTCTGAGCTGGGAGCCTCAGGGTGATAGTGTTGCTGGGGCCAGATGGAGGGGTACCTAGGAGGTACCTGCCACCCAGAAGGCCGCGTCCATCAGGATCCGGGAAGCAGTCCGGGCAGAACGTCCAGAGGCTTCAGGGAGAGATGATGCCTGGGGAGCAAAGGGTGGTTGAGCTGTCTTCTCAAACCGACGTGCACGGTATTTGGGGCACTTGTTAATTAGGCAGGTTCCAGGGGTCCACCCCCAGATTCAATTTAGATGGTCTGTGGCAGGCTGAGGAGTTTGCTGGTTTTTAACAAATAGGCCAGGGATTTCTGATGCTGGTGGGCCGAGGACCATCTCCAGAGATACTGCGCCCAGGCTGACCTGCCTTCCTCCCCTCTAGCCACCTGTCTGGGATGGGGTGGGTGGCCAGGGCTCTAAGCACCCTTGTAGGGACTTGCAGTCAATGTCCCCAAAGATGGGTTCTGGGCAGGCTGGGGGCGATCCCCACTCTCGGGCCCACCTGCCAAGAACTCAGCCCTGTGGCCCCATTGTCCAAAGTGTCCGGTGCCCAGCCCCCCCCATACCTTGTATGCCTGTCTCAAGGTGGTGGTGGTGTTCTGTGAGGGGAAGAGTAGCATCACCCAGGTCACTTAAGGGCCCTGCTGACCCCAGCTCACCTGGCTCCGCTGTGGGGGACACTCTCTGCGTCCAGTGTCACCTCCTGCTCCTATTCTTCAGTGCTAGCCACTAGACCCGAGTCCTCATATAATTTAGAGAGGAAGGACCCAGGCCTCCAGCATCATCTCCCCCAGGCCCCCTGGAAGTTGAAGGCCATGCCAGGATTCCCCCAGTCATTCTCTCTTCCCGTCTACCTTCACCTCAGAGGCCAAAGCATCCCTTCCCAAACCCAGATCTGATCACATTACTCCCTTGCTTAAAACTCCCTTCCCACGCTGCCCTCCTGTGTGTCTCTCCCCCCGACAACCCCTCCACTTGTGTTCCCAGCTCCCACCATACTTAGGGCCGAGGGGATCCTGAGTCACCCTGCTTGCTCACGCTTCCTGGCCCTCCTGCAGATCATACCTTTGCCTACAGTGCCCTTCCTCCCTTTCTCCTGGTGAGCCCTGGTCATCATCCTCAGACTCAGCCCGGGTTCCCCCTTCTGTGAGGACCCCCTTCTCCCGGACTACTCCCCACACCGCATCTGGGCAGGTTTGTGCCCTGCTTTCCTCCCTGGAGGCACTTACTGCAGACGTCTGTTTTCTTGCCCGCCCCTCCTGTATTGGCCACTCCCAGAGGACGGGGGCCAGGATCTGTTCATCTCCTGACCCCAGAGCCTGGCACACAGCTTGGCACTGGGGACACAGCAGGTGCTCAGTAAACATGTTGAACAGAAAGTTGTTCGAAGCAGGCTTTGGGGAGTCTGAGCCTGGTCCCATCAAATGCCCCTCCTACCCAGGTTGAGCTCATGTGCTCAACCTCATTGCATCCCGAACCCCTTCCCCACAGGCTCCTGGCTGGTGCCCCCCAGGACCTCACCATGCCTGATGGCTACACCAACCGGACTGGTGCTGTGTACCTGTGCCCACTCACTGCCCACAAGGATGACTGTGAGCGGATGGACATCTCGGAGAAAAGTGAGGGCAAGGCACTGGGGATCAGCCCTGGGTCAGGAGTCTGGTGGAGGGGGTAGCACAGAGGGTGACCTGGAGCAGTGATCAGGCTCACCTGGGCAATTTCCAGTCCCTTCTTGTCCAGCTGGGAGGAGGGGGTGCTAGAGGAAAGTGGGACCACGTGGGATCGGCGGAGCTGAGATTCATGGCAGGCTGGGGAAGGGCATAGGGAGGGTGGCCTGCAGGAGTGGAGGGCCAGGAAGACCAACCCTATCCTCTGGAGGTTCCGAGCATGGGGAGGATGAGTGCCCTGGCTCATGACCCCTCCCATGCCCCCAGGTGACCCTGACCGTCACATTATTGAGGACATGTGGCTCGGGGTGACGGTGGCCAGCCAGGGCCCTGCGGGCAGAGTACTGGTAAGTGGGCACGCGCTGTCAGCTCCCCCCCTCCCCCGCACCCCAGCCCTCTCCTTCATTTCCCAGGAGCTGGGGAGGGAAGCAGAGGGCAGGAGAGGGGTCTTCGGTGAGTGAGCTGGGACCTCGCAGGTGTCTATTTCAGTGGCCGGAAGTCTCCACGGGCCTGAGTGTCCCCTCGATCTTGCACTTATGATGTGCTTCCAGGGCCTGGCATGGCCTGGGTCCTGTGTGAACCACTCACTTCCTTCCCCTGCCCCCGCCACCCCCCTCCCGGGGTGCTCACCCTGCGTGGGAACGAGCTGAGGGAACTGTGAGGAGGAAAGGGCAGAGAGAGCCCGGGGCAGTGCGGCCTGGGCCTGCTCCTTCCTGACAGGCTGGCTGGCGGATGAGGCACAGCCCTGCTGACCCCGGCTCACCCCCTGGGGTTTGAGGGCCACTCCCTGCTGTCACTTGTCACTTCCTGGCTGCCTTCTTCAGTGTCGGCCCCTGGGGTCTCAATTTCTGAATCCCAGATAGGCAATTCTTTTTTTTTTTTTTATTCGATGGGAAATTTACAGACAGTGAAATGTACAGATTTTAAGTTTTAATGAGGTCTGACCAACGAAACACCTATGTAACTGATACCCATTAAAGAAATATTTACATCACTCCAGAAAGTGTGCCCCCATCCAATCAATCGCCACCCCCTAGTCCTCTCTGTTGCAATTTCTGTCACCTTTGAACACCATTTTAAGCTCTGGGTTTGCATCAGTTCCCCGTAACGCCATTTTAGAACTGTGTTATGGAAGGCATGTGGTCTAGCATTCCATTTAGGGCAGTTCTAGATCCTGGGTACCCACTCGACAGATGTTCAGTGAGCACCTACTGTGTGCCCTGCCTCTGCTAGCACTAGCAGCTTAGCAGTGAGTCCGGCCTGCTGCTGGTGGAGCTCACAGCTGGAAGGAGACACAGAAAGCAAGCAGACAAGACCCAGGCCCAGTTCTGGATTTTGCCTGGCTGCTGGCTGTTTTACAAACACCCTGATCTGATTGACTTGTCCCACAACTGTTTGTCGAGCCCCTCCAGTGTGCAGGGGGAGCTAGGAGAGAGGCAGGAGCTGCCTAGTGCTTGGGAGCTCAGACTCAGGAGCCTGGCAGCCTTGGTTTGAGGATTTTCTGCATCTCTCTGGATGTGAGATCTTAGAGACTTCGTTCTCTGTGCCTCTGTGCCCCTTGTCTACAATGGGGGGTGGGGTGGAAATTGTCCCTGCTCCACAGTGGTGTTGGGAGGCATACTGGAGTTAATATCGTGAGGAGCTTAGACTTCTGTCCGGTGTATAGTAAGCACTCAGTAGGTGTTAACTGCTATTATTATGGTATCATTGCTATTATTATTTTAATAATGGCCTATCCACGAAGAGGGCAGAGCAGAGAAGTAAGTTCCTTCATCTGCTCCTTTTAGACCCGAGAGCCCGGACCCCACATTCCCTCATCCTTTCCCCTTTTCCTTTTGTCAAGATCCGTAAGCCACTCTCAAACCCAGGACCTCCTGGCCTTCCCAAAAAGTGTTCCCAACCTTCAGAGCAGATTTCCGAATCCTGGGAAGCAGACGTAGTTCCAGGCGTCACTGTGGGAAGACAGAAAAGCTGGGAGACGTCTTCCAGCTCCTCTCCAGCAAAGCCAGAGGTGCCCAGGGCCAAGGAGACAGCCGGCCTTCGGTCCCTGCCGTGGTCTCAGGCTGTGTGTGTCCCCAGGTCTGCGCCCACCGCTACACCCAGGTGCTATGGTCAGGGTCGGAGGACCAGCGGCGCATGGTGGGCAAGTGCTACGTGCGGGGCAATGACCTCGAGCTGGACCCCACCGATGACTGGCAGACCTACCACAATGAGATGTGCAACAGCAACACCGACTACCTGGCGACAGGCATGTGCCAGTTGGGCACCAGCGGCGGCTTCACCCACAATACCGTGTACTTCGGCGCTCCTGGGGCCTACAACTGGCAAGGTAGGGGCCGCGGGGGACGGGGGGAGGAGCGGAGAGCGCCCACTCCCAGAGGGCAGAAGAGACCTCTTTGCCCCATGGCACCTCAAGCGCTCATTATGTTAATTAAACTTAAACTACTCTTACGAGGCAAGCGTCCCTACACCCATTTTACAGAACACTGAGCCTCAGAGAAGTGAAGTCAGTTGCCCAAGTTGCTAACAGTAAGTGACGAAACCTGAACTGGAATGCAGGTCCATCTGACTCCACTTCAAGCACTGAAAACCTTATTAAGAAAATAAAACATGCTCCTGGTACAACTACTAACTGGGACAGTGGGATTTGGTGAAACAAAGAGTGAAAGTGCCCCTCCTCTCCCACCCCCCTCCCTTGTCCTGTTTCCCCGTGCAGACTACCGAGTGTCTTGCTGAGCCTCTGACTTATCTTAGACTATATAAATATCTTTGTAACACACACACACACACACACACACACACACACACACACACACACACAGCATCACACTAAACATGCTGTTCTGCTACTTTCTCTTCCCACTTATCAGTAATCTAGGGGCATTTTTTTCTCATCGATACATAGAGGGCAATCTTTGGGGGCTTGTGGAGTATTTCTTTGTATTAAGAGCCGAGCTGGTAACGGCTATGGCCGCACTGCTGGGGTGTCTGAGGCTCACAGCCCACTCCATCTCTGCCTCTCTCCGCCACACAGGTTGTAGCCCCAGTGAGCCTCCTCTCCTTACTGCATCCTTGTTAATTGCAGAATCGACAGGCAGAGGGAGCCCCGAATCTCCTCCTCTTGACCAACAGGTAGCCCAGGGCGTAGTTGTAGCTCCAGACTCACCAGAGGCTGAGGCCTCTCCTCCGTCCTCTGGTCCTCCCCCACCCCCTGGTCCTTTAGAACCTTGGCAGGGTGGCAGGGACTCTCCCACAGCAGCCCCAGGGAACAGGGAACAGGTAGGCAGCCCGAGTTTGGGGCCAGGACCAGGAGATAATGGCTTGGAGTCTGGCCTCGGTGTCTAGAGTGAGGGAAATGTCATTTCGAATCCAGGAGCCTGGATGACCAGATTCCAGCCCTGGCTCAACAACTACTCCCTATCCCTGAGCCTTGCTTTTCTCATCTGCAAAATGGGCATCATCATTCTACTCCACAGAATTATTAAGATAAAGCGGACGTGATTTGCCAATGGCAAAGTGCTCACACATAAAAGGGGTTATTATATCCTTATCGGGTGAGGTTAGCAGGGGGACGTGGACGTGGTGGTGGAAGGGAGTGCTGACTTAAACTCCTCCCCTCTCCCTCCCGAAAGGAAACAGCTATATGATTCAGCGGAAGGACTGGGATTTATCCGAATATAGTTATAAGGACCCAGAGGACCAAGGGAACCTCTATATTGGTGAGTCCAGCTGTGGTGGCTCATGGGGTGGTGGAGGAAGGAGGGGGCTCAGTTCCTAGCATGCTGGCCTCTCACCTTCGGTGCCTGGTGGAAGAGCGAGGCCACGGTGCAGGTGTGACTAGTGGCATTTAGCTTGACTAGCACATACTTGCTGAGTACCACCTGTATGCCAGGGCTGTTCTGAGCACCCAAAATGCAAAGTCCCTACCTTCATGGAAGTCATAGTCCTGTGTGCAGGCAGGACTGGAGGCTGGGTGTCCAGGATCCACTTTCTTGCCCAACTTGGAAGAGAGGAAGAGAAGATATTTGGGAAGTCTGGGGGGCAGAGTGGAAGGGGACAAAGTTTACTGGGCCTTGCTTGACCACCTTCTCCCCCATCCCAGGATACACAGTGCAGGTGGGCAGCGCCATCCTGCACCCCACAGACATCACCATCGTGACAGGTGCCCCACGGCACCGACATATGGGCGCTGTCTTCTTGCTGAGCCAGGAGGCAGGCGGAGACCTGCGCAGGAGGCAGGTGCTGGAGGGCACGCAGGTGGGCGCCTATTTTGGCAGCGCCATTGCCCTGGCAGACCTGAACAATGATGGGTGAGGATCCAGGGACGTTTTCTGGGGCCAGGGAGAACAGCAAGGGGGGGCAGTCTTGCCCAAACCAGGGCAGAGAAATGGAAGGTCCCGATTGCTCCTTTGTTTGCATGCTCTTTACAGGGATTTGCTTGTTGATTTGCATGTTGATTTGCAATTAGCCTTGAGATTCTGGGTATTTACACGTCAATTGCATGACACCTGCATCTCCTTTTGTCCTTGTATGGTTCTCATGGATGTGGGTTGTTTGGGTGTGATCCGCGCTCCCTGGCTTCCCCGTGACGTGTGTCCTCTGTCAGACGGGTCATGTTGGCATTTCCATGTCCTTCCCGTGAACCATGGCCAGAGATGCCATTTGCATAGCCACGCGCCCTGGCGCAGTTGTGCCCACTAAACAAGAGTTATGTTGTCCCATTTCTCCCTCCTTCTCTCCCGTGCAGGTGGCAGGACCTCCTGGTGGGCGCCCCATACTACTTTGAGCGGAAAGAAGAGGTAGGGGGTGCCCTCTATGTCTTCATGAACCAGGCAGGCACCTCCTTCCCTGCCCACCCCTCCCTCCTTCTCCACGGCCCCAGTCGCTCCGCCTTTGGTTTCTCCGTGGCCAGCATTGGTGACATCAACCAGGACGGATTCCAGGGTATGAGCCAGCAGTCCTGCCCCAGCACACCCACTGAGTGCCAGCTCCATACCAGGCTTGACAGGGCCCGAAGAGAGGACGGGATGGGGCCCAGGCCCAGGGAGTTCACAGCAGTAATAGGGAGAGGCCGTGCAGAGGAAGCCACCAGCAGCGAGCTCGGTGGGCCTCCCGGAGGAGTGGACGTACCACTGGGCATCAGATGCTGAGCTGAGTGTGCACAATGGAGGGGAACAAAAGGGGTATCGCGTGATTTCTCGATCTACCCAAATTTAGTGGACGTGGGGTGTTCACATCAAAAATGAATGAGGCTGGAGCAGCAGTGTGGAGATGGGGTGTGTGCTTCGAAAGCCAGGCAGAGGACCTGGGGCTTTACCTTTGGGTAATGGCGGAGGGGTGGGTGTCCAGAGAAGGTTTGGGGCAGGGAATGTGATATGATAACTTGGTACCTTGAAAGATGGTTCTGGAGGGTAATATGGGATGGATGGGGGAGAGTGAGGCTGGGGATGTTAAGGCCAAGAATGTATTCTATCAAGTGTGGGATGCGAAAGGCTGGGACAAAGTGGAGCCCCAGGTGGAGACGATATCCAGTGCTGTGCAGGACTTGGGGATCAGTCAGACCTGGGGTATCAAGCAAAGAGACGGAGTAAGCAAGAGGCTGGTTGCCATGAAAGCGCCCGGCTTATCTGGAAACCACTTTTTCTGACGACCTCGGTTTCCCAGAACATACCTGAGAACCAAAAGGAAGGCAGAGGAGTCTCTAAAGAGCCAAAGTAGGTGCTAGAAAGTTCAGGTAGCAAAGCCCAAGCATTTACTGATAGAAGAGTCATCTGGTTTCTACTCAGGACCTACTTAGTTTTCCTTTACATACTTTTCTAATAAGCTTGGCTTTCCGGTTACCCAGGCCTTATCAGATCAAAAGTAGCGAACTAGAAAGAGTTGAGTAAAGGTTAAGATAATAAAACATTTGGGGTTTATTTGTGGAAATAATGGTTAGAATTTTAAAGGTCTAAGGAACTTTAATAAGGAAAGTGATAGTGTGATTAAAATTCCAGCCCCTGGTGTTAGACAGACATGGACTCAATATCCTCTTTCTACTCATGAGCTGTGTGGCTTTGGGTTTTCTGAGTCTGCTTCCTCATCTATAAAACGGGACAGCAGTACCTAACCCCAGCAGTCTCGTCAGGATTAAATGAGAGCAGTGCTTGATAACTAGCTGGCAGAGTCACCAATGGGGAACACTTCCTTTTGTGACCCTGCTGGTAAATGTCATTAGAAGAACTGGGTGTCTGAAGGGGAGGTTGATGGAGGAGATGCAAGGTGCCATAGTTAGGGAAAACAAACACTAGGCCAGTGCTCAGGAATCTGGAGTGTAGGCGTGCCTGTGACATTAACTTGCTGTGTGTCTAGGTAGGTGCCTTGTCTCTCCTAGACCTACTTTCCCACAATACAAAAGGAGGCACCTGGGCTCACAGTGGTCCCAGTTTTAATCCTGAGCTGTAGAGCTCTGTTCCCTGATGTTCTGAGCGCTGCCTGGCAGTGTGAGTTCTGTTTCCTGCTGGACCCTGTGGCCTGGAGTTCCAGGTCGGGGAGACATGGGGCCCGCAGGACTCAGGGTGACCTCTCCTGCCTCTCTTCCCCAGACATTGCTGTGGGAGCCCCGTTCGAGGGCTTGGGCAAAGTGTACATCTATCATAGCAGCTCCAGGGGGCTCCCGGGACAGCCGCAGCAGGTATGGGTGGACAGGAACAAAGGGGGCTTTCCCTCCTTCCCCTCACCCACCCTCTCCCCATCCCCCCTGGGCCCCACTCCCCAGAGCTCACCCTGAGCCTGTCCCCACTGCTTCCCCCTACCCCCAGGTAATCCAGGGGGAGGAGCTGGGACTGCCCGGCTTGGCCACCTTTGGCTACTCACTGAGTGGGCGGATGGACGTGGATGAGAACTTCTACCCAGACCTGCTGGTGGGGAGCCTGTCAGACCGCATCGTGCTGCTTCGGTAAGCCAGGGCGATGGTAGATAGGGGCCTTTCTCCCCTCCAGCCCTGTCTGCATGGCTCCCCAGCTCCATCCACCTTTGGCACCAGGTCCACGCAAGCCTGAGCCCCAGGCCTGGACTGGCAGGGGCTGGGCAGGAAGGACTGATGTCTGTTTTCTATGCAGGGCACGGCCTGTCATCAATATCCTCCACAAGACCTTGGTGGCCAGGCCATCTGTGCTGGACCCTGCGCTCTGCACAACCACCTCCTGGTGAGACTCTCAGCCCCTGCTCTGTCCACGTACTCCTTATGTATGGGCATGCCAGGAAGGACCCTGGCTCCCAAACCCCTCCCCTGGCAACTGATTTCCCACCCTTAGAGGGTTGATTCCTGGGGTAAGCGTTGCCCCTCCTACCCAACCTCATTAAAAAGCCAACTTCCTTGCAGGAGGTAATGGGCAAATTGGAGGGGTAGGAGAGCATGGTGGTTAGGAGTGGGAGCTCTGGACGGCCTTGTTCAAATCCCAGCTCTGCCCACTGCAGTGGTAAGGGTGGGCTCTGGGGAGGGAGGTCCCGGAGGAGGAGGGAAGAGGGAGACATTAAGTGGACGGGAGAGAGAGCCACCTTGAACAAATTGTTATCTCCCTGAGTCTCAGGTTCATTGCCTATAAAACAAAGTTAATAATAGTAACAACGAATTTATGGGATTATTGTGATAATTAAATGAGATGATGTACACAAAGCCCTTCACATGGGGCCTTATCCACCTCAAGTGCTCAGAATATGTTAGTTGCTAACATGGTCACAGTAGGGATGGTGATGGCCCTGAGGCCTTTGCATGAATGAGGCCTGGATCAGAAGGCAAAGGGACCCAGAGCAGAAAGCAGGGGTGAGTGGGAGGAGATCTGGATAGTGTACCCTGTACAAGACTGGGCAGGGTACCAACCAACCGATAACTTCAGGCAACTCCTTCTGCTCTCAGGGCCTCAGTTTCCCCGTTGGTGACCTCTAACCCAGTTTAATTTTTTTTTAAGATCTAATTTATTTATTTTAGAGGGAGGGGGGAGCAGAGAGGGAGAGGGAGAGAGAGTCTCAAGCAGACTCCCCGCTGAGTGCAGAGCTCAATGAGGGGCTCGATCTCATGACTCTGAGCTCAAGACCAGAGCCAAAACCAAGAGTCAGATGCTTAACGAACTGCGCCACCCAGGCACCCCTCTAACCCTGTTTTCTGTGGCTTTCATGGGAGTTGGGAGGGAAGAGGCCAAAGACACCCTAACCAGCTCTGTGGATTCCCCACGTTTGCCCCTGCCTTTCCTCCTAAGGGCCCTGGTTTCCCCTGGCCCAGTACAGGGGTGAAGGCCAGGGCATGGATAAGTGGGTCCCACTGTGACCTCCTCCTGTCTCCCGCCTCCCAACAGCGTGCAGGTGGAGCTGTGCTTTGCTTACAACCAGAGTGCCGGGAACCCCAACTACAAGCGAAACATCAGTGAGTACGGGGGTGTGGGGAAGGGAGGGGTATGCTTGCCTGGCCACTTGATAACACCCCATCCACCTCCAGCCCTGGCCTACACGCTGGAGGCCGACCGGGACCGCAGACCGCCTCGGCTTCGCTTTGCACGCAGCCAGTCAGCCGTCTTCCACGGCTTCTTCTCCATGCCCGACATGCGCTGCCAGACGCTGGAACTGCTCCTGATGGTGAGGGAGGGGCCAGGGGCGGGACGCCGGCTCCAAGATCTCTGGAGGAGGTTAGCCAGAGTACCCCCAGATCAGGGGCGAGGGACTGGAGTCTCCCCAGAGACAGAGGCGGGGGAGGTGGGCCTGGGAGGCCATAGGTCTGCAGTGGGTACAGTGCACAGAATCTGGTAGAAAGAGACAGAGAGCCTCGGAATGGGGATGGGCACCAAAGGGCTCATCACCTCTGAGAAAAGTGAGGTGCGTGAGACTCTTGGCTTAGTTGGTGTCTGGGGGGAAAGGGGCCCGTGAGTGCGGGACCAGCTCAGCCCCTCTCTAGGATATCACTGTTGAAAGAGCTCATCCTAGGGACCTCGGGGATGAAGGGAGGCTCAACAAACCCCTGACCCCCAATACACCCCCCCCACCCCCATCTCTGGGGAGAAGGAGTCCCATCATCTTGCTTGTAGGTCAAAGTTGTAGGAAGGGAGTCAATCTGATGATAGGACCAGAGGGGGTTCAGCCCTACTGGGGTTTTTCAAGGTGGGTGGGGGTTCAGCTCCTCCTTGAGGGTTCAGGGTGGTGTGAAGAGTCAACTTGGGGAGGGGGGAGGGGAGCGCAGCGCTGGGCTTAGCTCCCCCTCCTTCCCCAGGATAACGTCCGCGACAAACTCCGTCCCATCATCATCTCGATGAACTACTCTTTACCTTTGAGGATGCCCGAGCGCCCCCGGCTGGGGCTGCGGTCCCTAGACCCCTATCCGGTGCTGAACCAGGCGCAGGCTCTGGAGAACCACACCGAGGTGGGTGGGGCCCGGGCCGGAAGGGCGGGGGCCGGGAGGCCTGTGGGGCGAGAGGGCGCTGTGGAGGATGGGCTCTCACGCCTCCGGCCACCCCCAGGTCCACTTCCAGAAAGAGTGCGGCCAGGACAACAAATGCGACAGCAACTTGCAGATGCAGGCGGCCTTCGTGTCGGAGCTGGGGCAGCCCCTGAGCAGGTGCGCTCTGGGCCGCGCTGATTGGCCAAGGGCGGGGCGGGGCGGGGCTTCATTGGCTAACCGGAGGTGAGGGGCGGGGCCCTGCGGGTCTGGTCGATTCCCCGGGACCCTGGAAGATCTGAGGGGAGGGGCCTAGGGGAGAGGCGAGTTGAGAGCAGGGACGTTAATTGGCCCGGTGGATGCTTAGGGGGCCTTCGCGGACAAGGAAAGGGGCTTTCTTCTCCAGGGGAGGCCAGAGGGCCCGGCTTGGCTGTCCCGAGAAGGGACTTTCTTCACTTAATAGACCTGAGGGGCGGGGCCTAGTTGATCCGGGGCGGGCCTGGGGCGGGGTTCTGGTCTCAGTCCCGGGGTCCTTCCCTCCGCTCAGGCTGCAGTACAGCAGAGATGGCCGGAAACTGCTCCTGAGCATCAACGTGACCAATACCCCGAGCAGGGAGCGCGCTGGGGAAGACGCCCACGAGGCGCTGCTCACCCTGGCGGTGCCTCCCGCCCTGCTGCTGTCCTCAGTGCGCCCCGTGAGTGCCCCCCCCCACCCGGCGAGTGCCCCCCGCAGGGCTCAGAGCCCAGACAGGGCTCGGTGAGCATTTACATCCTTATATACATGTCATTTACATGTGTTCTCATTTGTCCTGTGTCCACCCCGCTTCCTCTCGGCTGGGCTTCTTCAGGTGTCTGCAGCGTCTCTAATGCCAGGAGCACCCGGTGCTCAAGCCTCTAGGCATCAGACCCAGTGCCACAGGGAGGGGGCTGGAGGTCCCTGCTCTGACCACCCAGACCTGATTTGTCTTCTTTCCTCAGGCTGGGATGTGCCAGGCCAATGAGACCATTGTCTGTGAGCTGGGGAACCCCTTCAAACGGAACCAGAGGGTGAGTGCTGGCCACACCTTCCCAGGCCCGTGGGTCCCAGCCTGCTACTCTGATGAGCTTCTTAACCTTGTGTCTGCCTGCCTGCTTCCCAGGCTTCCTCGAAGCAAAGAGCCAGGAGAGGGGACAGGGAAATACAGGAGGGCATGGGGAGAGGCCCAGAGACTAAGAAAAATGGGGCCACTAGCGAAGCCCAAAACTAGAGCAGGTGGAGGTGAGGAACTGGATTTTGCTGAACACCTACTATATGCCAGGCCCGGAGTCCAACACTTCACACTTTTTTTTATGCTGCAATTCTCACAACCTTTTGAGGAGGTAGATGCTGTTTTACAGAAAGAAAATAATAGGCTTAGAGAGTTACAATAACTCGGGCACCTGGGTAGCTCAGTCGGTTAAGTGCCTGACTCTTGATTTTGGCTCAGGTCATGATCTCAGGGTCATGAGATCAAGCTCCCCTTGGGACTCTGCACTCAGCGTGGAGTCTGCTTGAGATTCTCTGCCTCTCCCTCCCCCTCTGCCCCTCTCCCTGCACGCGCTCTCTCTTTCTCTAAAATAAGTAAATAAATCCTTTTTTAAAAAAGAAAGTTATAGTAACTTGTTCAAGGTCATAGTTGAAAGTAGCAGAGATGTCATGGACAGAGAAGAAGGGGAAACGGGAACAGGATGAGGCTAGCAAGGTGAAAGAGTGGACCCGGGTGGCCAGGCAGAGACTCCTTGCCCAGAAGTGGGGGGGGGCAGAGAACCAACTCCCTCGCATAGCGTTCAGCCCCTCTCTCCCGTATGGCATCACCCCTGCCCGGCTCCAAACGCCTCTCTCTGCCTCCCTGGTCCTCATGGCAGATGGAGCTGCTCATCGCCTTCGAGGTCACCGGAGTGACCCTGCACACAAGAGAACTCCAGGCGCAGCTGCAGCTCTCCACGTGAGTGACCTCAAGAAGCCAGTCTGCGGCAGGGGTGAGGCGCCCTGGGACCTCCTCCAGCCTGGGCCTCAGCTGACACCTCTTGCCTACCCCCTGCATTCCCTCCCCAGGTCAAGTCACCAGGACAACCTGTGGCCCATGACCCTGACTCTGCTGGTGGACTACACACTCCAGGCCTCGCTCAGCATGTGGGTACCACCCCTCCCCCAGCCTGCTGTGTCTGTGCGTGGGCCTGCCTGTCCCCAGCGTGGCTCCTGAGCTCCTCGGACATACCTGTCTAGGCCTGCGCTTCCTCTGGGTCACCCCTTCCCTCAACAGCAATCACTATCATTATTGTTGCTATTATTTGTCCCCTTGTAAGGCAGGGGGCCGTGGAGGAGTCAGCCACCCTGGGGCCAAGGTGTTGGTGTGGCCCTAGCATTTCATGAGGGCTCATTGTGCTAGGAATTTTATATATAGCAGCTCATTGGCTTCCCACAACAGCCCCATGATATAGCAACCATTTTACAGATGGGGAAACTGAGGCTCTGGGAGGATACATAACTTGCTTGAGCAATAATTAGCACACAGCGAATACATGCAAAGCAGGGGTCTATCTCAGGTCTGCCTGATGTCAGAGGAGCTGGAGTTTGCCTACCTTGGTGCCTGCGCCTTCTGCCAGAGCCCCTCCCACCCCCTCAGACTCTAGCATCTTTCTTACCCTTAGTGTGAATTACCGGCTACAAAGCTTCTTCGGAGGGACAGTGATGGGCGAGTCTGGCATGAAAACTGTGGAGGATGTGGGAAGCCCCCTCAAGTATGAGTTCCAGGTAAGGGGGCCACGGGGACCCTGGGTGGGAACTCTTGGGAAGGCAGGGATGGGCCTGGGGTCTGTGGGTGTGTGGCTTGGGGATGGGTGAGATGGAGGGGGTTTGCCAGGAGGCAGTGGCCGTGACATCCGTTGTGCCCACAGGTGGGCCCCATGGGGGAAGGGCTGGCAGCCCTGGGGACCCTGGCCCTAGGGCTGGAGTGGCCCTACGAAGTCATCAATGGCAAGTGGCTGTTGTACCCTACAGACATCACCATCCACGGCAATGGGTCCTGGCCCTGCCGGCCACCTGGAGACCTCATCAACCCTCTGAATCTCACTCTCTCTGTAAGGACACCACTGGGGGCCTTTCATTTACATCTCATTTGCATCGTGTCTCATTTGCATGCTGCCGGGCAGAAAGGCCAGTGTCTTGCCCTCCCCCGCTTCGTGCACCTTTAGGAGCCTGCCGCCCCTCTGCCTTTCTGCCTCTCCCCCGACTCTGCTCCAGCTCCTTCCTCCCAGCCAACATCTTCTTCCCTCTCAGGTCCCTGGCGACGGGCCATCTCCACAGCGCAGGCGGAGACAGCTGGACCCAGGGGGAGGCCCGGCCCCCCCACCAGTCACTCTGGCTGCTACCAAGAAAGCCAAGTCCGAGACAAAGCTGGTGAGTGGCCAGGACAAGGTTGGAAGGGATCGTCCCCACCATCGCAGGGTGTGTGGGCACCAGGGGGCACCGCAGCAAGGGGGGTGGGGCACCAGTCACGAGGAGACCCTGGTGCGATGGGGTAATGTGACTGACCCCTGTGCCGTGAGGCGCCCCTAGTCAGAGGGAGGAAGACTCCTCTCCTCCCTCAGTGGGCATCCCACTGCTCTTGCCCTTGTGGGGGCAGCCAGTTCCGTGGGCCAAAGGAAGAGACACCGGCTTTATTCCCCAGAGCCCCATCCTGTCGGGGGTGATACAGTCGCTCAAAGTCTTAGACGCTGGAGCTGGGGAATGGGAGAGGCAGGATGGAGGGGAGGCAGGGAGATATGGGTGGTGCAGGGCGCCCTCTGTTGGAAGGGAGAAAGGAACAGGCGTGGGAAGCAAGTTGAGGCCTAGCTGAGTGGAGAGGGAGGAGGTGGTGTCCCAGGTGGCGGGAACTGGCTTGAACAAAGGCTCAGTGAGGGACCGGGGGTGGAAAGGGGGTGTCGGGTGCTGGGCCCCATTTATATACAAAGGGACCAGATTTCATGTTATCTACGTCCGTGGCATCTATATGTGCTTGGCCTAAAGAACGGGACCTTGATGTGTAAGTGTGGGGGTGGGGTGGTCTGCATGAGAGAAGGGGTGAGGTAGGGCCCCTTGGGGTCAGCCGTGGGTGGGACTAAGCCAGGGGAAGAGCCAAAGGGAAGGGGTGAAGCAGGAAGAATGTGGAGCCCCAGACTGTCTCACGTCCTGTTTTCCCCGCCCACCCCAGAAGTGTGGCAGTGACCAGGCCCGTTGTGTGTGGCTGGAGTGCCCCATTCCTGATACCCCTGGCATCACCAATGTGACAGTGCAGGCCCGAGTATGGAATAGCACCTTCATTGAGGTCAGTGCCTGGGTCTGCAGGTCTCTACTGCCCCCCCGCCAGGGTGGGGAAAGCAACAGGGAGAAGGTGAGGCTGGGGTCACAGCCAGGGTCACGTGTGCCCGTGTGTGCGTGCGTGGGTCAGTGACAACATCGGACTTTACCCAGAAGCCATTGTACTCCTGTCACTGTATGCCTGTCAGCGTTAGTTTGTGTGTCTGCGTGCGGGCATGATGTCATGTCCGTCTCCAGCCAGAAGGACCTTCTCCCGGGTGTCCATTATTCCGTCCGGCGCCTGTTTCTTTCCCACGCCCACGTCTTTGCGGTGCCGCTCCCTCCCCCTGGAAGGCCAGCTCCCCTTCTGTTATCTCTGCCTGTAAATTCCTCTTCAGCCTTCAGGCTCTCCCCAGCTGCTTCACCACCAGTGAGGGCTTTTCTGAGGTTCCCAGCTGCAGACGACCTCTCCAGACACCCACAGAACTTTCTCAGAAGCCGCGCATGCCACCGATCACGCTCTGCTCTGGGTTGCACTTACTCACATGCCAGCCACCTAGACCCAGTTCTTCTGCAAAGGACGAGATTATCAATCTTTTCAGCTTTTGTGGGGCGTGCAGTTTCTGCTGCAAGTCTTCAGTTCTGCCATTGGGCATAAGCTGCCATAAACAACGTAGAAACGAACGGGCGTGGCTGTGTGCCAAAAACATTTTATTTACAAAAGCATGTGACGGGCCAGATTTAGCCCAGAGACCTGACCCTAGACTGTGACCTTCCTTGTCTCTGCTGTCCCCCGCATCCGGCATAGGACCCGCCGCATGAATGATGTGCATTTGTGTGTGCAGATGCCTGGCTCTCGGATCCCTTGGGGTGCTGCTTAAAGATGCTGTGTGGTGGGAGGGTGCCCTGGGGAGGATGCTCAGGGTCAAGAGGGAGGCTCAGAGGGGCTTCAGCTACTTCTTTGGACCCACCCCTTGCCCCCATCCAGGATTACAGAGACTTTGACAGAGTCAGTGTATCCGGCTGGGCTACCCTGTTCCTCCGAACGAGCATCCCTACCATCAACATGGAGAACAAGACCGTGTGGGTGAGTGAGCATGTTGAGGAGCCACAGTGCCTGGCCAGGGCATGGGAGCGCAGGGCAGTTTTTCAGAGCACTCGCTAACACCTTAGCTACAGGGTTCTCAATCTTGGCAGCACATGGGACTCCTCTGGAGGACTTCTGGTGTCTGGACTATACCCCTAAGCAATGAAATGAGTCCGTGGAGGTGAGACCCCAGGTAGGGGAGGTTTACAAGTCCCCCAGTGACTCTAAGGTACAACCAGGGCTGAGAACCTCTGCTGGAGTTTATTTGATCTGCGCAACTTCTCTGTGAAGATGTTCCATCTCCGTGGAAACTTGAAAACAAAGTTCTCAAACTTGATTCTGAGTTTCATCGGAGAGGGGGAAAAAAATGACAAAATTGTCAATTTTTTCGTGAAAAGGCTATAGTGGAGCTATGGAGGGGGCATCATACAGGAGACGAAGAGAGGGTTGCTTAAATGCATTGTTGTGTATCGCCCAAAATAAATTAAGGTAGTGGAGGAAGGGCCAGAAAGACCAATGGAACAGAATAGAAATTTATGTTATTATACAGTTGGCATTTTTAACCAATAGAGAAAGTTAGATTATGAAGTGGTGTTGGGAGAACGTATTTGGAAAGTAAAGACAGACCCTTACCTCACACGATAACCAAAACTACAGTGGAGTTAGATTAAGTATTTAAATAGAGGAAATAAAACTTAATATACCAGAAGAAAATTCAGAAAATAATTTAATAATAATCTTTAATTATGGGGAGAGGGAGTTATTTTACTAAACCCAGAAGTTGCAAAGGAAGACATTTGACCAATTAGATTGTATGACATTTTAAACCTGTATACAGCGAAAGAGATGATAAAAAGAAACTAGAAGGGAAACAATAGATTGCTTTTAAAAAAGTTTCTAGCGTATATGACGAAGGATTGATACATTTTTTTAGTATGTCAAGGTAAAGGGCAGCATAAACATAGACAGGCAGTATACACAGGGTGAACTGGAAATGGTCACCTTGGTAGTGAGGAGATAAAAATAACAGCCACAAGATTTTTTTCCCTATCAGATTGGAAAAGATTAAAGACACTAAGGCTGTCTGGTGCCGATGAGGTAGAAGGAAATGCTATTGGTTCGAGTATAAACGGATGGATTCTTTTTGGAAATGAATTTGTCAATATCTGTTAGAGTTTAAAATGCACACTTCCTTTGATCCAGCCCATGGTAATATATCTTAAGGAGCTAATAGGACAAATATGCGAATATAAATATATGGGGATATTTGAAAGCGTGGTTTATAATGGCATGAAATTGGAAACACTCTACCTGTCTTTCGGTAGGAGATTGGTTCAGTAAATTGTGGTACGTTTTCTAGAATGACTATGCAGTCATCAGAGATTAGGTTGATCTTTCTTAATTGACATCAAGAGATGATGATTGTAGCTGAAAGAGGGGTCAGGTCAGGCCGCAGGAGGGCATGTGCAGCACACAGAGACCCCGTTTATGTGGAAGAAGAAAGGATGTGTGTTTAACATGGGCATTAAAAACTATGGAAAGAGAGTCACCAAAATGTTGAAGAGTTATTTCCAGGGAGTAAAATTACTGGGAACCTTTAGTTTTCTCGATATCATCTGTATGTAAACAAAAATAATAATCAAAATAATTTTTAAATAATCATGTATAGTCAGAGAAAAATTTTCTCTCAGTATATATAAAATACATTATATGTAACATAATTTTGTTATAATACATATTACATATTATATAACACTTATATGCTATGTAATGGATCATAATATTACAATATTATATAATATACAATATTGCATAATATATATGTTAATATATATTATATGTAACATAACGTAAGATAAATTATATAATATATTATACATTATAATACATATTTTACAATATATTATAACGTATAATTATGTATATGAGTGTATATATATATATATCTCCACTGTAGGGGAAGAAAAATAATGGTACTATATGCTCTGCATTCTTTGTTTTTTTGTAAATATTTAGGAATGCTGGTTATGTACCAGGTATTGCTCAAAGCAGTTTCCTGATAGTAAACACATTTAATCCTCACCAGTGACCTATGAAGTAGGTATCATTCTCATAATCCCCAGTTTACAGATGAACAACAGAGAGGTTAAGTGATTTGCCCAAGGTCACACAGCTAGTGAACAGCGCAGCTGGCGCTTGAGCCCAGGTAGTCTGGCTCCAGAACCCATGCTCTTGACCACTTTGCTATACCATGAGGTAGGCATTGTGATCTCCTTTATCAGAGACCATGAAATGGAGATTCAGAGAGGTGAATTTACTTGTTCAAGGCCACACAGCTTCAAGGATGGAGCTGGTACTCAAGCCTGGGTGTGTGGGCTACAAACCCAGACTCCAGGCTGCGTCCCAGATCTGAAGCTGGTCCTTTGGAGCCAGGTCTGCTCCTGGGGAAAACCAGAGGATGGAGGGATCTGTGGCCGGCAGTGGGCAGGCAGGGTTTTTTTTCTGGTCCCTGAGTGCCCCCTGCTGGTAGTAGGTCAAACAGCAGGGTCCTGGGCCCCGCTGGGACGGGATGGCTGAGCATGGGGTCTAAAGGGGGCGGACACAGGGCTGAGCCCCTTCTCACCGCTGCCAGTTCTCCGTGGACATTGACTCTGACCTGGTGGAGGAGCTGCCAGCGGAGATCGAGCTGTGGCTGGTGCTTGTGGCTGTGGGTGCGGGGCTGCTGCTCCTGGGGCTGATCATCCTCCTGCTGTGGAAGGTTAGGACCCCCAGACCACCACTGGGACCCCCGCTCTGGGACCTCCTGCCAGCAGACCCTCACCAGCTCTCCCTTCATCCCATTCCTGCTTCCACCCCACCCCCCACCCTTCTCCCACGTTGTGCCCACCTTCTCCCCAGCTTCTGGTCTCATCCCCTGCCTCCCCACCCCCCATCCTCACCTCACCCACCAGGACATTCCTGCCTGGTTAATGGGGCCGGGGGTGGGGGGGGTGGGATCTGCAAGCTGGAAAGGGGAAGCCAGGAGCTCTGGCTTCTGGCCACACCACCAAGCAGGGGCTGGGACCCAGGCATCCAGGCTCTCCAGCCCTAAGCCCCAGGCCATGAGTGCTGCCGGCCAGGCCCCCCCAGCGCCCCCTGATGGCCCATCCCCACCTCCTCCCCTCCGCAGTGCGGCTTCTTCAAGCGAGCCCGCACTCGCGCCCTGTATGAAGCTAAGAGGCAGAAGGCGGAGATGAAGAGCCAGCCGTCAGAGACAGAGAGGCTGACCGACGACTACTGAGGGGGGCAGCCCCCTGCCCCCGGCCCACCTGGGTAACGCGGCCTCCGGGCCCTCTTCCCTGAGCCCTGCAGCTGGCCGGGGCCTCTGACTCTGTCCTATCTGCTTTTCTTCCTCATGGGCTCTCGCTGCACTTCACTCTGCCCCTGGCATCAGCCCAAAGAGCAGCCCATGGTCTCCCTCCACACCCTGGGAGAGCTCAAGATGTCTTCTCACCGCCTCCCCTGAAAATTTGGGGCCCTAAGAGGGAGCCAGAAAATGCTCCCCATGCCCCCTTTGCTTTCTGGGAATCAGAAAAGGGCCCTGGCCAAGGCTAGGCCCCATCTCTGGGCCACACAGCAAATACCCAGAGTGATTCTGCACCTCCATTTCCACCTCCAGAGAAGGAGGGGACTAGGAGTCCTTCTGGAACTAGTACCTTTCCTCCTCAGAGCCCCTCTGGGGTGACACGCTGGCCCCCCAGCCCCATAGTGCGATCAGGGCAGACCACGACGCTTCCTAGCCATCCTGTCAGCAACCTCAGTGACTGTCCCTCTGTCTCCAGCTGCCTCCCGCTCTCCTCTCTGCCTTCCTCAATTCCTCCTTCCTCTGGGGCCGAGGGTGGGCAACCTCGCCCTCTCTGTCACAGTGCAGGGAGATGGCATGTGTTTGGGTCAGGGGTCCTGGCTTTGAGAGCCTCTGGGTGGGGGGTGGGGAAGGGGCTAGGCACATCTTCCGGCAACCTCGAGGGCTGGATGCTGATGCCCTTCCTCTTCTCCGCCCCTCCCCCCCCCCCCCCCCCCGCAGTGTGACTTCTTTAAGCGGACCCGCTATTACCGGATCATGCCCAAGTACCACGCGGTGCGGATCCGGGAGGAGGAGCGCTACCCACCCCCAGGGAGCACCGTGCCTACCAAGAAGCACTGGGTGACCAGCTGGCAGACGCGGGACCGATACTACTGACATCCTCCCTGATCCCACCCCTGCTCCCCCAGTGCCCCTTCTATTTATCATATGTTATGCCCCCGACAGGCCACAGGGGCCACTGGCTTTGGCCGGCGCCAGCAAGTCCGGGCAGACACAGCCCTGCTAGCACAGGCATGTGCATCTGGCTGTGGGCTTCTCCCCGCAGGAGCGCGGGGGCCGTGGGCCTGGACACGTGGGGGGCCCGCCACCTGTGGACTGTGCCGGGCACCACCCCTGCCTGGGCCAAAACCAAGCCAAAGGGCCTGCACCAGAGCCAGGAGGAAAAGGCCCCCACTGTGGTAACACCCCCACCCCCACCTTTCACACTGGACCCATCTTGAGCCATAGTCACTGGATTGACTCTGCTGTTGAGACTACAACTACGACCACAGGGAACAGCGCCCCAGGCACCCCCAGCCATGGCTCCTGGCACCCACCTCAGGTTGCCCACAGTGGTGGCATTTGCAGGACCTGGCATGCTCAGACCCAAGAGCAGAGTGGACTAGAAGGAAGGTCCCCAGGATTCCTTTCCTTCACAGATCTCTGTGAAGCCTCTCTCCTCGGGGGAGATTCCCTTCTGACAAGGAACGCAGTCTGAAGGAACAAAGACGGACAAGCCACTGGACAGCGCGGCAGACTGCCTGTGACGGGACGGCCCCGGGAGCACGGAGGAATGCTCAGCAGAGGAGGGGACCAGTCCTGGGCCAAGGAGCTGTTGGAAGGAGAGAGGAGATCCTACTTCTCACTGACCACTACTATCCAGGGCTCTGAAGGCCCGGAGAGACCCCACACCCCCCAAGATCACGGAGGGAGCGACACTTGAATGTAGAACGGGGAGGGAACCCTGTCCCTGCCCCATCGGCTGGAACCTCCTCTGCCCTCACTGCCCATGGGTAAGGGGCCTAGAAGTGGGGTTCTTGGCGGTCCTTGGCTTTCAGAACCAACTTAGCTCTGCCTCCTCACCCCACGGGCTAAGTCCTGAGGCCCATTCTAGAAGTCGAGGCTGGTTCCAGGAAACCTCTCCTGACCCCTGCCTTTTGGCAGTCCCCTTTTCCAGTCCCTACCCACTTCCACGGTACTGTAGCAGGGGAGCTCCCTCCTCCCCCTTGTGCCTTCTTTGTATATAGGCTTCTCACGGCAACCAATAAACAGCTCCCAGTTTGTATGCTCTGCATCGGCCTCCATTCACCACCCCACCCTCACCCCCATCCCAACCGCAGTTCAGTCTGTTGGATAGTGATGTCATCTAGCTGACCCCTAGGTGGACAAAGCCAGGGGCAGGGATCATAGAGGTTGGGAGGGTGAAAATGTATGCGGGACAAACCAGTCGCTGCTCTCAGGGATGTCCTGATCTAAGGGATGGTCATCCAGAACGTAAAGTCTGGGAAAAGACCTGAGTATACTGGATAGAATCCAAAATGGTGGACAGTGTGCTGGCCCCGGGGAGGGAGGAGGGAGGTACAGGTGGTGGTGTGCAGGGTCCAGAAGAGGCAGAAAGCTACTTGGCTGTAGAAGCAGGTAGTCCTGGATAGTAGTGGAGGGACGCTGGGTGCAAGGGTGCAGAGCCAAGAGCCCCCATCCATTGTCTGGATTCAGATAAAAGCCTGCTTCTCTGCCTTCATTCCACCCCCACGCCCACCCCTAGACACCACGATGAGTAGATCAGGGGGTGAACCAGTGACCCGAGACTGGAAAGATTGAAAGGTCTGGTATTCCCCAGCGTCGGGGCATGGGTACCTGGAGTCCTAGTCTTGTGGCCATTCCTCCAAGGGTGCTTCGGTCCTGAGCCCCCATAGCCCACAGCATTGGATCAAGTCCTCTGCTTCCCAAGGTCACCCTTCCACACAGGCCTGGGAGGATGGAGCAGGGCTGCATTCCCCCCATAACTTCTTTGTCCTAAATTGTGGCATAGATCCTTCTGTTAGTTGTCCTCAAAGCTATGACCTTTGGAAGACTTCACTGAAGGCTGAAAATTACTACTCAGAGAAGCCCAGTGGCAGATCCTTGATTCAGCTGCTCTGAGAGCCCACAGACCCAGGCTATTCTTCCAGGAGCCCCTCCCGATGTCTGCCTCGGTGTCCCCCAACCTGCCTCCCTGGCAGCGTCTGCCCTCTGCTACCCCCACCAGAGCCCACACCTCCCCGCCCCTCACTTTCTGTGCTGAGCCTGCCCTTTCCAGGGTGGATTATTAACAGTGGAAGGTCCAGTTCCTCCAGGAAAACCCCAGCCCCTACCTGGCGCTCTCAGAACCAGTAATCAGAATCCCCAGGTCCTTTTCCAAAACCTGGGTTATTCACTCAGTCAGGAGTAATACCACACGTGGGTTGGCAAACCCAGCTCAGGTTGAGCAGAGCTCAGGCCAGCTCAGTCATGTCCTTTGCAGACACCTCCTGCTTAAGGAAAAGGTAGGATCTAGGGATCTACACATCCCTCTGGCCAGCTCCACAGGCTCAGCCCCCAGTCTTGGTGTGTGTGTGTGTGTGTGTGTGTGTGTGTGTGTGTGTGTGTGTGTGTGTGTGTGTGAGTGACAGACTGTTTATGCTTGGATGAGAACAGTCTCTCCCTCTCACATACACACACATATGCACACACACCCTGCAGTATAAGTAATCATTTTCAGGACTGGTGCTATACTTTTATGAAAGAAACATAATGGTAGGGGCGCCTGGGTGGCTCAGTTGGTTAAGCGGCTGCCTTTGGCTCAGGTTATGATCGCGGGGTCCTGGGATCCAGTCTCGCAAGGGGATCTCTGCTGAGTGGGGAGTCTGCTTGTCCCTCTCCCTCTGCTCCTTCCCTTGCTTGTGTTCTCTCCTGCTCTCTGTCAAATAAATAAATTTTAAAAAATCTTGAAAGATTTTATTTAAAAAAAAGAAAAACAATGGCAGAGATGCAGCAATGCCCACTTTATATAAAAAGGTCCTCAATAATGTCAAGCTTCTGGAGCTCCTTGGAACTGTAGCACCTCCAGACCGTTCCCAAAGAGGGTTTTCGCTTTTGAGTCACTCAAAGGACCCATAAGGTGATTCTCCCCCTCTGGACACAGGGCTGGATTGCACTTCCTGGGCCCTCCTGGGCGTATGAGGTCATGTGACTAATTCTGGCCAATCAGTTGTGAGCAGGAGGGACGTGCCTCAATTCTGGGCTGAGACCATTAAACGTTGGATGAGAGTCCCCACAGTTCTGCTTTCCTGATTCAGCTGCTGTAGAAGCCTGCCTTGAGATAAAATGTCTGTCAGTCTGAGTCCCTGAGAGTCCCCCTCCCACCACCAACCTGCCTTGTACATGGAGTAGGAAATCTGGGCATGGTGGGGTGGGGAGGAGTCTAACCTCAGCATCTCTAACTTAGCTTGACCACACCATGCCACTCCCATTAATCACCCTGCAGCAATCCCTGCAGAAGGAATTTTGATCCAAGCACAGAGCCACAATATAGAAGTCCAGCACTAAGGAGAGGATCACGGGAAATCTCTCCTACACCTAGCCTCAGAGTTTACAGCCTTTTCCTCATTACTTAAACATTTTTAAAGACTTATTCAATTAATTGAGAGACAGAGAGAGAGAGCAGGGAGGGGGCAAGGGGAGAGGGAGAGAATCCTCAAGCAGATTCCCCACTGAGCCCAGCATGGGGCTCGATCTCACGACCCTGAGATCATGACCTGAGGCAAAACCACGAGTCCGATGCTCAACTGACTGAGCCACCCAGGCGCCCCTCCTTACTTAAATTTTGACAATAGTAATAGCTGCTATTGATTGATTATTTACTATGTGCCAGGTACAGGGCCGGGCTTTTTACATAAGTATCCTGTATGCTCTTCTGGACAACTTGAAGACTACACTCACCAACATCATCAATGATTTAATTGCTAGCTCGAAGGATGTTTGGTGGTCCTCCCTGATGACTCTGTGCTGTGTCTCCCTGGTGGTCCCAATTCTTTTTTCACACTCTTTTCCCTTCTGTGTGCCAGGTGCTGTGCCTGGTGCTGGAGATAGAGCAGTGAATTATACAGACACAGACAGCCCTGCCTTCCTGGAGCTTAAAGTTTAGTGGAGGAGACAGATGAGTCAGCAGATGATTTCCACTCAGTGTGATAGGAGCCAAGTGGTGCTAAGATTGGGGAGGTCTAAGGAGCCCTTAGAGGGAGCCCCAAACCTGGCCTGGTAGGGTCGGAGACTTGAAGAATGGATAGGTGGTGAGAAGAGAGAATGATTCCGACAGAAGAGACAGTATTTGCAACGGCTTACAGACTGGAGGCTGGTTCAAGGCAGTAGATAAGTATGGCTGGGAGTTGAGTAAGGGAATGTGGAAAGAGGAGGCTGGAGAGTTAAGCCAAAGCCGATCGTGCAAGAGCTGGAAAGACGCCAGTAAGAAGCAGGGAGCCACTGAAAGTCTGTGAGCAAGGGAAGTAACAAGGTCAGATTTGCTTTTGAGAATGATCCCTGAGCCCGTTTCCTCATCTATATAATGGGGATAATAATAGCACCAGAGAGCCGTCTGGAGAATTAAAGGAGATAATGCATGCAAACAGTGCCTGGCACATATGTTATTATTCATCCAACTAAGAGTCCCTTCCATTGGGAAGCCTTGCGCATAGCTCAGTGTTGACTGTAATCACATTCTGTTACACAGTAACTACTTATTTACTTCGGCAGCGACCTCCCAAACTAAGAAATGAAAAGACTACCTCCTTATCCTTTCTGTGTTTCCTGTTCCCAGCACAAAGCCCGGCACATACTGAGCACTTGGTCAGTGGGGCCCAGGGACTGAACAGTGAAAGAGCGAAAACATCAAAGGGACAAGACTGGGGGGAGGGGGAGAGGTGGGGGATCAGGACGTACCGCATTCCACCACAAGAGGCGCAGGGCGGCTGGGGAAGGGCAGGCTCCCCGGCCCCCCGCGCAGATCACCTGGCAGGACCTTTCTCTAAGGCAGCCCAGTACGAAGATGGTCGCTTTCTCAGGTCAAATGAGTAGAGAATAATTAAAGTGTTTTGAGAACTGCACGCATAGCGCTGATGTTAAGGGCTGCCTCCACCGCCGCCCGTCGTTAGTTAGGGTTTTGACTCTGGGTGCGGTCTTTTCCTGAGCCGCTTGGATCTTTGTGGAAGTGGGTGGGGTGCACGTCTGTATGAGGGATTAACATGGGCTTGCATCCTGATCCCGAAGTTTGCAAACTTTCCCAGTCCGAGTCACTGTCATCCTGACTGGGAACCCACCAGATCGTCCCCCTCAGGGAGCGCAAGTGGGGATCAGGCCGGGTGAAACAGGTCCCTTTGAGAGGGAACGGATTCGTGGAGAGCTACCCGCACAATTTTAGGGAAGGCGAGCGAAGAAGATTTGGGAGGGCGCGGGAGAGGAAGAAGTGAAAAGGGAGGAGGAATGAGGGACCTCTGGGGAGACAGGGGTTAAGCCGGGCTTGGCCTGGAGGAGGAAAGGGCGGAGCGAACGCTCGGGAGGCGGGCTCATGGCGCAGCCTCCCGAAAACAACTGGCTGCCCCGGCAAGGACGGGGTTAAGGGGGTGGGCCCGAGGGGGGGGGAAGCCACGTGCCGGGGCGAGAGGCGATTGGCTCTGCCGGCGTTGTTTGTGAGCGGCCATTGGCGACGTCGGGGCGTCTCAACGAGCCGATTGGCCAGGGTTTGGAGGACTGCCCGGGCCGGGGCGGGGAGGAGGTGGCCCGTCCCCGTCGCTGGGCCGGGCTGGGCCGAGTTGAGCGCCAGCGCTGTCCGCCGGGGGACCCGAGCCCGAGTCCGAGCTGCGGCCGCCGCCGCCGCCGCCATGCGCTGGGTCCGCGCGCTGCTGAAGAATGCATCGCTGGCAGGGGCGCCCAAGTATATCGAACACTTCAGCAAGTTCTCCCCGTCCCCGCTGTCCATAAAGCAGTTTCTGGACTTTGGTACGGAGTGGGGGGGGGGGTGGCTGGCCGTGGGGGCCCGCAGCGCGCGGGGGGCAGTGAGGGAGGGAGCTCTGGCCACGAAGGATTAACGCGGAGGAGAGGAGAGGCCCTACGTGACAGGGAAGGGTTGCTGGGGCACAGGCAGGAAAGGGTTAAGGCGGGGGGGAGGGGCAGGGACTGGCCCTGAAAGGGTTAAGGTATCCTGGGGAAGAGCTGTACACTGGGCTGTCAATGGGAAGTGGGGGCACTGAGAAGGAGGGGTCTAAATACCTTGCTGGGCTTTGTGAGAGGTCTTAGAGAGTAAGGGAGAGCCAGGAGGTGATGTTAGGGCAGGAGGGGAGTGGGGTATATCCCGACAGAAAGGGTTAAAGGTGGTTGTCCTCGTGACTCAATGAGTAGGAGATGGAGAGGAAATGGGGCTGGGACGCTGGTGGGAGTAACAAGGCGGGATTAGGAGGTGCAAACATCTGGAAAGAGACCTGGGCTGGGCTGGGCACCCAGGGGTCAGGTGGGGACTGGGCTCTTTCAGAAAAATGTCAACAGGAGGGAGATCGCTGATCAGTATACCTCCACCCACTGAAGAAGCTGACCCCCCAGCTGGCCCAGTACACAAGGACACTTGAAGAGCAAATCTGTTTGGGCCTGGCTCCCTGTCCCCTCCCAGGCTGAGGCTTGGAGCACCATGAGGTGCAGTCGGGAGGCTTGCAGCCTTGGCCGCCCCTAGGTTCTTGGGCCAGGATCACCCACCAGCAACGCCCTGGGGGCGCCTTGGGAGCAGAAGCAAGACTGTGCCACTGGGGCCATTGAAACAGGCATTGTGTGGGCCATGTCTACGTGGTATTTCCATGGTGCCAGCTAAGGATTAGGAGGGGGTGCCCAGGTTTCTCAGGAGTTGAAGAGACAGTGCCTGGCTCAAGTTACAGCTGCGTCACTGATGGGAGGGGGTGGGGAGGTGGCATCTAGGACACAGGGCCCCTGTTACCCAGGACTTGTCTGCCTGTCCCCCTGCCCTCTTTGAGCTGTCCTATGTAAGAAAGACCCCTGGGCGCATTCCCAGCTACCAGTAGCTGTCCGGTCCAAACTGGACCCCAGTTATAGAAATGGACTGGGTGGGGTTCACAGTCGAATTTGGTCCACTTGTACTGCCGTGGGGAAAACAGATCTTCAGAAGGGTAGTCACATGCCCTAGGTGGCAGACTTGGAAGCAGAACTTAGACTAGCATCTGGCTCTTCTTACTCTAGGCCATGGCCTCAGTCTACCACTCCGTCTTCATCTTGAAGCCAGACCAAGGACCAAGATATTTAGGCTCCCATCCTTGGGTCCTGTGTGCCTCCCACGTGGGCATTAATGCAGGGTCAACTCTACAGTTGTCATCAAGACCAGCCTGGGTGAAGACAGACTGGGCCAGAAATGACCTGGGACCCCGCAACTGCCATGGTCCAGGCATAGCGCCCCTCAGCCAGGCCCAGACCCGGGAAGGGGTGGTTTTCCCAGGCTCCTCTGCCCACCCAATCCACCCCACCCTACCCCTTCCACCCCTCAAAGCGAGTGTCTGCTAGGAAGGACAGAAAGTGAAGAAGTAAGGTAACTGAGGCCAGAGGAAGCTCCAAGTGGACCTGGGAGTGGCCCTGTCCCCTGTGGTTGAAGGCAAGCAGGCTGGGGGCGAGGGGACGCAAGCTTGGAGAGGGTTAGGCAGGGTGGCATGGAGGTGGGAGCCCTGCAGGGGATTAGGAGAGGTGCTTTGCTCTGTGCCCCCGGTCACTTCTCTGAACCCTCAGGAAATGAAGGATTTAATCGACCTGACCCCTGAGATGACCTCTGGCTCCAGGGGTTTGCAGCTCTGTGGGCTCACCTCTGTCTCTCTCCCTCCCACCAGGGTCCAGCAATGCCTGTGAGAAAACCTCATTCACCTTCCTCAGGCAGGAGCTGCCTGTGCGCCTGGCCAACATCATGAAAGAGATCAACCTGCTTCCAGACCGAGTGCTGAGCACACCCTCGGTGCAGCTGGTCCAGAGCTGGTGAGACCCCTGGCCAGGCCCCTGCACCTCCCACTCCGCTGCCAGATGCCCCTGGGCTCCCAGAGCCTCTGTGCTCCCAGTAGCCTTGAGAGAGGTGGGGACAGAGAGGAAGCACGGGCTCCAAGAGGCTGGAGAGTTGCCCAAGGTCAGGTGGAACACTAGGCCAGATCAGGGACCAAGATAAAGCTCCTAGCCTCCACGCCTGTGGGCCAGCCCTATTCTTACCACTCTTCTTTCTCCAGAAACCCAGGATCCACCTGGGGAATTGTTTACGCAGCCAAAACCCAAACCATGCTAATACCGGCATTCACCACCAGCTCTGGTTCTGGAAACCCAGCACCTACTGGGTAATATTTACCTGGGGGCAACATTGTAGGGAAACAGAAACAGGAAGAAATGAATTTTCAAATGTTTTAATCCAAGCTACAAGTCGGACTGTTTTGGATGTTGGAAAACACTCAGACGCAGGGATGGCACAGTACCGACCCCCAGGAACTTTGGAGGGGCAAAGACCAAAAATTGCAGCAGTAGCAGGGGGAAATCCTCAGTAAAGGTCCCTCTAGAACTCTGTCCCAGGTTACGTAACTGGATGACATGAACCAATGGCCGGTCACATGAAGAACAAACAAGAGTTTGCTGTGTGACAGGCGTGCGGATGGTTAATCCTGGTTGGTCTTTGGTGGCACCTGCGCCGGAAGGCTTTGCCAGTCCTCCTGGCTATGGTGTGGCGTGGCTGTGGTTCACTGTTGGGTTCAGGAGCAGGGGTCCACACGTGCTGTGAGCCCGGCGCCATGCCCGGAGCAGAAAAGCGGCAGCCGCAGCTCCCCTCCAGGAGCCCGGGAGCTCGCGGGGAGCAGGAGAGTGGGTAAACTGAGAGCTACATAGATCGTGGTGGGAGCAGCGAGCTGCCGAAGAGTTACTCTTACTGAAGAACCAAAATGTTATTTAAAAAGTAACATGGATTGGGGTTCTTTTCCTACTCATCATGGAAGTATTTTCTGGAAGACACAGAAAAATAGAAGAGAAAGCCATCCACTCCCCTCCACGCCATAACCAAACACTGGTAGGGTTTCAGAAGGTCTCAGTGGGGCCCTTCTAGCATCGTTGCTATGCATGGATACCTGCACAGGCAGAACTTACTCTGATGTAATGAGATACGGTAAGGAAAGTGTTTTGTGCACAAGGCCAGGCTCCCAGTAGGCACGCACTGGATGTCAGTTGAAGCAGAGTTGTGGGGAAGTTGAGATGGACACATAGAGGAGGTGGCACGTCACTGGGCCTTCCAGGGGGCCGGGAGTGAGCTTAGACCTAGAAAGGAGGGAAGGGCATTCCAGGCCTTGGGACTGCTTGTGCCAGGGCGTGGAGGCAGGCAAGGGCCCAGCCAGGGCCTCTGCGACCTCACTCTGCACCTGCAGTGCTTTCGGTGCAAGCTGCGAAGGGGGCCGGGGGGAGAGGGCAGGGCCTGGCATTCCTGCAGCCCAGCCAGGTCACCCCTCACTGGGCCCTGGCCCTTGGAGGTCCAAGACCTCTGAGCCAACCAGCATTTCCCACCACGGGGTGGTGGGGAAGTGGTGGGGAGGAGGCAGAAGGTGCCATCTGTTTGCCCGCTTCTCCTCCAGCTCTGCCCGGCTGGCTGGCCTGGCTACCTCTCCAGCAGGCCCCTGACGCCAGAACAGGCCCTCGCAGGCCCTTCCCTGGACGCTGTGTTCCTAGGAGAGCTGGGGGATGTGTGTCGGGGTGTGGGGGAGCAGGGAACTGCTGGACTGCCTGTGAGGCCCCCAGGCCCCAGTGGAGGCCATTTCTGAAAATCAGTTACGCATGTGTGGGCTTGGCCTGGTCTTTCTTTCCTCAAAGCTTGGAAGTAATGTCCAGTAACAGCAGGACAGAGCGAAGTTAGACAAGAGAGAGCACTTCCCAGTGGTTGGTTCAGCTTGGAGGAGAACAGGCCATGGGATTTCTGGAATGTCCTGATGCACTGACTGGAGCCTGCTGAGGTTGTTTCTAGGGAATGGGCATCATCGGCTGCAGCAAGAGAGACTGAGATCTGAGGGGAGGAGGGACTTTCTGATGGGGACGAGGTGGCCACCTGTTAGTGCAGAGCCCCCTCCAGGAGAACCCACTACCAGCTTGGATGTGGAGGTGGTGGGGAGGTGGGCAGGGTTTGCACGAGAGGAGGGGGACAGTGTACCACGGAGCCTGGCAAGAGGGCCTCTACCCTCAGAGTCTGACGAATAAGGAGCAAATGCTCCTGTTTGGAAAATGGAAAAGTCGGGTACGCATGCTGTTCGCAGTAGTGGCGATAATGACGTGGTGAAGGCGAATGGAGTTGTTACTCAGCCGCAGAGAAGTTCTAGGTGAGAAAGTCAGCCGGAGGAGGGCGTGGAGCTGGTAGGAGTGTGCTTCCAGAAAGTGGGGGGGGGGGGTAGGGGTTGAGCGAGAGTTGCAGAGTAGAATCAGATGACAGTGAGTCACTCCTGTCACTAAGGGTCTTGCAGGGGTTGTAGGGAAAGGGGCAGGGGGCAGTGGGGCCAGCACCTTCTCTCGAACCTCCCCCACCTGCGAGGGACCCACACCCCCACCCTGTAGGAACCACAGCCCTTGAGAAGAACCAGCACCGTGGCAGTGGCACCCGTGGCCCGCGCCGCACCGGGCATGGAGCCGAGGCTTGAATCCCATCCTCACCGAACCCCTTGGCCTCTCCTTCCATAACTGGGCTTGAGACTGAGGATGTCAGAGTGGTACTGCAGTGAACCCCATTTCCGAGCCGGGTACCGGAGCGGCTCAGTGGCCTCTGTAGGGCCCAGCTGGCCACAGGGCCCAAGTCTGCCTGGCTCAGGGCCTGCATTTGGCTCCCCTCCGGAGAGCAGCTTCCAGACGCGGGACAGGTCTGCCACCTCCCCCTCCTCAAACGGCCACTGCCTTGTTCACACTCCTTATCCGCAGTGGCTGTGGATGCTAGTGGCTGGTGCGCACACACACACACACACACACACACACACACACACACACACGCTACCATGCACACGCCCCTCCACCTCCCTCCACATTCTACCCCCTGCCTCCCAAATCCAGGGCTCTGGGCAGGCTAGAAAGCCCCAGAAGGCAGGAGTCCTGGGTGCCTGATTTGCTGCTGAGGTCTGCAGGCCCAGGCCTTCCCTAGGGCAGCTATATTGGGCCCCCACAGCCTGCTGGGAGCGGGGGGAGTCAATGCCACATGTGCCAGTGCACCGCTACTTCGGGCCTCCTAGGTCCGAGCCCAGTTCTTTCTCTGGTGGTCAGTGTGGGAGCAGCCCAGGAGCCAGGGTCACTCCTTTCTCAGTGTCTCTCCCTGTAGGACCAGATCTTGCCTGAGGGTGACATCTGGGGTACCAGGCCTCAGCGGGCTTCAGGCCAGGCCCAGGGTCCTCTGGGAAGATCCTTCCCATCTTGTCCTCTCCCTCCCGAGAGCCCATGCGGACCCACTCCCTGGCAGGAGTGGCCCTTCGAGGGAGGCGGGTAGGGGGCCTAACGCTGCTTCATAGTCCAGGAGACCGAGGCCTGAGGCTGGCGGCCCTTTGAATGCCTGTGCTGGCGGGGACTGCCCATTGTCCGTCCGTCCTGGCGCCCTTTACTTCACTGGCCATGTGACCAGGCCCCACTTCTGTTCTCTAGGGTGCGGCAGGCAGCCTCGGAGGGGTGGGGCCAGTAGCTAGGGCGCTGGGCCTACGCCTGCGCTGGGACACTGTCCCTGCCCCTTCATCTCCTGGCGCAGCAGGCAGGGCCTCCCAGCTTCCACCCTCTCCCTCCCTGCCTGCCCCCCCACCCCATCTTAGGAAGGGGTTCTGGGCCCCACTCTCCAGCCGGTTTCTTCCCCTTCCTCTCTCTACCTACCCCAGCCTTGCACACTTGCAGGTTTTCTCCCTTGAAGATTTATCCTGGGCATGGGGGAGGGGGGGCAGGGATTTGGGGGCACATAGCCTGCGAGAGAGAAGCCCAGCTCTGCACGGTGACTGCCTCATCTGTAGAGTGGGGAAGCGGGAGCACCCACCTCACAGGGTATCACGGAGGCGAAAGTAGGGGGGCAGGCAAGCACAGAGCCGAGCCCTGTCCGACGCTGGCGGCAGCCGTCATGTCACTGCTGGGACCAGTGTGGATGGTGAGCAGTTGGCCACGTGGTGTGGACTGGGAGTCAGACAGACATGGGTTCGAATCCCAGCACGGCCCTTGACCGTGGGGCCTGGGCCATATCACCTGCTTTCCCTGAGCTGGTCTCCGTCTACAGAAAGGGGAAGAACCACATGCTCCTCAAGGCTGCTGGGGGATGGGAAACCCTGGGTAGACTCGGCAACAGGAAGGCTCTAGCCCTCATCACTCCATAGCAGAGTCAGCCCGCCTGTTACCACTCTCCAGGGAGCTTGAGGCCTGGCCTTTAGAGTGCCTCTGTGATTGTCTGCTGGGGCTGCAGGCACGGGGGGCGGGGGACGGGGCAGGCTGGTCTCTTCTGCTGCGTGGGGAGGACAGGCGGGGAGCACCAGGGGTGGAAAGGCCCCATTCCTGCCATCCCTAGCAAGGTGGCTGTCCAGAGCATGATTAAAACGGGACTCAGAGCCTACGCCCGGTATGACCAGGAGGAGGGTGTCGGGTGCCGTGTGGGGGCTCAGAGGATGCACTTAGCTGTGACTGATATGTAAACCACCGTTCAGAGCAAGGGTGCACATCTGGAGAGTGCTCACTGCGTGCTAGGCACGGCGCTAGGTATGACCTTTGACCTTCACTGAAAGGCAGTGATAGCGGTAGTACGGTAGTACGGTAGTACTACGGAACCCTCCACTTTCCTGATGGGGAAACTCAGGCCCAGAGAGGCTCCATGACTTACCCGGGCCACACAGCTCTGAGTGGAAAAGCCAGGAGGAGGAATCAGCAGAGCCAGCCCCCCAGCCAGCACCCCCACCCGCTCCTCCAGTGTCTGAAGCGAGAGAGGGAAGAGCAGTGTGGGGGGGGAGGTGGAGGGGGAAGGGTATTCTGGGCAGAGAACCGGCAGGGACGCGGAGGGGAGCATTCTGAGCAGAGCCAGCGCTGCCGGGTAGCAAGAGTGCGGAGGATTGAGTCTTCACGACCCTGCCTCCCGGCCTGATGACTGCTTCGGGCCTCAGTCGGGGAGCCTGTGAAATGGGGCTAATGCCTGCCCTTCTTACCTGTCAAGGTCAAAGCACTGTGTCCATAGGAATGCATCTACCGTGGAGGGGCCTTTTCTAGCAAGACCATTAGGCCACAGAGCCCTCTGTCCCAGGGCTCTTGGCAGCCCCTCCTTCCTGCTGGCTACAAGTGCTTCTACCAGAGAGAGGCTCGGCTTTGTGGCCTTCCCCAGGAGAACAACCCGTGGGCTGGACACGGTAGCAGGAAGCAGTGGGGGTCCTGGCTCACAGGGCAGGGGGCAGTGGCTCTAGGTTGGCACGGGCTGCTGCCACAGGTGAGCCTGACTCCCTTGCACAGGCTGGCCCCCTGCTGCCCTAAGTTCGGGGCTTCCCACCACTCCCCTGGTTCCGCAGCTCTTCTAGGTCCTGGGGAAATCGGCCTCTCAACTAGGCCTGCAGATGGGGGGGCAGCAGGGGGCCACGCACTCCTGCTGGGCCTTCGGAGTGGAGTGAGCTGTCCTGGCTCTCCGTGGGCTCCAGCCTCACCCACGGTCAGAGCTGGCCATGCCTGCCCCGCTCCTGTGTCCTTCCCACCCACCATTTAAAATCCACTTCCCTAGGCAGAGTGCACGGCCCCTGGTTAGGGGCCCAGAGCGGTAGGCTATAATCCTCACTGAGCCCCTGCTCTGTGACGTGCCCTGGGCCAGTCACTCTGCCAGCCGTGCCCCACGGGCTGCAACAGTAACCCTGCAGGACAAATGTTAGGACCGGTTTCCATGAAGGGGCTCAGGGAGGTTAAGCGACTTGCCCCAGCCTTCTCTCTTGGTCAATAATCCACGAGACCCCAGGGATGGGATGATCCCCAGTGCCCTCCAAGACTGCTATTCTTAGATTTCACAGCAAAGGTGCTATGAGGGGGACCAGCAAATGAGAGCTGTTCTTGCATAACTTCCTGTGTTGTCAGGGAGACTCGCATACAGATGAAAGGAATTGAGAAAAAGTGTGGTGTAGCCTGTCAAGCAGGGCAGCTCTGTGCGGGCAGGGGTGAGGCCGGTGTGGGGGCAGCTCTGTGTGCCACTGCCCACGGTAGGGGCGGGGCAGGTGTGGGGGCAGCTGAGTCAGTTGGGAAGGGGGCAAGGCCTGGCCTGGCGCTGAGGTGATGCCCTCCCCCTCCACTGCACACAGGTATGTCCAAAGTCTCCTGGACATCATGGAGTTTCTGGACAAGGACCCTGAGGACCATCGTACCCTAAGCCAGTGAGTGAGGGCCCCAGTGGGGGGCAGGAGGGCAGGTGCAGGTGACGGGCACTGGGTCACAGCCCTGAGGCAGAAATGGCCAGGAGGATGGAAGAAATGATCCCTGTCCTCAAGGATATCTAGTCTGAGGGGGAATTAACCCTTGGCCTCCGTGTCCTTGAGTCTGATTGGCGGGATCCAAGCTCCTGCCCCTGAGGAGTGCCCCCTGCTGTCGGGCAGGCGGTGGAAGATGCAGGGTGGGCTTGGGAAGCCGTGGGGAGGGCACTGTGGGTCTGTCAGGTTGGGAAGGGTCCTGTGAATGAAGACGTGTGGAGAAGAGGTCCGAAGCAGGGGAGAGTCTGAGGGTGCCCCAGGGTTGGGGCCGGGTGAGGGCCAACAGCCGCCGTGCCCTGCAGGTTCACTGATGCCCTGGTCACCATCCGGAACCGCCACAACGACGTGGTGCCCACCATGGCACAGGGCGTGCTTGAGTACAAGGACACCTACGGCGACGACCCGGTCTCCAACCAGAACATCCAGTACTTTCTGGACCGCTTCTACCTCAGCCGCATCTCCATCCGCATGCTCATCAACCAGCACAGTGAGCGGGGCTGGGGGGCTCAGGACCCAAGAGCACCTCCCTGGCTCCACAGTGGAGGAGGAAGGCCGCAGCGTGGAAGTGCCTTGTTGTGAACGCTTACAGAAGGCAAAATGACATCGCCTCTTTCAAAAGCGTTCAATGTGGTATTCGTCACAACTCTGTTATATTCAGAAATTGTTTGTTGTTTCGAGTTCCTTAGTCCCGGAGTGTTCACTGTGATTGTTGAGAAATTATAACCGATTGAAAATTAAATGAGTTCCTCATGCTCAGATAAGTTCAGATGCAGGACAGTAAAATGATTTTTAAATGCTGTAGCGAAAGGAAGAAGAAATGTCACGTGGGCTGTGTGGTGGACTAGGCCCGCTGAGAGGAATACTTCAGGTCTGTGGACAGTCCAAACATGGCCCGAGCCGGGGATGGAGGGGCCCGGGGAATGGGAGAAGAGGTGTTACATGTAGGGATGGAGTTGGAGAGTCCTGGGGGCAGGAGGGGAGCCCCACCAACAGCTCCCTGCCTTCTCACCCGCAGCCCTGATTTTTGACGGCAGCACCAACCCAGCCCACCCCAAACACATCGGCAGCATCGACCCCAGTTGCAATGTCTCCGAGGTGGTGAAGGGTAAGCCGTCCCCAGCACAGAGGAGCCCCAGAGACCCCCTCCCAGCTGCCTGGCCTGAGGATGTGTCATCCCCCCGTGGGTGGGGGCCTCGTCCGCTTGGGTTTAATGTTGGCGATGCCCCGTGCCAGTGCCAAGCATGAGGAGTGCCTGCTGGGTGGACCGGCCCATTCCCTGAACGGCCCCTCTCTTCTCTCAGATGCCTACGATATGGCCAAGCTCCTGTGTGACAAGTATTACATGGCCTCGCCCGACTTGGAGATCCAGGAGATCAACAGTGAGTGAGCAAGTGTGTGTGTGTGTGCGTGTGCATGCGCGTGTGCGTGTCTGTCTGTCTAAGGGCTCTGGAGAGGAAGGTGAGATGGGGAGTCAGGAAAGGAACTGGAAAAAAAAGAAAAAGGAAAAGAAACGGATGGGACAGAAGCAGAGCTATTATTGACTTATTATTAGCACTATTATTACTGATTTATTTGCTAAGTATTTATTAAGCAGTGAACATGCCAAGGAAGGTCCCTGTTCTCATGGAGGTTACATTCTTCATTCTGGGGAGGCTGGGGAAGGGGGCTGTTAGCCAGTGAGCAAATAATCAACAAGCTAATTTCATTTTTAAAAAAATATTTATTTATTTGACAGAGACACAGCGAGAGAGGGAACACAAGCCAGGGGAGTGGGAGAGGGAGAAGCAGGCTTCCCGCGGAGCAGGGAGCCCCGATGCGGGGCTCGCTCCCAGGACCCTGGGATCATGACCCGAGCCGAAGGCAGACGCTTAACGACTGAACCACCCAGGCGCCCCAACAAGCTAATTTCAGATGGTGACAAGGGACAGGGAGGAAACGAGATGAGGTCACGTGACAGTGATGGGGCGGAGCAGTGTATTTACTAGGGTATCAGCTTGGCTGCCTTTTCAGAATCCAGATAACAGTGGCTTCATTCAAAGAGAGGTTTCCCTCTTTCCAGCCCCTGGGGTGGAGCAGCAAAGCCGGCTCCCCAGCCTCATGTCTCAGTCCCAGCTGGAGAAGGGGAGGAGGATGGAGAAGGCAGGCCCCGGGGGTTGGACAGTCGCTCCCCTAAGTCACCTGGCCAGGTCTAGCTGCCAGGGAGGCCGGCAATTCAGTCTCTCTAGCTGGGCAGCCAGCGGCCCGTTAGAACTTCGGGGGAGGCTGTATCTCTGACAAGAGGAGGGAAAGAACGGACACGAGAGGATGGCTGCGGGGGTCCTGCTTTGGGTGGGGTGGGTGGGCAGGCACCAGCAGGACCAGTGAGGGGGCTGGGAGACGGGCCAAGGCAGGCAGGGCCCGTGGGCCACAGACAGGAGCCGGGACATTGTGTGCAGCGGGGAAGCCCACTGCAGGGTTCGAAGCAACGGTGATGCCAGGGTCTGACGTTCATTCCAAAGATATTTAGAGGTTGGAGGGGGCAGGCGAGACGTCAGGAAGGCCAGTTAGGGGGTCACTGCAGGAATCCAGGGGAGGGGAAGGCAGCGGAGATGGAAAGAAGGGGGTAGATTTGATAAATATCTTGGAGGTAGAGAGGTCAGGACCTGCTGATGAACCAGGGGCATAGGGGAAAGGGGGATCAGGGATCTGGAAGTTTCTCTACCCTTCCCCTCCCACACCTGCTCCTTAGCCACCCCCTGCCTGTGCGCCAGAAACCTGAGGCCTTTCATGCCTGGAAGTCACGCTGCCCACATCTGAAAGGCCCAATTCAAGTCCAGGTCCTCCGAAAAGCCTTCCTGGACTTCCCAGAAAAAATGGTTAGGCACCCAGCTTCCTGGGGCATACCTCTGTAATGACTGAATGGCTTGGAGGTATGGGGCACCCGGGTGGCTCAGTTGTTTGGGTGCCTGCCTTCGGCTTGGGTCATGATCCCAGGGTCCTGGGATCGAGCCCCGCATCGGGCTCCCTGCTCAGCGGGGGGTCTGCTTCTCCCTCTTCCCCTGCTTGTGCTCTCTCTCTCTCTCTCTCTCTCTCTCTCTGTCAAATAAATAAAATTTTTAATAAATGACTAAATTAATTAATTTCTCGGAGGCAGAGATGGAAGGACAGAGACAGGCCATGTTACTTCAATATCCCTAGGGTCAAGCACAGGGCCTGGCACGTAGCTCTGGGTACAGCACTTAATGTAAAAGTCAGTTGTGCCTTTGTCTAGACTTGAATTTCCAAGCAGGTAGGGCCGAATTTTATTCATCTTTATGCCCCGCTGCCCAGTACAGGGCCTGAGATTCCTTCATTCACGAATCCATTGCACATTTATCGAGCGCCCACTGCAGACAAAGCTGTGTGCCAGGCACCAGGAGAAGACAGGCAGTCATTCACACCAGGAAGCTCTCCAGGCTACAGCGATTCTTGAGAGGCCGAGTGCTGGTGTCAGAATCATGTGCAGCACCCCTCCCCTCTCCGCACTGGATTAAAAAGCTCTCCAGGGGTTCTGGGGTCCAGGCGAATGCTAGTAGGCTGAATATAGGCTGGATAGATATTTTTTGAATGGTTGAAGGGGCTAGATAAACAGCGGATAAATGGAAGGCCGGATCTGGACTCTGTGAATGAATGGGTAGATGGGAAGAAGGATGGATGTTTGAACAGATGCACAGTTGAGGGACAGTCGGATGGTTGAATGGATGCTGGATGGGTAGATAGAGGAATTAGTGGATGTTGATATAGTGGTTGGATGGAGGGGTGGACGGGTGGATGGATGGACATGGACATTGTATAGTGATGGATACTGTATGGATAGATGGTTGAATGGACACCGAATGAACGGATAGCTGGATGAATAAATGCTGGATGAATGGCCCGGCAGATGGTTGGAAGATAAATGGGTGGTTGAGTGCTGGGTGCTAGGTGCTGAGTCAGTGAATGCTGAATGGTGACCTCTTGACAATTTCCTGATCCTTGGTCTTGACTTCCCCAGCAGCATCCAACTCCAAACAGCCAATTCACATGGTCTATGTCCCCTCCCACCTCTATCACATGCTTTTCGAACTCTTCAAGGTAAGGAGGTGGGGGGTGATGGTCCTCCGCGGCGCTGGGGCTGGTTAGGGCTAGGCCGCTCTGACTCATCTCCTCCGCCTTTCCCTGCACAGAATGCCATGCGTGCAACCGTGGAAAGCCACGAGTCCAGCCTTGTCCTCCCACCTATCAAGGTCATGGTGGCCTTGGGTGAGGAAGATCTGTCCATCAAAGTATGTGACGCTTGATTTGGGGGCCAGAGAGCAGTGGGGGGCGGGGACTTCCCTCCTGCCAGGACATGGGCTCAGAGAAGACCCTGGGGATGCGGACGACCAAGAGCTCAGGGGTGTCAGGGGGCGGGGGGCGTGAGCCTGAAGCCACGTCTGTCTCCCCCAGATGAGTGACCGAGGTGGGGGAGTTCCCCTGAGGAAGATCGAGCGACTCTTTAGCTACATGTACTCCACAGCGCCCACTCCCCAGCCCGGCACCGGAGGGACCCCACTGGTGAGATGGTCTCCCTCCTGTGCCCCCCACCTCCTAAAGGATGCCTGTCTTTTCACCTCTTCTCATCAAACTGTCCCTCTCCCCATCTTTCGCCTCACCTCCCATGGTCTTCGTTCTTGTGTGGCTGTATGTGGTGTCAGTCCCCTCTCCCAGTCCCGGCCCCTCTGCTCCTCACACCCCCCTGAGCCTGCAGCCGCTGCCTTCCCACCTGAGCTGCCGGCGTCTCTCTGTCACCTTTCCTCAATTCTCCCTCTCCCTTTTGTACCCCCTGAAGTTCACTCATCAGCACCTCTCTGTCACGCCCAGCAGAGCAGGTGGGGCTGGGTTTGGGAACTTGAGACCCAGGAGCCCCGTGACCTGTCCACACCCGCTGGTCCAGACCTGCTGGCTCCTAGGGCTGAGCTCTTCTGCCAGCCCCGCTGACTACTACCCACAGCTGGGACTGTTCCGCCTTTCGGGCCCCACCAGACTGACTGCCCTCACCCCCGGGGGATTCTGGGAAGCCCCTGGCCCGACCCCAACTCAGTGCATTGGTCCCTTGGCTCCAGGAAGCCCAGCACCAGCCTCCTGGTCACGCTCCCTTCCTACCGCCTTGTAGGCTGGCTTCGGGTACGGGCTCCCCATCTCCCGCCTCTATGCCAAGTACTTCCAGGGAGACCTGCAGCTCTTCTCCATGGAGGGCTTTGGGACCGACGCTGTCATCTATCTCAAGGTGAGGGTCCTGGCGCAGGGCCCGGCTAGCGGGGTGTGCGGGCCGGTCAGCCCGCTGGTAGGTTTCGTCTCCACCCCTGCACTCCTTTCCTCATTCCAGACTGGGAATCAGAGCAAAGCTGCAGTTCCACAGCCTGCAGACACTCCCAGCTCGGCAGGCAGTTCAAGGAAGTCCCTGGCCCATGACTAAGACCCCTCTTCTGGGGACCTTGGACTTCTTATACACAGAAGGAAGGGGGGTACCATAGAGAACTTGTCATTCAGCTCGGGGGCAGACTGAGGCCCAGAATTGGTGACCTTCTTCAAGGTCACAGCCCACCTTCCCTCTACCTCCCTGACTCTTTGAGTGAGTAGCCTTCTGGAATGGGCAGGAGCAAGGCAAAGAAGCGACAGGTCCTTTCATGGGTCTTTCTGGGCCGGGGTTCGTTGTCTCGGCCAGTGTCTGGCAGCTAGCTGGGCTGACTCAGACACAGGGTGGGACGCGGGGGCCATGGTCTGACACCACCACAACCCACCCTGGGAAAAGGGTGCCTGACTGAGAAGTGGGTGAGGCACGGGGAAGTGGGATCAGCTGACCCCGGTGCTCTCCAGGCCCTGTCCACGGACTCGGTGGAACGCCTGCCCGTCTACAACAAGTCAGCCTGGCGCCACTACCAGACCATCCAGGAGGCTGGCGACTGGTGTGTGCCCAGCACAGAGCCGAAGAACACGTCCACGTACCGTGTCAGCTAAGGGCCGCCGGACTCCCCTGCACCGGAGAGGAGAGACTGCTGTCTCCAGGACTGGCCACCACGGTGCCCCTCCTCATCCCCCCAGGTGGGGAGTGGCTCTCCCTGACGACCAGCTTCTGTCTCTATGAAAATCTCTGTGGTGACCAGTCTGTGGGCTAAGTGCCAGTCTCCGTCTCCACGCAGATCCCTTGGTGGTCTCCCTGCTGTTCAGTCTCTGTGGGCGATGCCTAAGGATGGGGGACGTCTCTATCCTGATCGGGGGGGGGGGGGGGAGTCCCCAGAGCCATGTTTCCATGGCAGTCCTCCTTCTGAGACCAGAGCTGCCACTTTTCTGCCAGGGGTCCAGGGTCCCCCTCACTGCCCTCCACAGCCCTGGCCTTCCAAGTGGACACCCTGCTTGCCTTATCCCCCGGCCCGTGCAGGCACCCAGGCCCTGGCCCTGGGTCAGTGTTAGCAAGGGGCTGGGTGTCCCTGGGTAGAGAAGGGGGTTGCACCCTCGGGCCCCTGGTTGGGGACCTGCTCCTGCAGCCTCTCCCTCCACCCTAAGCTGGAAGGTCAAGGTTAGGAGGGGGCAGTTCTCACCCAGGGCTCACCCTTAATGTGAAGGAACCTGGGAGGACTTGGAGATCAGCTGCCCAGCCAAGCTGCTCAGAGCCCCTCAGGTGCCTCCCAAACCTTTCCCCAGCATGTCCTCACATGCACACGGCCACTTGCCCGCCCCACACCCACACGGTCCTGCCTGAGCTCCAGACCCCCACTCCCCCCGTGCCTGGACACGCACGTGCTTGGGGTGGCTTTCTCCCTAGAAGGCTCTATGTACATACCTAGTTTTATAGCCCCGAAAGCCCCCACCCTTCCCCTCAGCACACAGGGGTTAAAGTTGTGTGCTCCCCCCAGTGGCTGGGATGATGGCCGTGACATCCACAATAAAAAGGAGACTGAATGAGACCGTGGCCTGGCTGCTTTCCCCGGGGGCGGCGGCGGGGGCGGGGGGGGGGGGGAATGTGCAGGCACAAACCACGCAGAGTGCAGGCCCCGTGACTACCATATGATGCGCTCGGGACACCCAGCCCAGGGCATGACTCAGTGTGTTCCACGAGCACACCACCAGGCAGAGCCATCCCTTCCTGAACACCTGATAGGGCGGCCGCTGGGGACAGACGTTACCCCCCCACACACTCAGGGCCCAGCCTCCCAGTGGGGGCAGACAGAGGTCACTGGCACATCATAAGTGTTTATTGAAATAAATTGAGTACCACCCCCCTTCACATGCAGGTGGGTGCCCCTATAGCTCCTGATAGTTTCAAAGGCCTGGGTGCCTTCCACCCTCCGCACCAGCCCCTCCAACAGGCCCCGATGGTGCCGATGCCCCCATGTCTCAGTTTCCACGGCAGCTCCTCTCCCCGCACGGACAGCAGAGAGGGATAAAGGGCTGAGTCCCAGGGACGGGACCGTGGCCAGAGCAGGGGTGGCCTCGAAGCCACAGCCCCTGAGCAGGAACGAGGGGAGCTGGCATGCATTGGGTCCTGTCCGCCACTCCAGGCAGGTGGAGGTGGAGAGGGACTTCTAAACAGAGGGCCCCCAGCCCCATTGGTCACTGGCCAATCCTCCAAAAGCTGCTGGCCCGCACTGCACCTGAAGGCTCCCTCCTTACAAGGATAGGTGTCATCCCTGGGCTGCTGGGATAGATTCCCACCCCCACCCAGCGGCCTGACCCACCCTTCCTTGGGGCCCACCGAACCAGAGCCTGCACGGTCTGCCGGTTCTGGAACCCACTGAGGCCCTGACAGGGACCAGAGCAGATGGGGGAAGGCTGATGAACCCTTCCAGTAGATTCCAGGGGAACTCCCAGATTTTGCCTCTCTACCTGGCTGGGGTGAGGATTCACCCATTCAGTGCCACCTAGGCATTGGTGGGGGGTGTCCTCTGTCACCACCCCCCCCCCAGCTCCCAAGTTTGCTCTGTCCCCAGAGAGGGCTCAGCTGTCCTCCGAGGGAGCAACAGAAGCGAGCCCTGTGTTAGAGAGCAGGTCAAAGACCAGGCCTTGAGTGGGCCCCAGGAGGGGCAGACCTGTATGGATGTCATCTCACCACTGGGACCACAGGGCAGGGAAGGGGAAGGCGAAGGACGTTTTCACCGTCCCTTCCTGCTCCGAAAGTCCTGGCAAGGATCGCCTGGGATAACCATGTGGCTCTCTCTGCTCTCCCGCTGAGTGCAGACTGGGAGTCTACCCTGAGTGCAGGTTGCTGCAGCGCCTACCAGCCTCCCTTGGGAGCGGAAGCCAGCTCTCCCAGCACACAGCCCCCTTGGACAGCTGGAGAGGAGCAACTCTGTCCACCCGCTCCTGCCGAGATGCTTCCTACCTCTCTAAGCCCTAGGACCCGGGCCCCATCTCAGAGCCTCTAGAACGCAGGCAGGCCGGCAGGTGTCCTAGCTCACTGCCGGCCAGCACCGCCGTGGCCTGAGGGTAGAGGGTCAGACTGACCCAGGTGCCTCAGGGTTCCCAGACTTGCTTTGGCCCTGGCCTCTCTGTCCTCTGCCCATAACCTGCCAGCTCCCCTAGGAATTCTGTGCCAAAACAAGTCCTTAAAACTGGATTTATTCCTGGGCCTTCTCCTGGGGTCTCCTTTTCTGGGGGATCTGGGTCCAGACAGTGACAGGGTGAGAGAGGGCATGTACCCCCCGAGAGTGTGGGGCCGGGCCAGCCCAAGCTTGGCGCCCAGGCCCCGCCTGCCCACTGAGGCCTGTGCCCACCGAGCCCGGCGGCCACCAGCGCCTGGGTGCCAGTGCCTGCCCCCCCGCCACCCCCTAGCTCTTCTTGGCCTCCTGCTCCCTGCGCCGGAGCTTCTCACGCTGCCGTGCAGCTTTCTCCTGGGCCTTGCGCTCCTTCTCAGCGGCTGCTGCCAGCTCCTTTACCTTCCGCTTCACTAGCGTCCGGTCATGCGAGTTGCTGAGCCCCAGGCTCTGGGGAGGAATTCAAGGGTGAGGGAAAGAGCCCCAGAAGCACTCGGGGCCCTGGCCAACCCCAGCCCCCGGTTCTCTGTGCCCCAGGTGTACCCTGCCTGGAGCTCGGCCAGTCCTCCCAGAAATGTGGCTTCCACCTCCCAGACTGGCCCGGGGATCAGAATGCTCAGGGCAAGAATTCTGAATGCGAGCGTTTGGGAAAGATGCTGATGGAGTGTACGAGAACTTTTGCCCCCCTGCCCCCACCCCCGGCAATCCTCGGCTCCCGTTCCTCCACTCAGGAGTTCAGCCTTGGCACGATCCTGCCCAGCCCCCTGAGGCCCACAGATAGGGAATGACTTGCCCAAGGTCACACTGCTAGACAGTGGCTGAGGCCCCTCCCCACTCCACAGACTTCCTGGGAGCCTCTCCTCACCACCTCTTGCCTAAATAATGTATTGGAGGGTGGGGAACAGGCCAGAAACCTCCCAGCACAGAGATTTGAGCACCCCCGCCCCCCCCAAACCTCCCCTGACTACCAGCAGCCTCTAACACTGAGAATCAAGCAAGGTGATTAAGGAGAGGCCCGGTTTCCTATGACAGGAAGAAACTCAGAATCAAGAGCCAGGTGATATGATGGTCCTAGTTCAATGTTGACCTGGAGACTTGGGCTGGGGCTTGAAGGTCAAACTGAAGGATGGGGCTCGAGTTTCGAGTCCGACGGGGGACCCACGCTAGAGTGCAAAGATCAGGCTGAGGACCTTGCCCAGAGGTCAGAGGTCAGGGCAGTGGCCTTAGAGGCAATGAAAGATCCGGGGGCGGGGGGGGGGGCGTGGGGAATCCCAATCCTGGAAGGTTGCCTTGGGCTCCGGCTGGGTCACGGCTCTCCTCCTCTGACCCACCTTCAGTTTGCTTCCATCCAGCTGCAGGAGCTGGGGCCCATCCACCTGCCGCGCAGCGAACTCGGCGGCATACTGCTCCAGGTTGAGGCTGTGCAGCCACTGGCCCACCTGCTGGCTGGTCCAGTGGTGGACAGTGGGGAGAGGTTCATCCAGGAACTGGGGTGGAGACCAAGGACGGTGAGGGGGAAGACACGGCCCGTGGCCTGCACCCCCGACGCTCAGAGGGCAGGGCTTGCTTACCTCATCCGAAGACTGGGACAGTGTGTGGTAGGGGTAGGAGCATTTGGTCTCCTGCCGGGGCCCACTTGGGATCTTGGGGCTGCTGCTAGGGGGTGTGGAGTCATCACTCAGGGTGGATTCCTAGAGAGGAGGGGTGCGAGCCACTGAGGGGAGAGCTCACCCCCAAGCCAAAGGGAGTCCCCCCAACCCACTGCTCCCACTTGAATGGAGCTGAAGTTGGGAACTGAGCACCAGGAGTTGCTCAGTGTCTCCTGTGCGTAAACCAGGAGCTGGGCAGGCACATAGGACGTGGCGACTCATGGGAGGCATCAGGATGTTAAGGCTTCTAGGAGGTCGTGGGGCTAAAAGTGAGGCAGAATAGTTAGCAGGGATGGCAGAGGTCTCAGATTAGGTGTCCCTTCCTGCAGGCAGCCGACCAGGATTCCCCGAGGCTAGGTCAGGGGTCCTCCCCTTGTGCCTCCCCATCATAGCCTCTAGCACCCTGGCTTCTAAGTGCCTGGGCAGAGATGATAAGCTCTATGAGGCCCTGGGCTGTCTGTTCACCATGCCCGAGGGAAGGAAGAGACGGAGGGAGTCTGTGCAGGGAGTGAGGAAATCAGGAAGTCCCAAGTCAGATGGAACTCCTTCTCCCCTGAATATTCCCAGCTTTCCGACCTCCTCTGCCCCAGCAGCACATAAGGAACAACCACAGAGCCGGCATGGAGCCTGGCAGCAAACCCACGCGGCAAGTCCCTTCTCTCTGGCCTTCATTCGTTCATCTGGACAACCGGGCTACACGTGCCTGCGCTTTCTGACAGGAAGGCACAAGCAGCACTTGGGGCCTTGTATGGTGTAGAGTGCAGCGTGAGCAGGAGACGCTTGTGGCTGCTTCTGTCCCCGACTTCTCCCCACTTCCTGAGCACTAGCTAGTTTGCGCCCCCTTCATCCCAGTTCCCTCCAAGCCTCACCCCACCACACAGGTAGCCCAGCGGCTGATTCAGGATGTGGGGAGCCAGGCAGAAGAGTTGGGGTGCATGGAGGAGGCCTCAGGCTGGGTGGATAACGGGGCGAGGGGGGGACTAGTGTTCAGTGTGTTGAATGTGGTGAATGACTCCATGGAGGAACTACTCAGAATACGAATGAGGGAACAAGCGAACGAATGAACTCAGAGAACGGATGAACTAATGAATCATTGAATGGCTCCATGGGCAGACAAATGGACTCCAGGAGTGCCTGGATCCCAGCCCCAGCCAGGGGGAAGTGCCGCCCCCTCATGTCACCTGAGTCTGGGGCCAGTACGGGGGCAGGGAGGCCATGGACTCACCTGAGAAGCTGACTTCTTAGGGCTGAAGCCCTCGTGTTTAGGGGAGCAGGCGGGCGAGGTGGTGCTGCCAGAGGACGCCGAGCCCTTGCCGCTGTCTGTGAACCAGGAAAAGGGCAGGAACGGGGAGCCCCCTGACCTGCCGGACCCCTCCACTGACTCCCTGTGGAGAGAGCACCCAGCACGGGCGTGGGCACCATGGGGAGGGCCGGGCCCCCAGGGGAACTCCGGGCAGTAGCTGTGGCTGAGGCACAGTGCGGATGGCTTACCTGCTGCCCATGGACAAGCGGTTGCTGCCCTTGTCCTTCCGGCTCTTGCTAGTGGATGCTCGGCGTAAGGTGACCCTGTGCGGAGGGCAGGGGGGAGTGGGGCAGTGCTGCCCACTGTGCTACCCTGCACCCCAAAGCTCCAAGCCTTTGCTTCTGGCCCCTTCTCCACTCACCCCAGGTCCAGGAACTTTCGGCGAGTCTTCTTATCCAGGCCGATGGTGGGGCTGGCAGGCTCAGGCGGGCTGGCATCCCGGCTGTCATCTTTTGGGGAAGAGGGGGAAGGAAATAGCCCATGTGGTGGCTTGCCTGCCTCCTTCCGCTGCCTCTTTTGACTTAGAAGCAGGCAAGTTGGCTCGGGTGCCCTTCACTAGCTGTGTGACTTTGGACAAATCACTCTACCTCTCTGAGCTTCCTTCACCTCAAATATGGGGATAACCCCTGACCCACACGAACACCTGCCTATTTCATGGAATATTTATGGAAGTTTTATGCAAACCATGAAAAAGTAGGGACCGCTACTACTCACTGTTCATTTTATCCTGACTTCTAACCAGCCTTCCAATCTTGGCTCACGTGTCACTTCCTCAGAGAAGCCTTACAGGAGGCTCCCCACCAGGTCTTTACCCCCCCACTATGTATCCCCGCACCCCCGACGCAACTGTGCACGTTTCTCACATAGCACTTATTATGACTTGTAACTATACATTTAATTAAGGGATTATTTGATCACTTCTCCCTTAAACTATGCGGAATTATTAGATTGTTTCTCCCCAAAACTGCAAGCCTCGTGACCGCAAAGACTGCCTCTGTTTCCTTACTTGTGAGTCCCAGTGCCCAACAGTGTCTGGTACATAGTAGGTGCTCAGGAAGTGACGGCGGGAGCCGCAGTGTGTCCCCCGCCCCCTCGCCCCCTCGTCCCCAAGCCGCCTTGCCCCACTTGGTCCAGCCCTCCCCTTCGGGGGCCGCTGCAGTCCCGGCACTCGCCAGCAGGGGGCGCCGCGCCGACGGCCGCGCACCTTCGCTGTGGGGCTCAGCGCGCGGGTGGCGGCGCACGAAGCTGGGCGAGCTGTCCGAGGAGGGCGCGGAGCGCGGCGGCGAGCAGGACGCGGCGGCCAGGCCCTCGTGCGAGGCGGCGTTGTGCAGGGGCCGGTAGCGTGTGAGCGGCGAGGGCGGGGGCTCGTCTTCGTCCAGACTGCGCCGTAACCCCGGAGGCTCCAGGCAGAAAGAGCCCCCGGCCGGGGACCCCGGGCCCGAGTGCAGAGGCGAGCGCAGCCGGTGCAGGGGGCTCCCGCAGCCGTCGGTCACCTGGGGGAGGGGGTGGCCGCTCACTGCCAACCCTCCTCCCCGCTTCCCCGAGAGGCTGGGAGTTGCTTTCACCTGGCAAACTGCGAGGGAGCCCCCCGAGGGAGGAGCCCGGACTCGGGTCCTTGGGGGACCTGGAAGGAAGGGTTGTCCTCATGCCCCTGGGGGTGGCTGGGCAGTGAGAGGTGGGCGCTGGGGGGCCTTCAGCCACGTAGACTGGGGTTGAATCCCACTTCCCTCACTTCCTAACTGGGTGACCTTGTTACTGAACCTCTCGGAGCCTCAGTTTCCCCACGTGTAAGATGGGAATAATAATGCCTCCCTTAAAAGTTTCACCCAAGCCAGAGTGAATGCAGGTAATCTTTGTTGGCATTACTATGGCAGAAGTCTGGGAGTGTGGTTTCCCTGGAAAAGGGTTTGGGGGGATTGTCCGGGGCGGAGAGGGTGGGTAGGGTATTAGTGATTGGGTGGGTTGCCCCAACCTTGCCTCCGGGCCCGTCGGAGCCTTCACCATCCTCTGCAGAGCTGGCGCTGTCCCGAAGCCTGGAGCGGGAGGGCCGGTGTCTCCGGCCCTTGGCCAGTAGTTGGGCTCGGGCCTTGTGTAAACTGCTGTCCAGTCTGACGGTCTCTGGCACAGCCAAGTCCAGGTCTGTGAACCAGGTGAAGGGGGCAGAGACCAGACATGTGAGGACAGCAGGCCTGTGAGCGCCTCAGGCCTCCCGCACTCACACCCCAGACATCCGGCAAACGTTTCTGAGTGCCCCGCGCTGGGGGTACAGATGAGATGGAGAACGGGGTCCCTCACAGTCTCGGAGGCAGGAAACACAGCAGTGTGGTGGGGTCTCTGACCGGCACGCAGGAGCACAGGACTGTCCTGTTTGGATGGGTCAGGGGAGGAAGCACCACAGCTGGTCTAAGGTCTGGGTGGGAGTTTACAAGAGAGGCGGTTGGTGAGATGGTATATGCAATGCTGGGAAGTAGGGAAGTGCAGGGGGGCGGGGGGGGGCCCTTCCAGGGCACCTGAAGGGTAGGTCTGTGGAGAGGAGGGCTGGGATGAGACCAGACCAATCATGGTAATAAGAGCTACCATTTAAGACGCGCCTACTACATGCCAGAATGTTCATACAGCACCTCATCTACTCAAAACAACCCAGGGAGCTGGGGACAGCTATTATGCACATTTTACGCATTTTATAGCTGCGCCAACTAAGGCTCAGAGAGGTTCAGTCCCTTGCCTGCAGCCACCAGCAAGCGGTGGTCCAGGCTGGCTCTGAGCCTGACTAGTGTGGCTCCAGAGACTGGCCGCACTGCGACCCTGGCTTGCTGTGCCATGCCCAGGGCTGCCCTCAGACCCAGCCCGGCTGACGGGAACATAGCAGCGGCATCAAGAAAACCCCAGTCCCCACACGGCCTGCCTCTCCCATCCTGGGGTCAGTGGTGTGGGGCTGGGTTGAAGTGGGATGAAGACATGGAAGAAGAGTAGGCAAACCCAATGGATCGTGCACAAACCCTGCTGCTCCTAGTTTCTCTTCTTACTTGCTCCGGGGAATGAAGTCCCTAAGCTTGGGGTCTCCATACAGAAGAGCCTCTTCCCAGACCTCAGAATGGGTTAAGACCTCTGTTCCCCACGCCCCCCGCCCCATGATCTCAGGGTTCTGCCATCTCATCCCTCATGCTGGCCCTGCCTTGCCTCTTCCTCTTATTCTTGTCGGCAGATACCCCCTAAGCCACCCACCCCAGTTGCTGGCCTGGCTTCCCTATCACCTATTGGTTCAGCCCTAAGCCCTCCCTGAATTCCAAGCCCGGGCACCTCAGCACCCACCAGGGAACTTGCCGTCTCAAAGGCACCTGGGTCCCCAAAATATCTATCGGGATGAACCCACCACCTTGCTTCAGACCGGCTTCCCCTTTGTTCCTCGGCTCCATGAAAGGCCCCATTGTCCACCCAATGCAGACAGCCCCAAGCTACGGTTCGCCCCCAGCCCCAGCCCCAGCCCCAGCCCCAGCCCCAGCTGGTGGTTCAAGAGTCCCGCCGCCTCCTGGCCCCCTCCCCTTGGATGTGTCACGGGCAGCTTCGGCGTCCGTGTCCAGCTGTGACTGGCTGCTCCATCTCACCCGCAGCTCAGGCCAAGCACTGGAGTCGCCCTGGACTCTCTTTCCCTCCCACCCTCCACACTCATCTAGCCACAATTCCTGTTAGCTCTACCTTCGAAATCTATGTAGACATACTGAGATATTGATGGTGAAGTGGTACGATGTTTTGGATTAGGTTCAAAATAATCCCGGGGAACAGGAGTGGGGAGAGATGGCTGGCTGGCCACGACCCGATGACCATGGAGCGACAGTAGCAGAACGCACAGTGGGATGCATCAGGCCCATCCCTGTACTCCTCACTCCGACAGTAACGCTGCTGTTTCTGTGTGTGTGTGTGTGCGCGCGCGCACACACACACACACACCAGCGGCGGGAGAGGAGACAGAGTAGGGGAGGAAGAGAGAAGAGGAGAGGAGGGGAGGGGAGGGGAGGGGAGGAGAGAGGAGAGGGGGACACGCAGCCTCCCTGGTCTAGATCGCCATCACCTCCTGCCTCAATTATTACAAAAGCCTCCCGGCTGGTCTTCCCTTTTCCTCCCTTTCCCACTTACAGTCTATTTTCAACACCGCAGCAGCCAGAGTGATCCTGATAAAACATGTCAGCCCTTGTCACTGCTCTACTCAGAACCCTCTGGGGACTTCCATCTCACACAGAGTAAGTGCCAGGTTCTCCCAGGGGCCTTCCAGACTCAGTCTGTGCTCCCCTTACCTCTCTGAGCTTCTACTTCTCTCCCTCTTGCTCCCTCCTCCCCGGCCGTCCTCGCCTCCTGGCTCTTCCTCACATAAGCCTCCCTGTACCTCAGGGCCTTTGCGCTTCCTCTTCCCATTTCCTGCAAGGTTCTTGCCACAGATCTCTGCAGGGTTCTCTCCTTTGCCTCCTTCAGACCTCTGCTTAAATGCTTTCTATCCCTGAGGACCTTACTGACCACTCAATGTACAGTTCCCCCCAGAACCCCAACATGGTTTTTCCCTACGTCGTGTGTCATTCTCTGGCATGCTGTATATTTTACTTACTTAATTTATTGTCTCTCCACTCGTTAGAATGTCAGCTCCGTGAGGGCAGACATTCCTCTATTTTGTTCACTGCTCTAACCCAGGGTGGTGCCTGGCACATAGTAGGTGCTTAGTAAATATGATTTTAATGGCCAAAAAAACCCCCACACACAGTTCTGTTGATTTGCCTTCCTCACAGCCCTGGAACGTGGCCTCTCCATGGCCTCTCCTCTCCCTCGGACTGAACTGCCTTACTCAGGTCTTCACCAGGCCCTCCCCCAAGCCCTGCCCGCTAAGCATGGCTCAGCCTCCAGCCATCCTGTGCTCCCTGCCTCCGGGGTCTGCCTCCCTCCCCAATTCCCACAAGCTAGAAGAAACTTTCTAAAGCACATTTCTGACTGCGTCCTATAATGGCAGGGCTGAGGTGGGGGGGTGGGGAGCGGGTCCCAAAGCCAATAACATAAAGTGCATGCTCCTCAGCCCTCCAGTCAGGCTCGGGGTTGGGGGGTCCCAGCTCCCCCTTTCTGTGTTCCCCACATTTCCTCCTCAGCACAGCATGCTCTTGCAAGGACCACGGGTAAGAGCCGGCTGGCCAGGGCTGAGTCCAGTTCTGCCATTTGCCAACTGGGTGACTCTGGAGAAGTTCCTTACATTTATAGGCTGGCTTCCTCATCAGTAAAATGGGGTCATAAGAGGAGTATCTTCCTTCCAGGGTTGTGTGAGCGTCAAATAAGGTAACCCAGATAAAGCGCTTCGCCAGAATGCCCGTGGCTATGAGCAGGCACGAGCTGCCGGGGCGCAGGGCGGCAAGCGGCACTAAGCTCCTGACCACTCCCGGATCCCGGCCTCCACCTTCCTTTCCTGCCTCTGACCGCGCGCAAGCGGCTCTCTCGGCTCCACTGCCCCCCCACCCCCTCGTCTGTCCCCTCAAATCCCTCCTTCCCCAGCCCCACGGGACAGCTGCACCTCTGCAGGCCTGGCACAACATCTGGTCAGAAGCGACCATCCCGTTTGCCAGTCTGCACACTGCAGAGGGGCGAGCCCTTCGCTGTCCCCTGGGGACCGAGAGAGCCCGGTGCTGGGCCTGGCAGAGAGCAGGGGCTCAGTTGATGTTGATGAAGCCAAGTCACGCTTCAGGGCCAGGGCACAGCCAGGCAGAGATGGCCTCAAGGCACAGAGAAGCGCTGCTGCCCACACTCCATCACATCCATACCCCGCGCCCCTCTGAGGAGCACTCCTCCCCAGGACATGTTCCTCATCATGTGTCATGTGTGCCCCAGGGTCGGCCCCCTGCTTGCCCCCGCCCTGGCACTCAGGCCCCACGAGGGCAGTGACCGTCTCCCTGGGGCCTCACACAGAGCCTGGCACACGGAAGGGGCTCCGTGGTATTTGTGGAGGGGGAGAAAGAGACAGGCAGGGGCTGGGGGCTCTATTTTAGATGAGGCAGCCAGGCTGAGGAGAGAGCCAAGGTTGTAGGAAGAACAAGAAGGAGCTTTCTAAGGAGAAGGGATGGTGTGGGCCAGTGGAGCCTGCAAGGGGAGGGGACTGGCCTGGCCCCAGGGGGCAGGGGAGGGTGGACCCCCACAGGGCCTGTGCAGGTGTCCTGGGGCAGCGATGGGGCCTTGGCAAGGGGAGAGGTCCTGTCAAAGGACTGCTATTTGGGACCCCAGGCTTGACACCACTCCTCTAGCTCCTTCACTGCCCCTGCTTTGTTTCTGGTGTTTCCAGGCCCTGAGGCTGAGCTGAGGGAGGGAGCCCTCCTCCATCCCCGGCTCCCCAACGACACGACACAGCATCTCCAAGCATTATCTGCAAGCAGCAAGGATTGAGGACCAAACCACAGAATAATAATTGCTAATCCTTATTGAGTTCTCACTGTGCTAGGCACCCATTCTAAGTGCTTCACAATTACTAGCTCATTTAAACTCCCCACAACCCTAGGAGGAAGAGACTCCAGGAATCCCCAGGGCAGCCTTAATCTGCCCCAGGGCATCTGGCCACTGAAGAGAGTGGCCAGCGTTACAGGCAGTCTGGCTCCCGAGGCTCAGTGTGTAACCATCAAGCCTGCTACACCTCCTCTGAGGCAGAGATGGGGGTGAGTCGTGAGTCCAACCCCTCATTTTACAGGTGGGGAAACTGGGACTCAGAGAGGAAAGGTTTGGCCAGGAGTGGAGAGGGAGTTAAGGACAGCATCCAGGCCTCCTGGCTCCCAGACTAGTGGTCTCGCTGTTCTGGGCGGCGGGGCAGGGAGCTGTGGAACACCCCCTCTACCTCCAGCCCTCACCGGGTGCCCAGCCCCCCAAAGCCAGGGAGAAGGGCCCTTCTCCTGACTCTGGGCCACATCAGGACTTCGGGGCGGCTTACCTTGGAGGGTGTAGGCAGCAAAGGAAGTCCTAGGGAGCTGAGGTATTTTCGAGGCAAGGTGGGGCTGGCCTCCCCTCTGGCCCCTGCTCTACTTGGCTCCCTGGCCTCCCTCCATCTCTGTGCAGGTCTGTCTCTCTGTCTTTCTCTCCCCAGCCCTGGGCAGTGGGGAGTCATGAATATTTCATTGCCTTTCACATCAGGAAGCAGGCAAGGCGGCCAGCTACCTCCAGCTACCTCAGCAGGTCCGGGAGAAGGAACACAGGAAGAGTTGGGGTTGGGGGTGGGAATGGCGGCCCAGAAGCCTAGGACAGGGGGAGCTCACTTCTGTCAGGCCAGGCCTGGGTGCAGATGGTGGGACCCTAGAGTCTGAGGCCCAAAGGCAGCTGGAGGCTGGAGGAGTCCTGGAGGCAAACCCTCCATTCCACGGGCCGCAGGGAGGCTGGGAAAACAGCGTTCCCAGGAGCCGGGAGGCAGCACTTCCTGGCTTTGCCAGGGCATACGGCTGCACAGGGGAGAAGGGGGTGAGCTGGGGAGAGGGAGGAGGGGAGGGGAGGGGAGGGAAAGAGACAAGGAGAAGCCAGGAGCCCCTTGAGGCTGTGCACATCAACATGAGGGTCTGTGCACATGCTACAGGCTTCGGGCAACAGCTTCTGTCTCCACCTCTCCCTCCATGTTCCTCATGACCCTCCCTGTCCCTTGCTCCCTGACTCCTCCACCAAATCCAGCTGGGAACCAGCCTTTCCACCCCACTGCATGCTGGGAACTCTGCCCTGCCAGGGTGGGCTTTCCCCACACTGCCCAACAGCAAGACCGCAGGGGGTACATGATGGTGCAGGCAGGCGTGTGCATGCTCCCCGGTGTGTACGGAGCTGGGGTGGGCCTGCGGGCACTGAGGCTCTGTGTTCTGTGCATTTGATTTCCACGCATACCCTGCAGGCTGAGGGCCGTTACCATGCGATGTGGAGGCAATGGCTGGCACCTGGGCGGGGATTCAGGTGTACAGCCGCCCAGTCCGGACTTCTAGTCCCAGCTCTGCCACTGACCTGCCACCTGATCTTTAAAGCAAGTCACTCCGGCACTCTGTGCTCTCGGTTCCTTGTCTGTACAATGGGCACATCTCTTGGCCTTATTGTGGGGCATAAGTGACATTGTGAGATGGGGGTGTCAGCCTAGTGAGACAGCACTTTCTAAATGGAGACCGTGATTGTTGTGGTTGTCATCGGCATAGAGTGTCATGACAGAGACTCAGGCTGCCAGGCCACAATACACACACACCCACACACACACACACAGACAGACACTGGAGTCCCAGGGGAACCCCCCCCCCGCCCAGTGCCTGTGGCTTTGGCTAGAGTTAGAGCAAACAGAACTTACCAAAAACCTCATCCGCAGGTTCTCGTAGCTTTGAAGAAGCCATGACTCAAGAGAGCTGAGGAGAATGGGGGGGGGGGGGGTGGGCAGAGAGAGAGAGAGAGAGAGAGAGATTATGGGTAAGAGGTTCAGGTTGGTGGAGGGAAACAAGGGAGCTACCCCTGGCTGCCTGCTTCTGGCCTTCTGGTCCCTCACCTTCCCTTAGAACTCTTCCTCCAGTCCCTTGGAAAAGAAATTGTCTGCACCATACTCCAGACGGTAGGAGTTGGGGCAGGAGGCAGAAGTAAAAGAGTAGGGGCAGAAGCAAATCCAGGGTGTAGACACAGGCTGAGTCCTGGGATTTTGGTCCAAGCTGACTTGCTGTGTGCATTCACATGGCTCACTGAACTCCCCGCCCCCTGACTTCAATGTCTGGGGCCTCTCCATCATCAGCATTCCCTCAAAATGTTTGATCATCATAAATTGTCCAACAGCAACCCTGGGAGAAATCGTGGGAGATTATTAAATCCAATCCTCTCATTTTCCAAATAAAGAAACAGAGGGGAGAATGACTGGCTTAAGGTCACATAGCCAGCCAGTGGCAAAATCAGGAGCAGAATCCAGGTCCTTGCATCCATCCATCCATCCAACCATCCATCCATCCACCTACCCACCTATTTAGCCATCCATCCACTTGCCCATCCATCCAACCAACCATCCATCCATCCATCCATCCTCCCATCTCTGCATCCATCAGTTCATACTATCCACCCACCCGTCTTCCCATCCATCACCCGGGCCTGCCTGCCCTCCACCCCCCATCACTGGTGTGCTCACCACCTGCCTTCCCGAACATGAGCTGTTCAGGAAGCTGGCACCATCAGCAAGGCCCCTGTTCTTGACAAACTCGCAGTTCTCACAGTTCCAGACAGACTCACAGATGCAGGGTATGAGGAGTACCCACAGCACAACAGTGGACAGCCAAATCTCTGTGATGCAAGTATGTTCCGGCAGGAAGTGTGATGGGTAGGGGTTTGGTTTGGTTTTGCTTTTTGCTGGGAAGAAGGGAGGCAGGTGGGGAAGCGGGACGTACGCAGCTGAACCAGTTTGGGCAGGCTTCCTAGCAGATGCAGGATGGCAGTGGCCCTAAGCCAAAGCCTGGGGGTTAGAGGGGAAGGGGAATACTGGCCAAGGGGACGGGGGGAAGCTCAGCAGCAGAGGCACACGGCACGGCTGGGACATGATCTCCAATGACTGCTAACACTCAGGTGCCCATGAGCAGGGCAGGGCGCTGGGCTGGACATGCATTTGACAGGCATGGGAAGGCTGGGCCTCATGCTTGCTGGAGTCTTTTCCAACATTCCTCTCCTGATATTACATACACATCATCTCATGGTTGAGCTGTATGGGCTTGAGATTCTTAGCATCCCCACTTTACAGATGGGAAAACTGAGGTGCAGGAGATAAGAGGCGGAATTCAGCCTCCACCTGTCTCCTGCCCTCCAGTGCTATCCTGGGGGATGATCTGCAGTTTTGGAGGGTATGCATGAGGAGAGGATCCTGTGGGGAGAAGGGAGAAAAGTAGAGGAAGGGGGGCTGGCCATACTGTCTAGGATTGGGAGAAGCTTCTAAACCATCTCCACCCCAAGCTCCATGGATGCTTGGGGCTGGAAGCAGGAAATGAGGTATGAGAAGGGGCCAGGGGACGTGGGCCCTCCAAGAACTCTCTTGCCATTCTTGAACTCTGGGTGCTAGTAGCAAAGAAATTCTAGAACCTCTCTTCCTGCCTGAAGGACCATCTTGGAAGGGAGGCTGCCCCAGAGAATGAGTGAAATTCCCTCATTCAATCACAAAGCCTCATCTGACCAGGACCTGGCTGCCCCCTCCTCCAGAATTTTGGCCTAGACAACCGTCTTCCTCCCATTTGTCCACACAATTTCTAAATTCACCCTTCCCCAACCACTGGGAAATAGGGATTTTTCATACTTCACTGATTCCCTAAATGGGTCCTATTTCCCCTGCATCAGATGGGAGCTCCCTGAGGAGAAGGGAGCGTATTCCCCCATCAGATTAGGGGCTCCCTGAAGATAAGAAGGGCCTCTCCCAACAGAATGGAGGCTCCCTGAGGTCAGTAGTGGTGCCTCCTCTCTTAGATTAGCTGAGAATGGAGATCCCATGTGTTCTTTATTCAAAGTCCCAGTCCAGGGTGAAGACCCCCTTGTGGTTAGAATCCACTTTCAGGTATCCTCTGAGGTAGGCTGGGCCTTCCAGCTCACACCTGTGCCTAATCCATCCTGATTCAGCATAAATGGCTTTTTTCCCTCCCTCAACCACTAACTCCCTGGGGTGTGTATGGGGGGGGCCATCCTACACTGTTCCATGGGCAACTCTGGGAAGCAGGCCATCCAAGAGGTCACCGGGCCCCTCTCACCAAAACTGAGCTTTGGAAACCCCCCGCCCCCCACCACACACACTCATGGGCACACATTTAACCAGGAACTGCCCCAAGGTGGAAAAGAACCCGTCCCTCTGGACACAGTCTGGGCACCGGTGCTACCAGGCCACTCCTTCCTCCCAAAGCTTCCAATTCCCAGAGGAGTAGCACCTATGACCTTTGACTCTTCTCTGGGAGGAAGGGAGGCTTCCTGAGAGCCAGGCAAGGAGAAAGAGAAAGGGTGCACAAGCCCCAGAGGGGAGTGGGAAGAAGGAACAGGGACAGACAGGTTGGTGGAGACTGTCCACAGACCTACAGAGAGAGGGAAGAAAGAGCAGGAAAGAGATGAGTGGGGCGGGGGAAGCGGTGGTGGAGGCCGGGCTCCCTCGGGCCGGCCGGCCGGGAGTGAGGCCCCAGGGAGGGCTGCGAGGAGAGAGCCAAGGGGCGGCTGTAGGGAGAGGGGCGGGCCCGGCGGGGCAGGCAAGAGGAAAGGGGCCAGGGAAGAAGAGAAAGAGACCAAGAAAGAAGTGCAACTGGGAAAGACCGGGAGGGAAAGGCCGGAGGGGAGGCTGGGGGCAGGGGGGCAGTAGGGAGCTGGAAAAAGCGGGGCCCCCTCCCCTAGGCCCGGGATGCGGCGACGGGCGAGTGGGACCGCGCTCCCAGCGCCGCGGAGGCCGGGGCACCCACCGCACTCCCAGTCCGGGCCGGGCGGCTAGTTTCTCTCCGGTCCAGCCGTCCAACTCCGCGCCGGGCAGGAAGGAGTTAAGCCCTCTCCCCCTCCCCCCACACCAGTTTTTCAAAATTAATTTCTCCAGGAGGGAGAGGATTAGGGACACAAATCCTATCTCCGCCCCCTCCCCCGGCAGCCCAGCACCCCAGCTCCGCGCGCCCCCCCAGGGATGGGGAAGAAAGGCCCTATCCGACCCCACTCAGGGTCCCGCCGCGAGTCCCGGTGACCCCGGCTCTGCTTCCCCGCCCGCGTCGGGGTCCTCACCTCCAGCATCAATCATCTTCAGCGTCCGGCGCCGCGGGAGCCCCTCAGGCCCATGGTGCTCGGGGTGCGGGCCAGGCGGGGAGGGGCGGGGGGCCGTCACCCCGGCCGCGGAGGGCTGCGGGCGGGCTCGAGCTGCTCCATCCCGGGAGAGGGGAGGGCGCGGACGCCGAGGGTCCGGGAGCCGGAGGGGATGTGGGGGAGGAGCGGGAGCGAAGGAGAGGGTTTGCGGGGAGCGGGAGGCGCGGGCGGGGCTGGACCAGAGCCCTGACGGGAGGATGCTCCGTGCGCGCGCGCGTGTACGCGTGTGTGCGCGCGTGTGTGTGCCCGTGTTTGTGTGTGTGCGTGTGAGCGAGGGAGGAGGGAGGGAGAGAGGGAGAGAGGGAGGGAACCACCTCCCCGCCCGCCCCGCCGCCCGCCGGGCCCCGCCGGACGCAGGCTCCCCGCCGGGCAGGCCGACACGCGTCGCGTCGCGTCCGCTGGGGTCCGCGGGGGTCTCCCGGGAAGGGGCGGTGCGGGGGGCGCGTGGCGGGGAGGCCGGCGCCGGGAGACAAAGAGCGGGAGGGAGGGAGGGAGAGAGAGGGGGCGGAGGCGGCAGGAGGGGAGGGAGGAGGCGGCCCCGCGCGGCGGCCGGGCGAGGGGATTCCGAGTTGCGGCTACTACTCTGGCCGCGGAAGTCCGGGGGGTGGGAGCTGCCCCGCCTCTGGACCCACCGGGCTTCCGCCTCATCTGCGAGGTCTGTCTGGGCTCCCGATTCATCCCGTCTTTGGACTTCCATCGAGCAATCGTGTGCGCCAGGGCCTGAGGGCACCGCGGGGAACGGAACCGCCCGGGCCGAGGCGTCGGGGGCTCGCGGCGTTGTCGGGGCGGGGGAGGGGGTGGAGAACAGGGCAGTAGGGAGGCCCTCACCAGCCCGGGTGCCCGGAGCCCCGGTTCACAGAGGACGCTTCGGCGGCGCCGATACAGCGCACCGGAGGACGCCGGAGCGGCCTGGGGGTGGGTGAGGGTGGAGGTGACCCGGGAGCCTTCCAGGTGGAGGTGCTGTGTTGGCTACCCCCCCGCAGGCCAGGGCTGGGTAGAAGTGTTAGTGGGGCGGGGGGGGGGGGGTGGGGTGGAGGGCGAGAGAGGAAGAGGAGTGGGGCTGCGAAGGTGCAGGGGTGGAGGGAGGGCTTGCAGTTTGCCCTGGGAGCCCGAGGGGAAAGTAACAGAGGAGTGAGGGGCTCAGAGTTGCTTTTAGGGAGAACTCTTTGGCTCCTCTGTGGACAGTGGATTGGCGAGGGCAGCCTGAGGCAGGGGTGGGGCTAATGAGTGATGAGGGCAGTGGGCATGAAGATCACAGATCAAGCTGAGCACTATTCAGGATACAGAATGGAAGAAATTGACCAGATTTGGGGACTGCTGGGCACTGAGGGAGAAGGAGGCCTTGGCTTGAGGCTGGAGTCCTGGAGGGAGGGGGGCGGGGATGAGATCACACTGGGAGTGGTGAGCTGGAGGTTGCCGCAGGCCAGCCCGGGGAGACAGTGTACTAATCAACTAAGAGCTACCGTACAGTGATGGCACAGGGTCCAGGCATTGTACTAAGTAAGCCCTTTCCCGATTGTCAATGTCCCTCTCACAATAAACCTAGTTGTTTCTATTACCCCCATTTTAAGAGGGGAAAACAAGAGACTTCAAAGAATGAAAGTGGTTTGTTCAAGAGCAAACGGTCAGGTTGGATGGAGGGGTCCAGAGCTCAGCGGGGAGGTGGGCAGCCTGTGGGGAAAGAGTTCCCCAAGGGCTGGCTAGAGTCTCTGTTGTCACAGCGGCTGTGGGAGGGAGCATGTTGAGCCAGGATGGTCTTGGGGCTGTGGGTGAATACTGAATTAATAAGCTTTGAGGGCTGAAGGTATCCTAAGAAATCTGTGGGAGTTTGGGGATCTCTGTGTGTCTTCAGAATCTGCTGGCAGCCATGTGCTGGCCAGATTGTGGAGATCCGGGGAGGTGGTGGGGACTCTGGGTGACATCCTACAGGGCTAAGTCTGGGGTCTTGAAAGAGGACATGGTTTTCCTGCATCTGGTGAGATCTGATGGGGAGGGTTGGTTATATAGGCCCTGTAGGGAATAGGGAGATCATGGGTATGTAACATCAGTGCTGGGGGGCAGGGACAGGTTCTGTGGGAGGGTGCCTTCTAGGCTATAGGACCTGGGAGGACCCCCTGTTCTTAGTGATGCCTAATCTCTGGGAGTTCAGAAAATGCCCTTCATTTGATTTCCCTCTCCTATGGCAAGTGTTGGGATTGTGGCAAACGTGCTCAAGCTCCTAAGAACGGAGCAGGTGACGGGGCAGGGCTGAGGTGACAAGCCTCACATGGGCCTACTCCTGGCCACTTGACATAGCCCCAAACGTGGACATAGCTCATGGTCATATCACATCTTAGGCCTGAGAAATTCAAAGGAAAGCCACACATAACACCCCCCCCCCGCCCCCGCCATACAACATACTCAGGCTTAGACACTGGGAACCACCTAGCCAACCTTTTGGAATATACAACGTGCAGGCCCCTCACATAATACACAAAACAGATGGGTCGGGGGGGGGGGGTGCAGCAGGACCTCACCCTGGAAACAGCTCCAGTCAAGCCACCCAGGTTGGTCGGGCCACTTCACTTGGAATTTCTTGGCTAGGTTTCCCAAGCAGGGCCCCAGTGACCTCTGTCTCTGGAGCCATGACCTGTGGCCTTGTGGCTTGGTGGTCTCTGATCTTGGGATTCAGCCACCTGGATCTTTCTTCCCAGAAGCATCCCAAGGTGGATCCACCCAGGGAAGATGCCTTGAGAGGCACGGTCACTATCCCCAGGTTTCCAGATGCCCCCCAAGTGGGCGGCAGGCTGGATGGGTGCTCTATGGCCCTGCAGTGTAGAACTTGGATTTTTGAGAGGAAGGGGTTGGAAGCCTGAATTTGGCTTGACATGAGACTTGTGTGACAAAACCATCCTCAAGGGAGTGGCTGTCTCAGGTGCTGACTGCCACCTGGAGTTCTGGTAGAGTCCAGTCACCTCAGGTGTTGTCAGGGACCCATCAGAGGGACCACGAAGAGCCTGATGTTGGTACTTCATTCCTTCGGGCAAAGGGGAATGTGAGAATCCCCTTGGGGGCCAGGCCACTCTCCTGCACGAGTGCCTTATGCTTCTGTTCTCTCACACATACACACACCGGCACCCAGGGCAAGGCAAGGCTGGTGTAGGGGACTGCCAGAGCCTTGGTCCTACTGCCCCTTGCTCTCTCCGCTCTCTGGGACTTCACCAAATCTTGTCTTTAGAACCCTGGCATCTGGACTGCCAGACCCATTCCATTAGAGCTGGTGAGTTAGCACCCACCCATGCTGGCACAGAGCAGGGGGCTAGGGCTATTCAAATTTTCTAGGACCCCAGAAACAAACCTGCTCTGACGTGTCACCTCCCACCCCCAGAAGACCTTTGATTCTTCAGGTACCTCAGGTAGGGCGCCTTGCGAGAGTAGAGGCTGAGTAGCCCCGTGACGTTAGACTTCTCAGGGAAGGGACCTGCGGTTCGCCTTATCTGGTTAGCTATCCTCTGAACTCTGTCAGAGGCCTCCTAAAAAGGAAATGCGATGGGGCTAAGGAACTCTATAGAAACCCCAGCCCTGCCCAAGAGGAATGGATAAAAAAGCATGGGTGCTGATGGGGGAAATGGTGGCAAAGAAGGAGTTTGCTGGAAGCGGGAATATAGGATCCCCGAGAAGGATCCTCACAGTGAAGTCAGCACCCGTAGGAGGGGACCTCAGGGCAGCGGCCGACAACCCTGTCCCTCCCCTACGAATCAAGAAACCAGGCAGCGAGGCTCTGGGGGCTGCTTTTATGGGGACGACCTGACAGAGGGCATGGTCCGTACAAAACCGGGAACAATACATACATATATATATTATATACAGAGACGCAGTCCTGCGGGGGGGCAGGGCAGGGGCGGTGCCGGCCGGAGAAACCGGAAGCGCTCCGCGGCCCCGCCCACCTGGCCCCCGCCCCCTCCATCTGCGGCGGCGAAGGAGGCGAAGCGCGTGGGCCCGGGCACTGAGACAGCCAGCTTTTTCAGGGGGTAGGGGCACATCTGGGGGCGGGGGGGGGGGGCGAGAAATACTGATCGATGGCGTGGTCTATTTACAGGGGACGGGAAGCCCAAACGATGTGATGGGGGCTGTCTGTTTTTAAAAAATGAACAAAAATCCAGTCTGGGGCAGGGGCAGGAGGAAGAGGCAAAATGAGAGATGGATCCTGAAAGAGGAGGGGACGGGGGGGGGGGGGGGGGGGCGGGCCTCACCTCCCTTGGTCCAAGCCCCAATTTGGGGTTAAAGTGGGGAAACAGAGCGGATTTCACTTAGAAAGCAGGCTGCCAGCAGGGCAGCCCTGGTCTCCAAAAAGATGAGTAGTAAAATTTTGCCCTCCAGTCAAAACCTTGGAAAATTGTGGGTGTGGGCGGAGTGAGGCTGAATTTGCCATGTTAGTACAAGGCTTCCAGGTGTGGCCCTGGGCAGGGCAGGGCCTGGCTCTCCAGTGGGAAATGTTCCCCTTGCCTAAGACCAGGGGCTCCGTACCCAGGCCCCCTAAGCTGACCTCTCCTCCCTGGCATTCCCAGGCTTGGCCAGGAAACCTGGAGCCCAGAGAGGCCACAGAACAGTTCTAGAAGGAGGTTATGGCTATTTGGCACCTGGGGGTGGGGAGGCACAAGGAAAAATTGAGGGCTGCTGCCCCAGGAAAGGGGGAGCTGGGGACCAGGTGTCCTGGACTCTCCCCTTTTCCCGAGGGATGCATGAGAAATCAGTGCAGGGCCAGGCCCAGCCTCCAGGCTCAGGGGTAGACTCTGTCCCTCCTGGGTGGGGGGACCAGGATGGGAGGAGGTGTGGAGGCAGCCCCTCCCAGCAGGAGGGTCAGAATGCAACAGAGACAGCACAATGATGGGGGACAGGGAAAGGGCCAAGAAGGTAGAATCTCAAGTCAAAAGGCCCAGGGGCCGCCTAGGAGCCCCGTGGGCAGGGAGCAGCCTCCAGGTGGTGAGATGCTGGGAGAGCCCCCAGCCCCATTCCAGTCCAGAGACAAAGGCTGGAGGTTGTAAAGTCTGGCAGTATGGTCTGCAGGTCCTTGTGTCCATCCACCACCCAGGCCAACCATCGGCATCCCTTGGCCTCTGTGCCTCAGCCCCATAGGGCAAGAAGGAGGCCGTCCTTCCAGCCACCTCTGTCTGCCCAGGCCCTCTGGTCCCTGAAGCTGGGGGAGGTGGGGCGGAGGGTGGGGAAGTCGGGGCACCTGTCCCCAGGCTGGTAGGGGGCGGGGTGAATTATTGAGGACAGGGGAGGGAGGACAATGGGAGGGGATTAATTATTGTCCGGTCAAGGAATGATTCCTGTTAAGTAGAATTGGAATTCCTCAGTGTTTGCAGGTTTCCTTCCAGTTCTGAGATCTGGCAAACAAAAGGGAAAGGGGGTCAGGCCTGGATACCAGGCGTGGGCCCTGCCCCTTCTGACCCCCTAATGGGGACATGACCCAGACGCAGCAGCATGACTCCTTCTCTCCCTCCAGGATCCACAGAGGAGGTACTGAAGGGGAGCTTACCTGCTGCCCCCTCTATAGGCCCCGGCCCCCAGGGCACCCCGGGCCTACCTTGTCCAGGAGCTTATCCATCTCCTCCTTCCTAGCCAGCTCCGACTCTTCCAGAACCCGGCGCTGTGCGGTCTCCTTTTTCAGGAACTCAATCTCCCTAGGGATCAGCAGGGGACAGACCACGGGTAAGGGTGTGTAGTCTGACTTCCATCCAAGGAGTCTCAGGATCCTCAGGCCTGTCCTTAGGCCCACCTGGGCAGCTCTGTCCCTCTCCCTTAAGTCGGGAGGCCCCAGCTCTTCCCAAAACCTCTGGGGCCTGACTGTGCTGGCTCCAGTGCCCAGTCATCCTGGGCCCAGGTACCCCCACCATAGGGTCCTCCACCTTCTGTGCTCCTTGCCTCCCTACTCAGCTGGGGGTGGGGAAGAGCTGCCACTAATGGCCTCTCAGTCCTCCCCGGGCCAGGAAGCCCCGCTCCCAGCCCCCTGACCACGTACTTCTGCTGGTAGTCCTTGATGAGGCGTTTGGCCTTGCTGTACTTGCGCTCCAGGGCCTGGTACTGGGCCTGGGTCTCCCGTAGGTGCTCGTCCACAGCCTGGCACAGGCTCTGGGCCTCGCCCCAGTAGCCCTCCAGTTTCTCCATGCGCTCCTTGTTCTCCTCCACGCTCTGCTCCAGCTGGGCCTTCTCCACCCGCCACCGCCCCTTCTCCTGCTCTAGGCTCTGCAGCTGAGGGAGGAAGGAGCAGCCATGGACTGGTGGGGGCCACATGGAGCCGAGGAGCGCCCAATCCTGGCACCAGGGCCAGCCTCTGGATAACTCCTGCAGATTTGGAGCCCCCTGCCCCGCTCCCCCCGCAACTGCTAACTCTTGTTGGCTGAGCCTGAGAACTAAAAGCCGGAGAGGGAAGAGGTGGGGGCCCAGCCGCAGAGCCCCCAGCCAGGGCCCCCGCACTGTAGCATGCCCCTAGCAGGCAAGAGGCCCAGGTTAGTCACTGACTCGCTCTGTGACCTGGGGCAAGGCAACTTCCATCTTAAGCCCCAGTCCTCCCATCTGTGGAACAAGACTGATCCCTGCTTTGCCAAGCTCACGGGGCTCCAGTAAGACGGTCGATGTGACAGAGCGGGCCAGGGGAGGGTCACCATCGCCCTCTGTCCCCTCTGCAGCTCTGGCCCTGCTGCCCAGTCCCTGTCTCTGTGGCTTCAGCAATCCTGGCTCCTCTCCCGCCTTGTGTCCCAGCTCCTCACAGGCACGATGCCCCAGACCTGACCCCACCCACGCAAATCTATTCCTCCTTTCCATGATCTCACGGCTGCACCGGCGCTCAGCCTTAAGCCCCTGCCTGCCCCTCTAACCTCGTTGGCTGCAAATGCCATTTGCTGTCTGTGCCCCAGCCACATGGGCCTTCCTGCAGACCCTCGGACTTGCCCTGTTCCCTCTGCTTAGAACGTCCCCACCTCCGTCCCCACCTCCTCCCCGCTGTTGACACATTATTTCCCACCAGCTCACCCCTCCGCTCTCTGCTCAGTGTATCACTTCCCCAGAGAAGTCTCCTGTGATTCCCTCCAGCAGCACCCGCTCCCGCACACACCCGCCCCCCCCCCCCCCCCCCGGCTCTAGGAGCTCAGCAAGCCCGCACTCTCCCGCAGAGCCCCGTGTCCGTTGATAACGGTACAGACATCAGCGTGCACACTAAGCTGTACAAGGGCAGGGTTCAAATCCGCTTCTGCACACTGCAGGGATTGGAACCGTGCAGGGCACTCAGAAGGCACTCTACAGGCGTCCACAAATTGAAGGCCTGAACAGACCTTTGACTTGTGCCCCCCCTCCCCCCGCCCCTTCCTGCTCTGCATCCACCGGGGGTGGGGGGGGGCATGGCCTATCATCTCAACCTCAGAAATGAGCTCCAACCTGCCCTTCCTCTCCTACCCTCTACCTGCACTCCGGGCCACTGGGGAAACCATTCCCCCCAGGACACCGCCAGCACCAATGCTTTGCCAGCCTCCGAGTCCTGCCCACCCGCATGTCCTTCCACCTTGTGGGCAGTGACCTTTTCCCCCTTCTAGTCCCCCTGTGGCCACGGGACCAAGGCCAGAATCCTTCGTGGGGAGTCAGGACCCTGCCAGCCGCAGCTCCCCGCCCCCTCCGCCACCGCAGGCCGGCTCAGCCTCCCATCTCGTGCCCAAGGGAATGGCTGCCACAGTCGACTGGCCTCCTCCAGGCTCAGCCCTCTCTCCCCCGGGGGGCGCCCTTCCTCAGCCTCAGTCACTAAACCCTGCCTGCCCCCCAAGGCTCAGCTGTGACCTCCCCTCTCTCCATGGGTGGTGGGTGTCCTGTGGCCATGCGGCCCCCATGAGCCGTCTCCCGACCACACTGGAAGCCCCGTGGCAGTTGGGACACCGAATGTCCAGGCCCAGCAGGGGCCCAGTGCAGACCTGTAACATGAAGTCTGCGTATCGGCATGCCTGCGAGCATACTGGCACCCAATGGGCTTCGAGGGGGTGTCGCTGCAGAGTACGTGTGCATGTTTGTGTATGTCATGAGTGTCACCATCGGGGGGCGTGAGAATGCACATGTCCTGTGACACTCTTCTGGGGAGATGGCTGTGCCTGTGTGTCTCGCGGCAGATGAACGTAGAGGGAGTCTACATATCCAGGCTGCTGCCCCTGGGTATCATGTCACGTGAAGCCCGGCCCACTGTCTCCGTGTCCACACAGAGTGGGTGTCTCCAGACATCCCGATGAGGAGGCCTGGGGTCCAGGTTGGCATGTGTCAGTGCGTGTATCCCTGGGTAGCTTACAGTGATTGCTGAGCCTGTTTGTAGAGGACAGGTGGGGGACAGGAGCGATGTGAAGACATCTAGAGTGACCTGGCGTCACTCAGTCTGGTAGCTAATAGCTCGACTTTTTGTTCAGCACCTTTTATGAGCCAGGTGCTGTGCTAAGGATTTTATATGCCTTATCTCATTTAATCCTCACAACAGAACGTACAGCGTGGGCACTACCGTCACCCCATTCTACAGGGGAGGGGACTGAGGCACGGGGCAGCAAGTGGACGGTGGCACACGGGGGTCCCGAGCTCAAGCTTTTAACACTATGCTCCCCTGCCTCAGAGTAGCTTGTTCTGATTCTGCCTGCAGGTGACAAGTGTCAGTGTCTGCAGGTGTGAGGTGGGGGGGGAGTCATCCCCCCAGCCCTCATTCCCCCCTCCCCGTGCCACATTCTTACCTTCCTTTTCAGCTGCTGGATCTCTGCCTCAGTCACAGCATGCTTGATCTGGAGCTGTGGGGGCAGAGAGGCAGGTGCTCAGCTCTGGCTGGAGTTGGTCATGGCCTGCCTCTGCCCTCCGCCACCCCAGGGACCCCTTCTTCCCACCTCCTTGAACTTGTGCACCAGCTTCTCGGGCTCCATGTCCACAGGGGACAAGGCATCCTCGTTTTCTGCCAGCTCGAACACCTCGATGGCCATCTCGCCACCCGGGAACGTGGGGCTCAGCTCCTCATCCTCGTCGGTGGCATATTCTCCTGTCTGCGAAGGGAGTGGGGAGGCTGTGCACCCTGCCCACCTCCGCCTCCCTGAGTCCCGAGGAGCAGGGCTTAGACTGGCAACAGCCTGTCCGTGTCAGACCGGGAGCTACCCATGGCTGCGGGTCACGCTTCAGGGGGCTGGGGCCACCCCGGTGGCATGGTCTGTGTCTTCCCTCAACAGGCTGGTAGGTCCCCCAGGAGACTGGGATCCCTGAAGAAACCGCCTGTGCTTTTCCCCTCACACTGTGGGTCCCCTGAGGCCTGGAGCCACTTCCTTCCTCAGATTAGGTCCCCTGAGGGTAGAGGCTATGCCTTCCCCCCAGAGCAGGGACTCGGAGGGAACTGCATTTTCCTTGTAGGAGCAGGAAGGCTCTCTGAAGACAGAGTGTGACTCCTCCATCAGACTAAGAGTTCTTTGAAGGAAGGATCTGCATCTCCTCCCTCAGTCTGGGGACTCCCCCAGGATAGGGAAAGGTGCCCTGGCCTCCTCAGCGAGGCCTGGGAAAGCCGCGGCGGCAGAGGATGGGTGTGATGCTCCATCCAGCCACCAGGGGGCGATGCTGCTGCCGGCCAGGCCGGGAGTTCCTACCTCCTCGTCGTCCTCCCCGTACTGGGCGTATCTCTGCTCCATCATCTCTCGCTGCCATCGCTCCTGTTCTAGGGTCTGCTGAATTAGCTGGGCCACCTCGCTCTGCTCGCCTGGCCGCTCCCGGCCAATCATAAACCTGCAGGGGCACGAGCGTCATCCCCCTGCCTCTGTCTTCACCTGGGTGATACCATTATCCTCCCGGCTGGTGCTCCCCTCTCCACACGCAGACCCTCCCAAGGGAGGTGAAATGAGAGGGCTGAGTCCAGAGGCTGTGGAGTGTTAATAATGAATGGGGGGAGCTGGGAGCCCTTCTTGGGTTTCCTCCCCTGGACAGCCAGAAAGGCCCACTAACCCTCGCAGCCGGTTGTGGGGGAGGGGTGATGTCAGCCGAGCCCCCTGCTGCGCTGCAGGGGACAGGAGCTCAGGGGCTGCCAAGGCAGGGGGCTCTTCCTCCACCACAGGGGCGAAGACGAGGCCGGGGAATGGTGAAGCTGACCCGTCCCGGCAGCCTGCTTGCCCACTGCCCTGCCGTGGGGCTGTGGAGGGGTGTCTCCAGTGAGCTCCAAGCCCCCAGGCTTCAGGAAGGGGCGGGATGATGGTGAGTGGAGATTAGGATGGAGAGGAAATAGTGGAACTTCCAGGCACCAGCCCCTCCTCTCCGTGGCCACCCACATCCTGTTTCTCTCCACCGCCCTTTCCTGGGGGCAGTGCCCCTTTTAGAGAGGGCAGGGAGTGGTCCCCGAATGTTATGCCAGAGAGGGACAGAGGAGCCTCTAACCCAATTCCCTCGATTGCCAGGCCCGGGGAAGGGAGTCCTCCCGGGATTACACAGCTGGTGAGGAGGGAAGGATGAAGTGCCTGGTGGGGGGACCCCAATGTGGGTGGCGTTCTCCCTGCACGTCTCGGTTCTTCAGTGACTGAGTCACGGAGGGGCAGGGGAAGGAGGGCAGGTTGGGAGGCACAGCAGACCATGGGCCTTGGAGCCCGAGCGCCGGTGGCCAGCAGTGCATGGGGCAGGCCTATGGGTACAAGAATTCCCTCCGGCAGGGAGGCCGTGGAGGCTCCTCTATAAGGTGGGCCACCCAGAGCCTTACCTGGGCGTGGGCAGGCAGGCAGAGATGCGGGATGAGGGCCAGGCCCCCCGTCTGCTCCCACTTCCCACCCAGCCGGGCCCTGCCGGCCCTTACCGCACGCGACCCTTGGTGTTCCGGAGCACGGAGGCCGCAAAGCTCTGGGTGACTCCAACCAGACTCGTGCCATCCACCTCCACCAGGAGATCATTCACTTGGATCCTGGGAGAGGCCACACTGGTTAGGGGACAGTCACAGGGGAACTAGAGCGGAGGGAGCAGTGGTCTCCCTCCATCAGAACCTGAGGCTCAATCCCCACTGGGTCCTGGTACTTTGTCTACTTGCATAAAATGCGCGGGGCCAGAGGGTCAGGGATCAGCTGGACCCACCACTAGGCAGTGAGACCTGGGCAAGCAAATCCGACACAGATAGGCCGGACCAAGCACACTTCGTGTGATAATCACACCCTCGTTCCCTCCTCCATCACACCCGACAGAGTAGTGTGACACCCACAGAGTTCGTGGCCACCACGCACACCCAAAGCACAGGTGACACACAGTCCTCTTACGGGTCTGAAGATTTTCTCCCAAATGCCTGAGACCCCCATGGCATATACTCTTGTGCTCGCCGCACCCCGAGACGGGCGCAGCCCCCACCACGTTCTAGGTGTGGCAACAGAAGCCCTGGTTCTCCACCCCAGAAGGACAGAGATGGGGGTGGGCCAGCTTGGCCCACCGAGGGGGATGGCAGGCCCCCTGGCCACCTCCTTCCTCCACTGCCACCCCCCTGCGCGCTCCAGGCCTTCTGTCAGGGCCACTCTGTGGAAGTGGAGGAAATGGCCTATTGTGAGCGGTTCACCCCCTGGTGCATGTGGGCACTCTCTCCCACGTGCACACACTACCCACGCTGCCAACAGCCAACAGGGGACCACAGGAACGGCTCTGGAAGTCCAAACTGGGGCGGGGGGGGGGGTGGTAAGTGAAAGAGCACGGGTTGTCACCGGCCTTTTGTCCACCCCCCACGCCACCTGGGCCACAGCAGGCAAAAGCTCTAGCAACATGACCCGAAAGCCACCCAGCGCCTACAGGGACACCCACTCATCTCTGTCAGATGGAGGGGGTCGGTCTGGGTTTGGAGGTGCCACCACAAGCCTCCTCTCATATCAACTGCCAACTTACAACAATGCTGGGGATGCCCCAGAGCCCTTCCCACTTCCCCCCTGTGATACATACACAGTGGAGTGGCCCACGGAGGGGTCGCTGGGTGCCCAGGGCTCCAGGAGGGCCTCCTGAACCTTCTGACCCCTCCAGCCTCAGAGGCCAAACACAGGTACACATGCTCACACATGCGCTCACACAAGGAGCAGCCTCCTCCACAGGTACACCACATGCCTGGATCCCCCCCTTGTTCTCTAGGCTCCGGCCACACCTGCGGGCTTTCAGTCCCCTTCCTGGAACCTTTTGTACATTCTACTCCCTCAGCCTAACTAAGTCCTGCTCATCCTCAGGCCTTAGCTCCGACATCACTTCCTCCAGGAAGCCTTCCCTGCTATCCAGAGAGAGCAAGTCCTGCTTTTTATGCCTTCATGCCACCCTGTGCTTTTCCCACATTTTCTGCGTGTCTACTTGGATGTCTGTCTGCCTCACCACACCACGTGCTTCCCGAGGGCAAGGGAAGCCGTCACTGACTCCCCAGGGCCTGGCTCTAGCCCCACCACAGAGCCAGCAATATTTGTTAAGTGGAAAAAAAAAAAAAAAGCTCAGATGTATCCACCAGGAACACAGACTCCATGGCCATGCTCTCCCTCCCACAGCCCACACACGCTCAAAACCAGGACATACAATGCCTCCATGCGGCCCCCTCCCCACTCCCCAAAGAATGTAAGCGCCATGAGGACAGGGTTCCCAGTGGGTTTGTTCACTGCTGTCCCCCCCGACCAGCACCTGGCATGGTAAGGCTCCACGAACACCTGAACCCCACACAAACAGGGGCCCATCCTGGCTCGGTGGCCTGGCATGCAGCTAACAGCTGGTGAGGGAGGGGGTACCTGCCGTCCCGGTGGGCCGCACCACCCTCAGTCACCGTCTTCACGAAGATGCCCAGCTTCTCCAGGCCCATGTCCGCCCCGGCCCCCATGCCGATGATGCTGATGCCGAGGCCCTCGGAGTCTGTGGAGCAGAAAGTCGGGACAGGCTGGTGTTGGGAGGTGGGGGTGAGGTAAGGTGTCCCAGCCTAGGGCTTGCAAGGGACAAAGTGAGAGACACCCCCGACCCCCAATCTCACCCCAGGGCACGGCCCGACCTCAGGCAGCAGTCCCCGTGCTTAGGGGAGGTCCACAACTGGGGAAGGGACACTGTTCTGTCTACCCCCTCTTTGCCAAGCCAACCAGGAAGCTCCTGGGTCACCCCCTGCCCTTTGCCCCTCACAAGAACCAATGAGCAGCAGGGCATGCTGAGGGGCGCCCAGGCGTCTTGGGGGGGCCAGAGTCTACTGTACACACAGATGAGGGATCCAGAGGGATGGAAAGGCCTTGGGGGGGGGGGCTGGTCTTCTTTTCTACACAGACCCATACTTAAGAGTCTCCATGACCCAAGACCTCCTGCTTTTCTCTCCACAGCTATCTCCTCCTGTCTCATGGGTCTCTGACATCCAAACTCTTATCTTCCCCACAAACAGGCTCTTCCCGTCTGCTACTCCCTCATGGGGCCTGGGAGTCGCCTGGACTCCTCCCTCCCCCTCACTGTCTCAGCCAGAACCAAATAACCACCAGATCCTGCACATCCTACCCCCCAAGGATCTCTCAAGTACACGCACGTCCCACATGGCCATCATCTTGCCCACACTATGGCCTCTCTCCATCCACTTACGACCCTTCTCCCCCCAGCACAGCCTCACGTGGTCCTTCTAGAATACCTTTCCCACGCCTTGTCATGGTTTCCTGTCCATCTTAGAGAACAGTGTCCTCCACAGGGGCTCTTAGGCCCTGCATACCCTTTTCGCCCTCGTGATGAAAATGTAGCCAAGCCTCTCCCCTCTTTCCCATATGCTCCCGAGTTCCCATCTTCAGAGCTCAAGGCCAGCATAACTTCCTAGCGGCCCCCCCGGCCCCCGCCCCGCACCTACCACAGCATGTAAGTGAGCTGGGACAGCCCCTTCAGCGCGTGGCTCTGGGGACCTGGCCCCCGAAGGATGTATGGGGTGCGGCAGGCCCGGGGGCGGGGGGGGGGGGGCTACCGCAGTCCGCTTGGCTGGGGGCAACGGACAGGGGCCCAGGGCAGAGCTGGCGCCAGAGAGGCGACCACCACCGCCCCGCCCCTGCAGCCTGGCCCTGCCCCCCTTCCCCCCCCCCCCCCCCCCCCCGGCCTCTCACCCTTCTCCAGCTCCACGGGGAACAGCTCCAGCCTCTCCACACGCTTCTCCAGTTCGTACTCAGCCGAGGCGGCCATGGGGTCCACGTCCTCGTTGCGCCGGTCGTAGTCCTCGTTGGAGTAGGTACTGAACACCTGCGGGGGCGCCGCTCAGTCAGGGGCAGGGACAGGGGCAGGGCTGGTGGCCAGCGCCCATCGGCGTTCCCCTCCTGCTGTGGGCCTCCCCCAGCCCCAGCGTGACCCCGGCTCAGGCAGCAGGCCCTTCCAGGGCTCGAGCCCGCGGGGCCCTGGAGGAAGGGGCGCAGCTGCCCCACGCACACCATCCTTCCCCCCTCGCCCCCCGCAGCCCCACCTGGCGCGGGGGCCGCCGTAGAAAGAAAGGGCAATCCCTGAGAAAGTGGCCGACTCAGGAAGCCGGACCTCGGGCTCAGAGACAGACGGACCAACAACAGCCTGGTGCAGAAAGAAGCATGGGGAGCCAGAGAGCCAGACAGACGGCAGGAGAGTGGAAAGAACAGGCTGAGCAGGAGCAGAGGGGCAGAGGAGGAGGGGAGGAAGAGTGGAGAAGATCCTGGAGGATGCCAGATGGGGAGAGAGGGGGGAGCGGGTGTGAGACGCAGGGACAGGGGAGGGAAGAGGGGAGAGAGAGAGAGGAACAGAAGACAGGGGCACCCGGGACCCAGCTGACCTGAACCTGAAGTGGAAGCCAGGGTGGGGGAGGGAAGCAGAAAAGATCACCTCCACCCTCCCATGCAGAAAGGGCAGCCCTCCACTTGAGGTGCCCCTCAGGTGGCAGGAGGTGGATGGGGGAGAATGCCAGGCCCACGTGGCCTTGCCTGCATGACCAGGCCTCAGTTTCCCTCTCGAGAAGCGGCTCTGAGGTGTGCCCCTTATCCCGAGTGCACTAGAAGGCCCAGGCCAGAGGTCCGGGACCCTGGTGAAAGCAAGGAGCTCAGGGAGGTGGCAGCCTCTCTGACTTTGTCCCCAGCGAACCCAGTCTGCATGGGGGCCCTAAGGCCAGCCCTACCTTGTTGTCTCCTGCACCCCTCTGCTGTCCTCTTCCTGTGTCTCGCCGTGAGAAGGGGAATTCCAAACCTCCTCCAGAGAACAGAGAGGCTAGGGCAGGGGCTCTGTGGGAGTGCCTAATTCTGGGTCCAGGCGGGGGTACCCCCAGTGGGAGGTTAATGAGCACCATTTGGGGTACCATGATGCGTTCATGCTTCATTGCCTGCAGCGACAGGTTGGCACCGCTTGGAGCCAAGCGGGGGCGAGAAAGGGTGGGAGCAGCTCTATCAGACGGTTGGACCCGAGGCCTGAGCAGCTGGAATGGAGCTCCGTGCCCCCCGAGGCCCCTGCCAGGGCCCGCTCTCCTCCAGGAGCAGGCCCATGGGCACCCTGGCAGGCAGCAGACTTGTGTCCCAGCCTTTGTCTGAGCTCACTCAGTGTCACCCTCCACTCCCCCCGACCAGAGCCTCGCTCCCACGGTGGGGTTTCACAGATTAGAAGTGCAGCTGGGAGGGGCCTATGTGGTCACTTCACTCACTGCCCTCAACTTCCCTACATCAGAGAAACCAAGCTCGGGCCCTTAGAGCTCGCCGTCAGTCGGGCAGTGGTCGGACTGCCCTCCTGACATCTGGCCATTGGCCCCCGAGCCCCTGGAGGGATGGGCCATCCAGTTTGCACACAGCATAAGATGCCAGGTCTGCTGCCAAGGTCACCTGGGTCAGCCAGTGGCAGGGCAGGATGAGACTGTACCCAGCTGGGCCCTGGTGGGTGGGTCACCTGTGACTCTGTCCCCCCCCCCCCCTTGCACTCATGCCCTGGGCTTGGCAAATAGGCTTTGGCCCACTTTTGCATCTGAGTCCCCTGACCCTCACCCTCTGCTCCAAGGGACAGGGTCCCTTCATCCCTCAGTCTTTGTGATGCCCTCCCCGATGCGTGTGCGCGAGGCAGCGAACACACTGTGACCTCCAAAACACCCTCCCAGCCTGCCCTGGGCTTTGCCCTCCCCTCTCTTCTCAGCTGATCAAATCCTGCCCCCTGCAGGAAACCCAGGCCTCGCTCAGAGGCCCCAGACCGCCCCTCACATTGCCCACCATGATGTGCCCAGCCAATCAGTGGCTTGGGCCCTGTCCCCTGCCCCAAGTGACAACATGGAATTGGTCTCTCTGTCCTCAGCAGAAGCTTCCACAAAGGCAACAACTGGGTCATCCGCAGGGCACCAGACCCGAGAATCAGTGTCAATGCAGGATGGGGGCAGGGAGGGAGAAAAACAGGGATCCACTGTCCAGGGTGGGGAGGAGGAAATCCCCAGCAAGGTCAAAAGTCAGACACGCCAAGGCGGCACCACAGACCACCGGCTCCCGCACTCCTGTGAGCAAGAGTCACCAGGGAGCCGGGGAGCACTGCTCCAAATCATGCGCTATTTTTTACCCAAAAATCAGGGTAAGGTGTCAAATATAGACAGTCAGAGGCCCAGGACTGAAAGACCAACAAACTCCATCTCTGGATCAGGCCGCCCAGAGAACTGGTGACGGGGCGGGGGGCGGGGGTCCTGACTCCTCAGGTCCCAAGAAACACCCTCATCCTCCATTCCCTCCAGGATCCCGTAGCCCTCAGGACAGGGAGGGGGGAGAAAGGACTTATAAGGTCGCAGCCCCGGAAGCGGGAGGGCTGGCCTGGCGGAGTAGCACCTTTCAGGCCTTGGCTGGGGTGGGGGCAGGGGAGAGAGGCAGCCGCTGATACTCCAGGAGGGCTGGGAGGAATCATGGGCAGCCTCAGTGTCCAGGAGCAGTTATGGAAACTTTAAGCAGACAGACGAGGGCTTGGCTGTGGAGAGGTAAAGGCAGGGTCCAGGCCTAGGAGAGTCTGGGGCCTGGACACCCTCCTGCAGCGGACCCGGTGCTGGGCAGAGCTGAGCCTGGGGCACTGAGAAAGGGCCATCTAGGCTGGATGCGCCAGCCAAGATTGGAGGGTGGCAGGCAGCAGGGGTGACCTAAGGCTCTTAATTCTTCCCGGGAATGTCCCCACCACCCGCACTGGCACTGTTCTGAGGATCTCAGGGCACTGGCACAAGCCACCCACCAATTGCCAAGAGTGGTGGTGGGGATGGGGGAAGAGACCCTCAAAGGGGGCAGCTCCCATCCGTCCTTCAGGGCACCCAGAGAATGTGGCAAGAGCGCTTGGAGCTTGCCAAGGCCATGGGAGTCTGCCCTACCGAGCAGCCAAGAGCAAAGGCATGTGGCAGCTGCCGGGCATCCTGGGGGCTTTCCCGGCCCCACCCCTCTGTTCGGTGCCCTGCCCAAGGCCCAGCCCCCTCATGGGCCAGGCCAGACGCCTGCTGCCTGCGGAAGCCAACACCTCCACCTCCCCAGCTGGCCCAGCACAGACCCCAGGGAACAGGGCCCCAGCGCCAGGCCTCTCCCCCACCCCCAGTCACATGGTCCCAGCTCAGCTCACCCTCAAAGACCTGCTTCCTTCTTTCACTTCTGCAAACTTGGGGTGGGGGCTACAGACAGGATGGAGGAGGGCTGCGGTTCCCTACACCTTCATTTTAGGAAGTTCTTGGCTCCTCCCTCCTCTACAGGGGGAACGCAGGAGGTGTTTCTAAGCTCCCCCACTCCCCCCGCCCCCCCCCGAGTGGAGTAAGGACCAATGGGGGGAGGGTCTCCTGAGGACACACACACAGACACACATCTTCCCACCACCCAAGCCCCAGCCTCAGGCAGCCTCTGGAGGAAGAGAGCCTGGGAGAGAGGAAGGGGAAGCAGGTGTCCGGGATGCGGGTGCGGCGGAGCCAGGGCGAGGCAGCAAGCAGAGGAACCTGAGGGCAGGTCGGGGCAGGCCGGCCTCGTCTCGGGCCTGAAACTCGTCCCCCTCTGACAAACAGCTGGAACTCCCCCACGCCCCCCTCAGGGTGGTAACTTCTGGGAAGGGGGCTGGGTGGCAGGGGCTGACTCAGCCTGCCAAACCCGGCTGGCAAGGCGGGGGCGACGGCGTGCACGTGGCAGGGGCGGCGCGGGGGCGGGGAGGGGGGCTCACTTACTTGGATGGGCGCCGTGCTGAAATGGATCTTCCGGCTCGGGGCCGGGTCCTCTTCCTCCGAGAGCCCCGGGATCTCCACGCACCCCGACTCGGGCTCATAGGGGGGCTCCCCATCCTCCTCGTCGTCTTCGTCGTCCTCCTCCAGGGCACTTCCCCCAGAGTCCTCCCCCAGCCCACTGTAGGCGCTCACGTCCACCAAGTCTGCCTCCGAAAAGTCCTCCTTCTTGGACTCATCCGCCTCCTCCGGGGCCACGTCCGGGGCCCGGCCGTTGCCCACCCCTCTTTCAGGCGCCGCCACGGTCGCCGTGGCCTCCTCGGGGGCCGCCTGGGCCTTCTGCTCCTGCGGCGCGGGGCTGGCAGTGGTTGCCAAGGTGCTGCCATTCTCCAGGGCCGCGTGGACCGTCACCTCCGCCTGAATCACCTCCCCGGGCGCCGCCTCGGCCTCAGACTCCCCGCTCTCCTCCACCTCCACCGGCTTGATCTTGCGCACCTCCCGGGGCTTGGGGGGCGGCCGGGCAGGGGCCACTCGGTGCTGCGGAGGCTGCTGCCCTCCGGGGCCGCGTTCCTTCTCAGCCGGCACATCCCCCGACGGGGCGGGCGGCGGCGGCGGCGGCGGCTGGAACACCCGGGACCGCTTACTGACCAGCTTCGAGTTGATCTGGGGAGCCCCGGCGGCCGCGGCCCTGGGGAGCCCCGGCCCACGGTGGAGGCCGGTCCTCGAGTCGGCCTTCTCGAAGACGGCGCTGAGCTGGCTGACCGTCGGCGACACGGCGTCGGCGTCCAGCTTGTCCAGCGCCTCGGTGCTGCCGTTGAAGCGCACCACGACGTCCAGCTTCCGGTCCTGCAGGCCGGCGCGCTCCTGCCTCAGCAGCCGCCGCGCCGCGGCCTCCTTGTCGCCGCCCGCGGCCGCCGGGACGCTCCGTTCGAACAGCTTCCGCGTCTCCTGCAGCCGGGACGGCGGGTGCGGCGGCGGCGCGGGCTGCGCCGAGGGCGCGGGCTTGGAGTCGAAGCGGCTCACGCGCTCCGACACGCTGGTGCCCAGCTTGAGCAGGGCGCTGTGGTCCACGTTCTCGTTCAGGCTGCTGGCCCGCGGCAGCGACAGGCGCACGCCGCGCTCGGGCGCCCGCGGGGCCTCCGTGGGGCCCGCGCCGCCGCCCGCCTCGCCCGGCGGCCCCGCCGTCGTGCCCATCTGCAGGAACATACTTTTGATGCGGTGGACGTTGGAGCCATATTTCTTGTGGTGGGCCGCCTTGGGCGCCTCGTCGGGCCCGGGCGCGTCGGGCGGCTTCAGCGCCTGGATGCCCGCCTCGTAGGCGCTGCGGTGCGGGGAGGCGCTCCGGAGGGGACCCCCGGGCCCCCGCGGCTCCGTCTTCATCATGGTGGGGGGAGACGGGGGCGCATCCCCTCGCTTCCCGCTCCCCCCCTCCAACAGGCGGCTGGCCAAGTCGGGACCACCGCCCCCTCCCCCCGAGAAAAGAAACCCCGGAAGGCCTTTTTTAGGCTCCCCCCAAACCAAGCTGCCAAAAACAGTTAACCCCGCTTAAAAAGGGGGGGGGAATCTCCGAGCGCCCTGTGTGGGTCGCCTCCCCCAATCCAGCTGCCACAGACAGCCAGCCCCTCTTTCAGAGCCCGAGCGGCCTACTACGGTCGCCCCCACCCAAATTAGAAAAGCGGCGGCGGCCGGGGCCGGTGGGACCGCGCGCCCTGCCCGCGAAGCAGCGGCGGAGGCGCCGGCTCACATCGTCCGAGGCGGTGTCAGCAGGGCTGGCAGCCCGGGCGTCCCCCACCCCGGCCGGGGGCCTCGGCTTTCGGGGGGCCCGGCACCCCGGCGCCCATGGCTGCTCCGCCGGCCCGGGCCGCTCCACCGCCGCGCCACCCTCCCTCCCTCCCTCCCCCCCGCGCCCCGAGCTTCGGTCTTTCTCTGGCTCTGCCCGAGCGGCGGCTGCCCGAGACCGAGCGGCTGCCCTTCTCGCCGCCGCCGCTGGGGGACTGGCACCTCTGGGTCCTAAAGGGATCGGATTTCCGGGGCCGGAGTCTGTGAGCCCTCCCCTTCCCCTCCTCCCGAATGTATCCCCTCCCCTGCCCGTCCCTCTCGACTGCCTGACGCTGACCCCTCCGGTCCTGGCCTGTCCTCTTCAGCCCTTCCATCCCAACCTCTGACTGCGGCTTATCACAACCCACAAAAGCACAGCCCCACCAAATATTGGGGGAGGCAATCCAGCCCCAGTGGTCTCAGTGTGGGCCCCTCTCCTCCCCAAATGGGAAGGGAGATTAGTGGGCGGGGCAAAGGATCGTTGCCTTCCAGGCCCTTGGAGTTCCCTAGTGTGGTTCAAGACCATCAGCCTCAAAATCGCTGGGCACTTTAAAATTTTTTAAATTCAGATTTCTGGGCCCTCCTCCAAACTTTGGGAAGCAGAATCTCAGAGACCGGCCCAGGAATCTGCATTTAACAATTTCTCATGGAGAACCTTTTGCAATCTTCCAAGGTGTGAAAGCTTAGCCCAGGGTTGCTCGCCTTGTGGAGGAGGAAGGAGAACAGAGAAAGGAAATGGTCCTCATCCCCCAGGCGGCAGCCCAAAGCTGGCCTTTGCCCCTTGGCAGTTTGAAGGGGGGTGTCCTGTCGCCAGCCTGCCCTGCACCCAGGGAGGGGGTGGAATCCCTGTCTTCAAGCCCCTACCTGGGCACTCTTGCCTCTTAAACAGGAAGGAGTTTGGGAGGAGGAATTCTGGAGGCCTGGGGCCAAAGTTTCACCAGTGAGAGCTCTAGCTTGGGTCTCTGATCTAAAGGCTCCTGGCCACTGTTCTGCAAGTGTGTGTTAGGGAGGCAGGGGGAAAGATAGTAGTGACCTACACAACCCCTGTCCTGGCAACCCAGAAAGCTGTTGTGATGCTCTCCCCAACCCCCATATAATACACAGCAGGGAGCCTGGGGCCGCCCCCTACCCGTCCCCAGCTGCCAGGGCTGGGAGTTAAGGTCCACCCCCTAGACCGTGACAGGTCCAGATGCGCCGCTTCACTCCACAGAGCCCAGGAAATGATGAACAGTGTGGACCCTAGGACCCAGAGAACAACTCAGGCACAAAGCCTCCCCCCACTCCCAGCTGCTTCCTGCATCTCGGGCCTTCCTGCGGTCTCTGCCTCCTCCCCCGCCCTCTTCTCTTCCATCCTCTTCCTCTTCGTCCCAATCTCCCACTCTCTCCCCAGCTTGCCTAGAATTGCTGTTGTAGGGAATCCTCCCACTACTCCACTGTAGGGGTGTCTGTGGGTTTTGCGGGATATAAGCCGGTTAGCACGTGCAAAAGAGTGTGGGGGATGGGGTGTGGGAAGCTGCCTGGGAATCCTGAATATTGGGACGGGGAGGGGCCTGGAACCACCGGATTGGATCTTGAGGCTAAGGGAGAGGGAAGATTTGGGCTCTGAGCAGAGACCGGAAATGAACCCAGACCTCAGGCTTTCCCGGGCCACCTGCCTCTTTGCCCAGCTGCACAGGTCGCTTCCCCCTCCCTGATTTTATACTTTGGGATGGGACAGACTGAAGAAGCCATCCTCAACCCCCCCTCCCTCCTAACCCTTTTTAGAAGCTCTTTCAGGAACAAGCTTTGGGACTTGGGTTTCCAAGTTCAAAGTCTGGAGCTTGAAACCTGCCTCCCCCGCAGGCCCCCCAACCCCACTGTGGATATGGGGGAGACAGAAACCTCACTAAGTTGAGGGATGGGAGTTTGGGCATTGTCCCCAGAAGTTCTTGTGTGGACTGGAGGAGGGCGCAGGCCCCTGGGTGTTCTGCCCAGAATCTCCCACACCCTTTAGTGAGTCATCTTAACTGGTCGCAGCCCAAGGGTCTGGGCCCACGCTTCTGGCCAGGTGGGAAAGCCAACTCCTAAGGGTGGGGGGAGGAGCTGAGAACCAGCAGTCAGGCCCAGTGACCCTGGGACCCCAGACACCTCCAGCAGCAGCTTGGGGTGAACAGGAATTGCTGGGATACTTGGATCTCCCTTGTCCTGAGACTTCCAAAGGAGAAACCCTTTTAAGTGCTTTGGGATGCAGGAGGGTGGAGTCGCCTGAGCTTGAATGGCTGAGGCTAATGAGTGGGATTATTATTTCATGGGCTCCTGGTTAGCTCAGCGACACCCCCAGCCAGAATTCCCGAAGAAGCTTTTATGGAGCCATAAGTGCTTTACCATCACTCCTTCCCTGGGGTCAGGCACCAAGCTGGCTGGCCTGCAAGACTAGGGTGGGGAATGGGGTATTATCTCCTCCAACCCCTCCCTGCCAGCCTAGAGCAGAAATCCCACCTGCCAGGAGGGTGAGGAGAGCAGGTTGGGAGGGTCATCATCCAACTGGAAAGGTTTAAACCTAATTTTCATTCCTCTGGCTGTGATCCTCACCTCTCCTTCTGTTCAGTAACCCACAGGGACTTAACCAGCCTTTCTGTTGTCCTTTGTGGAGAAGGCTCTGATGGCCAAGTTGCCAGGTGGTCTTTAAATGGTGGTCCTTGGGACGCCTGGGTGGCTCAGTCGGTTAAGCATCTGTCTTCGGCTCAGGTCATGATCCCAGCACCCTGGGATCGAGTCCCACATCGGGCTCCTTGCTCAGCGGGGAGCCTGCTTCTCCCTCTGCCTGCTCTGCCTGCCTCTTCCCCTGCTTGTGCTCTCTCTCTCTCTCTGACAAGTAAATAAATACAATCTTAAAAAAAAGTTAAAAAAAATAAATAAATGGTGGTCCTTCCGCACCTGGCCCTGGAAGAGAAGGTGAGGTTCCCAAAGTTGACCCAGGAGATAGGCTGTCAGAGTTCCCAAATCGTGGCTCTACCACTTGCTAGCTGTGTGACCTTGGAAAAGTCACTTGGTGTCTCTGCCCCGAGAGGATAAACTGAGGAAAGTGGCTGGAACACAGAAGGTAGGGGGTGTGGGGAAGGAGATGCCTTTCCCAGTCCTTGCTAAAAAGGCTGGAGGCCCTCGCCCCTTCTCCTGATAGAGCCCCTCCCCGTTTTCCCACCTATCTCCCAGATCTGATGAGGGCCCTCTGACACTGTTCCTCGAGGCTTGCCAGTTTTAAACACCAGGTGTAATGGGTGATGAAGGCAGGGAGATCTGTGATAAGTCCCAAGCCCTCAGTGCCCTGGGCTCAGGCCTGGGCTGGGCGCCAGGCTGGCTTCTCTTCCCAGCCCTGGGGCCTTGAAACTTGGCCTCTGAACATTGTGTTTCTGTGGCCACAGTCATCTCAGCAGAGCTGGCCTGGACCCTGCCCTTCGACCACTTTGTGGGGAGCCAGTGGTCCCTGCCCCCATCACTCCCTTTCATCTGTTGTCTTCGGCCAGGGACTTGGTCAGATAAGAAAAATGCTGGAAAGGCTTATGTGTTGTTACACGACTGCATAGAGGAAAACTTAAGTCCAGGATGTCGGTGCTGGAGGGGCCTTCCATGGCCCATAGCTGACCCGTTCCCAGGGGGTATGAGGAGGGCTGAGACGTGCAGAGGGAAGTGACTTATCCAGTTTTAGAGGAAAGACCAGGCTATGGTTCACAAGGTCTGAACTGAATCATAGTTTCACCCAGTTGCCGGGTGACCTGGGGTGGTCATTTCCCCTCCCCAAGCCTAATTTCCTCAAAAAGCTCAATTTGAATGTCTGAGTGTGTCTTCTGAGTGCGGAGACCCTGAGTCTCGTTTGCTCTAGGTGGGGCAGAGCACAATAGGGCTCTGAAGCCAGACTTTGTTCCCAACTGCCACTCCCCAGTTAAGGGACTGCAACAAATTTCTTTATCTGTAAAATGGAGACAACAGAGCAGCCTCATAGTGCTGATGATTAAATGAGTTCTGTGAGGGCCTTATACATTTAGAACAGCTCCTGGCACAAAGCAGGAGCTTGGTGAGTCGGCTGCTACTGATTGCATGTGTATCTGAACACGCATGGAGGTGTGTGCCCATGTGTGAGCAGGTGTGGCCAAAATGGGCGTCAGTGTTTGCATCTCTGTGTGGGTCTTCATGAGACTTCCAGCCTCTTGGTTCCTTGTAAGGTCAATTATATGGAAATCGGAGACAAGCATCCCCTGCCTGCAGTTCCTCCAAACCTTTGGGGGTCATCCCCGGAGTGAAGGTAACCTCTCTTCTCTACTTGCCAATGGCTTTTCATTCCTGCCTCTTGATGCCTCAACTCTCCCACTCCCTGTGCAGGGACAGGGGTCCCTGGAGACCCACCCACAGAAGGAGGAGTCAGGGTGTGTGTGTGTGTGTGTGTGTGTGTGTGTGTATTTGTATGTGTGTGTGTTGGGATGTGGGGAAGGGGTGGGACACAGGAAAGATTTCTCCAAGTCATCAGTTGCCTTAAAAGAAAGCCTATATTTAGCCAGGCTTAAAGGGCCTGTAAATATGTATTTTGCAACGCGGACAGCCATAGCTGTGGGAGCTCCTGAGATATGCAGGGAGGTCAGAGAAAAAATTACCCGGAAAGATTGGGCAATGTAGTTTGTCATCAGCAGATTCGAAGGACTCTTTCTACTGCCGGTTCCAACTGCTAATAATATACATTCCTGTGTTTTGATGGTGGTTTCTATTTTTCATCTGCTCTCTGGATCTTGTGCAGTGGGTGCCTGAGGAGGAGACTGGTTCTGAGTTACCTTCCTCCCCCAGCCTTTTGTCTCACCTGCTCTGGGGCAGGGAAAAGAGCATCTTGCCCAGGCCAGCTCCTTTCCCGACTGGCTCTGCCAGGCTCAGCCTAGCATGTACCTGCACAGGAACAACCCCCAGAGGCCAGCTCTCCGGGCTCCTACACTCAACCCCTTGCACTTGAGGTGACCTTGAGGGGACAAATCCTGCCGCTGCAGAGCAGCTCTCTTTGAGAAAACTCTTCTTGCTTTAAAAAAAAAAAAAGCATGCAAGAATATATATGATATATATATGTTATATGTCATTTTAGTTTGAAAAGTTTCTTCAAAAATAAGAATAGTTCAGCGAATCACATAACAAACAGAATTTATAAATGCTGGGGCGCCTGGGTGGCTCAGTGGGTCAAGCATCTGCCTTCGGCTCAGGTCATGATCCCAGGGTCCTGGGATCGAGCCCCGCATCGGGCTCCCTGCTCTTCAGGGAGTCTGCTTCTCCCTCTGCCCCTCCCCCTGCTCATACTCCCTCTATCTCTCTCTCAAATAAATAAATAAAATCTTAAAAAAAAGAATTTATAAATGCTAGCTTTGTGTCATTTTTGCTTCAAGTTCTTTCATAGGAAAGGACATGAAAGTTGGTTCTTTCTCTTTCTCTCTGTCCCATTGCCCACTATACCCACTGTCACAAATTTGGGATGCACCCTTTATAGTCCATAATTTATTATTATTATTTAAAGATTATATTTATTATTTATGAGAGAGAGAATGCGCACACACAAGCGGGGGAAGGGGCAGAGGGACAAGCAGACTCCCCGCTAAACAGGAAGCCCCACAAAGTGAGGGCCTCCTTCCCAGCACCCTGAGATCACAACCTGAGCTGAAGTCAGACACTTAACCGACCGAGCCACCTAGGTTCCCTATTATAATTATTTTTAATTGTAAAATACATAAAATTTGCTATCTTAACCATTTTAAGTGTTCAGTTCAGTAGCACAAAGTACATTCACATTGTTGTGCAACCATCACCATCATCCATCTCCAGAACTTTCTCATCTTCCCAACTGAAACTCCATCCCCATTAAACACTAACTCCCCACATCCTCCTCCCCCCCAAGCCCCTGGCAACCACCATCCTACTTCTTGTGTCTATATGAATGTGACAACTCTTGGTACTGCATGCAAGGGGAATCACATAGCATTTGTTCTTTTGTGCCTGGCTTATTTCGCTTAGCGTAATATCCTCAAGGTTCATTCGTGTTGTAGCATCAGAATTCTCCTACTTTATAAATAGTCTAGCCCATAATTTGATATTTTCGCTACACGTTGAAGTATTCATAAAATAGCAGACAGTAGGGTGCCTGGGTGGCTCAGTCATTAAGTGTCTGCCTTCGGCTCAGGTCATGATCCCAGGGTCCTGGGATCGAGCCCCACATCGGGCTCCCTGCTCAGCGGGAAGCCTGCTTCTCCCTCTCCCACTCCCCCTGCTTGTGCTCTCTCTCTCACTGTCTCTCTCTCTGTCAAATAACTAAATAAAATCTTTAAAAAAATAGCAGACAGTAATGCTTTCTGTATTATTAATACGTACAAAAGAACCATCCTCCTGTGTGGATCATCTTGCATCATTTTTTCCATTCGGTGTCTTTTTCACAAATGGAGCCACACTGATACATGTGGCTTTGATTCCTTCACTTTAACTTCTGTTTGGTATTTCATCATTGGAATAAGCCACAATTTATTTATCAGTTCCTCTACTGAAGGGCATTTGAGGTGTTGCTGTGTTCTGCTATTATAAACAGGGGTGCGGTGAACATCCTTGTACTGGTGTGAACCCACCTGGAGAGCAGATACCTTGGAGTAGAGAGAGCCAGGGCTCGGAGTAGAGAGAGCCAGGGCTGTGGGCAGGCACACTTTCTACTCCTCTAGTTCTGCCTGACTACTCTCTCCGGCGACAGCGCCACTTTATGCTCTCGCCACCAGCATTGTATAAGGTGTCCTGTCTGACCACATCCTTTCCAACATCTGCTCTTGTGAGACTTTATTTTTGCCAGTCTGATGGGTGTGAAGCGATACCTCATTTGAATCTGCATTCCCTGCCTATGAGGTCGAGCATCCTATCATGCTCAGGGGCCATCCGGGGTTCCTCTGGGCGAATTGCTTATGTCCATATCCTTTGCTAGCTGTTGCATTATTTTTTTTCTGGTGCACCTTTTGATACGAGTTATAGAAAGCCCAACTACATGTGGTTTAAGCAAAAAAGGAATTTTATGATTTCACATAACAAGAAGTCTTAAGGTTGGTTAAATTCAGCATCTCAGCTGGGACCATCAAGAACCATCTTTCCACAAAATCCTCCTCACTGTGTTGGCTTGCCTCTTAGACCAGCCCCTTCAGGTCCACAATGGTGGCCTCCCCTCAGGTGTCTTTTGCAGACAAATGTCCAGATGTAGAAGAAAGTGGTCATTTTCTTCTCAGTGTCTCTTTCCCAGAGGTCCCACAGGAGATCTCCCTTCCGGTCTTGGTGGCCAGAACTCCATACACGTCCACACCTAAACCAGCCACTGACCGGGGGAACTGAATTATCGTGCTGTATTTAGACCGATCACCATTTACCTGATGCAACTGGGGAAGGCCCAGCGTCCCCAAAAGCCTATACTCCAGATTCCTGAATCAGACCAGGGTTCCATTAGCAGGGAAGAAGGGAAGGAATGCTATTTGGGGTGGCACGCAAAAGGTCTGTGCTTTCCTTATTGATTTGTAGGGCATTCTTTATATATCTTGTATATATAACCTTTTAGTTTGTGTATTTATTTTTAATTCGAATAATTTTTTTAGAACAGTTGACACACGTTACATTATTTTCGGGTCCTCTTATCTGTTTTACATGCTGCCATATTGTCACCCAGGCTGTTGCTTGTCTTGTAACTCTGTTTCTAATGTTACAGCAGAAAGCTTTTTCTTTCTTCTTCTTCTTTTTTTTGTAATGTAGTAAAATCAATCTTTTGTGAGTTGCATCTCTTCTTGTCTGAGAAATCTTTTCGATCCTGAGATCTCCTACATTTTCTTCTGAGCATTTTAAAGTTTTGTTTCTTTCACTTTTAGGTCTTTAATCCATCTGGAATTAATATTTATGGATGGTGCGAAGATTTTTCATTTGAAAAGCCAATTGTCACAACACTTTTTATTAGTCTGTCCCCTCTCACTGAGTCGCAGTGCCACAGACATCATAAATCACATTCCCACATATGCTTGGATCTGTTTCTGGGCACTCTATTCTATTGATCTCTTTGTCTAGCCCAGCACCAATACCACATTGTTTTAATTACTATCGCTTCTAAATAGGTCTTGGTATCTGTTAGGGGCTTATTTTTTTTTTTCAGAATTGTCTAGCCTCTTTTTGGTCCTTGGCTCTTTATGAATTTTAGAATCGGCTTGCCTGACTCTCTGAAAAATCCTATTGGGTTATTCATTGGACTCGCATTGAATCAGAAGATTAATATGGAAAGAATTTTCTTCCTGACATTGAGGCTTCTCATCGCTAAACTGAATACATCTCTCCACTTATTCCTTTTAGAGCCTATAGTTTTTATACTTTTATAATCTATCATTTTGCTTCATAAGTATCTGTGAGTTTTTTTGGGGTTCTGTACAATTTTAATGTTATTATTAATGATGTATTTTTAAAAAGATATTACAGTTTCTAATAACTTATTGTTAGTGTATAGAAACACTGCTGGATTTTGTATTTTATTTGTATTTGGATACTAAATTTTGTCCAGCAACCTTGCCGATCTCCCTTAACAACCCTAATAACATGCCTGTAGAATGTCTTGGATTTTCTATGTAAATAATCATACCATCTGCAAAAAATTGTCAGAGATTTTGTTTCTTTTATTTTCCTAATCCTCCTATCACTGAGCTGTGGCTTCTAAATCGGACTTCTCCCAGCTCTCAGGCTGTGGCAGTGGCTTAGCCCTGGGCAGCTATAGTCTTGCACCTTCAGTTCTAAATAAATAAAAGACCCCTTACTCTCTCCGGGGCTTTACAGTTTACAAAGCCCTTTTGTTTTCATTATCTCATGGATCCTTATTACCCCCACTTTACATAGACGGAGTGTCTCTTCTCCATGTCCAGAGATCTAGCTGGGCAAATTACTGTGCTGGGAGCCCTCTCACAGTCCCTCCCCTTCTCTGTTTCTCCTGTAAGCTAGAAAGTTTGGCCAGGGATGGTCTCTGGTATTCTCAGACTCATGATTGATTGCTCTGGGCGGTCACAAGGCTCAAGGAACCTCTTTGAGCGCTGAAGGCCAAAGATAAAAAAGGGAGGAGGAATCTGGGTACACGTAGGTCCTCAGATTCGTGCCCCCAAACGTCGTGGGGGGTGGGAAACTAGGGACATGTCCTTGGAAGTCGGAGGGTTGATACAAATGATGGGGATGGTGGGAAAGAGGGCATTGTGTCCAGCCCCCCGCCTCCAGGAGGGTTCTCCTCCCCGCTTGGTAGGACATCCTCTGGACCCGGAAGGGTAGGACGAAGTAAGACTCGGGGCCGTGGGCCTCCTCCTGCGTCGCCCCCTCTAGCTACAGTGCTCAGCAAACACTTCTGACGCGCAAGCCCAACCCGGGGCGGAGCGCTCCCGCCCCTCCACCCAACCCCCCCCCCCACGCCTCGTTCCCCCCCCGCCCCGCCCCAATATTGCGCAGGCGCAGGTCCAGGCTGCAGCCGCGAACGCGCCCTCTCGTGGCTGACTGACAGATCGCATCCTTTGTTGTGGCGCTGGGGGCAGCGAAGGGGGGGAGGATGGGGGTGGAGTCTGGGAGGCAGATGCGACAATCAGATCACCGTGATGAGAATCCCTTTCCTTTGTCCCTCATGACAACATATAATCCCCCGTTGTAGATGCAGATGAAGAAAATATGGCCCTCAGAAATCAGGAGGTTCATAAGAGAGAAGTGGAAGGAGAGAGTTGGGGAGATGATGCATTCATTCGATCAACCATTCATTCATTCAGCAGATATTCACTGAGTGGGGAGAGCCAGGGACAAAGGACCAGAGGAATTAAATCGGGACACTGACAGGCGGAAATCCGGCAGAAAGCTGGGGAGACAGGTGTGGAGAGGCAGAGACCTGACGCACCTGTCCCCAGAGACGGATGCTCTGACTGGTGAGAGCTGCCTCGGGAGCTCAAGAAGGGACAGCTTGAGGACCAGGAGGGACACTAGTCACAATGGACCAAAGCAATCAAATATGCTTAAAGCCATAAATTCATAATTATTCTACTGTTTTTTGAAAAGCTAACAGGCTAAAGTTTGAGGGATGTTAGAGAATCAACTCATTATTTAGAAATTGGCAAATACAGGAAGAGAAGCAAGTATTTATCCTATCTTTCCTATATGAGCTACAACACTCAGTTAACCAAACAGTAAGTGAGGGGCAGTTTCTGTGTCGAAAATTACTCTGGCTAATAAAGGAAGGAATGATTGGATGTAAGTATCACCATTTGTGTGTGGAGGGGGGGGACTGATGGATGAGGTACAGAGCATCGCAGTTGCTGTGCTTCTGGATGGAAGAAGCAATACCACCATCTGTGAAGTGGTCTTGCCAAAGAAAATAGAACGTACAACTGATCAGGACTTTCAATCCAACTACAATTTACAGGAAATAACAATGTACAGGAAATACAATTTACAGGAAGTACAGAGGTCAGAGAGATGTGTTAAAGAACACCCTATAGATGCAATCAGCAAAACCCAGACTGGAAAACTGCACGGCAAATGGCCTGGTTCTCTCAAGGAAAAAGACAGAGAGAGAGAGAGAGAGAGAGAGAGAAGTTTGGATGCGGAACCTATGGATTTAAAGGAGACGCATCAATCAGTTGCAGTGTGTGTGCCTTATTTGGATCCTGATTCAAACAAATACACTTAAAAAAAAAGACGTTTATGAAAAATTGGAAATCTGAACACTCTAGGTCTGATATTAAGGAATTATTATTAACTTTAAGGTATATTAATGGACTAGGTGTAACAATTGTCATTGTTTAAAAAAGAGTCATTCTATTAAAAATAATAAAAATAGAGGAGTCATCATCTTTCAAAGATAAATGCTAAAATATTGACAGAGGAAATGAAACAGGAGGGAAAGTTGGGGGGGGCGTACAGGTGACAGGAGATTGGCCAGAAGTTGCTGACTGTTGAACCTGGGGGATGGATATATGGAGATTTCATTCTTTTATTCTGTAGACTTTGGTTTTGTTTAAAATTTGCAAACTAAGGGGCACCTGGGTGGCTCAGTCAGTTAAACGTCTGACTCTCCATCTCAGCTCAGGTCTTGATCTCAGGGTCGAGTTCAAGCCCCTCATTGGGCTGTGGGGTCCACTTAAAATAAAATTAAATTTGCCAACTAAGAAGTTTAAGGACCTGTGAACCCACTCTCTATGCCCAGGCCCCAACGAACAGAGATGCTGAGCATCCTAGCAGCAGCTTGCAATCGAGACAGCTCTGAGGTGGAGAGATCCTCTGGTCGGCCACAGGGGACTTCCAGGGGACTTCTGGCTGGCTTCTGGCACAGTCCCTGGTTGAGGGGAGAGGGAGAAGGATCCATTAGGAGACTCGCCTCTGGGGGCCTGGTGGCACTGGGTTTGGGCACTGCTACCTTAAGACAGCTGAGGGTGTGGGGGGGGGCTCCAAAGAAGAGCAGGGGAGTCACATGGAGCCTCCGAGGGGCTGAGGCCTGGGCAGCGGGCCAGAATCGGGCAGCTCTGCCTGCTCCCTCAGCGCCCTCTAACTCTCCCTCTGCCTCCAGAACTTTCCTCCCTCAAGCCCTCTATCTCCATCTCTGAGAAGGCGGAGAGGCGCCGAGGTGATTCTGGGACAAACCCTGCCCTGTCTGAGAGCCTGAGTGAATGCTGACTCTGGAATCTGGTGGCTCTCCAGGGATGGGTGGGACGGTCAGGCAGGGAGAGAGAAAAAAAGGTGAGGACTAAGTAAACTGCCACTGGTCATTCCAGTTGGCAGGCCGACATTGTGCCCCTCAGGCCCGACCAGAGCGGGTCCCAGGCGTCCATGTTTGGGGTGCTGGGTACGGCGGGGAGGTGGCGATGCCCAGGAGGGATGCTCACGCACACACCAGGAATTTTGGAACCCTGGCACCTGCGGGTCCCTGCCTCCTCCTCAGGACATCTAAGGAGAGTCCCCTCTGCCTGCTCTGAGTGAGAAGCCCCCAAAGAGAAGGGCATCCCACCCCCTTCACACCTGGACCCAGATCCTTGACTGAGGCAAGAAGGAGGGGGCGGGTGCCCCGGCAGCAAGGCACGGGCCTCAGCTGGGCCGTTGGTAGTATGGCCTTGGGGGGGAGGGGGGATCACAAAGCACTGGTGCCTCACTCTTCTCATCTGAAAATGGGGATGCAAGCACTCCTGGGAACTGCAGGGACGGGAGTCCCCCTACGTCCGTGAATGGAAAGCTCGGCACACGGTGGCAGGCGGGGGTTTGCTGGCAGTACCCGCCCACGTGCAAGCTCTGTGGGGCAGGTGTCTGTCCCTCTCCGCTTCCTCTGGGACCGGCACACAGGGGGTGGCCTGTAAGTTCGCGCTGAGTTCACGAGGCTGTGGTTCGTCACAAGCACATCGAGAGGTGAGCACTATCCTGCCAGGTTGTAGTTGTGGGAACAGAGCCGAGGCAGGGCCGTTGAGTTTTTCAAGGCCGCGTGTCCAGCGAGGGGTCAAGGTGGGATTCGTGTCGGGCCGGCTTGCAGCCCCTCCACTCCCCTGGCTCTCCCTGGTTGGTCCTGTCCGGGGCCCGCTCTCTTCCCAGACCTGGGGTACACACTGGGGGTGCCCGCTCTGGGGATCAGGGCTGGGTGAATGGGCACCCGGCTGTTCGGTGTGCCATTAAGGAGGCTGTCGCCCAGGCCCCCCTACACCTGCAGGTTGCTGGGCCCTGTGCCAGGTCCGGGGGACAGGAAGATAGTAAGATTCTAGATGCCCTGCCCTGCAGTGCTGTGCACAGGGGCCAAGCGGGCACCCAGCTCGGCCTAGCAGAGGAAGGCAGCACAGAAAGCCCACGGGGAGGAGAGGAGGCCTGTGTTGAGTCTTGCCAGGTGAGTGCCAAGTGGCTGGTGGGATGAGAGCGGGAAGGGAACCCCAAGCAGAGGGAACAGCTTATGCAAAGGACTTAGTGAGCATGTCATTTGGGTGGGGGGTGGGCAGCAGAGTGAGGCTGGGCAGAGAAGCCTGGGGTAGTGTGTGTGTGTGTGTGTGTGTGTGTGTGTGTGTGTGGTTGGCAGGGGTGAGAGGAGAGGATTCTGGACACGATGGCCAGGTCCAGAAACCATCAACAGCTGGGGACTCAGGCAAGGGGAGCCCTGAGTGTTTTCAGGGGGGACTGAGGTCGTCAGGTTGGTGGTTTAGAGAACATTCTCTGGCACTGGGAGGGGATCACTGGAGGGACCTGGTCATGTGAGGAGAGTGTTCACACCGGATTCAGTGCCTGCTCTGGGTGGGGGTGGGGAGGGACCCACTGGCAGAAGCTGGGGTCAGCTGCTCTGGGACACCTCCCCCGTCATCCCTCCCTCCCTCTCTCCTCCCCCCTGCTCCTGTCTCTGTCACTCACAGGGGCCGGGCAGGCTGGGGCAGCCATGGCCGCAGCTCTAATCTGGATTCTTCTTGTGGGCAAGTTGGGGCCTTCTTCTGGGAGAGGCCCAGGACGAAGGGACGGGATTTACGGGTGCAGAGGTGGACAGACAGAGGTCCCTCAGGGGAGGGGTCTGGGCCCAGGGCCCAGAAGGACTTTGGGGTGTTCATGCTGTAACCAGGGGGAGGTCCAGGGAAATGGGGCTGGGAGTGGGGCTCTGGGATGTGGGGGACGGGGAGCTCTGAAGGGTGGGGTGTCCTAGGCCGAGGTGGGCCTGACAGCACAGGCCCGGAGTGTCATTGGCCCTTTAATGGGCTGGCTGGTCTGCCTTCTTTCTAGGCCCAGGCTAAATTTGGCCTTGGGAGGGTGTGGGGGCCCGCTGGGGCAGGTCCTTTCCCTGGGGCTCAGGATCCCATTTGCTCAGCTTTTATTGGCTTCTACTGTGGGCCCCTTTCCCCCTGTGTATTAAGGGAGTTGGGAGGGAGTCCCAGAATGGCTACTCACCTCCTCCCTCACTCTCCCCCTCCCCTCCAAGCTTCCCAGACACTCAGCATTCTTTTTTAAAATTTGTTTTTATTTATTTATTTATTTATTTATTTTGAGAGAGAGAAAGCAGGGAGAGTGACTGAGTGTGCCCTTGGGGGTGGGGAGGTGCAGAGGGAGAGAAAGAGAGAGAATCCTAAGCAAGCTCCATGCCCAGAGTGGCAGAACCCGACCGGGGCTCGATCTCAAGACCCTGAGACCATGACCTGAACTGAAATCAAGAGTCAGGTGCTGAACCGACTGAGCCTCCCAGGCGCCCCTAACACCGCATTCTTAAGGGTTCTGTTTTACAAGTGCCCGTAACACGCATCCACCCCCGCACACCCCACGCCCTTCTCAGCCAGACAGCAGTCCCTGCCCCGGGTGACCCCTCAAAGGGAGCCGAAAATGAGGACTGGGGGAGGGGGTTCCCATGAATCCAAACCCAGCAAAGGTCTGGGACTTGTCACTGATCTAAGTTCACATGGCACAGCGAGGACCCCTCCACCTGTCCTTTCCTGGGAGCCCCCCACAACTTCTCCTCTCTCTTAGGGGCACCAGGAGCTCCCCCCGGCCCAGGACTAAGGCTGATGCATGTGTTTTGGGGGTTGTGGGGTCCCCACAGGTCTCCTGGCAGGGCTGGGGGATGCTGAGGCCCAGCAGACCACCCTACAGCCTCTTGTGGGCCGCGTCTTTGTGCACACCCTGGACCGGGAAGCAGCCCTGCGTCACCCCGAGCATGTCGGTGAGAGGGGCCTAAAGGCCATCGGCGGGCTGGCGGTGCCTGGCCAGGGGCCGGTGGAGCCTCCTGTCATTTCTCCAATCCCCTGTCCTCCCTTCCACCAGATGTGCCCCCCACGACCCCTGTCACCTACCACGCCCACCTCCGGGGACACCCAGACCTGCCTCAGTGGCTCCGCTACACCCAGCGCAGCCCCCACCAGCCTGGCTTCCTCTATGGCACCCCCACCCCCGAAGATCGTGGGCGCCAGGTCATCGAGGTACCAGCAGGGACCCCAGTGGCTGTGTCCCGTGTGGGCATTCGTGCATGCTCATTTACATAATTTAGATGCTTCTGATTGGAGGGTGTCTCAGTCCCCTCCATGTTTCTCCCCTCGCCCTATCCCTCCGCTCTCTTCTGCATCCCCCCCACCCCAGGTCACAGCCTACAATCGGGACAGCTTTGACACCACCTGGCAGAGGCTGGTGCTGTTGATTGGGGACCCAGAAGGTACCGTCAGCCCCGCCCAACCCCTGCCCCACCTCCACCCCCCCCCAACTCCGGTCTTGGGGGTTTCCCTTGGAAGGAGGGAGGGGATGTGAAGGGGACACTTGGGAGTAGTGGGAGCAGGGCGTCCTGGACGGGCTCTAGAGCTGTATTCTTGGCCATTCTGCCGACAGTCTCTGGGGCCTTGGGAAGTTGTTGAGGCTGTGGGAAGGGCATTTGGGGCCTGTGAGGGATGGGAAGTTAGGGAGGAAGGAAGGAGTCTGAGGGGGCATGGGGAGGAGCTTGAGGCGGTGGAGGCTTGGGAAAGATCCGTGCAGGACTCGGTGTGGAGCCTCAAGTGCCAACCTGGCATTTCCAGGCCCCCTGCTGCCATACCAAGCTGAATTCCTGGTGTGCAGCCATGATGTGGAGGAGGTGCTGCCCTCAACGCCTGCCAGTCGCTTCCTCACAGCCTTGGGGGCGCTCTGGGAGCCGGGAGAGCTCCAGCTACTCAACATTACCTCCGCCTTGGACCGTGGGGGCCGCGTCCCCCTTCCCATTGAGGGTCGCAAGGAAGGGTAAGTGTGCAACCCCGGAGGGCTTCCTGGAGGAGGTGGCGGCAGCTGGCCTTCTTGGGGCGTGGGCGGGCATGGAGCACCTTTGTGCACCTTCATACCATGTGTATCTCTCACATCACCGTCCACTTCCCTCCAGCCACCCCTTCATCTTCTTGCCCTTCCTGGGCCCAAACCCTAGTTACCCTGAACTCTATACTCCCTGATGCCCCATGAGGACATAAAAGATCCAGCTATCAAAAGACATTCCTGGGAGTATAAGGCCACCAGGAAGACTGGGGTGCTCTGTGTGGTCTCCAGGCCTCAAGGTGGTCCTGCAACCCCAAATCTCCAGTGCCCAGTGCCCAGTGCCCCCCCAATATGTTAACGGTGGCTTCTATCTGGGCCCAGGGTTTACATCAAGGTGGGCTCTGCCTCACCCTTCTCCACCTGCCTGAAGATGGTGGCATCTCCCGACAGCCATGCTCGCTGTGCCCAGGGTCAGCCTCCACTTCTGTCCTGCTATGACACCTTGGCACCTCATTTCCGCGTTGACTGGTGCAATGTGTCCCTGGTGAGGAGGGACCCTGGATCCGGGGGTGGGGATGGGGCATGACCCCCATCACAGTCTCCTCCCTAGCCCTATTCCCACCCCATCCTGTTTCTTTGATTATGGCCAGGGTGGCGAGCGCGCGTGTGCGCGCCCGCTCTGAAGTTCCATCTCCTCCCACAAGAGGGCGACAGAGCCCATAGTCCAGAAAAGGGATCCTGGGGTCCAGAAGTCCTTGATGTGCCCAACCCAACAGCTAGAACAATCACTCCAATAGGGCAGTTCTAAAAACCCTTTCCCCACCAGGGGACTCTTTGGGACAGCTCTGCTTCCTTCTAAGGTGTCACCTAGCAAATCTGCCTGCAATAAGGAACAGATACCTCTCAACTCCAAGTTATAAACCAAAGATGCTCACTACTCCTCTTTGGGATGTTGAGCACAATTATCTGGGGTCCCTGGAGACCCTGACTCCCCAGGTTGGGAACCCCTGGAGTACTCTGTTCCTGTGAATTGACCAACAGTGCAGCCAGGGACTGATCATCAACAACATCCTCGAGCACTTGCCGTGCGTGTGCTAGGCTCTAGCCAATCAACATGCTTTACCCTCACCACCACCCCAGAAACAGGGACCGCTATTAGCGTTCTGACTTTCCAGGTGAGGGAAAGGAGGCACCTGGAGGGAAGTCATCCAGCACAGCGCTTGTCTGAATCGGGATTCAAACCCAGGCAGTCGGGCCCTAGAGGTGTGCCTTTAACCATTGTATGGACTTGCCTCTCCTCGTCCTTCTCTCTGGGTTCCTAGTCCAGTGCTTGTCCTGAGACGTCACCCAAGCTGGGGGAGACAGGCAGGAGAAAACCCTGTGGTTGTATGGGGCACCCCTGCCCCGTGCCCCCAGGGAGTCTCTGTGTCCAGCCAACGGCTCCTCAGTGAGCCCTGGGCTCTCTGAGCAGGTGGATAAGTCAGTGCCAGAGCCCGCAGATGAGGTGCCCAGCCCAGGTGATGGGATCCTGGAGCATGACCCGTTCTTCTGCCCACCTACTGAGGCCGCAGCCCGAGACTTCCTCACCGACGCGCTGGTCACCCTCCTGGTGCCCCTGCTGGTGGCTCTCCTGCTCACTCTGGGGCTGGCCTACGTCATGTGCTGCCGGCGGGAGGGACGGTGAGCGTGGGGGACAGAGGGCAGGGAGGGCACTGTTGCTCACCCCCACGGGGCTCCTTGGGGCGCTGTGCTGCCTGGGGACACAGACTCCTCAGGGAGCGGGGTCCTCAGCCAGGGAGGGGGTGGGGACTTCTTGCCTCGCCTGGCACCAGGAGGGAGGGGTGTGGATAATAGCTAACCCCCTCCCTCGATTTTCCACAGGCTGAAAAGAGACCTGGCCACCTCAGAGTGAGTAGGGGAAAGCTGGGGGGCTGGGTGGGAGCACCCCTAGACTGCCAAGCTAGACCCCCCTCCCTAACCTCCATGAGCAGCACAGACAAGCCAGATTACTCTGAGCTGATGGGGGCCACGCCTGGCCTCTGAGCTCCAGGTCTGGGCTGGCTGGTTGCTGGGTCTGACCTCTCCTGGCCCGGCCTTCTCATTTTCTGCGTCTCCGTGGAGGACTCTAACCTGGGATGGGGCACAGGAGGGGACCCGGCCAGGTGTGGGGGCCTGTGGCCACCCTGGGGGAAAGGGTTCGAGAAGCCACTTAAGAGGCTGCGTGCACACACACATGCACACGCGCGCGCACACACGCGTGCACACACACACACACACATACACCTCCCTGAGTCTGACATTAGGTATGGCTCCAGCCTGGCTTCTGCTACACAATCAGCATGACGCTCTCTGGCCCTGGTTTCAGATGACGGGGTCATTGACCTAGCTAATGTCTGTGGATGCTTTCAATTCCTTCAGCCCTTTCCCCAAATCCATCTCACTCTTACTTTGGGAACTCAGCTTCCCGCCCCCAACGGCCTTACTCCTCCTCTGTCCCCAGCTTCCTTCCACTCCCACTCCCCTGAGCTCCAAAGATTCCAGGAGGCAGGTGTGAAATAAGTTGGGCTCCTTTTATTCCCACTGCACTGAGCCTGTGGCGGGCCTGGCACCCTTGCCTGCTTGCCTGGCCTGCCTTGTTAATTGCGGCGGCATTTGGCCACCCTGCGAACCTCCTTGCGTAGCTGCTTGTGCCCCCTTTGGGAGCCCACTAGCAGTCGGCGCTTCCCAGGCCGGCGCTGCCCGGGCCGGCGCTTCCCAGGCCGGCGCTGCCCGGGCCGGCGTTTCCCAGGCCGGCGCTGCCCGGGCCGGCGCTGCCCCGACTGGCGCTGTCTCTGGTCCCCGAGCTTGAACTTGGAGGCCAACTTCTTGCCCATGCGGAAGGAGCCCAAGGCCCCCTTGCCGGTCACCTGCTTGAGAACGCCCTTGTCCACCAGCCCCTTGAGCACTCGCTTGAAGCGCCAGGCGTTCCAGGTCATGTCGTAACCCATGGCGGTGACCGCCTTCTTCAGGGTGGCTAGACTCACGCAGTTGTGCATGCCCTTGTCCGCCACAACCCCCAGGATCACCTTGGATATGCTGGGCTTCCGGCGGGTTTGGGGGCTGGCGTGGCGCCCCGTCTCATTCTTGCTAGGGGCCCCAGAGGTGCTGGCCTGCCTGCCTTCACCCTGGGCAGTGTTCGAGGCCAAGGGTGCAGGTGGGGAAGGCGCCAAAGTGTCTTTCTGCATCTCTCCCTGGGGCGGTTGAAGGGAACTAGGTGCAGGGACCTCCAGGGTGGCGGCTGGAAGTCTCCACTGGGTTGCTCTTCGGTGGGTGAGGCGAGTCTCTGGTCCTGGTTCCCTCAGAGGCTTCCTCAGAGAGCTCCAGCCCCAGCCTCCCCCTGGGTGGCCAAAAGTAGGACCAAGGATGATCACCCACGGCTGGCCTCAGCCGACCTGTGCCTCAGGGGCAGGGGGTGGCAAGGTTACCTCTCTGATGACCTCAGGGGGACATTGTGAGGCCACCAGAATCCTGCGAGGGTCACAGTGGTCCCGTTGTTCCCTCCCGGGAGACGCAGAGAGGAGTTGCCAGATAGTGTGGGCATTTGACAAGCCAGGTACCCCGGGAAGAAAGGCTGAGGCTGTGTGGGTGGATGGGTGGACTCACGTGGTGTGTTCATGCGTGTGCACGTGTGTTTAGAAACCTATGCACCTGAACCAGCTGATTTCAGGGTGTTCTAAGACCCCAGTTTTTTAAAAAGATTTTACTTATTTATTTATTTGAGAGAGAGAGAGAGAGAATGAGAGCAAGCGGTGTGGGGGGGGAGAGGGGAGAGAGAGGGACAAGCTAACTCTGCACTGAGTGTGGAGTGTGACATGGGGCTCCATCTCAGGACCCCAAGCTCATGACCTGAGCTGAAGTCGAGGGTCGGACACTTAACCGACTGAGCCACCCAGGTGCCCCCTGAGACCCCAGTTTTAAACCCACCATTTTGACCCCACTATCTCAACCCATTGGGCTGAGGAATACAAATATTTTTAGCATCAGAATAATACCCACATTTCTGAATTGTTATGGGGAAAGTATTTTCCACAGTGAACAAAACTGTAATTCCTTGCTCTGCCCAGGTCGATTTGATTCCTGGGTCAACTTTGATCACAAAGCAATGGAAAGGCTCTGCTTTCCTTTTTTTTTTTTTTTCCCTATTTTCATTTTTATTTGATAGAATTTTTTTCCCATTGGGATGAATGATTTTCCATGTCAGTTTTTCAAGGAACATTTCATTCCTCAATTTTTTTGGCCTGTGCCAAATTTGATCAATTATACCTTCTGCCATTGTGGAAATTCTCTTCTGACCAGTGATTTTGAGCACGGCCCGTTCTGCTGGCTCAGTTTTGGAGCTTGGGAGCTCTCAGGAAAATGTGCTTCCTCCATCAATGTTGAATCAATCACCAGGCTTACCGTGTGACATATTAGCCCTTGTTGGTTTGGATTTTGAATGGACTTATTTCTACAGATTCCATTTTTTTTTCTTGTTCAATGTCTACCATTTTTCAAATTATCCACAAATTGTGATTCTGCTGCCTGTATCAGAGTTTGCTGGTCAGAAGGTCCTCCAGCCTGACCCTCTTCTGTAGTCTGTGTGTCAGAGACAGGGCTCCAGGGCTGTGTGTTGGTGGTGGAGAGAGAGAGAGAGAGAGAGAGAGAGAGAGAGAGTGTGTGTGTGTGTGTGTGTGTGTGTAGGAATGCCTGCCTATTCATTCGTCTGCCCAGGTGCTGATGTGGAAGGGCTGTAGGGGAAGGCAGCAGCGGGGCTGGCTTCTGCTCCTTCTGCTCCTGCTCTGGAAAAACATCCCCAGAATATTTTCCACCTGTGTGTGTCGCCAGAGCAATGAGACCCAGATGCGGGGCTGGGGGCGGGGAGGGGGCCTTCCCCTGCCAGGGCATTACCTGCCTGGCTGCCTCTGGCCCTAAACATCCACATGCTTCTTGCTTCCTTTCTCCCTCAGCCTCCGCTTGCCTGGGAATGGAAAATTGTGTTTTGGACAGCTCTGCTTGCCAAATTCCAGACTCAAGAGCTCATCTTGATCCTCCCCTGGCCTTAGAGGCTGACTCCACCTCCTCCCGTCCACCAGACAGGACCTGGTCCTGCTCTCCCTGCCACCAAGGAGTGTGGCCCATTCAGCAGGAAGCTAGAAAGTCTGACCTGTCATCTAATCTCTCAGGCTCTAGCTGGTGTTGGTGTCCACTAACTGAGACTTGGACAGGGGTGGGGATCATTGCCCCTCCCCCATTTGATCAGTAACCCAGAGTCAAGTAGGGTATACCCTGCCTCGGGCCCCCACCCCTTTAAGGAAATGAAATCTTTTTTTAAAGACTTTATTTATTTATTTGAGAGAGAAAGAGAGCGAGAGAGAGAGCACAAGCAGGGGGAGGGGCAGCCGGAGAGGGAGAAGCAGACTCCCTGCTGAGCAGAGAGCCCGATGTGGGACTCGATCCCAGGAACCTGGGATCATGACCTGAGCTGAAGTCACACACTTAACCAACTGAGTCACCCAGGCGCCCTCTTTTCTTTTTTAAGACTTTATTTATTTTGAGAGTTGGTCGGGAGTGGGGGCAGAGGAAGAGAGAGAGAAGCAGACTGGCTGAGCGTGGAGCCCCACTCGGGGCTCAATCTCAGGACCCTGAGATGATGACCTGAGCAGAAATCAAGAGTCAGATGCTCAACCGAATGAGCCACCCAGCTGTCCCAAGGAAACTAATTCTTTTTTTTTAAGATTTTTATTTACTTATTTGAGAGAGAGAGAGTGAGAATGAGAGAGAGAGAGGGAGAGAGAGAGCATGAGAGAGGGGAGGGTCAGAGGGAGAAGCAGACTCCCCGCGGAGCAGGAAGCCCAATGTGGGACTCGATCCCGGGACTCCAGGACCATGACCTGAGCTGAAGGCAGTCGCTTAACCAACTGAGCCACCCAGGCGCCCCCCCAAGGAAACTAATTCTTATTGTTTGTAATGAAGAATCCCTGCTATCTGTCTCACCTGGCAACCAGGTAGTCTGGGAAAATATCTCCAGGCTGGACTCACAAATGTGGGTAGGTTCATGTAAAGGGGCATCCCGTTACTGGAGGCCAGGTACATCAGTGAACCTACTATAATAAAATAACACTGATGATGATGATGATAGCCACATCAGGCTCCCTGTAATATTAGCTACCACTTGCTGTGAGGCTGACCAGGAGACATCGAAGTATTTCCTGTATTAACTCATTTAATTTGTACAAAAACTGCATTGTGATTGAGGAAATAGTGGCACAGAGAAGTGAAGTGACTTGCATAAGTTCACATAGGCAGTAAGTAGCAGAACTCACATTCAAACCCAAAGCAAGTCCTCATGCTTGGTTACACTGTGCTACCCGACTTCCCAGAATGAATTGAACTTGCCCCCGACAGCAGAAAGAAAGCTCGTGAGGATCTCAAATGAGAATGCGGCTCAGCTTTCTGAGAAGAAAGAAGAAAATCTTCTTCTAGAAAGACTAGAACTCAGAAAGGACTTCCTGACTGCCCTGGGGATTTCAGGCCCACTGAGGGCGGAGCCAGGGGCTGGCCTCAGGGAGCTGTGGTCTGGAATAAAGCCAGAGAGCGAAGACTCAGTGTCCAGAGCTAGTCCTGGGGCAGGGTGGGAGAGGTCCAGGTACAAAGGCCAGGGAGGCTAGCTGGGAGGAGCGGGAAGATGGGACCGTGGAGGTCTGGCTGGAAACAGCAGGAGCCAAAGTAGGAGGTGGGAAGAGATGGAGGAGGGGACATTTACCAGACTAAGACAGGGATGAGACAGGGAGGACTGGATGGTCAATGGTAGGAGAGAGTATTAGGGGAGGGAACTGAGTGCTAGAAGGGACCTAGAGCGTCATCGGAATATAAAGCCCAGCAAATGCTGGCCCCTAGAAATATGGATCCACTGTGGGTATCTATTCATGCCGAGTATCGCGGGAGTTCTTAGCATGCGCCAAGCACTTTTCTAAACATTTTTCTCATTTAATTCCCACCACCGTGCTAGGAGGTAGGTTCTAGTATTATGCCCATTTTACAGTTGAGGACACTGAGGCACAGAGTGGTTCAGCACCTTGCCAGGGACACACAGCTTTGAATCCAGGCTGTCTATACCCACAGCCTATGCCTCTGTCACTGGACACTGAGCCGGCACCAAAGACCTTCCTGTTTGTCCTCCCCCCACGCGTCATGTGTGTGAGTGTCTCCCTACATAGCAAGTGGGGAGGACTGCAGGGTGCCTCAGAGGCGAGGCCTCCCTGGGCCTGGGCGGAGGGGGGGGTTGACTCCCAGAACTGACGACTCTGCCGGCTCTGTGCCCCCAGCATCCAGATGGTCCACCATTGCACCATCCGCGGGAACACAGAGGAGCTGCGGCAGATGGCATCCAGCCGGGAGGTGCCCCGGCCACTGTCCACGCTGCCCATGTTCAACGTGCGCACGGGCGAGCGGCTGCCTCCGCAAGTGGACAGTGCCCAGGTGCCCCTCATCCTGGACCAGCACTGAGGGCAACAGCCAGGTGGGCCTGCCGGGCGGTGCCAGCCTCATTTCTGGGAACAAGGTGGCTTCTGGCTTGAGGCTGGGGCAGATGTTGGGGAGGGGGAGGTCAAGGGAAGGGGCACACAGCCCCACCTGCTCCTCTGAGGCAGCCGTGGGGGTTGCTTGGCAGGGCCGGGGCTATGCCCCCCAGGGCCCAACACTCAGGGTCAGAGGGTTGGGCTGGGGAGGCAGGAGGACCAGGACCTGGGCATCACAGCCCCTCACGCCCTCCCTCTGCTGTTCCAGTCCCAGACCCGGCCTCCTCCTCCCGCCACGCGCAGAGCAGCTAGCCCATGGCCACATCCTTCCTCAGGATCCTGGGCCCTGGCCTGACGGCCCCCAGGCTGAGAACAAGCAGAGAGATGGCAGTGGGGGAGGTGAGGATGTCTGGGGTCAGGACCCCCAGAATAAATAGATGCCACTCTGCTCACCTGTGGCTGTCAGCTCCTTCTTCTCAGCAGCCTCCCACCAGCACTCGCTGCCTCAGTTTCCCTTTCTGCCTCCGGGAGCCCTTGGAGGCAGCCAGGGGCTGCCAGCCTGCCCTTTGGACTCTTGGCATTTTGCTGTTTTCTCAACTTCTCTGGAAGAAGGAGGGAAGGACCTTCTATCTGCAGCCCTGGTCTTAATCCTCGGACAGAACCTGACAGTGAGGTATTACTGGCTCCTCATCCCCACTTTACAAAGGAGGAAACCGAGGCCCAAGGAGAGTAAGCAACTTACCCAAGGTCACAGAGCAAGCGAGTGGCAGAGTTTGGATTAGAACCTGGTATGTCTACCTCCATGCTGCCTTCTGGAGGGCTGAAGGGTTCTGGAAGCAAGAGGTCCAGGCTCTTATCTGTCCGGATCCCCTAGAGGAAGAGCCCCTTTGTAACTCATGCTGTGCGGGAGTCCAGTCTGTATATGGAGAGAGGGGTTGGGGTAGGGAACCCTGAATGCCTTGACTCCATGACCCCTTACTGGTGGGCTTCCCCAGGGGCCAGGCGGAGGTCAGGGGACACAGCACGACCTGGCACCCTTGTTGGGATGAATGTCACCAGCTTGGCCCTGGAGAGCTCAGCAGGCTAGGAAGAGGCCCGCGCTTGTTGCTCCCAGGTGGCTACAACCACGCCAGACCAGCTGGACCCCTGCCCACTGCCGTCCTGAGCCACACCCAGTCTCACATCTGACCACTGCCTTGGGAGGCCAAGCCAGAGATCAGGCCCGGGAGGGGACCCAGATAAAGGAGGGATGGCAGAGGAGCTGGGATTTATGGCCTAGGCTTCAGGCCTTTAGATCTGGGTGGCAACTCCAAGAAAATCCAAACAAGGACAAGCCATCCTTCGTGGTGACCTCAAAATCACTTTTTGAGTTTGACCCACCAGGCCTGGGATCCACCCACGATCCTGGGGCTGACTCTCAACCATCCCTCTCCCTCCCCGCAGGGGGCGGTGGGCGGTGGAGATGGGGGGCTGCACATGGAATTTTTCCCCTTACCTGGAGACAGGGGCCCAGGCTTGGGGCTGATGGGGAGGGCAGCCCCCAGTCTCATGGTGGCGCCTCCTAGGCCAAGGGCCTCTGAGGATGGCTAAGTTTCTGAATACTGCTTCCACGTGTTCAGAAATGTACAGGCAAGGGCTTGGTGAGTGTCCCCTTGGACGCCTCCCCTTTCTCTCATTCCCCGGAACCCCCCCCTTCAAGTATGGCCCGAATCCATCCACTTCTCACGGCCTCCACTCTGACCTTCCCGGTGCAGCACCAGGATCTGGCTCCTAGGCCCCTGCAACAGCCTCCCGGTGGCGCCCTGTCCCTTCTGCCTCTCCAGTCTCAGCTCCAGCAGGAGCCGGGGCCCATCCTTTCAGAAGAAAGATCGGGCATCACACCACCCTGCTTTTGACCCTCCAATGCCTTCTGGTCACAGAGGGTAAGATCCATGCTCTTGACTGGGCGTGCTGGCCATGCCCAGCCCTCTGACCTCCTTCCTACTCTTCACATGGCCACTGCAGCCATACCCGCCTCATAACCCGCTCCTGCCTTAGGGCCTTTGCCCCTGCCCTTCCCTCTGCCAGGATCCCCCAACCCCCGCCCCCATCCACCCCACCCCCCAACTGCCGTAGTTTTGGTCTTTGTCCAAGTGGCAGTTCCTCAGAGAGCCCCCTCCGGCCCCCTGCTTCCAGGGCACCCTGCAGCCACCCCCATGCCCTGTTCCAGGCTGGCTTCCCACCCTAGATAGAAGCTCCAGGAGGGCAGGTTTCCGGGGGCCCTCTGCAGATGGGGGCAGCGCCTGAGCACAGTAGGTGCTCAGGAAGGTGGCTCCGATGCTCGGGTCTGGGTGTGCTCAGGAAGCTTAAGGAAGTTGCTCTTCCTCTCTGAGCAAAGGGGGTGGGCAAGGCCATTGCTAGTGCGTCTGCCATTATGTTGGGGTTGCCCTGCCTGCTGGGCTTCCCATCCCCGTTAGTTAGTTAGTTAGTTAGTTAGTTAGTTAGTTAGTTAGTTATCCCATAAGCATCTCCAGAGGCGGGCAGAGGCTCAGTGCTGGCACAGGGGAGGTGCTCAGTAGTTTTTGACCAAGTGCCTGTAGGGGTGGCCACCCCCCACCCACACGAGTCCTCTGACAAGACAGTGTCTCTGTCTCTTCATTTCCTCCTTTGCCTCGAGGCTCCTCATCTGGCCGAAACCTGGACTTGCGCAGAGTCTGCCTTGGCTGGAGGCTCTGAGCCGCCAGCCTGCTCTCCGGGGTGCCCCTCCTCCATCCCTGTCCCCTTGAGGAGGGGGCTGCCCTCTCCGGGTCTCTGCGCTCCTGCCTGGGGCAGCCAGGGCTGGGAGCGTTCCCAGCCAGCCCCTTGCTTCCCTCCGGGGCGCGGCTTTGCCTTCAGATCTTGGCTCTGAGGAGCACACGGGAGCCTGGCTGCTGGCCTGGGAGGAAGTGGCCCAGACAAGTAGCTGGGAGGTTGGCGTGACTGCGGAGGACACCAAGCCTGGGCACACACACGCGCACACCCAAGCGCCCTGGCAGCACGTGGGAAAGGCACGGCCGGACTCAGCACGTCTCTCCTCGCTGGGGGGCGAGCTCCCACGGCAGTCACGCCCAACCCTCCACAGCCACGGGAAACCAGCCCCTGTGGCCCCCGAGTCCCCTCCACCCTGAGATGCGGCCTCATGCCCTGCACCACCCTTGGCTCCTCCAGTCCCACGGCCAGCACTGCCCCGAGACCCAGGGGCCTCCACCTTCACCCTAAACAGGGCCCCACCGTGGCCTGACTCTCCACCTTCCCTCAGGAGCTCTCAGTCCGGGAGGAGGAGGTCTGCCCGAGGGGAACACAGGACCCTACCTACAGCTGGCTTCAGTCCCCACAGGGCCTGTGTCTCCCCAATTCTTCACACACACACACACACACACACACACACACACACACACACACACACACACACCATTTATAGGGTGGGTTTGTTGGGATTTGGGCTGAGCGAGCAGGACTCGAATCGCAGCTCTGACAGTTCCTTTACTCATAAGACATTAATCATAACTGCCTGGGGGCTGTTGGGAGGATTTGGGAGACCCAGGCGAGTGCCCAGCATCTGGCAGCTCCCAAGAAAGGAGACATTATTACACATGAACCCTCGCGTGAGCAAGGCCAAACCAGAGGCCCGTGGGGTCCCCCTGCCCCCTGAGGTCCAGCTTAAATGAGCTCCGTTTCTGTTCTATGCCCTGTGAAGGCTCACGCTCTCCTTCTAAGTCTGGGGTGGAGGCTGAAGTTCCCGTGCTTCCTGGTGCTGGTCTGCTGGCCAGTGAAGTGATATTCTGAGGTATATTGGGTCAAATAAAACACGTTATTAAAATTAACTTCATCTGTCTCTTTTTATTGCCTTAATGTGGCTGAAATGAAAAATTACATCTGTGGCTCGCATACTATTTTTACTGGGCAGTGCTGGTTTCACGGCTCTTCCTTTATCTCCACTCCAGACTGACCCAAACCCAGAAGGCGGCCCCTTTCCTCGCTCCCTCTCCAGAACACCGGCTTGTACCAGACCTCTGTGCATGCATGAATTTTCCGATGGCTGGAGGAGTTGCGGGGGGCAGGGGTCTGCCCCACAGCAGTGAAGTCACCTAGAGTGTGAATATGTGGCCTCTGTTCTGAAATGTGCCATCCGGCCCATCCTCCACTTCCTCCCACGGCCTCCTGCCGAGAAAACCCTACTCGCCCGCTGGCACCTGCAGGCGCCACACTCACCTCCCTCCTGGGCTTGCTGTGCATGTGCTCTGCAAAGGCATTGAAGGCTCCGTGTGCAGAAGGGTCTGATTACCCTGCTAGACCAGGGCCATCCTTCTCCCCAGGTCTTGCCCCCTGGTCCGTGGACATCTCTCAGCTCTACTTGGAACCCTCTGGAGCGCACAGCAGGAAGGGGACAGAGACACGCGCTCACCAGCGCTAGGGCTCCACAGGCCCTGACACTTTAGGACGGTGGTCTCTCCCCACACCCAGCCTCTCCTGGTTTTTCCCCCACATCCTCCCTGATCAGCTGCCCCCATTTACCTGCAGGCCCTCCTATGCCCTCTGTCGCGCCTATGCACACACACGACCCTACTGCTAGACCCTTACCTTCTCAGTTCACACAGCATCTCTTCTGCCCCCATGTGTGTGGGGAAGCAGTCCTCACATACACAGACCCCCCCCCCACCCGGACCCTTCCCCAACATACCCGCCCGCGTGTGGGGCCCCTTTGAACATAGCCACGTTTGTTTATGGGTGGGCAGACACATTCTCACCCACCTCACCCACTGACACAGCCTCCCACACTCACAGCCCCCGAGCAGACTTCCCCTGTGGCTCCTGGTTTTGAGAGCAGCCCCACACTTCCTCTCCTGCCCTACACACGACTCCGCTTGTCCCCCTCACCTGAGGCTCCCACACTCTAGCTAGGCGGCCCCCCCAACAACCTCTCCCCTCCTCACCCTCACCCATGTCCATCCAGGAAAGTCTTGGAGGCACCGAGGCAGCTGGGGGTAAAGAGCTGACCCCAAAGAGGAGGGGACATCCGCCATGTTTCAGTCAGGACAAAATCCTGCCAGGAGATGGGCTCCCCCCACAAAAGGGACCCAGGATTCTGAGAAAGCAGCAACAATAAAAAAAAAAATCCAAACGAAGCCTCCTTCCTTTCTAGAATTTTCCATCTGAAGTTGACTGAGAAATCCGCCCTAGGAATGTGGTCCATCTCCTCACAGAGAAGACAAAGGTGAGTCCCGTGGAGCCTCGGCGGGAGCAGCCGGTGCTGTGCCACGACGCGGGGGGCAGCCGGGGTCTGGGGGAGCGGGTCTGGGCAGCTCTATTTAGGGCCGCCGTGATGTCAGCAGAGAGGAGGGCTTGAGTCGGGGATGTGGTACAATGGCCCCTTTGTCGCCCTCCCCTCCGGCCTGCACACACACTGAAACCGCATTCTGGCCTCGCACCACAGCACAGCCCTGCCACACGGTGTCACCTCATGTGCCCTCCCACGGGCGTGTGCACACACGCACGCATACATTCATGCCCCCGTGTGTAGATTTGTGCCTACCTAGTAAGAGGCATATTCACTCATTTGTCTAGAGATGCCCCACACGGTGACCACTAGCCGCTTGCAGCTATTAAAATTAATTACAGTTAGATACAATTTAAAGTTGCATTCCTCCATGGCACTACCCACATGTCAAGTGCTCCCGAGCCACGTGTGGCTAGTGGCTACGCTGCTGGACCCCCGAGAGAGTGTGCCGCGAGGGTGCAGGAAGCACTGGCCTGGGGCCTTCCACTGCGGTCTGCTCCCCCATGGCGGCTGGTTTTCATTGCTCCTCCTCTCGCTCCTGTACACAACGGCCTAGGAAGCCCCCCTTGCCACCTCACGCTCTCGCTTTAATTTCCCCAGTCTCTAAGCAGGGCTCTGTGCCCAGCCCTGAATGGCACGCCTGGCCTCTGGCCTCAGTCAGCCCCGCTGGGCCTGGAGAACATAACAGTGGAAAACGTGGAAAGCGGCAGGGGAATGAGGGGACATGTGGCCTGGAGCATGGGGGGCTGAGCAGGCAGAGGTGAGGGCTGTCAGCTCAGGCAGAGGAAGAGGCATAAAGAAAGGCCTGGACGTGGAGAGTGGGGTGCATACATGAGAATTGTGGTCACCTTTTCTGGCTGGTGTGATAGGTGTGGGCAAGGGAAGGGACAGTGAGAAGGGACATGTGGGTAGCAGCCAGGAAGAGCCTTGGTTGCCCCCTGGGGGTGGGGGGGGGCCTGCTGGAGGCTGGGGTCGATGGGGGTTACCGAGGCATCACCCATCCATCACCACACAGGTCGGGTAGTTCGCCTACGATGAAACCCTCATTTATGTGTCATAATTTCTTAATCACTCGAGACTAATTCCCTTTCTACACTGTCCAGATTGTGGTAGAAGAGCTAATGATGAATTATTGAAGCACAATTAACCGTCATGGCCACTTGTTGACAGCAACGGAGTTAGCGTCGCTGCCGATGGCCTCTTCCACCCCGTTTCCCCGAGATCTGAGGGAGGGACGGGGCGGGGGCGCCTTTCCTGCCTTGAATGTTTAGGCCCCGAGACCTTGGGTGGGTGGGTGGGGGGCACAGCTTCAACTTCTCCCTGTCTCCAGGTCTCTGGGGGTCTGGTCTGCTCCAGACTTCTGGAAACCTCTGTGGCCCCAGTGACTGCTCACGGCTGCTCCCCTTCCCTGAGATTGGGGAGCTGGCCAGTCACCGTCCCTCCAGGGGCCTCCGGTTCTCAGGCAGGCAGGGGTAGGGGCAGGCAGAGGGGAAGGGAGAAGGCAAGGGAGGGAGAAGAAGGAGGCAGAGGAAGCAAGAATTTTTTAAAAAGGATCAGGCCTGGGCAGGAGGCAGAGGCTGGGCCAACGGACCTGCTAGGCCACCCGGCACCCAGGTGTTATGGGGACTTAGAAGGCCAAGAGGGACCTGGTACCTGCCCAGCAGGGTCAAGGCCTGTTGCCAGCAGGACAGCACCCTGTTAAGGGCCTTGACTGAAGTTCTCCGAGAGCCCTGGGGAGGCTCCTCTGAGGGCAGGCCGGCTCCCTCCCTCCTTCCGTGGCTCCAGGCAGACTCAGGGAGGGACCGTGAGGGAGGGACCCTCAGGTGTTCTGTTTGTTGCTCCTTTGGGGGAGCTCAGAGTGAGCGAAGAGAGAGGAGATGCCAGGCGACCCTCCGTGTATGCCCAGGGAGAGGCCTTGCTGAGGGGCTCCCGGGTGGTCCTCGCCTGTCCCACCTCCCTCAGCCGTGGGCCGGCCTCCCGATGTCCCCCCCAGCCCTGTGCCCCGGCCCCCCAGCCCTGCAGGGTGCCCGCAGCCTCGGAGAGCGGAGCTGATGGTGTTGATGGAGAGTGGGCCTGAGGTCTGGGCAGCCCAGGATCTGAAGCGAGGCTTGTGCGCACGTGCGTGTGCGTGTTGCCGCCCATGGGGGCGGTCTGTGCGGCACTGTGAGGAAGAAGGGCATTTGGGAGATATGCCAGGAAGGCTGCATGAGGGAGGGGGGAAGGGTTAAGGCATAAGAAAGGCAAAAGGAAGGGGGAGCCGCTGTGGAGGGTGCTAGATGAAGAGGAGGAGGAGGGAAGGGGCAGGAGAGCCCGCCCGCCCCCAGCCAAAGCGCCCACCCCCGGCTCCCCACCCCGCACGCCCCAGACTCCAAGGCAGGAAATCAGGAGGCCACTGCAGATATGTTTGGGTCATTTCCACATGCTTTATTCCAGCAATCAAAATAATTAAAAACATCTCAAATTATTATACACATACAAAATAGGTACAGAGTCTTGCTTCCTCCCACCCCTAGGGGGAAAAACTGCTTTGTGCTTTGGGAAGTTGTGCTCTGAAACCCAGAGAGAGAACACAGGGCAGAGAGGCCAGGAGGATGGGGTGCAGCTGAGGAGCGGGTTTCAGAGAGAGAGGTGGAGAGAGGCGGGGGGGGGGCGGAGAGGGGGTGGAAGGGAGCACTGAGCTGCGACACTCTCTCCCCCCAAGTTAAGTAGCACCTTTAGAAAATTCACGAGTCCCCATCCGCAAGGAAAAACAAAACAAAACAAAACAAAAAAAAAAAAACCAAAGAATAAAAAAAAGACTTTGAACAAAAAGGAACATTTGCTGGCCTGGGGCGTGGGGTGCCCCAACTTCTATAGCACCAGTCATTCCTTCCCCACCCCACCCCATCACAGAGATGTAGCACCTTTGATATAAAATGGGGAGCCCCTTCCGCCCTGCCCCCACCCCCACCCCCACGCAGTTGCCCCAGTGACACACGGAGACAAGAAGAGGTAGTCCTTCAGCAACACAATTACACAAGGAGCAGAGCAGTCTCTCCCACCCAGCCCTGTCGCACGGGGGGACTGACACGTGTCCCCGAATGATCCGATGCTTCCTTCCGCTCTGTCGTGGACCCTCCTGACTTTCCTCCAAACCCGGCAGGCAGCGAGGGGCCCGTGGTCCCCCAGCATGCCCCCTCGGAAACGAAGAGGGGATTGTTGCAGGAGCCACAGGGATGCCAGATGGTGAGGCTTCTTTGGCAGTCTGAGAACCTCAGGTCCCCCCAGGGTCTGGGGGTGCTGGGTGAGGGGAGTGGGCTGGGAGTGTGGGGGGTCACTTGGGCGTTTTAGCATTGCCTTTGGTTGCTGGGCAGACAATGCATTGTTTCCTGTGCCTTTTGGGGAGACTTAGATTTGGGGAACAGTGGAGGGGAGGCCCCAAGGAGGGATGGAGAAAGGAGCAGAAAGGGCAGTGTTGGGGTATCATAAGCCCAACGGGCAGAAAAGGACTTACCCCCATATGGGTCTTCAAGCAAGTGGACCAAGCTTCCTTTTTTTAAAAAGTTATTTATTTATTCTTTTTTTTTTTTTTTTTGGTAAGGTTGAATGCGCTTTTGGTTTTTGGTCATGTTCAGTTGGTCAAAGATAAAAACTAAGTTTGAGAGATGAATGCAAAGGAAAAAAATATTTTCCAAAGTCCATGTGAAATTGTCTCCCATTTTTTGGCTTTTTGGGGGGTTCAGTTTGGGCTGTTTGTCTGTTTCCAGGGTCAGGGGTGAGGGGGTTGGGTGGGAGGGAGCCGGGTAGGGTGGGAGGGAGTTTACAAGAAGCAGACAGGGCCAACATCCATGCCGAATTCCTGGTCTGGGGCGCCAACGTCCAATGGTGCCACATCGATGATGGGCAAGCGGGAGGTCTTGGTGGTTTTGTATTCGATCACTGTCTTGCCCCAGGCTCCGGTGTGACTCTGGCAGACAACGGGAGAGGGGTGTCACCGGGCGGGAGCGGTGGGGTGAGGGCAAGAACGGCCTGCCAGGAAAGCCAGAGCCCAGACAGGGGCCGGGGACTCACCGTGCAACCGTCGTAGGTGACGCTGTAGGTGAAGCGGCTGTTGCCCTCGGCCCGGATCTCGATCTCGTTGGAGCCCTGGAGGAGCAGGGCCTTCTTGAGGTTGCCAGTCTGCTGGTCCATGTAGGCCACGCTGTTCTTGCAGTGGTAGGTGATGTTCTGGGACGCCTCGGTGGACATCAGGCGCAGGAACGTCAGCTGGATGGCTACATCGGCAGGATCGGAGCCCTGGCCGCCGTACTCGAACTGTAGGGGGGTGTCGGGGGGGGGAGGAGCAAGTGAGCGACCACGCTGGAGCCTCTAGTCCCAGCCTCCCTCCCTGGAGTCCGCTAAGAGCATCCCCGTGACCCCTCTCCCATCCACAAGTAGCACCCCTTGCTCATCCGTGGGCACCCTGTGTCTGAGCCAGGATCAAGGACCCAGGACTCCTGCCTCCCAGCCCAGCTCTGTCCGTCCCCCCTAGCAGAGGTCTAGTCCCCCCAGGACCTCCCCTCCGGCCCCTTCTGAGCTCTGGGCCAGCCCCATCTCGGGAGAGCGGCTCCAGGTTCAGCTGACACACCTGGAATCCGTCGGTCATGCTCTCGCCGTACCAGACGTGCCTCTTGTCTTTGGGGTTCTTGCTGATGTACCAGTTCTTCTGGGCCACATGGGGCTGGGTGGGGTACACGCAGGTCTCGCCTGTCTCCATGTTGCAGAAGACCTTGATGGCATCCAGGTTGCATCCTTGGTTGGGGTCAATCCAGTATTCTCCTGCGGTGGGACAGAGCAAGATGGAGTCAGGGGAGGTATGGGCGGTGGGGCACACGTGGGCATCTGGGCCCCTCAGGGCTCAGCGCTGTCATGGCAGCAGGAGGACGAGGAGGCGCGGCGCCGCTGGGGCAGGCCCTCACCGCTCTTCCAGTCAGAGTGGCACATCTTAAGGTCGCGGCAGGTGCGGGCTGGGTTCTTGCGGCTTCCTTCAGGGCTCCGGATGTTCTCGATCTGCTGGCTCAGGCTCTTGAGGGTGGTGTCCACCTCGAGGTCACGGTCACGGACCACGTTGGCATCATCGGCCCGGTAGTAGCGGCCGCCATCGTGAGCCTTCTCTTGAGGTGGCTGGGGCAGGAAGCTGAAGTCGAAACCGCCGCTGGGAGGACCGGGGGGGCCGGGGGGTCCAGGAGGGCCGGGGGGACCCTGCACAGAGAGGGGGAAGAGCCGGGGTTACCAGGGTCCAAGCGCCCTTGGGGTTGAGGGCCACGGGTGGATGGGATGGGGGGCTACGTACAACAGGACCAGCATCACCAGTGCGACCACGAGGACCAGGGGGCCCAATGGGGCCTGGGAGACCGTTGAGTCCGTCTTTGCCAGGAGAACCAGCAGAACCGGGGGGACCCTGAAAAGGGGAAGATGGTTGGAGGAAGCCTGCTAGAAAGCACAGGACCACCAGCCCAACTCTGTGGAGAAGCCCACCAATCTCCCTGCCTGGCTTGGCCTCCACGGTCTCATCCTTGTTCATTCCCACAGTCAGGCAAGAATATCCAGGGTTCTTCTTCCCTTCTCCCAACCCCTGCCCCCAGACCCTTCTACAGAGAGATGGGGACACCTGTATCCCAGACACAGGGCCCCGAAGTGAGCCTGGGCTTGGGCCCCAGCAAGGGAAGCTAGATAGAGGCATGACTTACTCGGGGACCAGCAGGGCCAGAAGCTCCGGAAGGACCTTGTTCACCAGGAGAGCCCTGAAGGACAAATGCAAAGGCAGTAAGACCCCGTGTGGGTCAGACATGGCCAGCAACCTGCCCCCTGCCCCATTATTCTGGACCTCTAGTCCCAAGGTGTCCACAGGCTAAGACCCCCTCCACCCCCTCTGTGTGTCTCTCACCCTCCCAGAAGCCCCTTGGAAACGTCCATAAATCTTTACGCCTCGGTCCCCGCTAGGGAGGAGTGAGAATGACTATCCAGAGGGGAAACTGAGGCAACATCCCCCCTCATTGTATAACAGGGCTCAATGGCAGCTGGGGGCTGCTGAGCATACTCACGGGAGGACCAGGGGGACCCTGGAGACCAGAGAAGCCACGGTGACCCTTTATGCCTCTGTCACCCTGTTCGCCTGTCTCACCCTTGTCACCACGGGGACCTTGGGGTCCCTAGAAGAGAAGAGGGACAGGCTGTCAGATGGAAGGTTCATTAGCACCAAGTGGGGTGTAGTCCATATCTGGGCCAGGTACGAGGACATGAGGGCCAGAGCCAGGCACTTACAGAGGGACCACGAGCACCCACGGGGCCGATCGGGCCGGCAGGGCCAGCAGGACCCTGGGGAGAGCACAGAGCGTGTTAGATCCTGCTACGGCCTGAGCTGTGGATGAAACCACCCCGTGGCCGTGGCTGTCCTTCCTCACATCCTTTCCCACCACGTCCATCCCTCCTGAGCCCCAGATGAAACTTCAGGTGAATCCAGGCTTCGTGTGAGCTGCGGCAAGCACCTGGGGACAAACCCCATTTCCCAGGGGAAGTGAGGGCCCATCTGGGAGAGGGGCCTCGAGGCCAGGCTGTGGCTCAGGTTTTCAGGGAGGCCAGGGGCCCTCTTGCAAGACCCCCTCTCCTCCCCCAGCCTCAGTGAAGTCAGATGCCCACGGGCCAGCCCGGAGAGTGTCCGGCCCGAGATGACTGGCTAGAGCCCAGCTACTTACAGTCTCACCACGGTCGCCATTTTTGCCAGCAGGGCCAACGGGGCCAGGGGCTCCAGGAGCACCAGGAGCACCAGGGGGTCCAGAAGGGCCGGTCTCACCACGGTCACCCTGAGAGCGGCAGAGGAGAGGACTAGGAGTCAGTCCCCGCTAAAGGGGCCAGGCTGGGGCAGGGGAACGGCAGGTGGGGCCGTGGCCCTGGGGAGCAACCATCTCACCTTGGGGCCAGGAGAACCATCTCGTCCGGGGGAGCCTTCAGCACCAGGAGATCCCTGCAGAGAGAGAGGGATGGGTGAGCATCAGCCAAGGAAGGGAGGCTCAGGCAAAGGCCAAAATGGCCTCACTGAGGGCACTGGCAGGGGGCTGGTGACTGCTCACCTCACGTCCAGACTCGCCAGGGGGTCCAGCCAATCCAGGGGGGCCCATGGGACCAGGGGGGCCACGCTCACCACTTGCTCCAGAAGGACCTTGTTTGCCAGGTTCACCCTGAGGGAGAAGAGAGAGTCAGGACAGAGACGGGGTCGGGGGGGGGCCCTGGGCCTCCAAGTGCACAGTCCCAGTGATGGTTGCTCTCAGGGTTCCCCGAGGTGAGGGGGCACTCACAGAGGGGCCGGGAAGACCGGGAAAGCCTCTCTCTCCTCGCTGACCGGGCAGGCCCACCACACCACGCTGTCCAGCAATGCCTTGAGGTCCGGGAGTGCCGGGAGCACCCTGGGGGACAGGGGGAGGTAAAGGTGAGGTGCCTTGCAGCCGCTAGGGAGCACCCCCCACCCACTCGGGACCCCTGCGGAGTGCGCGCTTACAGCAGGTCCGTCAGCACCAGGGGACCCCTTCTCGCCAGCGGGGCCGGGGGGGCCGGGGGGGCCGACTTCACCGGGACGTCCGGCGGGGCCGGTCTCACCACGGGGGCCTTTGCCGCCTTCTTTGCCAGCAGGGCCAGGAGGGCCAGGGGGTCCAGCATTTCCCTGGGCAGGGAGAAGAGGGGCTGTCAGATTCCAGTGGATTCTGGAGCCCCACGGAGGCCCGCAGAGGCCCACCACCCTCCCCTCACCTGGGCCCCCCCCCGCCACCCCCGCCCCCCCCACCCCCCCCACCCAGAGCAGCGGCTTCTCCACCACAGTTACTTACAGAGGGGCCGGGGGGGCCGACTCGGCCAGCAGCACCAGGAAAACCAGTAGCACCCTGGCAGAAGAGGACAGGGAGTTCAGAGGGAGAAAAGCCCGCTCAGCTGGCCCGGCCACCCTCCCTCCCTCCCTCCCAACACAGGTTGGAAGGACCCCCAGGAGAGAAACAGGGAGATACTCACAGGAGGACCGGCACTGCCACGAGCACCTTTGGGTCCAGGAGCACCAACGTTACCCTGGAGGAGAGCACAGCGCCCTTAAGCCCGGGCTGGTCCCATGGCCAGGCCTGCCTGCAGCTGGGGCCCCGGAGGGGGAGATACTCACAATGGGGCCAGGGGGGCCAGTGGGGCCAGCAGGGCCAGGGGGGCCAGCGTCGCCTTTAGCACCAGCATCACCAGGTTCGCCTTTAGCACCAGGTTGGCCGTCGGCACCCTGGGGGAGGAGGGGGAGCGGTGAGCGGAGGAGCGGGGTACGGCAGCACGGGGAATCAGGTGGTTCCGTGGGGCTTGGGAAGGGCCACCACTCCAGGAAGAAAGATGCTCGAATGGGACACCATCCCCTCCCCCATCCCTCCCTGACTCCAGCCCACGCCTCTATCCTTATGCAGTCTCCCAAGGTCCCAGGTCCCAGTGGGTGATGGAAAATAATGGGGGTCTTGGTACTCACAGGGGGGCCAGCGAAGCCAGCAGGGCCGGGGGGACCAGGCTCACCACGGTCTCCCTAGAAGAAAAGGAGGCAGATTGGAGTAGGGCCCTGGGCTGGGGTGGAACAGAGTTGGAGGGGAAGATGGGCCCCGAGGAGCATCCCCCAGGACCCAGAGCAGGTAACAGTGAAGGTGGAAGAGGCGGGAAGTACGAAGCCCAGGGCAGAGTGCCCTGTACTTACGGGGGCACCACGAGCTCCAGTGGGACCAGCGGGGCCGCTAGGACCAGCTTCACCCTGAGAGGGAGGGACAAGAAGCTCAGGCCAGGGACGCACCCTGAGTACGCCCAGCAGATGACCCCAGGAGAGCCTCCCCTCCCTTCCGGTCCTCCCACCTTCAGGTCACCGGCTCCGAACAGCAGGACCTGCCTCCCCACAAGAGCCATGCGCAGCCTTGCTGGGGAGGCTGTGTGTTAGGGAAGATGGTGGGGCCACCTCACCTTGTCACCAGGGGCACCAGCGGGGCCAGGAGGACCAATGGGGCCAGTCAGACCACGGACACCATCCTTGCCAGGAGAACCATCAGCACCTTTGGGACCAGCATCGCCCTAAAGACACAGGAAAGCCTGAGACTTCCAGTGGGGGACAGGGAGGTGACATGGAGCATGTCTGGGACTCCTCCCCAGCTCTATCCTGCCCCGGCCTGTGCTTGGAACTCAAGATCTTTCAGAGGAAAAGGTTCCAGTGGGGCTCTGCTGGAACTTAGGGTAAGAGGCCCATGCCTTGTGTAGAGGGATGTATAAGGGATCCCCCGTCCAGGAGGTCACCCTTCCTCCCGATACCGTGGTAAGTCACGGGGAGAGAAGAGCCTGGATAGGGTGGTAGAGGATTTATCAGCGAAGAGGCCAGAGGGGAAGAAGGGAGGATTAAGGAGACGAGGTAACGATCCCAGGGAGGGCAAAGAGAGAGAGGCTGGAGCATCCAAAGCAGAGGGAGACAGAGGCGGGGAGCCCTACACGGCTCAGGGGAGGGGGCTTAACTCACTCTGTCACCCTTAGGGCCGGGAAGACCAGCTGCGCCTCGTTCACCAGGCATTCCCTGAAGGCCAGGAGCGCCCTGGCTACCTGGGGCTCCGGGGGCACCAGCATCACCCTAGGTGACAACCAAGAGGACTGGCATGAGGCATGGGGTCCCAGGAGTGGATCACAGCCCCGAGCCCCCTCTTGGTACTTCCCAGTCTCGGTGCCCAGGACAAAGATAAGCACCAGCTAAGAGAAAAGGCTCCCAGCCCAGAACTTCGGGCTGCACATGGACCCCACCCTGCCCTGTCCCTCTGCCACCCTTCACCCACATCTAGGGGGCTTTGGCCACAGTCGGACACCCCCACCTCAAGAGGGGCTGGACCTGGTCCCCCTGCTGCCCTCACCTTAGCACCATCATTGCCAGGGGCACCGTTAGCTCCCCGGGGACCTGCGGGGCCGGGGGGGCCTTGCACGCCGCGTTCACCGGGGAAACCTCTCTCGCCCTGGAAGGGAAGGACAGGGCGCGTGATGGCCGCTCCGGAGACAGGGCCAAGCGTAGGGCATCTTGGCAGGAGCAGCAGGAGGCTCTACTTACTCTTGCTCCGGAGGGGCCGGGGGCACCAAGGTCGCCAGGAACACCCTGACGGGGAGGGAAGGACAGAGAGTGAGCCAACCGCACCTTGACCCTCCCAGCTAGAAAGCACTCTTGTTCTCCTCCGGGGGCTGGCCCCTGGGCACTGCCATTAGAGACCAACTCCTTCTCAGCACTGAACTGGGCTTATCCCTCTCATCCTCCTGGGGATGTGCCAGAGACAGCCCCCTCCCCAAACTCTGGACTGAGGGAAAAGTCAGAGTTATGCCTGTAGCTCTAAAAAAAAAAAAAAAAAAAAAAAAAAAGTCACCAGGACCAGCAGCCATGCAGGGCCGTCCAGAATATCATGCAGATGTTCTGCTCCCTGCTTCCCTCTGGGTGGCTCCCTTCATGACGGGAAGTCCTGCAGGGTGTCTAACCTGGATCCTGCTAGCTGCTGCTTATCCCTTTAGCTAGGAGGGCTGGCCTCTTCCTCAAACGCCCTGCGTTCCCCACCTCTCTGGCTGCCTGCTCCCTCATACCTGTTCACCGGGCTTGCCTGCTTCACCAGGAGGACCAGCGGGGCCAGGGAGACCCTGTAGGTGGGAAATGGGGGAGGCAGGGAGAGGGTGGGATTAGAATCCGAAAAAGAGCCAGGGGGACCCCAGCCCTTCAGCCCCTGCCCGGCGGGAGGCCTCACCTGGAATCCGGGGGAGCCAGCGGGGCCTTGTTCACCTCTCTCACCAGCGGGGCCCTGTCACAGAGAGCACGCTGTGGTCACCAGAAGGGCCAGGAGCAAAGGGGGACAGGGTATCTCCCCAGCGTCCCCTCCCCAGGCTGCCTGTCAGGGACACTTACAGCAGGGCCGGGGGCTCCCTGAGCTCCAGCTTCTCCATCTTTGCCGGCAGGACCCTGTGGGGAGAGAGCAAAGGACTCAGGGTGGGGAGGGGGCAGCTGCTAGCAGCAGAGGGGCAGGTGGGGCGCCGGGCAGGGGACAGAGCAGATGTGTCACGAGCAGGGGCAGCAAGGGGACAGGGACCACGGGGAGATACTTACAACAGCACCAGGGGGCCCAGGCACACCTCGCTCTCCGGCCTTGCCAGGCTCTCCCTGTGGGGAAAGAGAGTCAAGAGTCAACGGGGCTTCCGTGGGAGACCAGGCCTCCCGGGTCCTTCCAGGTTACCCCGAGTGACACTTTTTAAGGGGTTTTCTTTTCTCCCAGCTCTGGTCCTGGGGAAACGCTTTGCTGGCTGTTACAGCTGGTCCCTGCATGTCTCCCTGAGCCCCCTCCCCCAGACCACATGTCCCTGAGGCTGCTGCCCCCACCCCCACCCTTCCTTCTTGCCACCCTACGCCTATGGTGACCTGAGCTGCAAAGGGCTTCCATGTCCTCTGGTACCTCCTTTTCAGCCTGAAAGAACCCACTAGGATTTAGGGGTGACTATCACCTAAAAGGCCCCATTCTACCCCTGGCGGGGGCGGCTCCAACAATACTTATTTCCAAGGAGAGAGCAATGGGAGTAGAGTCAGGAGAGGTCTCTCATTTTATGAATAGGGACACTGAGGCCCAGAGAGGGGCAGTGAGTGGCCTGAGGCCACACAGCAAGTCAGTGGCAAAGCTGGGACTGGCGCCCAGGACTCTCATCTCCCAGGAGTGCCTGTCCCTGGCTCTGGAGCGTTCCTCAATGAATACTCACAGCAGCACCTTTAGGCCCAGGGAATCCCATCACGCCGGCCTGACCACGGGCACCGGGGGGGCCTGGGGGTCCGGGGCGACCATCTTGACCAGCGGGACCCTAAGGATGGAAGGCACAGAATTGGAGGTGAGGACGGAGGGTGGGCGGTCGGGAAGGCGGGAGGGGCCCCCGGGGCGGGAAAGAGATACTCACAGGGGGGCCGGTTTTGCCATCTGGACCAGGGCTGCCGGGACTTCCAGTCAGACCCTAGGGGGAGGCGGAGAGGTGTGAGCCAGGTCGGGAGAAGGGGGACAGAGGAGGGGAGGGGGCACCTCAGGAGGCAGATCCGCCGTTCTGCTCCAGGGCGCCCCGTTTCAGACCCGCACAGGACGGGCAGAGGGGCCGGGGCTCACCTTGGCACCAGGCAGACCAGCTTCACCAGGGCGACCAGCTTCACCAGGAGAACCCTTGGGGCCAGCGGGGCCGGGGGAACCACGTTCACCAGCGGGGCCCTGGTTGGGGGAGTCACAGGGACAATCAGGGTCTCGGGTCTGGGCTTCTTTACCATGGGCCAGCGTCTTATTCCTCCCAGTGGGGGCGGGGGGCGCGGGGGGTGCTCTCAGGGGCACTGGTAGCAGGGCGAAGGTCAAGGGGAAGCCCAGCGTGGAGAGAGAGTCTGCAGTCACAGCCTGGAGCAGTAATGGCGGGGGCTGGACGTGGGAGAAGAAGGGAATGCTCGGGGCACAGCGGGGTCGCAGCCCAGCTGTGACGGGCACTTACCTTGGGACCAGCGACGCCGTCTGCCCCAGGGAAACCACGGCTACCAGGGCCACCCTGCAGGAGGAGGAGAGGCCGGTGAGCTCCGACACGGGGGCACCAAGCGGGCGCTGGGGGGCAAAGAAGGGGACACTTACACGCTCGCCGGGGGGTCCGGGCAGGCCGGTGGGTCCGGGTTCACCTCGGGCTCCTCGCTTTCCTTCTTCCCCAGCAGGGCCAGGGGGGCCTTGAATACCAGTGGGGCCCTGGAGAGGGCGGAGACCAGGGGGGCGCCTGCAGTGTGAGGCGGGGGCTCCCACTCCCCCCATCCGGGGTCTCCCTCCAGGGCTTCCCAGGGCAGACAGGCTGAGCCGCGGGAGGAGGAGGTGGGGTGGGGGGGACACTTACGGGCTCTCCCTTGGCACCAGTGTCTCCTTTGTTCCCAGGAGCACCAGGTTCACCCTGCACGCGGGAGGAAAGAGGATGAGCCGAGAGTCGGGGGTACTCAGCTGTCCTGGATCCTCCTGCTGCCCAGGGGAGGGCCCCACCGGAGCCAGCGCGTGGGGCGGGCCACAGTGACAGAGGGATACTTACGCTGTTACCCTTGGGACCAGGAGGACCACTGGGGCCCTGGGGTCCAGAGGGGCCTCGGGCACCAGGGAAGCCGGGAGCACCAGCAATGCCAGGAGCGCCCTGTGGGAGGCAGAAGAGGTTGAGCCCGGGAGCCGAGGGCACGGGGCCTGCGGGAGGGGGGCACCGGGGCAGCTCTGAGACCCGCAGGGTACTTACGTTAGCACCTTTAGCACCCGGCTGTCCGTCAGCACCAGGGTTTCCCTGTGGCACAGAGAGAGGGGCCGGTGAGTGACAGGCCAGGACTGGGAACTGGGGGGTGGCCCCGGGGGCAGTAAGGAGGAGGCACTCACAGCAGGGCCAGCAGCACCAGCAGGGCCAGGGGGGCCGGGCTCACCACGCACACCCTGGGGACCTTCAGAGCCACGGGCTCCTTGGGGACCAGCTTCACCCTGGATGTGAAAAAAGGGACATGTCAGGAGCCAGCCTGGGGGCCCAACCTCACCTTTGGATGTCGGTGTGTGTGTGTGTGTGTGTAGGGCAGGGACAGGAAGACCAAGAATCTGGACTCTCAGATGGGAGAAGGGGATCCCACGACAAAGGTGTTGGGGAATAGACCGCTCTGGGTCCCTCTGGTTTGGAGAGCAGGGAGATAGGCATCCCTTGGCCCGTGGGAGCTGTGCTCAGAGGAGGGCAGGGGGCTCACCTTAGCACCAACAGCACCAGGGAATCCAGGGGGACCGGCGGGGCCAGTGGGACCCTGGGAATGAAATGGAAATGTTAGCAAGAAGGAAGGGGACAGCTGCAAGTCAGAGCCTGGGACAGAAGAGGTCCTGGGATTCTGAGCCCCAAGCCCCGCCCCGGCCCGAGCGGAGAGCCTTCCCCACTCCCCAACACTGGGGTCCAGAGGTCATACTCACGGGGGGTCCAGCAGCACCAGTAGCACCATCGTTCCCACGAGCACCCTGCCGGAGAGAGGGGAGCCCCAGTTACATGCGCTGAGCACGGGCCACCCGTAACTCATCAGGAACCCCTGTCAGAGCCCGGGCGTCCCCCAGGGGGCCAGGAGTACTTACAGCAGGGCCGGGGGCTCCGGGGCGACCTCTCTCACCAGGCAGACCCCGGGGGCCCTGACAACAGAAGCCAGGAAAGCCACGTGAGATGGGAGGCATACACTTTCCCCCCCAAACCTCATCTGGCCCCTATACCCTGCTCCCTCTCTTCCTTCTAGAACCGGACACACTCACCATCTGACCAGGAGCTCCGTTTTCACCAGGGCTACCGGGCTCACCCTAGAGAATGGAGACTGAAGTTAGGAATTCGTTCGTGGGGTGGGGTGGGAGGGGGACGAGGAGGCCCATGACATTCAGGCATCTTCTTACCTTGGGGCCAGCAGGACCAGCGTCTCCCTTGGCACCATCCAAACCACTGAAACCCTAAGATAGGAAGGGCCAAGGTGAGTACCGATGGAAGCCCCACTCTGACCTGAGAAGGTGCCTCAGGGGGTCACCACAGGCTCTGTCTCTGGGCTAGACTAAACCCCAGCTGGGCCAAGAGCTCACGCAATCCCTTTATTGAGATTTCTTTCCCAAAGGAGGGAAGTTCTTTCGGATGGCGACTCCCTGTCCCTTGGGACTTCTGTAGCTTCCACCCTCCAGGGCGCACACAGGATCCTTTGGGGAAAGGGGCTGGAATGGTCGGGTGCTGGGACTTGGGGAGCTTAGATGGCTCAAAGGGGACTTACTCTGTGTCCCTTCATTCCAGGAAGGCCAGCTGTTCCAGGCAATCCCCGAGCACCCTGGAGAGAAAAGAAAAGGAGGAGAAAGGCAGGGCCATTAGAAGATGCCACGGAGGACCCAGCTCCCAAGTGAAGCCCACCTGTAGCGAAGTCCATGGCCAGCCACGCATCCCCACTCACCTGAGGTCCAGGCGGTCCACGCTCACCAGGACGACCAGGCTTTCCGGCTTCACCCTGGAAGGGAGAAAAAAGGCCATCATGCCCCAGCCCCCTCCCCGCTCCGTGGGCTAGAAAAGCGTGGAAGGTCTGAGTTTTTTAGTACTGTTGAAGGTCAGGTTTAGGAGCCCGGAATCTTATCTTTGAATTTAGAGCTCAGCTTAAATCTACCGTAAAATCCTTGTTTGGTGAACTTTGAGTCCCTCCAAAGGTATTTCTGTTTATTTCTGTAGATGGAGAGCAAATCGAATGCCCAGAGCCATTAAGCCTAAGGAAGTCATTCACCCCATCGGACGGGGCTGGGGAATGCTTTAAGGTGGCTGGGGTGAGGGGAGGGCCAGTCACCTCCCCTGGGGAGATGGGGAAACATCCCCCAAGGGGTGAAGATCATTGGTCAAGGGCAGTCCCGTGCATCAGGGAGAACTTGGCCTCCTTTCTCTGGGCATCACCCCTGAAGGTGGTGGGGCACTGGGGTGGAGATTACAGGGACCTAGCCGATGGAGGTGTTGGGGGCTAGATGGGATCTTCTGGCCTGGGCTACTTACATCATCTCCATTCTTGCCAGGGGGGCCAGGGGGACCACGGGGACCCATGGGACCCTAGAGGAAACAGGAAGAAAGGATATTAGAATAACCAGGATGGGGGGGGGAGAAAGGGAAGGCCGGGATTAGAAGGAGGAGGTAGGGAAGACCCCAGACAGCAGGTGTGGAGGGGTCCTTCAATAGGAGAATCCACGTATTTGTAGGAAGAGTGTGTATTTGTATAGAGTACACGTTGGGGGCGGGGGGGCTTACTGAGGCTCCAGGCTCGCCGGGCTCACCAGGGGGGCCCTGGAAACCTTGGGGACCCTGGAGAACAAGGAAAGAGGGATTCAGTTAGAAGGACAGGTCCCTACCAATCTTTCCCCAGATCACTAAGAGATCTCTCAGAGCACCTTCTCTACCCTCTCCCAATCGTCCCTTCTAAAGACCAAAGCCCAGGGTGGTACATGGCGACATCCTGGATACTCACAGGTGCACCGGGGGGGCCAGGGAGACCACGAGGACCAGAAGGACCCTACAGAAGGGAAAAGAAAAAAAGAGGCCATAGTGATAGCTCTGTAGGGAAGTGCCATGTGGGTGTGGTCTTGCTATCTCCCAGTGGTTCCTGTTGAGACCACCCAGTTGTCTTCCTCTCTGGACTTTAGGTTCCGAAGGTCGCCTTGACCTCCTGTAACACCCCCATATGGCACCACTGGCCCATCCTGCCTGGATCCCCACTGGCTCCTCTTCTGTCATCTCTGCCCCCGCCAGTGGCTCACCATGGGGCCAGGCACGGAGATTCCTCCAGTTGATTTCTCATCGTAGCCATAAGACATTTGGGGAGCAAAGTTCTAGAAAAAAACAAGAGAGAGTGTACGAGAAATCAGTGAATTGAAAGGCGGAAGATGTCACTGACAACAGGATATTGACATATGCCTCCTGATGTGATGCACTAAGAAGGACAACATCACTTGTGAGATATTCCTGCCAAAAATGCAGGGCCCAACTCTAATTATGGGGACACATCCGGCCAACCCAAACTGAGGGACCGTCTTATAAAAACAATTGGCCTCTACAGAGCAACTGGCTTCTTAAAAAAATTTCCACGTCGTGAAAGATAAAGAAAATCTGAAGAACGTTCCAGAGTAAAGGAAACTGAAAACGCATGACAGTTAAATGCAATTCATGATCAGATGCTGTAAAGGGCATTATCGGGATATTGTTGAAATTTGGACCGGGACGATATGTTAGATGATAGTTACGTATCAATGTTAGAACTTTGAAATGTAATCATTGTGCAACGGTCACATAAGAGAAAGTCCTTGTTCTCAGGAAATACACACCAAAGTATTTAGGGGCGAAGGACATAACATCAGCAACTAACTCTGACACAAACGGTTCAGAAGGAAAAATAGTGACGGTTATGTGTATACATAGAGACTGATAAAGCAAATGTGACAAACTGTGAAGTGTATGTGAGAGTTCTTGGCACTAGTCTTGAAACTTTTCTGTAAGTTTGAAATCATTTCAAAATATAAAGTATGCCATCTGCCAAAAAACCCACAAAAAAAAAAAAAAAAAGAAGAAGACGAAGAAGAACAGGAGGTGAGGGGAGCACACAGGGCCTGCCAGGGCTGTCTTAAGTCTTCACTTACTCCTCCGAGGCCAGGGGGTCCGGGGGGTCCGGGAGGTCCGGGGGGTCCGGGAAGTCCAGGCTGTCCGGGGATGCCATCTCGGCCAGGGGGGCCGGCAGGTCCCTGCAGCGGCGGTGCGGGGGGGGGGGGGGGGGGCGGTCAGCGGTGAGCGCAGGCCCGGAGCCACGCCCACCTGCAGCCGAGCGAAGGTCACGCTTACTTACCCTTGGACCTCGGGGGCCAGTGTCTCCCTTGGGTCCCTATAGGGTTGGGGAGGGGGGGAGAAGAAACAAAAGAAGCCGGGTTAGAGACGGGAGGCGCTTGAGGACCCTTGGGCAGGTGGCAAAAGTCGAGGGCAGCGGATTACCTCGACTCCTGTGGTTTCTTGGTCGGTAGGAGACGCTAGGGGAGAAGAGACGCGGGTGAGCGGCGGGGTCTGCACCGGGTACTCCCGGCGGCCCCGCCCTCGCCCAGCCCCAGGCCCCCCGACCGTACCCTCGCCGTCGGGGCAGACGGGGCAGCACTCGCCCGGGGGGACTTGGGCGCCGGGACAGTTCTTGGTTTCGTCGCAGATCACGTCATCGCACAACACGTTGCCGTTGTCGCAGACACAGATCCGACAGGCCTCGGGTTTCCAAACGTCTCGGTCATAGTACCTGAGGCCGTTCTGTACGCAGGTGACTGGTGGGACTGGGGCAAGAGGGGAAAGGAGGGGCTGTCAGCGGCGCTCGAGCCCCCCACCTCGGGGCTCCAGGGACCCCAGCACTGCCCGCCGTTCCCGTCTGTCGTAAGGACACTTTTAGATTTTCCATTTCCCGCCTCCTCCACCCCGTCCCCGCTCCTTTCCCCAAATTCTTAAAAGCTCATCTGCTCCTCATCAGGGCCAGTGACAGCGCCGAGGCGCCTGGCCAGGGCGGCCCTAACTCTTTCCAGTTCTCAGGAATTTAAACAAAGCTTTAGGCCAGAGTTGCTTCCAACTCCAACCCCAGCCCATCGGCGCTGAAGCCAAGTGAAATAAAAAAGCCACTAGGTGGGGGAGGGGAGGTGGGGGAGTGGGGCGGAGAGAGAACAGGAGGGGCCCCATCAAGCGGGCCGACTCGGGGGGCGTGGTATGGGTGGAGACGGGGGTGGGGTCGGGGGGGGGACCGGTAGGAGGAGAGAAGGGAGGTCCAGCCCCCATTCCGCCCCATCCCAGGGCAGGTGGGATGGCGTAGGCGGGGCTAAGAGGATGGGGCGGGGCCTATTGGCCCGAGGTCCCGCCCAGAGACTTGAATTGTACCCCCAAAATAGGATACACCCTAACCTCCAGCGTCCAGACATCTCAAAAGCCCTCTCTCGGGACAACCTCTCTTTCCTAAAGCTAGCCAGGGCCTCTGGGTCACTCCTTAGCCAGAGAACCAAAACGTCCGCAAATAGTAATGAAATTAGCTAACCACGCCCACCGCGCGAGCTTCTACTCAGATGGCCACTAGGTGGCGGGCAACACCAAGCAATTTCCTGGGACCGGCCACTTTCTTTTAGAGACTGAGGCTACCCAGTCCCCAGCTTTATTTTCCAGGACTAGAGGTGGGGTCCACAACCGGCAATAACGCCCGTGCACTCGGTGTAGTTCGTGCGCGGGGAAGCGCTGGACCGGGAGGCGCGGGGCTCAGTGTGGCTCAGCAGAGGGCGCAAGGACCCCGCCCTGCCAAGTCCGCGCCAAAGTTTCTCATCCTCCAACCCGCCCACTCTCTGCGCCCCCTCCCCCCTCAGCCCAGCACCCCCGCGGCCCCAGGAACACTGTCTAGCCTGCAGAGAGGGCAAACAATCTTTCCTTATGAATCATCCCACAGCCTTCCCGATCGGTTTTACATCTTGGGCTCCAAACTCCCAGCACGGCGCCCCAGTCCCACCTTCGACGTACTTTCCCCTCACCCGGCGCCCATTCCCCCCCGTGGTACTCCACAGTGCACGCTCAGGACTCCCTCCTGTGCCAACTCCCGCGGCGCTCCATCCTCCCCTCTCACTACCCGGGGGCGTTCGTCTACACCCCCCACCCGGGGTGCACTGCCTTCTCTCCCACGGCGCCCAGGAAGAGCCCTCACCATCCCCCTTCCATCCCTGAGTCTCCGGAGCATCCCGAGTCTCAGCTTACGTCGTGGACCCCCGGGACCGAGCGCAGGGCAGGATACCAAGTAGCCCTGGACTCCCCAAAAGTTTGCGACTTACTGTCTTCTTCTTGGCCCTCCTCTTGGCCGCGCGTCAGGAGGGCGGTGGCCGCTAAGAAGAGCAGGAGCCGGAGGTCCACAAAGCTGAACATGTCTAGACCCTAGACATGTAGACTCTTTGCGGCTGGGGTGGGGGTTAGCGTCGGCTCATGCGTGGCCTCACACTCCGCGTGCCTCCTGCTCCGACCCCGAGGAGAAACTCCCGTCTGCTCCGACGACTGGCCCGGGCCCCTTTTATACCATCCTGACTGAGAGCAGGGAGGAACTCTGCCCCAGGGAGAGGGGGAGCCGGCGGCCCGTCCCCCAGCCAATCAGAGCTGCCTGGCCCGGCCCCCAATTTGGGAGTTGGAAGGGAGAGGGGGAGGAGGAGGGAAGGGAAGGGAGTCCACCGCACATCTCCCCCCTTCGCTGCTCTGCCTCCCCAGCCCCCCAGCCCAGCCTGGGCCAGAGATGCTGCTGCCGAGGTGCGGCTAGGTCCTCAGTATAGTGTGGGCTAAAGAGTGGGTAGTGGTGCCCCTTGGGGTTTTGTTCCTGGGGCCCTCCCATCGGGAGGAACTGGAACTGGGGAGCTAGGAGGGGAAGCTTCCAGAGGTAGAAGGAATGGGGGTGATCTGACGAGGGTAGTCCTGGCCATGCCTCATTCACCCTACTGACATCCTTGGCAAGAGCTAAGAGATGAGCATGAAGAGGCCGGCTTCTCCTCTAAAACAGGAGAACCAGAGAATTTAAAAGATGTGCCTGTTTAGGGGTGTCTTCTCCTGTGGCAGGAATACCAAGCTTAGGCATATTTTGGGAACAAGTTAGAGATTCCTTCGCAGACATTAGGAATGAGATACTTGGGTGGGGGTTGTTGGCAAGAGGGGGTTTATTTTGAGGACGTTAATTCTGCCTTGCTTGAGGTTCCAAGATGGACTCGAATGCTCTTCCCCAAACCCAAGGTGTGACTGAGAGAGATGGGGTAGGGAGGCTGAGACACTGGGTGAGAAATTTCACTGTGTGATCTCTCCAGGAGGAAGCTTGGGGGTTAAGTGATAGGGCCGGAGAGTGGTGGTGGGAAGTTGCTGGGACTCTTCCCACCCCCCCCCCCCCCGGGGCGGTGAGGTTGTACAGGAGGGCTGGGATCCCTAGTGACCTAGAAAAGGGTCTTGTGTGAGGGCCGGCCCAGGCGGCAGCCAGGGCCTGGTTAGAGACCCTCCGACCCCGCAGAGTCAAACTGGGCAGCACTTGGATGGAAGACATTGGACCAGAGAGAGGGTGCTCCTTCTGGGAGCTGCAGAAAGCCCCTCCTCAGTTGTACCTGGACTCAAGGTTGGAGCATAGGGGGGAATTTGGGTGTCAGGGGGAGACTTGCCTTTGGGGGTTTGGGATGCAATTGCAGGGACGGTTGAGTGACCTTATTTTAGAGGATGTTCCCTGCTGCCCCACCTCTTTCTTGAAAACCCAGGGCATTGCTCTCTGCCCCTGGAACCAGGAGAGAATCACCTGTACCCTGAAAGGGGGTGGAGACCCCAAGAAAAACAGGCTATATTTGGGGGGATGCCCCCAGAAGTCAGTGTCCCCCCTTCCCCACCTCCCAACCTCCCAGCTGCACTCTACTCTTGGTCCTACTGGAATCTGTGGGCCCAAGAGAAGGCAGTTGGGGTCCCTTTGCAGTGTCCATCAGCTCCTGTCCCTCCTGCCCGGGTGCCCCACCCCCATCACTCCAGAGCTGCAAACGTGGAAGCGGGGAGTCCCGCCTCCCCCAAACCATCCAAAATTCCATTGCCTCCCCCCCCCCCCGCCCCTCTCCACGCCCTCCCCCGGCTGGTTTTGTGCAACGAAGGCAAAGGAAAAAAAAGACCAAGGGAACAGAAGGGGAGGGAGCCACGTAGGCCATGGGCAGCCAGGATGAGCGGTGCGGGTGGGGCGGCGGAGGGAGAGTGCAGGGGCTATAATTAAAGGGAAAATATAGAGTTTCCAGAGAGGCAGGGCTGCAGACAGCAATGGTGGGACGGGCCTTCATCAATTATCCCCACCATGTGGCAGCAACTTATGGCCCAGGATCTGCCCCCGCCTAAGTGCCAGCGACTGCAGGGCAAGACAGCGTGGGGCTGCTGAGATGGCAGTTACCCACCCCCCCACTCCACCTCCTGTGGGGGGGTGGGTCAGGGACAAGGGGGACAAGGGTCCCGTCCCTCTGCAGCGGCTGTCTGGGGCCGGGTGTCACAGGCTTGGGAGGAGGGTTGCTGTGTCCTGCCCACCTCCCCGGCTGAGTTCTGGAAGCCAGGACTCCAGCCTCCAGTCCACTCCCTGGGTGCTCCTGGTCCGGGCATCCCAGACCTGTCTTAAAGAAGAGATGGAGCCTTGGATGACAAGGAGGAGTTGCTACAGCTCAGGCCTGGGGTCTTGAAGGATGTTCAGAGAGCCCTGGGGTTGGGGGGGTGGGGTGGGCTTTGCGTATGTGTGGTGTGTGACAGCCACAGCCCCAACATCCAGTTTCAGACCTCTGCCCCAGGAGTCGTGGGCAGAGGCTTTCCAAGCATTCTTTACACGTGGCATAGAGCTGAGGCCCAGGGCCTCCTCTGCCACTTTCGACTTGAAACGCTTGGCGGGCGCCCAGCCCGAAGATGTGTCTTTAATTTCTGCAGCATGACAGTGAGAGGAAGAATGTGCTTGGGGTCTCCTCCCAGCCTGGCTGGGCCTCTTTGGACTTGAGACTTGGGGGGGTAGGGATGAGGGAGGGAGCTGGGAGAGGGGAGGAGACGCCACCTCATCTTTAGGAAACTCTGAAGCTCTGGCTTCTTGTGGAATGTTAGACTTAGTCGGGCATTTGGAGTTGGGGGGGAGACAAAAGCCAAAATCTCCCCCCTACACACCCCCAAGCAATGGTAAAGTCATCAGCACTAAGGGAAAAAAATTCCTCAAGAAGAAAAACAGAAAGGGGAAAGTGCTGAGCTCTGAGTTCTCTCCCTCTCCAAATTTCCCCAAGTGCCCTCCCTCCATGAGAGATGGGGCAGGGCTGTGATCCCCAGTGCCCCCCTCCCTCAGGAGCCCTCCAAGCCCCCAGTCTAGACTCTGTGGTGTGGGACTAGGGAGAAGTAGGGCACCTGGTGGTGGGGGGTGTGTGGACATCAGCCCTTTCCAGCCGCTCTGAAGTTCCCCTGCCCTCCCTCCCCAGTCTTGACCTTCCAGAATGCTCCTCTCCCCTCACCCTGGCCCTAAAGGGGGGTGTGGAGAGAGGGTCCCTGGGAGAGGGTTGAGGAGAGAGAAGGAGAGGGAGTCTGAGAGTGTGGCTTTCAGGGATGAGGCATGAGAACAGCTTGGTCTCCACACGTCCCTGTCATGGAGGTCTGCTCTGGTCCTGTTGAGGGTCCCTGGGGGCAGAGTCTGGGGCAGACCCCAAGTGTGTGCAGTCCTCTCGCCCTTCCTTTGCTCAGCATCACACCGGCCCGGCCCTTGGGTCTTCAGCTAAGTTCCTTAGCTTCCAGGCACAGCTCTGCTCTTTCTCAGCCTCAACCCAAGTCCCTCAGGCTTCCGAGATGTCCCTCTGTCTCTTCATCTTTTCCAGGTTTAGAGGGAAGATGAGGAAGGAAGTTTGTCCATGTGGAGTGTTAGGTAGGTGCCTGTGAGACATCCAGGCAGAAAGGCAGGGGCAACCCTTTTGGTGTCTGGGTCTAGAGCTCAGGGGAAAGGCAAACATGGGCCCCCAGGACGATGGTGTGGAAGGACTTGTCTCCTGAGCGAGCATGGAGAGAGGACAGATGAAGGGCCGGGACAGAGCCTGAGGACCCTTGGGGGCTGAAGGGGTGGGAAGGGGAGGAGAAGCCCCTCCGCACAGGAGACACGATGAGAGTGCGAGTAGAAGGGCAAGGAGGAGAGGGATGGTGGGTGTCATGTAAGGGAAGGGAAGATTGTTCTAGAGGTAGGGAGAATTAGATGCTGCAGAGAGAATTAGTACCATAAGGGGCAAAATGCTCCCTGGGTTTGGCAGCACGGTGGCGATGGATTAGTGCCCTAAGTTTCAGTGGAGTGACGGGTGAGGAAGCCAGACTGGAGGGCCTGAGGAGCAGGTGGGAGGCCAGGAAATGGGGTCAGAGTGCACAGAGCTTGGAGGAGGAGTTTAGCTGTGAGGGGAGGAGAGTGAGAAGATGCCCCATCCTCCCTCCTGTCGGTCTTTCTTTCCCTGCTCTCCCCCACCCCCACTCCTGTCTGTCTGTCTGTCCCCTGCCTCCCTCGTCTTTCTCTCCCATAGGACTCTGGTCCTTTCTCCACCCTTCCCTCGCCTGAGCTCTTTCTCTGGGTCCCCTGTGCTTTTGGCTCTCCCTCCTCTCACACACAACCTCACATCCAGGCCCAGCCAGCAGCTCATTCTTTTCTAGACTGTGCCCTCAGTCCAGGCTCTTGAAGAGAAGGCTTGACTTCTAGTCCTGGCAGGGTCAGCCCCATTCTTGTGGGGTGGGGCGCAGTCCAAGAAGGGGAAAGTGGAGGCAGAGGAACCAGGGAAGGGGCTGGGACAACCCGGAGGAGAGAGGCTGGAGCGTGATCCATCAGTGACATCAGGACTCCCCAGGCCCACTCCAGCCACCTCACCAGGTCCCCAGCGGGTCCCAACTGAGAATAAGGTGCTGGATGGGCTCTTGCTTCTGCTCTGTGGTGCTCTCAAGTGAGGAGTCAATGCCCATCTTTCCTGCTGGAGCGTGAGCTCGCAGGTCAGGGACCTGGCAGGGGCTTGATCACATCTTTAGCCCTCACCTGGTCTGGGGGCAGAGCAGGTTTCATTGAATTGCTATTTACCTCTTTCTGGTTTGGTTCCGTTCTGTACTTGCTTTAGCCCCATTCTCTTTCCCCACTTCCCTCCTTTTCCCTATTCTTTTATCACCCCACCCCACCCCCATTTCTCCTTTTCATGTATTTTCGTTCTTTTTCTTAGATTTTTCCTCCCCTTTCTTTCTCTCCTCTGCGTTGTTGGTCCCATTGTTCCAACCCGCCCACCCACACTCTCCTCCTCCCTCCTTCTCTTTCTCTCATATTCTCTTCTGGTATCTCTGGCTCCTCCATCCCTTCCTGGGGCTGTCTTCCGATGCTTCTGTGTTTCGATGCTGTGATGATGCTGCATGCAAGCCTCCACCTGGGGCGAGCCCCTAGCCTAGGGGGCGGGGCCCAGGGGGCCAAGGCTCGTACCACAGCCAGATGTCAGGTCCAAGTGCCGAGGAGGTGGGTGCAAAGGCTCCTTTGAAGCTTGGAGTTGAAAGGAAAAAAAGCAAGGGGTAGGGTGAAACTCTGTGAGATAGAGGCGTCTGTTCAGAGCCCAGCTGATCCCTTCATCCCTCCCCCCACAAAGAAGCCTTGGCCACAGGTGTCTGGTGTCTTCCCGTTCTACCTTGGCCACAAGTTCTTCCTGGCAAACCTAGGATTCTGGAGTTTCTGGGGGTGCGGTTGAGTGGGGGATGAGGGATCCCAGTCTTCTCACGTGTACCAGTCCTGGGCAGAGCATCCCTTTAGACAGAGTGTGGCTTGGACAGAGAAAGGATCCAGAATTGCTCATTCAACCATATTTGTCCGTCAGGCACTTTGCTCTGGGGCCTGGCCAGTCGGTGCTTGTCCTCATGGAGCTTATGTCTGGTAGAGACAGACTTGAATGACATCACATAAATAAACACGTCATTGCAGCTGTAAAGGTCATGAAGGAAAGTAACATGGCACTCTCAGTAGCAGGTACCCCAGGGAGTCTAGACCTGGGGGCCCGGTAAGGCTGTTCTGAAGAGGTTGGCAGATGAGCTAGGGACACCTTAGGTAAGGGATAGGTGGCAGGGTGGGGGTTTGCAGTGAGTGTCATGGTACCACATATGCAGAGGCTCTGGGGCAGAGGGGAGCATGGCAAATTCTAGATGTCCACGGAATCCAAGAAGGCCAGGGTGACTGGAGCACAGGAAGCAAAGGCCGGAAGGCCAACGAAGGCACATCAGGGGTTTCAGTCAGGTCCTGAGAGGTCTGGGCCCCAGTAGAGGGTCTGAAGCAGGGAGGGGCGGAGTCAGGTCTGTGTTTGTAGAAGATGGCCGTTGTCACTCGGGGGGCTCTGGTAGAAGTCAGCGGCTGCAGGGCTGAGAGACGCTGGGAGCCTGGACCGACCTGGTTGAAGGGGATGGAAACAGAGAAGAGAATAGATTCAGGAGCACTTTGGGAGGCAGAATTTTATAGGCGCCGGGGTGGGCGGATGTGGGAGTGTGGCGGTGAGGAGCAGGGGTGACTCCTGGTCTTCTGAGAGACTGGATGGTGTGGTTCCCTGGAAGGGGAAAGATTGGGTGAGGGCACCGTGTAGCGAAGAACATCCTGAGTTTGGTGTCTATTGCAAACACTCTAGTCAATTCTATTTCGTGGATGGTTACCACAGACCTCCTGGGGCCAGCCTTGTGCTGAGGAGAGCTCTGGGGACCACAGTTCCTGTCCTTAGGGAATGGGAAGTCTGGATGGGGAATAAAAGAAAGACAGAAATGTCTCTCACTCAGGGCAGTGCTGGCTGCGTGATTTTGTGTAAGTTTCTCCATCTCTCTGATCCTCATTTCCCCAGTCCACGGAATGGGGTAAGTAGTGAGACCTCCTTGCTGGCCTGTGTCATGCTTGGTAAATGGAAGTCTCCAGGGAGATGCAAAGGTGATGAGAATGCCAATAGGAGGTAAGTCAGGTTTCAGGGAGGAGCTGCTTTCAAGCTGAGCCTTGCAGGTGAGTGACAGATTTTGAATGCAGGGTTGGAACGGGAGGGAGGGCACCGCCAAACTTGGGAAACCTCCCCCTGACTCCAACAGAGACAGAGGTGGTGGGGAGAAGGCATTGGGCAGAGGAAACGTGGAAGATAAGGCTGGAAAGGTAGGCGGGGACCAACTTCTAGAGGACTGGAATTCTGGCAGAATATTTTTATAAAAATCTGCTTGGTGGCCATAGAGAGCCAGTGACTGCTTTTGAGCAGGGTATGGTTATAAGCCTTTTGCCAAGGAATTGCTCAGAAAACCTCTACCTCAGTGGCAGCAGAGCTCAAGTTAGAAGGCTGGAGCCCTTGGGGGAGAGGGGGAGATGCAAGGAAAGTGTGTGGGATCTGTGGGTCCCAGACCATCAAGGAAACACGGCTTGGGAGCGGGCAAAGAGGTAGACCAGATGACCCCTCCAGAGTTGGTGTTCTGTCACTGCTAGATTTGGGAACTTTACATTCTTTTAAAAGTGGGAATACAATACAACAACTGATGTTCAGGTAGAATGAAACTGAGCTCACTCTGCCCTGTTTTCCCCCCTGCCTTGCCCAGATGAGAAAACTAAGGCTCAGAGTAGGGCATTGACCTGCTTGCAGTCACACAGCTGAGATGGAGGGGTCTGAGGCAAGATCCCTGCTGCACTTCAAGATCCTGAGTGGTGGCGGCTGCTGGAGAGCTGGAGGGGCCAGGAAAGGACTTGGGGTTGGGGATAGGGGGTCGACGTGTGCAGGGATCCCACATGATACCAGTCCAGGCCTGGGGAGGACAGGGCAGGAGAGTTGTTCCCCTACTCTCCGCTGAGCCGTGTGGCCGGAGGGGGAAGGGAGCCTGGTGGGTAGGGTGGAGCTGCCACATGGAAGAGGCTTGATGGGAACCATCTGGCCTGGCTGGAGTGTGGGCTGCAGGGAGGGGAGGAGCCGGGAGACAGGCCGTGGTGGGCGGGTGGATGGCGGGTTGGGGCTGGGAGTGGCCGGCCCGGAGGCCCCTACCTTCCAGACTGCTGCAGCCCAGATGCCTTCACAGCCACAGCCTGGCCCATCCAACCCGCTGACCTCATTCCCAGCTCCCTTCCCTCGCAGGCCCCCCTCTGCCTGCCACGTAGACTAAAGGCTTTACGGCCTCTTCTGCTGGGGGGAGGAGGGACTGGACACAGGCACCCTGAGCCCAGAGCTCTGCCAGGTCAGGCAGACCTGGGAGGGAGCAGTTGTATGCCCTGTACCTCCAGTCTGCTCTGGGCCTCAGTTTCCCCTCTCCAGAGAGGAGGCCCAGCAAATGGAGGGGTCTGGGGTCACGGGAGGAGCATGGCAGTGAAGGAAGTTGGAGTGGGTAGGAACATGGCGGGGGGGGGGTGCTCCGTGGAGATCATCAGTGCCATCCCCCTGCCTCCTTAGGGCGGGAAGGTGTGATTCTCAGTCCCAGGAAGGGGTAGGTGCAGAACGTTTTCCTTCTCTCAAGCCATTCTCCAGAAAGAGAGTTCCCTGAAGGCCGGGGAAGGGGGGTGTCTGGGGTAACAGCCAACCTTCATTGTGCCTGCTGCAGTGGGAGCACCATCTGTGGCTAGGATGGAAGTGGGGAGGCCCAAGGTCGCTCTTCCCTAAGGCACCTCTCAGTGACCTTCCCTGAGCCTCTCCAGGGCTCTGTTTCTTGCCCTTCTGACTTCCCCTCACCCCCCCCGACCCCCTGGGGCCTGGGTCTTCTCCGGCTGCCCCAGCTGAGCAGAGGGCTGTCCTGCCCCCTCTCGAGGCGTTCCGGGTCCGTGAGTCATTGGGAATGTCTGCTCTGGTTGCAGTTTCCCTTCCCCAGCTGCGGACCCTCTTTCCCCTCCTCCCTCAACCTAAGGACAGAGGGTGCTCCTCCCAGGCAGGGGGCTCTGGAGGAGGAGCAGGGAAGCCATATGCACGAGCCAGTGAGGCCCTGCTCAGAGTCCCCCTCCCCATTCCACTTCACCTCTCACAGATAGAATGTCCTGGCCTTTCTGCCATTGCCCAGGTGGGGGAAACTGAGGAGGGACAGGGAGGAAAGGGCCAGAACTTCGGTGGGCTCAGGCTCCTCCCCGCTCCATTTTAGGGCTCAGCTTTGCCAAACTGGGAATGGGCCCAAACCTCTTTCTGAAGGGCCCTCCCCACGCTCAAGTCTGGGTCAGTAGGAAGCTGGAGAGGCCACGGCTTCTGCTGGGGGCTCCAGGGGTGACACGTCCCAGCTGGCTGGGGTGGGGAGTCCACGTCTGCAGGAAAGGGGGAGGCCCGATGCTGGACCATACCCCCCCCACCAGGGGCCCTGCACCCTGCGAAGCTCCTGCCCGCCCCTGCCCCTGCCCCTGTCCTCTCCTGTCTTCTGGGGCAGCGCTGGGGAGACCGAGGGCAAGCGCAGGAGTTAGGAAGAGTTCCCAATCCTCTCCCCCCAAAACGTGTCTCCCTGGCCGCCTTCCTCCTCATCTTCCCCCTCCATCCCCGCCCCCCAACTCTGGATTAGTTGTCTAGGGACCAAGGGTCTCGTTCCTGACTTGCCCAGGGACTGGACATTTCATTCCTGAGCCCGCTTCCCCATCTGCGGCACAGCAGTCTGGTCAGAAACAGTCCCTGCCGGTGGTGTGGGTCTGTGAATCTGTCTCTTCCCGGTCAGACGGACACTCAGGCACAAACGCGTACACACCCTCTCACACACATTCACTCACACACTCTGGCAAACACTCTTTCACACATCCATCTGCGTGTGCACAGGACCCTCTGCCTACTTCTGTCTGGCGGACTCCCCCCCCCCTCCGCCATTTCTATTTCCCTCTCTCTGATGGCCCCGCATTTCTTCTCTCATTCCTATCACCCCCTTCCCCACCAGCACCCTTTTACATTTTCTGGCTCCTGGGTCTCCTCCTCCCGAGGTCACTGGCAGGGCAAGGGCATAGCAGGAGCAGTGGGAAGGGAGATCGGACCCTGCCAAGGCCAATCCATGCGCCCCCTCAGGTTGCTAGCCTCCTTGTGAGGTTCTGGGTGAGACGGGGTCTGAGAGGGGGAGGAATCGAGTGCAGAAAAGCTTGCTCTTATCCAGCCAGCTGGGGACCTGCAGAAGCATGTCCCCCGCCTCTCTTTCCTGAAACTCACTAACATTCACTTTCAAAAATATCTGTCCCATCGACATCCTGGGCCTCCTGTAAATGTGATTATTTTAGCAGCTTGTTCTGGCTGCTGTGCCTCAGGCTGCACCCTTCGAGGAACTTCTGCCTAAGGGAAACTGGTCAGAGCTCAGGAAGGACTGTTCCAGGGGATGAGCTATCTGTTGGCCAGGAAAGACGTGGGAACTGGGCAGCAGAGCGCACCCCTCCGACCCAGTCCAACTCAGGAATAACCACAAACATCTGTACCAGGCTGGGCCGTAAGCACTTTGCACGTTTGAACTGTGTCTTCCTCACAAAGCTCTCTGAGGAGGGTGCTATTATTGTCTCCAATTTCAGAGGGGGAAAGAGAAGCACAGAGAGGTTGAGTCATTTGCCTGGAGTCACAAAGCTAGAAGGTGGCTGAGCTGGGATTCACACCCAGGCAGCCTGGCTCCAGAGCCCTGCAGGCTTCACCACCACTGGACAGGTCCAAGAGACCCAGGGTGGATGCCAAGAGATGCCCTCCTGCCTTGCCCGAAGAAGTGGCTATTTGCACAAACATGCACACTCCATCTGTGCGCATGTATGGGAAGGATCACCGTGCCAGGTGGCTGGAAACTAGCCGCGGGCACCCCGGCGGCTGAAAAGCTCTTGAGAAGTGCTGTTTGCTGGTGGCACCTCACACATCATCTCATCGGATCCTTCTGACAGCTCTGGGAGGTCGGTCTCAACACCTCTCTTGTCCAGATGAAGAACCCGAGACCCAGAAGGATTGAGGCATTGCCCCGAGACACCCTTCCTAGAGCTAGGAGAGAACTCAGGTGCCCCGACTGCCAGATCAGGCTTCTTTCCATTGCCTCATGTCTCTCGTATTTGCAAATCCATGCAACCACCAGACTCGCATAGCCACGTACCACAGACCACATACAATATGGGAAGGAATGACAGCCCTAGGTCGTGCTTCAAGAGGCAGTCGGCTCCTCCCCAGGGACAATCCCCCAAGGAAGGTCTTATACCCATTCTGTATAAGGGGCTTCTAGAGAAGCTCCTTGCTGGGGATGCCCCCAACCAAGAAGTGGTGAGGCTGTGACTAGATCCCACGCCTGCCTGGCCTGGCCACAGAGCCGGCACTCTTCCCCCACTGCTCTCCATCGCTGCTGCCTTCACTGTGGTCCAGCCCAGAAGCACCCCTTGCACACACCACATCCACACTGAACAAGCATGCGGGTAACAGACGCAGGAAAATCATACACATGCTACAGGCTGAGTTATTTGCTGTTTTCTGCATGCCCGACACTGTCCTAAGGGCCCGATAGATGTTAGCTCACTGAATGGCCACAGCTATCCTATGACATAGGTTTTGTTAATATCCTCATCCTCAATTTACCGATGAAGAAACTGAGGCTCAGAGAGGTTAAGTAACTTGCTCAAGGTCACACAGTGAGGAAGTTGTGAAGCTGACATTTGACCTGAGGCTCTCACCACCATGCCTTAGCCCGTTCTCTAAGAATGGCCAGGTACAACTCATTCAGCCAGTCAGGAACCACTGCAGACTGCCCCGTTGTGCCCAGCGCTGTACCAGGCCCTCGGCACACGGAGGTGAACAGGTCCTCCCCGCCTCCTCCACCTGCCCCTGCCCAGCACCACACAGTAGATGAGGGCTGCGCCTCGTCTCCCTCTCCTTCCTTCCCAGGGACCTCCTCCCCAGCCAGCCAGGACCTGTGGATTTTGGCTCTAGTTTGCATTTGACGTCTAGTGAGGGAAAACACTGGGGCAGTGCCAAAGCCTGAATGAGAGCACAGAGGCAGGAAGATGCAAATGGGGTCTGCCAGCTGGGGGCCAGGGCTGGGTCAGCTGGGGGTCAGGGCTGAGGTGGGGAGGGCAGGGGCAGAGGCGGGGTGGGGCGGGACCGGGGCTCTCCGCTTCTGCCTCTATTTTGGTCTTATGCTCACATCTCTTCCGTATCTCTCCATCTCAGATCTTCTCCTGGCGTCTCTGGCTGATTCTCTCCCTTTCTGTCTTTCTGTGTGTATCTCTCCCTCATCCCTCACCTGTCCTTCCCTGTCCCTTCACTGCTTGTCAACTGCTCTCAGTCCTTGTGAGGACAGTGGATCCGAGGTTCGATTACCCACCATCTGAGCGGATATCCATGTCTGAGCAGGACCCACTTCCAGGGGACCCATCAGCTCAGCCCCAGGACCCTTCCTACTGGGTTCTTTCTACAAAGGGCACAGTCCACTCCTCTTCAAGCCTTCCTCCCAGGCTCTCCTGTCCCCGAGTACCAACATCTGAAAGTCAGCCTAGTCATCACTAGTCGGCATGTCTGGAATGTATCCTGCCTCCCCCTTCCGACTGTGTCCCTCCCATCAGACAAGAGCTCCCAAAGGTAGGGACTATGTCTCCTCATTTAGACTGAGGGCTCCCTGAGGGCAGGCTCTGTGTTGCCCCACCACACTGGGGTTCCTTGAGGTCATAGCTCAGGTTTCCTCCCTCAGACTGGGGGCAGGGCCTGTGTCTCCTCCTTCCTCCGGCTTCTCCTGGGCTTAGCTTGGGCTCTGCTTTGGAGAGTATTTCGCCAGGATGAAGGAACTGAAGCACACAAACCAGCCTCTTGATCTCCCTTCAAAGTCTGTTCAAACTTTAATGTTTCAATAGTCCCGTCTACTCAGGTGAGCCCAACTTCAGTTCCCTCCTTCCCAGACAGGTCCTTACTTCCCTGGAGAAGCTGGAGATAGGGAAGGACAGGAACATGAATATCCAACATTCCACATAGAAATCTGTGGGCAAGAATCCTACCCAATCACCAATGTTCTGATATCTCACCCCACCTAATATCCAAGTTTGACCTCTTCCTGGGGAGCCTTCCTGCATCAGCAAAGCCCATCCTTCGCCTCATCTCTGGTCTGATGGGCTCCTAATGCAATTTTTTAAAACAACCTTTTTTTATTTTGGAACAATTTCAGATTTACAGCAGAGTTGCAAAGGAAACAGGCTTTCCATTTGCCCCTCGTCCAGTTCTTCCTAATGTTCATAGCCTACAGCACCATGTTACATTTGCCAAAACTAAGAAGCCAGTGTTGGTACATTACTAATAACTAAGCTCCAGATTTTATTGGGATTTCACTAGTTTTTCTACTAATTTCCTTTTCCTGTCCCAGGATCCCACCCAGGATGTCACACCGTATTTGGTTTTGTCATGTCTCCTTGGTCTCCTCGGGCTTATGAGAGTTTCTCCGTATTTCCTTATTTTTCACCAGCTTGAGGAATCCTGGTTAGGTATTCTGTAAAATTTCCTAGTGTTATTTTTCAGCAGCAAAAGCCCTCCTGCAAACAAAACCTTGTGCAGAGCCCTAGCCTATGCGCAGATGAAAGTGGGGCTGTTCTGGTCACAGCAGTGAAGGGAAAGGGCGTGGATGAACCTGAATACAGACTCGCCACGCAGCCCCCTGAGAACGCTAAGAAACCCTTCAGGTGTCACGGAACCCCGTTTGAAAACCATTCATTGAGGTCAAGCTCTGCTCGGGCCATGCTTTTGTTCTGTAAAGCCCTGGACAGGTCATTATAGACTCAGGCTCACATACTTCCGGTGACGGGGCCATCACTACCTTTCAAAGAAGCTCCGGTGGCTGGAGAGGTCTTTGAAATCTGCCCTGCCCCAGCCTCTGCTGTAGGCACCCCTGGGGTATGCTGCCCAGACGCCTGCCACAGGCCTGAGACACCCATTTCCCCCACACATAGCAATGTGGAAGGCTGCTGGCTCCCCAGCCCTCTCCAAGAATCACTGTCAGCCAAAGTGATGTTCTTCGCCAGAGGTCATGCTCCCTCGGCACAGGCAGTCAACCTCTGACTGGTTGACGTGAGGGCACAAAAGCCCCAACCCCTTGTCTCAAGGGGTCCAACTCCTAAGGGCCACCTCAGCTCCAGAGCTCTTGGTGGGATCGGCTGAGGCTTCTGTTTGGAATGTGTTGCAGTTAATGATCTCCCTCTGCTAAGTCCTGTTTTATTCACTCCCCGACAGATTCCTGCACATAAATTTCCATTACAGAGTCCATTTCCCAGGGACTTGTCCTAAAGACAGTTGGTACCAGGAATGGTCCAAGGGAACAGACTTTATCTTTTTAAGATTTTCTTTTTTTAGGTAATCTCTCCACACAATGTGGGGCTTGAACTCACAACCCCGAGATCAAGAGTCATGTGCTCTACTGACTGAGGCAGCCAGGAGCCCCAGGAAGCAGACTCTGTAATAGGATTTGGGATCGGGATCGACTGTGGGCCAACTTCACACTAAGTAAAGTAGAAATGCTAGAATTGCCATAGGAGACAGACAGGGATGGAAAGGCGCAGGGAAGCAGGCATGCTAGAATGGTTATAAGTCCTGTAAAACCAGAAAGTCAACCAGATAGCTGCTGGACGACCTCAGTGGACACTACCAACTAATCCCATTGCAGGTGCTGGGCCAGGTGGGATAGCTTTACTAAAGCAGATGAGCTCACCTTGGGTGCATGGTATGTGGCCATTGGTCCAGCAAGTGCATTCTTTCTCCTCCCTATCCGGAGCAGCAGAAACAATTGCATTCACTTGGGATGGATGACGGTACACATTTTAAGGTCTTGTCCCAGAGTATACTACGCTCCCACTCTCTGTGATAACAGTCTGAGGGGACCTGGATCATCTGGACATTCTACAGAATATCAGATTGATCTACTATTTTGATGATCTACAATTGACATCATGTAGAGTGGACCAGAGAGCAAGAAGCGGTGGAAGCTTTCACAAGACATGTGCATCCCAGGAGATGGGAAGGAAAAAACACTGCCAAAGTGTAGAAGCTCATAACATCAGTGAAGTCCTTAGGGGTTTAGAGGTCTGGGGCATGTGTGGACATCCTTCCAAAGACAGGGAGAAATAATTGCATCTTGTACTTCTCGCCACAAATAAGAAAGCACATCTTTAGGGCTTTGCTAGTGCTGGAGAAAACATATTCTACATTTGGGAACACGGCTCTGACCCATTTACAGGTGACATGAAAGGCTCCCAAATTTGAGTGAGACCCAGAGCAGGAAAGAGCTCTGTAACTGTTTCAGGCATCCACTAGCACAATTGGACGCTCGGACCCTATGGTATTAGAGGTATTTGTGACATCAAAAAAGACTTTGACACCCCAGTAGGAGAATCACAGTGTAGCCCCCTAGGGTTTTGGAGAAAGGCCATCTGCATTGGAGGATTATACACTGTTTGAAAAACAGCTTCTTTTATGCCACAGGGCCCCGGTTGAGGCAGAGTACCTAAGCAGGGACATCAGGTGACAATGTGGCGGGAACTGCCCATCACGAGCTGGGTTCTGACAGACGCTTCCTGTTTCCATGAGTCTCCTTCAAACTGAGCTGCCCGGGTTTCTTGTCATTATATTGCCCTAGATCTCTCTTGGATGTCCGCTGATGTGTCTGCTGATGTGTCCGCTGATGTGTCCGCTGATGATGTGTCCATCAGTGTTCCTCCCACGAAACGTGTCACTCAGCTAAGGACACTCACTTCCAACTGGAGGTGGCCAGAGACCAGTGGCCAGGACACCCCCACCCTCCATCCCATGACTCAGACAGTAGGCTTGCTGGCTATAGAAATTTTCCTAAAGTGTGGTCCATCGACAGTTGGCGGGGGGGGGGGTCCCTAAAAGTCTACAAGTGGTCTGCAAGTGGCGGAGATCTCCAAGGAAGAAAGGATCGAATTATTTTACTCACAACATTCAAGTGCAAAGTTAAGATTTTCACAGCAATCCCATTATGTCCTTAATAATTGTCGCATTTTTCAACATTGTGCATGAGCTATAAGGTTTGCGTTTGGTTGATCCATCTTGGCAGTTTGTCTCCCGCGATATATTTTCTTGTCATTTATGGGTTTTAGTTATTAGTTTTGTGATGTGTAATATCCTCAACTCAAATAAGTCAACAGCTCAAAAGTGGCTCATTAAAGCTTGAGAAGAGTGATGAAAATAGTAATCCAAATACTACAACTGAGCACAGTGTTATGAAAGTAAATAGTGAACAAGAATTTAGTTTGGAAAAATGTAAATCTGTAAGAACCAGGACACATGTGATGATTTTGCACAAGCAGCTGAGAAAAAAAAGTGTAAATAATGAGTGTGATATTGAATATCCAACACTGGACTTCACTGAACCAGCTAACCAGCCCATCTTAATCCCCAGTGTGTTATGTGTTATGAAACTTTGTCAAATAGCGGCATAAAACCATCAAGACTTTAATACCATTTTTAAACAAAGCACAGTGACCTTTCTGGTAAACCATTAGAGGGTTGTTTTTTTTTTCCCAGAACAAAGAGTAAAATAAGCTTTCCAGGACTAAACTGATTGATATTTTTCCCCCCACTAAAGGCAAGAAGAAAAACAAAATGACACAGGCAGCATTTAAAATTGCACTCCTCTTAGTCAAACACAGATACAAGTAATGTTATCTGAGAAGCTTGTGAAAGAACTGTTTATTCATGACACATGTTTCTCAGAGAGAAAGCAGAACCAGCTTTTGGCAAACTTCCTTTATCGAATGACAGTGTGGACATCGCATAGTACCAGATGCATACATTAGGAAAAAATAATTTGGTTTTAATAAACCCGGCCATCTTACACTCCTCACTAAACATTGAACATTTTTGCTCCTCTAAGTTTAGGTTTGGACTATCGAAAATGAACGTATCGCCATCTGAGCAAGCTGTTTAAGATCTTAGAACTGGTCTGAAGTGGCGTGATCAATGATTTGAAGAAACAGTTTCAACTCATCTCTTTTTTCAAACGTTCATATGGGCCCGTGTATGTGACATTGGCTTAGATCAATGATGTGCAGGGGCACCTGGCTGGCTCAGTAGGAAGAATGTGCGGCTCCTCATCCTGGGGTTGCAAGTTCGAGCCCCATGTTGGGTGTAGAGATTACTTCAATAAATAAACTTTAAAAAAAAACATTTAAAATCAATAATGTGCAGAATCCAACCACACTTAGCATGTGTGTGGTTCATATAGCTGAGAAAAGCATTTGATAACTTTTAGTTTTATCACTAAAAATCCTTGCTTCAGGAAAAAAGATTCTTTGCTTACATGAATTATTTCATGAATCATGATATGAACTGAAAAGATGGTTTGAGGGTGCCTGGGTGGCTCAGTCGGTTAAGCATCTGCCTTCGGCTCTGGTCATGGTCCCAGGGTCCTGGGATCAAGCCCCACATGGGGCTCTTTGCTCAGCAGGGAGCCTGCTTCTCCCTCTACCCCTCCCCCCGCTCGTGATCTCTCTCTCTCTCTCTCTCAAATAAATAAATAAAATCTTAAAAAAAAAAAAGAAAAGAAAAGATGGTTTGGCAATCACTACTGAGGGAGCACCAGGAAGGGCACCCTTCCAAGGAAAAAAGAGACTGTGCCTGAAAGCCAGTTTCTATCTGTTTCCTGATTTCCCCCCACATTTTAGTAATGTCAGCTATTGTCCCCCAATATCCCTTGTCCCCCTCTCTCTCAGTTTTTAGCAGGATGCATGACCACTCAGAATAAAAACTACATTTCCCATCCTCCCTTTCAGCTAGATGTGGTCATGTGACAGTGTTCTGACCAATGGAATGTGAGCTGAAGTATGACTTTCAGGTCTTTATAGGGACTGTGCATGCCTTTCCACTCCACTTTCCTTCAACTCCTGATTGGAATCTCACGTCATGGTGAGCCACCTTGGAGCATGCCAGTGAGGGCAAGACCTAAAGGTAGCAGAACAATAAGATAGAAGAAGCCTGTATCTTTGGACAAACTAATGGGGAATGACCACTTTCCCACCCTGGACCACCTATCTCTGGACTACCATCCAGAAGAGAAATTGATTGCTGTCTTGTTTAAGCCCCTGTTATTTTGGATCTCTGTAATGAATGGCCAAACCAAAATCCTCTCCAATAGAGTTGAAGGAAATAGTCAAAACCGTGACTATGATCCAGTCTCGTTCACTGACCATACTCCTTTTCAGCATCTTATGCGAAGACAAGGGCAGCAAGTCCAAGAGTCTACTCTTCCACCCTGAGAGATTCTAGCTTTGGAGAAAAAGGTTCCCACAAGAAGTTTTGAAAAGAATGATGAGATAAAACCATTTTCTCGTGTCATTGATAATGCCACTTAAGACCCGTTCTAGGATTTTTTTTTTTTACATTTTATTTATTTATTTGACAGAGAGAGACACAGCGAGAGAGGGAAAACAAGCAGGGGGAGCAGGAGAGGGAGAAGCAGGCTTCCCGCATAGCGGGGAGCCCAATGCAGGGCTCCATCCCAGGACCCTGGGATCATGATCTGAGCCGAAGGCAGACGCTTAACCGACTGAGCCACCCAGGTGCCCCCCGTTCTAGAATCTTAAGTGTCCTGCTCACATGGCACTCTGTTCCATTTCTATATTGCCCAGACATCACCGAACTATTATGATGTTCATGGTTGAGGATCAACTTAGACACATTTCTTAAAACCAAACTGCAGTGTGACTGCTCCATTATGAGAGTTTGATTCTGTCTCAACATTTGGTGACTTTAGTTTCTGAGCAGGAGAATGGAATCAATGACATATTATTAAGATTAATATAAAACCACATCCAAATATTACATCAGAACTTAAAGAATTCTTTCTAGAGTCAAATTCAGCTAAAGAGAGGATTAAATTCTGTCTGCTACTCTCTCTCTCTAGGTGAAATACTCAGTCTTCTAACTTTTAGAAGCTTTGTCCCTGTTGACCTAGTGTCCAGAAGAGTGGAAAACAGTCTGCAGGGAGAAACGGCTCTGTGATTTCTGGATTCTTGTTTGGTCCGAATCCACAACCATCTGACAGCCACCACACATGTGCTGCCATTTCTAATGACCTGTAATTGTGGTTTAGAATTTTCTAATTTAGTACAAATAAGGAGTAAGAAAAGAAACTGACAGGATGTGAAAACCCTTATGGCCTCTTATTGTCAGGGCATAGATACACTGGTGGAGATTTTCAGAAGACAAAACAGTTATCTTTCATATTACTTTTACAAAGTTGCATTTTTATTATTTTAGAAACACCACGTTCTTTTAAAATTTGCTTAAACATGGTGGTTGGTGTGTGAGTTCAATGCCTATTAGGGGATTGCTGATGTAAGAGTGTGAGAAACATTCTTCCCTATTGCCTAAGACTGCCGGCACATTCCAGGGCAGATAAAGAAATCCCTAAAGCGAATGCAGGGAGGCCCCTAAGACCTGGCAGCCCAGCTTGTGGCGCAGGCCTGCGTGCCAGCCGGACCAGCCATCCCAGTCTCTCCCGGTGGGTCACAAGCTCCCGCTCACACAATGTCTCATCTGCTCCGCTCCAAGTCCAGGGTGGGAGGTACGAGTGTCCCCATTTTACAAAGGAGGACCCAGAAGCCCTGGGGAGCTTGCCTCACAAAGCCACCCAGCTTGTGGAGAGGGAGTGAGGACAAGAACCTATGACTTTTTATGCTCCCCAAAAGGCTCTTTCTTGCAAAACCACCTAATCTACAGACTAAACATGGCTATGGTTCACTTGGGACTTACTGAGTACCAGGCCCCTTGCTTATGTTGCTCCAACCTTTACAACAGCTCTATAAGATAAACAGATCGTTAGCTACACTTTCCAGACAAAGAAACTGAAGTTCAGAGAGGTTAGGTAACTTGCCCTGGGTTGCATTGCTAGGGAGTGGCAACATGGGTCTCAAACTGAGGTCTCACAGCCAAGAGCGGGCTTTTAACACCCCGCCCCCAGACAGACATCTCATGAGCTCGGGGGGTTCTTCTCCCTCTAAAATCTGGATCCCTGGGCTCGGATCCGCGCTGCGCTCTCCTTGGCCCTGGCCCACCACCTCTACGAATCCTCTTCACAACAGCCTCCTACTCTTCTCTCGCTCCTGTCCAAGCCCTTTCTCCAAAAGGCCTGGGTGGTCTTCTGGGCACGTGTCTGCTCTTTCCTCCCCGCTCTGACCCCCGCCCCCGCCAGTGGCCCCCCTCGCCTGGGCAGGGCCCTAGCCCTTGTTTCCCCAGGGCCCTGCCTCCCCAGCTCCCGCGCCTCCAGCTCCCCGCTCCCAACGTGCTGGCCCCTGGGCGCTGCCCGCCTTCCCCGCCCCATCCCTCCCGCCCGCGTCCAGGCTGCCCGGCTGCCCGGGTCCCTCCTGCTTGCGTCCCCACGACCGGATTCCCTCTGCCTGCGTCCTGCCCAGCTGGATTCCCCACCCCATCCCCGCCTGGATCCCCCGCTTGGCCCTCACCCCCCCCCCCACCGCCTGCATCCAGCCCACCTGGATCCCCCTCACCTCCCCGCCCTCCGTTCCTGGGCCCCCCAGCCTTGGGCAATGGCCTCCTCGCGGACCCCTTGCACACCGGGGGGAGGGGGCTGGCCCCTCCCGGTGAGCTCCCCGTGGCCCTACTGGGCCCAGCTTTCCTTGGTTTGAATCGTGTGCCTAGACGGCTCTCTTGGTTCATCACACACATACACACACACACACACACACACACACACACACACACAGGGTTCCACTACCGTCACCCCGTCACCCCGCTCTGGCCAGTCACTGTGCACAGTCACTTCTGTAGACTCGTTTTCTTCAGTGTCTCTAGAATCCGGGGCCCATCCTGCCTGTCCGCAGGCCCCCAGTGTCCCGCCTGCATTTCGGAAACGGGCACCCACCGCCCCCCCCAGGCCGGCTCTCAGGCAACGTGCCCGCGGCCCGGCTGCGCACAGGGCTCCTGGGCCCTCGGGTTGAGGTCCAGAAGCCTCGAACCGCCGGAGCCCCGTAACCTTGCCCACCCTCCAGGGCTTCAGGGGTGATTTGAGGCCGTCCTGCCTCCTGGAGCATTCTCCTCGCCACCTCCTGGACTCCTCATCCTTCAGAGACTCACCCTGGCTACCATTTCTGTAGGAAGCCGGCTCTGATGCGCCCGCATCCGGCGCCGCAGGACCCACGCTTCCCGTAGAGAGCCCAGGCCCTGCCTGGCTGATTGCCCTCCCCCATCCCAGCCTCCCTGCGGAGCAGCTCTGGGAGGACCGAGGCTGTCTGTCCTGTTCATTCTGGCTCCGCAGTAGCACAGGGCCTGGTGTGTAGTAGATGCTCAGTGAATCTGGTAGGAGAATAATGGAGCTCTTGAGAGCTTGGGCTCAGACTTCCAGTCCCAACACCAGCCCCTCCTTTAACAGCGGTGTGACTCAGTTTCCTCATCTCTAAAATGGAGATAATGATAGATCTTTCTCATGGGCTTGCTGTGAGAAGCTAAAGCACTTAGAACAGTATCTGGCATAAGTAAGCATATGTCATATGTACGTGTCTCTTCCACCAAACAGCAGGCTTCTTCCATGTGGGGTCCAACCTGATTCTTTCTCAATTCCAGACTCCTCAGGGCCCTGCCCAGTGCGTGGCATGGGGCTATACACTGAGTATTCTGTGAAGCTCCCCTACCCTGCCCCAGTCAGCATCCTGACCCCTGACAGTGTTCCCACTTGACTCCCCTCTCCTGAAAGTTCATGTGCCCCTGAAAGCCTGACCCCTCCCCAATCACTCAAGGGCAGTCCCAAAATCTAATGGGAAAGTTTCTGTCTTCCAATACACCTCCCATACCAGGGTAGAGGTGCCATCCCTCAGCCCCAGCTCAGAAATTCCAAAGTTCAGAGAGCTCTAGAAAGAGCTATGGACTTGGAGAGAAGAGCCCTGTCCCCTAGTCCTGGCTCTGCCACTGAACAGCTGTGTGACTTTGGGCAGGTTGCTTTAGGTCTCTGAACCTTACTTTCCATACCTGTAGAACGGAAATCATATGCCCTGCCGTCCTCATAGGGTTGTCCCAATGCTCAGTTGCACAAACCAGAGACAAGGTGCTTTGTAAATGGAGGCTCTGTGAAGAAATGCAAAGCAAAGTCACCATGGGGTTGGAAGTGGGGAGCAGGTCCAAGTCTGCAAGCGGCTCTGGTCGGGACTGTGCCAAGAGTGTGGCCCCTGGGCTGTGGGCTGGGCAGCAAGCTCTTATGAGGTGGGGTTGATTGGGGATAAAGTCTTAAGCCCCCAAGCTTTGCCTAGAGTCACTGAAGGACTTCTGTTTGGCAATTGTCTCCCTACCACCTGCTCACCACTTCTCCAAAAGTACCTTCAAGTGCTCCTGAAGGCCCCACACTCCCACTGAGTCCTGATGCCCAGAGGCCCTGTCTTGTCTGGCTAGCAGCTCCAGCTCTCTCTCCCTTCCTCCCCCTGAACTCTAGCCCGGCTGAATTAGGAATTGCTAACATTAGTCATGATTCTTTTAGTGGTAAGTGCCAAGAGCCTAACTCAAAGTGGCTTAAGCGGAACATTAAAGATATTTGGCTTACTGAACCCAGAAGTCCAAGTACAGCTGGGTCTGTAGGCTAAAATGAAATCAAGAGGACTTGGTTTCTCTATCTCTTCTTTTTCCTTTCCTCTAAAATGGCTTTCTGTGCCCTGAAACAGTCCGGCTCCATGTGGGGGTCTCAAGCAGTCCCAGGTTTATTTTCCAAAAGTTAAGCAACCCCAGGAGAAAAACAGCCTCTTTCACAATAGTTTCAGAAAAAAATCCCAGTGTTGACCTATATTGGGCTGACTTGAGCCCTAAACCAATGACGGTGGCCAGGCAGATGAAATATGCTAGCTGACCTGGGCATGTGCCAACACCAGCAACACATGGACCGGGTGTGGGGGAAGGGCAACTCCCCAAAATAAAATCTGGAGGCTGTTTCTGGAGGAAAGAAGAATGAATGCAAGGAAAGGCAGAAGCCATAGATGTTGAAAACATCCTACCCCTTGGCTGCTAGCATATATACACACACATACTTTTTCCATACACAGAATTTTTATAAGCTTTTTTTGCCACCATTTTTTTTCGTCGTTTGGAAATAATTTCAAATTTACAGAGAAGTTCCAGGAATCGCACAAAGACATTTTTTTTTCCTAAAGCATCTGAGAACAAATTTTCAACATGATGTCCCATCACCCCCAAATAGTAAAAATCCTGCAAACAGTGACGTTCTCCTAAATAACCATGAGGCAACCACAGAAATTAGAGATGCATTATTGTAATTTATTCATATTTCACCATTTTTCCCAATAACGTCATTGGTAGCCAAAAGATCCAATCCAGTATCACGATTTAGATTCAAGATGTGCATCTGGGGCAAGAGCATCACAGAAGGGATGCTGTGGTCCCACTGCACCTTTTCGGGTGATGCATGATTTTACTTTCTCCCATTACTGATGATGCTCACCTTGATGGTTTAAGATGTCGTCTGCCCGGTTTATCTATTGTAAGATTATCTCTTCTCCTATTTTAATTAATAAATTTTCTCATGGGGAGGTACTTTGTAAAGTACTATGCAAACTGTCATTTGTCATCCAACTTGGACATTAATTTTAGTAACTATTGCTCTCTCTTGGCTGAAATATTGTTATTATGATAGTTGCCAAATGGTGACTATCTAGTCCCACCTCCCTTCTGCTATTCTACTCAATGGAAAGCCTCATCTTTTCTTCATTTATTCCTTCGTTTATTCGTGTCAGTATTGATATTATTTCTTTTGACGTTCAAATTGTCCAGATTCTGCCAGTGAGAACCTCTTCAAGCTGGCATCTGTGTCTTTTTGATTTGTCCCCATTGTGGACTGAATTCTGGTCCCCCAAAGTTCTCGTTGAAGCACACAAACACTCTCTCTCTCTCTCTCTCAAAAATTAATAAATAAATAAAGTGCACAAATCTTAAGAGCATACATCATGAGCTTTTACAAACTGGAATTTTACCAGCACCTTACAAGTCTCCCTCATACACCATCCAATTATTGCCCTCCCCAAGATAGCTAACTTCTAGCACTATGGAAAAAATAAATAAACTTTGTTTATTTTTAAGCATTACGTAAATAGAAACACATAGTATATTCTTTTGTTTATAAGAATATTCTTATGTTTATAGTATGTTCATATTCATTGACTCAGTGTTATGTTTGTGAGATTTGTCCATGTTTTTTCGTGTAGAAATAGAGTGTTCTTTGGCATGGCTGTACAGTATTCCATTGAATGAATATACCAATATTTATCTATCCATTCCATTACCGATGGCTACTTGGGGTCTTTCTAGTTTTTTACCATTAGGAGTAATGTGGCTAAAATCAAACCTGCAATGCCCTTATGGTGCATGTATGTGTGCACTTCTATTGGATATGTACTTGAGAGTGGAACTGTTGAATTATAATGAATGCATATGCTCAGCTTTAGTGGTTATTGCCAGGGTTTTTGTAAAGTGATTGGACAAAGTTACACTTCTCCCAGCAATGTAAGAGTTCAGTGGCCACATCTTTGTCAACACTTAGTATTATCAGTCTTTTAAATTTTAGTCATTCTGGTGAATGTGTGGTGGTATTTCATTGTGGTATTAATTTGCATTTCTCTGATAACTCTGTTGAATGCCTTTACATATATATGTTAGCTATCTGTATACCTTCTTTTATGAAAAGTATGTTGTCTTTTCCCATTTAAAACAATCAAATTGTCTATCTTTTTCTCTTATTTTGTAGGATAATTTTAATATATTATGGATACAAGATCTTTGTCAGATACATATACTGAAAATATCTTTCACTCTGTGGCTTGCATTTTCGTCCAATCATGTCTTTTAATAAATAGAAGTCTTTGATTTTACAAAAATACAATCTTTTTTTATGGTTAGTTGTGTGTGTTATTTAAGAAGATTTAATTCTTTTTAATTCCTTGCCTCTACCACACTTCATCACACTTCCAGTCCCACCAAACCTCCCAATATGGTTACATGATAGTTTGGGTTAGGCCAGTTTTCAGTGTTTACCCTACTACGATTATGTAATTGCTATTCATGTCTGTGCTGTATAGTGTACTATGATCTTTTTGCTTTTTCTTCTAGAGTTAATAATTATCTTTTTGTTGTTGCTGCTGACGTTCATTTAGTTTTCTAAGTAATGACCATTATTTCAACCCTACTTGTCCAAATCTCCTGTTAAAATGTTCTGACACATCAGGTGTTGTGTCAGTTTCCTCTTCTTGAAGCAGTCTCTCCTGCAGACTGTGGATCCACCCCAATCCCATGTCTCTCTAACCCCATGAACAGCTCTCATGCTGAAACCTTCCACCATCCTCCTTAGGGTTTCCTTTGCCTCTTTCCTACATCAAATTCCCTCATTTCCTGAAGGCTGTGTCTTCCTCTTTCTTGTCTTACTCTCTTGTTTTTAGAAGTACATCCTCCAATAAGTTCTAGAGAAGGTGTGCAAAGGAGATATAATTTCTGAAACTTTGAACATTTGAAAATGTCTTTAATCTACCCTCACAGCCAACTGATGCTTTTACTGGGTATATAGTTCCAGGTGACAAATGTTTTTCCTTCAAATTTCAAAGGCATATTTCTATTGTCCTTTACACTTGTATTAATGATATACCTAGGATGAATTTTCTGTATAGTTTGAGGTAAGAATCAAACTATTCTTATATAATCAAACAAAGTTTTTTTTTCCCAGATGGATAGTAAATTTATCCAGTACCATTTATCGAAAAGATCATTCTTTCCCCACATCATATCATTGGACCATATAAGTGTAGATCTGTTTCTGGACACTCCATTGTATTTTTATTAGTCTATTTGTCTATAAGTTTTAACTGTTTTAATTTTTGTAGTCTTGAAATAAGTCTTCCTAACAGCTGGTTTATGTCCTTCAACTTCATACTTCTTTTTTTTTAAGATTTCATTTATTTATTTGAGAGAGAGAGAGAGAGAGAGAGAGAACACACAAATGGGGGGAGGGGCAGAAGGAGAGGGAGAAGCAGACTCCCTGGTGACCAGGGAGCCCAATGTGGGGCTGGATCCCAGGACCCCAGTATCATGACCTGAGCTGAAGGCAGACACCTAACTGACTGAGCCACCCAGCCGCCCCAATTTCGTACTTCTTTAAGACAATCTTTGTTATCCTTTGCCTTTGAATTTCCATATAAATTTTAGAATCAGCTTATCAATTTCCACCAAAAAAAACTCTTCAGAAATATTTAATTGAGTTTTTAAAAAACTAATAGTTCTGAGATTTAATTCACATGCCATACAAATCATCATATAAATCATTATATAAATGCCATACAACTATACACTTAAATAAATGTAATTCAGTGGATTTTAGTATATTCACAGAGTTGTGCAAACATTTGTACAATAAATTTTAGAATAATTTCATCACCTTTCAAGAAAAACCCCAAGCCCATTAGCAGTCACTCCTCCCCACTCCAACCCTAGGCAATCATTAATTCTATTTTCTGTTTTTATAGACTTGCCTATTCTGGACATTTCACAAAAATGGGATCATAAAATATGTGGTCTTTCATAACTTGCTTCTTTCACTTAGTGTAATGTTTACAAAGTTCATCCATTTTGTAGCATGTCAGTATTTCATTCTTTTTTAATGGCTGAATAATATTTCATTGTACAGATGTACCACATTTTATTTATCTATTCATTAGTTGATGGTCATTTGGGCTGTTTCCATATTTGAGCTTTTATGAATAATGACACTATGAACATTCATGTGCAAGTTTTTGCGTGGACGTAGTTTTATTTTTAAGATTTTATTTATTTATTTATTTGTCAGAGAGAGAGAGAGCACAAGCAGGGAGAGTGGCAGGCAGAGCAGGCAGAGGGAGAAGCAGACTCCCCACTGAGCAAGGAGCCTGATGCAGGACTCGATCCCAGGACCCTGGGATCATGACCTGAGCTGAAGACAGATGCTTAACCATCTGAGCTACCGAGGCATCCCCGTGTGGACCTGTTTTAATTTCTCTTGGGCATATACCTAGGATTGGAATTGCTGGATCACATAGTAACATTATATTTATCCTTTGTGGAAACTGACCAACTATTTCCAACCAACTGTTTTCCAAAGAGGTCTCACCATTTTTAATTGTTACCAGCAGTGTATGAGGTTTTATTAAGGTTGAATTGAATCTGTTGGACAACTGGGGGAAGAACTGACCACTTTACAATATTGACACTACCAATTTATGAACATAGTATATCCCTATTTCTTTTTTTTTTAAAGTCTCTTTTCTGGGGTTCCTGGGTGGCTCAGTCCATTAAGCATCCAACTCTTGATCTCAGCTCAGGTCTCGATCTCAAGGTTGTGAGTTCAAGCCCCATGTTGGGCTCCACACTGGGTGTGGAGCCTACGTAAAATAATAAATAAATAAATAGTCTCTTTTTCTCTCCATAATACTCTGTAGAATTATAAACATATTTTGCCAGATTTTATTCCTAAATACTTAGGGTTTTTTTAATCTAAAAAATGCTATTGTCAATGAAATCTTTTTTCATTTTCTAATTGCTTATTGTCAAATTATAAAAATACAATTGGTTTTTGTGTATTGCTCTTGCTTCTAGTAACCTTGCTAAATTTATTCTTTCTTCTAGCATACCTATAGATTTTTAAAGATTCTCAACATACATAATCATGCCATCAACAAATGATCACAGGTTTCTTTTTTTCCTTTTCAAATCTTACATCTCATTTATTTTTCTTGCCTTATTGCAATGGCTAGGACTTCCCATAAAATTAAGTAGAAGTGGTGGTGGTGGACATCCTCATTTGTTCCAGTCTCAAAAAGATAGCTTCTAATACCTTACCATTAAGTGTGATATTTGTTATAGCTTTTTTTGTTTGATATCATCAGATTAAGAAAATTCCCTTCTATTCCTAGTTTGCTATGAAATTTTTATCATGAATAAATGTTGAATTTTTATGTTGAATGTTTTTTCGCATCTATTGAAATATGACTTTACTCCTTTATACTTTTAATGCAGGTAAATTACATAATGCGTTATCAAATGTAGAGGCAACCTCACATTCCCGTAATGAACTCAAATTTGTCATGATGTATTATCATCTTTTATATAACACTGGATTTGATTCCTATTATTTTGTTTGGAATTTATATCCATGTTTTAACAGATATTATTCTGTAGTTATTCTTTTGGTAATGTCCTAGTTGGGTTTTAATATCAATATTATGTCACCCTCATCCAAAAAGTTAGGCAGTTCTCTCTCTCTCTCTCTCTCCCTCTCTCTTCTCTCTCCCCTGTAAGAGTTTGTGTAAAACTGGTGTAATTTCTTTCTTTAGTGTTTGGAAAAATTCACCAGTGAAGCCAGCTGGACTTACAATTTTCATTGTAGGAAAATGTTTAATTACTGACAAATATCACTAATAGATACAGGACTATTCTTTATGTTGTCTTCTGTAAGATTGGTAAGTCATGTTTTTCAATTAATTTGCCCATTTCATCAAAATTTTCAAGCTTATTGGCATACAGTGATTAAAATATCCTCATAATATTTTAATTGTCTGTAAGATTTATAGTGATGACCTCTTACTCTTAATGTTGGTAATTGGTGCCCTTTATTTCTTTCATGATCATTCTTGGTCTTTATTGTTTCTCCCTTCTATTTTATTAGGTTTGTTTTGTTAGGGGGTTTATTTTGTTATTTTATTTTATTTATTTTTTGGCTATTATAAAAGTTTATTTAACAAAAAAGTTCAATATGAAAATGCACATGACCTGATTTTAATATTGTGGTAAAACAGGTACTATGGAGGGGACATGTGGAAGCAGTTGATTTCTTCTGATGAACACACCCATTGTTTATACTTGCTCCAAGGCTTCTAACATGATGATACTATTTCCTCATGTTACCACCATTCCAATATTGCTCTGTTGCCCACTAGTTGCCATCTGCACACATTCGTCTATCACAAGATTCATAAATGGATCGAACCCCCACAATATTCCTTGGACATGTCTGCCACCATTTAATTTCAATGATAATTTCTTGTCCATAAATTTTTTCAACTCAAGAGGGTGAGCTTTGCTCATGGTGTCTACTCGGCGAGCTCAAAGATGCCTCCAAACGGAATTTGTGGTGTCCCTCATGTTCCCCCAGGAGGCCCGGTGTCTATTTTGTTATTTTAAATGACTTCTCAGACTTTCTTCTTTTCTAATGTGTGTATGTATGTCCATAAATTTCCCTCTAAGAACTGTTTTAGCTACATCCCAAAGTTTTAATATACTTCATTATAATTTATTTAAAATATTTTCTGATATCAAGCATAATTTTTTCTTTGAGTAACAGGTTATTTAGAAGTGTATTGCTTAATGTTGAAACATTTGGAGATTTTCAAGTTATCCTTTTGCTACTGATTTCTAACCCAATTCCATGGTTGTCTGAGATCATACTCTGTATGATTTCCATTCTTTGACATTTTCCAAGACTTTCTTTGTGACCTAGTATAAGGTCAATTTTGGTAATTTTTCCATGCACATGAACCTGAAGTTATTGGCCACATTGATATATATATGTTATCTACCTATATGAATTTGTATGTATCACTGATACATATGTGTATATATATGTGTGTGTATATATATATATATCTCACTCATATTGGTTTAAGTTCTTTTTTTTTCCTTTAACTTTTCTATAATTGCTAAGGGAAGAAGTTTCCCTCTATTTCTAGTTTGCTGAGAGTATTTATCACAAATGGGTTGGATTTTGTCAAATGTTTTTTCTGCATCTATTGATTATGTGATTTTTATTCTTTAGCTCATTGATATTATGGATTACATTAATTGATTTTCAAATGTTCAACCAGCCTTGCATACTTGGGATAAATCCCACTTGGTTGTGATACATAATTCTTTTTATATATTATTGGATTTGATTTTGATTTGATTTGATTTGATTTATTATTGGATTTATTTTGTTGAGAATTTTTGCATCTGTGTACATGAGAGGTGTTGGTCTCTAGATTTCTTTACTTGTACTGTCTTTGGTTTTGCTATTAGGATAATTTAGCTGGCCTCATGGAATGAGATAGAAAATAATCCATCTGCTTCTATCTTCTGGAAGAGATTGTAGAGAACGGGTATAATTTCTTCTGTAAATTCTTGGTAGAATTCACCAGGGACCCCATCTGGGCCTGGTGCTTTCTGTTTGGGAAGGTTATGAATTATACGCCCATTCAAATTGTCTATTTTTCCTTGTGTGAGTTTTGGCAAATTGTGTCTTTCAAGAAATTGGTCCATTTCATCTAGGTTGTCAGATTTGTGGGCATAGAGTTTTTCATCATATTCCTTTATTATTCTTTTAATGTACACAAGATATTTCACAATGGTTTCTTTCTTCTCCTTCGTGGAAACATTAGGGGATTTTTCTCTGATTGAACCTTTTTGGAGCTCTTGGAAGTAAAATTCACAGAAGTTTCCTGTATATAGGTTCCTCTATACCTGGATCCCTCTGAAATTTTTAACTTTTCAGGCTTTCCACACTGAGCCTCTTGAAATTCATCAGTTATAGCTCAGGTTTTCCCACCTTGGCACTGGTCCCTGCATAGATTTCTGCTCCGGTAGGTTGTGATTCTCAGTATCGGCCTATCTGTCTATCCAGTATTGGAACAGGAGTTTGCCCCGTCATGGATCTGAGACAAACTGTTGATTTTTTCAGTTTGTTCAGCTTTTTAGTTGTTTTTTGGATGGGATTATGACTTCCAAGCTTCTCACATGCCAGATGAGAATCATCTTTATCTTTTAAAGATATTTTCAATTGTTTGCCAGTTATTTTGCAGTGCTTCAAATATGTGATTTCATTGTTTTCTCATTTCCATCATTTTTGTGGAAATATTAGATGTCAGTCTTATGTCTTAAAAATAGCATATAGTTGGGGCTTGATTTTTAAAGATCCAATCTGATAATCTGTCTTGGAGTATTTAGATCATTTACTGTGATGTAATGATCAGTTGGGTCTAAATCTACCATGTTGTTATATTTTTTCTTTTTTAAAAATTTTATTTAAATTCAATTAATTAATATATAATGTATTATTAGTTTCAGATGTAGAGTTCAGTGATTCATCAGCTGCAAATAACACCCAGTGCTCATTACATCACATGACCCCCTTAATGCCCATCATCCAGTTAGCCCATCTCCCCACCCACCTCCCCTCCAGTAACCCTCTGTTTGTTTCCTATAGTTAAGAATTTCTTATGGTTTGTCTCCCTCTCTGAGTTCATCTTATTTTATTTTTCCCTCCCTTCCCCTATGATCCTCTGTTTTGTTTCTTAAATTCCACATAGGAGTGAGAGCATATGATAATTGTCTTTCTCTGACGACTTATTTCACTTAGCATAATCCCCTCCAGTTCCATCCATTGTTATTTGTTTTGAGTCCCATGTATTCTTTATTTCTTTTCTCTTCTTTTCTTGCCTTTTTAAAAATTAATTGATTATTTAAAAATATTCTTTTGATCTTTACAAATGCCTTAATATCTATATTGCTTTTAAATATTTTTAGTGGTTGTTTTAGGGCAAAGGGAGCATATGATCCATGGACTGTTTTTTATGGCCCGTGGAATAATTCTTTTTAATAACAAACTTTATTTTTTAGAACAGTTTTAGATGTTTAGAAAATTGTGAAGAAAGTATGGAGTTTCCATATATCCTGTGCTCAGTCTCCTCTATTATTAGCATCTTATGTTATAGTATGGTCCATTTGTTACAATTAATGAACAATACTGATGCATTATTATTAACTAAGGTCCATGCTTTATTCAGATTTTCTTAGTTTTTAAAAACTGTGATAAAATAAGGGGCGCCTGGGTGGTTCAGTTGGTTAAGTGTCTGACTCTTGATTTTTGCTCAGGTCGTGATCTCTGAGTTGTGGGATTGAGCCCCACATAGGGCTCCACACTCAGTGCAGAGTCTACTTGGGATTCTCTCTCTCCTCCCTCTGCTCCTCCCCCCGCTTGTACACTCTCTCTTTCTCTCTCTAAAATAAATAAATAATAAAACCTAAAAAAATTGTAATAAAATACACATAAGAAAATTTACCATGTTGGCCATTTTTAAGTGTTCAGTTCAGTAGTGCTAAGTATATTCACATCATTGTGCAACAAATCTCCAGAAGTCTTTTCATCTTGCAAAACTGAAACTCTATACCCATTAAACATCTCTCCATTTTTCCCTCTTCCATTCCCTAGCAATCACCATTTTATTTTCTATGTGTATGAATTTGACTACTCTAGATAGCTTATATAAGTGGAACCACATAGTATCTATCTTTTCATGACCAGTTTATTTCACTTAGCCTAATGTCCTCCAGGTTCATCCATGTTGTAGCTGTGTCAGAATTTCCTTCCTTTTTAAGCTAGATTAATATCCCATTGTATGTATATTCCACATTTTGTTTACCCACTCATCCATCAGTGATTACTTGGGAGATTTCCTTAGTTTTTACCTAATGTCTTTTTGTCAGTCCAGAATCCAATCCCGGATGCCACACTACATTTAATCATCATGTTTTCTCAGGCTCCTCTGGGCGGTGACAATTTCTCAGACTTTCCTTTTTCTTTTTTCTCTTCATTCTTTCTCTTTTTTCTTTTTCATTCATTCATTTTTTTTATAACTTGGACAATATTGAAGAGTACTGGTCAGATATTTTGTATAATATTCTTTTATTTGGATTTGTCTGATGTTTTTCTCATGCTTTGACTAGGGTTGTGGTTTTTTTTAAGGAAGACCACACAGGTGAAGTGTCATTTTATTTATTTTTTTAAAAAGATTGTATTTATTTATTTGAGAGAGAGAGAGAGAATGAGAGAGAGCACAAGAGGAGGGAAGGTCAGAGGGAGAAGCAGGCTCCCTGCTGAGCAGGGAGCCTGATGTGGGACTCGATCCTAGGACTCTAGGATCATGACTTGAGCCGAAGGCAGTTGCTTAGCCAATTGAGCCACCCAGGCACCCCTGAAGTGTCATTTAATCACATCACATCAAGAGTACATACTATCAACATGACTTATCATTGTTTAGATGCGTCTTGATCATCTGGCTGAGGTAGTATTTGTCAGGATTCTCTAACATTACCCTTTCATCCCTTTCCATATTGTACTGTTTGGAGGGAAGTCACCATGCCTAGCCCACATGTAAAGAGTGGAGAGTTATGATCACCTTAAGAACAGAGTATCTACATAAATTATCTGGGGTTCTTCTGCCTGGGCAGTTTGTTAAGAATAGTTTTTACATTTTTCAAAGGTTGAAAAATTCAAAAGAAGAATAATATTTTATGATATATGAAAATTGTTTGAAATTCAGACTTCAGAGTCCACAAGTAAAGTTTTATTGGAACACAACTCTGCTCACTCATTTACATATAGTCTATGGCTGCTTTTATATGACAACTGTAGAGTTGATTAGTTGCAACAGAGATTGTATGGCCTCTGACATCTAAGATATTCACTATTTGGCCCTTTACAGGAAAATTTTGCCAACACTTGATCTAAGGTTTATAATATGGATCTTTAACTTATAACAGTTTTCCTTCAAATAACGTTATATCATGTTGTATAAAAGTTAGAAACTTAAAATAGTATAGTCCCATTTTCCCCTCTAACACTTTGTGTCGTTGTTATACATTTCATTTCTACATGTTATAAACCCTACAATACATTTTATTCTTTTTTTAAATAGTCAATTGTCTATTAAACAAATTTTTAAGTGTGAAAAATATATTTTATATTTAACCACATATTTTCCATTTCAGATTCTATTTATTCCTTTGTGTAGATCCAAATTTCCATCTGGCATCCTGTTCCTTCTGCCTATAAAACTTTGTTATAGTGCAGGCTGACTAATGATAAATTCCTTCACTTTTGTATGTGTGTGGAAAAGTTTTTATTTCACCTTCCTTTTTAAGATATTTTCACTAAGCTTAGAAATTAAGTTGATAGTAGCTTTTTTACTCACAACTTAAAAACTTATAGTCTACTGTCTTCTGGCTTGTGTAGTCTCTGACAATAAGGCTGTGATAATTTTATCTCTCTGTATGTAATGTCCTTTGTCTGCTCTTGTTTCTTTTAAGATTTTCTCATTATCACAGACTTTCAGCAACTTGATTATAATGGACCTCACTATCATTTTGTGGTGAGTGCTGAGATTCTTGGATCTTTGTTTCTAGTTTTTGTCAGATTTGGAAAATTTGGGGTCACTATTTTTCCATTTTCCCCTCTCTTTCAGGACTTCCACTATAAGTATGTTAGAGCACTTGATAGCCTCTCATAAGTCACTGGTTCTCTTATGTTTTCCGTGTGCTTCTTTTTTTCTCTCTCTGTGCTTCCTTTCAGAAACATTCCACTGATATGTCATCGTATGGCTCCAAGTCTACTGATCTCTTCTTCTGCAATGTCTCATATGCTGTTAATCCCATCTGTTCAAACTATATTCAAAACACATTTAGATTGTGTATGTTTCATCTCTTCAATTTGTCAGTCTTAGGGTTGTTTCCTTGAAGTAATGTGCCTCTTAAGATTTATCTCTGTTTTTAATTTTTAGCAAGTTAGCTACAAATGTGCTTGAGTATGGTTTCTTTGTAATTACCTTATTTAGTTTGATTCTTATGTCAAGTATAGAGTATTTTTAGCTAGTATATTTTGGCCAGTAATATTATTTCTACCCCATTATCTCTCTCTTCTCCTTTTTGGGTACTCCAGAAACATATGTTAGAACTTTTATTGTGTTGCATATAACATTAGTGTTATTTTCTGTGTTCTCCATCTTTTTATTTTCTGTCTGTGCTTCAGTCTAGGTATTTCCTACTGAACTCTCTTCCAGCTCACCAATTCTCTCTTTTGCTCCATCTACAATGCCTTTAGATCTGTGTAATAAATTCTTAATTTTAGTTATTGTATTTTTTCCATTCTAAGATTCCATTTGATTCTTTATTGTTCATTAATCCCAATTCTTTTATGAAACCCTACAGCTTTTTATCCATTTTGTTACACAGTATAATCTTATTTTAAAAATGTGTCTTATGAAAATAGCCAAATTTGAGCATCAGAAGACCTTCCAGTCTACCGAATGCATGATCTCTGGAGTTCTGAGAAGCAAATATATAAAGGAATTTAAAACAATAAGGCTTATGTCTGTGGGGTGTGAGTGTGTTTGTAAAGATGACAGTGGATAACTGAGGACTTGCTGATGGTTGAATGAGAATTGTGGGGGAATGTGTGTATATAAAAGGCTAATCAGTTCTGAGCAATGATGAAAGGTTTTACTACTGACCTTTGTAACTGTGAAGGTTTCTACATTGATGTGAGCTCAGAATTGAAAAACAACAACAACAACAACAACAAACAAACTGCGTCTGGTAACTCCACTATCTGGATCTCCTGTGAGGTTGTATTTTCTATGATCTGTTTTTCTCTTAGATTTCAGGCATTAGTCCAGTTTCTTCACATACGTGATCATTGATTTTATTTAATTTGAAGCAATCTCAAATTTATAGAATGGTCCCTGATATAGTACAAAAAAAACTATTTCCCTGACTCATCTGGGAGTAAGTAGCCACCATCTCCCAAACACTTCAGTGTGTGATTCCTATGAAGAAGGACATTCTCCTGGATAACCACAATGCCATGATCAAAGTCAGGAAATTAACACGAACATTACTACCATCTAACCCACACCTCCCATTCACGTTTCACCAGTGATCCCAATAATGTCCTTGTAACAAAAGGATCTGGGACAGAATCACATGTTATATGTGGTTCTCAGATATCTCTAGTCTCCTTCAATATGGAATGGTGTTTCAGTCCCTCCTTAACTTCGATGACACTCTTGTAGATTATAGGTCCCCGTTGTTTTGTAGACCGTCTCTTAACTTGGACTTGTCCAATGTTTCCTCATGATTAAATTCAGGTTGAGCATTTCATGTAGGAATGTCGCAGAAATGATACTATATCTCTCTCCCATTGCACCCTATTGGGTAGTGCATGATTGTCATTTGTCCCATTACTGCGATGTTCACTTTGACTACTTGATTAAGTTGGTGTCTGCCAGCCTTCTCCACTGTAAAGTTACCCTTTTCCCTTTACAATTGATAAATATTTTGTAGGAAAGTACTTTGAGAATGTGTAAATATCTCATTCCTCAACAGACTTCCCATGTATTCATTTATTTATATCAGTATGGAGTCATGGATTCCCATTTTATTCAATAAGTTAGAATCTATTAATATCATTAATTATTCTGATGCTCAAAAGAACCAGATCCAGCCAATGAAAGTCCTTTCCAGCTGGCTTCTGTACTCTTTTGACATGTCTCCATCATTCTTTGAGTACTTATTTTTAGAAGAGCTTTATTGAGTATAATTCACATACTGTACAATTCAGTGGTTTTTAGTACATTCACAGATGTGTGCCGCCATCACCACCATCAATTTTAGAACAGTTTCATTGTCTCAAAAGTAAACCTTGTAATCTTTAGCTATCTTCCTTGTAGGCTCTTGTCCCCACTTCAGCCCTAGGCAACCACTAATCTACTTTCTGTCTCTATACATCTCCCTATTCTGGACTTTCCTGTGAATGGAATCATACAATATGTGGTGTTTTGTGACTGGCTTTTTTTCACTTAGCATAATGTTTTCAAGGCTCACCCAAGGTGTAGCATGTATAATTATTCTATTCCTCTTTATGGCTGAATAATACTCCATTGTTTGGATATACCATGTTTTGTTTGTTTTCATCAGTTGTTGGGCATCTGAGCTGTTCCCACCTTTTGACTATTATGAACAGTGTTGCTGTGAACATTCCTGCACAAGTCCTTGTGTGGACATGTGGTTTTATTTCTCTTGGATATGCTTAGAAATGGAATTGCTGGGTCATATGGTAACTCTATTTAATCATTTCTGAGTACTTCTTTATTTTCTGGCACGAGATGATTCAGGCTTGTCTTGTACTTTCCTTGCCCCGGCCCTGTAATCAGCCATTTCCTGAAAGGAGTCCTGGTTTCTTCTGGTGGACCGTGGTATTTAGAAACCAAGACTTGAGCATAGCATAATGTATAGAGTTGTCGAATCACTGTGCTGTACACCTGAAACTAATGTTAACTTTGTGTGTCAACTATACTTCAGTTAAAAAAAAAGGAAAGAAATTAAGACTCGGCTGCTAGCTATGCTCCTTATTATTTTTTTTTAATTTTTTTATTGTTATGTTAATCACCATATATTACATCATTAGTTTTTGGTGCAGTGTTCCATGATTCATTGTTTGTTCATAACACCCAGTGCTCCATGCAGAACGTGCCCTCCTCAATACCCATCACCAGGCTAACCCATCCCCCTACCCCCCTCCCCTCTAGAACCCTCAGTTTGTTTTTCAGAGTCCATCATCTCTCATGGTTCGTCTCCCCCTCTGACATACTCCCCTTTTCTTCCTCTCCTGTTATCTTCTTCTTTTTCTTTTTTCTTAAAATATGTTGTGTTATTTGTTTCAGAAGTACAGATCTGTGATTCAACAGTCTTGCACAATTCACGGCGCTCACCGTAGCACATACCCTCCCCAATGTCTATCACCCAGCCACCCCATCCCTCCCACCCCCAACCACTCCAGTAACACTCAGTTTCTTTCCTGAGATTAAGAATTCCTCATATCAGTGAGGTCATGTGATACATGTCTTTCTCTGATTGACTTATTTCACTCTATGCTCCTTATTATTAAGATGTCACTGCTCCCAAGCCCTCTCAGTGGGTGAAGCTAGGGAATATATGCATGTATATACGTAAAGATACATGCATTGACACATACACAAAACATAAACACCTATATACACTTACATCATTCTACACTACATCGTAGGGTTCATTCTAGTTTTCTCCCTTCCTATATTTCTAACATCCTTTGCCAACATTGAGAAACCTGGTTCATTCCCTCAATAGATTTCCTTATTGGATTGGCCCACTATGGGTAACCAATGGCCCATTGCCCCTGCTCCTTATGTGGACCCCTCCCGAGCCCTCCTGGGCTCCAACACTCTGCCCCAGGCCACCACCAGCACCCTCTCCCCGACATGGACGTGATCTTCACCTCAACAGGCTCTGACATCCCACACCCTTTGGATGCCCTGCCCACCCCCCTTTTCAAGGATGCCCTTCTCATCCCCTGTGGACACCCCTTCTCTGTGCTTGGCCACTACCTTGGTCAAATGCCCCTTCAGGGTCCAACCAATCTCCCTCACAGAGCTGGTCCCCACGTGGATATCTTCCTTATCTTGTTTGGGCTTTAACATCTCACTCCAGGTTGCCTTCCTCCTTGGATGCCTTCCTTTTTCTGCTTGAGCTCTGACATTTGGGTGAGGCTATCTGCTTGCATGACTGGGCTTTGACTCTCTTCTTTCTCTCTCTCTCTCTTTCTCTCTTTCTCTCTCTCTCTCTCTCTTTCTGTCTCTCTCTCTCTCTTTCTCTCTCTCTCTTTCTCTCTCTCTCTCTCTCTCTTTCTCTCTCTCTCTCTCTCTCCCCCCTGCCTCACTGCTGGTCCTGCTCTGGCTGTCCCCACAAGCAGAGAAGCCCTCCTTACTTCACCTGAGCTCCAAAACCATTGTTGGACCACTGCATTCCCCATCCCCACTCCCACCCCCAGGGACATCTACCTTGCTTGGCCTATCTAAAGTCTTCTGGACAGAATTGTTCTTGAAGGGAAGGGAGCCGAAGGGAAGAGGAAGAGAAAGAGGAGAGCAGGGAGAAGTAGGAGGAGGAAGAAGACAGCCTCCTGGCAGTCTTTTATCGAGAGGTGGACGTTGTGTGTGACAGGTTGTAGAGGCTCCGGCTGATGTCATCTTCTTCCACAGAGAACTTCATTTCCTTTTGCAGACAGAATCCCTTCCAGGTTCCCAAAGGTAAGCCAGATGGGAGCAGGTTGAGGAGTGAGCTCACTGGCCACCGAGACAGCCCTTAGAAGAAGTGTGCTGACAAGGGAGGAGAGGGCCAGAAGGTGATGCGGGGCTTCAGGAGCGCAGGGTGGTGAGGGACACTACCCTGTGTCTGTGGGCAGATGGGAAGGAGGCCCGTCCAGTGGGAGATGTGGGCAGCACCCGGAGAATCAGGGAGGGGAGTGGGGGCAGGAGTGCGGGGCCCTGAGCCCCTGGCAGGCTTTGGCCAGGAGAGGGGACCACCTCATAGGGTGAGGAGAGGAAAGGCTCAGGCCTGCCAGGTGTCCACGACTTTGGCTGGGACCTTGCCTGCATCTCTGTGCATCTCTGTGCGGCTGCTGTTTCCTGGAGTGGCTGAGGTGAGCTCACTGCAGAGAAGGGTAGCCCAGGGTGGGGGAAGGAGGGAGAGGGAACAGGATGCAGTGGGGGGAGAGCGACTCAGTGAGGGGGGTGTCAGGGAGGGAGGGGAGCTTGGGGGCAGGAGGGAGCTCAATGAGGGGAAGAGCCTGGGGGAGGTTATTAATTGGAAGGGGGGCTTGGAGGTCCCATCTCTTTGTCTAGACAGGGAGCACCTGAGAGCAGTAACTGTCCCTTCCCCTCTGATGCTTGTCTCAACGTAGAGCCTCAGAGTGGGAAGTGAAGAGGTGGCCTCTTTTCTCATTCTCTTCCAGGGCGGGGGGCGGGGGGCGGTCAGTGAGAGTGTGAGCCCGACTTTCTGCCTCATGGTGGGTGTGGGGAAGTGAGGGTCCCTCCCCACCTCTCCCCTCCCCTCCTCAGTTAGGCCTTTGGCCCCAGGATCCTGGAGCAGCCCAGTGTCCTGGGTGGGGAGATAGGAGTGGCGGTTGGGAGGGGGCTGGGGGCTTTCTCTCGGCCTCCCTCCATCCCCCACGGGTCAGGCAGGGGGACCAGGCTGGATTTGTTTCCCATTTTGCTCTTGGCTCTTCTGGTGGAAAAATCGAAGCACTCCCCTTGGTACAGCTGAGGCGGAGAGGAGAAGGCTAGAGCGTGGCTGGGACATTGAGGGGCAGGCGGGGCCTGGCTGGGAGACACTGCCCCCCTTCTCAGCCCCCTTGTTCTACGTGGCTCTCCAGGCCCAGGCTTCAGTCCTACAAGGCTGAGGTGGAGGGGGCGGGGCCTGGGAAGAGGCCAGCCCTGGCTTGGGTTCAGCCTCAGGCCCATGGCACCCTCTTCCCAGGCTTATCGCCAAAACAGCCTCCAAAGGGTGACTTAAAGTCCCCTTGGGGTCCTAGAAGGAACCACTGGGAAGCTGCAGCAAGAGGGCGCCTGGTCAGGATAGTCCAGGGCTTTTTCCTAAGGGGGAGGCAAGCTGTGTGCTCACAGGGTCCCCCAGGCAGCCCCTGGGCATGTCTGGACACCTGGAGACTTGGGAAGCCTTTCTGTCCATGAGCCATGTCACCTCCACGACCACGCCAAGCAGCATTAGTCATCCCCATTTTATAGGGGAGGAAACGGAGGCTCTAGAAAGTCAAGGTTTGCAGGGCCTTGAATGGGCAGAGTCAGGATTGTGTCTGGCTCATTGGATGGTGTTCTTTCCCCAGCACTGGAAACCCTGGAAAGCCTTCCTCCCCGGGGCCCAGAGCCCCCTGAACAGCTCTTGGTGGGCTGCCCCGTGGGGGAAAGAACCTGCGGGAAGCCACGAGGTGCTTTGGGCCGCGCCCCAGCCTCCGCGCAGCCTCGCAGTCTCTCCCACTGACCCCAGCGCCTTATCTGGCAGAGAGGAGCCTGGGGAGATCTCCCACCCTCCTCTTGTGGAGCTAGTGCCACCCCCACTCCCCACTCCATTTTTCCAGTCACCCCAGTCCCTCACCCAGGCCCCCTCTCCAGCCTGATGGAAAGAGGAGCCCAGAGAGGAGCCCAACCACTTTCCCTCTGGAATCTGCTGCCTCGGCTTTCGGCTTTCGGATGGAGAAACCATCTGGAGTGTATTACGGGTGGTAGAGAAAGCCGAGAGCAGGAAAATGTGAGTTGGCCCCCGAGGCTCCCGTCTACAGGAAGAAGGGGCTCAGTGCTCTTCAGAGGATGGGCCAGCAGCTTCCCCGCTTCCCCAGTCCCTGGAGGGGGCAGATGAGATGGGCCCAGGAGAGGATGGCCTGCGGAAGACAGTGCCTGGGCCTCTGGACACCAACCTGCTTATCTTACCTACCTTCCCATTTCACAGATGAAACTGAGGTCCAGAGAGGGATAGTAACTTCCCCAGGATCACACAGCAAGTCATGAGGAATAAGGTGGGAGGGAGAGCCCGTCCATATCTATTTACATGTCAAGAGATTGGACATCCCCAGAGTTGGGGTGGGGGGCAAAAGTTGGAACAAGGAGGGGGGCAGGCTAGAGGCTGGAGGATTTTTCTCTCCCTCAGTTGCAAATGAGTGAAGTGAAGGGGCAAAGGCCAATGAAAACAGGAAGGAATATCCTTCACTCTTTCAGGGTCTCCACTCCTTGCCTCCCAGTCCCACTCCTGCCCTACTTGCCGCCCTCCCCTGTGCCTGGTGGGTCCTGGGGGTGAGGGTCCTCCAGGCTCTTCCTCGGGGCCCCAGGAGCCCTCCCCTGCATGGGCCCCAGCTCCAGACGTGGCAGGGCCCGCAGGAGTGAGGTTTCTCAGCTCCCCCCAAGTGCTGCGCTGGCGGCTCCCGAAATAAAAATCAAATGTGGGCTTGGCAGAGGGAGCGGGGCGGGAGGGCCGGCAGCGAGTGGCGGCAGAGCTGGGCTTCATTCTTTCCATTGTAACTTCACCTCCTAACCTCTGGCATTTTAATTATTCTCCTACCCGCTCGCTCTCTTCTGCCTGGGCCAGAGGGTGAGCTCACCCTTTCCTCCAGCCGGCGAGAGGGCGGCCGCTGCCTGGACCCCCAGCCCCCAGCCTGCTCCCCGGAAGCTGGGGTGGGGGGCAGGCCAGGGGCACGGGCTTACATGCGCCCTTCTGCTTCTGCCGGTCCTGAGGTGGCCTGGAGAGGGCCAGCCTGGCACCCAAGGTTCCATGTGTGAATCACTGGGTCTTCACACCCACTGCTCCACTGAATGGTGGCCACGGTCTTCAGCCAACGCATGATCGGCCCACCGCCCACTGTGTGAAAGCTGCAGACATGCTCAGTGCGTGCAGAGCAGGGCTTAGGACCCAGGCTGCAGCTCCTGGTCTGCACTCTTGCCAAACCCACACAGAGGGCAAGAACAGCTCAGGCCTGATCATTTGCCTCATCTCCCCAGAGTGTCCATTTCCCCCGGCAATGGTAAGTGATTTAAAGCATTATTTTCATATTAAAACATACAAGAACATCGTATAGGGTAGGGAGTAAAATGGCCCCTGAATTTTTCTACAAGTTCTCAGAAAAGATCTCCACTTGGGACTGTCCACGACGCCTGGGAGCAGCATCTCCCCCCACCCCGGGACCTGGTCTCAAAATAGGAGGAGACACTGGGCATATCTGTGTGTGGCCAGTTTGTTCGGACTCCACGCTGAAGATGCTGCTGGGTGAGGTGGGCAGCCTCGGCCCATCCTGGGCAGCAGAGGCCTAGAGCGGGAGCCCTCTGCTGAGTCTCATGTCTCCCCAGGAGGTCCGTTTCCACAGGACAAGCAGCACAGTCCCAGGGCAGCCTCCCCTTGGACTCCAGGGCCAGCACCCCAACCAAGGCCTCCTGCTGGTCGCCAGGCCCTGGGAGCTCCCCCACCCCACCGCCTCATGGCCCCGCTCTGGGAGGAAGCCCTCTGTCTTCGTCCTTCTTGCCCTGTCAGCCTCCCCCGAATGAATGTCCCACTGACAAGCAATTCCTGGGCCTCCACAAGCCTGTGCCCAGCCTTGTCGTGGGCAGTGATGGTCTCTGCCCCAGGAGAGCTTCCAGAAGCAAGGAGTGAAGTGCAGTGCCATGCACTCAATGCAGTGTGTTGGGAGCGGGGGAGCTCCACGCTGCAGCAGCCCCTGGGAGAGAAGTCCTGACCTGAGCTCGGGGAGCAGAGCATCAGGAAAGACTTCCCAGATTGGAGCCCTGAGGGGGAGCGTGGCTGGCCTCGGAAGCAGCCCCTGCAAGGGCGCAGGATGAGAGAGAACCCAGTACAGAAGCTGCAGGTGTAGAGGCTGCAGGCGGAAGGCGGGGGCGGGGGGAGGGTGCAGGGCAGGGGAGGAGGGAGATGCAGGAGTGCTTAGGGTGGCGGGGGGTCAGATGACATGATCAAATGTGCATTCCAGGAAGATTTTAGGAGGACTGGCTGAAAAGTGATTGGAATGGAGGAGAGACGGTCCCTAGGAGGCTGCCAGCAGAGGGCCAGGTGGGAGGTGACAGCGGCCAGGCCCAGGCCGGTGGCGGCAAGGTGGAAAGAGGAAGCCAGATTGATGGAGATTTAGGAGACATAAGTCACAGGACTTGGTGACAGATGGGCAGAGGGATAAGGGCTGGCTCCTGGCTTTCTGGTTTGAACATCTGGCTGGGCGGTTTTCTGCCCAACGCGGGGACTTGGATACACCTGCACAGCATCCAAGTGGGGCTGCCCACCAGGCAGGCTGGAGGTGTGAAGGGCCCCTGGAGAGTGCAGAGAGGAGGCCAGGCCCAAGCCCAAGGGAAGAGAGAGAAGACGGAGTCTGCTGAGGAGCTGGAGAAGGAGTAGCCAGAGAGGGAGGCGGGAAACCAGGAGAGGAGAGGGCCCCCAAAGTCCTGAAAGGAGGAGGTCTTCTTAAAGGCCAACAATGTCAACGGCCACAGAGGTAAAGCAGGCTGAAGCCCAAGAAGGGACACGTGGTCTAGGGACCAAGAAGCTTTTGCCCTTTTCAGAGCCTTGGTCATACCTTCTCCCTGACCCCAGCCTCCCCAACTCTCTGTTTCCAGATCCCCCATCCTCTCCGTCACCCAGCCTACCCCACCCTTCAATGCCCCTCACTCTTCCCCAGGTGCCCTCTTCCACCTCACTCCTTCTCTCTGACCCAAGGCTCCACATCTTTCTAAGAGGAACTCCATGCCCCTCCTTCCCCACTTGGGTCATGGCTGCCATCCCTGGTTCCTGAAATCACCCACCACCACCACCACCAATAATAACAGTATACACCATCACGTACACCTCTCACCAGAGAATCACCCAGATCCAGAAGCTGGGCCGGAGGGGAGCACACACCCCACCTCTGGCCTCCTGGGTGTCCTAGATTAAATCCTGGTGGGCTGCCAGGCTCCAGGACAGCTCCAGGCCAGCCTGGCCCCCAGGGACGTCTGGCCTAAAGGAGAGAGAAGGGATAACCCCAGCGGGCCCATGCAGACTGAGAGGTGAGGCGCAGAGCACAAGCTATGGGGGTTTGGATCCAGCGGAGGAACCCTAGCAGACTTCACAGAAAAGGTGACTGACTCTGCCCGGGTCCTGAAAGGACTAGCATGATTTGATCAAGTGGCCATGGCAGCAAAAGGAACCACAGGAGGAGGGAGGCTGAGAAAGGGCGCGCACGTGGAAAGGGGCCCACGTTTGCACGGCAGCCCGTAGCTCAGGGTGACTGCTGGCCCCAAAGAGGAGGCAGGAGGCTGCGAGGTGAAGGGGCCAGAGCACAGGGGTGGGGGTACCAAGGGAGACCTCCGACCGTGCCCACCGCTGCCTCTTGACCTGGGGCTCTCTGAACTGGCGCTGTCTCCCTTCTCACCCATCCCTCCATCCATTCGGGAAATAGTTGTTGTGCTCCTACGCAGTGCCAGGCAAGTACTGAAGACCCTGGGAGGGCCAGAATAAAGTCCCCGCCGTCCCAGAGTTTAAGTTCCAGGACGAGACCCAGACTCTAAAGCCATAAACAAATACAGACTAAAAATGAAGATCATGATAGGGGCTGCAAAGACAATAATGACGGGCCACTGAGAGTTGAGCCTGTGACCCAGGGCTCCGTGCGGGCAGAGCCTGTGTCTCCTCCATCACATCGGGAGCCCCGCACCCCTGAGGAAGGACAGAGAAGGGAGGATCAGGGAGCAGGAGCTGAGCCGGCAGAGAGCCGGCAGAGAGCCTCCAGGGGAACGACTGCTTCCCCAGCCCCACGATCCCCCAGCAGGGCCCTCTCCGGCAGGCAGCACTCACGTGCTAGCTGCTGCCATCACCCCTTCCTTCTTCCTTCAGCTGCCCTGCGCTAGGTGCCTGGTGGCTCGAGGAGGGCTGAGACCCACGGGCCCGAGCCCTGGCTAGCAGGTGCAGGGGGTCCAGGGAGGGCTCCGCAGGCGGACCCAGGATCCGAGGGTGGCGGCAATCTTGGAAAGGGGCCCCCGTTCCCAGACAGGCCTGAGGGGGAAGGCTTCTCTCCCCACCTCCCCTCTAAGCCCCCACCCCATTAAACCCTTAAATTAACCTCAGCCCCACCCAAGCTGGAGAGAGTGCCCCAAAATAAATCTTAAATTACATGCTGCCTGGGGGCAACCACAACTCTCCTTCTTCACTCTCCAGCAAGTAGATCCACCCTGCCCAATGCTGGGGAGCCTCCCCCCAAAATGGCTATTTATACAGCTCCCTTCTTTGCTGTCTGGCCCTGCTGTCCTTGGGTGGGTGAGGCCCAAGCAGGCTACACAGCTCTCCCAGGAGGTTGAAGTGGGTGGGGAAGGCTGTGAGACTCCCCAGGGTCTCACCGGGCATGGGGATATCATTTATAGTCCCTGTCAGGATACTTTGGGGGTGCTGCTAACAATTACACCCAGGCAGGGACATAGATCTGGATCTTGGGCACACTGGGCATCTGGTCACCCAGGAATGGGGCCTAGACTGCACTCTCCCCGAATGCAGGTTTCTCAGGAATGAGAGAGAGAGAAAGAGAGAGAGAGAGAGAGAGGTGCCTTCACCGTCTGGTTTGCCAAATGAGCAGTTCTGAAGATGGGCAGCCCCTTCCCCCACCCCAACCTGGCAAGGGCAAGACTGCTATGGCTCCAAGGACCCCAAGCACAGGGGGATCCCGTGGGGGGGGGGGGGCTGGGCAAAGAAAGTGGGAAGCTGGACATGGTTATTTTGAGACCACAGGGCCAGGCCAAGGACCTCCCTGAAAAAGCCACCTTCCATTCTGGGAACCCAGCTCCGGATTGGAGCTGCGCCCCTCAAGGAGTACAGAGAAGGGAGGGAAGGGAAAAGGCAAGAGAAAAGGAACTCAAGAAGAAAGTGGGAGATAGGGAGAGATGTGCACACACAGAGGAACAGAAGGAAGGAAAGACACAGACCCAGAAACACCAAGGTGCGTGACAACACGGAGGCTGGGAGGACAGGGCGGGCCCCGGGAGCACCCGGCCTCTACTGCATGGCCCCTGTGGGCCTGGACGCCTGGCCCCTGCCCCCTGGGCCCCTCTGCCCTGCTCTCCAGGAGGGTGGGTGAAGGGCCTCCAAGCTGCCCCAGGAGGGAGACTCTCCTGCTGTTCCTCCCTGCCCCACCCCTGCCCTGGGTCCCCTCCCCTCCATCCCTACTGCCTGCCCCTCAAAGGGCTTCGTGGGGGCGAGGCTTCTCCTGCCTCTCCATTGCCCTGCAGGTGGGGGCAGCAGTGAGTTCCGAAGGTGGGACAGGTACAGAAGTGCCCCCTCTCACCCTTAGCCTCAGCCCCAGAGGAGGGGAGGGGATGGGTGCTGAATGAGGGGGCTGAGGGGGGTAAAGAAGTGGGGAGGCCAGGAGAACCCGCCCCAGAGGAGCTGGCTTGCAGGCCTGAGTCCCAGGAGGAGAGAGTGAGATGGCCCGGGGATCGGGCCGTGGGTATGGTATGGCTGTGTCGGGAGGATCAGGTACACATCCAAGTTCACACCTCACGCCTGTGATTTAGGGGACAGGGCTCGCCCACGGACTGAGAAGAGAGCAAACAGGACAGCATAAAAGGAGCGGGCCAGGGGGCCACCCCTGAGGGGATATTTGCACTCACAAATAAAGTGGGTGCCAAGAACTGTGCTGAGATCCTAGAGGAGCGGGTAGGCGAGGGAGGGGGTTGGGAATAGAAGATTCCACCAATGCTGCCTGCGAGGGGTGAGGACTCCCGCAGCGTGGTGGGTGCCGGTTACTACAGCCACCCCCCCCCACCCGCCTTATAGGGGCTAACATGTCGTCTCGCTATTAAACTTGATTATCCGGCCGCTCACCAGGCCCCCTTAACACCGACCTGCCCAGAGCACCCTGTTTACAGGGCCTGGGGCATCGGACCTGCCGTTCAGCTGGAGGAGGCAACCCAACCCTCAGCAGAGCCTGGAGCGGAGAGGCAGTGCCCAGACACTTAGTGCCCTGTTTACCCTGGCATGGGCAGCTGACACAGGTGGGGCTCTCCAGGCAGTGGCCAGAGGCACGGCCAGCGACCCACCTGGAGGCCAGAAAGGAGGCCAGCGCTGCGGAGCTGGGGAGGGGGGTGCAGGGAGGCACATCAGCACAGCGGCAAATCTGGGGCGCTAGCCCCCCCAAAGCTCAGCAGCCCCTCAGCGCTGCAAGAGATGGTCTCACTGGCCAGGGGGAGGGCCAGGGAGTGGGGAGGCCGGAGGAGGTGGAGGAAGCCCCAGGACTCTGGAACCCTGCTCCAGTGTGCCTGGACGCCTCTTGACTCCCCAGCTCCGAGGGACTGACCCACCACACCCAAAGGCACGTGGAGCTTCACTTAAGCACACACCGTCCCAGTCCCCCGCCCTGCCAGTCACCACACAGATACCATCTCCATTCTCTCTCCATCACACAGACCATAGAGACCAGGCCCCATAGCCCACCGCACTCGGCATGCACAGGATCTTCTAATACTCAGCTCACAAATACAGCTTACGGGTGTCAGACGCGTGATGCTCACCCCGATACCCCCTACCCCTCATAGAACCTACACTCCAGCAGCGAGATCACACACACACACACCTCCTCCCAGCACCACACCCCCAGATGAGCCAAGAGGGGTCTAACATTTCAGTCCTGAGCTTCTCCCTGCCTCTCCCCCATCTCTCTCCTTCCCCCCACCTCCTCTACCCACCCCCTCCCTACTGACTGCCCACCCCCGCCCTTCTGCCTCTGTCTCTGGGTCTCTGGGCGACCTCCTAGCTGGAGGTCTCTCCTCTCGCCATCTGCACACAGGTTGCACACCAGGCAGCTCCAGAGCCGGGTCTGGGGGCTCCAGAGGAAGGGGAGCAGGAACTGGCAGTTGCTGGGGGGGCCTCACTGCCCCCTGCTTGTCATCCCCCCCACCACCGCATGGACCGCCCACCCCTCCCCATTCCGGGCTGAGTCATCTCCACATCTGGAGCCTCAGCACATCTGGAAGCGCTGAAGCCTGTGCAGCCAGCTCCACGCGGACACCCCGCCCCCAAACTGCATTTCACTCCCACCCCTCACAGAAGCTGGGGTCCAGCCCCCCCATCCTCACCTGGGCCGGGCCTGATCACCTAGCAGGCAGGCAAGACCCCCCAGTGCCAGTCTCTGCAACGGGGACATGCACTGACCACCGGCTCTCTCCCAGGCGGCAGGCCCCTCGGCCCCTTGGTGCCCACCACACTGGGCAGGCAGGGCGGCGCTGGCCTTGGAGGAGGCCAGGCCCCAGGCTGGGGGAGGCAGGCGAGCCGGGCAGTGAGGAGGCAGTGGTTTGGCCCAGCAGGCAGAGGGAGTTTATCCTGGCTTGGGGCCCTGAAGCCAAACATCCTTCGCTAACCTCGGAGACACATCAAAGCCGGCCAGGAAGGGGCCCTTCAGTAGAGGAAACCTGCAGTCCTGGCGGCCTGACAGCCTGGCTCCGGGCATAGGACCACCCTGTCCCACTCAGCAGCCCAGGCTCAGCTGGGCCACAGCCGGCCCGGAGCCCCGGGGCCGAGGAGGACGACGCTCCTACCCCCTCTCCGCCTCCCCCAGTGCTGCAGACAGGCTGGGCATTGGCCCTGGGGAGGGGGGCACCACGGGCACCCGGGCTTAGCGTTGGCCCCTAGAACCGGGCTCCCTCCCAAACTTGCCCCTTCGCACCCAGCAGTCAGCACCAGCCACCAGACTCCTGGGGTGCCACAGCCTGGAGGAGGCGGGCGGCCTCCACTGTCGGGGCCCTGACTTCATCCCCCAGGCTCCCCTGTTCAGGGACGGGGCCTCTCCGTGTGGATGAGAGAGGATGGAGAGGGCAGGGGCCTTCGGCGTTGGGAGAAGAAGGGAAATAGCCGCCCAAGAGAAGTGGGAAGGCGAGAACTGGGCTGGAAGCCATGGGGCCTCTCTCCAGGGATGGCAGGGGCCGCAGGCGGAAGAGGGGCTGGGAGGCGCTAACAAGGGAGGGAGGAGGTGCTAACAGGGCCACTGGGGTGAGGGGGATCCTGGAGGCCACCCCGGAATGGCTGGCCTGGTGATAAGGCAGGGAGGGGGGCTACCACATCAGCAGGGGAGGCGGGGAGGTGTGCATACACGCGTGCACGTGCATGTTGTACACATAGGCAGACCCACTGCACGCGCCCACACATGGGTGCGCTCACACCACTGGGGCCAAGTCTGTCCTGGGCCGGGGGCCAGATGATGTGGCTCCTGAGAGGAACTAGGGTTTGCGGAAGAATGTGATCTCTGCCCACCTCGCTTCTCCCGCCCCTCTGCTCGCCCTCATTCTTTGCCTGACCCCTGGGTCCTTAAGAAGTGATCCACTTCAGGGGTGCCTCAAGCTGTGCCTTCTCTGCACTTCAGCCTGAGCCCCCAGACCCATGAGAGGCTCTCCCGACAATCCGCCCAGCCTGCAGAGGGGCTCCTCTTTCCCCTGGCCGCCGGAACTCCCAGCTTCTTTGGGACTGGGAAGTTCTTCGGAAGTCTGACTACAATCCCCCGTAACATCTGGATCTGACACAAAGGCACCCACAAACGGGGTGCAGGAGGGTCCTCTTTCAAGGGGTCAACTAGAGCAGAGCTAGAAAGTAGGAGATACTAGGGGATTCCCAACCTCTTTTTTTCCCTCTGGCTACAGTCAACACAAGGCTGGGGGTGGGAGTGGGGCTGCCGAGAAGGGGAGGGGCAGGGAAGCCTTGGGGAGAAGGAGCCCCAGAGAGAGGGGACCAGGGCTGGCAGGGGGTGGGGTGTCTCAAGACCTTCAGCCTGGTCTGGCCTCAGCCCCTCCCACCTGGGTCTCAGCGGCTCTGCTCCAGCTGCCAGCCCGCTAGATCACCCTCTCCCCCCCAGCCCCCCACCCCTGCCCCGACTCTCTCCCCACCTCTTGGAGGTGTTTCTCTCTCTCTCCACCCCTGGCTGTGCCCCGGAAACCTACACTTTGGAAGGATAATGGCTCCCAACTGCCGTTTTTTGTCTTCGCTAAGCCTCTGGGAAGGTGAGGGTTAGTGGAGCTCCTCCAGCCGCTCATTAGGATAATAAGCTCCCTGCAGCGTTAACTGTCAGGTGGCCCGCCTCCCTCCACCCTCCTGACCCACAGGTTGGTGGCTTAGATTTGGGATCAACTCTAGAAGTCACCTCCCCACTCTGTGCCCATCACCCCGAGAATGAGTGAGGGACTGGTGGACTTCAGTTTCCAAAGCAATGCTGGGAAGGAGGCTCAGATCCTGGTCCCATGGCCAAGAATTCCTGTTGGCAACCCAACGTGCCATCCTGCCTCCTCCTGGAAGGTGGACAGTGAGCCAAGCATTCCTTGCAGCTCGCCCCGTAGGAGTTGCTCGATCCCTAGGGAGACATCTTACTCACTTAGAGGGTATGTGTCCACTTGAGCGGGGGCGGGAAGCAGAAGAGATGGATTCCCCCAAAACACACAGCCGGTGGAGATGAGAAGCCCAGTGAGCCTGGGACAACCCCTTCCCCAAAATGAGAGCCCCCCCCACCAAGGATTTTGAGAATTCATTCCTTATCCCCTCAGAGAAATCTGGCCCCTGAACCTGGGAGGCCCCCAACCAGTTTCAATTCAGTGACAACAGAGTCAGTGTTTACTTGGAACAAAGCGTCATGGGGAAATGAAAGATGAATCAGAACTGGGCCAGCCCCCTCAGCCTGGTGGGAACACTAGAACATGTATACACATCTTCTAGGGAGAATGGCCCAGGGCCAGCCGAGAGGCCCAGAGGAAAGGCCTGGGTGTGAAGATCTGAATCCTGGAAGGCTTTCTGGAGGAGATGGTGTTTGAGCTGAGCCTTGAAGAATGTGTGAGAATGTCTTAGGTTTCAGGGAGGGGCCTGGGGGCAGGCATTCTAGGTGGGGACAACTGCCCACGCAGGGGAAGAAGGGCGAGCAGTGGGCCGCAGGGGGCTGCTGGGTGGCTGGCAGGACACAGAGAGCACCCACTGCAAGGCAGGTGGGGGAGCCACTGTGCAGGAAGGCGGTGACAGGGGAGACACCCGTGACAAGCACAGGCGTAGCCCGCCTGGGCTCTGAGCCCGAGGGAGAGGTGGGCACCCACCAGGAAGCCAACCGAGGCAGGGCTCAGCCGGCAGTGGGAGAGCAGAAGCGGGGGACAGACCGGGAACCGAGAGACTCGCTCAAATCTCTGGTCCCAGCACCACGGCCACAACCGGTCCCCTGTGGCTCTCTAGGAAGAGTGGTCAACGACACCAGGTCACTCTCTGAGGCAGGTCACTGGCCCTGCCCTCTCTTACCTGGCTCTTGGGTGGGGCCCAGACTCACTTCATGCACAGCAGAGGGGGCTGCACTGCAGTGACCTATCCAGAGAGAGGGTCTCAGACGGAAGCAAGGCCCTTCACTCCTGGGCACCTCACCCAGCCTCAACGTGAAATGCAGAGAAGGAGCTTTGGGCCCCTTTCCTCTGCTGGGAGTTAAACATTTATTGCTTGTTATGATTAAGCTAACATGTATTTACCATCACTGCATGCCAACACTGGGCAGTTTATGTCATCCTCACGATGACCCCCTGTGACAAAGGACGTGGTGTTCTCCACCCCCAACCCCCTCCACAGAGAGTCTAAGAGGCAGAGAGAGGGTGAGTTTCTTGACTAAGATCACACAGCGCACCGCAGTAAGGGACACGCTTAGCCAACACAACACTGTCCCTCCCTGTAGGCAGAGCGGGGCTGGAGCAGAACAGCATTCCTCGGACTTTGAAAAGAAAGATCCAGCCCCACGGCCATAAGTCATTATGGATATCAGTGTCCACCACAGTACAGGGGAGGGGCTGAGAGGCACAGAACTCGGCCTGGCTCTTCCGCTCACTCAGGACTGGGCAAGACTTCCCACCCCAACCCCCTGTGAGGAGTCCCTCCCTCCACCGCAGCAACCAGGCAGCTTTCTCCTCCAAGGCTGCCTGTGGGTGTGGGGTCTTGAGGCCTGCATGGCTCTGGTCCTGACTCAGCGCCAGCGTCCCCTGTGACTTGGCCTTCCCACCCCTCCAGGCCCCACTTGGCTTCTCCGAGAAGGGAGAAGTGGACCAGCTGACCTCCAGGACCCCTGCAGCTGGGCTCTCGTAGGATGCAGACAATCGGCTCGTTCTTCGTTCTTCAGTGACTGGGTGAACGGGGAGGCAGCTAGCGAGTATGAAGACATTCCGACTTCGCTGCTCTTGGGAAACCCCAGATGGAATTTGGCGCGGAATCTAGAGGGACCCACGGACTGCCTGAGGCCTCCGGGCCTCCCTTCCCGCGTGCCTAAGCACACACGTACGCGCATACACACACTTCCTTCCCGTGGCCGGATTGTCAAACTGAAGATGGTGTCCCTGTGCAGGAACTCCCTGCCTCCTGACAAGAATGTCCCCTGTCTCCTCGGCCTAGGGCCCCATTGTGCCCCCCACCCCGACCTCACCCATCAAGAATGCTGGGGCCCTGGGAGCCACGATGGATGTTGACAGTGAGGTTTGGTGTTCTTGGGCTGACTGAGCTGGGACCACCCAACTCCGGGTCCTTCACCCTGTCCCCAACTGCAGGAAGGTGCAGAGAAAGGCAGGCTGGTGTCATGAAAAAAAAAAACAACTGGGGACCAAGAGGCAGGTGCCAGGGGCCCTCTGGACTCTGCCCCATGAGCCTCCCTCTCCCACTGGGGAGATGTGGGAGAGGGCATGGAGTAGCTGTTCTCAAATGTCTGCGTCTATGACATTTTTAGGAACATAGGTAGGGTTGCCAGGTTTAACAAATAAAAATACATGACACCTAGTTACATTTGAATTCCAGATAAGCAACACATAAATTTTAGTATAAGTATGTTCCAAATATTGCATGGGACCATTTAGTATATTCATACTAAAACATTATTCAGTTTATCTGAAACTCCAGTCTAACTGGGCATCCTGTATTTTGTCTGGCAACGGACAACAGATCTGTGTCAGGTGGGTGCCAGAGAGCCCGAGGGGAGTAATGCCAGCCTCCTGCCCTCCACCTGCCCCTCCTCAGGGCCCTGGCACCTGCCTGGTCCCTTGACCTTGTCAGTCCTCCCAGCTTTCCACGTCCACCCCTCAAACTCCTCCAGCCCCTTCCCAGCTCTGTCATTTCACTCCCCAAGATACCCTCTCCCCTTAAGCTCACCCATCTTCCTCTCCCCTAAAGGCCACGCCTCTGTAGGACTGCAGGTCTGCTCAGGGTGGCAGGGGATCCCAGCCATGGGTGTTGGTGCAACAGGGCAGGGGCAGGAGGGATGCCCAAGTCAGCAGCAGCCTCACCAAGGAGACAGCAGTGTGGGTGTTGCTGGGAGAAGTTTCCAGCACTCTCTGTTTTAGGACCCCCTTGGGAGAAGGGCCAGCTGGGGCCAGAGCCAGCTGCTTGGGCAGGAGGGAAGAGATGCCCATGACCTTCTCCAAACTCAGAGTCACCAGGAACTGGAAATAGAGGCCATTTTGTGCAGCCAGACACTGATTTCACTTGGATCAGGAGAATGGAAGATTCTGTCCTTAGGGGCAAAAAAAGGGCCAACAGATAATGAGAAACAGAGACCAGGAAAGAGGGACAGAGAGAGACCAGGGAGTCGGTGAGAAATACAGTCAGGGAGACACAGGACCAAATCAGAGACAAAGGAAATAGAAACACAGAGAGAGAAACAGACTCCAAGGGAGACAGTGATTCACAACAGAGAAGGGAAAACAAGCAAACACGCAGATGGAGAGGAACCGCGTGGACACAGCGATGGGGAGAACAAACAGGAGGACGGACCGGGAGGAATGGGGAGAGACAAGGAGAGGTTACACAAGCCAGAGACGAAGACAGAGATAAACAGAAAGCGGTGAGAGAAAAAGAAAAGACAGCCAGAGGAGGAAGTCTGTCCATCCCTACTAAGTCGGGGATCTTTTTCAGTGGCAAAGTCAGATTTGAGACGCGGCAAGAGACGCCTAACCAGCTGGTTGCTGAGCCTCTCCGGGAGCCCTCCCCCGTCTCCCCGGGCCGGGAGCAGCACCCCCACCCACCATCTCCCCTGCGTCCCCTCCCCAGGGGTCCGGGCTCCATCTCTCCAGCTCCGGCACGGGGCCCACACGTCTCCTCTGTGTTTGGGCATCTGGCTCTCGCCCGGCGCCTATGGCCCCCCCGAGGCGGCCTTCCACCCCGCGCACCAGCCAGCTCCCCCCGCGCCCGCGAGCCGGAGCGCGGTGAGACCCGGCCCCAGGTCCCATCGGCGCGCCGCCCGGCTCCGTGGGAATCCGGCGTTGGGCGATGCTGCCACCTGCCGGCCGGACCCGAGAAGCACAGCGCGCCTGGAGGGCTGGGGCGCGGCAGCCGAGGGTCGGAATCCGGCCCTCCCAGCTGGGACCGCCTCCGCGGGGTCTTTCCAGGAATCCGGATGGGCCTGCTCGGCGGCTCCCCTGCTCGCCTAGCTTCCGCTTTTCCCCCAGCTGCCGAGCCAGGGGGCAAGTCTCTGAACCCTGGGCCTTAATTTCCCCTAGAGTCAAATGGAGGCAGTGTACCAACACATCCTCCCAGGATTGCAGGGGACCCTGGGGGGACACGAATGTACTAATGCTGTGCTCCTGAAATCAACCAGGTCGCCGGTCCCTCTCTTCTTGGCCAAAAAAAAAAAAAAAAGTGACCCCCCCCCCCCCCGCCACCCACCGTACAATGCCCTCAATCCACTCCCGGGCCTCCGCCTCCCTCTCCCTCAACCACTGTCCCCCGCAAGCCCAGATGGGAAGGGGCTTGCAATCGGCGGCTCGCTCTGCCCGCATCCTTTCCCTCAGCGCCCCCCCACCCCATCCCCGGCCCGGCGCAGCACTGCCCCTCTCAAGCCCGGGGCCACCTAAGGGTGGAGGAGCGGGAACGGGCAAGGAGTAGCTCTAGACCCGACCCCCATTTTTTTTTTTTTACCAGTTAATCTCTTCTACCTCCCAACTCCCTTGACCCAACCCCGATCTTTTCCCCTCTCCTCCCCTCTCCTCCCCACCCCCTTCCTGCCCCAAGTCCAGCCCTTCGCGGGTGCATAAGCTCCGCCCCCATCCCGAGGCGGGGCCCCATAGGTGGAGAGACGTGGGAGAGGTCGCGGCCCCGCCTCTCCCCTCCTCCCCCTACACACGGAAGCTCCTTGGCCCCCGTGCCAGGATGTCCGACACCTGGGTCCCCGGCCTCATACCCACCTTGCTGCTCGGCCTGCTGGCCGGCCCCCAACAGGTGAGCGCTTGGGAGGTAAAGCTATAGAACTTTCAGGGCCCCACCCTTGTGGGTCAGGGGCCTACTACTGGAGCTCGGTCACCACCTTCCATTGTCAGGATTTCCTCGTGACCGTACGCAATTAGCGACTTCCTTTCTCTTTTTGCCGGGGAGGTGGGGGCGGCGGAGGGAGGCCCTGAGAAGGCCTGGGTTCTTACGCCTGCGGGGGGGGGGGGAAACCTTGTAGGGACCCGGCCCCCGCCCACCACCCTCTGACACCTAGTGCCTCTCTGTGAGTGGGGACTTTGACCCTATTAGCCTGAGCTCGTCCTTCCCGCTTCTTCCCGCTGCGTCAGAAAGCGGGGACTAGCGGGGACTGAGGGCTGGACGCCTGGCCAGCCTGTCACCCTAACTCTGTTCCTCCAGTGCTGGGTGAACTTGGAGGAAGCACAGGCCCTCTCTGGGACTGTGTCTCAGCTTGTGCCTTAGGGGAGAGAAGGCTCCTTTCACCCCTCCTGGGAGTGGGAGTGGGATTCCAGCCTGTGCAGGATTTGATCTGGCTGCTTGACCCAAGGCTGGGTTGACCTCTGAAGTCCATGATTCTCACCGGGGCCCAGGGTTTATGCGCCCCCTCATTCCTCCCGTTCCTCCATTAAACTCTGAAAATGTTGGGGGAGATCTGTCCAGTCCTGGGATGGGAGATCATGCTGGCAACTCACATGGGCCTGGAACAGGGATTTTTCAGTTTAAGAGTGCGACATCCCGGGGCCCTTCCCCAGAACAGGGCACAGTCACACGACTGTGTTGCCTCGCGGGACTCTGCCCCCGAAGCCTTGGCGCTACTCCTCAGCCACTAGGCAAGCCAGTGGTGCCGGCACTAAGCTGAGCATCCTCTTTGATTTCTCCCAGCAACTTCGGGCGGCAGGTGCTGATATGTCCCCATCTCAGCTGATAGGGCAGGGTCAGTAAGCTGCGGTTCTCCATGACCACTCGGACGCTCAATAAAACTCAGACTGAGCCACCTCTGACAAGACCACCCCCCGGGTTAAAGCGGGGGGAGAGAATTTTGGAGATCAACCCTCCCAAACAGCACAACTCAGGATTAATTTATTAAAGCTGTTCGTTTTCAGCCCTCCTTAGTTGGGGGCCTGGAGAGCGGGGAGAGACGGGGTCTGGAATCTGGAGGGGGAAGAGGGTGCCCCTGAGTGCCTGGACCCCTCGGTCTGTCCCCATCTCTGCAGTTGCCTCTATGTGCTGTGAAGCTCCCACCCTTGCCGGGCCGGCTTTTGGGAGTTGATTCCTGCTCTAGTCCCCAGGGGCCAAGGCTTGTGGCGGGGAGGCTTCCGGGTGGAGCTGAATCAGCCCACCTGTTATTGGCTGTCTTTGTAGGTTTTCTTGGCTTTACTGTTGTTAGTAATTGAAAGGTGATTGAGTTACTTCAAGTAAAGGTATGAAGACGTGGTAGTCTTGCCAAAGTTGGCATCTTATTCTTAGGCCGCCGTTGTTTGTCCCCCGAGGCTGGGGCGGAGTGACAGGTGACCTCCCGTGTTCCCACCCCTGCATTCCCCACCCCAGACCCCTCACCCCACAGTCTGGGAGGAAATGAAACCGGGTAATCAGCGAATGCTCTTTCATTCATTCTGCCAATATTGTGGTTGGGTTTTTCACCAGTGATGACAGATAAAAATGCCTGCCTTCCTGGAGTTTTCATTCTTCTGATGAGACAGACAATGAGCAAGACAAAGGGAAACATACAGTATGCTAGATGTGGGTAGGAGCTGCAGAAAAGCGTGGTGAGGGGCGCTGTGGGGGAGTAGATGTAGTTCCTAGTAAGATGGGTAGAGGGAGAGGGGCGGGCGCCAGCCTTGCAGATACCTGGGGTAAGAATGTTCCAAGCAGGGCTTATACACATCATTGCTATTCATCCGGTTAAATTCTGGACCAATACCCTAGATTCCCTGCAGAACTGGTACAGAAGAGGAAGGGAGGGAAGGTGAAGCTGGGCCCGGAGAGGAGAGTCTGGGTGGCTTCCAAGAGCAAGGAACGCCCCCATCCCACCCCAGGCAGAGATCTGAAAGATGAATGGGGGTTTGGCAGACCCTGAAGGATGAAGGCAGGAGGAAGAGGACCTGCCCTTGCACGCAGGTGTAAAACAGCCAGGAGTTTTCAGGGAACTCCCAGGGGGTGCGTGTGCAAGAGGGCAAGGGGGGGCAGAGGCTGGTCGCTGGGGGTCCAGGCACCAGGGAGCCACTGAAGGGGGCCTCCAACGAATTTTTGGATGGTCAGATTTGCTGGATAGGAACTTGCCGGTGGTATGGGGAGTGATTGGGATGAGCAGGAGAGAGTTGCTGGTGTCCCTGATTGTAGGTGAGGCATGGAAAGGAGATAGACCGGAGGGGTGGTCAGAAGCGTGAGCTTACAGGTCTGGGGGTGAGCTGGTGTACGGAGAGAAAGGAAAGCTGGGGGCGCCCGGTGTGTCAGCTGGGGCTCCGGTCACAGACCTGGAGTGAGGTGGAGAGCAGGCCCAGGGGAGGATGCCAAGCCATTGGGAACCCGCTGCAGGCTCTCAGGTACCGGGGCAGCAGGTGGGTGGAGATGCCGCCCCCTGGTTTGTGACCCCCCCCTAACCTCTACCTCTTTTCTTCCACAGGCTGCAGCCAAATGTGGACTCTTCTTGTAAGTCTGGGATTTGGGCTATAACGTCCAGTCTGGGGAGGAGACACCCCAAATCCTTCCCTGTCTGCCTTCATGGGGGGGGTGCAGAAAGTCACCTCCGCCTTTCTAGGGAAGAGGGTTTCCCACTCCCCCACTCCCCGCCCACTTCCTCCCGCCAAGCTGGACGGAGTCGCACTTGTGGGCGTGTCTGAAGTCTAATCCCCGCCCCTCTTTCGGCCCTCTGAGTCTCAGGCTGTCTCTCCTCCGAGGGTATCCCCCCCGGGGGGTGGGGCGTGCAAACCGGCTGTGTCGATCCTAATGTATAAATGCCAAAAGGCCTGAGCGCAATGAGGAGGGGCTGAGGGGGGCGGTGGTCCTGAGCAGACGAACGTTTCCATCAAGTCAGCCCTGCATGTTCCAGGAACACCCTCTCCTTCCCACCTCTTAGTCCAGGGGCACCAGCCAGGGGCCCCTCGAGTTACCCACTGCTCCCCGCCCTGTCCATCTCCTTCGAGGGCTCTTGCAGCCGCTACAACATGCCGCCCCACACCTGCCCAGTGAAGTCGACAGGACATTCTCTACACCCATTTCATAGATGAGGAGAGTGAGACCCAGAAAGGAGTGTAACTTGGCACAAGTAGTGCGATGAGCCTAGAATCCAGCTCCTGGGTCCCAGCCCCAGCTCGCCCACAGGGCCCAAGGAGGGTCCCTACACCCCACCCTGCTGGGCCGTGGCTCCTGCCCTGAGGATATGCGTGAGTTGTGGGGAGGCTGGGATCTTCTTGCCACCTTGGTACCAACAGCCCCTCTTTGCCCCCCCCTCCCCGCCCCCAGCACCTGCCCCAAAGGATTCAAATGCTGTGGTGACGACTGCTGCCAAGAATATGAGCTATTCTCCAGTCCCCTGAGGTGAGCCCAGGGCCGGCTCGTCCGGCACGCTCCCCACTTGTCGGGGGGCACCGGGACTTGCTGCCCGAGGGGCGGTCTAGGTTGGGGTGGGAGGGGCGGTGGGGACAGCCCAGGGACTCAGGGAGATGTCGGTGGTTCCTCACCCAGGATCTTCGTCATCACCTTCCTCATCATTCTGCCCCTTTTGTGCGTCTGCTGCCTGGCTAAGCGGTTCTGTCGCAGCTGCGGAGAACAGGAGCAGGGCCCCCCAGTGGATCACCAGGGGCCCCCGGAGCCACCCTCCATTGCCCCCCCAGAGAGGGTCACGACGCCCACCTCTGAGCCCCCGCCCCCCTACAGCGAGGTGGGTGTCTCTGTCCCACTTCTTGCTCTGTTCCTTAGCCGGCCCTACCTCCCTATTGTCCAGATTTTTAGAGCGACAGGTAACAGCAAGGCCCTCCTTACACCAGGTCTCCAGACCTAGAGAGGGCTCTGCAGCCACCATCGGGTCGCCCCTCTCCAGCCAGCACTTGGGTGGTGATGGCTGGTGCCGAGCCCTGAAAAGACTCCATGTCCCCTCTTTTCCCTGCAGATTATTCTGAAGCCTGTCCTGCCCCCCATGGAGCCACCCCCTCCCTACAGCTTCAGTCCTGAAGAATATGCTGGGGTGCACCAACAACCCAGGGGCATCGACAACCCAGCCTTCTGAGCCCCCGCCTGCCTGCAACTGCAGTGTCAGCCCCTCCTCTCCAACGCCGCCTCCATTAAGCCAGAGACTCTTGGGACCCCTGTGACGCCCCCACCCATCCTGCCACGTCTTGGGCTGTTCTTGGTTTTAACTTATTGCTTTTCCTGTCCCGGTTCCACTTCAGTTGCTCTCGTCCTGAGAGCTGGTCTGGAGGGTCAGCGTCCTCCCATCCCCACCCCATCCCACGTCAGAAGCTGCCAGGAGGGACATGTGAACACCTGAGGTGCCTGACGGTGGAATGGGCTACTCTGAGAACCCTGTTTCTGTGGGGTATACACATCTTGCCCGGACAGCCAGCTCCGAGATATTCTAGAGAGCACTCCTGTTCTATGGGAGATTGGACTGCATGGGCTCTGAGGTCTACCTGAATAGAGAAGACCCCGTTGTACCCCTCCACACACATGTGTCCTCACTAAATTTTAACTGATTGTCACTTGAGAGTCTGCCTCTGGCTGTGTGGGGAGGTAATGGGGGAGTGAGCCCAGGTGCTGCTGGGGCACGGGGCGGGGGGGGTGGCGGGGGTAGGTCACTGCACCCAAAATCCCACCATTGATGTGTTGATGATGAGCCCGGGCAGACGGTACATCTGTGAACCACCGTCTGGGAGAGAATCTTTGCAGATACTTTGACCCAGACTCAGGGCTCAGGGTGCTAAAGAGCCTGGACGGGGAACTGGGGATGGTGTGAGAGTGACTGTTCTTTTCTTCCCCATCCCATTCTCCCGCTGCTCTGCCCAGGGGATGTGGAGCTCAGCTCCCTGCCTTTCTCACCATGGCGTTGGGAAGGGGGCAAAGGAGAGCGGTGTGGGGGAGGCTGGCCATCAAGGGGGCAGGACCTCCGGAGACCTTGATCTGCCCCACCCTGGAGTCTCCTGGAGGGAGGAGAGGAAAGGGTAAATTCTCCCTACTCTTCCAGCCCCTTCTGGTTCTGGGCACTCCCACCTGAGCTCATCTGTGGGGTTAACCCCTAAGAGGAAAGAGGCATTCACCGTTGCATCACGGGAGAGCGTCTTCGTGGGGGCATCAGTCCCCATGCGGCCTGCAGCAAAGTGTGGAGCTGGGGGACTTGTGTGGGGAATGCAGAGAGACCCCCCACCATGCTGGTGTCTCGGGGCTCAGGCAGGGTTGGGCTTCTCCACCATGACCCTGCCTTTGCCCTGCTCCCCTGCAGCCCATGGATGCCACCAGCCCAGCCTTCCTCCCCAGACACGGGGCACAGCAACAACACGGGCCAAAGCTCTTGGGGAGATTGGAGGTAGGACTGGCCCTCTGTGCAGGTGTGGATGCCTCCTCCAGTGCTCTCTCAATGATACCCAGCCTTAGAGTGTCACAACCCAGGCAGGTGGCAGGGCCAGGGGCAGGGAAATGGCACAGCCAGCCCCGAAGTTGCTAGGAACAGGGGCTGCCTGGCTGGGTCTGGGGACAGAGCTCCAGAGGAGCAACAGTAGTTAGGGACAATGCCATGTCGGAGTTGGCAGTTAGGAGAATGAGCACAGTCACGAGAAGTTTCCCTTGAGTTTCAGGGATTGATCTGGGGGAGCAGAAGGAAGACAGGTCTGCCTTGTGCAAATGTGGCTGTCCCTAGGTAGAGAAGTCCCAGGGCTGATGCTGCCCTCGCTGGGGAAACGCCCGCCTGAGTGGGAGGACATTAAGCAATGGGCTTTGCAGACCCGGAGGAGGATCCCCTTCAGCTTGGATGCTGCCTTCTTTTCATCAAAGATGGCACGAGGCTTTTCAGTGCCCCCAGCAGCAGCAGAGTGGTCTGAGAAATAGTCAGTGGTCGTCCTGAAACCCAACATTGCTGGGACCTGGTGGCAGACACCGCCAGTTCTAGGTCTCTCTGCTTGTTGTTGGTGGGAGGGGAAATAGTGTGACCCTGGAGGGCAATCTAGCAGCATCCTTTCCCGCCACGGATCGTTATAAAGCTCCTACTATGTGTTGGGCACTCTGCCTGGCACTGGGTAGCCGTTCAAATTGAAAATGTACATGACCCAGCCATTCCACTTCTGGGAATGAGCCTTCAGAAAAGCTCAGACAGAGGAACTCAGAAAGATGTCCATTGCAGCATTGTAGGTGGGGGAGGGGGTGTAAATCAAAACACCCTACATGTCCGTTGACGGGAGCCAATTAATATGCCAGGTCCATCCATAGTGTGAATGCAGTGCAGCCTTTAAAAAGGATGAAGAAGATCTGCAGCACCAACCTGTCACAACGCTCATCACTTGCTGTCACAGAGAAAATGCAAGTTGCAGAATAATAGTTTATGATCTCAATTTGTAAATATATACTTGATCATGCATATTTATATACATATATATTTTTCCTTTGCAAATGTATAGAAAAGATCTAGAAAGATAAGAACCAAACCACACCCACTGCCCCACTTCTAACATTGGTTGGCACTGTGGGATGGAGGGACGGAGGTAGCCAATTGTAAGGGAGGTTTTTTACTCGGTATGCTTTGTATTTTTTTACAATAAGCAAGCATTGCTTCCTTGAATCAAAAAAAAAAAATTCTTCAATGGAAATAGAGGCAGCTTTAGAAGTTTATGAAGACTCTCCTTGTGGACTTTGATCGACAGCCGTTCATATATTCATATAGAGCCCCGCTATGAGGGAGAGGCGAGAAGGGCTCCAACATTTGGCACACATATGACATAGGCAGTCAGGGAAGAGATCGGCAGCGGGCGGGGGAAAGCCTGGACACCTGCCAGACGTTTGACGACATGTGATGCCCACATGTTAGCCGATGCAGCTCTGTGACTGGCAGGCACTCCGGGTGTCCGGCTGGTTGGTTGGGTGGATGAGCAATTTCACGGTGACTGAGAACGCATCCTTTGCACTTGGTTTAACAGCTTGAACCTAGTGCAAGAATCCCTGAATGAATGAATGAATGAATGAACGAACGAACGAACGAACGAATGGCGAATGATTAACTGAGTGGGAGACCGAATGACAGAACAAGTGTGCAGATCTGCCACTGGGCGTTTGTAAGGACCTGTGGGTGTGGTTAACAACAAGAAGGCGCTCCTTGTGGCTGTGGGCTTCTGTCTGCAGGAGATTCTCCCCAGAGGAGGGGGAGTGCAGGGGAAAGCTATGGGGCAGGGGGCAGGCTGGGGGGTGGGGGGAGGGATGACACCAACAAGAATCTCCCCTCACTCTGGGGCTGAGATTCGTAACTCTGGCTTCTGACCTGGAAGTTTCTGCACCCGGCATCTCCGGGTCTCAGTTTCTCTTACAGTGAAGAGGTCCCCCCTTCCAGCTCTGGTAGGATGTAGCTCTCAGACTCCCACATGGGGATGGCTAAGGAGGTAAGAGAATTCAGGATCCCCCTTGACTGCAACAGCCTTGCCTCCACCCGCATATCAGCCACACACTCCCGCGTGTCATCCCTCAAACCTCCCGCCCCCTGAACACCACCTCCTCTTCTTCCAGCTCAGACGCTGCATTAGCCCCATGGCAGCAATTCTCTGAGCCCAGGAGCCCTCCAAGGCTTAGCCCCCCTGCAGTGCCATCCCCCACATCCTCACTGGCCTCCTTACCCAACCTGGAGTCCTTGATCCAGCCTGATCATCACTGTCCTGGTTCTAACCCCTTGACCCCCTTCTCCATCCGTCGTTCTCACCCGGCAAAACCCCAGACTCTGGTTGGGTCCAGCTTTTGCTCAAGAAGCAGCACACCTATGCAGTTGAACTCACTTTAGAATCAAAACTGCAGATCCCAAGCGGGCCCTCAACTCCTCCAACACGCCTTCGAAGCTTCCCATCCTCACTCTTGAGATGACCAATTTATACCTTCTCCTCTCTTTGAATCTTCCACACTCCCAGCCTCAATTTCAGCTGGTGATGGTGCCACAGACTTCAGAGACCAAAATGGATACAGTCACAGGAGAACCACCTGACACCTGACATCCCCCCTCTGGGCTCCACCCCTCGTACCCTCTCAGGACCTGGTTCCCGAAGTGATGCTGCATCAGCCATGTCTCCCTCATGAGTGGACCTTTGTCATTATCCTCTGGGCATAAGTACGCCTCATTGCCCATCTTAGAGAAGCCCTGCCCTGATACTCTCATTCCCGGGCCTGCTGTTCCATGCCCCTCCCCTCCCCCATTCCCATCCCATACTGCTCCAGCCAGCCCTTTGTCGCCATCATTGACCCGCAGTGACTCTTGTCCACATCACCACTGACCTACATTTTGCCGAAGTCAAAAGTCAATTCTCTAGCCTCATGTACTCCGTCTGTCAGTGACATCTGACACACTTGGTTGCTTCCTCCTTCTGGAAAAAATTTCTTTCCCAGACTTTCCTGACACCACCCTCCCTGGGTTTCCTCCTACTCGCCCACAGCTCCCTTGCGGGCTCCTTCGCTTTCCCCCCCTTCCTCCACCTTCTTTGAATGATAGTTGGTGTGAGGGACCCAAGTTGACTTTGGCTCCGTTCTTATCTTCACTCCCTCCCGTAGTGGCTCTCATCCGGTTCTGTGCCTTCAGAGACCATCTACTGTCCAACAGATCTCAAATCTTTAACTCTGGCCAAGGCTTCTCCCTTGAACTGCAGACTTCTGTCTTTAACTTCCGTTCAACTACCTCCACTTGGACACCGAAGGAACACACCACAGCCACCGCTAGCTTCTAGCTTCCTTCCGCCCCGCCCCAAATCCGAGTCCTTCCCAAGTTGTCCCTCCCTAAATAGATAGATGGCAGCCGGCCCGCTGCTCAGGCCAAAAACCAGTGATTGTGACTTCCCTCTGTCTCTTACCCTCTCATCCTGCCTCTAAATTAGACCCATACGACTTTTCACCATTTCACCGTTCTAGCCCTAGACTGAGACTTGGTCAAGTCTAGCCTAGGCCATCCCAGTGACATTCCAACTGGCATCCTGCCTCTGCTGCTCTTGCGTCTGTCTTGCCCCTGCTGTTCATCCTACACACTGAAGTCAGGGAGATCTTTCTAAAGCCCAAATAGGACACATCATTCCCCTGCTTGGAAGCTGCTGCTGGTTGCCCATTGCAGTCAGAATAAACTCCAAATCCCTGACTGTGGCCTTCAGGACCTACCAGGTGTGGCCCCTCTCATACCCTCCGAAATCACCTCTTCTCCCCTCCCTCCTCACTGCATTCCCTCTCTCTGAGCCTTGACTGTCCCAAATCAGCCTGGCCCAGGGCCTTTGATGGCCTTTCTGCTTGGAATTGTCCCCCTTCCTTCAGCCTCTCCCCTGCTCTTCCCATGGCGGCCACCTTTTCATCATCTTCATTCCGGTTCAGCTGTCACCTTCTCCAAGAAGCCTTCCCTGACCACCCCACTCTATTACACTCACAGCGCCCCGTTCTCCTCCTTACCATGCTTCACAGTACTGGGAAGCCCCTTATTTATCTGTGTGCCTATGTGTTCACAGTCTGTTTCCCCACTCTGGACCCAGCCTCCTCAGGGACAGTGTTTTGCCATGTTCCCTGTCCCATCCAAAGTCTAAAATAATGCCCGTGTGGTAGTCGTCACTCTTTGTTGACTGACTCACCCTGTGGCCACCGTGCTCGTGGCCACCTCAAAAGCAAAGCTCAGAAGTTCCCCCAAGAGAAGCACCCAGGTTAAGGAGCTCCTTGGATGTAGTTTATTTCACCATAAAACCCGTTTTCTTTCTCCTAATCCCTGTGGAACTTCAGAATCCTATCATCCTACGGAAATTTGAGAGAAATGTTGATGTAGTCCAACCTCGTCTTATTATAGATGAGATGAACAAAGTCTGGAAAAGAGACGTGACTTATCCAAGGTCACACAGTGGGCAGGACCAAAAGTTGGATTTAAAACTCAGTCTCCTCTGGGCGCCTGGGTGTTGAACTCTTGATTTCGGCTCAGGTCATGATCTCAGGGTTGTGAGAGGGAGCCCTGTGTCAGGCTCCACACTCACCGGGGAGTCTGCTTGAGGTTCTCTCTCTCCCTGTGCCCCTTCCTCCCCCCTGTGCACGTGCACATGCCTTCCCTCTCTCTCTCTCAAAAATAAATAAATCTTAAAAAAAAAATAAAACTCAGTCTCCTCAAGGTGATAGAGATAGAGAATGAATTAGCGGGTGCCAATGGTCAGGGGTGATGTGGGGTTGGGAGTGGGAGGGAGTGGGTGTAACTATCCAGAAGTGGCAGGAACGATGTCTTTGTCGTGGCAGATCGGCTCTGTACCTTGTTTGCAGTGGTGGTTACAACAGGTCCACATGGGTGATAAAATGACAAACACGTACATTGTCCCAGAGTCCGTTTCCTGACTTAGAGACTGCGGGTAAGATGTACCCACTGGGAGGAACTGGGCAAAGGGAACCTGGGACCTCTTCCTGCTATCTTTGTCACTTCCTAGGAATCTGCAATGATTTCGAAATAAAAAATTATTTTAAAAAATCGATTTCCTGCCTCCACATTCAAGAGTTTTTTTTATGTTGTTAAAGGTCGTTAGGTCAAATTTAGGTTCAGTGTATGTGCCCAGGGTCCAATACAAAGCCGCGTTTATTGCTTTTGTTAATTTGCAGTTCATTTAAACGAGGAATTTGGGCGTGGGAGTATGTAATTCGCACACGCTCCACCGCAGTGGTGAATGCAAAGTTGAATCGATCTTCTCCCTCCTTCACACCTGACCATGACTCTCTTGTCACCAAATGTGTTTCCTGCTCGCACAGAGACACAGAGACAAGAGGAAGAAGACCTCAACTTCAGGGATGTTTCCTGGTCATCTGGGTGCATCTCCATGGGGCATGAGATATATATATGTGTGTGTTCTTGTATATATACACATAGTCACCAACTTCTATAGTTTGTGGAATTCTGAACTAAAACATAATATAAATAAGTCTTATTCTTCCATCTCATCCCCTTCCCAGCTTGCTTGTGCCGTTCGGTTGCTTTTGTTGTGGTTTTGTTCATTTTTCCAATTTCGTTTCCAATTTTTTTTATTGTGGTAAAAAATACAGAACATGAAATTTACCATAACCATTTTTAAGTGTACAGTTCCGTGGGATCAACTGCATTCGTGATGTCGTGAAGCCATCACCACATCCTTGTGGGGACTCCATCCAAATGCATAGCTCCTTTCATCTGTAAAACTATACCCATTGGATAGTAACTCTCCATTCTCTTGCTCTTTTCCCCCAGTCCCTGGCAACCACCATCCTGCTTTCTGCCTCTGTGACTTTGACCACTCATATATGACTAAGTGCCTCATAAAAGTGGAATCATACAGTTTATTTGTCTTTTGGGTCTGACTTATTTTACTCAGTATTTTACTCGTCAAGTTTCATCCATGTTGTCGCATGTGTCAGAATTTCCTTCCTTTTTAAGCTTGAACAATATTCCATTGTATGCATATACCACATTTTGCGTATCCATTCATGTGTTGATGGAACTTGGGTTGCTTCCACATTGTAGCTATTGTGAATAGTGCTGCCTTGAACTTGCTGTACACGTAGCTCTTCAAGACCTTGCTTTCAATTCTTTTGGGTATATACCCACAAATGTAATTACTGGATCATATGATAATTCTATGTTTAGGTGTTTTTTAAATTTATTTTTTATTTAATTTTTTAAAAGATTTTATTTATTTGACAGAGAGAGACACAGTGAGAGAGGGAAGACAAGCAGGGGGAGTGGGAGAGGGAGAAGCAAGCTTCCTGAGGAGCAGGGAACCGGATGCGGGACTCAATCCCAGGACCCTGGGATCATGACCTGGGCCGAAGGCAGACGCTTAACTGACTGAGCACCCCAGGCATCCCTAGGTTTGTTTGTTTTTTTTAAGATTTGTTTAGTTATTTGAGAGAGAGAGAGAAAGCATGAGCTGGGGGGAGGGGCAGATGGAGAGGGAGAGAGAATCTCAAGCAGATTCCACACTGAGAGCGGACCCCGATGCGGGGCTCGATCCCACGACCCTGAGACTATGACCTGAACTGAAACCAAGAGTAAGATGCTCAACAGACTTTGCCCCCCGGATGTCCCTCTATGTTTAGTTTCTTGAAGAACTGCTATACTCTATTCCACCATGTCTGTACCATTTTACATTCCCACCAACAGTTCACAAAGGTTTTCATTTCTTCACTCATTTTCTGGCTTTGTTTCTTTGTTTGTTTGTTTGAAAGGCAGACAGCCACATGCAGCACCTCATCTAGATGTGTCTGGAGCCTTGGAAGTTTGACTATCCGACGTTCTCCTACAAATGGATCCTGAGAGCTTGTTTGGAGGTTCTAGCAGGAGAACGCAGCTACTGGTATAACTGGTGACTGGAGGAACCGTCCCCCTCTACCAGGGAAGAGCATCCTCTTCTGTGGAGCAAGCAGCTTCAGGAGGGATGCACATAGAGCAGTGAGGGCTGGGAGGCGACACCCGGCTAGCCAGCCAGATCAGCCCTCATCAACCCTGGCGATCAATAGGGTGACAGATGTCCCAGCCAAATTGCCCTCATATCCTGTTTTTTTTTGTTTTTTTTTTTTACGGTAGCCATCCTAATGGGTGTGAAGTGGTATCTCATTGGATTTCCATTTCTTTAATGATTAGTGATGTTGAGCATCTTTTCATGTGCTTTTTTGGCCATCTGTAAATCTTCTTTGGAGAAAGGTCTGTTTAAGCCCTCTGTTCATTTTATTTACTTACTTATTTATTTATTTATTTATTTATTTATTTATTTATTTAGAGACTGCAGATAAGCAGGGCTTGGGGGGAAAGGGAAAGAGAGAATCTTAAGCAGACTCCACACCCAGCACAGAGCCCTACATGGAGTTTAATCTCACAACCCTGAGATCATGACCTGAGCAGAAATCAAGAGTGGGATGCTTCACCAACTGAGCTACCGAAGTGCCCCAGCCCTCTGTCCATTTTAAAATCAGGCTGCTTGCATTTTTGTTTTTGAGTTTTAGGAGTTCTGTATATATTCTGGGTATTAATTCCTTATTAGATATATGATTTGCAAATATTTATTCAAATTCAGTGGGTTGCCTTGTTACTCTTGATATTGTCTCTTTTTTCCCGCTTTTAAAAAAAGATTTTGTTTATTTATTTGACAGAGAGAGAGAGAGAGAGCACAAGCAGGTGGAGTGGCAGGCAGAGGGAGAGGGAGAAGCAGGCTCCCTGCTGAGCAAAAAGCCGGATGCAGGGCTTTTTCGATTCCAGGACCCTGGGGTCATGACTGGAGCCGAAGGCAGATGCCTAACTGACTGAGGCCCCCAGGCATCCCAATATTGTCCTTTTTTTAGATTTTATTTATTTATTTGACAGAGAGAGAGATAGCAAGAGCAGGAACACAAGCAGGGGGAGTGGGAGAGGGAGAAGCAGGCTCCCGGCTGAGCAGGGAGACCGATGTGGGGCTTAATCCCAGGACCCCGGGATCATGACCTGAGCTAAAGGCAGACACTTAACAACTGAGCCACCCAGGCGCCCCCCAATATTGTCTTTTGACACACAAAAAATGTTAATTGTCAGGAAGTTCACTTTGTTTATTTTTCTCTTGTTGTTTGTACCTTTAGAGTCCTATCCAAGAAATCATTACCAAAGCCAATGTCATGAAGCTTTTGCTTTATGCTTTCTTCTAAGAGTTTTACAGTTTTAGGTCTTGCATTTAGGTCTTTCCTCCATTTTGACTTAATTTTTGCACATGATGTTAAGTGTGGCTCCAACTTCATTCATTTGCATGTGCAGATCCAGTTTTCTCAGCACCATTTGTTGAAAGACTATCTTTTCCCCCATTGAACGGTCTTGGCAGCCTCCTCAAAAATCATTTGACCCTGTATGAGAGGGTTTATTTCTAGGCTCTCTCTTCCATCCCATTGGTCTATATGTCTGTCTTTATGCCAGTACCACATTGCTTTGACGACTATAGCTTTGTAGTAGGTTTGGAAATGAGGACATGTGAGTTCTCCAGGGTTGTCCTTGGTTTTCAAGACTATTTTGGCTCTTTAGAGTCCCTTGAAATTCTGTGTGAATTTTGGGATGGGTTTTCCTATTTCTGAAAAAAACAAAAAAACAAACCATAACTGGGATTTTAAAATTTATTTGAGAGAGAGACAGCGAGCACAGGGGGAGGGGCAGAAGGAGAGGGAGAGAGAGAGAGTCCCAAGCAGACTCCATGCTAAGTGCTGAGCCCAACACAGGGCTCCATCCCACGACCCTAAGATCAAGACTTGAGCTGAAACCAAGAATCTTGCCACTTAACCAACTGTGCCACCCAGGCACCCCAACATCATTGGGATTTTTATAGGGATTGTGTTGAGTCTGCAGATTGAGTAGTATAGACATTTGTCTTCCAACTCATGAACATGGGATGTATTTCCATTTATTGATATCTTCTTTAAATTCTCTCAGAAATATTTTGTAGTTTTCATTGTACAAGTATTTCACCTCCTTGGTTAAATTAATCCCTAAGTATTTTATTCTTCTTGATACTGTTATAAATGGAACTGGTTTTTTTTTTTTAAAGATTTTATTTATTTATTTGACACAGAGAGACACAGCGAGAGAGGGAACACAAGCAGGGGGGAGTGGGAGAGGGAGAAGCAGGCTTCCCGCGGAGCAGGGAGCCCGATGCGGAACTCGATTGGGCTCGATCATGGGATCGAGATCCCATGGGATCATGGGATCATGACCTGAGCCGAAGGCAGACGCTTAACGACTGAGCCACCCAGGCGCCCAAATGGAACTGTTTTTGTAATGTCCTTTTCAGATTGTTCACTGCTAGTATATAGAAATGTTACCAGTTTTTGTGTATTGACTTTTATCCTGCTACTTTGCTGAATTCGTTTATTAGTTATAATCATTTTTGTGAAATCTTCAGGGTTTTCTACATATAAGATCCTGTCATTTGTGAACAGAGATAATTTTACTTCTTCTTTTCCAGGTTGGGTGCCTTTGACTTCTTCTTCTTCCCTAATTTCTCCGGCTAGACCTTCTAGTACTATGTTGAGGAGAAGTGTCAGAGGCAGACATCCTTGACTTCTTCCTGATCTTAAAGGGAAAGCTTTCAGTCTTTCACCATTGAATATGATATTCCCTGTGGGTTCTTTTTTTCTCAAACCCAACTGATTGGATAAAACTATTTGACAATAAAAGGAACAAAAGCTTCATACTTCATTTCAGGATGCAGTTATAAATTTAGACTCAGTTCTGTGTTTGTGACATCACCACCCAAGCTTCAGTATAAAGAAAGCCGCGATGTCATAGTGGGTTTTTTGGCACTTTTAATCCCCTTCACCTATTTTACCCATCCCCCCACCCATCTCCCCTCTGGTAACCACCAGTTTGCTCTTTACATTTAAGAGTCTGGCTTTTTTGTTTGTCTCTTTTTTCTTTGTTCATTTGGCTATTGTAAATAATGCTGCAATAAACAGAGGGGTGCATATATTCTTGTGAATAGTGTTTTTGTATTATTTGGGTAAATACCCAGTAGTGGAATTACTGCATCCTATGATAATTCTATTTTTAATTCTTTAAAGAGCCTCCATACTGTTGTCTACAGTGGCTGCACCAGTTTGCATTCCCACCAACAGTGCATGAGGGTCCTTTTTCTCCATATCCTTGCCAACACTTGTCGTTTCTTGTGTTTTTTATTTTAGCCATTCTGACAGGTTTGAGGTGATGTCTCATCACAGTTTTGATTTGCATTTCCCTGATGATTAATGATGTTGAGCATCATTTTATGTGTTTGTTGACCATCTGTAAGTCTTCTTTGAAGAAATGTCTGTTCATGTCTTCTGCCCACTTTTTAATTGGATTTTTTGGTTTTTTGATATTGACTTGTAAAATTCTTTATATATTTTGGATACTAATCTCTTATTTGCTATGCCATTTTCAAATATCTTCTCCCATTCAGTAAGTTGTCTTTTTGTTGTGTTATTTCCTTTGCTGTGCAGAAGCTTTTAATTTTGATGTAATCCCAATAGGTTTTTTTTTTTTTATCCCTTGCCTTAAGAGACATATCTAGAAAAGCATTGCTTCAGCTGATGTCAGAGAAATTACTGCCTATGTTCTCTTCTAGGATATTTATGATTTCAGGCCTCACATTTAGGTCTTTAATCCATTTGGAGTTTATTCTTGTGTATGGTGTAAGAAGTGGTCCAGATTCCTTTGCATGTTGCTGTCCAGTTTCCCAGCACCGTTTGTTGAAGAGACTGTCTTTTTCCCATTGCATAGTCTTGCCTCCTTTGTCAAAGATTAACTGACCACATAATCATCGGTTTATTTCTGGGCTTTCTAACCTGTCCCTCTGATCTATGGGTCTATATTTTTTTCTACGTGTCTATTTTTGTGCCAGTACCCTACTGTTTTGATTACTACAGCTTTTCTGTGTATCTTGAAATCTGGGATTACGATACCTCCAGTTTTGCTCTTCTTTTTCAAGATTGCTTTAACTATTTGGGGTCTTTTGTGGTTCCATACAAATTTTAGGATCCTTTTGTTCTAGTTCTGTGAATCCTGTGGGTTTTAATATATAGCTTTTATTGTGTTGAGATCGTTTCCTTTAATCCAATTTGTTGCAGGTTTTTATCACGAAAAACTGTTGAATTTTGTCACATTCTTTTTCTGCAACAGCAGAAATAATCATGTATGTTTTTCCCTTCAGTCTGTTAATGTGGTGTATGACATCAATCAATCTTCATATGTTGATGTATCCTTGCACTCCAGGAATAAATCCCACTTAGTCATGGTGTAAAATCTTTTTAATATGCTGCTCAGTTAAGTTTGCTAGTATCTCATTGAGGATTTTTGCATCAATGTCCATAAGGGATGTTGGCCTGTAGTTTTCTTACAGTGTCTCTGTCTGGCTTTGGTATCAGGGTAATGCTGACTTCATAGAATGACTTAGGAAGTGTTCGCTCCTCATCATTGTTTTTGGAAATTTTTGAGAAGAATTGGTATTAGTTCTTCTCTGAGTATGGGGTAGAATTCACCAGTGAAGCCATCAGGTCCAGAGCTTTTTTTTTTTTTTCACCTGAAGATTTTTGATTACTGATGCAAACTCTTTACTAATCATAGATCTATTCAAATTTTCTACTTCTTCATTATTTCATTTTGGTAGGTGTTGTGTTACTAGGAGGGGCCCTCTTTGTGCCTCTGAGATCAGACACAGCAATCAGCGGTCAGAGCACAGATCTCTGATATTTGGAGGATAGGGTCCTTTTTGCCCACTGGGGTTCCCACAAGCTGTGTGCAAGCCGCTCTGGGAACACATGCACAGCTGCCTGCCACCTGGATGGGGGTGGGGATGAGCTGCTGCTACTGTGCTAAGAGCTGAAATTGACTGAAATTGACTGCAATTTACTGCCTGAGTCTTCCCCTGGAACTTGCAAGCCTTTAATGGACTCCAGAGTTCCAAAACAGTTACATCAGACAGTGGTTGCCAGCCCAGTTGTTGTCTAGGTGAGGAGATAGATTTCTGTTGCTTCCTGCTCCGATCTTCACAGAATCCTCTTACCAGGATTATATTTTAATTGTATCTGTTTGAGAAAATCAATTGTGTTAGCTGAGATTTGACCAATAACTTACTCAAAACTTGCTTAGTTTCCTGCCAACATTTTCTCAGAACAAAGGTGGTTAAGAACTTTGAGACTCAAGAAAACAGTTTTTGCTGTGTTGACACAGCAATAGCAGAACTTTCATTAACAAACTGCAAACTTACTATACTGCATATTTTCCCATATGTCCCGTCCCCTAGATTTTCTTGGATCTGTCTCCACCCGCACCCCCTTCCCCATTCACATCATCACCGTGAGACTAGGAAGCAGCCATTTTTTTCACTAAGTAGCTCTGCCTCTCTGGCCACAGCTGACCAGTTCAAGGTGGGCACTGATCCAGCCTGGGCCCATGAGAATTTTGGACTTGAAACTCAGTGCTGTCTCTCTAATTTCTGGATTGCTCAGGTAGCCCAGCTGTTAGATGGAGGACCTGGAACCACGGGGCCCATGTTGGCCACTACGTGAAGAAACCTGGTGAGTGGGAAAGAAAGAAGTCAACATTCAAAAGAAAATGGAGACAGAAGACAGAGAGAAAGTCCTGATGACCATTAAATGCTTGGCTCCATTTGTTCCTGAGGTCCAGCTGCCTTCCCATAGCCTGGCCACTCCATTCTTCTTTGGCAACCAATAGCTAATAGTCCCCACTTTGCTCAAGCTAGCGTGAGTTGGTTTATTGTCATTTGCAACCCAAAGAGCCCAGAGTAACCTACTGGACCCACTCCCTCATTTTACAGATGAAGAAACAGATTCTGAGAAAGGCTCTGACATCCCAAAGGCCACGAGGTGAGTGAGTGGCTGGGCTAGAATTAAATCTTGAGTTTCCAGACTGTATTTCCCATGTGTTTCTGCCCAGCTGCTGCTACTGCAGTGCCATGTGACATTTCTAAAGCCTGTAGGAGAGTTCCAAAGCCCTCAGTTGGAGGGAAATGCCTCTGTACCTCCTATCGGCAGAACAAAGGGAAAAGCATAAAAATAGAAGACCACCAAAACATAACTAGAGACCTAGGACCTGGAGGGTCAGCACAGGAAATTGAGAATGGGAAGAACAAAGTCAACCTTGTCAGAGGTAGGAACTAAAAGGACACCACGCTATTTGTGGCTGAACTCTCACACAAGGAAGAGGGATCAAAGGAGATCCTTATCTCTTTGCAAAACTCTCATGCAGGATTCAGCTTAAACTGAGCCAATAAATATCCTCCCAACCAAGGTTTACGGGAGGTGGCGAGACCCACTCAAGGGTCGGCTGCCCATGGGTCCCCAAGCCTTCCAGGCTTCTGAGGTCACCCTTATAAGATGGCTTGAGGGGGGAGGTCCAGATGCCTGTCGCTGCATGATGGCACCACCTCGCCAGCTCTGTGAGGTCCTGTAGTTGGCGCTCTCCTCCTGTTCCTTCACCCTACCCTCAACAAGCTCCCACCTGCTTCCCACCTCCCAAGCCCCACTGACAAAGTCGTGTGTATGCGACATTCCCTGAAGGTTTGGGGTAGCAAGGGTGATGGGCCCTGGCAGGTCACGTGATATGTATGCGGGAACACAGCGGTCACTGCTACATAGATGACCTAAGAGCCTGGACTGGAAACATGTGGCAAGATGGTGTGTGTAGACAAGCAAGAACTGGTCTCCAGAACCACCTGTTAGTTCCACCCTAGGGACCTTGCTGGAAGAAGCCTTTAACAGCCCCATGAGGCAATTGTGCCGGGGGGCGGGAGGGGGGTTTCAGGAAGAAGTGGCTGGAAGGACAAGTTGCTTGGTGAGCCTCACTTAAAGCTACTGAGGACATGGCAGATGTTTACCCAGGACAGGCAGAATCCCTTGGCCAACACTCCGGTAATTCGGGGTGCCCCGAAAAGCCACAATCCCTGAAATCTCCCAGCCGCTGCCCTCTGGTGCTCTCTGAGCCTGCCACAGTCACATGGTACTTTGGTGGGTTCCTGGGGCAGAGGGCAAGTTCTAGGCAGCCCCAATCCCCACCCCCCACCACACAGAACCTGCCAGAGGGTTACATTTCAAACACGTACATGATGCATATCAATCATCCCTGACCTCGAGACTCCAGCCCTCCCAGCTCGGGTCTGCCTCACGTGGGGTTTCCCTGGGCCCCACCTGCAGCTGGGTCTCTCTTCTCCTTGTGTTCCCAAAAGAGCCCCAAACTGCAGCCTGCAGCCCACTCTGAAGAGCATTTAATTCTTTTTATCTAAGACTCTCCACTACTCTGAGGTCTTGCTTTCCATGAACAAAAATGTCAAGGTGCTTTTCCTAACCCAGGGAGTAATAGTCTCTGTAAAAGTGATTCTGCTTGATTCTGGGCCAACAGATACAATTCACAAACCGAGTAAAAGTTTCCATATAGCAAAACAAATGTCCTCCATCTCCAAAACATTAACCTGATCCATGTATGTGGTTATTGCACTTCCCATACCCAGAAGTGGGACATATATTCTTTTTTAAAAATTTATTTAAATTAAATTAATTAACATATAATGTATTATTAGTGTCAGAGGTAGAGGTCGGTGATTCACCAGTCTTATATAATACCCAGTGCTCATTACATCACTTGCCCTCCTTACTGCCCATCACCCAGTTACCCCATCCCCCAACCCCCTTCCCTCTAGCAACCCTCAGTTTGTTTCCTATGTTTAAGAGTCTTTTTGAACCATGAGAGACTGTGGACTCTGAGAAACAAACTGAGGGTTCTAGAGGGGAGGGGGGTGGGGGGATGGGTTAGCCTGGTGATGGGTGTTAAAGAGGGCACGTATTGAATGGAGCACTGGGTGTTATATGCAAACAATGAATCATGGAACACTACATTAAAAAATAAATTAATTAAAAAAAGAGTCTCTTACGGTTTGTCTCCCTCTCTGATTTCATCTTGCTTTATTTTTTCCTCTGTTCTCCTATGCTCTCTGTTTTGTTTCTTAAATTCCACCTATGAGTGAAATCATCTGATAATTGTCTTTCTCTGATTGACTTATTTCGCTTAGCATAATACCTTCTAGTTCCATCCATGTCATTGCAAATGGCAAGATGTCATTTTTTGATGGCTGAGTAATATTCCATTATATATATACCACATCTTCTTTATCCATTCACCTGTGGGACGTATATTCCGATAATGGCAGGCAATCTATACCAGCAGAACTCTCCTAGAAAATCCAGGATGGACAGTCATATTTATTTTTCCATGGATCACACCATGCTCACACCAGAAATGGGAATGGATCAATTGCACAACTCTCCTTTAACCTGGGAAACATCAGGACTCCCCAGGGCAGCTTCTCAGTCCCAGACACAGGAGAAAGCCTTGGGGAGCCTCTGGAATCCTAACAATGAGCTGTGAGAACTGGATGGGTTCAATGTCAAGAGCGCTTGGCAGTCCCTCAGAACTCCTCAGTGACAGTGATCTGTTCTAGCCAGGTTCCCCGGAGCACCTGGACACAACCTGCCAGGCTGACCATCTTCCTCCTGGGGCTTCCCCTCCTTTGTAGTTCCTCTTTGATGTCACTTCACCAGGCCCTCTGTACTAGACCCCCAAGGCTCGTGGAGGACTCCAGCTCAATCTCCATGGGGGAGCCCTTCCCAATCCTGGCCACAAGGGGTAGGCTGCCCCCCCACTGGCTCTGGCCTCCTGCCGTGATCAGTGTCGACAGCTCGCAAGCAGATGGCAAAATGCCTGACTGTTGATGAAGACCTTCTGTTTCCTCCTCCTTCCAGACCCAGCCAGAATCAAGCCTTGCCGGTATGCCACTCCTCTTCACCGAGATTTAAACCTTTTATCTCCTCGATGGGGAAGAGTCTTAAAGCTGAATTCCCATAGCCAGGATAGACTATTTTCACAAGCTGCTTTTTACAGTTCCGTAGGGTGGCTGGAAGGCAGGTTTGAACAATGAGGTCCACGGACCCCCAATAGTTTCCTGGATGGAATTCAGGGAGTCTGCGAACTGAAATGGGAAAGCTATTATACCTTGATTTTCACAAACCTCTACCTGCAATTTGGCATGAAAGTAGGCCACGAGCCACGGAGATATTAACACAGCAGGACCTGTGGATGTGTCTGTCCCACAGAAACCACAGAGGTTGTGTCTCACCTTACAGGCATTGCCAGTGTCTGGAAATATCATTTATACTCAGAACTACTTTAAGATTAAGTTAGTTATGAGACTCACTGCTAGATCTCTTTATTTAGTATTTTTATAAAGAGGCATATGCATTATTTTATTACAGTTTTTCCAAATATTTTGGCTATTGTATCTTAATACAATCTGTTTCTTTGTTCCAATGTCTTTTATGTTATACATTCAAAGTGCATTTATGTATTTTTACTGACAAGGGGTCCATAGACTTCCACAGATTGCCAAAAAGGCCCAGGGCAAAAATAAAATTAAAATTAAAAAATAAAAATAAAATCTTTAAACTCTGGGAAGAGGGTCCAGGCATAAGAGATTTCAGGCATGGGGGATGGGAATTCTATTTTTTGAAGAGAAAGTGAAAGCTGTTTGTTTGGGAAGGGCATCTGTTTCTGTGAGGTAATGAAGACGGCTCGGAGGTACGGGCAGTAGTATTCCTACCGGACTGCGACGAGGCTCTCTCTCCGTGTGTCTGCCCCCTGACCCCTCTGATCCGTCACGTGTACTTCGGTAGACTCGGCCTGGGGGCCACCCCCTTCCCCTCCCATGTCTTTTATGTCCTGTCACTTGATTTACATGTGTCTACACACTCACTGCATGCTCCCTCTGTCATGTTTTGGTTCAGCGCCTGCCAGCGTGGGTGACACATCCCGCACGTGTTGGCCACATGTGCACATACAGATTTCACATGTGAGTCACTTGTCCACTGGGCAGTATTTCCCTGATAGATCTAGTGTGTGTCTGACATGTAACTATCAGGGTAACTCATTCATTCATTCATTCATTGTTGAGTTCCTACTCAACATGGCAGTCACTATTTTAGACTCAGTAAATACAACAGGGAACAAAATACCAAAAAGCCCTACCTTCTTGAAGGCAAGACAATAAATGGCAATCATAAAGATTCGATTGCAAATTATTATTATTCAATAGAATCCTAACAGCAACAGAGTAAGCATATGAATAAATAAGTAGGCATCATACGTAAATAAATGGTATAGCATGCTACCAGCTGATGAACACTGGGAAAGCATAAGGCAAGGGCAGGGGGACCGGGGTTGTGGGGCCAAGGGGGTACGACTCTTAATCAGAAGGTGCGGGCAGGCCCCTTGAAGACTCCTTAGAGCCAAGACTTGAAGGAGGTGAAGGCAGGAGCATTGATGTTATCAAGGAAACGCGTTCCCGGCAGACGGACAGCAGGTACGAAAGCCCAGGGGTAGGAGCGTGTCCGGAATGTTGGAGGAACGTGCAGGAGGCCAGTGTGGCCAGAGGGGAGGAAACCATCGGAAGACAATAGGACTGAACCAGTTTCTCTCCATCTCCAGGAATTCCAAGTTGGCTTGTTATCCTCGGCCCTTGACGCCATGTGCCACACGCCCATCTGTGCAACCGTTGTGCAAACCACCACTCATTGTGAGGCTGAGTCATTGGACACACTCCGATGAGCGTATGCTCAAGGAATAAAAACAAAAACCAAAACACCTTTCTGCAATGGTGGGTATGGCCGCTGGACCAGAAAATGAATACCGTGTCCCTAGAGGGAGACGGAGGTAGGGGAGAGGTCCCCGCTCTGCCACTTAAGCTGAGGGGCCCGTGGTCACCATGCTGGCCTCCCTGAATCTGTTCCCACCTCTGTAAAATGAGAAATGAGCTAAGAATCCCCTGGACTGTGAGGCTAGCAAGGAAAAATGAGCCTCCGGGTCCCAGCCTAGCTGTGACTCGGGCTGGCTCGCCCCGTGCGGGCACCTCCTCCATTCCTGGCCCCGAAGGCCCCGTGCTTCTCCTTTGGCCTCACCCTCCCTGAGACTCAAAACTAACTTGAGGACCCGAGGGTCAGCTCAAGGGCAAGGTAAGATCTCGCTGCCTGGCTTCTGTTCTATTTTTAATCCTGAATTCTCCCACTTAGCATAATGCTTCAAATCTTCTTGGAGGGGTAAAAGCTGGAGCCTAAATCCTAAACAAATAAAAATGTGAATTAGAACTGGCACGGTTAGTCTCGTAAACATTTGAGAGAACATGGAAAAACGTTTCAAAAGCCCACTTGTCACCGGTTGGCAGGATGCCACCCTCTGGGGCTCCTTGTCCTCTGCTGCCATCGTCTGGAGAGAGGAGGGACTGCAGGGACACAGGGGGACAGAGACCCGGGGGGACAGAGACCCACGGGGCCAGACACGGAGGTGGGACAGCAGAAACCGAGCCCCCTTCCCACTGACTGGGAGACCCAGGGCCTGCTCCAGAGAGGCCAGCCATGCACCTCACATGAAGAGGCAGGGAGCCTGGCTTGAAAAGCTGGTTTCTAGGCCCATTTCAGGCCCCGAGAGGGCCCAATGTCAAAGGAGGAAGTCCCAACAATGACAGTCAGACCCTCCTTTCCTTCTACAAAAGAGGAAACCAAAGCAGTTGTGTGTTTTTCTCAAGGTTGAACTACACCTTAGGGACGGAGTCAACATTCGAACCCGGAGCCCTGAGCCAAATCCGGGCTTGCTTTAGAGCCTGGCCACTCAGAGGATAGTCTGAGCCCGGCAGCCTCCACATCCCATGGGAGCTTGCTAGAATAATGCAGGATCTCAGGCCCCACTGGAAGCTTACTGAATCAGACTCAGCTTTTTAACAGATCCCCCTGGACACCCGGGAATGTGTTTCAGAGTGTGTGAAGTGCTGATGTTGAACACACAGGCTTCCAACTTTCCTAGGAAATCCCCAAGGTCTACACATTCACTGTAAAGAAACTCAGACAATATAAGAAAATTTAAAGTAGCAAGCGATACACATCGTGGTGTATAAATATCCTTCTGCACACACCACTTTTATGCAAATCAGATTGTATTCCCCATGCTATCCTGTGTGCTTTGCTTCTTAAGTATGATTTCTGGGGGCGCCTGGGTGGCTCAGTTGGTTAAGCGACTGCCTTCGGCTCAGGTCATGATCCCAGGGTCCTGGGATCGAGCCCCGCATCGGGCTCCCTGCTCCGCGGGGAGTCTGCTTCTCCCTCTCCCACTCCCCCTGCTTGTGTTCCCTCTGTCTCTGTCTCTCTCTCTGTCAATTAAATAAATAAAATCTTTAAAAAAAAAGTATGATTTCTGTGTTGAAATAGTGGTTGTTCAACGAAGATTTGCTAAATGAAAAAAAAAAAAAACGCCTAAAACAATAGTCAGGGATGTATTCTTTCTCTACTGCTGCTTTCAAAATTACTCCCAAACCGAGCACTTTCAACCAACAAATCTTTATTACCTAACAGTGTTTCTGAGGGTCCACATCTGGGAGTGGCTTCGTGGGTAATTCTGGCTCAGAGTCTCTCGCGACATCGCCTGCCTGTTGCCTGCCTGTTGCCGGTGCGGCCTCCTGAAGGCTACATCACCTGCTCCAAGCCAGCACTGTCACCTGCCTGACCTCATAAACTGCCATTTGTCCTTGTCAAGGTCCCCACCTCCACCCCTACGCTGCTCTCCACCATCCGTCCAGTTACCAGCCACACACAGTGAGCTTGGAAAAAGGCAAATCCAACCTTGTTGCCTCCTGCTTAAAATCCACCCAGGGTTTATCATGGCTCTTAGAATAAAGTATAAAAAATAAAAGAAGGGGCGCCTGAGTGGCTCAGTTGGTTAAGCGTCCGACTTGTGGGTTCGGCTCAGGTCCTGATCTCGTGGGTCGTGAGACTGAGCTCCGCGTCAGGCTCTGCGCTCAGCAGGAGTCTGCTTGACGATTCTCTCCCTCTGCTCATTCCCCCTCTCATGCTCTCTCTCTCCTCTCTCTCTCAAATAAATAAATGAAATCTTTAAAAAAATTAATAAAATAAAAGTCTACAAGGCCCAGCAGGTCTGGCCCCTGCGGAAGGCCCTTTCTCCCCTCCTAGCCTTACCCCTTTGTCATCTATGGTCCAGCCACATCGTCTTCCTCCCAGCCCCTCCCACACACCAAGTTCTGTCCCACATGGACTCTCTCTAACTGGAATTCCTTCCACACACACTCAGCACACACACATTTACATGGGTGCGTGTGCACACATAAGACAACCTCACAAACCGTGCTCCCGCTCGGTTCTGTCTCCCGATGCCCAGCGAGTGCTAGGCCCTCCATAAATATTTGTTGAACACACTCTCTTTCATCCCTTCTATCGGCGGCAAATGTTTTCCCCAGATTGTGGTTTGCCTTTAACTTACTGTTTCTTTAACCGTCAGAAGTCTTACATTTGACGTAGTCAAATCAGTTGGTCTTTCTTTTGGGATTTCTCTGTTGCTTTGTGCACAGAACATTCCAGAGTTTTGTAAGAAGATCAGGTGCCTGAGCAAGGGCCCGAGTTTGAGGAATTCAGCTTAGAAGGAACCGGAAGTTGTCAGCCTGGATGGAAACTGGTGGAGGGAGTTCCGAAGGCGGGTGAGACCGGGTTCAGTGGCAGCAGGGATAGGGCTAAGCATGTCCTGGGCACCAGATTCTTGGCCTACATGTCTCCATGGTGCTCACCAACTCCCCAACGGGTTGGGAAAGTGTTAACACCCTAGGACATGTCAAGGGAAAACGGGCCAGAGCCTCCCATCTGCTAGGCACTGACTTTTAAGGTAAGAATTAAAGGACCAGGGGCTCCTGGGTGGCTCAGTCGTTAAGCATCTGCCTTCGGCTCAGGTCATAATCCCAGGGTCCTGGGATCGAGCCCCACATCGAGCCCTGCATCGGTCTCCCTGCTCAGCAGGAAGCCTGCTTCTCCCTCTCCCACTCCCCCTGCTTGTGTTCCCTCTCTCGCTGTGTCTCTGTCAGATAAATAAATAAAATCTTAAAAAAAAAAAAGAATTGAAGGACCAAGTGGTAGTTTATTAGATACAGGCTCTGAGTGTGTGTGTGTGTGTGTGTGTGTGTGTGTGTGTGTGTGTTCACATGCCTAAATGTGTCTGAGAGAGGTTTCAGACGGAGAACAGTATCTCTGAAGAGCCCAATTTGGGATGTGTTCAGATGGTCTTCATTAGATCCCCGAAGAGACTGCAATCACCTGCTGTCTCATCCAAAACCTACCGATGGGGCAAGCAGAGGGTGTTCCTGATCAGGATTTCAAAATTGTTCTTGAGGGCCTTGGCCTAGCCTGGGTTTCCACCGAGGACAGGCTGGCCAGGGCCGGTCCTCCCGTGCTCCTCCACGCCCCTGCTGGGACAATTACGGGCAACGCCGTCAGGGTGCCATGGCAGCTGTCCCCACGAAGCCCTTGTCGGCGGACGACCTTGGTTCCTGACTATCTCACCCTTGGCTCTGAGAAGGGGCTGCCTTCTGGTGTGCATGTATGCTAGTGGGGTGGGAATGTCAATAAAGGTGCAGCTTAGGCCTGCCCAGCCCTCAGCCCTAGGCGACATGGGGAGGAGAGGCTCTAGAACGGGCAACTGAGGACAAGTCAGAACGTAGGGGTGATACTATGACTCCCAGCTGTTGGCAGGAGCCCGGCCCTGTGCTCTCCTTACTACGACGGTAGGTAGTAGGTGTAACTCTTATCCTCACCCTACAGTTAAGAACCAGGGCTCAGAGAGTTTCTGTAATTCGTTCAAGGTCACTCAACTGCGCCTGGAAGATCAGGACCCATGTCGCCTGGCTCCAGAGCCCATGAGGGGAACCTGGGTGCCCTGTGGCCCCCCAAACCAATGTGGAGCTCAGGTGCCCATGGCCTGGGGGTGGGCACACATGAGGCAGGCCCAGGACCTCGGTGTCTGGCAGCTGGGGTAGGAGCCTGATGCTGGGGGACAGACTTTGATTCCAAACAGCAAGAGCTTCTTGGGGAGGTGGGGGTATGCCTATTCAGACATTTCTTATAAGACAAATCCCTCCCCTGCCCCGTGGCAGAGCTAGAAGAGGACTATTTTAGTGGCAATAAGCTCCGTGGGCTCCAAAGGGTTGGCAGGGAGCCTGCTAGGCCAGGTATGGACAGAGCTGGGAAACACTGGAAACCGTGCCTGTGAGAACAAAATGTTACCCACGAGGAAAGCCGATGGGGTTTGGGCTGCATGACAGGCGTGACACGCCAAGGACACAGGCCAAGGCGCCGATCCAGGCCGGGAGAGGCACTGGCAGTCTGATGAAGAACAGAGAGGGGCTGCCTGCCCTTGCAGGGAGACCCCTGCTGCCTGCCTGGAGGGGGCCCTGCAATGTGGGCTGGAGGTAAGGTGTGAGGGAAGCAGTGGAGGGAAAGAGCTCAGGCAGAGACCCCAGACTCCCTCCCTGGTGGTCCACCCTTCCCCATCCCAGGAAGCCCGTCAAAATGGTGCCTCACGGACAACCTCAAAAGCCTAAGACTCCAGGAAGCATGAGTCTGTGTGTCTGTGTTCTGTGTGTCTATAAACTTCCCCACTTCCAAGTTGGAACCAAGACTTATTTGGCAAAGAATGTCATCCTGGGGGAGGAGACTGACCGCCCAGAAACAGGAACATGTAGGTGGCTTCGTTTCTCAGAGCTCCAGATATGACTTATTTATCCAAGGCTCTGGGATTTTTCTAAGATAAATAATGGAACTGTTCAAACTGTGAAAATGTGTACTTGTGCAAACTTTGAGGGATTCTGCACGTGTAAGTCCGGGGTCTGTGTCACTTAAAACTTGTGTATGTATATATATATATATATATATATATATATATAACTGATGGGAAGTGTGAGAAAACTGGGGCTTATATCAGTTTTTGATTTTTCTTTCTTTTTTTTTTTTTTGCACAAAAGAGTCATGTGCTCTGAGTTTTCATTTGAAGGGATTAGAAATATGACTTTGTGTTAGATTTGTTTTGTTTCAATTAATAGACTTTATTTTTTTAGAGCAGTTTTAGGTTTATAGAAACATGTAATGGAAAATATGGACTTCCTGCATACCCTGCTCCCCCCCCACACCCACTTTCCCCTTTTATTGATACCTTGCATTAGTGCGGTAAATTTGTTACAGTTGAGCCAATATTGATGCGTTATTATTAACTAAAGTCCATACTGACATTAGAGATCACTCTGCGTGTTGTACATCCTCTGGCTTTTGGCAAATGTATAATGACATGAGTCCACCACTATAAGAGCAAACAGAATAGTTTCACTGCCCTAAAAATCCCCTGTGTGCCTCCTATTATTAATAGATTTTTTTAAAGGAAGAGTTTAGATTTAAGGGACCCCTCCCCCCACTTTCTTCTAGAAAGTAGAGGTTATATTGTGTGCTCTCCTTCCGCACGCCCACCCCCCCTCCGTTCCTGAAAGCCAGTCGGAAAGGGTTCCTCCCGACATCCTCAGAAGAGGTGGCCAGGAAACACTCAGCCCCCCAGTTTGATGTGGCAATGCGGCGGGCCCCTGAGGAATTGACGGGACGTTCACACGATTGCCCCCTGACGTTGCAGGACGCAGCTCCCCGCGGTCCCAGCTCAGGAGTTCCTGGATGGATGCCATTCAGTTCATCCCCGTGCCAATGCCACTTCCGGTTGGAAACAAAAGAAACCCCACCCTAATTAAGCAGCAGAAGGGATTTAAAACCCACAACAAGGACAGTACTTAGATCTGGTCCCGTACCAAGCAGACAACACTTAGGGGTTGTCCCCACAGGCCCCTGGATCTTGCTGAGGGGATGACGCCTTTTCTCTTTCATTGTTGGCGGCGGGGGGGTGGGGTGGGGCGGGGGCTGTCTTTTTTTTTTTTTTTTAAGATTTTATTTATTTTTTTCATGAGAGACAGAGGGGGGCGGAGTGAGAAGCAGGCTCCCTGCTGAGCAGGGAGCCCAACTCGGGGCTCGATCCCAGGACGCTGAGATCATGACCCGAGCCGAAGGCAGACGCTTAACCGACTGAGGCACCCAGGCGCCCAGGTGTGCAAATACAAAGTCAGGTTCTCCCCTCCCTCCTTCCTCTTGTACCTGCTCCAGTCACAGGTGCAGCCCCTCACTGGATCTCTGTGGAATGGTGGGTGAGCTGTCTTGCAGGCAGGGACTGGTGGGCTGGCTCCAGCATGGTTCTCCAAGGGCCCTGGTGGGTTTTGATCCAAGGGCCTCTTACTCGCCACAGGTTTACCTTTTAAACCGAGTAAGTGGGGGTGCCCATGGAACCACCATTCTAAAGCAGCTTTATAGTGGTTTCCACTGCCTCTCTGTCCTGCCTTGGCTGAAAACCCACTCGGGCCCCCTGGCAACTCTGGTCATCCCTTTCTCCAGCCCCTTCAAGTCACAAAACAGTGTCACGCTAGTCATTAAACATCAAATTCCACAAAATGGTGGAAATATGGATCTTCCTTTGGAGGACACTGCTCTCCCAGCTGGGGCCCCGACCTGGAGAAAGCTGGGAGGGGACGGAGGCCTACCACCAGCTTCTGCTCCCAAAGGGACTTGCGGCCCAGGTGCTGGGAGCGTGGTCCTTTCCCGCAGGGCCTGCCCCACTGCAAAGTTCTGCCTCCGCCGCAGCTCGTCCCTACATCCAGTGACCGGCCAGAGGCCCGCAGGCCCCCTGGGAGACATCACACCTCACCTGGCCCCTCTGCCCACTCTGGCTCCTGCCCTTGGCCTTGTTCAGGCATCCTTCCCTTATAAACGTCTCTAAGAAATGTCCTGCCGGCCAAACTCCCGCGCAGCGTCTGCTTCCGGAGAAGCCACCCTGGGAAGCCCTCCCCACCTCTCCGTTTCTGCCCGCAGAGGTTCCGGACTGTCCAGGGCCGGGGCTCAAGGAGCAAAGAAAGGGAGCATGAGGGCTCTTCCTTCCCTGCTGCTGTCACGCTGAGCCGCCTGCTGCGCTCTCTGGCCCTGGATTGGATCTCAAGGCAACCCTCTTGCTGGCACTTAACATGGGCTTTTGGGGGTGGGGCTCTGCCCCTTCCCCATCTACGGGAATCTCCCATACTAGTGTCAAAGGTTGGCCCCCCGAACACTAGCATTACTGGTATTGTTGAGAAGACAAAGCTAAGATTGCTCACTGCGGTTGGTCATCACAACCAGGTCACCACCTTGCAAAACCCGGTAGTGTCTCAGAGAAGGAAAGGTAAGGTTGGGAGGTACTGAGAGTTGTAAGCTTGGTTTAAAGCAGGCTTGGTGGGGCGGGGGGAGGGGGGTTGGGGGCTTGATTAAGACTGGGTAAGGGGGCACCTGGGTGGCGCAGTTGGTTAAGCATCTGACTCTTGATTTTGGCTCAGGTCATGATCTCAAGGTTGTGCGATCAAGCCCTCGTCGGGCTCCATGTTTAACTTGCCATCTGCTTGAGTTTCTCTCTCTCCCTCTCCCTCTGCTCCTCTCCACTGTGCTCTTTCTCTCTCTCAAATAAATAAATATACCAAAAAAAAAAAAAAAAAAAGACTGGGAAAGAATCGTGATACAACAATCCAGGATTGGTGGGGACCAGCCAGGCTTGGCTTTTGAACCATGGAATCTTAGGGCACAGAGGTTGATGCTTCCCACTGGAGAGCTGATAGGTTTTTCTGGAAGCTCCTGTAACAAATCAACTATTTGCTTGGGCAGCACAGTCCCAGGAGAGCAGAGAAACGTGAATGAAGGCTGTGGGTAGCCATATCCTATTAATGGAGATCATGAGGCATGCTTTCCCTTCTTGGCATCCAGGCTCAGTGTGGGGGAGACAGTTTGGGTTCTGATTAGCTCCCTCAACAAGGCAGATGCAACTCAGCCCCAGCCCTGGGCCTCTTCTGTCTCTAGCATCTCTTGGCCAAGATGTGTTTGCCCCCTTGGACTGGACTGCAGCAACCCCTCCACAGCAGCTTCATCTGATCCACGGGAAACACTCACCCTTCTTTTCCCCCAGTAAACCCTGCAAGCTGCCACCTCTTCCTGGTCCCACCCTTTAGGTCTTCCATCCAGGAGTTAGATGCCCTGGTCTCTGAATTCCAATGGACACATACTAAGCATTCGAAGGGGTTGGCCTCTAAGCTCAAGGTAAGGGGCAGGCACCCCCTACCTACCACCTTCGTGGGGGTGTGGATAGGGGGACTCATGGCACACCAAAGCTTTCTCTAAAATGCTTTCTCATACAGCTTCCAACCCCTTCATATACACCCTTAGGAATCATGCCGCCATGTTGGTATCTTGGTCAAACACCTAACTCTGAATTGAAGCATCTATTTGCTTCAACCAGAATCCCTTCTGATATCCTTTTAATGGCATCGGGACCTCGTGCCTAAATGACATTAAACTCATACCAACTTTTTTACTGTGGGGGTTCTCAAAGGCCTCTCAGCCCAACAAAGCTAACACCTGTTCTCAGTCCTCCCTCACCCGGATGCCCACCCTCAGAGAACCCCCGGAAGCAGAGTCCAGAGAAAGATTCATAATGTCCACCATTTTGATGGTAATATCTACCATTTAGCAAGACATTATGCTGGTCTTTTTATATGTATCATTTCAAACAGTCCTCATAGCAATGCTGTGAGATGGGTACTATTATTATTCTCATTTTACAGGAAAGGAAACAGGAAACTCAGAGAGGTTAAGTAATTTACCCAGGATCACACAGCCAGGGACCAGAATGTCAGGATAGGAAGCAGGCTCACGGGACGGTGGCGGACACGCTTCCCGGTATCCATTCCCGTCTTCTTCCAGCCCTAGCCCCTATTTTCATTTTAGGAGCCATCCCTCCTCCCCGTCAGCCCTCATGGTCCTGGGGGGCACTACTGCTCTGCAGGGGAGGAGCACGAGACCAGCAGAGTGCACTCCCCAGAATTCAATCCGCAGTCCAGGAGACAGATGTGTCTGACGCTATAGAATTAGAGCACCGCCTGGGATGTGCTGTTTTCAGCTGGGCTTGAACTTGCAATATAGGGTCTGGTTGCAACTAGCAGCCACCCAGAGGGGAGAGCTGCCTGAGAATGTGGTCAACACAGAGGAGAGAGAAGCATAGTGACCCGAAGAGGGGTGCTGATCCCCACCAAGCTCGTGTGCCCCTGAGTTCAGCTCCACCCACATTGGTCAGACTCTCCTCCCCCTACTAAACTCAACCGAGTCAAGTTTTCTCCTATCAAGAGCAAATGAAGACTCCTGAGGCCCTAACAATGCGCCAGTGCTCTTAATCCCATTGCCCTACTGGGTATCTGCCCGGAGGGGCCTGAGACAGAGAACAAGGCTCCAGCAATATTCTAGTATCTGTTGGGATTTGAAGGGTCCCAATAAATTAGACTCCATGACCCTCCCTCCCCCAGTTCTGAGCCAAATGAGGGACTGGCAAAGAAATTAGATGGTGACCAAGACACCAGTTTTGTGACTGGCAGTTGAGGGACAGCGTGGTGTAGGTCAGCAATGACAACCGGTTTTCTCACACGGCGCCCCAGTCATGCGCGCGCTGCCCACCGGTCCTCCCCAGCCAGGGGCCGAGCCAGACAGGGTGTAGTATAGGGTCCAGAGGAACTAAGCAGAACATGCGCCTCCCCTGGACGCTGGTTCCCAAGGAGAAGGGAAGGAGCTGAGAAGGCATCCTGCCCACCCCACCACACCCACACACCCCCAGCAATCAGAGAAGTCACAGCTCCTCCCTTGGGAGGAACGAGGAAAAGAGGGTGGAGAGAGAGGCCAGGGAGGTCAGCCTAACAAGCTCCTTCCATATGGAAGCCCAAGCGAGATCTGAGGAGCCCTCCCGTTACCTCCCTGGAACAACCAAAAACCCAACGGAAGATTAAGTCTTACGTCCACAGTGGTATTATGTTAACTCTGAGTTCTGGACCTTGGCACTACTGATATTTTGGATCAGATCATTCGGGGGCAGGGCGGGGGGAGCTGTCCTGTGCATTGGAGGAAATTTATTTACAGTATCCCTAGCACCTCAGCACCCCCCACTTCCAATCATGACCATCATAAATGTCTCCAGACATTGCCAGCTATCCCCTGGGGATGGAACTGCCCCAGCTCAAGAAGCCCCATGTAACCTGATCATAAAGATGAGGAAGAACCACCGTCCTAGATGCTCCAGCTTCAAAAGCTAAGGGAATGCACTGAGATTGGAAAGGTGGGGGCCGGGGGCATAAGGGGAGTGAGGCTGTCTATCCTAGAGATGTTTCTGGTGGCCAGGAGTTGGGGGCGATGTAGGAGTTCAGAGCTGGTGGAGCAAAGAGGAATAAATGTGGGGAGTACCTGCTGAATCAGGCAGGACGCTGATCCAACAGGGCAGCTGGGGGGACTTCGATGATGGATGCGCAGCATCCGGAGAAACTGACAAGGGATAGCAAAGCACCTTCGGAAGAGCATTCGCCGGGAGCTGTTACCTCCCTGGTGCCTGAAGGAGAGAGAGCAGGAAGTGGCCTCTGGACATGGGTCGTGGCCTGTTGCCATGGGCAAAGGAATTCAGCCACTGCTCCCCCAGCCCATCAGATCAAGTAAACATCCTGACCTCACCTTCTGCCTATCCTCTCATCTCCTGATGGTGCCTCCCAAAGGCCAAACCCAACTGGAAGCTGAAAGAAGAGAGAACATAGTAGTTACAACACATAGATTTCCACCTCCCAGAACACTGAGCAAGGTGGAAAGTGGGTCTAGGGGCAAATGGGGAGTGCCTAGCACACACTAGAACATTGCAGGGTTAGAAGTGGTGGGTAAGATGCACACAGAGCCACACGGACAGATCTCAAAAACATAGTACTGGGTGAGACAAGAGTCAGGACTAGATATATAACCTAACACTGTTTGTGAACATTTAAAATGTATGCACAAAAAAATTCAAAATCCAGGGGCACCTGGGTGGCTCAGTCGTTAGGCGTCTGCCTTCGGCTCGGGTCGTGATCCCAGGGTCCTGGGATCGAGCCCCGCATCGGGCTCCCTGCTCGGCGGGAAGCCTGCTTCTCCCTCTCCCACTCCCCCTGCTTGTGTTCCCTCTCTCGCTGTGTCTCTGTCAAACAAATAAATAAAAAATCTTTAAAAAAAAATACAAAATCCAAAGCAGCAATACTCTTTTTACAAGGACACCTATAAAGAAAAGATTCACTTGCTGGAATATTTGCCTGTGGCAGAAGAGGAGGTACAGAATGGCAAACGGACCGTGGATAAAAGAGAATACATTTTCACAAACAAAAGAGGGGCCTTGCATGGACTAGAGATAACGGAACAACATGAATTAAGCATATGATAAACTCAAATTCCTGCGCAGGAAGTTGAAATGGGGCGGGGGCGGGTGGGGACATAAAAGCAAAGGAGGGAGGAAGGTGGACAGGAGGTGAAGCAAGCTGGTCCAGGAAAGAGGCGGGTGGGTGTGAGCAGGGGCTGCCCCAGCGTGCCCACCCCTGCTCCTGAGGGGCCCCACCGCAGATGGGGAAACTCCTTCACATTTCTGTGAAAATGGAAGATGTGTCAAGAGATTGTACAAGGTTCCCATTTCCCAAAATGATTCCAGAATTTTAAGGCCACTAAGCTTGACACCTTTGAATTTGGAATGAATTCGAGTCAAAAGACCCAAATCAAGCCCCGACTTTGCTTCCAGCCAGGCGTGAATCATCCAACAGATGGTAGGTGTACATTTAGAAATGAGCCGGGCGAGCCCTGGGAGCTAGAGAGGCTCCCCAGACGAGCCTGCCAAGCTAAGCAGCATTCCTCTTCTGACAGGGGCGGTGGGACCAGGGGCCGTGTGGGTCCCACTCTTTCTGGCTGCAGGGAGTTGTGACTCTGCATGTTCAAGCAGTGGGTGGTAGGGGGAGGGGAGGCATCTGTCAGACAAGGAGGGCAGGCTGGGGTCTAGCTCAGCTTCTCTTCCCTTTCCGTCTCTCAGGACCTTCTCCAGCACCTCTTTTTGTCTGCGTTTCGCCCTCAACCTTCCCAAGGAAAAAGGGTTTCATTGGCTCGACCAGTCACCATCCAGAGACTCTTGATTGAGTAACTTCCATTGGCTCCACCATTGTTAGCTCATCCAGGGTGAACTGGTTCTCTTGCAACGCAGGGTTTGGTGGCACTGGGGCTTTTCACCTGCCCAAGCGACAGGTGGCAGATAGAGTGGGTCTTAATTTTGCAAGTGTCACGTCATTAGTCCCTGCCAGATGCTGGGACACTACTCCTCTGAAGGGCCGCTTAGCACAGATGACCCATGAACAACACTCATATGGTTCCACTCATACATGGATGTTTTTACAGTACAGTGTTGGAAATGTATTTTATCTTCCTTATGATTTTCCTAATAGCATTTTCTTTTTTCCAGCTTACTTTATTGTTAAGAACAGAGTATGCAATACCTATACCAAATATGTCAATCACCTGTTTATGTTATTGATAAGTCTGCCCGTCAAGAGTAGGCTATTAGTAGTTAACTTTTGGAGGAGTGAAAAGTTATGCACAGATTTTCGACTGTATGGGAGTCGGCGCCCTTTAGCCCCACATTGTGCAAGGGTCAACTGTATCAGATGAACATTAGCCCCTTGCCCCATGGCTGGGCCCCACCAAGATGGCCAACATACCATCCCCTCCTACCCCCGGTGCCAGTCTCAGAGGGGGAGGCTCGCAAGGTCCTCCTGGTGCCCGCTTGGGGGCAGAGTTCAGTGCCAGGCCCTTCCCTTTCAATCCCTTCTAGACTGAACCAGACTGTTCCATCTAATGTTTCATATCAGTAAAGGTTCAGACTTTATTGATTCCTACCTAAATACTGTCTTCGAAGCCCCCAGGGGAAGAACAAGGTAAAGACAATTTTGCCCAACAATGTCCAGGACGACTTGGCAACCAGTGCCCTTCGGACTGGTATCTCCGGGGGGGATACAAGCAGGGAAACAAAAGGCAGGCCCTCCCCAGAGCCTCCCCCTTCCAACCCTGCCAACTGCGTCACCTTCTTCAGGGCAAAGGACAGGAGCTCCGGAACCATAGCAAATAATAACAGTAAAAATGTTCCCTTGAAATACAGTGTTGCCTGTGGCTTTCAAATGGATGACATTGAGACTGTTAAGAAAGGAGGCTTCTGGTCATATTTTGTGGTTACTGCAGAGGTATCAGCTGCCCTGGTAAGCAGTCCCTGCTGTTGCGCCCGGCCAATCCCGAAGGCTCTGGCATTCACTCCCTCCATAGCAAACTCTTCAGATTTCTTGTTGCCCATATCTCTTCCCGGTCCCTGGTCAGGGGGTCCCCACGGCTCTCTTCTTCACGCAGGCCCTGGCGGTGCTCAGTCCCCCACTTCCTGCTCCTTTGGTCCTTCCTTGTTTGTTTGTTTCTCTAACCTTCACGAAAGCTGGGTCTTCATGCTGCCCGATCTGGGGCCGGGCACCAGGGGCGTGCCAGGGGGGATGGGCCTGGGGTCAAAGGCCTGGCCATGCAGGGTGAAGCCAGAGATGTCCCAGCCCTCCCAGCCCACCTTGCCCTTAGCCCTTTCTGAGGCTTCTGTCCCACTAGGAGAGGAGAGAAACCAGGGACAGAGAGAGAGCATCACCCAGCCCTCCTGTTGCCTCCCTGGGACCCCTGTCCCCCTCACCACCCCACCCCACCCAGTTACCTCACTCTTTTCCTGCCAGCCCTGACTCTTCCCATGGACGTCCCTCCAGCGCTCTCCTTCCTTTTGTGGAATAGTCTGGCTCCTGTCCGGGCTTCTAACCATAATCCTGCCTACTTTCCTTTCCATCACATTGCTCAGGAAAACCCCACTTATGAAGATCAGCCTTTAGACCGAGCCCTTAGGTCTTCAGAAGGAAGGCCTCTGATTGGCCACTCTCTGTCACATGTCCGCCTCTTGGAACAATCACTGGGTCCAGAAGGATGTACTGCTAAGTTAGGTCCCCCCACCTTTGCAGAAGTGGGAGGGGCCTAGTGATTGACAGCACCCGCACCCGGGCGACAGGGAATCAGGTGCATTTGCTCCAAAACAAAGGGGTGCTATTAGCAGGAGAAAGCTGGTGAGCACACAAAACCAATGGGGTCCCCTTGGTTGGACCAAGGGGTGGAAGTAAGTGGAAGTAAGATATGGGAGAGGGGAGGAAGAACTCCCCTTCCTACTTTGCCCCCATCACCCTCTCCACTGGATTTATTATCACTTGCGATCAAAAGAATCTATCCTGTTGCAGAAGCATTGCAGGAAAAAAAAAATATCATTTTTGCTTTTATTTTTAATATCCATCTGCTTCGCTAAAAATGTTTTTTAAGGATGTTAAACTATGTGAAAGTTCATTTGCTTTGAAATTCTGCAGGTTAATTCTTAACTTGACGTGCACTGAAAGATATGCTTTCTGGGGCACCTGGGTGGCTCAGTCGATTAAACGTCCGACTCTCTGTTTCAGCTCAGGTCATCATCTCAGGGTGGTGAGATCAAGCCCCGTGTCAGACTCCGTGCTCAGCAGGGAGTCTGCTTGAGATTCTTTCTCTCCCTCTCCTTCTGCCCTCCTCCCCAATAATAAATAAATAAATCTTTTTTGTTTTTTGAAGATTTCATCTATTTGTTTGACAGAGAGAGCGCACAAGCAGGCAGAGCGGCAGGCAGAGGGAGAGGGAGAAATAGGCTCCCTGCTGAGCAGAGTCTGACTCGGGCTCGATCCCAGGACTCCGGGATCATGACCTGAGCCGAAAGCAGACGCCTAATTGACTGAGCCACCCAGGCGCCTATAAATAAATCTTAAAAAAAAAAAAGTGATGCTTTTGGTGGTTTATCTTCTCTTATGTCTTCCAAAAAACTTCTGAATGACTTACTGCTAAATGTGACTTGCTTAAAGAGTTAACTTGGTGGTTCTCCAGGAAGTAGATGGAGCATGACAGCCTGACCACAGAATTATGAGCCACCCGAAGAATTTAGGTCCTTGCCACCCTGACAAACATGTCTTGCCCCAGTTCCCACAAGGAAACTTCTTGCTTCATCTGATGACCTTGCTTTATGGTTTCATTTTAGCTGCAAGCACTTGTCTGAGCAAGCCTGTTTTTTCATGGATGGCTGAAGCCCTTTGTGAAGAGGTACACTTCACAGAGTTAATACCAAAAAGCACTGTGTCAGAATCCGAGACATGAATGTAATTAAAATCACATTGTATTTCCTGTTGGCTGCTGAAGCAGACATTAAGAAAGTCTTATCTTCAATAGTACGTTTAGAATGCCCTGTCATAGAAAATTAGTTTAAAATGATAGCTCAGAAAAGAAATATAAAAATCTCTCATGCCATTTATTATTAATGTGATTTATGTTAAGTCTCTCAGTGGAATGCTGAAAATGTGCCAATAAATTAGTTCAAGAAATGGTGCAAAATTAAATATTAATGAAGTGCTCAAACAAGCACCAATTATACTACAGTATAAGTTTGTAAATATTTCCATAAGTAATTCCCATGGCATATACAGGTAACACTGCAGTCCAACAAAAGAAAGAAAGAAAGAAAGAATCCTCATGAATTTATACCGAAACCTTTTTTTTTTTTTACTAATAAATTTTCCAATTCACAAATTTAATCTTAGCTTCTGGTTTCCAAAAAGGCAATAAGCTGTTAGTGTTTGCACGCGGATCCATAGAGCATGCATCGGCTCTACGTTGCAAGTGACAGAAAGCTCGAGTCACTTGGCTTAAACTAAAAGGAGAATTTGCTTGCATGTTTAACTGAAAAGTACAAAGTAAACGTGACTTCAGGCAGGGTTCCATGCAGCAGCTCGAAGGATGTCACCAAGAACCTGGTATCCTTCTGCCTCTCCCCTCCTGGGGGTTGTAATACTGAGAGCCCTACCTCTCGCCCCACTGCGGGACCAGGGCACTCAGTCACCCAGCTGTCCGGTGGCTTGACCGGTGATGGCTCACAGTTGAGGCATTGTTTCATACTAGTAAGCACTCAGATACCTCCCATCCAAATACTATCCTCTGCCTCGCCCAGGAGTATGCAGCCTCCCAATGAATGGTCAGGACGGGGGTACAATGCCAAGTCCTCTTGCCTCAATTTGAGACAGCTGCAGGACCAGCTGAGGCCTCTGCTACAACCCTATCACAGTTCACCTTCTTCCTCTGCTCAGTCCTCCCTGGTTTACCCTCTTACTGTTTCCTAAGACCACTGCCGTTTCTGAGACCACACCCCACTCGATTTCTGGCACGCAAATCTCCACCACAGAATCTGTTTCCAGGGCCCCAGACCTGTGATAGTTGAGGCTAGGGAAGATTTTAGGAAGGAGATGCTAACACCAGTTTGGAGCTGGAAGGTGGAGCATAGCGGGCTGAAGTGGTGCAATTGTTAAAACTTTCACTGGGTGGCAGGATATAAAATCAATGCACAGAAATCAGTTGCATTTATATACACCAACAACAAGACAGAAGAAAGAGAAATTAAGGAGTCGATCCCATTTACAATTGTACCCAAAACCATAAGATACCTAGGAATAAATCTAACCAAAGAGGCAAAGAATCTGTACTCAGAAAACTATAAAATACTCATGAAAGAAATTGAGGAAGACACAAAGAAATGGAAAAATGTTCCATGCTCATGGATTGGAAGAACAAATACCGTGAAGATGTCAATGCTACCTAGAGCAATCTACACATTCAATGCAATCCCTATCAAAATACCATCTACTTTTTTCAAAGAAATGGAACAAATAATCCTAAAATGTGTATGGAACCAGAAGAGACCCCGAATAGCCAGAGGAATGTTGAAAAAGAAAAGCAAAGCTGGCGGCATCACAATTCCGGACTTCAAGCTCTATTAAAAGCTGTCATCATCAAGACAGTATGGTACTAGCACAAAAACAGACACATAGATCAATGGAACAGAATCGAGAGCCCAGAAATGGACCCTCAACTCTATGGTCAAATAATCTTCTACAAAGCAGGAAAGAATGTCCAATGGAAAAAAGACAGTCTCTTCAACAAATGGTGTTGGGAAAATTGGACAGCCGCATGCAGAAGAATGAAACTGGACCACTTCCTTACACCACACACAAAAATAGACTCAAAATGGATGAAAGACCTAAATGTGAGACAGGAGTCCATCAAAATCCTAGAGGAGAAGACAGGCAGCAACTTCGTCCACCTCAGCCGCAGCAACTTCTTCCTAGAAACATTGCCAAAGGCAAGGGAAGAAAGGGCAAAAATGAACGATTGGGACTTCATCAAGATAAAAAGCTTTTGCACAGCAAAGGAAACAGTCAACAAAACCAAAAGACAACCAACAGAATGGGAGAAGATATTTGCAAATGACGTATCAGATAAAGGGCTAGTATCCAAAATCTATAAAGAACTTATCAAACTCAACACCCAAAGAACAAATAATCCAATCAAGAAATGGGCAGAAATCAAAAGGAATGAGATCTTGCCATTTGCAACGACATGGATGGAACTAGAGGGTGTTATGCTGAGTGAAATAAGTCAATCAGAGAAAGACATGTATCATATGACCTCACTGATATGAGGAATTCTTAATCTCAGGAAACAAACGGAGGGTTGCTGGAGTGGTGGGGGGTGGGAGGGATGGGGTGGCTGGGTGATAGACATTGGGGAGGGTATGTGCTATGGTGAGCACTGTGAATTGTGCAAGACTGTTGAATCACAGATCTGTACTTCTGAAACAAATAATGGAATGTATGTTAAGAAAAAAAAAGAAGAAGAAGAAGATGGCAGGAGGGGAAGAATGAAGGGGAGTAAGTCAGAGGGGGAGACGAACCATGAGAGACCGATGGACTCTGAAAAACAAACTGAGGGTTCTAGAGGGGAGGGGGGCGGGGGGATGGGTTAGCCTCGCACGTTCTGCGTGGAGCACTGGGTGTTATGCACAACAATGAATCATGGAACACTATATCAAAAACTAATGATGTAATGTATGGTGATTAACATAACAATAAAAATTTTAAAAAAATAAAAGAAATGGGCAGAAGACATGAACAGACATTTTTCCAAAGAAGACATCCAAATGGCCAACAGACACATGAAAAGGTGCTCAACATCGCTCAGCATCAGGGAAATCTAAATCAAAACCTCAGTGAGATACCACCTCACACCCGTCAGAATGGCTAAAATTAACAAGTCAGGAAACGACAGATGTTGGCGGGGATGCGGAGAAAGGGGAACCCTCCTACACTGTTGGTGGGAATGCAAGCTGGTGCAGCCACTCTGGAAAACAGTATGCAGGTTCCTCAAAAAGTTGAAAATAGAGCTACTGTATGACCAAGCAATTGCACTACTGGGTATTTACCCCAAAAATACAAATGTAGTGATCCGAAGGGGTACGTGCACCCCAATGTTTATAGCAGCAATGTGCACAATAGCCAAACTATGGAAAGAGCCAAGATGTCCATCAACAGATGAATGGATAAAGAAGATGTGGGATATATATATATAATGGAATATTATGCAGCCATCAAAAAAAACGAAATCTTGCCATTTGCAATGACGTGGATGGAACTAAAGGGTATTATGCTAAGTGAGATAAGTCAATCAGAGAAAGACACGTATCATATGATCTCACTGATATGAGGAATTCTTAATCTCAGGAAATAAATTGAGGGTTGCTGGAGTGGTGGGGTGTGGGAGGGATGGGGTGGCTGGGTGATAGACACTGGGGAGGGCATGTGCTACGGTGAGCGCTGTGAATTGTGTAAGACTGATGAATCACAGACCTGTACCTCTGAAACAAATAATACATTATATGTTAAAAAAAAAAAGAAGAAGAAGAAGATAGTAGGAAGAGAAAAATGAAGCAGGGGGGAATTGGAGGGAGAGATGAACCATGAGAGACTGTGGACTCTGAGAAACAAACGGAGGGTTCTAGAGGGGAGGGGGGTGGGGGGATGGGTTAGCCTGGTGATGGGTATTGAATGGAGCACTGGGTGTTATATGCAAACAATGAGTCATGGAACATTACATAAAAAAAAATTTTTTAAAAGACTTTCACTGGGGATGCACTGAGGATGCACTGAGGCTGCACTGGGATGGGGAATGGATGGACGGGAAGGCACTGGCGGAGGCATTTCCCAGGCATTTCAGAGGTGGGAGGGAAGTGGGACCATAAGAACCGTGGAATCACATGACTGGAGGCTATCAATGCTTAAAGAAAGGCAATGAAAGTTTGAGGACTCGATCATCAATTTAAGACAAAGTGTGAAAATCTCCTTGGCAGCAAGTAAAGAGAGACTCTTATCTTCTGCAGCTGGAGGGCAGAAAAAGCTAAGAATCAGGTCTCAGAATTCACTGGAAGAAGAAAGGAGCAGCCGCCAGCAAGATGGCCACAATGGCGACCCTTCCCACCTGCCCCTTCTGGAATCGACACCCTCCTCAGGGATGCCTGGGCCAAGGAGCCAGAGCTGACTGTGTCCTCCACCTCTGGGACCCCCGCTACAATTCTGCCCCCACTCAGCCCCTATACCAAGTACGCCATCATGATCAACCCTACGGCTACCCAGCGCCTCCCCAGTGCCCCTCTGAAGTGATGGGAACATGCCCAAAGTGCCCAGCCACCCCCAGACCCCACGGCCCAAGTTTGGAGAGGCTAGCGAAACTGTGAGCTCCTCTGTTGACAGGGAGGAGGACCCCTCTGTGGCCCCCAATAACAATGGGAAAACCAACCCCAGGGGAGAAAAAGAAAACAAAAAAAAGAAGAAGACTGGAGCTCCAGAGAAAGTCAAATTCTCAACCTAGACAAGTCTGCTCTGCCAAGGTCATGCCCCAGTAGAGGAGGATTGGGACTCAGAGACTTGGTATGGAAACATCTGCGTCAGTGCTCTCAAAAATCTTGAGTCTCCAAGTTCCAATGAACTCTCTGGACCTGCAGAAGTGCTCTGTCCTCCCGGTTTACGGCTAAAGCTCCCCCTTCTTGCTTGAAGATGGTGCAGGGGCCTCTCCTCTGCAGCACAGCATGCAACCCCTCTCCTGGCCACCAGACAAAGAACGCGAGGCAAGTCACCACAAAACCCAGGCCGGTTGGTGCTGGGCCCCCTGCTAAGGGAGGAACAAGCCTGCACTGTCCCCTGCAAGAGCTACCAGAATTTGCCACCATGTCCTGGCAGGAGTCCGGAGAGTAGACCTGAGCCTGGGTCCCAAGGATGATGGCAACAGGGGCAGAACATAGAGTTTGATTAGCGAAGATTTAATAATATGGGAGCACTCTGCTGTGATACAAGGTTTCGCCCCCTGGCAAGGACCCCAAGAAAAGGTGCCAGGATGGCTTTTGAGAGCCTGGAAACAGAAGGGCTCACACCAAATGAAGTAGAAAAGCTGGAACTGCCAGGGAAGGTGGTAGAAGCAAGGATCAAATGCCTCAAAGAAGAGGGCCTGCGAGGCTGGATTACCCCGCAGCGGCCCCAAAACTCCCCCGCCAACTGTTCTCGGGAGACGCCCAGGACACGCTTAGCTTCTTTGAGAAATTTATTGTTGGCGGCATCTTCCATTGGCCAGGGCTGAGGGTGGGGGATGCTGCTATAGAACAGGCTCCCTGAGAGCAGCAGGGATGAGAGGAACCTATAATAATAGAGATCAAGTGGTAGCCCTTAACTCTGGGGAAGTGGGCACAACTCTCCTAGGAGCTGCCAGGCCAGAGAGGTAGCCGGAGGTCCTGACTCTCAGAGAGCTGTGGAAATGGTGAAGAGGACATGGTGTTCCTAGAGGCAAGATAGATGTGCAGACAGGAAGAGCATTGCTTAACTTATTTAAAAATAATCAGCCATGATGTAATATATGGTGATTAACATAACAATAAAAAAATAAAAATAAAAATAATCAGCCACCCCAATAAAAAGTATTGATCCTTTGTCCGGTTCCCAGGCTAAGGTAAGACCTAGAACCTCCTGAATAAAGAAGGACCCAGCATCACCTGGCACGCGTGTAAGGTGAGCACCCCCTGCCCTTCCAGAGGAAGAACTTGGGTGATTACTTGAGAAATCATACACTGGGGAAAAGGGACTACAAGGACATTTTGGGAACTCTTGGACACAAAGTCTAAGTGGACATTTACCCAGGGACCTGAGGCATCATCATGACCCCCTGGCAGAGGGAGGACATGGAAGTCAGGTAATAAGTTTAGTCCTAGCCCATGACCAGCTTTACAGTGGGTCCACCAGGTAGGTGGACTACCCACCTAGTAGGTGTTTTCCTGGCCTCTCAACATATAATTGGGATCGGCATAGCTGAGAGTTGACAGAATCCTGGCATTGGTTCCTTGGCCTGTGGGGTAAGGGCCATGATAGGGAGGCAGGAGAAGGAGAAGCCCACCACAGCCAACCAATAATCCTGTCTCATTGGGGTAATAGCAGAGATGAGTGTCACCCTTCAAGACCTAAAGGATGGTCTCATCATTTCTCCCATTTAGTTCCCCAGTCTGACCCTCTTGCATCCACCACTGTTAGATCCATGCCTCCTGCTTCTACCACATCCATAGCCACCTTGGGGTGGAGGCCATGGGCTTACAGCCGGCTGACGGGAGAAGAAAAAGACAATGTTTGGTTCATGGATGAGTTGGCTGGGCATGTGGGGGAAAACCACAAAGGACTAGGGCTGGCCTAGAGCTCTGCTCAGGGGTGGCGCTGGAACTGCAGAGAGGAGAAATCCTCCCCATGGGCAGACCTTCAGGTGGTACATCTGATCATCCACTTTGTGCACAGAGAGAAGTGGCAGGAAGTAGGGATATACGTGGATTCTGAGGCGGGGAGTGGCACATGGTTTTGCTGGTCGGTCAGGGACCTAGAAGGAGTAGCATTTGAAGACTGGGAAAAAGGAGGTCTCGGGAAAGGCATGTGGATGGACCCATGGGAGGGGGCACAAGGTGTGAAAATTTTCTAGCACTCATTAATGTGATCACCGAGAGCCACACGGGGGCTGGGGTGAAGCCAATCCCTCTCAGGCCAGAGAGAAGGGAAAGAGGGCAGTGGGAGGCAGAAAGAGCAGATGCCCAGTACAGGGACAGATTTGTTTGGGAAACAAGTGGCCAAGAAAAATGTCCCTAGATTCTTACTTCTAGGAGGGAGCTGAGAGATCATTGTGTCAAATCTCTCACCAGGAAGGTAATTAACCAGCCTCCATTTGGACACTTTCAAGCAGGGTGTTCATTACCTCTCCCAGTTTCTCTTTAGGACATCTACAGCCATTCAGCAGTGTTTCCTTAGGTGGCTGGTCCGGGTTTTCTCTTCCTACGCCCCAAGGGAGGTCACCCCCTGCTTTAGGCCCCATGCCAAGCCAGGATATACAAGAAAGTACTTTGGTAAGACAGAGAGAGGTGACGGATACTTCGTTAGCAGAATCACTCAGTGAAGTCCCCTGCAAGAAATGATCCCTTGTAGCCAGAGAAAGGATTGTTTCACTGCTCAGTGTTTTGCTCAGAGGGAACTAAAACCCTCGCCCCCACATACAAACCACCTCCACTTCCATTAAGAGAAAAACCAGAAAGAACCATCTGATGGAGAGCTTCGAATGGGGAAGCACATGGATAAAATAAAATGGCCTGGGACTGGTTGAGGCGGAGGCAAGGACGGGAGGAAAATAATAAGGAGAAACCAGAGAAGATGAGCTCCACAAAAAATAGAAGAACTTTTCTGAACCATTCTTGAGGCTTGGGCTCTAGGGTTGATTGTCTCATGAGAGGGTTTTTCTTTCTCATCTTTCCAAATGTGAAGAGTTATACTTACCTTTAGCTTAACCTGATACTAATTATGTCTGAGTATAACCCAACGTCTCCTGGTAGGGCCAGTTTCAGAGGGAGGCCAGCATGGCAGTTGCTGGGGGGGAGGTGGAGGGGGAACCCCTTGGCCTTAATCAGAAAACCGGTGGCAGTTAACTCAGATGTCCACAAGAGACCCCACACCTTAGAGGCAGGATCTAAAGGATCCCCACTCCTCCCGGAGTGGGCAAACGCCCTTGGTACAAATTTTAAAATCCTGTCTATCAGCCCCAAACCATTTCTGTGGAGTATTTCTTCCAACATGTAAATTTCAAGGTGCAGCCACGGCTCAGCACCAACTCGACACCAGGCGGCTCCAATGTGCTTCCCTGAAGACAGCAGCTGCCGTCAGCTCAAATTATGAAACCGAATCACAGGAGGGGAAGGCTGCTTACCCAGGAGGCAAGATTTATTTTATTGTCTAATATTTAAACAGTTTAATATGCCTCCAAACGCATTGTCTGAATGGTTCGGAAAAGAGCGCGTAAGCAGATAGAGGCATAAGTCCCTCGTTTTTAACGTTAAGGAATTCATATACAGATTTTATTGACAGAGCATCTGTTTCTCCCCATCTACAATTAATGTGTTTAGAGAATGTCGGTTTGAAGGGGTGCCCACAGTTCTCGGCCCCTATTCCCCCCTCCCCCGGCCTCAATAGGCTGTGGGTACAAATTATCACTAATGTCCAAACCACAAAAGCTCTTTGCTCTGGCTTGCAGCACCCCCAGATGCCCGGCCACCCCCTCCCCCGTGTCTCTGAATGAGGGACCGCTCTGTGCCCAAGGACAAGCCTCCCTGTCTGAGCCTCCTCCCCAGCCAGCCACTGCCCACATGTCTCCTGGAAGCTGGGCCCCACACTGCTGCACTGCGTCTGCTTCCAGAACTCTGCAGCCGTGAGGCGTTGCCCCCTGCTGGCTGGTCTTTGCTGGGGCGCCCAGAGCCATCAGGCTGGGAAGCGCCAAGGCCTGGGGAGACCCGGAGGTGGAGGAGGAGAGGGAGAACGGCCCCTCCACAGCTCCACACCACATCCTGTCGCCCAGGGTCCCAGAGGGACAGAGGCGTGTGCGGTCTCCCCATAGCCTGCAGCTTCCTGCCCTGCACCCGTCACCATCAAGGTTCTAAACCAGTTCCTAAGGCTGGGTCAGGGGACATGGGCCTCTCCGTTCCCTCCCTTCTCCTCTCTCACTTCCTCTCTCCTAGATTTCTTTCCACGTTGTGTGTGTGTGTGTGTGTGTGTGTGTGTGTACGTGCACACACAAGCATACACACACAGACACACACAGGAATGCAAGCTCCGTGAGAGCACATATTTTTTGCTTATTTTATTCACCATTGTATCTTTAGTGCTCAGAATAGTACCTAGTGCATAATAGATACTCAAGAAACTTTGTAGAAAGAATGAAAAAAAGTGAATCCAAGAAGCCCTCCTGCCTCCTCCTTCAGCACAAAAGCCCACGCCCCTGTGTGTATCATTTCAGACCAAAGAGCCCACGGGGCCCCCAGCCCTCCAAACCTGCAGCCCAGCTGCCCTCGCCTAGGACACCCAGCCAGGAGGACGCGCCTGCCACAGGTTATCGGCATGCCCTGGCCTCAGCATGCAGGGCCCACAAAAGGAGGACAAGTCACCAGGGAGTCAGCTCCCGTCCCCTCAGCCGGGAAAGGCCTTCCCAAGGGCTCCTGGGATCCGCAGGGGAGTGCTTCTGCCATCCTGTGCCCCTGTCACTGCTCTGCTTTTGCCACTGCCCCCCCCCCCGCTGCCCCACGCTGCCTCACGATGCCCCAGCCCATCCCCCACCTCCCTCAGCCAACCTTCCTTATCCCCAGCACTGGCCCAGACCCTTCCAGGAGTTCGACACAACAGTAGGAGACTAGGTTCCACCTTGTAAACACTTTACTGCAAGAGTGAGGGGGAGAGAAGACCAGCAAGACACACACTTTCTACTGCCCCTCGATGACATGGGGCCCATTCTCAAGGGCCTCAAAGCTCTCGGACCCCCTGCTGGCTGCTGTGGGCAGGGAAACTGCCCTCAAGTACACGATCTGGCCTCGGCCTCCAACGCTACCTCATTTCCTCCCCTTGCCCATCAGCCCACAACTCCCTGAGCCTTCATTCTGTTCCAAGAACGCACCAACCTTGCTCCCACTGCAGGACATCTGCTTGTCCTGGGTCACCCCTCCAGGGTCTTTGCCCAGCTGGCTGCTTCTGACCTTTACTTCCTTTCTGAATGCCGCTCTGGGAGGCCTCCTCTGAGCATACCGTCTACGGTGGCCACCCATTCCCTCACTGTCACCTCTGCCCGCTTCATGGTCCTCACAGCATCTGTCACTCTCTGAAGCAGTCTTCTTTATCCTGGCTTGTGGATCATCTGTCTCTCTTCAGTAGACTGTAAGCCCCCTGAAAGCAAGGATTTGGTGCCATTCACCACTGTATCCCAACACTTAGAGTGGTGCCTGGCACATAGTAGGTGCTCGAGTAAAATCCACTTGATGTTGAATGGCAAAGAGCCTCCCTACGTGGAGTCCTGGTCCAATAACCACTGAGCCCAGAGAGAGGAGAGGGTTTCCCTCCTCCCAGTTTCAGGCCCACCTCAGGAGCTCTGGTATTTGATGATGGCTTCTAGCTCTTCCTGGCATGCCGGATGGTGGAACCGCTGACCCTCCTCAGGGAAAACACCCCACAGGGGTTTGGTCTAGCCTTAGCCCCCACCAAAACAGGCAGAACTCCCCAACGTCAGGACATTTCCTAATGATTGCTGAGGGTTGAAGACCATGGTACAAAGCATCAGCGGTCTGGTCCAAGTTAAGTCCTGTCAGATCCAGGCCAGTTTCTTTTTAGCCAGAGTCAGTCAGGGTCAGGCCTGCGTGAGCTACCTCGGAGCCTCAACGCCTCCCCCAATCCGTGAGTGCGTGAACAACACACACACATCACAAGGCACAGACCCCTGCAATCCATTCAGAGAAGTTTCTGAGTCTGTAAACTGAGGTCTCTGCACAAACGCACCCCACTGACATTTGGAAGCAGACCACTTACTTTGTGTTCGGGAGTCGGTCTGGTCCCCAGGAAGGACAGGTGGGAACCCGCTGTCCATCCACGCAACTCGTGTCTCCTCCTTGTGTTCAGCCTCCGTGCGAAGGGAAATTCAAACGCCCACCACAACCTTTCAGAAGGCAGTTTTGTCAGCTCCGGCCGGCAAGGTTTCAGGAGGCCTCGAGGCCGTCCAGGCCACCCCACCACGGCACTGCCAGGTGCCTTCCTGTCCGCGAAGTGCTCCTCACCTGCATTATCCGCCCCCACCCCGCGTGCACAACATCCGGCGAGGCTTGATTACTGGGCAACGGCCTTAGCTGTCTTGGCCTCTCTGTGAGGATATTTAAAATGTTAAAAGCACAGAAGAAAGGGCGCCTGGGTGGCTCAGTTGGTTAAGCGACGGCCTTCGGCTCAGGTCATGATCCTGGAGTCCCGGGATCGAGTCCCGCATCGGGCTCCCTGCTCGGCGAGGAGCCTGCTTCTCCCTCTGACCCTCTCCCCTCTCATGTACTCTCTCTCTCTCTCATTCTCGCTCTCTCAAATAAATAAATCTTTAAAAAAAAAAAAAAAGCACAGAAGATGGCTCCTTGAAGTGTTTTCGCAATCAGAAATCAAAGGGGAGGAGGAAATCTTTGAAAATCAGAATAGGCCAAGAGTGGACCTATTGTGCCCAGCAAATGCACCAGCACACACACTGGTGCAGGAGGGGCTAAGTGCACAGGAAGCGGGGGCACATGTGGCCACTTCGGCTTGGAGAAGGGGGAGGGCCCAGGAAGAGGACGACCAAAGGGGGACTTTAAGCTGCACTTAAAGATGAGGTGGTGCTCACCAGGCAACAGCTGGTCCACCGTACGGAGGCCGAGCAGGCCAAGGTCTCTTCCATCCGGTGCTATTTACATGCCGAAGCCTCTGTCCTCAGTGCCCGACTCATGAGAAAATCCTATCACGGTAACTGGGGGGAAAGGATCCAAAAAGCTTGGAATGTAGGCCATTAAGAATAGGAAAACATTGAGTTTTCTTGTTTTCAAACGTTCAAATGCACATAAGAATTACGGGGAAGTGAGTAAACCTTGGCTGGGAATTCCTGACAGGAGGGTGGCATAGACACTGCTCTCTGGATACTGTTCTCAGCCTCTCCCTTCCTCCTGTCCCAACAGAACACTCCTGAAATGGCCACCAGAAAAAGGGGAAGGCTTGCATCAGCCCTGACAACTAGCCATCCACACCGAGGAAACCAGAACTTTCTGTCAGACTGCACCCCGTGGGGCCAAGCAGAAGGCATCACGAGAGAAGCCAGCCTGCTACCCCCTCGGACAGAGGCCACATGTCCAGGACAAGGTAGGGGATGCTGGCTACGCAGGGGGTGCCCTTGCCCGAGAGATGGTGGGGTGCAGGTTTGCCCCTGAGCTTCCCTCCCACCTCTGCATGCCCACAGTTTCCTGACCACCCCAAGTGTGACCCGGCTGGTCACACCTGGGCACAGCTACCCAGAAGCCCTGAGAAGCAGCTGGGGGCTCTCTGAAGCAGAAAAGTATGCTACCGTGTTTCCAGGAATTCCCCCAGACTTTTGATTAACTTATTTGCAATGGTTATGTCTTCTTGAGAATTTAAACATAATAAAACTTCATTTTTTTTTTCCTTTTCTAAGAGTTCATCCGTGGAGATGTCACTCAGCCGGCAGTGGCTACTCAGCTTCTGCTTTCTCCCACGCCTCCTGGGCTGCACCGTGTCTGACACCATCATTCTCGCTGTGGTCTCTGTCCATTTTCCTGGATTCCTTTGGTCTGAACCTGATGACCCTCTGAGAAAGAATCAGGCAGGAACTCTTACCAACCCCCCACTGAACGTGGCTTATTTCCTTCTTGACTTGAGTCGTTGTTGGATAGGCAAAGAAAAAAGAAAAAAAGAAAAAGCATCCCTTTCTTCCCTTCCCCCGCATTGGAGAAATAGGTCACAGGAATCAGACAACTGGAGCTCAAAATGCCAGGTTTATCGCTGACAAAGCGGACTGCAGAGTGTGGCTTTGGCGCCTTAGACCAGTGGGCTCCCTAGTGGTGGACGCTTGAACTGGACGGACTTGGCCTTGCAGTGCCTGATACACTGCCCCCTGCAGGGCCAAGCTGACTATTGCAGGCACAGAGCAGCCCAGGAAACACTGAGAAGGAACGGAGTCCCAGTTACCAATGAGAGAAGATATTCCTCTGAGGAGTGGGGCAGACACTGTCCCCCGCCCCCACTTCTAGCCTCCCCCCTACACAGAAAATGAAACCAGAGAATAAGGATTCTACCCTGACAGTCATCCTGGGCAGACTCTCCTGAGGATGAGGCAAATGGAAGCTCATGGGATCTGAGAAAGTTCTGCAGCTCAAAATATAAACATCCTCCAAAGGTTCTGAGGAGGAAGCTGCCTTTCTGGGGGAAAAGAAATTTACTGCTGCACAAGTTTTAAAAAATATATATCTGAATATCTGATTTGAATTCTCAATAAGATTCCAGGGTGCTCTGGAAAAGATCTAGAAACTAGAAAAGATCATAATAACAAGGCAGAAATCTGAGAGCAGGAAGTAGAGCAGGGAGACAGAAACCACAATGGCTGGGTTAAAACCCATGATGGAGGCTGTCAATAGCAGACAAGATGCTGGAGACAGTACAATTAACATGGTCAAGGGGGAAATGATAAAGAGATGAAAAGGAAAGAGGCAGGCAGTCTGGCACAAGGGATACAACCTGGGAATAATAGGAATCTGGAGAGAAAAGAGTGGGTACAGCAAAAGCAGTAATCAAAGACCTGGCAGGAGAAAACTTTGCTGGTATACAGAAAGAACTTGGTTGGAAGCTGAGCATATGTTCTGAGTCCCAAGCAAAGTTGATGAAAAGGAGACCACATTTAGATACTCTATGGCAGCATTCTCAAAAAAAAAAAAAAAAAGTTAAAATTTCTGGAACACATGCACACACACACCACCCTTGGAATGAAATCGAAGAGGGAGAGAGATTTTACTTTTCTTTCAATATCCTTTGTTCTGGTTTCTGTGTGTGTGTGTGTGTGTGTGTGTGTGTGTGTGTGTGTGTTAATAAAACACCATATGCATATATTCCTTCGATAATTTTAAAAATAAGCTAAATTGGAGGGAGGGGTGATAAATGAGGATCTTACAGACAAATGGGGGGAAGAAAAAACAAAAGCCTAAATTAAAATGATCTCAAATTTCTCACATCATCCAGAGAAGTAAATGTCATTTTTTTTTTTTTTAACTTCAACTCATTGTTAGAAATACATTTGACTTTGGGGCATCTGAATGGCTCAGTTGGTTAAGTGTCTGACTCTTGATTTCGGCTCAGGTCCTGATCTCAGGATCCTGGGATCAAGTCCTTCTTCAGGCTCCATGCTCCACGGGGAGTCTGATTGGAATTCTCTCCCCCTCCTTTCTCTGCCCCTCCCCCAACTTGTGCACACACTCTCTCTCTCTAAAATAGATAAGTGAATCTTTTAAAAAATACATTTTACTTTGTAACCGATAGATAGATAGATGATACAAAAATTTTAAATCTACCTCTTACTTAGATCTTCAGATTTTCATGATGCAAAAATTACCTACAAAGCATGTCAATATTTTCTATTCTTGCCTACATCATTCTATGCTTTTTGAAATTCAGTCACAGGGGCGCCTGGGTGGCTCAGTCATTAAGCATCTGCCTTCGGCTCAGGTCATGATCTCAGGTTCCTGGGATCGAGCCCCACATGGGGCTCCCTGCTCAGCGGGAAGCCTGCTTCCCCCTCTCCCACCCGCCCCCTGCTTGTGTTCCCTCTCTCACTGTCTCTCTCTCTGTCAAATAAATAAATAAAATCTTTAAAAATAAAATAAAATAAAATGCAGTCACAATCTATTAAATTGAGTGAGTTGTAATCTGGGTTTGAAATACATTGATCTAGACACACCTAAAGGAAAAGCCATATTGTCGTTCATGAATGAAGGGAACAAAAAGATCTTCTTGGGTGTGGAAGTTGTTTTAAAAAATAATCCCTCCCCAGTACTGTCCTTGAATAAATCACATACTCCTCTTGAAAGTGTATGCTAGGACACTACAAAAAAAAAAAAAAAATCAGATGCAAAAACTCATGAACGAAAAAAAAATCCACCTTGAAGCATTTGCTTTGAGGGCTAGGGAAAGGAGAACTTTCATATATTCTCAGAAGGATTCATATATTGCAATCTTCTGGCAATATCTTTTCAAAATTGAAATGTACATAGTCATTTCACTCTTGCAAATCTATACACAAAGGTAAAGACAATAGTATGGAAGGTTGTATGAACTAAGATGCTTCTTACAGCAGTATGTGTAATGACAAAATAACCAACAATGACCAACACATCCGATACCAGTTAATGGTTTAATAAATGATGGTACATCCATACTAAAGTATGTACACATCATGTAGCTATTTCTAATAAACCAGCTATGTATGTATTAACCTGGAAGAGTGTCCATGATTAAATAAACCTAGAACGGTGTCTGTGATAAAATGATTTTAAACAGCAAGTAGTTGAATAATTTCTGTATGATCCCATTTCTGTACAACATAGAGGGGGACCTATTCAGGGTTTACGTCTGCATGTGTTTATGAGAGCAGAGAGAAAAATATGGAGGGAGCAAAGCAAACTGGTCAGAGCTGGTTAATTCTATATTATTTGGCCATGAAAAAGGAATGAAATCTTGCCATTTACAATGACATGGATGGAGCTGGAGAGTATCATGCTAAGTGAAATAAGTCAGAGAAAGACAAATACCGTATGATTTCACTTCTATGTGGAATTTAAGAAACAAAACAAATGAGCAAAGGGGAAAAAAAAGAGAGAGAGAGAGACAAACCAAGAAACAGACTCTTAAGAGAACAAACTGATGGTTACCAGAAGGAGGTGGATGGGGAGATTGGGAAGTGCACTTGTTTTTCTTTTTTTTTTTTTTAATTTTATTTATTTATTTGAGAGAGAGAGAGCACAAGCAGGGGGAGTAACAGAGGGAGAGGGAGAAGCAGTCTCCCTACTGATCAGGAAGCCCGACATGGGGCCCAATCCCAGGACCCTGGGATCATGACCCGAGCCTAAGGCAGACACTTAACTGACTGAGCCACCCAGGCTCCCCAGGAGTGGACTTTTCAAGGTGAGCACTAGGTGATGCACGGAAGTGTTGAATCACTATATTGTACAGCTGAAACTAATATTTCACTGTATGTTAACTGGAATTAAAAAAACAAATAAACAAAAAGCTGGTTAATTCTAAAGGGTGGGGGCAGGGGGGAGAGAAAGGAAGATCACTGGCTGTCCCGAAACACATTTTTTTAAATTTTTATTTTATTTTTTTAAAGATTTTATTTATTTATTTGACAGAGAGAGAGACAGCAAGAGAGGGAACCCAAGCAGGGGGTGTGGGAGAGGGAGAAGCAGGCTTCCCACTGAGCAGGGAGCCTGATGTGGGGCTCGATCCCAGGACCCTGGGATCATGATCTGAGCCAAAGGCAGACACTTAACGACTGAGGCACCCAGGCGCCCCCTGAAACACTTTTGAACTAATTTGTTGCAATAAATATGCTTTGCTTTTGAAATTGTTAATCTCATTTTAAAATGATCTTCTTCATAAATAAGGGGCATTAAATTGAACTTATAAAGTAATGTTACATGAAGTCAAGACACATGCATTACTCTAAATTTTTTTTTAATAGTTTCAAACTGGAGGCGCCTGGGAGGCTCAGTCGGTTAAGCGTCTGCCTTCGGCTCAGGTCACAATCTCAGGGTCCTGGGATGGAGCCCCGCGTCGGGCTCCCTGCTCAGCGGGGAGCCTGCTTCTCCCTCTGCCTCTGCCTGCCACTCCCCCTGCTTGTGCTCTCTCTCTCTCTCTTTCTGACAAATAAACAAATAAAATATTTTTTAAAATTACAAAGTTTATAATTCCAGATGAAGTTAAGAAAAAATGGGAATGAATGGGGGCAGACTGATTTTCCACAACAGGGAGTAAAAATTATAGTTCTCTGCAGACTATTATCATTAACTATCACACCAAAGACATCTGAAAACCCTTAAGGTAAACACGAGTAGAATTAATAAAGAATTCTAATTCTTTCCTAAATTATGGAGCATTATAGTAAGCAAACAGTCTATATGGCACTAGAAAATTAACAACATTATCAAGCGCCGCCTTGACATGCGGCGAAATTAGAAGGGCCTGACCACAGGTTCCTGTCCCTACTTCGCTCCTCCAGATAAGGTCCCCCAGCCAAAGAACCCTCCTTATCAACGGTACCAAGAGTAGGTCCTGCTTAGTCCCGAGGAACAGGTTCCAGTTCCTTGCTAGCCTGCATAATTATTCAAACAAGCCAATAATATCCTCCCATGAAAACCAGTGTTTATCACACCCTTTGATACTGTAAAGCCTGCCCTTCACAGCCTGTTTGTACATTCTGTTCCTGAACGCAACCCCCCTATGACCCTGCACAGTGCACTGTTCCCCCCTTCCCTGGGCAGTGAGTATATGGGATGAATAAACTGCCCAGTATTAGGTATCTTGTGTTCAGCCATGCCCATAACCCTAGGGCAGGAATCCCTCCTTCACCAGTGGGGTGAATAGAAGGCAATTAAAACACAAGACAAGAAGGGGCACCTGGGTGGCTCAGTCATTAAGCGTCTGCCTTCGGCTCAGGTCGATCCCAGGGTCCTGGGATTGAGCCCCGCATCGGGCTCCCTGCTCAGCGGGAAGCCTGCTTCTCCCTCTCTCACTCCCCCTGCTTGTGTTCTCTCTCCCTGTGTCTCTCTCTGTCAAATAAATAAACAAAATCTTTAAAAAAAAAAAACAAAAACACAAGACAAGTGTTGCCTGGGTGGCTCAGTCAGTTGGGCCTCTGCCTTTGGCTCAGGTCATGGTCTCGGGGTCCTGGGATCTAGTCCCGCTCAGGCTCCTGGCTCAGCGGGGAGCTACTTCTCCCTCTGCTCCCTGCTCGTGCTCTCTCTCTCTATCTCTCTCAAATAAATGAATAAAATATTAAAAAAAACACAAGATGATATAAAAAAACCAGAAAGCATTAAGTAAGTTGACAAAAACAGTACCAAGCGTGGTCCTGCTAGGAGAGAAAAGGAAAACAAGATTTTCTCCATTCAACAGGAGGTAGGAAAGGAGGAAAAAATGTGGAGAAAATGGATGGTGAGCAGCAAATATAGTATAATAGCAGAAGAAAGTCCAAATAAAGCATTAATAGCAATGAATGTGAATGACTTAAATACACTTAGGAAGATATGGATGATCAGACTGGATACAAAATAAAATCTCTATTGTATGCTATGAATTTTTTCTTCAATTCTGGAATAATCTCAGCTATCATATCCTCAATATGATTTCCTTGCCATTTTCTTCATTCTTTTCTTTTGCAAGTCCTATTGGAGGCTCCCGATCTATTCTTGGGCTCTTTGAACTGTTTCTTTTATATTTTAATTCCTGTTCCTCCTTGCTGTATTCTGTGTACATCCTTCAGAACTATCTTCCAATTAACCAATTTTATCTTTAACTATATCCAGCCTAAAATTTATCCCAACTTTTGAGATGTTTTTATTTCATGACTACATTTTTATTTCTCAGATTTATAATTGCTTATATTTCATTTCTGTATGTTCAGTTTATTTTCATCTGCACTGTTTCATAATTTCTTCTTTGCCCAATGATGTCCTCGTTTATCTCTTTGAGCATCCCTATTTTCAAGTCTTTACCAGATTAATCCAAAAAAAAATGAATTTCATCTGAGTGCATATTTCAGACATTGAGTTGGTGGGTTTATTTAGCATTTAATTTCTTCATGTGCTTTGGAATTTTGGTTTACAGGCTCATTATGGCTGGGAGTTTTTGCTTTTCCTTTATGCTCTGTATTTCTCTCCCTTCTTTCTTGTCTGGTGGATTTAGTTTTGTGGTTGCATCCATAAGACGAGTCCAGGACTGGTCTTGTGACGGCAGCCATGAATTTGTGCTCGTCACTGATTTGGGTGTCTTGCGGTTATGGGCTTATGGGATGGCTCAACCCAATTCTTGGCTGTGAGGCTGTCTTTGCTCTGCTCTTACCTCAGGCCTGCAGTTTTGGCCATAGCTCCTAAGAGCTAGTCAGTTGCCATTCTTTTTGGCCTTTTTTCACACATCAGGGGTCTCACTCCAGTCCCTGGCTTCAGCCAGAGAATCTGGCTCTGTCCACTATTCCATGTGCAACATTTTCGCTTCCACTACCCACCCCATAGGCCCTTGGCTTTGGCCCTACTTATCACTGTGGTTTCCAGTTAGTTCTCTTTCTTGTCCACTGAGATGTTTATCCTGTTGTGTGTGTGTGTGTTTTTTAAGCCTGTTTATGCTTTTTCTCTCTTCCAATGTGTTTGGAACATAGAGAGTATGTCAAAGCCAGAACTTTCCAACCTTCCTCTTGTTAAAGTCACTTGGGGATGGAGCTTCTACTTCTCACAGTGGAAACATGCTGACAGATAGAGTTTGGGGATTCAAGAAATGAGTATTGAAACCACAACCCTGGGAGTTCGAGTAATGGGCATTTTGTCTGGGCTTAGTGGGCTGGGCAGGGTTGTGGGTCAAATTAGGAAAAGCCCATCTAGGCACCTTCTCATTACTGACCAGCTTCCTACAGCGACTCCACGTGGCAGTCAAATGATTTGCAGGAGCAGAATGTTCCAACCAAAGTGCTCTCCTTTGGTTTGGGGGTGGAAGCCCAGCTTTTTTAGACAACTCAGAAGACCAAAGAAAAAGCGAACACTGCATTCGGGCTCCCAATTGGTTAAACAGAAAAATAAAAGAGATGTGACCCGTTCATTTTTGGAACAATTCATACTGTTGACATAAGATATAAACAAAATAACTGAGAACGATAAATAAGGGAGACATAGTGGTGTGTTTAAATTCTTTTCCAGAGAAAAAAGATTCACAAATTACAATACTGACCTCCTCCCCCCCAAAAAAAGCACAAAATTCTGAATAGACCAATAACCAAGAGAAAAAAAATAGAAGTTATCAAAGAATTAGCTCCCTAAAGACTTAGATTAGATGCTTTTGCTGACAAGGCTTTTCTAATGTTTAAGGAATAGCAGTGTCTATTGTTGTATAAATTATTTCAAACACAGAATAAAGAAAGAATGGTCTTCAGTTTGTGTTGTAAACTGATATAACTCTCAAATCTACCAAAAAAAAAAAAAAAAAAAGAGCAAAGAAAACCATGGACCAGGGTTTGCAAATACAAGTGACTGTAAGCCAGAAAGTAATATAAATGGGTGGCATCGCTTGGGTGGGAAATGACAGGGAAAGTGGGAGCCACGGGAACTAGAGAGTGTGCACTCCCACCTCAGGAACTCAAAACCAAACACTTCAAAGCCCTCCGCTGCTCAAATAAACAAGTCCCGTGAGTCACCAGTCTGCAGGCTCTGGTGTAGGTCAATCTATGTTGTAAACATAGATGCAAAAGTCCCAACTAAAATACTAGCAAGTCCAATTCAACCTATACTACAATTGTTTAAAAAACAGTCTACTAAGACCAAGCTACATTGGGGCGCCTGGGTGGCTCAGTTGGTTAAGCGACTGCCTTCGGCTCAGGTCATGATCCTGGAGTCCCAGGATCGAGTCCCACATCGGGCTCCCTGCTCAGCAGGGAGCTTGCTTCTCCCTCTGACCCTTCCCCTTCTCGTGCTCTCTCTCATTCTCTCTCTCTCTCAAATAAATAAATTTAAAAAAAAAAGACCAAGCTACATTTACTCCAAGAGATGCAACAATGTTTTAATATGTTGACACTATTTTTTAAATAATCCATCATCTCAACAGGTCACATTAGAAAAATCCATATAATCATTTCAGTAGATGTTGGAACTTATTTCCTGATAAGCAGAAACCCAGGGATCCGGAGCTGGGTTGGGCACGGGCTGGCAGAGGGTGTGCCAAAGGTAGCCTCTAGGGATGAGGCCAGCATCAGGCCCAGCAGACAGCCCACTGAAGTGTTGATCCAAGGAACCAGACAGAGAAGCGGAAACCAGATTAAGGCAAGAAGACAGAGCCTGGGGAGATGCTTGGAGGCACAGCCTCGAGGCTTTATTGCAGGGGCTGCATGCCCTCTGGTCCTGAGCCAAGTTTGGACTCTAGCTGCTGAAAATGCATTTGAAAACATTCAGCATCCATGTCTCATAAATAGCTCCTAAAACTAAGACTCTAAGGAGAAAGCCTTCACACAAGAAAGAATATATCCTAGCAAGCTGCCCACTTAAAACTTAAAAAATGCTTTCCTGTTCTGATTTTCGAAGGAGCCATTTTGTATGTCCAAGAATCCTCTACAATAAAGGGGAAAAAAAGCACAATGGAAGTTATACGGGGAACCTGAAGAGGAGACAGTGGGGTGCGATGAACCTCACATTTTCTATGGTCCAACTGAAATCAATCTATGCATATTATACCTCAGTAACAAGTGTGTTACAAAAAATAGTAAAATCTCAGTGGGCACTGAGAGAGTGATGGGGCACAAGTGCTAAATAAAACTTGCACACCTCTGCCTCAAACCATACACAAAACAAATTCCAGGTGGATTAAGACTTAAATGTAGGGGCGCCTGGGTAGCGTAGTCAGTTAAGTGCCCGACTGGTGATTTCGGCTGAGGTCATGATTCATGGGTCATGAGATCAAGCCCCATGTGGGGCTCCTCGCTCAGCATGGAGTCTGCTTGAGATTCTCTCTCTTCCTCTGCCCCTCCCCCTGCTCGAACATACGTGCTCTCTCTCTAAAAATAAATAAATAAAATCTTAAAAAAAAAAAACGAGGTCACTTCTCACCTATCAGATTAGCAAAAATTAAAAATAGTGGTAATACCTGCTGCTGGAAGGGGTGCAGGAAAGCGATACGCTCATTCATTGCTGTTGAAAATGCGAATTATCACAGCATTTTGGGAAAACAATTTGGCAATGCTGTTAAAATTTTAAATTCCCTTTTCCCCGGTGAGCCCATGCCTGGAAAACCCTACCATAGAAATAAAAGCATCAGTGCACAGGGATTTGCATAGAACCAGGTTTACTACAGCCTGTGGTAGTGGCAAAAGCTGGAATCCACATGAATACCCATTCAAGAAGGGGTGGAATATTATGCAGCCATTAAAAAGAGAATGGGTTAGACCTGTCTTATCCGACTTGGGGGATTTTCTACTACCTATTTATGGTTAAGGAAGACAAGCAAGATGCAGAAAGTGAATGTAGTATGATTCAAGTTTTTAAATATAATGACCCCAAATAAAAAATGTGTGTTATTGGGGCACCTGGGTGGCTCAGTCATTAAGCATCTGCCTTCGGCTCGGGTCATGATCCCAGGGTCCTGGGATCGAGCCCCGCATCAGGCTCCCTGCTCGGCGGGAAGCCTGCTTCTCCCTCTCCCACTGCCCCTGCTTATGTTCCTTCTCTAGCTGTGTCTCTGTCAAATAAATAAAATTAAAAAAAAATGTGTGTTATCACGTGTGTGCATTATTAGGAGAAAGTTGGAAGGAAGTTAGCAGGGGGAAAAAGAACCAAGCAAGTAAATCAAGCTGGGAACATGGGGATAAAGAGAGAAAAACACTTAAAAATATTTTAAAAGCCATGTGTGTAATATGACCCATCCACACAAAATTATATACACATAAAGAGATGCGGGAAAGGATGCACCAAAATATTAATGATGATTATCTCGAGGGATGGGATTACAGGTGACTTTTAGTTTATTCCTTATGTTTATGTTTTAAATGTTATACAATGAGTATATACTATTTATGAAAAATCAGTGGAAAATAAATCTATTTTCACTGGGTGTGTGTAGTGGGGGGAGGGAGTATTGGCAGGTAGAAGTCCCTAGGGGACCTGATTTAATGAGCACACAAGATCAATATTTAATTAACATATCAATTGCTGGCATGTCAACTGATGTTTTCCAAAATCCTTGAGGTATAGGCTCTCTTAAGTAGCCAAACTGTCATCTGAAACATTGTTTACAATTCTCCCATTTAACTAATGCTTAAGAATGGAATGATTACAAATACCAAAGGGGCCAGAAATGATTAAAAGAGGTTTTATTTAAGTGCTATCAAATAACTGGATGTACTCATCACAGCTTAGAATTCCCTCACCAGGTTTATGGCCTGGCAACTTTCAAACTCCTTTATCATTGCTTTCAGAAAAAAAAAAAAAATAACCATTTCTTTTTCCAGACTGCTCTGTCGTGGATCTTAATGTCTTTATTCTAAATCTTCAATCTTGGTTTTGCTCTTTTTATTGCTTCGTTCTCATGGTGCTTGGCTTCATCCGTTGGCCACGGACCTTGCTTTTGTGGGCACTGCTTTCCCGCTTCTCTTCCCTCTCTCCGCGAACTGCCACGTTCAGGGGAGGGCTGCCGGTGTTCAGATCTTGTCTACGCGGTGCTGGAACATGCCAGACCCTCAGAGACAGGGTCGGGTGCTAAAACAGCAAATTGGGCTTCACTTCCTCTTCCGTTTGCAACATTTACTGAGCTCTGTTGGGTGTCCAATGTCAGGTCAAGGATTCAAAAGTGAGTAAGGCGTGACCCCAGAGAAATCACAACTAGCTATGTAGTTTGTGCTCAACTGCACAGTGCTGGGGAAGCACTTGGTGGGAGGGATGCCACTGATGGAGAAGAGGATGGAGGCGGGGAACAGCTGCTAGCACTTGGCAAAGAAAACAGATATGCAAAGGTCTAATGGTTCTCTAAGTGTAGTCCCAGACTAGCAGCATCGGCATCACCTGGGAACTTGTTGAAAATTCTAATTCTCGGGGCGCCACTCCCGACCTACCAAAGCAGAAACTCCGGGGGTGGGGAGCAGCAATCTGTTTTATCAAGTCCTCCTGGTGCTTCCGATGCACCCTAGAATTTGGGAACCACCAGTTGGGGAGAGGCCTTAAGATCCTTAGGCTGAAAAGAGGCGAGAGGAAACGAGGCTTTGTGCGGGGCCTCGGGTGCAAGGCAAGGGGGTTAGCCTTTGCCCTTTTGGTGCGGCCTCCAGGGTTTCTAAGCAGGGGCCTGTCGCACTTACACAATCTCTCCCATCTCGGCGTTTCTGGGAGCTCTAGCATTCTCTGCGCGCCCTGGGCGGAGAGCTAATCAGCATGGGGCTGAGTTGCCCCACCCCCCGTGACACGAGGCGGCGAGCGCGAGGTCGGGCGCCCGACCTCTACCCCTGCGGGTACAACAGCCTTGCCGTCCAGGACCAGGTGAGCGCACGCAAGGGCGGGACGCGGACGGAGACAGGAAAGGCACCGCCAGGGAGGCGGACCCGGCGCGGCCGGGGCGGGCGAATCTGCGGACCCAGGCTCCGCCCCCGGCCCGCGGGGCGCGGCATCTCGGACCCGTGGGCCCCGCCCCCAGCCCCGCCCCGCCCCGGCGCGCGCCCGGCCCGCCTCCTTGGGAGGGGGGAGCCCGCTCGGTCCGCGCCCAGGCGCGCGCCCGCGGCCGGGTTGCAGGGCTGGGCGCGCGCCCCGCGGCCCGGGCAGGAAGATGGTGGCGAGCGCGCGGGTGCAGAAGCTGGTGCGGCGCTACAAGCTGGCGATCGCCACGGCGTTGGCCATCCTGCTGCTGCAGGGCCTGGTGGTGTGGAGCTTCAGCGGCCTGGAGGAGGACGAGCCGGGCGAGGTGCTCCGACGGCCGGGCGGGCGGGCAGGCCGGGCGCGGGGGCGCGCGGGGTCCTGGATGGGCTGCGGGCGGCCCCGGCCGGGGAAGTGGGGCACGGGCCGCGTGCGTGCTGGCGCTGGCGGCCGCCGGGAGCAGGGCGTCGGACCCCTGGCGCCCCTTTCCCAGAAGGGCCCCAGGGACTACGCGCGGGGGCGGTGCATGACCTGGAGGCCCGGGCCGCGAGCGGGCGGGCAGGGGGCCTGGGCGGGAGGAGCGGGTCCTGGTGGGGTGGTCTCCGGCCCGGGGAGCTATGAAGGTCAGGCGGGGCCGGGCCCGAAACTGCTCGGAGGTGGGGAGCCCCAGGCCAAACTTTCTGAAGTTGGGAGGGGGCGGGGGTGTGCGCGTCGTGGGCGGAGGAGCGGGGCCAAGGGACCCCGGGCATCCGCGCCCAGCTGCGCTTGACGGGCAGCCGCCAGTGGAGAAGTGGAGCCCGGGGCTGGAACTCAGGACGGCAACCGAGGGAACAGGGAGTGACCCCGAGGGAGAGGACTGGAGTGTCCCCCAGGCGTGGCTTTCCTAACCTGGGGTCTGAAGAAAGCTGTGGGTCTTCAGGAGGAGATGGCTGGGGGAGGTGAGCTGGTGAGTGGCCTCAGGACATTAGGGAATGGGGGGGAGCGGGGGGGGGGGGGCCTCTAGCTCTTAGGGAATGGGGACAGCATCAGCTGGTTTAGCAGAGCCTCAGGCCCAGAGCAGGGACAAACCTGCCCAGCTCAGTACCCAGGTCCCTGCCCTGAGAGTGTCACTCACTCTTGGCTGGTTTCAGCTGGAGGCCCTGACAAGTCCCCTCCCAGGGTGGTCAGGAAGGGTCCAGTGGGGTCTGGGGCCGTCCTGGAAGGTCCAGGAGGTAAGCCAAACCCTGGCCCTAAGCCGTGGGCCAGAGCGCAGGGCTTCTCTGCCCATACCCCCACCCCCTCGGTTCTGGTGCCTCTAGGGCTGGGAGTCCGATGCGCTGCTTGCCATGTCCTCTTGGGCCTTTCCACGTGAAAGTGTGAAGGCCAAGGGAGCCTCCAAGTCCACTTAGCCCTCCTGCATCTGGGCAGTTTGGAAGGCCTGTTGTGGAGACTGGGATAAGAGCTGCCCTTTCCTTTTTGGGGGGAACCAAGAGGCTGGCATGGGGAGGGAGCTGTAACAGAGTCATGTGGGACCGTAACTCCAAAAGGTGCTGAGTTGGGTCGGGAGGAGGCTGGCTCTGTGACATCCAAAGGGAGTGAGCTTGTTCTGTGTGGACCAGTAAGGAGGAGGAGGGGAAAGAGTGTTTTGGGGTCAGTGTGAGAAGACTGGGCAGATGAGACGTTCTCCAAGGTAGTTAGGGAGCCCTCCAACCCTGAAGTGTGCGAGCAGAGGCCGGTGACCGCTCTGGGGAGGGCCATGGCACAGCAGCTGAGGCTTCACAGAAACCAGTGGCCCCCAGTTAATGGCTCTGTGAGTCTCTGAAGAGGCCAAGAGATTGTCCAGGCCTCACATCCCTGCTGTTGTGCCCACAGCCTGGGGTGGAGAACTGGGGCAGTTAAATAGTTGGCATCCCACCTCCCCACCTCCTCGTCCAGGTTCCTGGCAGAAGCTGATAGGGCTTTACTGGACTGGGACAGGAGAGATCCTCGGTGACCTAAAGGTTGTGCAGTCCAGGCCGCCATTGGTGCTTGGACCCCTTCAGCAGCCCCCTCACCGGAGCCGGGGGTTGCCAGGCAGCGGGGCATAATGCCTAGGAAGGTGGGCACCCAAGTCCAACCAGCCCACCTCCCCGTCCCGGGTCCACTTCCGGCACTGCTGCCAAGTGGTGATGAAACCACGGGCGTATCACCTAACCTCCTGCCGAGTCCTCAGTAGTGTACCCCCTCAAGGGGGGCACTCATAGCATCTCTCTCACGGGGCCATCGTGAAGATTAAGTGAAAATGATGCCCGTGAAGTATTTGCAGGAGTTCCTGGCACATGCTGTGCGGCCAGGAAATAATATCATCTCAGCCCTGCACACTGGGCGTAGGGATTCATTCATCCAGTCCATCATTCAGTCAGTCAGCAAATGATAGTTAACTTGTACTTCGTAGTAGGCTCTGTGCTAAGACTGGGGATACAGAAATAAAGAAAGTAGACAAGGTCCAGGGGCTGGAGAGCAGACAGTGGGCAGGGAGAGACTGACAGTGGAAAGGAAACTCAGTATCAAGGGGGTTGGTGGAGCTGGGTGGTCGGGGAAGGCTTTGTCAGGAAGTGGCGTGTGCACTGAAGAAGCCAGTCATCCTGGGGAGAAGTGGACAGAGTTTGGGCAGCCTGCAGAGAATGGGCGTGGCTGGGTGTCTTTGAGGAATGGGAAGGAGGGTGTGGCACGTTCTGCCGAAGAAGGTTCAAGAGTTAGTCCAGGGTACATCCTTTTTTTTTTTTTTAAGATTTTATTTATTTATTTGACAGAGAGAGACACAGCGAGAGAGGGAACACAAGCAGGGGGAGTGGGAGTGGGAGAGAGAGAAGCAGGCTTCCTGCTGAGCAGGGAGCCCGATGTGGGACTCGATCCCAGGACCCTGGGATCATGACCCGAGCCGAAGGCAGACGCTTACCGACTGAGCCACCCAGGCGCCCCCGTCCTGGGTACATCCTAGAGACCCTAGGAAGGGGTTCAGGTGCTGTTGCAAGTGAAGCGGGGGAGGGGAGGGCAGTGGGGTCAGATGTGCATTTCAGATGCACACTCTGCGCATCTATGGAGGGGCTGGAGTGGAGACCAGGGCTGACCATTAACATCCAAAGAGCCACTTTATGGTTTTAAAAGCTTTCACAAACATGGTCTCACCACTTACTTTAAACAGTCTGAGATGTCTGAAGGTGGTGGGGTGTGGGGGAAGCGATTCTGTGTTCTCGGGAAGTGGCAGAGGACTTGAATGCCTTCTCAGTGGGGAAGGGGGACCTCAAAGGCCAGAAGTGGCAGAGGACTTGAATGCCTTCTCAGTGGGGAAGGGGGACCTCAAAGGCCAGAATGCGTCCAGGCCAGAGGTCAGAGGGCCAGTCCCCACCCTCAGGAATTAAAGGGCACCCTGACCTCAGGGCTACTGGGGAAAGTCCCCTTGGGGGCACAAGTTTGTGGCCCTGCTGATGCCCCTATGGACACTGGTGGGAGGGGGCAGAGGTGGGGGCTGACTCTCCACCAGGGACCACCCCCCCATTCCTCACTGCTGCCTCCAGGTCCCCCAGCTTCCCCTGGGATTGACCTTCTCCGGGTCGGCCGGCTCCCTGCTGCAGTGTAGGGCACCAGCCTGCCCATCTCCTCCCGCATCCTGTCCCCCACCGCAGCCAGCCTGGCTGTGTGCCCCATGCCCTGCCCTCTTGACCGACTTCCTGACTTGCTGGTACCGGCTTCCACCCCAAGCGCCCACAGCAGCTCCACCATCTCTGTCCACCTAAGCTTGAGAATGTCTTTCTCTGTCCACTGTGTTGCCAGGTCGGATGCCACCAGCTTGATATACACTCAGCTCACCTTTCTTGGGGGCTGCCCAGTCCAGGGCGCCCTCCCCAGTGTGGGTGTAGAGTGAGATCTGCTGCTTCCTCCCACCGTGCCCTCCCTCTTGTAGTGGATGGGCATAGATGCCCTCAACTCTCCTCGGGCACCTCTCAAGAGATCAGAGGGCTGGCTGAGTGGTGTGCACAGAGGGTGTGGGTGCTTAGGTGGAGGAGTGGGCCTCTGGCCCTAAGGTAGCTGTCGGCCTGACGGGGCGGGGGGGCTGCTTCCTGTGCTCTGATGGAGAGGGGAGGGGAGGGCAGGGGCAGGGAAAACTCAACCCAATAGAGTCCGCGGTGTCTAAGGGCTTTGGCACCTCTCCTGACTTCACATTTGACTCTTTCCTAATCCTTTTCCATTGGTAGTAACAGTAATAGAAATAATAATAATGACGATATTAGCATCTATCAAATGCTGAACCCATACCAAGAGCCTTACACTCATTCATTTGTTCATTCAACAAATATTTATTGCCATTTCTCCCATTGCCAGACATTCTTCTAGGTTCTTGGAATGCATTAGTGAACAAGACAACAAAAGCCGGGTCCTCCTGGACATTACATTCTTGTGAGTGGAGAGACACAGAATAACACAAAAGAAATAAATACATTCTAGCATGCGAGAAGGAAGTAAGCACTGTGGGGAAAATGATGCGGAGGATGAGGGAAGCTGGAGTTTGCATCCAGTGCGTCAGGGTGGGCCTTGCTGAGAAGGTGCCATCTGAGCAAAGAATTGAAGGGGGCAAGGCATAGCAGTGGGGACATCTGGGGGAGGGCATTCCAGGCACAGGGGACAGTGTGTCGCCCATGGCCTGGAGGGACACTGAGAAGGCCACTGTGCCTGGAGGAGAGTGAGCATGAGGTTAGCAGCAGATGAGGTCAGAAAGGGAGGGGGGTCAGGAGGGGCGGCTAGACACGGTGCACACAGCCTCTGTGGGTTCTTGGAGGGCCTTTGGGTTTCACCCTCGGAGGGGAGGCCATGGGTGGTTTGGAGCAGAGGGGTGGTGAGATGGGGCTTGTTTTAATGGGAACACACTGGCTGCTGTGAGGGGAACAGACCATCAGGGAACCAGAGGAGGAGCAGGGGGCCACGGACGCTGGGCAAGGGTGGCCGTGAGAGGTAGTCAGACTCTGGACGTATCGTGACGGTGGCCCCACCAGGGCTTACTGCTAAGGGATCGATGTGAGGTGTGAGGGAAACTAGAGTCAAAGATGACTCCCCAAAGGTTTAGGCCTGAATGACTGGAAGGAGGGGGTCGCCATTAGCAGGATGGGGAGACTGACGTAGGGGCAGGTTGGGGAGGAAGAGGAGGAGCTCGCTTTTGGACTTGTGGGTGCCAGAGTTCTGTCAGGCTCCCGAGGGAGATATCGAGGGGGCAGGCGGGCAGTTAAACACCTGAAGGTTCAGGGAGCAGTCCAGGCCAAAGAGAGAGACACCTGAGAGTGGCTGGAGTTCAGAGGCTGCTCGAGGTCGCCCAGGAAGTGAGGGTGAGGAAGGGCCCCAGGGTGGTCTTGGGAGAAAATAGAGGGTGGGCCAAGAAGACAGAAGGAGCAGCCAGGGAGGCAGTGGAAGCCCCGGGAGGGCAGCTGTGGCCCAGCAGGTCATGCTGTCTGTCGAGAGGCCAGGCCAGAAAAGGCCCGTGGCCCGTGGTGGGTGGCCGGGGAGGCCCACAGAGGAGTCCCAGGGGACGGCGAGGGCGTGGCAGATGGCTGGCGGAGACAGCTCCATCCAACACACTAGTTCACACTCCCTCTCCCTGATGCTCACAACTCCTTCCCATTTCATCGCTGAGGGACCTGCTCAAAGAAGGTAGGCAGCCAGGGGAGCGGTCACACAGCGCCTCGTGCTCTTTCCACGCCTCGGCCACCAGACGCGAGCCACGTGTCCTTAGGGTTCCAGCTACTCTGCCGGACTCGGGGACATGGGGCTGGTGTGACAGTCCCTCCTGCGTTCCCCTTAGGGGCAAATGGGACGGTTTGCAGGAGGGGACTTGGAGCTGGCTCTTGAAGGATGGGTGGGATTTGGCCTGGCAGGGCGGGCTGGAGAAGAGGGTGGGTACACATGCCTTTCGGGTGTGACCGGGCCATCTAGGGAAGTGCCTGGTTTGAGAAGAGGCAGGGGAGCCGGGAAGCAGGGTGTGGCAGCCGTGATTTCCCTTCTAGAGAGAACCGGCCGTGAGGAGTGTGAGGAGTGGTCAGGTGCCAGCCTCCAGCTGTGGGTGCCTCAGCCTTCCAGCTGGTGACTGTGCCCTTCCCAGCAGCTGGCCAAGGCTCTCTCCGAGCTGCACAGTTGTCTGAAGCTCTTCCTTCTGTCCCCTCTAACACGGGGGCAGACCTGCTTGGCCGGCTGACGGCTTGGCCTGCTGACCCCCCCGTCGTCCGTGGGTGTCAACCCAGCGCGAGTCATGCGCTCTGACTCTCTTGGTCTTGGTCTTGGCCTCTGCCTCCCAGAGAAGCCCACCAGTATTGGGGTCTCAGGCTTCCCCTCTGTGCTCCCCACCAGGCCAGGCCCCTTTACTCTCAGGACCTCCACACTCCTGCACGGAAGTGCCATGGCTGACAGAACACTTGCCTTCTGTCGCTTCCCAACCAGGCCCCGGCGGGGGGGAGGGGGGGGAATCTTGTGTCCTCTGCAGGGTCTCCATGCCCTTCTTTTGTGACATTCATGTTCGTTATTTGCTGAAAAAGAGAGCGGCGTCTGCTTCCAAAGCACAAGGGGGACGCAGTGCCCTGTGGTGTGAGCACTGGGGATGTGGCTGCAGTGGCCACCAAGGCAGGGTGGCACTTCCTCGGCCGGCTGCTCAGGGAGGCCTCCCTGCAGAAGTGCTCCTTGTGCAGAGTCCCCCGGAGAATGGCGCGCCTCGGGGCGGAGGGTGAGGCAGTGCCTTCGAGGCCTGAGGCCAGCAGGGAGCCAACCAGCAGGAGGAGAGCGACTGTCCCGGTGACCTGTGTCTGACTATCTTTTACAGAAAGGAAGGCAGAGGAAGCCACGGCCGCTGGACCCCGGCGAGGGCTCCAAGGACACGGACAGTTCAGCGGGGCGGCGGGGCAGCGCGGGCAGAAGGCATGGGCGCTGGCGGAGTCGCGCCGAGAGTCCTGGCGTGCCCGTGGCCAAGGTGATACGGGCCGCCACCAGCCGGCACAGAGCCAGCCGCCGCGTCCCGCCGGCCCCAGCCCCAGAGGCCCCGGGCCGCCAGAACCTGAGCGGGGCGGCAGCTGGGGAGGCACTGGTCGGGGCGGCTGGCTTCCCACCGCACGGAGACACGGGGAGCGTGGAGGGCGCCCCCCAGCCCACGGACAATGGCTTCACCCCCAAGTGTGAGATCGTGGGCAAGGATGCGCTGTCCGCACTGGCGCGGGCCAGCTCCAAGCAGTGCCAGCAGGAGATTGCCAACGTGGTGTGCCTGCACCAGGCCGGGAGCCTCATGCCCGAGGCTGTGCCCCGGCACTGCCAGCTGGCCGGTAAGAGGAGGAGACGGGCGGCGGGCGGAGGGCTGGCAGCCCCGGGGCAGGTGGCGCAGCAGGGCCCTTCACCCCCGTTTCCCAGGGGAGGAAGCTCACGGGGCCCACCTCCCACGGGGCCCACCTCTCCGGCAGGACCAGTGATAAAGCGCACTGAGCGGCAGCGGCAGAGGCAGAGCCAGGACCTGGGAGCGTCAGGCTCCAAGTCCGAGGTCCTTCCTTTGGAAGGCAGGCGGTCCGTCTTCCTGGCTCACCCCCAGCCTGTGGCCTGGCGAGGGGTCTCACTGATGCCCCTGTTCTCTCCTCTCAGGGAAGATGAGCCCCGGCATCCAGTGGGACGAGGTCCGGGCCCAGCAGCCCGCGGATGGCCCCCCAGTCCGAATCGCCTACATGCTGGTGGTTCATGGCCGTGCCGTCCGCCAGCTGAAGCGTCTCCTCAAGGCTGTCTACCACGAGCAGCATTTCTTTTATATCCATGTAGACAAGGTACTGTTGGGGGGACAACACAGGGATCTGAGCGAGTCGCACCAAGACCCAGCCGGTCACCTATAGCCAGGCTCTCTGATCTGCTCAGGTGGCCCCTGGTTAGGAGCTGGAGCCCTGCCCTGTGGTCTCTCCATTCCATGTCACTTGTCCTAGGGGTGGGGTGGGGAGGTTGTAATGCTTGGGGGGGCACCCTTGCGGCTGCTGAGTCCCCCTTACCTCCCCCGCAGCGCTCCAACTACCTGCACCGTGAGGTGGTGGAGCTGGCGCGGCCGTACGAGAACGTGCGGGTGACACCCTGGCGCATGGTCACCATCTGGGGTGGGGCCAGCCTGCTGCGGATGTATCTGCGGAGCATGCAGGACCTGCTGGAGGTGCCCGGCTGGGCCTGGGACTTCTTCATCAACCTCAGTGCCACCGACTACCCGACCAGGTATGGGGCGGTGCTCTGAATCCTTGGTCCTTGGGGTGGGAGGGGCCTGATCCACTCCTTCCCTTCCCCCAGGCCTCATTCTGGTCCCTGGACCACAGCTGTGGGTTAGGGGAGGGCCTGGTGGAAGGTGATGTCAGAATTGAGAGTGACAAGAGACTAGGGAGCAGGCAGAGGCCTGGAGCAGGGGGGCACGGTCAGAGGGCAAGGGGTAGAGGAAAGCTGCAGGTGCCAACCACTGCAGAGCATCATCCAGGGGCAGGGCAGCTCTCTGTGAGGCAGGGAGTGGCAGAGGGTGAAGGCAGAGGGTGCCAGGATGGGGAGTGTGGCCTGAGCCCGAGCCAGTCCCCTTAGACACACTGCCTGTGCCCCTTCCCCTCTCCAGGACCAACGAGGAGCTGGTGGCTTTCCTGTCCAAGAACCGGGACAAGAACTTCCTCAAGTCACATGGCCGGGACAACTCCAGGTAAGGGGTTTCATTGCAGCCCCTCCCACACAGGGCCGGGTTGCAGAGCCTCCCAACCACACCCAGGTTGAAGCATGCTGGTCCCTGGGCGCATGAGAGAAAGCCTGCCCCCTGCCCCCCACAACCTTCATTGTGGCCCATCTGCCCCCCCGCCCCCCATGATGCTCATCGTGGCCAGTCTGCCCCCCGCCCCCCATGACGCTCATCGTGGCCAGTCTGCCCCCCGCCCCCCATGACGCTTATCGTGGCCCTTCTGCCCCCCACGCCCCACAACCCTCATCGTGGCCCGTCTGCCCCCCGCCCCCCATGACGCTCATCGTGGCCCGTCTGCCCTCCCCCCCACAACCCTCATTGTGGCCTGTCTGCCCCCCCTGCCACCACCACCACAGGTTCATCAAGAAGCAGGGCCTGGACCGGCTCTTCCATGAGTGCGACTCACACATGTGGCGGCTGGGCGAGCGGCAGATCCCAGCAGGCATTGTGGTGGATGGCGGCTCCGACTGGTTCGTGCTGACGCGCAGCTTTGTGGAGTACGTGGTGTACACGGACGACCCATTGGTGGCCCAGCTGCGCCAGTTCTACACGTACACGCTGCTCCCCGCCGAGGTGGGTGACTGGGCCCCCCTGCTCCGTGAGGCCAGGGCGGCTGCGGGCCAGGGCGCCCACGGCTCACCCTCCGCCCCGCCCCCCACAGTCCTTCTTCCACACGGTGCTGGAGAACAGCCCGGCCTGCGAGAGCCTGGTGGACAACAACCTGCGGGTCACCAACTGGAACCGCAGGCTGGGCTGCAAGTGCCAGTACAAGCACATCGTGGACTGGTGCGGCTGCTCGCCCAACGACTTCAAGCCGCAGGACTTCTTCCGGCTGCAGGTGCTTCCCGGGACCCCCTGGGCCCAGCCTCCCGCCGGCCTTTCTCTGTGTGCTTTCGCAGGCAGAAAGAATTCAGGCTGAGCCCCCACCAGAGAATCTTGGGGGGAGGGGGTTTCCCCTGTGGCAGTTCTCGGGGCTTCACTGGCAGCAGGAAGGGCCCCCCCAGCCCTAGCCACACCGCCTGAGACCTCCAGGCCCCTTCAGCCCCGTTGCCTCTCCTGCTCCAGCAAGTCTCCAGACCCACCTTCTTCGCCCGCAAGTTTGAGTCGACCGTGAACCAGGAGGTCCTGGAGATCCTGGATGTCCACCTGTATGGCAGCTACCCACCGGGCACGCCGGCCCTCAAGGCCTACTGGGAGAACACCTACGACGCAGCCGATGGCCCCAGTGGGCTCAGTGATGTCACACTCACCGCTTACACTGCCTTCACCCGCCTCAGCCTGCGCCATGCTGCCACCACGACACCCCCACTGGCCACCCCGCTGTGCAGGTGAGACCTCCTTCTGACCTGTTGCAGGCCCTCCACGTGTGGCGCCCTGTGGGGAGGCCAGTCAGAAAGAGACCGCCCCGGCCCCAGGGAGCCCCCAGTCCGAAGCAGGGGAAAAGGCAAATAAAACAGAGCAAGAGCCCAGCACATAGGTGCTGTGGGTGTGAGATTTGGGGCAAAGGACGCACTTGAGGATGGGATTCCCCAGAGCCCCCCCTCCCTGGGACTCCAGGCCAAGTCGGGTATGCTGATGGCATCTCCCTTTCTCCCTGCTGGAACCTTCTTAGGTTTGAGCCCCGGGGCTTGCCGTCCAGCGTGCACCTGTATTTCTATGACGACCATTTCCAGGGCTACCTGGTGACGCAGGCGGTGCAGCGCTCAGCCCAGGGGCCGGCAGAGACGCTTGAGATGTGGCTGATGCCCCAGGGGTCGCTGAAGCTGTTGGGGCGCAGTGACCAGGCCAGCCGGCTCCAGAGTTTGGAGGTGGGACAGGTCCTCCCCTTGCTTTCTCCTGACCCCCAGCAAGACTCAGGGTAGTGGGAAGAGGGGCACAGACACCAAGGGAGGGATAAGGACTGGGTTAGGCCTTTCAGGACTGGCTTCACAGGCTCTTCCTCCCCAGCGACGGAGCCAGTGTCTCCCCGGCGGGCGCACGCTGAGGAGCACCTCCCACGTGGGGTGCACATGCAGTGAGCAGGGAGGAGACTGAAGTTGCTCTACAATGCAAGCCCTGTTTTCTCAACTGCAGTTATTTTCTTCTAGAGGGACTTTGATGTTCCATCAGGCTTTGGAGTGTCGGCTCTTTCTCAGAGGCCATGGCTTCATGTGGCGATGGTCTCTGGGCGGGGCCTCACACCTCGTCTCTGCCTTACTGCCCCCACCACGACAGAGCAGGCCAGAGCAGGAGCCTGGAGCAAATCTCAGAGCTGAGAAAGATCTTAGAGAAATCCTAGTTCAAGCCCTTCATTCTGCAAATGGGGAAACTGAGGCCCAGAAAGATAGAGTGACTGGCCCGAGGTCACACAGAGAGTTAGAGGCAGCACCAGAGTAGAGAGGACTTGCCCCGCCAGGCTCTTGCCCAGCTGCCTCCCTCCCTACAGGTCGGCACCGAGTGGGACCCCAAAGAGCGTCTTTTCCGGAACTTTGGGGGGTTGCTGGGGCCACTGGATGAGCCTGTGGCCATGCAGCGCTGGGCCCGGGGCCCCAACCTCACAGCCACCGTGGTGTGGATTGACCCCACCTACGTGGTGGCCACGTCATACGACATCGCGGTAGACGCGGACACCGAGGTCACGCAGTACAAGCCCCCACTGAGCCGGCCCCTGCGGCCAGGGGCCTGGACTGTTCGACTGCTTCAATTCTGGGAACCCCTGGGTGAGACCCGCTTCCTCGTGCTGCCCTTGACCTTCAACCGCAAACTACCTCTCAGGAAAGGTAAGGATCTAGGCCCAGAAGCCAGACAGACTAGGATTCGCCAAGCAGGTGACCGGTCCCAAGAGGCTGACCATCAGAGCTGATCCTCAAGGGGAAGGGGCCGGGTTGGGGCCTGGATGGTCTGTCCCTTACTATCCCCACACTGTGGTAGGGTAGTGAGGCAAGCTTTGTGGTCAGGTGGATTTGGCTTTGGAATGTAGCTCTGACACTTTAATTGGGCCTTTCTCCTTGGCAGGTTATTGGCCTTCTGAGCCCCGGTCTTACTACGTGTAAAGTAGTAAGAGAGATAGAACAATTGGAGGCCTCCAGGGTGTGTGGAACACAAGTCCACTCAAACCAGCTCAAGTAAAATGGGGAAATTATTGGAAGAATGCAGGGCTGTCCCCCAGAACCCAGGAAATTTCTCTGGTCCCCCCGCCCTTGTACCCCGGGAACCAGAGGTGCTTTCTCTATTGTCTCTGTGGGGCCACCTGTCCCCTGTGTGTCAGCCCCAGGCTCTGGCTTCTCAATACATGATACTTGGTCTCTCCGTGCAGTAGAGACTGACCAGGGTCTCTTGGTCTCCAGGTTCCTCATTCTTGGGGCAGCGGATTTGATGGGCCACCCGGTCCACTGTGTGGCTGGGTGGGCAGGATCCCATGGCCCAGCTCACACTTGGCTGAGGCTAAGGGAGCAGGCTCTGAACACAGGCATAGGCTTCAGGTTCCCTCAAGAGGGGCCTGGTACAACTAACCCCTGGGAAATATTAGGGATGAGTATGTGGGTAAACATGGCTTGTATACAGTAGGTGCTCAGTAGGTAGGTGATGTTTCCTTTCTCTGGCTACATCTTATCACAGAGAAGATCAGGAAGTAACCCAGAGAAGGATGGGGTACTAGGGGGGCTGCGGCAGATCCCGAGCAGACAAGCCACACCCCTGCTCCCCAGGGACTCTGAGCCTGATGCAGGAGATGGGGACAGGTGGAGGCCAGCTCTCCAGCAGGCCAGTATTGGAGCTGAGCCCTGAGGAGCTGGAATTTTATAGACAGAGAGGGCTGTTCTAAGCTGAGGAGACAAACCCCACAGGCATCTGGTGCATGGGGGGAACAGAGGGTCGAGGGGGTAGGAGGTAAGGGGTGGTGGGAAGGACTGGCTAGCAAAGCGCACAGGGCCCCACAGCTGAGGGCCCGAGGGTGGGGCCTCTGATGGCTCTGGGAGCCCCTGGGGGTGGCTGAGAAGGGCCACAGGGACAGAGACCAGACCATTATGGGAAAGTTACGTTGTCTTCCAGAGTGCCTTGATCCCACTGTTCTGAATCCTCAAGGTGGGAATTCAGAGATTACGGTCTTGACTTGATAAAAACGAAGAGTTTGACAGGCCCAGAAAGTTCTGTGGATTAGCGCAAGGTCACAGGCCACTCAGCGAGTTGTGACTCCCTGGTAGAATGGGGACAGATGCTGGGGTGCCCAGACCCAAATCCCAGAGGCTGGCCTTTACCACCTGTTCTGCACCCCCAGATGATGCCCGCTGGCTGCACGCCGGGCCGCCCCACAACGAGTACATGGAGCAGAGTTTCCAGGGCCTCAGCGGCATCCTGAACCTGCCTCAGCCTGAGCCCGCAGAGGAGGCCGCCCGCCGGCACGCAGAGCTCACAGGCCCAGCACTTGAGGCCTGGACAGATGGGGAGCTGAGTGGCTTCTGGTCTGTGGCCGGACTGTGCACCATGGGCCCCTCCGCCTGCCCGTCCCTGGAGCGCTGCAGACTGACCAGCTGGAGCTCTGTGTTCCCCGACCCCAAATCAGAGCTGGGGCCCGTCAAAGCGGACGGGCGACTCAGGTAGCAGGGCCCCAGCCAGCGCCTCCAGAGGACCCGGGGAATTGCACCTTACAGACAGCGGAGGGGGCGTGCCCTCCCCACAGGCAAGAACCGGAGCCCCACGCAGGCCACCCCTGCTAGCCAGCCCGAGCCCGCGCGGACGGCAGGGAAGGGGGGCGTGGTCCTCACTGCTAACAGGTCTGCTGGGGACCAGAGGTGGGCAGGAATGTGGGGAGAAGGGCTCCAGCTTCCACGCCCCGCTCTTCTTCACTTTTCCTTCTAGGTTTCTTGTTGTTTTGGGGTTTTTTTGTTTGTTTTTAATGGGTGGTAGAAGGAGGAACTGGAAATGAAAACTGTGCAATAGGGCTCAGAGCAGCCCCAGGAAGTGGGCCATGGCTCTGAGGAGCAGGGCCCTGACGAGCCCATCTGCTGTCGCTCCGGAGGAGGCTGGGCCTGCCTCTCTCCCCGGGGCCTCATTCCCCCAGCCTGGGCCTGTGGTGCCTACGGCTGAGGCTCTACGGGGGTGCAGGTGCCGGGCCAGGCTCTCAGACCCAGAGACCAGGTGATTTGGGGGAGCTCTGCAGAGCTGAACTCTAGCGGGGTAGCCTCTCCTCTTGTAGCCAGGGGGCCGTAGAAGAAATGGGTGGGGCCGGCTCTAGGGCTTTCCAGCATGTCCGGCCCCTCGATGGGCAAGGCAGGGCGTCAGGGCCTGCTGACAAATGCAGAGTCTCCCAGGCACCCAGAACTGCATGCCGGTCCTGGAGGAGCGAGCCGTTGCGAGCAGTGTGGGAAGAAGACTCTTGGCAGGGCTCTCCCAAGAACCTAGAGCAGCATTGTGCCTGAAAGCTCCGTGTGAAGTCTGAAATATGCAACAGAAGAAATATATCTCTATCTCTCTAAGTGGAGCCTCTGTGTCTTTCCTCCTGGGTGTCAGGAAGCCGGCGCTGTTGGGCCTTCTCCCCAGTGTCTTCGCCGGTGTTCTCTGGCAGCCCTGAGAAAGTAGAGGTTTCATTTCCCTCGAGTGGGAACGGTTTAGAACCCAAGAACCAGAAAGGATGCAAGAACCCATCTAAAGCAGCTCGCTCTTTTTTTGAGGGCCAGACAGGCCCAGAGAGGCTTGGACAGTTGCTCATTGCCACCCAGGACGCCAGCACGAGAGCCAGTTCAGTTCTCAAGGGTCCTGACCTGACTCTTCCACAGGATGCTGGCTTCTTTGCCTTTGGCATCACTGGGGAGGGCCCAACCCACAAGCCCTCCTCACTCTCCTACCCCGCTCTGACGTATGGAGCACCTTCCAGAATGGAGGCAGCCCCAGCCACAGCCTGGTAGTTACCGTTGGAGCTTTAGGGGCAAGAGTAACAGCGGCATGGGGCCCTGGCCACCACCCTAGGCCCTGGGAGGGCCTGCTGGAAAGGGTTGTGCCACCTTCCTCCTCTGCAGCCCAGGCTCCGTATCAGCCCTTCACACCTTACTTAATGTGGGAGCGAGGGTTTCTCAGGCCTTTAAAATCCTTCCTTGGGCGGGTCACGCTGGCCTGCTCAGCTCCCCTTGGGGAACAAAGGGCTCACGCCTGCCTGGACTGCCACATGTCCAGTTTTCCTACTGGCCGACAGAGGGCGCCCCTGACCACCAGGAAGGGCGGTGGGGTGGTCAGTTCAGCCCGCGGGCGGACCCTACGCAAAGCATCTCATTGAATCCTTATAACCCTGTGGGGCAGGTGCTCCCATGATGGGCACCTGGCACATCAGGAAACAAATGATGAACCTGAAGTCACAGCCCTCAGGTGGCGGCAGCAAGCTCCCAAGGTGGGCAGAGGGCCTGCATGGTGCTCTCACCACTCCCTGCCCTCCTGAGGGCAGGTCACCAGCGAGGAGCTGACAGCACCAACTCCTGGGGAACAGTGCTCGGGTAAGGGGCTAGGATGACATTTTTCTGGCTGCTATTTTTGTCAACCTCTGAAACTACCCCTCCGAGTCTCTAGAATTTTTTTTTTTTTTTACATCAACTCTGAGGTCGATAAATAAAAGCTAACCAGGTCCAGCATGTTCCACCCAGGCAGGAATGGTCAGAGCATTCAGACTCTGCTGGCTGAGGACTCGCCGTGCAACTGGCAAGGTTCACCCGCGCTGTCGTTAGGTTAGCACAACAGTTTCCAGAGTCTTCGTTTTTGACGTCAGTGGGGCATGCGCTCTGTTTCAGCTCTGCCACACTCACCCCATCACACCAGGCCCTGGTTACTTATTACTCGTGACCGTGCCCTGCCGTGAACGTTCTGAGTTTACACGTTTAGCCCAGTGGCTGGGCATCCTGAGTGAGGGTTCTGAGTTCATTGGTGTGAGGTGGGAGCCCAGCAAAAGCATGGGTTCAAAGCCCCCGCCCCCCCCCCCCCCCGCCCCAGGAGATACTAATTTGCAGGGCAGCTGCACCCTCACTGCTCCGGCAGGCCTGGGTTGACCTCCTGAGTTGGAAGCATTGCAGGACCTGGACCAGGCTCCCGGCTCCAGAACCCGTGGCCGGTTCAGAAGGCAGGTTTGGCTGTGGAGGCCCTCCTCCCCCTGCCTCTCCCCTGTGCAAGCCACGGAGGCCAGAGCGAGGGCAGCTTCTCTGCTGCCTTTCTGGAGGGTTAGCTCAGCCTGGAGGTTTGGGCTCTTTGAGGCTTTGAAATCCTCGCTTGGCTGGGCCCCTGGGGTCAAGATCAGGATTCAGGGCAGGCGGGATGTGGGGTTGGGGTGGGGGTTGGCTGGGGCAGGCTGGACCCCCTAGGCTGCGCAATAATTCTTTTGGAGGGAGGGCAAGAGCCTGGGCAGAGTCTTTTGTATTTTGTGGCCCGCGTGCCTGGTTTCCAGGGCAACCTTGGACACCTCTGTTCCCTTAGAGGCGGGAGCCAAGAGCAGAAGGCAGCCAATTGGCATCTTGAGCCCCGTTACCTGGGCCAATGGGAAGCAGGGCAGAGTCGCTGGGAGGTGATCTGGAAGTGAGAAGTGCAGAGGTCTGGGCAAGTTGGAGCCCCCCTGGCTGGCCGATGTGTATACCAGAAGCTAAGCCCATTCCCGCCAACCTCTTCTGAAAGTCGTAGAGGGACCTTCATGGCCGTCGGGCCCGGAGAGGGGAGTGCCCTCTGTAGGACATGGGATCGTGGCACGGCACCTGCAGGACGAGCAGGGGCAGAAGCCGACAAGCTGGCTCTGAATGCAGTCGCTCCTCTGGGCCAGGGTTCCTGGGTCAGGGGGTGGTCCTGCTGGCTGTCTTCAAGGTGGTTCAAGGCTGATGCCCTGTCTTGGCACCCCTCTGCCACTGCTGTTCTGCGTGCAGGGATCACCGTGGACGGTAGCCTCCTAGCCATAGCTGTGAGTCCCTACTGCCGTCCTGAGTCCCAGGGTTGGATCGGATGTACCCTTGACTCCACACTGTAGGCTGGAAGCCCAGCCTCTTCATCTGTAGGGTCACCTAGAGCAAACCACTTGGGAAGAATGGTGTGTTTGGCTGGGCCCTTGCCTGCCGAGTTCTGGGATGCCACGGTCTGGGAGAGTGGAGAAGGGGCTGAGTCCAGGCCCTGGGGTCCTCCCCGGGCCCCTCAGACCCGTCGCTTCTAAGGGTGCCTAGCCTGCTACAAGTTCCTTCCCCCTCCCCCAAGTTTGTCCCTCTCTAAACTCCTTATACACTTCACTTCCCTGGGCTGAAGGGACAGGAAAAAGCCACACTGCTCTCCTAAGTAAGTCTGCCGCAGGGGGTCGGTGCCACAGCAGAAAGGGAACCGCCCACACCTCAGTTTCCCCTGCATGTCAGGCTGATGCTAGCGAGACCCGTCGATCCTACCTAACTTTTGGAGTGCGATTCCAACGTGGGGAGCTGAGATGGGCCCATGCATGCCAGGTGCGGGCTGGGCCCTTGACCGTGCGTCTGGGGGGAGGGTAGTTTTGCCCCTGGTGTTCATCATGGCCATCCTGCAGGTCCTGCTGTATCAGCGTGAGCCCCCGCGCGGCCAGGCTCCCCGCTCCTGCCCCTTGTTCCAGAGCCCCAGCCAATACGTAAGCACCCCTGCCCAACAACCCTTTGCCTGCTGCCGCCCCCCTTCCCCAACCCCAACCAAAGGGCACCTGCTCTCTGGCCCAGGAAGAGCAACTGTTCAGTAAGGAAAAGGCCTTCAGGACCTACTCTCTGGACTCTGCCCCTTCCAGCCTGGGTTCCCTCGGGGCCAGGGCAGCAGTGTGGAAAGGGTTAATAAGGTCTTTGCCAGCGTCCTGCCTGGTGATTGTTATTGTTAATGGGGACCCGGTGCTGGGAGCTGCTGGTGAGGACAATGGTCTTATCCCAGCTCTCCAAGCAGCTGGAGGCTCACCCTCTCCCCGGGGGGAGCCCAGAGCACTGAGCCCAGAGTGAGAGGAGGTGGTGGCTACCATACCGGCAGTCCTCTCCCCAGGGACGGGGCACCACGTGGGAGCCTGGGTACAGCAAGCAAAAGGAATTGTCCAACCTGCAACCTCCCCATGCTCTGATTCCCCCCGCCCCCCGCACACACACGCACACAATTCTGGGCACCAGACAGAGGATGGAGAGGTGGGCACAGCAGGAGGAGATTTTCTCTGACTCTCCCCCAAAGGAGCATCAGAGCTGGCTGCCAGACCCCGTGAGAAGCTGGGGCCAGAGAGGAGTGGTACCTCTACACTGAGTGCATCTCAGAAATGCTGAGGAGCCAGCTCTGTGCCTTGGGCTTGCTGGAGAGAACCAAAGGGGATGGGGAGAGCGACACAGGGACAGAAGGGGCTGGGCTCTGCTCTCTTGTTTGCTGACCCTGAATCTGGAGCTTCACTTTGTCATCCTTCATGCTTCCCAGAACCGCCCCCCTCCCTGCTTCTGCACCATACGAGGCCCCAGCGAGGTCCAGGCAGTGGAAAGCTGCTGAGATTCCCAGGGGATGCAAGTGAGGGAGGACCCTTGGGGCTGCCACCAGGGAGTCAGTGGAGAGCTGTGTACTGCAGGCCTGAAGCCAGGCCAGGGGCTTAGGGTGGCCAGGGGGAGGATGGGATGATGCCGAGAGACTTCTGGGAAAGGAGAGCGTGTGGTACCTTAATCTTGGGCTCACCCTGGAGAAGAAGGGCCAGATGGAAGCCGAAGGGTCCAGATGTGTGCCTGCCTGGTCCCCCCGGCTTTTCTTGGTTACAGGGCTATCCGCTGAGGGGCGAGGGAGTCTGCGTGGGGCTGCCCCTGTGGCAGCTGGCTCACCAGCCCAGCTAGGGGAATACTGGAAAGAAGGACCAGCAGAAGCAGGTTCACCAGCTGATTGCACAGCGCTTCGGGATCTGGGCCTGCAGAGAGGTGAATGTTCAGCATTCCTAGCCTCGGGTGCCTTGGAGAAGTGAGCCATTTTCATATTACTCTTACACATAATGCCCAGTTAGAGCCCCTCAGACCAGGAGGAAAGGGCCACTGATGGGGAGAGCCCCAGGACTTGAAAGGAAGCCCCACTTCACCTCTTTGGGTAGAGGGAAGGACAGCGGACCCCAGCCCCGGGGGGGCCTGCCCTGGGATTCAGAACAGGCTTCTGTGGAAGGGTTTCCACGGAGCCAACGGCTCTAGGGCTCAACTTGTTTCCAGAAAGGAACATCACTGGAGGAGAGGAGGCACAAAGGCCAAAGCCCGAAGAAAGTGCATGTATGTATGGGCAGGTGGGGAGAGGCTGGGGTGTCAGGGAATAGCTAATGCCTTCCTCCCTACCCCTCAGTTGCCACCAAGCTATGAGGAGGCCCTAAAGTCACTGCCTGCACCATCACCCAACTGTGGCTTTACTTGCCCACCCCATGAAGCAGCAACCCTCCCCCCAACCCCTCCCCCCCCCCCCCCCCCCCGCTCTGCTCAGGGCAACACCGCTGTATAGGAGGGAACCTCTTGCATCCTGCCCCTTCGTGCTTCTCCAGGGGACTGGAAGGGACAGTGCTGAGCTGACAGATGCCCCCAGCAATCTTCCCAGCTGGGCCTTGGTACATGAGACCCCACAAGAAGTGGGGTGAAACCCTGGGTCACCTCTGCCGAGTATCTGCACATGGAGAATCTGGGGTCATGCCCTAAGAGAACGAAGTGCCAAGTTGAAGACAGATCTCCCGAACTGTGGGGCTTCTGTGCCTCCAATCCCTGAAGCTCCTGCCTACAGGGCAGAGTCCTTGAAGCCACTGGACTCTACAAGCCCCTCTGCGGCCGCAGCCCAAACCACCTACCTCCAAAGGCCAGGACGACCCTCTACCCCAGCTGAGACTTTCTTCCTGGCCCTTCCACTGGAAGCTAAGCCTTGAAGGTCTCGGGTTGGATTGACAATGAAGGCCTGTCCCAGCCCACTCTAAGCCCAGACTGAGTATTCCTAAAACCAGATTCTCTGAGGCTGTTTACGGTTTGAGATAAACCAAGAACCAGAAAAGGATGTGAGGTGGGTGTGTCTCTCTCCGGGTGTGCAGAAAGAAGCCCATTTGTCACTCATTTTGCCTCATCACTGAAAGGACCTGGGTCCACCTGGCCTCTCTAGGCCAGATCCACGGAGGGGTCAGCCATGTGGCCATTCCGGCGGCTACAGCCCCAGCTCCCTCCAAATGTGGCTCCAGGAGAGGACATGACCTTGTTGCTTCCTCTCTAGCCCCTCCCCCCCACTCCTCCCAGGACCTCTCCGGGCAAGGGATGGGGAGGTGGGGGGGGGGTGGAGGGCAGGGGTGAGGGGGTGGGGGGGTGGCTCTCCTCGGGGAGATGGTGTTAAAGCAATCCCCTCCTCACACACATTCCCCTCCTGTCATTTCCTCACTCTGAGAGGTCTCTTTTTCTGCTCTGCGGTTGTTCCTCCGTGTGCACCACAGAACGTGGCTAAGGACCAATAAACGCGTAAGCAGCCCCGGCCAGGTTTACCCCCACACAGCACAGGCTCATGACACCAGCAAACTTTATTTTTGGCCCCAGGTCAAGTCTCCCAAAAGGCTTCCCAGCTGGTCACTTAAGAGACTTCCGCAATCACCACCAAGCAGACTTCCTCAGGAGGCCCTGTTGTCCCGACCTGTGACTTCTTCTGCTGTCAGTCACCTGGGCTCCAGGCTCCATCCAATGGCCTCAACGAGGAGTTCACAGCATAGCTGCCAGTTTGAAGGTGCCCTCAGGCTTGGCAGGAACCACGTGGACAAAAGTCTTATAGAGCACAGCACCCTTGGGCAGTCTGGTGACCAGATCCACATCCTCTGCATTGCTGGGACTGGGCACGTAGACCTCCTTCGTGTAGTGGACTACCCCTTCCTCCAGGGCGTACAGGTACTTCTTCTTCCCCAGCCCCACCTGCAACACAAAGACCTGGTCAGCTGGACCGAAAGCCGGGTGGTCCATCCCAGGGCTTCGAGACAAACTTCTCATAAGGATTCAGGCTCTGGAACCAAGGGGGAGATCAGAAAGCTCTATCTCGGGTTCCCTTTCCTGCTCCCTGGCACTTCCTTGGCATCTAGGACTCTGTGACAGAAGAGGGAAAAGAAAACTCCAATAGCCAATCCTCGCGGGTGCTCAGTCCCTGAAGGCTCGTCTCTAGACCCATGTCTGTGCAGCTGGCCGGGTGCCACACCGGACAGATCCCCAAACCAGGACCAGGAAGATGCCCCTAAGCACTGCCCCCTGGGAGCCAGCCTCACTTAAAATTAAAAAAACACTGGAGTTGTCATAGTAAACATGAGCTTGACATAGTTTCGTCCTACATAGTGACCTCTGAAGTTTAGGACCAAAGCCCTATGGTAATACGTCATCTAACAAAACAGCAATCATAGTGACAGGCACCAGTCCTTTCGCAGCGCCTGCGTGTGCAGGCAGTGCCCCCCTGACCCCTTTAGTCCTCACCTTGTGAAGCAGCTGCCATTTCTAACCGCTCTCGACGAAAACTATGAGCGGAGAATAAACTACGTGTTGCGTATACAGTTTGTAAACTGCATATATTTTAGCATTTTTCCTTTAGAACTTGAGATTGGATGTGGGGCAACTTTTACCCAGGCAATAAAGCATTATTCAATATTTCTCTGATTAAAGGAATGGGCTCTGGAGCCAGGATGCCTGGTTCAAATCCCAGCACCACTACCTACTGTCGTGTGGCCTGGGCAAGCTGCATTACTTCACTGTGTCTCCGTTTTCTCATCTGCAAAATGGGGATAATATTAACTACTTTTATGGGGTCCCCCTCAAAGATTAAGTGAGTTAATCATAAAGAGCTTAGAATACTGCTTAGCTCAAAACACGCTAGCTTTTATTATTGCTGCTGCTATTTTAGCGAGTCCCCAGAGTTAACACAGCCATACAGCTAGTGCCTCGAGTTCTACGAGACAGAACTACTACACAGTCAATTCACATGTAAATTAGCATTTCTGACATAATTAGTGGCCACTATCAGTCTTTATATGCCTACTAAAATGGCCAAAAAAGGGGCGGTGAGGGGACTGATGACAAAGGAAACTAACCGAACATTTACAATAATGTGAAGAGTACAGTACAGTACGGGGGCGCCTGAGTGGCTCAGTCAGTTAACCATCCCACTCTAATTTTTGGCTCAGGTCATGGTCTCGGGGTTGTGAGATAGGGCCCCCAAGACAGGCTCCAAGCTCAGCTGGGAGCTCAGACTCTCTCTAATAAATAAATCTTAAAAAAAAAAATAAGAGTACGGTACAGATCTGTGTTAACAAAGAACCTTCCTACCTTAAGAAGTAATTCCAACTTGCTGAAAACTGAAATCCCTGCCTGATATGGACCTGGTTTCTGGCACATACACTGAATTCTATTTTATTAAATTCAAAGTATCTTTCAGCCATCTAATAACAATTTTATGCAAAAGAGGATTAGGAAGAAGGAAAAAGGATACACTGAAATTAGTTTCCCAAGATCCAGAAAGTATCTCAAATCACTAGGCATCTCCTCCTCTAACAGGTGGGGGTTAGAAAGGAGACCCGGGGCACCTGGGTGGCTCAGTTGGTTAAGCGTCTGCCTTCGGCTCAGGTCATGATCTCAGGGTCCTGGGATTGAGCCCCATGTCAGGCTCTCTGCTTAGCAGGGAGTCTGCCTCTCCCTCTCTCTCTGATCCTCCTCCGCTTATGCTCTATCTCTCTGTGTCTCAAATAAATAAATAAAATCTTTAAAAAAAAAAAAAAAGGAGACCCAAGAGAACCAGGCTGATGCTCCACAAGGCAAAGCACAGTGACTGGGAGGTAGGCAGCCCCAGTACGAACCCCAGGTCTGCCATGTGGGCCCCTCCATTCCCTAAGTCTCTGGCATCCTACCTGGAAAATGGATACCTAGTGATACCTAGTGCATCACGGGGATGGGCTAAGGATGAAATGAGACAACGCAGGCCCAGGAAGCAAAATGATGCTTGGCATTTGCTAAGTATCCCAAAAACACAACTGTTTTGTTATCACTACCATGCTTAGGAACAGAGAGAGGTGGTCCTAGGAAAGAAAAAAGGGGAAAGGGCCACAGAGCAACTCACATGGGCGCCTGGGTGCCAACGGAAGTGGCGCTGAGTCGCAAGGATGTTGCCAGCATGAACATAGTGACCTAGAAGAGAAGTCCACAAGCACGCTGACTGTGGGCCCCAGTGATGGGGCAGCACAGCAAACTGCTAAAAAAACATACCGGCCCTCGATTTCCTGGCCCAAATGCTGCACACCAACCTCTAAGCCTGACCCTGGACAAAACCAACTCCTACATGCTTGGACACAAGCAGCCCCCATCTCCCTCTGCCAGTCTCACCCCCTGAACCACCCCTGCCAGTCTCCACACTCTTCTCTCCAGTCACATGGCCCAGGTTCACACCTATCTGCTCTTCCTCAGGACCCCCCTCCCTGCCTCAGGTCTTCTCTGCATCTGTAATCTGGAGCCAAGTGCTCTGGCGAGCTAAGCGGAGAGTACAGGACCAGGAGGGGGCATGGTTTTCCTGTTCTGCAAAGGAATGCCAGGGACAGCAAGGGAGGGTGCAGCTGACAAATGGAAGCCAAGGCACACGCTCACCCTCCATTTTCTTGAGGCCAAAGCGTTTGCCTGGTGACTTTCCACCCAGGTTTTTGGAGCTGCCACCTGTCTTCTTGGATGCATATCTGATGGCAAGAGACGCAGCCTGAGGGGGGCTCAGCAGGGCTGTAACTGCAGACAGAACAGAAATGTTGTTCAGAGAGACTTCCAATCACTCTTTCTCTGCCTCAGTGGGCCATTTGGTAAGCTGAGAGATGGCGGGGGTAGTGGCAGGGGAGGTGAGGAAGATACGTGAGCAGAAATGCCACTCGACTGTGTTGGTGGTTTTCAGGGAGTGTCTGAAAGTCCTTGGCCTTCTCCACGGCAGGGGACAAGTCATTCCTTGTATTGTCCAGGGCGTATGCACTGCATGAGAAGTGTGTGTGTGGCCGGGGGAGGCAGCGGGCAGTGAAATATTCACGGAAAGAAAATAAACACCATGTGCCTTGGGTCCTGACACATTCAGTCCTGTTGAAGAGAAACAAACACCACAGAAATATAAGCCAGCAAGAGGACACCACAGAGCTGCCAGTTTCAGCCTCACTCACCACATGTCCTCAAGGCTCCAGACACTGTGGAGGGGCTGGACCACAGAGCCCAGCCATAGGACACCCAGAGAGAGGGTCCTGCTTTGGCGTCACCCACCACTTTCTCAACCATTCACCCATTCCCTGCACACCAAATACTTGTAAACAAAAAGGGCAGCTTCTCGGAGGGTGGCTCCCACAGGCCCTTAGCTATTTCAGAAGGCTGGACTCCTTCGTTAGCAAGCCCACCCAGTACGGGTCCTGACCAAGAAGACTGACGCCCTGCCCTTAACAACCTGACTTCTTCATACTCATTCCAAAATGCTCAATGGCATTTCTTTTTAAAAGGAGAGTGAACTAAAATTCATACTAACCAAGTTGGAAGTAACTTGCTATATGACAAGCACAGGGCTGGCAGTCCTTGCTTTCAGGTCTCCAGACACAGCCATGGTCAATCAGGGCTATGCCAGAATCTTTAGAGAAGCCCTGTGAGTCTCCAGAGCCTACAAGTTCAGAGTTCCTGAAGCCAGGTTTCTGAAGTTTTAATGATAGAGAGTAGCTGGGACAAGGGACCAGAAATAAATGCTTAGAAAGACATGTTAAATGCCCAGCACCAAGATCTACCTTCCTTTAAATCTATTTATTCATTCATCCTCTAACTTATTAAGCTGAGGAATGGGGCTTTTGTTTTATCCACATTATCTCTTTCACAAATCTTTGCCCTTCAGCCTACTTCCCATCCTCCACCTCAGAGTAAAGGATGCTACCAACTATGCAGTTGCTTGGGCAGAAATCAAAGAGTCATTGCAGATTACTTTCCTTTGCTCATCTCACATATCCAGCTAAGGAGCAAACTCTGGGTTTTATCTCCAAAACTGATCTTAAAACCACCCATTTCCCCCCAAGTTCACTGACACTAGCATCTTGGCTAAATCATGTCTCATCCGGACTACTATTACAGCTTCCCATCTGTTTTCCTCATTTCCACTCCTACCCCCTTTTACATTCACGTAAGAGCAATGGTTTGCTTCTCAACATGTCAAACTGGCTTATGTCACTCTCCTGCCCCTCATTCTCTACCAGGGCTAGGCCTCCCGTCATCCTTTAGATCTTAACTTAGATGTTACCTCCTCGAAGGGCTTCCCTGACCACCAACCCCCAAGAAGACATCAAACACACACATTTTTGATTTCTTTAACAACACTCGTCACAATTTACAACCATTTTGTTTCTGTGCTTATTTATTGGCTTATCCACTAGAAAGAACCGGTCCGGGAGATAAGAGACTGTCCTCATCCCTGCTGAGATCCCCAACACCTAACTGCACTGTCTGGCACAAAGACTTCAATCTGTTAACTTTCTGAGCTCCAGTGTGCCAGGATTTATAGATGAAGGGATCCACGGAGTGGAAGCGGCGTGCCCACGTCACCAAACGCTAGGGAAGGTGTACTTGCGCGCGGGGCAAAGGAAGGACACATGCTCCTCGAACCACCACCCAAGGCAGGGCGTCCGACGTGGTCAGTGACAGCTACCTCTCAAAGCTCGAGGACCCCCCGCGCTCTCCCGGCTCGGCGCCTACGGGCCTCCACGGGGAACGGCCTCCACCCTCAGGCTCCCTGCAGGGTCCCCGCTCCGCCTGCACCCCTCGCCCCGCAAAAGCCACGGCGTCCCGTTACCAGCCGCCCGCGTCCTTAGCGCCAGCGCCACCGACGCCATGTTTGCCGTACACTCACTTCCGGTCTCAGAAATCTGCTTCCGCTACCGGGCGATCTGCTTCCGGGGCCTGCGCTGCACTTGAAAGAGTGGCGCGAGGAGTCGCAGGTGAGAGCTGGCGTGGCGGGCGGCGGGCGGCAGGTTGGGGCCGGATTCTTTTTTTTCTATAATCAGTGTTTATTTAAATTTATGACATATGTACTGTTTTCTTTGCTTATCATGTCTTTCTGAATTTCTTTTTTTTTTTTTTCATTTGTCTGACTTACTGGTTATTAGGGGCCGGATTTTTGAGCGCCGCCCGGCAGGGCCTCGGTGACCAGGGTGTCCGGGGCTCCGCCGCGCGGTGAGGACGCGCCGGACCGGCCTGGCAGGCAACCTCGGTTTGCCGGACTCTGGCGAGGTGCAGGGAGCGGACTCAGAGGAGGTCCCTCCCTAGACTTTCAGCGTCATTTACCGAGTGCTTACTATCGGCTACGTGCTGTGCTAAGCGCTGGTAAAGGCACGATTTCAGTTACTTCGCACAATCTTATGAAGTACGTGTTGTTATCACATCTCTGTTTTACTGTATTGGAAAGCGACGCTCAGGGAGGTTACGTGGCCCATCCGGGGTTACACCTACAGTGTTAGTGAACGTTTATTCTAAGAGTGATTCTTGTACATGACCCTGCAGTTGCACTTCCAGGTATACATGCAAGAGAATTGAAAACCTGTCCCCACAAAAACCTGGACATGAATGTTCATGGCAGCATTATTCATAATGGGCAAAACCCGGAAACCAAATATCCGTTAGTGCTGAACAGAGAAACAAATTGTGGCAGATTTATGCAGTGGAATGTTATTCAGCTTTTTATGGAAATGCTGACATCAAATACTGACACACGCCATAACATAAATGAACCTTGAGAAACATGCTAAGTGAAAGGAGGCAGTCACAAAGGACCACAGGCTGTATGATTCTGTTTGTACTAACTATCCAGAACAGGCAAATCCATAAAAAACAGAAGTAGATTTATGGTTGTCAGGAGCTGGGGGACGGGGAAGTGAACAGTGACTGCTTAATGGCTATGGGATTTCTTTTTGGGGTGATGAGAATATTCTGGAATTAGTGATGCACAGTTTTGTGAATATACTAAAAACTACTGAACTGTACACTTGAAAGAGAAGTTTATGGTATGTGAATTATATCTCAAATTTTAAAGAAAGGATGACTTGACATCTGCATTTCAAATGCAGAGATCAACAGGGGGGTGGTGTTGAGTCTTGTTACTACTGCATTAACATTTCTGATAGTAATCTCCACTTTGTTTCTAGGTCACCTTGACCTAGAAGGGATTTGAGGAGTCCTGTTAGACTACAGACAGCTGAGTTCCAGATTGAATGTGTTGGGACAGTATCCTGTTTTTCTGTTTCCATATTGTATGTATTTCCATAAAGTTTGGCCACAGAACATGTCTAATGGACTGAGTTCAGTGCTACAGTCTGCATCTCACCTCTTTTCCTTTCAGGGGATTAATTTGACAGCACGTACTGATGGCTCTAAAGAAGTCATCGCTTGCACTGGATTCTAGTGAGAGTGACTCGGAAGAGTTGCCAACATTTGCCTTCCTGAAGAAGGAACCATCTTCAACAAAGAGGAGCCAGCCTCAGAGGGAGGCAAAAATCGTTGTGGTTGACACCTCAGATTCTGAGGCCTCCTGTCCTCCGTCACCAAGGTTGAAAGATGTACCACCTATCCCAGACACGGCTGAACCTGTCACACAAACAGAGCCAGTTAGGGTGCTAAGCAGTGAAAGTGAGGATGAGGAAGAATTAGCTCCCCTGGCTGAGAGGCTTACGTGTAAGTTTTTGACATGCAAGCAACTGAGCCCTGAGGATTCTGGCTCCCCAGTTAAAAGTGTATGGGATCATCAAAATAGTGAAGGAGCATCACGTGACTGGGAAAACCAAACCTTTCCAAAGGTCCCTGATCTTCCCCTCCATGAAACCTCAGAGAGACATGCATCAACTAACAAGGACCTTGCGGGAGACAATCCACGCCATCAGCTTCTGGCCTTCAAAGCTACCTGCCCTGTCCCGAATGGCAGCTGGACCATAACCAAAACAAATGCTGAGATCCCCCCATTTCAGAAGAGAACCAAGCATAGCCAGAAGGTCCAGAGGAGAGGCTTGCAGGGATGCCAGCCGTGGAGACAACAGGAGAGGACGAAGAAGGCAGCCCCGGTTAATAGGCTGAAAGCTCAGAGGCCCGAGGAATGCTTAAAGCACGTCGTCGTGGGGCTGGATCCAGGTCCTCCTAGCATGTGTCTTCCTCCCAAGATGGGGTGCCCGCTTTCTGGGCCAGCCCCTGACCGCCCCTCTCTCATCGTCTGTTGCAGTGCTTTTGCAGACGGAAGGGGGAGGCCAGCTCCTCGGAGCCCTGCAGTCCATGGAGTGCCGCTGTGTGATCGAGGCGCAGGCCGTGCCCTGCAGCATCACCTGGAGGAGAAGGGCTGCACCAGCTGAGGTAGCGGTTTTCTGGCTGATGTCTCTCCTCCCCCTCCGAGCTCCCCGATAAATGCGCTTTCATTCTAAAGAATATTAGTCAGGATCCCAGCAGGAAATCAGCTGGCACGCTCGACAGGATAATTTGAGGAAGATGTAAGAAAGGAACAGTGTTCTAAAGTGTGAGCAGGATACAGGGCTACTACAGGGGACGACACAGCACCTCACGGTAATGACACCACTAACTCAGGGATTCTCCACCTCGGGTATAGTCAGCATTTCAAATCGGATAGTTCTCTGTTGTGAGGGGCTGTCCTGTGCACTATAGAAGGTCGAGCAGCCTCCCTAGCCTCTGCCCGCTCGATGCCAGAAGCACCCCCCAAACCCAGTCCTGACAATCGAAAATGTCTAGATGTTGCCACACGTCCCTTGTGGGGAAAAATTGGCCCTGGTTGAAGACCCCAGCATATTTGTTACCATGCCTAGGCCTGAAGAGATGAAGGGAGGAAGTGGTTCCCAGAATCCAGAAGGAGAGAGAAATGTAGAGAGGACCCCCTTGAGAGAAGCTTGACCTCCCGTAGAGGAACATAGCAAACCCTAAGTGACCCATTTCGAGGGAGCCAGGGAAAGAGCTCGACTTCACTCCTCCCTCCCTCCTTCCCTTCTCCTCTCCAGTCTCCTGTTGGGTTTCCCACCCACCATTCCCATTTGGCCAGTTGCACCAGAGGGCCTGGTGATGTGGTCTTCTGCAGAGAGCAGAGCGGGAAGGGGGAGAGTGGACCTGCGGGGCAGAACGCAGATAATCTGCATAGGATTTCTGACACTGGGCTTTGGGAATAGGTGGGCTTGTGCTTGAATTTCAGGCCCCAGGGCTTTATTGCTATGACCCTGGGCAAATTAGTTCATTTCTTTGTGCCTCATCTGTAAAACAGCAACACTGTTGTATCCCTTTGGGTGCCCCATGTTGTGGGGACTGAGATAACCAAGCCCCAAGCACATAGTAGGCACACAGCAAACGTTTGTTCCTTGGCCCAGGCTCCCGAGGTTTCTACAGCTCCTGTGCCTTCCGTTCCTCTTACCTGCGAATCCAAAATACTCCACATTTGTAAGGGTCTCTAGATGAAACCTTAAGATTTTTTTTCCTCTCTTGGGGCGCCTGACTGGCTCAGTTGGTAGAGCATGAGACTCGTGATCTCAAGGTCATGAGTTCAAGGCCCACGTTGGGCATGGAGCCTGAAACAAAATTCTTCCCCTCTCATTTGGATCTCATTATTTTCTCAGTAATTTACGGCAATTGCACACCTTTTAATTCGGGGGATTAGCAAATCTTTATATTCATATCGCAGTGACTTTTCAAGGTGCTTCCACATTCTCGCTCCCATGCCCGTGGCAGTCCCCATACACGGAGGGAGCTGTCACCCCACGTCACAGGCGGGGAGCTGGGTGGGAGAAGTTGAAAGTTTTGTGAAGGGTCACAGCCGATTGGTGGCAGAGCGGAAACTAGAGGCCAGCGCTCCTCCCGCCACACTTGGCTGTATTATGGGTCTTAGCGTTGGCTTATAGGGACCCAGTGAGAAAAGCCTCCCCACGAGCCCTGCTCCCAGGGCTCCGCCACTCCGACTGCTGCGGGAGTGTCTCGCGGGAGGCCGCCCTGTGGTGATGGTGCAGAGGACGGGCCCTCCCAGGCAGCAGCTCCCCTCATGGCTCTCGTCTTTGTCACACACAACCCGTGTGTCTGTAAGAGCCACTCATCTCCTGGTCAGCCTCTGCCCTCAAAGGCCAAGTACTTATTTGCACAAAACCCTCTGGAAGTTTCCTTTCCCTCCATTCCCCTATCCAGAGCGTACAGAAACATTGGCAGTTCTCAGCCCATTTCAACTCCTCTTCTTCACCGCCTCTGAGACGCGGTTCACCAAAGTTGGACAGTTGAGAGGACTGGGGAGGGACGGGGTCATGGGTTATCATTTCTTGCCACCTGGCTTCATTCCAGAAGAAAAAGAATAATGCAAAAATGGGCTCAGCTGGTGCAGGTGTGTTCATTCACCCCAAAGGCCTGGGTCTCTCACAGGTGCTGAGCACCTGCTGACCTGCCTCCCTGTGCTGGGTTCCGGGTCCTTTGGCAGGATGGACAGGAAGACTGGGTGGAGGAACCGATGGTGCTGGCACTGCTCCCGGCAGAGGCGTTCGTGTCCATGGTCCAGAACTTCAAGGAGGTGGGCAGAGCAGGCTGGGCACTGAGGCATGGGACAGAGGGCTGACCGAGCCTAGGGAACGAACGTTAACGCAGTGTCTGCCCTTCACGCAGGGAAATGTGGGCGGCACTGAGAAGGGGAAGGAGACGCTGCGGAGCTTTGTGACTGACGCCACAGCAAGGGCAGCTGGGAAAGCTCTGTCGCTGGTGATTGTGGATCAGGAGCAATGCTTCAGGTTCGAATTGGTCCTTGAGACTTAGCATGAAAAGGGGCAGCTCCACCAGGGGTGACCTTACTCATCCCACATCTGGGTCCCCCTAACAAGCCCTGTGCTCTGGTTGCTCTCTCACCCCTGTTCTGCCCGAGCTCAGCCTGGAGCTGCTGCTGTCTAATTTCCTCCCCAGTTACAGTGCTCCAAACCCTCCAAGAAGAAGGAAGCAGGGAGTGGCAGATAGGGAACAGGCCAAGGAGAAGAAGCAGAGACGACCAGAGGCCAACACAGGCTGCATGGTGTCCAGGGTAGACGTGGAAGAGGTAAGAACTTCGTGTTGCCTGAGTCAGGCTGGGCTCCCACTCTCATTGAACCCGATTTGCTCTAGATCAGGAGCCAAGTGCCCGCTGGACACGCCTTTCTGCCTTGGCATTGAGTAGGAGAGAAGGGGCTAAACAGGGAGCCAAGGGGCTGGGGTGCAGGTTCGGTGGGCGTGAGAGAGGAACTTCGGACAAGTCTCCCTCCGCCCCTCCAACCCGTCCTATTTTTGGGTCTCTAGGCCTTGGTGGATATGCAGCTGTACACACAAGCCCAGGCCCGAATGGTGCAGAGCTGGAAAGAGCTGGCTGACTTCGCATGCGCGTTTACGAAGGCTGTGGCTGAGGCGCCCTTCAAGTGAGTGCCCCAGCAAGTCTTGGCTCCACTGCTGGGCCTTGTGCCGTGTAGCGGTTCTGGTCCCCACACATGTCCTTTTCCCCTGAACTCTGCCGCCAGCCCCTTGTCTGTGAGGCTGGTGGTGGACGGAGCCAACCTCACGCTGGGGATGCTTGTGAGGAGCCCTCAAGCCCAGTCCCTTTAAAACGTTCTGCAGTAGCTCCTCTGTAAGTTCATGTTCTCCAGGCTGGTGCTGGGTCACCCGTGAGCCAGGTTACCAAGATCCGTCCCAGGTCAGGTCACGATGTCATAAGTCCTCATAAAACAAATTCTTAGCCTACTTAGCTCTGGGAGTGTTCATGGTCAGAATTTAAAATAGTAAGGGACCTCAGTCCAGTCCAAGTCCCTCATTTTCTACCCAAGGGAACAGAGGCCTGAAGACTGCCTTGTCTGAGCTCCTAGCAAGTGAGAAGTGGAACCAGACTCCCAGATTGCCTGACAGCAATGCACACTGCCTCTGGTCCATACAACCCAATGTCAACATGGGAAACAATTTGGTACTTTTCTGGCATCTTCTCTCTTAATGAGAAGGACTAGATATCATTTTTAAGGGAACCAGCAACTAGCACTGTTTGGGGACAAAGTGAGCACCCAAATAGGCGCTCGTGAGGTCGGTGGAGGCAGGGTTTTTAAGTTCCCAGTGAAGGGGACAGATGGAGTGACGAGTGACTCACAGCTCTTCAACTGCTGTTCACAGGAAGCTTCGAGACCAAACTAGTTTCTCCTTCTGCCTGGAGAGTGACTGGGCTGGAGGGGCAAAGGTGGACCACACGGGCAGGGGACTCGCACTGGTCTGGAGGAGACAGATTCAGCAGCTGAACCGAGTCAGCCTGGAAATGGCCAGCGCCATTGTGGACACATATCCCTCCCCCCAGCTTCTGGTCCAGGTAGGCTGCTCCAGCGGTCATCCCCCAACACCCTGTGGCTTTAGTGGACTCCCAGGCAGTTTCCGTGGAGGGCACTGGTAGTCAGCAGTACAGGCCTGCTGAGATCAGTGAACACTGACCCAGGCACAGTGGACAGGCTCTCATCCCCCCCACCCAAGCTCACGGCCCCCTTGCTGATGGACAGGGGTGACCCTGGGTAGTACAGTATTGAGAGGTCATTTGCCACTTTCAGGCTTACAGGCGGTGTCTCTCCGAGCAAGAACGCCAGAATTTGCTTGCAGACATACAGGTGCGCCGTGGGGAAGGTGTGACCGCCACCTCCCGCCGTGTCGGACCAGAGCTCGCCAGGCGCATCTACCTTCAGATGACTGCTCTGCAGCCAGATCTCTCTTTAGACAGTGCAGACTGATGCCAGCCCTGGGGGACCAGGATGAAAAGCTGGAGATTTTCACCTCACCCAGCTCGAAGGGGACCACGGGAAGAGGCTGGGAGCCCCTCCTGGAGCACAAGCCTGGGCCGGGCTCACCACAGACTCCTTCCTGGGTGTCAGTATCCGTAGAAGTCTCCCTGCCAGCTTGGGACAGACAGCTGAGATACTTGCGTTCACCTGCACAAGCATTCCGTGTCCCTCTCCCAGCGACACTCTGCTGCCGTGCACAAATCACCCTACCCCAGCAGCCCTCTGAACACGAAGGAACACAGACAGACCACTCAGACACATATTTAATAATTGTAGAAATCCAGAAGAACCTCAGCTTCAGATCTCGAGATCAGGAGTGAACTTCCCTCAGCGGGCTGGCCAGATGGGGCTGCGTGTGCCCGGCCTCCCTCCCACCCACGGAGACCGCCCCAGCCAGCCCCCCGCATGCGGGTCTGATCCCTGTGCTGCCTTCCCTATCCTCTTAATCTCATTTCACATACTATGTATTTAGTTTCAATAAAGCATTTGTACCAATGGCTCTGGAGCTTGGAGGAAGACAAAGGAATGTGTAGTGATTCTGAGTAAGGTGTGGGCCTTTGTAGCAGAGCTGTCGGTGGGGGGGAAAGGAAGTCGCTCTTCCAGTATGAGGACAGTCACGAGTGGCTGTCCTATCCAAATGAGCCACTAAGGCTGAAAGCTGGACCCCACTCTGTCTCTGAATCATGACAGGTTCTTGCTCTCCTGAGGGAGAGACAAGAAGCTTGCCATGGAGAGTTTTCAGTGAATGAGCACCATGATGACCATATGTTATCCCTTCCTCTGGCTTTTGTGAAAGCAGGAGGCCAAGGAGACCACAGAGCAAGAAGAGGCTTCCTCTGGCAGACAGGAGAACGGACAGTCCTGCCCCCGTCTGTGCTAGCCGTTCGTAAACGCACCACTTAAAACTCCATGGTGCTACTTGTTTCCCTTCATTGCGGGGGTGGTTCTAGGTCTAGACCCAAATAATGCCAAACCCCCGGCTCTACGAAACCTGAGTTTGCAGGCTGCCTCTGAGTTTGTCACACCGACTGCCGACAGCTGTCACAGAATGGCTTCGCAACGGTCTACCTCCTGGTTTACTGGCAATCGGGGAGTGAATGCTCTAACACTGAGCCGAGGAGCCCGGCCCGTTTGGTGACAGCCACACGAGTGGGGGCAGGATTCTGCAGGAGCTGCCCCGGACCCTCACGGCTGGGGGAATTCTATCTGTGGGACACAAAGCTGCCTACCGTCCAAGAGTCTGCACCCCAGCTGAGAGACGCTCAGTTCCGCTGTGAGTTCTGTTCTCTCCAGACATTGTTAAAGAAGCAAAAATGATGGAAAGAGAGGATACTGGAGTGGGAGTCTAGTTGTGCCTCAAACTAGCTGGGAGACCATAGGCAAGTCATGGAAGGCCTCAGTTTCCCTGTCTGCACGTATTATATTGGACTGGATGGTCCTGAAGTCCCCTTCACAGCCTGAGATTTTGTATGGTCGTTAAAATGTCTGAGGTCCTTAAGAAAATAGGTATACCCTCCCACCCCCCAATTTAGGCTAGATTTGCTGAGTATGGTGTTCCTTTAGTCCCCAATACCACACTGCCTACTGATCTGCCCTGGCTACGCAGGGAGGAATGAAAGAAAGGGTTTGTGACATACAAAAGTATAAACGTAGTGACAGCTCACCTGACCGTTTAGTAGGAACGAGCCTTGCCTTTACACAGCTTTGTGTAACAACTGGAAAAGGCTGTTTTTCCCTCTGCCCACCCCAAGCCTGTTCCTTTAGGCATGCAGGTAACCAGCCCACCTCCCGCTTCTCCTTACCCCGCCCGGGAACCCTGGCTAAGGAACGAAGCAGTCCCAGAAGAGGGGATCTCAAGTACCAGTCAGCAGCCGCTTGAGGATGGCAGGTAGGTCTGACGCCGCAAACAGGCTGTGTCCCGCAGAACCCAATTCCATAGGAATCCAAGCTCCAGGGCCGGGAGGCGGCGGGCGTCGAGGACAAGCTCACTGCTGCGAGTCGGCCTGCAGCACCCACTGCAGGATGTCGTGGCCGCGCAGGCCGCGGACTGCGCTGTCGTAGACGGTGTTGACGCCGGCGCAGAGGGGCTGCCGCCGCAGCTCGGGCACCCGACAGGCCAGCAGCCCGCCTGCCGCACACAGCAGCAGCAGCAGCAGCAGCTTCAGCACAGCCCACGTCCTGCTGGGCCTCCGCGGGGGCGGCTTGCGGGGCCGGGAGCCGGCCTTCGGTTCTGCGGGGACAGGGCACCGCAGACAGAAAGGTTCGGTCAGTCTGAGGAGGTGCATGCTCTACCCGGTGGATGCTCACCTCCCTGTGCAGACCCACTCACACCCCCTTCTCAAATGAAGACCCCCAGGCCCCGAAACCTTTTAAGAACACCTGGGTGCTCATACGCCCTGCTGATGCACAGACCAAGGCCGAAAACCTCCCCAGTGGGTCTCCAGGGAGCATGCCCGGAACGAGGACTCATTCCGGGTGCCTCACACAGCTCGCGGGGACCAGGGTCCCTCGGGGGCAGGGGACGGGCTTTTCAGGGGGCACTGAGCACAGGGAGCGTGCTGCCCATTTGGGGAAACAGGCTGGAGCTCTGCTACTATTGTTTGTGTTCTTATTATGAAGATGCACGTAACAGAAACCCCAGGGCCACCTGGGCAGCACAGTCAGTTAAGCGTCCGGCTCTTGGTTTCTGCTCAGGTCATGATCTTGGGGTCATGGGATCAAGCCCCGCATCGGGTCCACCCTCAGCGCAGAGCCTGCTTTGAGTTTCTCTCTCTCCCTCTACCCCTCCTGCTTGTGCATGCACCCACTCCCTCAAGTAAATCAATCTTAAAGACAACCCGGGAAGGTAAGCTAGCATCCTGTCAACGGTGACTGCTGCTGGAAGGAACCCTGTGACCGCCATTTTCTGATACATATTCCGAACCCTTCTAGTTCTCGGGAATGAATATATATGTTACATTCCTAATTTTTTTAAAACATTGGTTTTGAGATCTTTTTAGACGAAACTTTTACAAACTTGATGGAGTGCCCACACACCAAGAACGGCACGATCCTGTCACGTAGATTTTCTCGCTTAACGCTACCCTGTAAGGAGGTCCGATCCTCATTTTACACAAGGAAACAAAAAGGTGGCTAGGCGGCCTGCTCAAGGCCAGCAAGGGCGAGCAGCAGGGCCCCAGGCCTCCGCCCACCCAATGGAGCTCCTTGCCCTCCCAGCTGCCTCTCCCCCGGGGCCCCTGCTGACCCAGAGGCTATGCGACCCGCCCCGCACATGGAGCCGCCTCACCACACAAACTCAGCTGGACACTAGTGTGGTTTTTATACAGCATGCACCCAGAGGATTCCTCTGGCGTTCAAGCAAAAAGACAGTGTGTGCTCCGTTCCGACCTAGAGAGAGGCAGGAGAGGCGGTGCCGGCGTCCTGGAGATGGTGCCGAGCGCTCAGAAAGCCCACATGCACGTCACAGGTGACGTGAAGGGCTTTTAAGGGCAATGTCTCTGCCTTGTCGCGATTTTGGCATCTAACCCTGACAAGAAGGGCAGCTCCCTGTTGCGGGAGCGCGCTCAGCCACATCTGCCCCAACACCGGCACGTCAGCATGCGGCTCTGGGGCGACAGAGCAGCAGTGCACCTGCTCCCCAGGATGGCCCCCCAGTCCCTGCACACCCTCCAAGCTCCTCCCGGGCCTCAGTGTGCTGTATCTGACCACGACGGCCCCTGCCGGGGGACCCCAGCACTTCTCCCCGAGGGTCCCTGCCCTCGCTCCCTCGCAACCCCAGCTGGAACCCTGTGGCTGCCAACACGTACTCGGGGCCTGATTCGTCTCCTTCTTGGGCTTCTTCTCCTGCTCCCGCTTGGCTGCTTTGAGGGCATCATACTCCTTTCTCCGGCGCTCCTTCTCTTCCGCCTTCTCCCGCTTCCGCAGCTCCCGCTCCTGAGCCTCCTTCGCTCGCTGCCTGGCCTCCCGCTTCTTCTCGGCCTCTGCAGGAAAATGCACCCCAAAATGACTTCTCACCACCCCCCCAACCTGCAAGAGTGCTTCCCCGAGGAACTAAAAGCTTGGGTTCGGTCTCCCTTCCCTTATGCCACAGGTCACGTAAGCTGTATTAAGAGGAAACGGCGGTCTCTCTGCTCTCAGAGAGGTAAGCCCTCCCTCAGACACAACAAGCTGCTCTCAGGGTGTGCTGAATGGATTAAAGGGTCCCGAGCCCCGTGCAGCAGAGATTAGGGTGATGTAATAAGGGGCATGGGTGACGAGCTGGGGGATTCAGAAAGCACAGCGAGTGACCGCCTTCTACAACTAGGCTGTCGAGAGAAGAGACGGCAGGGGTGTGGATTCTATGGGATTCCTATCTTCCCAAGTCTCGGAAAGGAACGTGGCATGGGAAGGGCAGGGAAGAAGAGGAAGTGAGTGCTCAAGTTCACAGTGAGAGAAGACGGAAATGTTTTCCTGAGAAAGCAAGACTAATAATTTGTCAGAGGATAATCTCTACACTTCACCTCAGGAGTCTGTGATGCCTTCTGATTTACTTCACGGTTCAAGTGCATTCACATCCAGTACCCAACCTACAAATCACTGGCTTCCAAAAATGCACTTCCAAATGAGTTATTTGGAAGCATGAAGTACATTTTTCCAAAGCCAGAATGCCACAAATTAGGGAGTTAAATGTCCTGTTAGGGCTTAAAACCCTATCTGACCCGTAATGTAGCTGAAGAGTAGTACGCTAAGTACTGGAGCTTTCCACTGTTCTTCTATGTACAAACAAGCTCCAAGTTCCAGCTGGGCACTGAGAACGCCAAGGGCACATTACACACAGCCTGGAGAGAGCCTGTGGCGGCACGAGGTCAAGCAGCCGTGGTCCAAGGAAACACGGCATCACAGGGGCCGCACATGTATAAGGGCCTGGTGTCACTCGGGCTCCATCTCAGGGTTCGCCCAGGACCAGGACCATGCCCATCCCTCCCCAATCCCAGGAGCCCTCCAGTAGTGGGGGCTCAGAAGTCAGTCCCCAACAAGCGCCCACTGTGCACCAAGCCTTGTTCTAAGTGCTCGGGATCCAGCGGTGAAGACAAGTCAGGTTCCAGTGCCTAAAGCTTTCTAGAGACGGAGACAAATGAATAAAGAGTAAAGAAGACAATGATGTGAGCCACAGAGAGAGTAAGAGAGGTTGTGATGGAGTGACAGGCGAGACGGCAACCCAAGTTAGGGTGCTTCTGAAGGGGTTATGGTAATGCTAAGGCAACATGTGAGCAGACATGAGGAAGCACACAAACCCAGCTGTGTAAGGACCCGAGGGAAAAGCAACTAGACACAGCCCCTGAAGCGAGAGCGGCCTCGGAGTGCTCGAGCAACAGCAGAGGCTCGTACGGCTGGAGTTACCAGCATTCTCTCCCCGGCGTGTGGAACAGAGCGGAGGAAGCAAGCAGGCTGGGGCCACAGGGGGCCTTGTCGGAGACCAAATAAAGTTTGAATTTCATCCTAAGTTCCATCAGAAGCCATTAGAGCCTTTTAAGTAAATAGCAGCATAACTGACTTCTGTTTTAAGAACATCTCCATGGCTGCCGCGGAGGAGGCACGAGTGTGGAGACAGGCCACAGAGCGGGGAGGTGCCAGGGCCGGCTACAGCATGGAAGCTGAGTCACAGGGCGGCCCGGAGGGAAGGGAGCATCACACATAGGACTTGCTGGCCATCTTTCCAATTTCAGGCTTGAGTTAAGTGCAGGAATGGGGACTGCCTATTACAGGGGGCCCCTGGGAGGGCTTGAAGGGGACTGTCTTGGCCATGCTTAAATTCTGATGCCTCTTAACCCTCCCAGCAGGCTGTAGGCCTCTGGAGCTGGGGATCAGGGACAGACCTGTCGGACAGAGATGAGGCCGTACACCGCCACACGGCTCCCTGCCGCTTCCACGGACCCCAGCTCCTGCCACACAGGAGTCAGCGGCTGGGAAAGGACAGGAAGACGGCGGGAGGAGGGATGGCACGTACCTCGTTCTACTTCCAGCCGCCGCTGCCTCTCTCGCTCCTGATCGGCCTGCAGAGCTTTCATGTGCTGTAACACCTGCGGAGGGAGAGGGGTGCTGAAGTGCCCGGAGCAGGGGGCGCCGCCGGGCGCACGTCGCTAGGGAGGCTCCAAGGAGCCCCCTACTCTTTTCAGGCTGGTGCAGCCCCATGCAACACAGTTAAGGGAGGCAGTCGCGTCCCTGTCTCCTAACTCACAACGCCGGCCTTAGCTGGAGATGGGTCATTCGAGCCCAGGCCAGTGAAGCTGTGAGCAGACACATCTGTGAAACGTGCTGCCAACTGGAGTGTGTAAGGAGTCCTGCTCCTTAGTTACCAACACGCGCCATCCCCCAGCAACTCTGCTGACAAGCAGGGACAGCACTTCTCCCCAAGGCTCCCCGCCCTCGCTCCCTTGGCTACCTTATGCAAGTGCCGCCCCTCCCTGTCCTCAGGAGGCAACTTACTCTCTCGGTCACAACACTAGGTTCCCTAAGGGGGGAGACTGCTGTCCCCTCTGCCGGCTAGACACTCAATACATGTTTGATGAACGACTGCCTGGCTCCCCATTTCAAGAGGCAAAAAGCCAAGGCTGGGGGCGGGGGGTGATTTGTCCCCATCACATGGCTCCAAAGTAGCACAGCTAAGAGCTACGGTCTTCTGAGCTCTGGGGCCAGAGCCTGTCCCACTCACATCAGCACACAGAGCAAGGCAGCCTCTAGGAGGAAGGGAAGCGCCCTTCAGCCCACCCAGCAGACAAAGCCCTGGCGCCCAGAGCCCCTCAATCCTCATCCACTCAGTCACGGATGGCCTCTGACTCCGAGAGCCCCAGAGATTCTCACTATGGGCACGGTGAGGGGAGGAGGTAAAAGACTTATTTTTTAGGTTTGTTTGTATCTTTAGAAGCTGGTATCCCTTGGATGTAGAGGACAGAGTGAAAGCTTAGAGCCCAGCACAGTCCTGACTCTACCACTTCCTAAACGTGTGACCTTAGCAAGTGACTTAACCTCTTGGGCTCCCTGCAAGAGCCTGCTTTGAGGGGTGCCTAGGTGGTGCAGTCGTTAAGCGTCTGCCTTTGGCTCAGGTCATGATCCCAGGGTCCTGGGATCGAGCCCCGCATTGAGCCCCGCATCGGGCTCCCTCCTCGGCAGGGAGTCTGCTTCTCCCTCTCCCACTCCCCCTGCTTGTGTTCCCTCTCTCGCTGTCTTTCTCTCTGTCAAATAAATAAAATCTTAAAAAAAAAAAAAAAAAAAAGAGCCTGCTTTGAAGCCATGAGGAACCCTGTCCTGGGCCTTGAACCTGCTGCAACCTCTCGGAAGGGAGTCAAGCTCACTAAACAATGGCCACTCAACAAGAAGTGCAAAATCTGTTGGAAGGTCAAGCCTGATGTTGGGAGGCAGTCCAGGTTCAAAGTCCCCATCTCACTCTGAACTCCAAATACTAAATAAACACCAACCATTCCGGTGTTTTTAAGGGGTGTATGGGTGGCTAAAGAGCCGAGAGGTTTAAGAGACATCCCTTTTCACCCGGGCTCCAATACATCAGGAGTTACGTTGACAACACAGCAAGCTCAGAAATGGGAGTGACTCTTCTAGTCTGGACTGGGAGCCCCGGAGGGCAGATTTTGTCCACCTGGGCCAGTCCACAGCCTACAGTAAGCACTTGATAAATACTGTCCAGCTAACAAATTATTTTTAAAAGGGGCTATACTCTGCACCAAGCTTATCAGTTACTGCAACTGACCCATGCACCCACACAAAGTCAGAGCTGGTGAGGTCTAAGCTAACTCCTGGCGACAAGTGACCTCTTCCCAGCTGGCCCGAGCCACTCCACTACGACGCCTAACGGTGTGCTGCACGCTGCACTCGGGAGACCACGTTGGGCCACAGAGCCAGGGAGCATGGCTTCAGTGACCATACCCACAATGCAGTGGGCTACCTGGAGCTCTGTCTGGAAGCTATATGCTAATACTAAAGATCTTGGTGCTCAATAAAAATGATCTTTGTGGGATATCAGCAATTTCACATGGTTTAACATATTATTAGTTGAATGAATACATGGATAAATGAAAAGTGTGTGCATGGTGAGCGTTTCTTGTGTCAGAGACATGGAAGGGAGCTCTACTTCCCAGGGTTATGAGGATCATGAGGTGAGGCATAAAGCACGCAGGACAAAGGAAGGGTGGTTGGCCAGAGCTCCTGCTATTCTTCCGAATAGACAGCACACCTAGAGCACGGGGCCTTCACTGATCACTTGTACTGTTTGCAGCTAAGGGAAAGCTGTTGCCGTGGCTACCGGGCTGCAATGACCTTGTCCCTGGTCTCCTGTGACAACAGGTGAGGCACATGATGAGACTTTCTAAGAAGCCCTGAACTAACGATAAGGAAAGCCATTATCCCTGAGATTCACCTAGAGACCCACCATGCCCACATTTCACTTCCAATAATTCTAGCATTTGAAGTTAAAGCATTTCGAGTCCTTTCTGTTCATCATGCCTCCTAAACATGGCCAAGTAAGCCATCTGGCGCTCAGCTGTTCTAAAGCTGGAGGGAAAAAGTGACCATGGCTGGCGTTAGAGAGATGCAGTGCGAGGCATGGGGCGCCTGGGGGGGCTCAACTGGTTAAATGTCCGACTCTCGATTTTGGCTCAGGTTGTGAGCTCAGGGTCATGAGCCTGAGCCCTACGTTGGACTCTGCACTCAGTGTGGAGCCTGCTTGGGATTCTCTCTCTCTGCCTCCGCCCCTCCCCTCTCGCATACGTTCTCTAAAAATAAAATAAAAATCCTTAAAAAAAAAAAAAAAGCAGCGCGAGGCATCTTCAGGGCTGTTGGCAACGCCTGCCTTCCGTTCTGCCTTTAGTTCCTCGCTCCTACATCAGAAACCTTGACTGAAATCAAATGTCAGATCTGCCCAAGATGTGTCTGCTTATAGGTATATAAGCTTACGAATATTAACAACACTTATTATCAAAATTCCTACAATAACTGTGACTCAGATAATCTTGTCCCATTTAAAGAACTGTCAATGGTGTAATGCTGGATTAGGCAAGGTCCCGGTTTCTTTCCTTAAGATTTTATTTATTGATCTATTCGTCAGAGAGAGAAAGAGCGAACAAGCAGGGGAGAAGCTCCCCACGGAGCAAGGAGCCCGATGCAGGGCTCGATCCCAGGACCCTGGGATCATGACCTGAGCCGAAGGCTGCCGCTTAACTGACTGAGCCACCCAGGCGCCCCAAGGTCCCGGTCTCTTAAGAATGGAAGTTCTGCAGTAGAACAGCTAGTACTGTTCTCCTACTTGTAAAGTCAACACAGAAACAAAGGTCCCTCTGCCTGACAGGCTGATAGCAGCCATATTTCATTGAGACCTTAGTGCCGGAAACCTCGAACAGGGGAGGTGTGTGCCCTGGGAGGGAAAAACAAGAGGACGCAGAGGGAGTCCCGGGGGACCGTGTGACCGTGTGGAGGAGCCCCCGGGAGCTTCGTGCTTACCTTGTTGGCACATTGCTTACACTGCTTCTCGTCCAGGCAATCTCCTGCTGCTCTGGCCAGGGCAGGATCCAGCGGGTTATCCTTCAAGTCCAGCCACTTCAGGCTCTGAAGAGATAGGACAGAGAGGCTGGTCAAGCCCAGGTTCAGAGTCCCTCAAGGTGAACCAAAGGAGCAGGAAGAAAGCCCTAGCCTTCCGAGGCAGCACCCCCAAGGTGGTATTCGTGCCAGCCACTCACGGCCGTGCTCCACCCATCCCTCGCCCAGCATGAAACACTCGTTCCTGAACTGTTACCTTGAGCTGAGCAAAGCTGACGGGCAGGGTCACCAGCCTGTTGTTGAGGAGATCCAGGTGCTGGAGGTTGACCAGACGGCCAAAGTCGGCCGGCAGTTGCTGTAGTTTATTCTTACTCAGGTCCAGCTTCACCAGGTGTGTGAGGCCGCAGAAATCCGCCTAGGACCCAGACAGGGAACACCTAGGCCCCGGGCTCACAGCTCGGAGTGACGATGCAGGTTAACCCTGACCCTACCCGCCACCAGCTCTTCCACCTGGAAGGAGATGCAGCTGACCCCCAGCACTTCTGTTCTAAGTAGTGAGATGGGTCCAGAGTGGCACAAAGGAGGCACAAAATAAGTGTGTGTTCCCTCGTGCTCTGTGCACCCTCCAACCCGACCTCCACATTGCTCCTGGAGGGACTAGGGGCCTGTCTGGCCCCCCGACAGCACCCTATGCTCTCCTTTCTCAGGAGCTGTCAAAGCGCAGCATGACCATCCACTTCCCTAAAAAGATCGAACACCCCTCAAGTACTCGGTCTTCTTCTCTTTTCTTTGCAGCACCTAGCATAGCACCCATCTACAGTTCTACTCCCACCTCGGCACAAAGGCCCTGCTCACGCTCTCGGGGGACCTGTAACCTCCAGCAGATCAGCACTGCCGAGGAAGGCACAAACAACTGAACACATTCAGACTGAAAAGTGCCCTGGGGGCCGCGTCGTGACTACAGACAGCGCGCACAGTGGGCGGCAAGCACTTGCCACCACACTTTCACTAGATGTGAAATGCCTCCTAGAAGCAGTGGGATCTCGGATGCTTTTTCATCGTGAGAAACGGTTCTTGGTGAGCTGCGGGAAGATGCTAGAGAGAATGAGTGAGGCCCAGGGGAATACTGGCAGGGGAACAGACTAATGGGGGACCCAATGAAGAAACTGCCAACTTCTGAGACCCGATCCCCGAGCAGAGCCCAGGGGAGCCGGGCAGGGAATGACACGGCCAGAGTGATCACTGGTAAACACAACAATGGCAACAGACTCAGGCCTGACAGTGAAGGCGTGCTGCTCTGGAGCACAGACCTGCCATCACCCAGGAGGGGCTGAAGAGCTGAACCACTCTGGGGCCTACAAAGGTAAAGGACTGCAGACTGAAGACATCGCAAAGCATATAATGGAGAAGGAGAACTGGGAGAAGTTATGGAAGAAAAATGAAAAGGATCTGACCACAGGCTGGATGTGTTGAACAAAAAAGTGTCTCAAAGTAATTCAAGGGTTAGGAGAATAATGCTACAGTAGTCCCCAAAAGCCACATTTTTTTTCCTGTTCCTCATCAAAAGATACACAAGGAGGCTGTTCATAAACAGCTTTCTCCCTGGAATGCAGAGGAACGTACAGAATGGCCTCTACTCTCCTCTACATGATAAGGAGGTAAACTATTTTTCAAAGGAATGAAATAAGGCAGAGAAAAAGATGACCCCAATAAGTGATTCAGCCAGCATTCTATTGACTTTAGTTTTCATGGCCTGACTTTCCCACTGTTCTAAAGAATGAAGCCTCTACTGTGCTTCCCTTCTTGCTGAGACAAACCACCCCCCCTCCCCCAGCACACTCCCATTCAGTTATAGCTTGTCTGCGGCCTGTCCTGAAATTATGGCTCTTAAGACATAACTCCCTCAAACAAGAAGCATCAGGGCTCTAGAAGGAAGTGGGCTCGCCTGCCAATCTCACCGGTAGACTAGTCAGTTTATTGCAGGACAGATCCAGTATGGTGGCCTTCGGGAGGGCAGCCTAGAAAAAGGAATGAGAACAAAATGTCAAACCAACACATGGAATGGTTCAGTGACATGAGGCATTTTCCAGAGAAAATTCCCACAATTAGGAAGGCCTTTAAAAATTAGCACTGGAGGGTGCCTGGGTGGCTCAGTTGGTTAAGCGACTGCCTTCGGCTCAGGTCATGATCCTGGAGTCCCGGGATTGAGTCCCGCATCGGGCTCCCTGCTGAGCGGGGAGTCTGCTTCTCCCTCTGACCCTACCCCCTCTCATGTACTCTCTCTATCTCATTCTGTCTCTCAAATAAATAAATATTTTTTAAACAAATAAAAAAAAATTAGCACTGGAATATAATAGTAGGAATAATAATATAACAGCTGCATGCACCAACATTTACTACCTACCAAGTATATTACATTACAATCTTAATCCTTACAGCCCTGTAAAATGGGAACTATTATCACCATTTTATGAATGAGGAAATCTTTGGGTATAAAGGTTAACTAGCTTGCCAAGGGCAGGGATGCAGCTCTTCAACGGAACTGAAGTATGAACTGGAAATCTGTTCTAACCTCCACACTACAGAGCCAAGTGCCAAAGGCAAATGTAATTCATTAAAGGCAGGAAAATGTAGGGCACCCAAAGTGACCCTAGTGTGCCGGTAGGAAACCTGGTGGGAAAAGCAGGGACTATGATCTAACTCCACTTTGGCAACAAACTAATCTTCCTGGGACCTCAGGCCTCAGTTTCCTGGCTGGGAGTTTGGGAATGGTTGGGGGGGGGGGTGGCGGTGGGCAGCAGCAACTGGATTCCAGCCAGTTTAAGCTGAGTTGGGAAGAGCCCTTGCCAACCAAGCAGTGACACTACACAGTCTTCAAGGAAGGACACCTCAGGGGCCAGGACAGCCAGCCGGGATTGCCAGCTTCCAAGAAATGCAAGGTTCCGGGCCACACCCAGGTCTACCCAGAGGCCTACTTCTCAGAGGAGTCATTCATTCATTTACTCATTCATTCTCCGAACAGCCAGCAACCACTCCGTGGGCGCCTATTTTGACTCAAAACACGGAGGTGAGTGCTGTGAAAGCCCCCCAGATAGGAGGGGAGATTCACTCCTGACTCGTAAAAAGCCCAGGGTCGAACAAGCAGCACCTTCTCATCTTCTGGAACTGCGCCAATGTGACACGTGTACATCCCAGGAAGAAAACTGCGGGCAGAGGTGGGCTCCCCGCGAACTCAGTCCCACTCCTCCCACCTAGTTTTAAGATCTGGAAACTGAGGCGTGCGAAAGGAGGCGACCCGCACAGCGGCCTGCGTCAGTCTGGGGCGGGGACCTGGGCCTCGCGGGGCTGTACTGACCAGCTCCTTGACCGGGACCTCGTTCAGGTCGCTGAGGCTCAGGTCCAGCTCGTTGCCGTCCAGCTTGTCGCGGAGGTTCCCGCCCTTGCTACCGGCCTTGGTCATGGTGACGCCGGCCGAGCGGTCCCGGCTCCGGGGGCTCCGACGGGCAGGAGAGGGGCTGAGAAGCCGCTCGTCGGTTCAGTGGGCTCGCACCCAACCGACAACGCCCGCGTCCGCCGCCGCCGCAGGTGCAAGACGCCGCCGTCCGCCCGACCGCCCGCTGCACTCTGAGCCCCGCGCCCAGCTCCCACTGGTGCCGCCGCGACGACGACCACTTCCGTGTCCACGTCACCTTCCGCGGCCACTGAGAAGGGCGGGGCCAGAGCGGCCAGGGCGTGTGCGGGAACGCCGTCTGGCGCCGAGGAGGGCACACTGCAGTGGCCGCCACCTCCGGAAGGGTGGGGTTCAAAGTTGAGAGTTCGGTTACCTGGCTGAGCGGCCGTTTATCCCCAGTGGCCCGGGGTACGTCACCGTCGCTGGCAGCGCCAGGAGGCGAAAGGGCACGGGACTGGGCGCCAGGAGACCTGGATTGCATCCCAAACTGACTTTATCAGATCACCCCCATGCTCGTTGATTAGGAGCCAGAACTGCACGTCTTTCAAAATTGCTCCGGTCCTCTTTACTTAATCCCCAAGTGATCATCACCCTGAAAATTCAGCCTCTGAATCTCTCTTATCTCCTCTTCCCTGCTCCAGCCCTTGTCCACGTGGCCATCACCTCGCGCCTGGATTATTCTGAGTCTCTCTCCCTGCCATCCATCTCTACCCAGCTGCCCAGATGACGGTTCTAAAAATCTAACCAAGTTTTTCCTCTGCTTCAAACCCTTCAAACCTCTGGCTACCTCTAGAATATGGACCACTCTCCTTTCTAGACTGGGCCCTGCCTGCTTCTGCAGTCCCCTCACAAACCCCAGTCCCTCCTAGCCTGGGATGCTCTGTAGACTTCCATTAGGTGGCCTCTGATGTAGGAAACAAAGGCAGAAGAAAAATTATTAAATTTCCTTACTACTTGCAGCCCACTGATAAGTCCTTAAAACAGGCAGAGTGACATTCCTTTTGGAACTCAGCTGCCTCCATGTTAAAACCTTGCTAAGGGCAAAGCAAGCCTGACACACACACACACACACACACACACACACACACACGCCCGCCCGCCCGCCCGCCCCAGGATCCTGTAAGTCTACTTTAACATATAAAAATTCCTTTGGAAACTTCCTTTATCTCTACCCCTATAAGATACACGTTGGCAATCATCCCCCAAGCATATGACCCACCAATATACATCTGAAGGATCTCATGACTAAGGTTTTATTAGACAGTAATAAATGACCTTTTCCCAACAATAGCTAGCCCCCTCAAGGTCCTGGAAACCTTGCTTCCAAAATTCCTTAGAGACTTAGGCGATAGCCTAAGTCTTAACCCCCTCCCAACTTGAAAGTGTTTAATGGGCCGCTCCTCGTGACCCCGGGGCAGCTCCTTCTGCCCACCGGTCCTGTCCCCGGGCTTTAATAAAACCACCTTTTTGCACCAGAGATGTCTCAAGGATTCTTTCTTGGCCGCTGGCTTCGAACCCTAAGGTCTTTCCTACATCAGCCTCCACACCTTTCTCTCTCCTGGGATGGCCTTGCTTCCCAATGCACCTCTGTTTAGCTCATTTCTAGTCCTTCAGGAAACCTCCCCAGTGTGAAACCCAGAGCTCGTTAGGGGTCCCTCCTCGGGACTCTGATAATGTCCCATGTGCTACCTTACTATCAGAGGTGCTAGAGCTAGGTGGCTAAGGTAGGGCCTCTGGCTCTGCCAGTTGCTGTTTACGAAAGCTTAAGCAATCACCATGCCTTATTTAGGCATGGAGAGATGAGAAATGTGCATAGTAATGGTACCTAGCTGGTAGAGTCTGGGGAGGACTGAACGAGAAAAACACCACGAGCTTACCGTAGTGACTGGCATTTAGTAATTTAGTAAGTACCTGATAAATATTAGCCATAATTCATAACTTGCCTTGTGTTATACTTACCTTTATGCGTCTGTCCTCCACTCTGGACTGGGAGGGAGGAGTTTTGTCTTTGTATCCCCAGTGTCTGAGGCATGGTGGTTCTCATTCAAAAGTCTGCTGAATGAATGAATGAATGAATGAATGAATGAATGAACAAGTGAAGCACTTTATCCACTTCACACCTCAGTTTGCTCATCTTTGAAATGGGCACATCAAAGTTTCTCTCAGAGAGCAACTGTGAAGACCAAATGAAGTCAGTGCCATGACATATTCACTTCACAAATCCTTGTGCACACCCCTCCTACCCCCAACAAGGCACTGTGCCAGGCTTCTGGGAACCAGACAAGGCAACTGTATAATTATACATTAGCACTTGGCAATCTCTAAAGCCCTTGAGCATCCATTATCTCATTGTGATAAAGTACACAAAAAGACTATACAGTGCATTTTATTGTTCTCTCTCTGTCTTTTTTAGAGAGCATGCACTCATGTGAGTTGGTGGGGGGGAGAGAATCTGAAGCGGGGGCTCGATCTCACGACCCTGAGATCGTGACTGACATAAGCCAAAATCAAGAGCCCAACGCTTAACCCTTTAATTGACTGAGCCCGCCAGGCGCCCCTGTTGTCTCTTTTTTATTAAGGAAGAAACTCAGGGAGAAGTAACTTGTCCTCAGTCCCACAGGGGCAGACCTGAATCTTTTGATTCCAAATCCAGTTTGTTCTCACTACACCCTCTCATCCCTGCCCCCAAAAGACCTACAATCAACACAAGTAATTATTATAAAAAGTAGAAAGGATAAGGGCCCTACCACACACAGACAAAACCTGTGTAAATGTACAGGGCTGCGTGGGAATGTGTTTGAGAGTGATAACATCAGACTTACGTATGTAAGAGCATTCTGTCCAGGGCTATGATTTACATATGTTATTTCTTTTAACTCATAACAGCCTTATAAGGCAGACATTATTTCGGTTTTTCAAAGAAAGTAACAGGCTCAGAGAGGTCAACTACTTAGTTATTTAAAGACAGTCGTGGTAGGTAGGTGAACGTATTCCACGACACGTGGGTCATACCCAGCACGGTGGAGAAAAAGAGCCTGGAGGAAGGAAGGGAGCAGGAAGGCACCATGGAGGAGGCAGCATTTAAGTCGGGCTTGGGGGAATGGGTCAGATGCAGACAGGCAGAGTCACAGCCCAGGAAGCAGGGTGGAAGAGTGAGCAATTGACAGCAGCTGTTCACTCTGAGAAAGGTTTTTTGTTGTTGGGGCCCGCTGTTGTTGTCATCTTACGTCCCTAAGGCAGCTTGATGAGAAAGTGGAGCCTGTCATCTGTGGGCAGGTTTTCCTTGGGAACAATAGACTGGCCCTGGGCTGCAGGGCCGATCAGGTCATGATCCCGGGGTCCTGGGATCGAGCCCCACATCGGGCTCCCTGCTCAGCGGGAAGCCTGCTTCTCCCTCTCCCACTCCCCCTGCTTGTGTTCCCTCTCTCGCTGTGTCTCTCTCTGTCAAATAAATAAATAAAATCTTTAATAAATAAATAAATAAATAAATAAATAAAGTTTTTCAGTTTTGAGTTGCCAGAAAATTGTGATTGTTTTAAGATCCTATCTGCCTGTGTCTGCCATCAATTCCTGGTTGTGATCAAAGTAATGTTACTCTGCATAGCCGCTCAGGACAAGTTCCCAATTTTCACTTTCAGTTTGAATATCAGAAACAGCCGTTTTTAGAACAATTTTTTGTCAGCCTCATTGTTTGTTTTTCGTTTTGGGTACTGGCTACCAGATCGGACAGGCAGAGTGTGAGTGTTAGGTTGTCTCTGGGCACCGTCATCTCTACTTTCAAAATGAGAATCCAGGGGCGCCTGGCTGCCTCAGTCGGTAGAGCATCTGACTCTTGGATCTCAGGGTCGTGAGCTCAAGTCCCACATTGGGCGTGGAGCCTACTTTAAAAAAAAAACAAAAACAAACACAAAACACAAAACGAAACAAAATGAGAACCCTTCCTCATTCTCCTCTCCCTTTTCCTTCGCCGGGGCTGCTAGCAGTCTCTATTTTCCTCCTCTCCTTCAGGAGCTCTGCATTTCTACCCAGACAGCCCCCACCTCAGACATCCAGTGAAGATTCTTTAAAAGGGACATTTTTCATATCCAGTCAAGTACAACAGAGAGCTATGAAAAATTACACCAGATTAAAGAAATTTGCCCAAGGTCATTGAGCAAGATTTCTTCCCAGATCTGACTCCGAGACTAATTCCAAGTCTGAGCAACCCCTTTGCACTCACTGCTTTGCTGTAAAAAACCTCACCAAACATGCTAGTCCCTGTACATGATCAATGGCACTCATCAAGAAGCCTGCTAGTAAAAACTTTTATTGAGGGGCGTCTGGTTGAGCTCAATTGGTTAAGTGTCCCACCCTTGATTTCAGTTCAGGTCATGATCTCAGGGTTGTGAGATCCAGCCCCGCATGGGGCTCGGGGCTAGGCATGGAGCCTGCTTAAGATTTGCTCTCTCCTTTCTCTACCCCTCCCATCCATGCTTATGCTCTCTCTCTCTCTCAAAAAAATTTTTTGTTGAGATAAAACATGTATGGGGCACCTGGCTGGCTCAGTTGGTAGAGCATGTGACTCTTGACCTCAAGGTTGTAGGTTCAAGCCCCACATTGGGTGTAGAGTTTACTTAAAAATAAATAAAATCTAAAGGAAAAAAAAAAACCCATGCACACTGTCTTAGGAAAATAAAACAAGAAAAAGGCTTTTTAACAAAAAAAGCATTGGTTCTCTGCTCTACCCTTCCTCCCAGTCCCATGCTCCAAAAAGAACTCTTTTTTTATTGTAACAAAAGACATAAATAAAACTTACCGTTTTATTTTAACCATTTTAAACACTTTTTAAAAGATTTTATTTATTTATTTGAGAGAGAGAGAGCGCGCGTGCATGCGAGGGTGAGGGGGAGAGTGGAGGAGGAGAGAGAGAGACAAGCAGACTCCACGCTGAGCATGGAGCCCTAGGAGAGGTTCCATTCCAGGACCCCAAGATCATGACCTGAGCCAAAGCCAAGATCAGATGCTTAACTGACTGAGCCACCCAGACACTCCCCATTTTAACCATTTTTAAGTGCCCAGTTCAGTGGCATTATGTTCCCTCGCACTGTTGTGCAACCATCACCACCATCCATCTCCAGAACCTTTTCATCTTCCCAAATAAAAACTCTATACCCATTAAACACTAATTCCCCTCCCCCCCCACCCCTGGCAACCACCATTTTACTTCCAGTGGAATGTGACTACTTTAGGTACCTCATGTAAGTGTTTGCTCTTTTGTGTCTGGCTCATTTTACTTAGCATGTTGTCCTCAAGGTTCGTTTCTCTTATAGCACATGTGAGAGTTTCCCTCCTTTTATAAGGCTGAATAATATTCGATTGTATGGACATACTGCATTTTGTTTATCCACTCAAATATCTGCCAAAGGACGTTTGGATTGTTTCCGCCTCTCGGCTTTTGTGAATAATGCTGTTACAAACATATGTGTACAAATGTCTGCTCAAGTTGCTACTTGGAATTCCTTGGAGTACAAACCTAGAGATGGAGTTGCCAGAACATGGAGTAATTATTTTTAACTTTTTGAGGAACTGCCATGCTGTTCTGCACAGTGTCTGCTCCATTTTACATTCTCACCACAATGCACGAGGCTTTCAGTTTTTCCACCTCCTTGCCAATACTTACTGTTTTCTGTTTGTTTGGTTTTTTTAATAGCCATCCTCAGGGGTGTGAGGTGGTATCTCATTGTGGTTTTGATTTGTATTTCCCTAATGACTACTGATGTTGAGCACCTTGTCATTTGTATTTTTGTGTTGAGCATCTTTCCACGTGCTTATTGTCCGTTGTATGTCTTTGGAGAAATGTCTGTTCAAACCAAAGGGAACCATTTTGAAAGATTTTAACCATGTATGCTTTATCTTCTGTTATTTGCCTCTAAATATTATATGTATTCAACCATTTCTTGATTTTGTTTGATAGGGGAGGATTTTCATGGCTGTGTCTCCTTCCCAAGTGCTCCTAATACAGTTTAATTATTATTTTCATATATAGACTGGTTACCTGTGCAACTTTAAATAACATACTCCTTTATTTCATGTTCCATCATCGACAGACAGGATCTCTTGATGACTCAAGTTAAGGTCGGTATATCTGCCTGGCCCTCCATCTCCTACCCCTTCCTTCTCTACTTCTGTCATGTGTGACTTCCGAGGTGTGTAGCATTTACCTTCTGTTCGCTGTGATGAACTCTTCTGAACTTTATTCATAGGTTGATACTAAGACTTTTTTAAAAGATCAATTAAATGCGGGACGCCTGGGTAGCATAATTGGTTAAATGACCAACTTTGGTTTCAGCTCAGGTCATGATCTCAGGGTCATGAGATTGAGCCCCGTGTTGGGCTCCGTGCTCAGCACGGAGTCTGTCTGAGATTCTCTCTCTCTCTCTCCCTGCCCGTCCCGCTTGTGCTCTCTCTCAGATAAATAAATCTTTTTTTAAAAGATCAACAAATGGCGTTTACATTTTGAGCAGAAGGGAAGGATATTGGCAAAAGGGAAGGGCTAAGGGCTTTCTCAGGCTAGCCAGTGGCCTGAGTAGAATCACAGGCACTATAAACCATCCAAGTCAGGGGCTGGACTTGGGCAGAAAGCCCCTTGGGAAGCTGTATAGTTGGTCAAAGGTAGAGGGAGGAAAGCTGCAGGGACTGGTTGGTGACGTGCCCTGCTCACCACCCCCTCAAAGTGACCCAAGAGTTCTGGTCAACAGACTCAGCGACCCCCACGTTAGGCACTGTCACTTTGTTTCCTCCCAGCCGTTTTCCCCTTTCATGGAACCAGCACCTACCAGATCTCTCAAGGCTTTGCAGAGATGAAAAATAATTCCTCCTCCTAAAAAAGTTTGCAACACTGAACACAGAGGAAAGTCTCAGAGCGTAGACACAGGAGGAAGGAGAGGAGGGAGGGAGAAGCTAACAATCAATGTAAAAGGGTCAAATACTAGTTCTGTGCCCCAATCCTTACCCCACCCCATTGCATGAGGCTGGTATTATTGTCCCCATTTTATTTTATTTATTTATTGTTAAAGATTTCACTTATTTATTGGAGAGAGAGAGCATGCGTGCAGGAGCAGGGGCAGAAGGAGAGGGAGAAGCAGACTCCCTGCTGAGCAGGGAGCCTGTCTCAGGGCTCTATCCCAAGACCCCAGGATCATGATCCGAGCTGAAGACAGATGCCCAGCCGACTGAGCCACCCAGGTGCCCCTGTTGTTCCCATTTTAAAGATGATGACTCAAGCTGGAGAGGCCCTGTGACTTCCCCAAAGCTACCAAGTAAGTGTGGCCTGAGCCTTGGCCTATGCTCACTGTGTTCACCTTGACCTTGGGCAAGTAGCTGAACCTCCCTGGGTCTCAGTTTCTTTTTCCTTTTTTCTTTCTTTCTTTCTTTTTTTTTTTTTAAGATTTTAAGTCATCTCTACATCCAACGTGGGGCTTGATCTCACAACCCTGAGATCAAGAGTCGCAGGCTCCACCACCGACTGAGCCAGCCGGGTGCCCCTCAGTTTCCTCATCCATAAAAACAGCAACACATTCCAAGGCATGCTTGTTCCTTGCAGGGTCATCGTGAAGGCTAGAGAGAACATCTTTGAAGAGTTTGGCTTGTGAAAGATACCCTGACACTGGCAGCTATTATTCCCTGGCTCTGGTGTCTGGGAAGTCAGGGAAGCCTGAGTATGAAGAGCTGAGTCTGGAGCAAGTTCAAGGAGGAACTCATTCTTCTCTCCCCTCTACCCTACAGCCCGCAGGCCTGACCTTCAAACTAGCAAGGAAACTAAAAGTGTCTGTGAGAGCAATATCCACCCACCACTTCACAGGGTGATTGCCACCCAGCAAGGTGCTGCCAGCGCTGACCCCCTGGACCTGGGATGCGCCCCAGGGCATTCCCTTCCTGGGGCAGGTTCTCAGAGTCAGCAAGTTAGTCTCTTTAGGAAGGTGTGCCCCTGCAAGCTCTGCTCCTCATAATTTCTCTACACCCCACCCCATCTTCCTTCCTCCCCCATCTCCACACAACTTGGAAGTGTGCAGACGTTCCCCAGGAGTCAGGGTTCCAGGGGGATCCGAGGACACTCCCAGGATGATGGCCTTAAGCAGCACAGTCCCCTTCTCGGGACCTCAGTGGAGCCAAAGTCCCAGTGATCAGGGCAAAGGTCTTCCACAGCCAGGCCCCGCCCCTAACCACGCTTTCTGCTAGGCGGGTTTTCATCGCTGCCTCTGAGGCAGGAAAGGGGAGGTCACCCCACCACATTCCTCCCCCCACCCCCCATTGCTGTCCTCCTCCTCCTCCGGAGGAAGGGTCAAGACAGCGTGAACCTGACAGGGATGCCACTTTCTGGTGCCCAGCGCCACCTTTCCCAGCCAGAACCGGAGCTGGTACAGGCCGAGCCTCTGTACAGCGGCTTTCCATTCACGCCTCGGGCAGGGTGCGGGATTGTGCCCTAGGCCCGAAACAGCGGGGCAGATGGGGGATAAGAAGCACAGTTTCCAGTCCCTGATGCCACCCTACACGGTGCATTGCAGGGGGTCAAGCCTGCCCCGTGAGGGACGGGGTACCAACTGGCGTCCCTTTGGCTGACTTCTGGCCCCAGAGGGGACTCGCCCACCGCACTCTTGTCCTGGCCTCCTCCCCACCCACCGCGGGCCTTCTGCTCCAGCTGGCAAGGCTCGGGGGAGGGGGCGGGGGAGCCGGCTTCGCGTCGGCTCCCTTGGCCTCCGGCTCGCAACCCCAGGAGCGGGGACACAGCACATGACCCGCGCGCTAAACCGGGCTCCCGGGATGGACGCGTCTGGGCCTGGCCGCCCGGCCAGCACTCACGGCCCGCGGGCTCCCCCTCTGCGAAATCAACAAGCCCTCACGCCCCCAAACCTGAAGAACCTCTCTTCAGGCCTCTAGTGGTCGAGAGGGGAGCGGGCCGCAGCCCAAGGCCTTCGGATCCCGCGGGAAAGCCGTGGCACGTCTTCGAGGCGGGAGGGGAGGGCCGCGGGTCCGAGGGGAAGGTGGCCCCGCGCGTAGCCGTTTCCTCCCCGCCTCGCCCCGCCCCGCCCGGCCGGACCCAGTCCTCCGCACCCCATAGGCAGAGGCGACCCTCCCCGCCTCCCCGCCCGCTCCGCGCTCGCCCCGCCTCGGCTCACTTTAAAAGTTTCCTCCGGCTGGGACGCGCGGAGAGAGCCATGGCCATCTACGTCGGGATGCTGCACCTCGCGAGGCTGCGCACCAGGGGCCCGGGGGTGCTGGGGACCCGCGCCATCCTCGCCCGGGGTTGGCAGAAAGCGAGACTGCAGGGCGTCCGCCCCCTCAGGTACGCGAGCCCGGGGAAGGAGGGGGCGGCCTGCCCCCCCAACCCCGCGGGAGGAAGTTTGGTGGGGGACGGGGGTCCTGCAGAGCTTCGCTGGGGGCCGATCCCACTCTGGCTGGCAGGCCCGAGGCCGCCGCACCTCCGCATGGCACGTGCTGGGGAGCAGGTATCCCGCACCCAGCGCCTAGGCAGCAGGAAATGCTGGCCTGGTTTGCGCAGACTGGGGGCTGCAGCTGGTGGCCGGCAGTGAACCTGCACAGACTCTGAGTTCTGGTCCAGGACTCTTGGTTCTTTCCAAGCATGAGCACACCGAGGGCCAGGAGCCTGGGCCTTCGGCGGTCTAGCCGGAGAAAGAAGGGCAGAGGAAAGGCTGCCTCTTCAGAACACACTGTCTCTGAGCTGGAACGCTCTTCAGGGGTAAACGTGGGGATCTTTGGCCTGTCTTGCCAGTCCGCTAAGCTCAGCGGTCTGCCCCTCCTCATTAGGTGCTGATGAACACTGCTTTTGCACCTTGCTACCTGCTGGGCCTGTTTTCTTCTGTCCTCAGTGCAAAAGGTGGGATGGGGGCTGGCAGGTGCCCGTTCCAGGAGCATTGCTGCCTCTCTAGCAGTGTAGTAAGTAGTCGTCTTTTCCCCTAAGTTCACACAAGTGTGAACATGTTTTGGCTGCTTAAGCAGAACTGGTCTCCCGCTGATGGTATCGGGGTGGTTATCTTCAGCACCCAGAAGAGGGGAGGCCTGGGCACCATTGAGGGTGCCCTGCCCCCCAGATGGGCCAGGAACTAAGTCAGGGGGGAAAAGGGAGGAGAACAAAGGGGCTTCTCCTCTGAGAGAACTGTTTGGTTAACAAAAATAGGTTGGGGGGGTGGTTGGAGGGAGATGCAAATTCCTCTTTTGGCTAAAACTCCAAGATCACGTTTCGAACTTGCTGGTTCCTGATAACTAGAAAGTATGCAGTGCTTTAAGATGGCTATGCCTAGTTTTCTGGGAAAACCGTGTGGCCCAAGGCTGGTCAGCAGATGGGTCTGTGATGAAGACAGCTGGGTTTAGGGGCGCCTGGGTGGCTCAGTCAGTTAAGCGTCTGCCTTCGGCTCAGGTCATGATCCCAGGGTGCTGGGGTCGAGTCCGGCACCGGGCTCCCTGCTCAGCGGGGAGCCTGCTTCTCCTTCCCCCTGCTTGTGCTCTCTCTCTCTCTCTCTGACAAATAAATAAATAAAATCTTAAAAAAGAAAGAAAGAGAGAAAAGACAGCTGGGTTTTCTCACGGTGCCTCCCAGGCAGGTTCCACCATCCCTACCCCGAGCCTCCAAGCCCCACCTCTGGACTCCTCAGTGAGAGCCCTCTTACAATGTGAGGACCCCAAGGAAAGTTACTCCTAAAAGCATACATGTTTCATAATGCCAAATCAGGCAACTTCTGGTCACATAGCAAAACTCCTGACCTTTGACATTTTTGTGTATAAACAGCAGAACCCTTACCTGGTACAGGCCTACAATCTCAGGGTATAGGCACCAGGCCTCAGAGAAATTCTGCCTCTGCAGCAGGAGGAGATCCATTTGTCTAGAGAGAGAAGGTTTCCTGAGCATTTGGCCTAATTCCGTCCCATCCCTTCCGTGTGCTTGAACCCTTTTCTACTGACCATGGTGATTTGGCCTGATTTCACTCCCTCTTTCCCCTTCAGAAACCCTCCAGAGTCTCAAGCATTCAACAGACATTCCTGAGTACATATGTCATGTCAAGTACCTGGTGGGTGCTATAGATCTAGAAGCCAAAGAACCCAGCCTTCCAGAGACTTGCAGCCTAGCGGGGGAAAAGATAAGTCAGGTCATCACTACTCAGTGTTCCAAGTGTAATGGTATGGAAAGCTGCTGGACTTCTGCTCTCTGCTTTTTCTGATCTAGTCACACATAAAGCCCGCTTTTCTGCTTCCCAACCCTCCCCCCTCCCCAGGCCTATTACTTATCAGATTCTTAGTTTTGCCTGTTAGGAAAGAGCAAGAACTTTGAAGCCAGACTGCTTTGGGTTACAGCCCTGGCTTCTCCACCTACCCACTGTGTGACCTTGAGTGCATTACCTAACCTCTGAGCCGGGCAAGTTTGTCATTAATGCTACCTACTTGCTGGGTTGACAAAGTCTTGCTCTGCTCAGCCTTTCCTTTGGGGTCGGTCTGGTCCCTGAGACCTTCAAATGGTGTCTGGGTAGGAATTCCAAATGATTTAAAAGTAGGAGAGGGGCACCTGGGTGGTTCAGCCAGTTAAGCGACTCTTGATTTCGGCTCAGGTCCTGGGATCGAGTCCCATATCGGGCTACTTGCTCAGTGTGGAGCCTGCTTCTCCCTCTGCCTGCCGCTCCCTCTGCTTGTGTTCTCTTTCTCTCTCTCTCTCTGGCAAATAAATCTTAAAAAAAAAAAAAAGTAGGAGAGAATCCCCTTTTCAGTGGCTTCTTTCTTGCACATGGTTCTTCCTTTTATCCAGCTGCCGAGACGGCAGCCTCTGCCCAGCCACAAGTCCAGACCTTGGATCTGCCAGACAATACCTGCTCCATCAAAGTTGGGGTTGTTCAGACCCTTTCCCCCCCGGAAGGAAAGAAGAAGCTGTCTTATTTTTCTCCAGATCTCCTGAACCGCCAGCTCCTTCCCCTTGTCCACACAACCCCTTCCCCAAGGAAATGGATGGGCTAGTCTGGAGCTTCAGGGAGCACTGGGGGTAAGATTCCTTGACGAACTTGAGATGAGCAGGCTTCCTCCAGACCTCTGAAGCTGGCCTGGGGCTGCCTCACCGTTGCATCTGGGGTGTTGGATGCACTTGGAGCTGAGAAAGACAGAAAGAACATTGGCTTAAGCCTTTCAGAATTAGGAGTGATGCTCAGAGCTGGGACTCCGGTGACTCCATGCTGATGGTAGGTCAGAGGGGCAAGTGAACTTCATGGACTACCCTCTAGGGGAATGGCTGTAATCAGGTGGGACCAGTATTGGAAACTAAAATGCTGTCCCTATGTGAGGGGATTGTATTAAGCCAGGAAGCGTTTTGGTTGGAAACCATAATAGTTACAAAAATAGACTCTTCTCATAATTTCCCAAAGATGATTAACAAGTGATCTGGTAATGATATTTCTACACATTACACTGGGGATCCTCCAGTCTGAATGTAAATGTATAGAAAATAAACTACAAACATAGACATTGTAACCAGTGAATGGTACATATCAGTTTGGTTACCCTTTCCTGCCTCTCATGCAGTAGATGGCAATCTGCTCTGGAGGCTGCGGAGGAGGTATAAAGATAAATGACCTTGTTTTCACTGAGTTCTTCGCCTAAAAGGGATCTACAGGAGAAGACCATAGACCCCCTGATACAAGGCAGAAAGGGTGCTGTTCCTTGGAGGATGGCAATTAAAGCAGGGAAGAATCTGATTGGTGGGAATGAGACTGGGAAAGACTTGCTGATGAGGCTGGAGTTTGAAGCTGATCCCTCCAATGATAGGGCTGTAGTTTGAAGTATGAAGCACATATCCTTGCATGAAATTTTACCTTGAACTCTTTTGAATCCTGGATATCAAGCTCTCCCAGCCTCCTCCACATTCTGTAATTTTTAAAAAATATTTTATTTACTTATTTGAGAGAGCAAGCACGAGCAGGGGGAGGGGCAGAGGGAGAGGGAGAAGCAGACTCCCCGCTGAGCAGGGAGCCTAACTCGGGGCTCCATCCCAGGACCCTGGGATCACGACCTGAGCCGAAGGCAGCGACTTAACCAACTGAGCCACCCCAGCGCCCCCATATTATTTAATTTATTCAATCTATAGGCAGAAACGTTGAAGCCAGGCAGATCTGGGTTCAAATGAACTATTTTAGCTGGGGGCTTTGGGACTAAGTTGAACTTGACCTTTCTCATATGTAAATAATGTTGTTGGAGAGTTAAATAAGGTCACATTAAGAAAATTTTTTAACTCACAGCCTGGTGCTAAAAGAGATCTTCAACCCATTGCAGTGATGAGCTATGCTACAGGTAGTGCTTGCTAACAATGGGTTTGTGCATTTCTACAATGACCTTGAGGCCCACAGTTTAGGAATTTGAGAGAGTAGGAGGGACACAGTTCTGGCAAGGTAATTGCCTAAACCAAGCTGGGCTGCTCCAGGTATGTAACATGCCTGTGCTCACAATTTTTTTTTTTTTTGGCTTATCATATGTTGAACAAACCAACATACAGGATGTAATTTCATTTCTTGAGTAGGACTTGCTAGGGAAGTGTCCTAACGAAGACAGGTACCAATAATTCTGCCAGGTGCCTCTCCCTTCAGAAATAAACAAGCTGTTTCCAGCCTACAAGTCCTGTTTTGTGAACCTTATTGGTGCGTCTGTGTTTCTCACTGTGGGAATCAGATGACAGGGGAGCAAGTCCCAGATCTACCACCTCCAATTCAGTATGGCTTTAGGCAAGTCACTCAATCTCTCTGCACCTTGGCTGGTTGGTAAAATAGGCCACTTAGACAAGGAGCACTCTACCTTTCTGTAGACATTCTATGATTCCTAAGGAGGCTGGGCTTTGAGCCTGATCCCCTAATTCAGGAGCGCTGTGGTTGAAGTTTGAAGCCTTCCTGCTCACATGAAGTCTCGCTTGTGCCAGAACCCTTATGAACTCCTCCCAACCTCCTGACGCTCTGTGATTCTCTCTATTCCTTCCTGGGAACAAAAAACATTGAGGGTTTTGTCTCTAGAAAGCTAAGGTCATAAGCTAACCTCCTATGTACCTTAGTGATCCCATCAAGGAACAAGTGTTCTGAATCAGCCCCCACCCCCAGCTCCTGTGTGCATTCCCCACAGGCTCCATACAAGTGACCCAAGGGAAGACCCTCAGCGTGAATGCCTCATAACCCCCAAAATGTCAGGCTTTCAGAAACAGCTTCTTGAGTTTGCTAAACTCGAATAATAACTTACTGCATACTTTCTCCACATAACGCACAAACACACATGCACTGGTGGTTTTATTCGAGATGCTACATTATAGGATGACTTGCTCACACCTTTACTGTAGCTCATACCACTCTGGAGTTCTTTGTAGTCCCTTGTAGGCTGTAGACTCCTTCAGGAAGATTATGTCGGGTGGTAAAAAGATCTTGGAGCTTTATGGCATAATTACAATGCACGAATCTCAAGTGTACAGTTTGGTGCATTTTAACAAATCTATATACTCAACATCCCAAGAGCTAGAACCTGCCCATCACTCTAAAACAGTGCCCTTCAATAGATATACAGTGTGAGCCACACATGTAATTTTAAGTGTTCTAGTAGCCGTATTAACAAGATAATAAGAAATAGGTGACATTAATTTTAATGATACGTTCTCTTTAACTTAGTATGGTCAAAATATCATTTCAGCATATAACCAATCTTTTAAAAAAATTACGGCTGAAATGTTTACATTCTTTTTTTAAAAAGTATTACAAATTGAGTGTGTATTTAACACTCACAGAACACCTTCATTCAGACTAGCCAAATTTCAAGTGTTCCACAGCCACACGTGACTAGCGGTTACTGTATAGATAGCACACGTCTAGAAATTTCTCTCATGCCCATTTCCAGTCAGTGTCCTTCCCTAACCAGAGGCTACCACTGTTTTGACTTCTAATCTCCATAGGTCAGTTTTGCCTATTCTTGAATCTTAAGAGTATATGCTCTTGTGTCTGGCTTCTTTTGCTCAAAAACCAAGAGGTGTTTTGGGGAGGAGGGACCCATTAACCTTGACAAAAATTCATGAGAGTGTGCATATTATGCATTGAACAGTTTAGCTTTCCTTGATAACTCTGAAGAAAAGGACATGATCTCATCTGCTCAATATTTTACCTCTTGGGTGTGATGACAGAAAGGCACTCTGAGAAGTGGGGCCCCTGATGCATCAAGGGTTAGCAGTCCCTGATATTATATAATCTAAGGACTTTTTTTAAGTTAAGCTTTTTATTTTGACATAATTACACATTCACATGCAGTTGTAAGAAATAATGCAAACAGATCCCATAAACCCTCTATTTGGTTTCCCCGAAGGGTAACCTCTTGCAAAATTAGTATAGTATCACATTCAGGATTGTGACATTGATACAGGCAAGATACAGAACACTTCCACCCCACAAGAGTCCTTCAGTTTTCTCTTTCTGACTCACCTGCAGCTCCTGCTTAATCTCTAGCAATATTCCATGATTTTGTAATTTTAAGATATTGTGTAGACAGAGTCATACAGTATGCTACCTTTAGGGATTGGTTTTTTTACTCTGCATAATTCTCTGGAGATTCATCCAGGTTTCTTTGTGTGTCGATAGTTCCTTTCTTATTGCTAACTAGTATTCTTTGATATGGATGTACAGTTGGTTTATTTGGAAGATATTTGGATTGTTTCCAATTTTTTCAAAATATAAGGCTGCTATGCCCATTTGTGTACAGATTTTTGTGTGAACATAAGCCTTCATTTCTCTGGAAACAGAATTCTTTTTTATTGTTATGTTAATCACCATATATTACATAATTTGTTTTGGTGTAGTATTCCATGATTCATTGTTTGCTCATAACACCCAGTGCTCCATGCAGAATGTGCCCTCCTCAATACCCATCACCAGGCTAACCCATCCCCCCACCCTCCTCCCCTCCAGAAACCTCAGTTTGTTTTTCAGAGTCCATCATCTCTCCTGGTTCGTCTCCCCCTCTGACTTACTCCCCTTCATTCTTCCTCTCCTGCTATCTTCTTCTTTTTCTTTTTTCTTAAAATATGTTGCGTTATTTGTGGAAACAGAATTTTTTATTTGGGATCATTGCCCCCAAAGTGCAATTGCTGGCTCTTATGGTAGTTGCCTGTTTTCCTTTTAAAGAAACTGCCTGTTTTCCAGCATGATTGTACCATTTTACATTCCCACCAACAATGTATGAGTTACATCAGCATCCTCACCAGCATTTGGTATTGTCACTATTTTTTATTTTCACCATTCCGATAGGTATATAGTGATACTGTGGTTTTCATATGAATTCTTTAATGGTGAATGATGTTGAATATCTTTCCATGGTCTTATTTGCCATCTTTGGTGAAATGTCTCTTTATGTCTTTTGCCCATTTTGTAGTTGGATTGTTTGGGTTTTTTTAACTGTTGAGTTTTCAGAGTTCTTTATGTATTCTAGGTACTAGTCCTTTGTCAGATATGTGGTTTGCAAATATTTTCTCCACTCTGTGCCTCATCTTTTCACCCTCTTTTTTTTTTAAGATTTTATTTATTTATTTATTAGAGAGCGAGCGAGAGAGAAACAGCATGAGAGGGGAGAGGGTCAGAGGGAGAAGCAGGTTCCCCACTGAGCCGGGAGCCTGATGTGGGACTTGATCCCAGGACTCTGGGATCATGACCTGAGCCAAAGGCAGTCGCTTAACCAACTGAGCCACCCAGGTGCCCCATCTTTTTACCCTCTTAAGAGGGTTGTACACAGAGCAAAAAGTTTTCATTTTTATGGGTCGCTGTTATCGATTTTACGGACCATGTTTGTGATGTCAAATCTAAAAACTTTTTGCCTAGCCCTAGATCCTGAAGATTTTCTCCCATGTTTTTTTTTTCTCAATATTTTGTAGTTTTATGTTTTACATGCAAGACTGATCTATTTTGAGGGTTTTTTTTTTCCTAAGAAACTTAAATCAAAATTCCTTTTTTAAACATCAGTCATTCTGTGCCATCAGTTAAGAAAATGACCATTCAGTAGTGTTCTTGTTTGGATTTCACCCGTCACTCAGCACCTTCATTTTCTTGAACAGTAGCCGTATGTTGTCACTAGTATAAATGTGTCACCAATCTTTGCAGGTACCTAAAAAGTATAACTCTCTTTCAGGACAGACAGCTCTTACAGGTTCATAGTTGTCCCCTCTTGTCCAAGTATTGGCCATCTCTACTCCCATGTCAAGTGCCACTCCCAGGTGAACCAGCAGCCTAGTGTCTTTGTGCAACTTAGGGAGAGGAGAGAACACAGCCCCGCAGGGCCTGCATCACTGAGTGGTCCGGGGCTAGAATAATGGTGTGTTGGAGAGTGATGGTGTGAAGCTTGGTGTTCAAGGGGGATGAAAGAGGAGAACCTGCCTCTCTGCCACGAACTAGGAGATGCACTGGCCCGTGTAGTTAAAACTGTGTCTCATACAGTAGGGAATGTGTTGACTGAGGACGGAGGCTTGCCTGTGAGTATAGCTCGTGAACTTCAGAGACAGACTGGGGCTGTTTCTCATCACATAAATGTTGGTCTTGCCCTGGTGCTTCACATGACAGGACCAGTGTGTCTCCCTCTGTCCATGCCAGGAAGTTGCTCCATCTTTTGAATGTTTTAGGTGCCCTTCTTGGGAGTTCATCAACCCTCTTGTATTTTCCTTAGTAAATATTTCATATGGAAGAAAAAAATTGGGGCGCCTGGGTGGCTCAGTCAGTTAAGCATCTGCCTTCGGCTCAGATCACGATCCTGGAGTCCTGGGATCGAGCCCCACATCGGGTTCCCTGCTCAGCAGGGAGCCTGCTTCTCCCTCTCCTTCTGCCGCTCCCCCTGCTTGTACTCTCTCTCTCTTTCTCAAATAAACAAAATCTTTAAAAAAAAGGGGGGGAAGAAAAAAATTAACCATAATCACATGATAAAATAACAAATAACAAACACCTAGGTACCTACCACTCCAAATTAACATAGAGCCATACTTGTTACAGAAAATTATACATAAAAGAAATAAAACAATATGGATCAAGTTCAAGTCCCTTTTAGAGCTGTCCTGCAGGCCGCCTGTCACTGAGAACCAATGTCATAAAGTGAACGCGTGTCGTGTCAGAGTGTGTTTTTTTGCTTTTCATATGTCTCGATCCTTAAACAGTATATTTTATCATTTGGAAAGCACTTCAAAAAACGCCAAGTAAGTAATAAGTGCTTTCAGTTTTCCTACATTTTGTTCCCATAAACAATACTTGGGCTTTTATAATCTCAGCACAAGTTGTACCGGATGCCCTTCCTTTTTTATCTCAACGGTATGTCTTAAAGATCTATTTACACGGACACTATAGATCTGGATTATTCCTTTTCCATTATGTAACCATGTCTCTAGCAGCACAATTGCTGTGTTAAAGAGTTGACATTTCCCGCTTTCCTGAAAATTGCCCTGGAGAGAATGGGCCACTGCGACCAGCAGTAGCAACCCGGAGTCCCGTGTCCCCACGTCCTCCCAAATGCTTAGCGTTGCCGAACGAACATTGGAACGTTTGCTCCTCTGGTAGGGGCCAAAGCGTATCGCACTGTGGGTTGAACGGACATTTCCCTGATTAGCCGTGAGACTGGGCTCTTTTGAAACGTCTTCTGTGAATGTTCCGTTCATGTTCTTTGCCCATTTATTACATCAGATTACTTATCCTTATGGATTTGTGAGTTTGTTTGCTTTAAATACAAGCTGAATGCTAATCCCTGGTCTCTTACACCCAGGCAGCTGCTTGTCTTTTAGCTTTGTTGATGATTTATGTTTTTCTTAGGGCCCAGGGGACCAGCCTGGCATCAAACGTCTGTAGCGGGGGGAAGGGCAGAGGCCAGCCCATGACTTGGAACAAAAACAGGCTGCTGCATTCAATTTCATTTCTAAAGCCTTCTTGCTGGTGGTTGACATGGCACCTTGCCCAGGGGAGCAGTGGTCCGCCTCAGCATGGGGGGGGGGTGTTCCCACAGTCCCCAGGAGCCCTCCTATCTAGTTACCCTCTCTGCTTGGTGGCTTCTGAAAGGACAAAGAGCTTTGCCCAGGGTAACCTGGGTCATCCCAGCCCCCAGCAAGGGCAAGATCCACCTGCAAGCTTCTTGTCCCTGTGCCAAGCACCGCCTCCCAGCAGGTAATATGTAACAGGAGGTGAAAGAGCTTCTTCCCCAAGTAGGCTCTGCAGACGTATTTGCTTAGGTGTCCTGATTGTGCCTGCCTCCCTTGACCCAGCTCTGCCCCCGTCAGGACTGATCCTTGGCGCCCATGGTGGCCTCTAGCCCAGACTTTAGTCGCCAGCCCTGGAACGTCCAGAATGCACGGGAGCTCCCCAAACCAGCCAGGCCCTGTATTCTGTCCAGGTCCCGCTGCAAGGGCAGGCTACACCGGGCAGGGCCAATGCTGGGGCACAAGGCTTTCCAGCCTGGGGTCATCAGGGAACTGGCTAGGCAATTATGGGACCCAGCCGGGTGGTTGGCACCAGGATGAGGGAGCTGGAACATGAGAACGGGACAGTGAGATCAGAGGCAGTGAAATCTCGGAAAAGGACCAGTGTGTGCTGGAGGTCTGGGAGGTGGGGGCCCAGTGAGGATATTTCTCCATGCACCATGGTGCTGAGAGGGCCCCCAGTTTGCAGCTCTAGACCCCACAAGGGCCCTCAGGAGAGGCTGTGGAAGGGCTGTAGTTTAAAGAGCAACACACACAGAAAGGGGTCCAGGGGTGCCCCCCACCAGATTTGGAACCATAAGAAAATAAACCTCTTGCTTCTTCATTCATAAAAAATGAATAGGGGCAGGGCGCCTGGGTGGCTCAGTCGGTTGGGCGTCTGCCATCGGCTCTGATTGCGATCTCAGGGTGCTGGGTTCCTGCTTCTCCCTGTCCCTCTGCTGCTCCCCCTGCTTGTGCTTATTGGCATTTCTTTGAGCTTCCTTCCCGTGTGAAAGTGGGTATGTATCTTGGTCAGGGGGTGGCTATGAAGATGGCAAGAGATCCTATGAATGGAATGTTTAGGAGAGAATTGGCATTAGGACACATCAGTATGTCAGTTCACATTATTCTGAAATGCACTGTTTCACCTAAAATGTATTAGACATTTTCCATCTCATTAAATAAAGAGTGTCTTCGTTTTTTTTTTAATGGCATAGGCTTCCTTTGTACAGATGCTCTGTATTTACTTATCACACCCTTACATATAGAAATAAAGTGTTTTTTCTCAATTCTTTGCTAAACAACAATTAATGTCCTTTTTCATACCTTTAGGCATTCGTTCGTTTTTTGTTGTTGTTGTTGCTTGTTTTTTAGGATAGAATGGCCGAAGGATATGCATGATCAAATGTTAATAGATATTAACATTTCCTAACATATACTAAATCAGAAGGGATCCAAATTTGGGGGTTCTGAAGCTTATATAATTTGGGCTGCCGTCTTTATAAAAAAAGACAAAATTACAAAACCCAAATTTATTGCAAATTGGATATTAATGTGAGAAAAGAATGTGCCACGTACGAATTGCTGGGTCCTTGAAGATTCAGGTCTTTCCTTATGAGATTTCTTTAGGCAGTTTGGCAGAAATGCTGCCATATAAATCCTTCTTGACTTGCAATCAGCCTCCCGCTTTAATTCCCAGGAAGTCCCAGCTCAAGGGGGCGGGCAGGGGTCCTGGAACATAAGCAGTATTACGGCTTCTGTCCTTACTGTCCTTTGAAAATCTCGTGCCAATTTACACTCTGGCCCATTTCTTCACACCCTTGCCAACATTCTGTATTATCAATCGTTCTTGTTTTCATGTCAGGATTAATAGTCATGTTATTAATCTTCTCTAGTTAGGGAGCTTTAGGTGGGCAATATTGAGAGCAGCGTTATAATCCATGGGCTCTCTGCTGAGTACCCCTGCTCTTTTTCCTGGGATAAGCTCACGCACTGGCTGCTCAGAGCCGAGGATACCACAGACTGGCTCCTGTGGCAGGCATGAGTTCTCATCTAGCTGGAACTGCTCTCCAGGATGGCTTTGGAGTACTCTTTGACAAGAATACCTGTCGTGGAATTTTGAAATTAGACTTAGACTTCTCTAGAAAGACAGCGATCTTTGGTTTGGGCAGAGGATTACTGATTTGTTATATTTGGCCCTGTAATGACTTTCCATTTATTACAGAATCAGACAGATTGAATTATTTTCAATATATTCGTGATTTTTGAAATAACAGCTTTTTGGGGCCTGTGGTATAATAATCCAAAGATGAATCACAAAGTATTGAAATTGGAATACCACCTGCGAAAGTGAGGTATACCTCCATACCCACCCTTTCTCTGTCTGCAAATACATGTGGCACACACACCACACACACACCACACACCACACCACACACACCACACACACACACATACCACATCATACACACACAGCACACCACACACCACACCACCCACACCACACACACACACACCACATCACCCACACCATACACACACACCATACACACACAGCACACCACACGCACCACACCACCCACACCACACACACACACCACACCACACATACCACACCACCCACACCACACCACACACACACCACACCATACACACACACCATACACCACACACACACACCACACACACCACACCACACATACCACACCATCCACATGACACACACCACACCACACATACCACACCACCCACACCACACTCCACACCACACATACCACACCATCCACACCACACACCACACACACACACCACATACACCACACACACCATACACACACACCACATGCCACATACACATACCACACACACCAGACACACACACATATACACCCCACACACACCCCCCACACACACACCATGCACCCCATAGTTTTTTGCACCACTTGAAAATAAGTTGCAGACATTACAACATCAATATTTTCCACCTTTGCTGATCTCTTGGGAAACAAATGTCTCATGGTTGTTCTGCTCTGATTGGTGCTGTGCACATCTTTTCCTATGCTTACCTCCCGTTGTGTCGTTTTTCTTTGTGTGTGTGGCAGATTGGTGGCTCATGTGTCAGTGCCACTTGGTCTGTTTTTTTTTTTTTAAAGATTTTATTTATTTGACAGAGAGAGACAGCGGGAGAGGGACCACAAGCAGGGGGAGTGGCAGAGGGAGAAGCAGGCTCCCCGTCGAGCAGGGAGCCCGATGCGGGACTTGATCCCAGGACCCCGGGACCATGACCCGAGCCGAAGGCAGACGTTAACCATCTGAGCCACCAGGCACCCCTCTACAGACATTCCTAGAAACGACATTGTAAAGCAGATAGTTATCCCAGTTCTGGTTTCCAGCTGGAGCCATATTTCAGTTGGGGGCTGCCTTCTGGACCACAGCCTTGCGCCCAGTGAGCCATATTCTAAACAACAAACAACGTGCCCTGAGCTGCTCGGTGCTGAACCCGGGGGACGCTTATCCAGGTAGGAGACAGGTTGGTTAGGCCAGTAGTCACAGTGTACCATGAATTGTACGGCGGACACATAACACTGTTTTCCCATCTGCTGGCGTTCTCAGGAAGGAAGATCCTGCTGCATTCAGAAAGGAGATTCTTCCTTTCTTGGAGTAATATCTAGGACCGAGATCACCAACAGATGTGTCTGCTGGGCTTGCCCAGTGTTAGTTATCAATGGATGGATGGATGGATTTTGCACAGAAGAGACACATGATGCTTTTACTTTTGTGGCAACATGGCAAATAGAGGCCACAATCTGTCGCTAAATTTAGTTTACAAATTATGAGTAGAGCAACACTAGCTTAAGCCGTAGGAGAGTTTTCTTTTAAACTCTGTATTGAAGTATACCATGGGTTCAGAAAAGGGCACATAGGTTAAGTGCTTCCCTGGTGAATTTTTGATAAACTGTACACACCCATATAACCAGCACCCAGTTGGCCACTCTCCTGATTTCCAACAGCACAGATAACTTTTGTCTGTTTTGTACACAGAAATGGAATCTGACAGTATATACCTTTGTCTATCCGGCTTCTTTAACTTTTTTTAATGAGTTTCGTTCCTATTGTTGGGTATGGTCATGGTTCTTTTGCTGTCGTTACCATATGACACTGCAAATAGTAAATCACCATGCATTTATCTGGGTAGTTTCTATATTGGAGATAACACAGAAATCCTCCGACCTGTGTTTTGGTGAGCGCACGCATGAATTCTGTTGGATATATCCTTAGGAGTGGAATTATCCATGTTGTTTTTTAAAGGGTACAATTCAGTAGTTTCCAGTGCAGTCATGGATATGTGCACCCATCACCACAGTCAAGTTGAGAACCTTTCCCTCACCTCAGAAAGAAACCCCATACCCTTAGCTCTAACCTCTGTGTTCTTCCCTCCCCTCAGCCCTGAGCAATCACATAATCTAATTTCTGTCTCTATAGATTTGCCTTTTCGCAACATTTCATATGCATGGAATTATACCTTAGGTGGCTTTCTGTGTCTAGCTTCTTTTGCTTATAATATTTTCAAGGTCCATCCATGCTGTAGTGGGTCTTAATACTTCATTTCCTTTTTATGGCCAAATAATATTCCATTGGATGGATATGGATATTCCACATTTTGTTTATCCATTCATCCGTTGCTGGAACCATTGGGTTGTTTTCATCTTGGCCTATTTTGTGAATAGTACTGCTATGAACATATATGTACAAGTCTGCATTTGAGCACCTGTTTTCAATTTTTGGGGGTCGACACCTAGGAGCAGAATTGCTGGGTCATACGGTAACTCTCTGTTTAACTTTTTGGAGAAGCACCAAACTGGTTTCCACATTGGCTGCCATTTTACATTCCCACCAGCAATGCCCAAGTGTTCCAGTTTCTCCACATGCTCACCAGCACCTGTTATTTTGGTTTTTTTGATTCTAGCTTTCCGAGCGGGTGCAATGTGGTAGCTCACCATGGCTTTCATTTGCATTTCATTCACTTGGTGACCATATATCTTCTTTGGAAAAATGTCTATTCAAGTGCTTCACTCATTTGCTAACTGGGTCGTTATGTGCATTATTTATAATTCACTCATTTGGTCATTCCGCTGAGCACCTCTTACGTTACAGGCACTGTGAGGCAGTGGGGATAAAACTGTGAACACATTAGTTGCCAACAACAAAAGGTCAAGAGAATTCTTAAAAAACAAAAAAACAAAAAACAAACCCTCGGTTCCTGACAGCAGATGCGGCCTGAATTCTCAAGCGCCAACTCTCTGAGGGCACCTTCGAGAGTTGGGGCTTTGTCTCTAGTTCATGGCTCCCACCTGACTGATTTATATGTTTTCCAATGCCCAACCCAAGTAGCTGAAGGCCTCACTAAATATTTTTTTAATTTTTTATTGTTATGTTAATCACCATATATTACATCATTAGTTTTTGATGTAGTGTTCCATGATTCATTGTTTGTGCATAACACCCAGTGCTCCATGCAGAATGTGCCCTCTTTAATACCCATCACCAGGCTAACCCATCCCCCCAACCCCCTCCCCTCTAGAACCCTCAGTTTGTTTTTCAGAGTCCATCGTCTCTCATGGTTCGTCTCCCCCTCTGACTTACTCCCCTTCATTCTTCCCCTCCTGCTATCTTCTTCTTTTTCTTTTTTCTTAACATATGTTGCATTATTTGTTTCAGAAGTATGGATCTGTGATTCACAGTCTTGCACAATTCACAGCACTCACCATAGCACATACCCTACCCGATGTCTATCACCCAGCCACCCCATCCCTCCCACCCCCCACCACTCCAGCAACCCTCCGTTTGTTTCCTGAGATTAAGAATTCCTCATATCAGTGAGGTCATATGATACATGTCTTTCTCTGATTGACTTATTTCACTAAGCATAACACCCTCCAGTTCCATCCATGTCGTTGCAAATGGCAAGATCTCATTCCTTTTGATGGCTGCATAATATTCCATTGTGTATATATACCACCTCTTCTTTATCCATTCATCTGTCGATGGACAACTTGGCTCTTTCCACAGTTTGGCTATTGTGGACATTGCTGCTATAAACATTGGGGTGCACGTACTCCATCGGATCCCTACATTTGTATCTTTGTGGTAAATACCCAGTAGTGCAATTGCTGGATCTTATGGTAGCTCTATTTTCAACTGTTTGAGGACCCTCCATACTGTTTTCCAGAGGGGTTGCACCAGCTTGCATTCCCACCAACAGTGTAGGAGGGTTCCCCTTTCTCCACATCCCCGCCAACATCTGTCGTTTCCTGACTTGTTAATTTTAGCCATTCTGACTGGTGTGAGGTGGTATCTCATTGAGGTTTTGATTTGGATTTCCCTGATGCCGAGCGATGTTGAGCACTTTTTCATGTGCCTGTTGGCCATTTGGATGTCTTCTTTGGAAAAATGTCTGTTCATGTCTTCTGCCCATTTCTTGATTGGATTATTTGTTCTTTGGGTGTTGAGTTTGATAAGTTCTTTATAGATTTTGGATACTAGCCCTTTATCTGATATGTCATTTGCAAATATTTTCTCCCATTCTGTCGGTTGTCTTTTGGTTTTGTGGACTGTTTCTTTTGCTGTGCAAAAGCTTTTTATCTTGATGAAATCCCAATAGTTCATTTTTGCCCTTGCTTCCCTTGCCTTTGGCGATGTGTCTAGGAAGAAGTTGCTGCGGCTGAGGTCGAAGAGGTTGCTGCCTGTGTTCTCCTTTAGGATTTTGATGGACTCCTGTCTCACGTTTAGGTCTTTCAACCATTTGGAGTCTATTTTTGTGTGTGGTGTAAGGAAATGGTCCAGTTTCATTCTTCTGCATGTGGCTGTCCAATTTTGCCAACACCATTTGTTGAAGAGACTGTCTTTTTGCCATTGGACGTTCTTTCCTGCTTTGTCAAAGATGAGTTGACCATAGAGTTGAGGGTCCATTTCTGGGCTCTCGATTTCTGTTCGATTGATCTATGCGTCTGTTTTTGTGCCAGTACCATACTGTCTTGATGATGACAGCTTTGTAAGAGAGCTGGAAGTCCGGAATTGTGATGCCACCAGCTTTGCTTTTCTTTTTCAATATTCCTCTGGCTATTCGGGGTCTCTTCTGGTTCCATACAAATTTTAGGATTATTTGTTCCATTTCTTCGAAAAAAGTGGGTGGTATTTTGATGGGGATTGCATTGAATGTGTAGATTGCTCTAGGTAGCATTGACATCTTCACAATGTTGGTTCTCCCAATCCATGAGCATGGAACGTTTTTCCACTTCTTTGTGTCTTCTTCAATTTCTTTCATGAGTATTTTATAGTTTTCTGAGTACAGATCCTTTGCCTCTTTGGTTCAATTTATTTCTAGGTATCTTATGGTTTTGGGTGCAATTGTAAATGGGATTGACTCCTTCATTTGTCTCTCTTCTGTCTTGTTGTTGGTGTATAGGAATGCCACTGATTTCTGTGCATTGATTTTATATCCTGCTACTTGACTGAATTCCTGTATGAGTTCTAGCAGTTTTGGGGTGGGGTCTTTTGGGTTTTCCACATTCAGTATCATATAATCTGCAAAGAGTGAGAGTTTGACTTCCTCTTTTCCGATTTGGATGCCTTTGATTTCTTTTTGTTGTCTGATTGCTGTGGCTAGGACTTCTAATACTATGTTGAATAGCAGTGGTGAGAGTGGACATCCCTGCCGCGTTCCTGACCTTAGGGGAAAAGCTCTCAGCTTTTCCCCATTGAGAATGATATTCGCTGTAGGTTTTTCATAGATGGCTTTTATGATGTTGAGGTATGTACCCTCTATCCCTACACTCTGAAGAGTTTTGATCAAGAAAGGATGCTGTACTTTGTCAAATGCTTTTTCTGCATCTATTGAGAGGATCATATGATTCTTGTTCTTTCTTTTGTTAATGTATTGTATCACGTTGATTGATTTGCGGATGTTGAAGCAGCCTTGCAGCCCAGGGATAAATCCCACTTGGTCGTGGTGAATAATCCTTTTAATGTACTGTTGGATCCTATTGGCTAGTATTTTGGTGAGAATTTTTGCATCCATGTTCATCAAGGATATTGGTCTGTAATTCTCCTTTTTGATGGGGTCTTTGTCTGGTTTTGGGATCAAGGTAATGCTGGCCTCATAAAATGAGTTTGGAAGTTTTCTTTCCATTTCTATTTTTTGGAACAGTTTCAGGAGAATAGGTATTAATTCTTCTTTAAATGTCTGATAGAATTCCCCTGGGAAGCCATCTGGCCCTGGGCTTTTGTTTCTTGGGAGATTTTTGATGACTGCTTCAGTTTCCTTAGTGCTTATAGGTCTGTTCAGGTTTTCTATTTCTTCCTGGTTCAATTTTGGTAGTTGATACATCTCTAGGAATGCACCCATTTCTTCCAGGTTATCTAATTTGCTGGCATAGAGTTGCTCATAATATGTTCTTATAATTGTTTGTATTTCTTTGGTGTTGGTTATGATCTCTCCTCTTTCATTCATGATTTTGTGGATTTGGGTCATTTCTCTTTTCTTTTGGATAAGTCTGGCCAGGGTTTTATCAATCTTGTTAATTCTTTCAAAGAACCAGCTCCTAGTTTCGTTGATCTGTTCTACTGTTCTTTTGGTTTCTAGTTCATTGATTTCTGCTCTGATCTTTATTATTTCTCTTCTCCTGCTGGGTTTAGGCTTTATTTGCTGTTCTTTCTCCAGCTCCTTTAGGTGTAGGGTTAGGTTGTGTATTTGAGATCTTTCTTTTTTCTTGAGAAAGGTCTATATACTTTCCTCTCAGGACTGCCTTTGCTGTATCCCAAAGATTTTGAACAGTTGTGTTTTCATTTTCATTGGTTTCCATGAAATTTTTAAATTCTTCTTTAATTTCCTGGTTGACCCATTCATTCTTTAGTAGGATGCTCTTTAGCCTCCATGTATTTGAGTTCTTTCCGACTTTCCTCTTGTGGTTGAGTTCTAGTTTCAAAGCATTGTGGTCTGAAAATATGCAGGGAATAATCCCAATCTTTTGGTACCAGTTGAGACCTGATTTGTGACCTAGGATGTGATCAATTCTGGAGAATGTTCCATGGGCACTAGAGAAGAATGTGTATTCCGTTGCTTTGGAATGGAATGTTCTGAATATGTCTGTGAAGTCCATTTGGTCCAGTGTGTCATTTAAAGTCTTTATTTCCTTGTTGATCTTTTGCTTAGATGATCTGTCCATTTCAGTCAGGGGGGTGTTAAAGTCCCCCACTATTATTGTATTGTTGTCAATGTGTTTCTTTGCTTTTGTTACTAATTGCCTTATATAATTGGCTGCTCCCATGTTCGGGGCATAGATATTTACAATTGTTAGATCTTCTTGTTGGATAGACCCTTTAAGTAGGATATAGTGTCCTTCCTCATCTTTGATTTAAAATCTAATTTGTCTGATATAAGGATTGCCACCCCAGCTTTCTTTTGGTGTCTGTTAGCATGGTAAATGGTTTTCCACCCCCTCACTTTCAATCTGGGGGTGTCTTTGGGTCTAAAATGAGTCTCTTGCGGACAGCATATCGATGGGTCTTATTTTTTAATCCAATCTGATAGCCTGTGTCTTTTGGTTGGGGCATTTAGCCCATTTACATTCAGGGTAACTATTGCAAGGTATGAATTTAGTGCCATTGTATTGCCTGTAAGGTGACTGTTACTGTATATTGTCTGTATTCCTTTCTGGTCCATGCTGCTTTTAGGCTCTCTCTTTGCTTAGAGGACCCCTTTCAATATTTCTTGGAGGGCTGGTTTCGTGTTTGCAAATTCCTTTAGTTTTTGTTTGTCCTGGAAGCTTTTTATCTCTCCTTCTATTTTCAATGACAGCCTAGCTAGATATAGTATTCTTGGCTGCATATTTTTCTCGTTTAGTGCCCTGAAGATATCTTGCCAGTCCTTTCTGGCCTGCCAGGTCTCTGTGGATAGGTCTGTTGCCAATCTAATATTTCTACCATTGTAGGTTACATATCTCTTCTCCCGAGCTGCTTTCAGCATTTTCTCTTTGTCTCTGAGACTTGTAAGTTTTACTATTAGATGTCGGGGTGTTGACCTATTATTATTGATTTTGAGAGGGGTTCTCTGTGCCTCCTGGATTTTGATGCCTGTTTCCTTCCTCACATTAGGGAAGTTCTCTGCTATTATTTGTTCCAATATACCTTCTGCCCCTCTCTCTCTTTCTTCTTCTTCTGGGATCCCAATTATTCTAATGTTGTTTCATCTTATCGTATCACTTATCTCTCCAATTCTGCCCGTGATCCTGTAGTTGTTTATCTCTCTTTTTCTCAGCCTCTTTATTTTCCATCATTTGGTCTTCTATATCGCTGATTCTCTCTTCTTCCTCATTTATCCTAGCAGTTAGTGCCCCCATTTTTTATTGCACCTCATCAATAGCCTTTTTGATTTCGACTTGGTTAGATTTTAGTTCTTTTATTTCTCCAGAAAGGGTTTCTCTAATAACTTCCATGCTTTTTTCAAGCCCAGCTAGTATCTTTAAAGTCATGATTCTGAACTCTAGGTCCGACATCGTACTAATGTCTGTATTGAGTAGGTCCCTGGCTGACGGTACTACCTCTTGTTCTTTTTGCTGAGGTGATTTTTTTTGTCTTGTCATTTTGTCCAGAGGAGAATAGATGAATGAGAGAACAAAATGCTAACAGGTTAACAATGTCCCCAGCAAATATACTGTATACAAATCAGAAAAGACCTGAAACCAGGGGAAAAGAAAGGGAAAGAAAGAGAAAAAAAAAAAAGAAAAAAAAGATAAAAACTAAAACAGAACAATACAAAAAAACCAGAATATGATCAAATATGATCAGGCTAGTGCATAGATCAGTGCCACACACTAGATTTTGGGAGTATTTTGGTCTGTTAGAAAAAAGTGCCTCCTAAAATTTTAAAGGAAGAAAGACATATATGTACAAAATAAGGGTTGATACAATGACGGGATGGAATATGACTGTAGAGATGAAAATTATAAAAGATTTTATAAAAGGAATTGATAAAATAAGTTGTTTGAAAAAAGAAAGAAGATTTAAAAAAAAAAGAAAAAAGGGAGAGAATGTGATCAGGCAGGAGACTAGAACAAAGCCATAACTAGTGATTTAGGGTATATTTTGATCTGTTAGAAGAAACTGTATCTCAAAATTTTAAAGAGAGAACAACTTATCTATGTATGCTAAAAATAAGGTAACTACTATGAAGGGATAAAATATGACTCTAAAAATGAAAAATAAAAAAAAAATTTTTTAAAAAGGGATTGATAAGATGTTGGTTGAAAAAGGGAAAAAGAAAAATTAAAAAAAAACAGTTATAAAAAATTAACTTTGATGAACTAATGAATCATGGTAAAAAAAAAAGCCATGAATTCTATGTGCAGTATTCCCCTAGCGCTGGCGTTCTCCCGTTCTTCTTGATCGGTAAACTTGGTCTTGGCTTGCTGGCTGTTCGTGCTGATCTTCTGGGGGAGGGGCCTGTTGCTGTGGTTTCCAAATGTCTTTACGGGAGGCCGAATTGCCCCGCCCTTGTCGGTTGGGGCTAAGCAAGCTGCTCGGGTTTGCTCTCAGGAGCTTTTGTTCCCTGCAAGCTCTCGGTATAGCTTTGGAGGACCAGGGCGAAAATGGTGGCCTCCCAATCTCCACCTGGAGGAGCTGAGAACTCGGGGCCCCCACTCAGTGCGCCCCCAGAGAAAAGCAGTCAGTCACTCCCGTCTCCCTGGTCTCCGGCCGCACTCCGTGCTCACCCGGCCTGTGACCGAGCGTTTGTATCTCTGGCACCTGACCCCGTGTGGAGTCTCCAAACCCAGCAGATCCCTGCGGTGCGTTCCCACACCACTCCTCCCGGAGGGAAGGGGGAGTCTCCCCGGCTCTGCCGCTTGTTGGGTCCCTGCTGGAGGAGCAGTGGCCCGACTGGGCCGCGGATCACAGTTTATGGCAACCCCGGGCTGAGAGCCCGCACCTCGGCTCTGTCTCTGCAGCCGGCTTCCCCGCTCCGATACCTGGGAGCTCTGCCGCACTCAGGCACCCCCGGTCTTTCTGTGACCCCGAGGGTCCTGAGACCACACTGTCCCGGGAGGATTCCACCCCCCGCTTAGCCACTGGAGCGACGTCCCTCAGCGGAACCGACTTCTAAAATGTCCGATTTTGTGCTCCGCGGCTCTATCACTTGCCAGAAGCGGCCGACGAAGGCCCCCTCCCCCGCCGTCTATCCTCCCGAATATCGCCTCGGATTCACTTCTCCGCACGCCCTACCTTCCAGTAAGTGGTCGATTCTCTGTTCAGAGAGTTGTTGCAACTCTCCTCTTCGATCTCCTGTTGAGTTCGTAGGTGTTCGGAATGGTTTGATCCCTATTCAGCTGAATTCCTGAGACCAAACGAAATCCAGGTCTCCTACTCCCGGCCTCACTAAATATTGACAGTAGTCTCTCCTTATCCATGGGGGATACGTTCCAAGAGCCCCCGTGGGTGCCTAAAACCACAGCTGGTACCAAAGCCCATAAATACAAAGCTTTTTCCTATCCATACATACTGATGAGAAAGTTTAATTTACAATTAGGCACCTAAGAGATTAACAACAATGACAGAATAATTATAACAATATACTATAGTAAAAATTAGGTGAATGTGCTGTCTCTCAAAATACCTTATTCTCCTATACTCACCGTTCTGCGAGGACATGAGACAATATAATGCCTACAAGATGAGGTGAAACGAGTGAATGACGTCGGCATGGGACACAGCATTAGGCTACCATTGATTGTCTGACCAAATGTCAGAAGGAGGTTCCTCTGCTTCACCGTGGGTAACTGCAGATGAGGGGAAGACTCTCGGACTTTAGTTCTTTGAGTAGGAGCCTTAGGGACTGCTGGCTCTCTTCCAACTCCTTACACTTCCCACCGAAATTAAAAAAAAAAAAAAAAAGATAACAAACGAAAACCACAACTTGTCCCCAAAGCAAATCTCTGGTGTCTTTTTTGGGGTTAGATGGAATGTCTGCCACTTTGTTTAAGAACAGAAAAAGCAGTGGCTCCCTCTTTTTGCCCAAGGCCTTTGGGGTGTGTTTGAAGAAGGAGGGAAGTAGAATAAACTGTTTGCACTTGGTGGTTCTTATGTTTATGAGCAAAGGGCATTCATTCAGAGTTTCTAGGTCTTTTAAGTCCTTTGGAGGAGTGGCCTGTGTCCACTTCAGTCCTGCCCTGCTCCAATCCCCGTTTCTTGACGTCAATTAGTAAACAATTGGGGGAAAAAATAAAATGGAGATTCAACAATCTGGGGGATACATCCAAAGCCTAAAGAACAGAATTGCCCACCCACTTTTTCTCCCCAATTTGTTTGGTGGGGGAGGGTCCTCCGCGGCAGATCCAGCTACTACCAGCCCGAGGAGCCCACTTGGCCTCTTTGCGTTCCACTCTCTTTACCTGGAGAATGGGAGTTCATGCTGCCCACCTGCACTTCTCAGGATTTCCTTAGTGTATGTCAGAGAAACCCACTCTCACCGTGGCTTCAAGGAGATGGGAGTTTCTTTTTCTGGGAGATGGCCAACTCGTGGCCCGGGTGTCAAGCTCCAGCTTCTCCGGCTCTGCGGTGTCTGAGCTCACCAGGTGGCCCAAGATGGCTGCCATTCTCTTCCAGATGACATTCCAGCCAGTGAAGGACAAAGAGAAGATGCGCCTTCCCGGTAAGGGAAGTTGCACACAGTACCTCTCTGTAGATATCCCTTGCCAGAGCACCTTCGAGGGAAGTTTGGGAATGTGGTCTGGAGTCCACATGGCCAAGGCCAGCTGAACACCCAGAGGGTGGTTTAATAAGGACAAGGGCTTACTGGGGGCCTCTGTCGTAGCACCTTTCAGAGCTGCCATGAAGATAAGGGATGTAATACATGTGACAACTGAAATGGACTTCTTTTCTGTTTTTTGTTTTGTTTGTTTGTTTGTCTGTTTGCATGTAAATCAACCTGTTGATTTACCAACTAGAATTTCCAGAAGGATACCGTCTGGTCTGAAATCCACAGCGAATGAGTAGGAACCCAGGTTCCAAACAAAATAGGACGCCTGGTCACTGTGAGAATAAGAGGAAGCCTGTTGTCAGGCTCTGTTGACAACAAAACCATTAAGGTGGCTGAGATTTGCCTTTTGCTGCCTCCTGATCCTGATGCTGGGCTATGGGAGGCCTCCTGCCAGGGCTTCAAGGGCCCTGGTCATCCACTGAATGTGAAAAATGTAGGTATATTAGGATGTGCCAGCTGTAAGCAAATAAAATCAGATTTATCTTTGTTTGCTCATTTGTTAGATTCTACGTATAAGTGAAATCATGCAATATTTGTCTCTCTGCGTATAGCTTATTTCACTTAGCATCGCATCCTCCAGCTTTATCCCCTCCAGCTTTATCCTTGTCGTTACAAATGGAATTTGGCTTTTTTCCCCCAAAACTGGCTTAAATTTAAAGAGGGAATGTATTGACTTTTGGCAGTGAAAAGTCCAGAGGAAGGCAGACATCACATGTGGCTGGGCCTAGGGATTCAAAACCTTATGATGAAGTTTGTTGCTGTGTCTTCCTGTCTCTCTCTGTCTCTCTCTTCCTACTTAACCCTGTGTTCAGTTTGTTCTTAAGCAGGTTCTCTCCACATGCTTGTTCTTACAACCATCACTTTGGCAAACCCCAAGAAAAAGAGCATGCTTGTTTCCCAGTGGGCATACATGCACGCCCTTGACCGCATGCCTGTGAGGTAGGGATTTGGGGTATGCAATCCCTTTGGAGGGGTGTCATAGTGGCCATTGGGAATCTGCTCAACAGTTCTTTAGGTTTGTCAGCCTGTGGATGATAGGGTGTGGGGCCTCATGGGACCTTAGAGCCCTGCTGTCTGGGCTGTTTTCTGCCCCAGCTCACATGCAGGAACCACGTGGCCTAGGTGTCTCACCACAATCCTTTAAAAAGATTAACCAGGAAAAAAAAAAAAAAGATTAACCAAGTCTGGGCTCCTGGGTGACTTGGTCAGTTAATTGTCCAACTCTTAATCTCAGCTCAGGTCTTGATCTCAGGGTCATGAATTCCACCCTAGGCGTGGAGCCTATTTAAAAAAAAATAGAGGAGTGCCTGGGTGGTTCAGTTGGTTGAACATCTGCCTTCAGCTGGGTCATGATCCCAGGGTTCTGGGATCGAATGCCACGTTGGGCTCCTTGCTGAGCAAGGAGCCTGCTTCTCCCTCTGCCTGCCACTGCCCCTGCTTGTGCTCGCATTGGTCCTCAGGCCCTACGCCACGCCCTCTCTCATGGGAACAGGGTCTGAGACCTGTTGCACCCCTCCCCACGAGACCTCAGCGGGAGCCTGGCCCCTGTCCCCCAGAGGGGCCAGCAAACACACACAGGCCTAAGCCGACCGTGTGATACTTTTAGTTCTGGGGGCCTTTTCTGTTTTTGTTTTTAAAATAATTAATAGGTTTTTTGTTTTGTTTTGGGTTTTTTGTTTTCTGTTTTTTGTTTTGTTTTGAGTACAGTTTGAGAGTTACAGAATGACTGAGCCTTTCTATTGGGTCCTGGTTCCTGGGGACGGGGATAGGGTTGGGGCAGGGGCAGGCCGTTTCTGAAGCAGCCCCTCCCACGTTGTAAGCAACCCCCCTACCAGCCCTGGGTGCCAGCGAGGCCCGGCCTGGTACGATGGAGTCCAGCTCCACACAACCCTGTCTCCCCACAGTTCCAGAGAGGCGGATAACACCATCCCCCTGCCCATTGGAGGCCTCAGCTACGTCCAGGGCCTCACAAAACCTAGTCTTATCCACGAGACTGTGGGGCGGTGCCTGGAAGCCACAGCACAGAGGGTCCCTGACAGAGAGGCCTTGGTCGTCCCCCAGGAAAACATCAGGTTGACCTTTGCCCAGCTCAAGGAGGAGGTGGGTCCTGGTCTTGAACCCCCGAAGTAGGCAGGTGCTAGCCCCCAGGCTGCACTGGCTGGGTAGAGCTGCAGGGGCCGAAGCTGGCTGTGGGGCAGGGGGCTGGGGCGGCCTGAGGACCCCAGGGGATGGCAGGAGAACGGCACAGGGCTGAGGCAGAAGGGGCCACCTGCACCTGATGTCACCTGCACCGCTCCCTCCTGGGATGCTTGTTAACTATGCATAGCCCCAGGCCCAATGTGGCCTGGAAATCTGCCTGTCCCTCGTTCCCAGCGGGTTCTGTTGGGAACCCCTGGGCCAAGGGCTGCGGTGGGAGTCATGGGCCCCTTCCTGCTCGCCCGCATCTCACCCCTCATGCCCTGTTTACACCAGGTGGACAAAGCTGCTTCTGGGCTCCTGAGTATCGGCCTCTGCAAGGGCGACCGGCTGGGCATGTGGGGACCCAACTCCTACGCGTGGGTGCTCATGCAGCTGGCCACCGCTCAGGCGGGCATCATTCTGGTGAGCAGGGGCTTGCCCGGCGCAGCTGGGTGTGTAGGGAGTGCATATTTCAGGGGGACTCCCCGGCTCCTCGGCCCCCAAACCACCAGAGGGTAGCGCTTTCTTCTGAAGCCCCCAAAGGAGGCCCGGACGTGTAGGGCACTGCCTCTGACCACATGGTGTTTCTGTGCCTCCTAAGAACGGAGGGGCGGCGAGAGGGACGGGATCGAGCCAAGACACTGACTGACATCCCCTTGCTGTCTCCACCAGGTGTCCGTGAACCCAGCCTATCAGGCTATGGAGCTGGAGTATGCCCTCAAGAAGGTAGGACCCGCTCCTAGGGGAGGCATGCACAGGTGGGGGACACCCAGAGTCTGTCCTTGCTTGGGTCTGTGTGGGTGGGAGGAGAGGGTGGTTGGTCAGACACAAGGCTGGGGCGTGTGTTGAGGTGGCACATGCGTGTGTCAGGGCGGTAGCACCTGGGTGAGGTGGTGTGCGTGTGTGAGCGAGAGTAACTGTTAGAATTACCCCAGAGCCCCCGCCTGGAGCCCCCTGCTGACCGTGCTGGGGGGGCGGGGCTCCACCTCCACAGGTAGGCTGCAAAGCCCTCGCTTTCCCCAAGCAATTCAAGACCCAGCAATACTATCACATCTTGAAGCAGGTCTGTCCAGAGTTGGAGAAGGCCCAGCCAGGAGACTTGAAGAGTCAGAGGTGAGGGTGTCCCCCCTTGGGAAGGGTGCATGGTGTGGCCCCCTGGCCCCCGCGCCCTCAGGGATGAGGCTCATGTCTCCCTAGGCTCTGACTCTCGCTACCCTCCCAACCGCCAGGCTCCCAGACCTGACCACGGTCATCTCGGTGGACGACCCTCTGCCGGGGACCTTGCTCCTGGATGAGGTGGTGGCCTCTGGAGGCAAAGAGCAGCATCTGGCCCGGCTCCGGTACAACCAGCAGTTCCTGTCCTGCCATGACCCCATCAACATCCAGTTCACCTCGGTAGGGCAGAGGTCTCCAGGCTGGCATGCTACCCCCTGCCCACCCCTGTGACCCTTGCCCAAGACCAAGGAGGTCCGGAGTGCAGACACTCTCCTCCTGGGGCTGGCCCTCGCTGTCCTCTCTGCTCTGGAAAACATCAGCCACTGGTGTCCTTGTCACATGCCCCCCGCCCTCGCCTTCTCATCCTCAGCCCAGGGCCAGATGCACTGGCGGCACAGGCCAGAGCTGATAGATCTGCCTCCTCATTTAGCAGATGAGGAAACTGAGGCCCAGAGTGGGAATCTGCTGGTGGGCCACAGAGTCCTCTGAGCAACCTTATGAGTGGCATAAGGACAGAGACCTTACCTTCCACACCTCTGGATCCTAACACCTGGCACCGTGCACGCGCCTGCTGAACAGTGAACATGTGTTCAGTGAATGAATGGATCTGGGGCAGTAGTCCCCGTCTCCTGACGCCCCGTTCCAGGGCTCTCCCACACAGGGGCCCAGAGCGGGGAAGGAGATGGGGAGCAGGAGGCCAAGCATCACCTGCTTGTCTTATCAGGGGACGACAGGCAGACCCAAGGGGGCCACCCTCTCCCACTACAACATTGTCAACAACTCCAACCTGATAGGGGAACGGCTGAGGATGCACCTGAAGGTGAGGGGCCTAGCCCAGGCCCTGCAGGGGGCGGTTGGGGGGGGTCTTGTTGGGTTCCCCCTGCTGGCTAGACGAACTGGCGCCTGGGGCTTTGGGCTCCGGATAGAACCGGCTTCCCGCCTCCAACCCCAGATGCCGGAGGAATCACGGATGGTCGTGCCCAGCCCCTTGTACCACTGCCTGGGTTCTGTGGGGGGCACAATGGTGAGCATGATGTATGGCGCCACCCTCATCCTACCCTCTCCGACCTTCAATGGCAAGAAGGCACTGGAGGCCATCAGCAAAGAGAGGTGGGCATCAGTGGGCAGCCCCCCCCCCAGGGGCTGATGAGACCCTCCTATTCCTCACTCCTGGGCCCTGATCCCTTTTGGAGATGTCTCCTCCCTTCAGCCCAGAGAAATGGAGACCAGGGGTAGTGGGAGACTCCCATGGGAGGACCGGTTCCTGCCTCCAAAGAGCTTCTCCTTGTTTCCCAAATATGCAGCCTCGGCCCTTACTGCAGTTTCAGGGTGGGATGGGTGAGAAGAGGGAGTTCCCTTCCCCTTCCAAGCCTGATTTTGAGACACCCCCCCCACCTTACACAGAGGCTCCTTACTGTATGGCACCCCCACAATGTTTGTGGACATTCTGAACCAGCCAGACTTCTCCAGTTATGACATCTCGGCCATGCGTGGAGGTAGGGTAGGGCCAAGGGTGGCCAGGCCAGGATTGCTGAGCTAGATATGTGCCCAGCCTTTTATTTAGGGGGCAAAAAGCTCACTGTAGAAAAGTGGGTGGGAGGGAGGCAAATCCTCAGTGTCCCTGGACACCAGCCCAAGGCCAGCTGCCAGGTGTAGGAATAAGTCCAGGGTCAGAGGGGAACGTTCTTCTCTAGAAGGAGCTGCAGGTGAAGGGGGTCCACTGGGCCTGGAGAAGCGGGGAGCTGTGTCAGTCCTCTCTCTGATTCAGGTGTGATTGCTGGGTCCCCGGCACCCCCAGAGCTGATCCGAGCCATCATTGACAAGCTGAACATGAAGGACCTGGTGGTGAGTGGGCGGAGGCTGGGTGGGGGCTGTGGGCAGGAGGCAGGCCGCGCTGGGGTGCGAACAGGTGGGTGTGGGAGGAGCTCAGACCAGATCTCCAAGGAAGACCCTCTCAGCTGGCCCTCCTTCCAGAAAGCAGATGTCAGAAAGTCTGACCTATTGGCAGCTGGCCAATCATAGAAATAGGTGACAGGGGGCACCTGGGTGGCTCCATCGGTTAAGCATCTGGCTTCGGCTCAGGTCAGGATCCCGGGGTTCCGGGATCGAGTCCAGCATCGGGCTCCCTGCTCTGCGGGGGATTCTGCTTCTCCCTCTACCCCTCCCCGCGCTCATGCATGCTCACTCACTCTCTTGCAAAAATAAATAAATAAAATCTTAAAAAAAAAAAAAAATAGGTGACAGGGGAGTAAATATTACATATACATAAATTTGTATTCATGGAAATCTGGGAAAGAAGTGCAGCATGGGAGGGTATGCGGCAAAGCACCAGTGTCCTGCTAGAGTGTCCTGGCAGGTGGGGGGTGGGGGGCTGGCGGAGCTGGGGTATGGGCTCAAGACCGTTTCTGGAAGCAAGGGGTGGGGCAAGGATCTGATGTTTGTTTCCAAATGGCAAGGTAAAGGGGAGCAGAGGGGAAGAGGATTCTGGAAGGGTGGCCGTCCTGATGGCTGCCCTGTTCTGGTTCTGAAGGACTTGGGGTCTTGGCAGCAGCGTCTCTGAGAGGAGCCATGGCGGTGGGGCCAGGCGTGATGGAGCTCTCACCAGCAGGTGGAGCTGGGTTCGTGCTGGAGCGCCCGAGCCCCCCTGCCAGGACGTATCTAGATGTGGACAGCTCTGGCGCCAGCAGAGGCTGTGGGGAGAAGGTGGGGGTCAGAGGTGGGAAGGTCAGTAGTTTCTTCCGCTGAAGGCAGAGGCCGGTCACCAGGACCGGCTGGGTCAAGACCTGTGGTGAGGCAAAGTTCAGTGTCAGGAGTCCAACAACCCAGACAAGGCTGGCCGAGAATGGGGGGAGTCCCAGGCAGTGTCATTTTCCCCTTTAGAAGGGGAGCCCCTGTCCTTCCCCTCCTCTCCCTACACAAATGGAGGGTCTGTGGGGACACCCTCCTCCCTTGCTAGAATCCCCGAGAAGAGAATGGGGGACCTGCCCACCCGTCCCCCACCTGTTTAATGGCGGCCGGCTTTCTTGGACCTCTTAGTGGGAAACTTGCAGGCGCGGAAAGCGTCCGTGTCACGGATATGCTGGCCTTTGAACTTGGCGGGCGAGGCACAAGTGGCATCAGGGCGGGAAGTCTTGGCTTCCAGCCACCTAGAGAGACAGAGAGTCGCTGGGCTTGGGGGAGAGAGGTGGGAGTGCTCGGGGAGGGGACAGCGAGCCAGGGGGCCAGGATGGACTTATCTCTAGGATGGCCTGGAACCGTCATCTTCATGTGCCAAACTCCTGGGCTCCCACACCTACTAGGCAGCAGATCTAGGACATAGGGCCCAGATGTCTCCATGCGGGGCCGGGGTATCTCTGCTTCATCCCATGAGAGCGCATTCTGGGGGACTGCAGGGGGGTGTTCTCACCTCCGAAGACCCCGGAGCTGGCAGGTACATTTCCAGGGATTGTTGGTGAGGGTGAGGGTCTCTAGGCTGTCAAAGGGGAAGTTGGAGGGCAGCTGGTTCAAGCGGTTGTTCTCCAGATGGACGTGTTTCAGTGTGGTCACACCCAGGAAGGCGCCGTCTGAGAACTGGGGAGTGAGGAGGACAGGAGTGAGCACCCCAGCCCCAGGGTCCAGCCTCTCCCAGCCCTATGGTCCCAGAGGGCAGTGGCTCCTTGAGGACTTTCAGCGTGACTAGGGTGTCTCAGATGATCTGATCCGTACAACCACCTACTGAGATAGGTGCTTGTATTTCCAAAATGCAGATGGGGTGGGGGAGGGGGGCGGGGGGGCTGTCAAGTCTCTTGCCCAGGGTCACACTAGCAAGTAAACAGTAGCGGCAGGACCACACCCAGCTCCTCTTCCCCTGGCACCACGCTCCCTGCACAAACACTGGGACTGGGGAGGCAGCCAGAGTTTGGCTCCAGCAGCCCGAGTTGGCACCCGGTGAAGCTGGTCAGTGTTTGGTGGGATGGGCAATGGGCCCAGGCTCCCCGCAGCCCCAGGGTCCTGGGACTTCCCTCAGCTCTGTCCTCACTGCTCCCTCCCTCACTGCTTGCCAGAGGCTATTTGTGGAGCCTCCTTGGTAGAGACTTTGGCCAGGCTGGATGGCTCCAGAGGAAACATTCTATTGGTGCCCACATCTTGGCCCAGGCATCACAGTTCTGCCTGGCCTCCCCTGCCCCAGATCAGTCCCTGCTCCCCACTAAAAGGCCACTCTGGCACCGGTGGGCCACAGGGAACTCTGACTTTATCTCTGGAGGGGCCCGGGGCTGAAGACAGGCGGGCTCCATCCCCCCGGACAAAGGTTGGCTGCCATCCAGGTATGGTTCTGCCCTCATCCCTGTGCCCTGTGGCTCAGGGAGGGGTGTGAAGTTCCCTGGAACCAGACTGTTCTGATGACGGTCTTCTACACCTTGCCCTGGTCCCCACCCAAACCTCCTGGCCGAAGCCCCTGTACACAGAGTGATTTTCCAGTCCCGAGGAGGGATTCTGCCCCAACCCCAGGCAGCCCCATCTGGGTATCACAGGGCAGAAAGGACTGAGCAAGGCTGCAGCCAGAAGATGCGTCTGGTGACCAGGGTGGGCAAAGGGCCGTCAGTGCTCTGGGAGATAGTGAGGCACAGCCAGTCTTCTCCGTGGGGAGACACCTGGAGTCTTGTGCCAAAGGCTGACGGTGCTATGTGGCTCTCGCCTTTGCCCCTTCGTGGAGGCCCTGAGTGCCCTCCCTGCCACCTGGGGAAGCCCCTGGTCCTTGGGCCCCACTCAGCTGAAATGGACCTGGGAATGCGGTGCGGTGTGGATGTGTGTGAGCTGGGGAAGAGGGAGGACATTCGCCAGGGCCTCTGAGGGACATTCGCCAGGGCCTCTGGGGGACATGGAGGTCTTCTTCCTCCGCTGTTTGCTTTCCCCTCACCCCCCAGTCCCCCACCCCACCTCAGCACACATGGACACCCCCCACCAAGAACAGGGTCTCTTTGTGGGCCTGATTTGCCCAGCTCCTCTGGAAAGCTTCTCAATAAACAAACCTTCCTTTATGGGGTGGTAGGTTTCCTGGAGACAGGAAAAATACAGCAGAGGAGGCATGGAAGGCCCAACAGGAAGAGGGGGCTCCTGCCCACAGCAGGGGGTTCAGGAGCACTGGACATGCCTCCTAGGGGCCATCGCTGGGGCCAGGGCAGCCCCAGCTCCGTCTATAAGTGGGAAGCCTCAGAGGGCAGTGGCTCAGACTAGGGACAGGGACAGCAGGGCAGGCTTTAGGGTGCGGATGAGGCAAGATGAGGGACAGAGGTGGCAGAGCTCCTCTCCTTGGAGCTAGCCAGAGAGACAGAAGCAATTTTCGGGGAGAAGGGATGGTGCCCAGCCGTGGCCCCAGACCCGCGGAGCCTCGAGGCAGAAGAGGAGCCTCGAGGCAGAAGAGGAGCCAGGGCAGAGCCCTGCGGCCAGCAGCTCACCTTCTCCAGGTTGGTGTTGTCCAGCCAGAGGGTCTCCAGGTATCTGCCGAAAGACTGGAAGGCACCGTCAGGAATGCTTTTCAGGGGGTTGTGGGACAGCTTCAGCTCCTCCAGCACCCGCAGCTTGCTGAGAGCCGCCGAGGGGTAGCTGGACAGCTGGTTCCTGTCCAGGTGGAATTTGGCGAGGTTCTCCACGTCGTCCAGAGCACCGGGCTGCAGCGCACTGAGTGCGTTTTCTGACAGGTAGAGCCAGCGCAGGTCCTTGGCGCCCTGGAAGGCGCCAGCGCGCAGCTCACGGATCTTGTTGTTGTTGAGCTGCAGGATGAAGAGGTTGACCAGCGGGGAGAGCAGCCCCCGGGGCAGCTCGGTCACCTTGTTGTGGTCCAGGTAGAGGTAGGTGAGCTCGGTCAGGCCGTCAAAGGCGCCGGCGCGCAGCACGCGGATGTCGTTGTGGGACAGGTACAAGTAGATGAGCTGCTTGAGGCCTCGGAAGGCGCCGGCCGCCACCTCGCGGGTCTGGCAGTGCTGCAGGTGCAGCGACACGAGGTTTGGCATGGCCCGAAACGAGTTGGCGGCCAGCACCGGGAAGTTGTTGCGCTGCAGGTTGAGCAGCTTGGTCTTCTCTGACACCTTGGGGATCTTCTGCAGCCCCACCTTGTCGCAGATGACGTGCTGCAGGTCGCCGTGGCAGTGGCAGTTCTGGGGGCAGGCGGCCAGTGCCGGCAGGAGGCCGGCCAGGAGGCCGAGACTGAGCAAGAGCATCGGACGGGCCATGGCCGGGACACCTGGGGCCGGGGCCTGGGGGGCAGCGGCGGTGGGGCGCGGGTAGCGGCAAGTCCTCGGCGCTCCGGGCTCCCGCCCTCTTTATACGGTGGCCCTGACCGCAGCCGGCAGCCGGAGCCAGCTCCTACGTGGAGCATCCAGGCCACCAGGCTTAACTCCCTCCCGCCCAGAGATGCGCCCCCGCCCTCGACGGGGAGGGGTGGGGCCCTGCCCCCAGCTGGGGACCGTGCGGGGGGCCCCCTTTCTCCCTGCGCTCAGATCCTGCCTCCCTTCCGATCCCCCACCTCCTTTCCCCATCCTTTGGGGGCTGGGGGTACGGGTGCCTCCAGAGCCCCGAGTTTACACCGGAGAGGGAGGCGTTCCCGAACTTACTTGTTTGCACAAGTTCGCGCCCCCATGCCACCACCCCCCCCCCCCATGCACACTCGGCGCGGCGCCCTGGCCCCGGGGAGAGAGGAAGCGGGGCCGGACGGCCGGACGCGAGTCTCGCCGCGGTCGGCCGGCCGGCGGCGCTTTAATGGCACTGTTGTGCGGCGCCGGCCGAGCGTGAGAGCCGCGCTGGCGGCGGGCTCCCCCTTCCGGCTGGACAGCGGGCCAACCCTAAGGAGATGGGCGCTCCTTCCCCGCCGCAGGAGCTGCTCTCCCGCCCCGGGCTTGAATTTCTGCCCCCGGCACTCCTGTCCCGTTTTTTCCACGGTTGAAGGCTAACCAGAAATGTGGGAACAGGGGCGGGGAGTGGGGGGGCGACCCGCAGAACTCACAGACACACCTGACGACCACAGGCCACGAGTGGGGACAACTGAAGGAGCACAGTCGCACCATCTACCCCCTTCCCACCCCTCTCCCCACCCTTCATCTCCCTAAAATATTTCCATCTCCTCATCCCCACCCCCAGTGGTCAGGACCTGCCCCTGAGGGGTCTCACAGGGTGGTGGCCAGAGTGGCGCCAAGGTGTACTTGGCAGAGGCCACACCTGGGCAGTGGCCCCAGGACTATGGGGGGGGGCAGTGTCAGGTCCTGGCTACCAGGGACCAGCCCTGGATGGCTCTGGTCCTGTGGGCAGCCCTGCCGCGGCTGACCAGGTCTCTGTGTCCACTTGCCAGCCACGGTGTCCGGATTCCTGTGGAAAGGGGAAGGGAGGCAGGCAGGGTCTGAGCTCTGGGCTGCCTAGTCGGGGTTGTTGTCTGTGTTTGAGAGGGGGAGGGGCGGGGCCAGACCCCAGCAGGGTGCCAGCTAACACAAAAGAAACTGGGGGTGGGGGGTGGGGTGGAGGATGGACAAAGGTCTGTTGTCTTTGCTGATCAGGAGCTAGCCCCTCTCCCAAGCTCCTTTCACCCATTGCCTCCAGAGGGGGTTCATAGTTGGCTCAGAACATTCCCTGGTGGTATTTAAGGCTCCTCCAAGGCTGGCTTCTGGTTTTCTGTTGCTCAGGATGTTCCAACCACTAGAAGTGTTAGGTGGTGAGCGTGCCACTGGCTTTTAAACCCTTGCTTTGGCTACATTTTGCATTTTGATGGAAGTCAATTTACAGGAAACTCTCCAAAGCTTGGGGATCACCCACCCCAAGGCCAGGCATTGATCCCAGGTTTCGGGTGGTTTGTATCTGCACAGTTCCCAGCTAGGCCCAGGTGGGCTGGCTTTCTCATCAAGTTTATGAGACCTTCAGTTTGGAAGGGAGGGGCAGGGGATGTTGCAGTCTGAGATCAGGAAGGGGGTGCTAAGACGGCCTAGGGCTGAGGGAGAGAAGGCGGGGGCATCAGTAACACAGGGAACCACAGGCTCAGGCATGTGGCTGGTCCAGGAAGCTGGGAAACGGCGCTGACTGGGAAAGAATGGCTTCCCTGATCTCAATTTTAATTCAGACCTGGGGACCCTGCTAGTTGAGCTAGTCAGCTCAGCACCCCAATGCCTCTGCCTCCGGACCCCTGCCCTCTGCCCAAACGCCTCAGTTCCCACCACTCAGCTGCCTCACTTTCTCCTGGGTCCCTTCCCATTCCTCCAGGGTAGCTCGCCCTCCCCTCTGCAGCCCCAGGGCTCCCTCCAAACACCCTGCCCCAATCCTCTAGGTGGCTTATGGGACCACTGAGAACAGCCCTGTGACCTTCATGAACTTCACCGAGGACACTGTGGAGCGGAAGGCAGAAAGCGTGGGCAGAATTATGCCTCACACAGAGGTGAGCCCCAGCCCCAGCCCTTCAGACCCCACCTCCTATCACTCAGCTTGGGTGCATTCCCTGTGGACGTTTATTGTCTTCAATTAGAGAGCCGTACACTCCCTCGTGGGCTGAGGCCTGAGAGGGAAGAGCTGGGGCACTGGCCGTGAGCAGCCGCCGGCTGAACCCCGCAGCCTCCCTTCCTGTCTGAGGTGTGTTTTTGCCAAGGCCCACTGCCTGTCTCAGGGCAGTCAGGACAGCCTCAAAGAGGAGCCAGAGCAGAGATTTTTCCTACATAGCTCTTTCTCTCCCATAGCCTCCCCCCTGCTCCGCCCCGCCTTCCGCAGAGCACCTCTGTTTGCTTGGCATAAACACTCCATTTCCCAAGCAGCCCGTCCCTCTGAGGGCCCCTTGCACCTTGAAGGCTGACCCAGAGCATCTCTCCCTCTGAAATTCCCAGCCATGGCTCCTTGCCTGCCCCAACACGGGTGCTTGATGCCAGCCTGCACCTGGTTTCCCCTGCCTCCTTGTGCCCTGGCCCCTCTGGGGTCATTGCCCACGCAGCCCTTCCGCGGAGGCTCGCCACCATCCTGGGGCAGACTGCTCCTGCCCCGCTCCATGGGGTGAGTGTGCAGTGGCATTAGCCCCTTCCCAGGTGTCTGACAGTCTCACTGCCACTCGCCGGGGTGCCCACCTGCAAGGTAGACAGGGGCAAGCGGAGTTCGCCCCATTTCCCAGATGCAGCTCCCGAGGCACACAGACCAGGCTTTCCTTGCACGTTGGCTGTGGCTCCTTTCTGTGCTAGGGCTCTCCAACTCTGCCTTCTCCTGTCCCCATGGCCCTGCCACACCGGCTCCCCAGCCTCCTTAGTTGCTGCTTGATGGGAAATAAGAGGAGACTCCTTCTCTTCTGCAGAGTTTGTAATTCTTCAGCTGGCCTGGCCCTCCACGGGCCTCGTCCTCTGCACCAGCGGCCGCCCCCTCCGCTTCCCCTCAGCTCCTTGCCTGCACCCTTCTTCCAGCCCAGCTCACGTGTCTGGCTGCTGGGGGATCCGCTCCCTTCCCTGGATCGGGATGAGCAGAGCCAGGGGGTGGAAAAGCAAAGCCCCTTCCACCCCCGTCCCCAAGGGCCCCCCCTCCCTCCTGAGGTGAGGGCGCAGGAGGCCCCAGCCTGAGGCTGCTCCCGTCCCAGGCCCAGATTGTGAACGTGAACACGGGGACGCTGGTGGAGCTGAACACGCCCGGAGAGCTGTGCATCCGCGGGTACTGTGTCATGCTGGGCTACTGGGGCGAGCCCCAGAAGACCGAGGAGACGATTGGACAGGACAAGTGGTATCGGACAGGGTGAGGAGGCAGCCCAGGGCCTCGGAGAGGCTGGGGGCGGTGGGGGTGGGTTGGGGGCGGGCGGTCTGAAGCTGAGCTGGAAACATTAAACTACAACAGGGAGAACAGTGTCTGCAAAATCTGAGCCAAGACTCACTCATCTGTCCCCTGAACAAGTTCTCATCACGTGCCTCCCAGGGCCACTGCTGTTCTGGACGCTGGCGGTCCGAGGGGAGGCAAGAGGAGGGTCCTGCTCTTACTCTCCACCTGTCTAAACACCATGAAGACAGTAAAATAGGGTCAGAGGAAAGAAAGTGGCAGTGGTGGAGAGGGGCGCTTCTCTTAGACTCGGGGGGGATCAGAGAAAGCCTCTGTAAGGTAGACGTGTTTGAACTGAGACCCGATTGATTAAAAAAAAAAAAAAGAAAAGAAACCCTCCATGAAAAGCGTATCTACAGAATGTCTTGTTCGTGCCGTATCCCCCAGACCCTAGAGCAGTGCGAGACACACAGTAGGTGCTCAATAAATGTCTGACGAATAAGGGAGCGAGCCAGTCAGAGGAAGCAGAGGTGAGAGGCCATTCCTGGGCTTTCCTCACAGAGACATAGCCGTGATGGACAAGCAGGGCTTCTGCAAGATCGTCGGCCGCTCCAAGGATATGATCATCCGGGGCGGCGAGAACATCTACCCCGCGGAGCTCGAGGACTTCTTCCACACACACCCGCAGGTGCAGGAAGTGCAGGTGAGGCACCCAGGCCAGGTGAGCCCAGGTGAGCCCCCAGGAACAGGAACCGGGGATGGGCATGGCAGTATCTAATAAATGTCTCTGGCTCGGGAAGGTGGTGGGAGTGAAGGATGACCGGATGGGGGAGGAAGTCTGTGCCTGCATTCGCCTGAAGAAGGGAGAAAAGACTACGGAGGAGGAGATCAAGGCTTTCTGCAAAGGGAAGGTGGGAGCCTCAACCGCCCCAAGCTGATGTTATTTCGTTCTTCAGCCCTCTCTCCCTGCCAGCCAGCCCGTCCACGGTCCCACTGTCCCAGGTTTCACCTGCACCCCATCTCCCTAAACCTATGACCTCGCCCAGCCTCACACTTTATCTCCCTCTGGTCTGCAGATCTCCCACTTCAAGATTCCCCGATATGTCGTGTTTGTCACAAACTACCCCCTCACCGTCTCAGGAAAGGTGTGTAAAGGGACCAGAGGGGGGCAGGGTGGCCTGGGGTCCTAGGTTCCCAGAAGGCCTAGGTGGCCCCACCTATGCCTCCCTCAGCAGTGGGCAAAAGAGTCTGTCCAGAAGCTGGCAGTAGGATGACCAAGTAGCTCATGCCTGTTTGTCCCAAACTTTCCTGGCTTTACCCTAAAAAAACTCCTCAGTCTCAGGCAAACCAAGCCAGCTGGTCACTGTTGCTGGCAGAGGCCCCGAGCCTGGCTCTCACTCTCTTCTTTTTCCTCTAGATCCAGAAATTCAAACTTCGAGAGCAGATGGAACAACATCTAAACCTGTGAATAAGGGACTGGGGGTCCTCCCAGGCCCTCCCTGCCCTTCCCCCACACTCCCGTCTTTGTGATTTGGCATAAAGAGCTTCTCTGTTTTCTTTGGTTGGTCTCTTGCTGGCGTGCTCTCTTGGCAGCCACTCTGGGATGGAGAAAGGAGGAGGCACTTTCAGACCTCCCACTCCTTGTCACGATAGTGCTAAGCACTTTGGCGTGCATTATCTACTTAATTTAATCCTCATTCGATCCCTTTGAGATACCAACCCAATTTTTTTTTTTAAAGGTATACTCGTTGCTTTTTCACATTGTTGTCAGATTAGTCCAGCAAGAAGTATTCCTTTTAAAACAATAAAAGCTGGGGCTCCTGGGTGGCTCAGTTAAGCATCTGCCTTCGCTCGCTCAGGTCACGATCTGGGGTCCTGGGATTCAGCCCGGCATTAGGCTCCCTGCTCAGCGGGGAGTCTGCTTCTCCCTCTCCCTCTGCCCCTCCCCCCCAACTTGTGCATGCTCTTTCACTTTCTCAAGTAAATAAAATTTTTAAAACAATAAATGCTTTGTTAAGATAAAATTGCACATACCATCCAATTCACCCGTTAAAAGTATCCTATTCGATGGTTTTTAGTATATTCATAGATATGTGCAATCAACCCCTAAGTCAATTTTTTTCATTGAGGTATAGTTAACACACAATGTTACATTTGTTTCCCAGAGTCCATTTTAAACCTCTTCATCACCTTAAAAAGAAACTCCATACCCTTTAGCTATCATCCCACATCCTGTTATTCCACTGCCCACGCCAAAACCAACCCTTTTTTTTTTTTAATAGATGAACCTGGGGCTTCCCTGATGGGCTGGGCCAGATCTAGCATGCTGGAGCTCCCCGCAAGAAATAAAAACAGCTGGGTTCCAAAAGGCACATCAGTTTCTAGTTCACAGAGGCCAAAACTTTCCTGCTGCTTTCCATACTTACCTCCCAGTGTATCTGCCCCCTCCAGCAGCAGCCTCCTCTTTACTTTTCAGAAAATTCAGAAAATTTACTTTTAGGATGCTCCCAGTACCAGAAACTATGCTAAGTGCTTTCATATGCATTTTCTCTTGAAATTTTCCCAGCAACCCTGCCAAGTAGGCACTAGCCCAATTTCACAAAGGGTGAGACCTGGAAACTCAGAGAGGTTCAGATTCTCACCCAAAGCCACACAGGTGGAATTAGAACCCAGAAGTCTGGCTCCAAAGCCCACAATCATTCCACTTTATCAAACAGTTCTTCAGGTGCCTGCTTCTCCAGCCTTTCGCCTGCACCTCGTCTCTCATACCTACACCATCTTTGATTCTCCCAGCAGGTGCCCAGGTTGGCCTGACCCAGGAGATAACAGCTTACTCTCCTGGCCAAGCCGGCTGCCCCCTGGGAATTTCTACACCTTCAACATCCAGCCCAAGGTGCCCTCTCCTAACCCCACTGACTCCACGGCCCTTGTAACAGACCCGCCACACAGCACAGAGCACACTGCCCTGGTATCCAGCAGGTGCTGAATTAATATCTGTCGCCCGCTGTCTCTTACTGGTTTCTCTTTCTCCTGTCTTAAGCACCTGTACTGAGACCTGGTTTCATGCATCTAGATGTCCCCAGTGCCCAGCTCTGAGCCAGGCACGTAAAATGTGAAGGAAGTGAGGGAACGGTCTAAGAATTCCTGGACGGGTAGAGGAACTCGCCCTCGGACAGGGTGAAAAAAGGACGGCGCCTCAGCCCACAACCCGGCCCCCGCCCCGCCCCTCCCTACGCCCCTCCCCTCCCTACGCCCCTCCCCGCAAGGGACCGACAGGCGGCTGCGGAGAGCGCGTCGGTGCCCAGCAGGTGGCGCCGCAGCAGCGAGGCCCCCGGGCCCAGGCGGCCCGTCCGGAGACGCGGCCGGCAGTCACGCAGCCCCTCTTCCTTCCGCCGGGGCGGCCCAGCTGGCCTGGCTCCGCGCACTCCCGTGCGCCCCGGGCGCGTGTCGGCCGGATCTCCCGGCGCACCGGGCTGCTCCCCGCCGCAGCGTGCGCCATGGCGCTCCCCGGGACCCGGGCCCGCGGCTGGGCGGCAGCGGCCAAAATTGCCCAGAGGCGCCGCCACGCGGAGGGCGCGAGAGGATCCTCGAGTCGTGCGCCCCCGAGCTCGCGCGCGGCGCTTTACGTGCACGTGAGTGGGGCGGGGGCGGCGGGCCGGGGCCCACGTGGCGTCTGGTCGCGCGGTGAAGCCACCTCCGTCTGTCCCGGCCCGCAGACGAGGTCTGGTACGGGACGCGGTGCCCGGGCAAGGAAATGACCTAGATCGGAGACCTGAAGTCGCTGGTGCTCGCCAGTTCGGTGACCTTGACCGAGTGATTTCCTTCTGAGCCTCAGTTTTCTCCTAATGAAGTGGGCATAATATTCCCTGTCTCACCTGCCTTGGGGAGTTGTGTGGCTTAGATGGTGTAGCCGTTGTTGAGGACTTTGGGATGGGGATGTGTGCGACGGAACCCTGCAAACGGCGAGGGCCGCTGGGGTCACCCCGCGCCCCGCTCATCCACCCCTGCCCCTCGCTCATCCACCCCTGCCCCCCAGTGGCCGTACTGTGAGAAGCGCTGCAGTTACTGCAATTTCAACAAATACGTCCCCCGCGGCGTGGATGAGGCAGCCATGCGGAGCTGTCTGGTGACCGAGGCTCAGACGCTGTTGCGACTCAGCGGGGTGCGGAGGTCGGTACTGGGGCTGTAGGCGGGGTCTTGGAAGTTGTTTGGAGGGAGTAGCTAGGACCGGTGCAGGCGTCCGGGAGGGCTCCCCCAGGTCTCATCTTCTCCACCCTCTTTCCCCAGGGTGGAATCTGTGTTCTTTGGTGGGGGCACCCCCAGTCTGGCCAGTCCCAGCACTGTGGCTGCTGTCCTGGAGGCGGTGGACCAGGCAGCTCACTTGCCTGCAGACTCCGAAGTCACATTGGAGGCCAACCCCACTTCGCCCTCCGGCGCCAGGCTGGCAGCTTTTGGGGCTGCAGGGGTCAACCGGTTGTCCATCGGCCTCCAGGTAGCCCATCTCACCCACCGCATCCCAGGGCACCCAGACCTTCAGTGCTGTCTCTCCTCTGGTCACATTCATTAATTGGGCAAACATTTATTGAGCTCCTCTGGGTGTCAGGGCCCAGTAGGCCCTGGAAAGTGTATGGTGACACTTGTGCTTAATTGCTGCTGTGTTAGCCCCCAGGCTTCATGAGGCTGGGATCATACATGCCTTTTTTTATTTTTTAATCGCAATATTCCAAGTACCCACCATAGTGCATGGCACAGAGTAGACAGTCAAAAATTTTTGTTACATGATTGGAGACACAGGAAGAGGCAGACAGGTCATCAGATCATTGCAGCATGGTGAGGGCTGCCAATAAAGGGGTCCCAACAAAAGCCTTTCAGAGTACAGCCCGAAGGGCATCTCAGGCTGATGAAATCCTGGACACCTTCCTGGAGGAGGTGATCTTTGATGAGGAGGAGGACTTCCACAGGAGAGAGGGTGTGGGAGGAAAAGACACAGGATATGGAAGAGTCTTGCACGTTCTGGGGAGCTATGAGTCATTCTGTCACTGGAGAGGCGGGAGGCAAGGCTGCAACGTAGGGCCCAAAAGCCTTGAGCATCATACTAGTTTTTGGGGGGCACCTGGCTGGCTCTGTCAGCGAAGTGTGTGACTCTTGGTCTCAGGGCCGTGAGTTCAGGCCCCACAGTAGAGATTACTTAAATAAATAATTAAATAAATAAGCTTTAAAAAAAAAAAAAGACTTTTTTTGTGGTAAGAACAGATAACCTGAGATCAGTATACCCTCTTAACAAATTTTTTTAGTGTACAGTATGGTATTAATAATTATAAGCACAGTGTTGTACAGTAAGTCTCTAGAACTTATTAAGAGATGTTTTAAACACTGGCCTGTATTCTTCAAAAATGTCATGTCATGAAAGACAAAGGCTGAGTATCTAGACTCAGAGAGAGGAAAGGAACAATGAGAGCTGACTGCAATGTGTGACCCAGTTGGATCCTGGATTCGGGTGGCAAGGGGAAGTTACTCCAGTGAACAGTATTGGGACAACTTTGAATATGACACTGTATTAGATAATGGTGTCGTGTCAGTGTGACATTTCCTGAACTCTATAATTGGATTGTGGTTATGTAAGAGATTGTCCTTGTTCTTAGGAAATGTGCACTTTAGTATTTAGGGGTACAGGGGTATGGTGTTTAAGTTAATTACGTTAAAGCAACCACATTGCAAGTGCTCACTAGCGTGCGGTCAGTGGCTAGCATATTCTGCTAAAATGTTCTGTGTCTGCAGTGACCAGTACAGTAGCTACTGACCACATGTCAGTAAACGCTTGGAATATGATTATTGAAATTTAACTAACTTTAAATAGCCACATGTGGTTAGTGTCGACTGTATTGGACAGTGCAGATAGAGGACATCTCTGTCATCCCAGAAAGTTCTTTTGGTCAGTGCTGGCCTATAACTTACTGCCAAATGATTCAACACTGTAATCACATATGTGTATATTTAGAGACAAAGCAAGTGTGGCAAAATGTTATTCGGTGAATCTAAATGAAGGTGTTTATTGTACTCTTCTTTCAATTTTTGTAGAGGTTTAAAGTATTTTTCAAAAAGGAAAACTTAAAAACACTCTCGGCTTTGGAGTCAGACAGTCCTAAATTCCAGGTCTGACTTTGTATGACGTTGGGCAAGTTACTTGGCATTTCTTTTTTTTTTTTTTTTAAGACTTTATTTATTTGAGAGAGAGCGCAAGCAAGAGAGCATGGGTGGAGGGGGTGGGTGGTGGATCCCAGGACCCTGGGACCATGACCTGAGCCCAAGGCAGACGCTTAACTGACTGAGCCACCCAGGTGCCCCACTTAACACTTCTAAACCTTAGTTTTCTTATCTATAAAATAGAGCTAATGTCAGAGGATTATAAGGATACATTACACGTTGTTTAAAAATGCTTTGTGCAGGGGCGCCTGGGTGGCTCAGTCAGTTAAGCGTCTGCCTTCAGCTCAGGTCATGATCCCAGGGTCCTGGGATCAAGCCCCGCATCGGGCTCCCTGCTCAGCGGGAAGCCTGCTTCTCCCTCTCCCCCTCCCCCTGCTTGTGTTCCCTCTCTCGCTGTGTCTCTCTCTGTCAAATAAATAAACAAAATCTTTAAAAAAAAAAATGCTTTGCGCACAGTGAGCCATAACCCTTGGTTGTGGCTTGTTCCAGCTCCCTGCCGTGTCCTGTGTACCTGTCCTCAGTGAGGTCGGTCACATGTTCCTGTCTGCCTCTGAGCTGGCCTCCGTGCTTACACCTGACCCTCTCTCCTCAGTCCCTGGATGACACCGAGCTCCAGCTGCTGGGGCGGACACACTCGGCCAGAGATGCTCTCCAGACACTGGCAGAGGCGCGGCGCCTCTTCCCCGGCCGCGTGTCTGTGGACCTGATGCTGGGGCTGCCAGCCCAGCAGGTGGGGCCGTGGCTCGGGCAGCTGCGGATGCTGCTGGGCCGCTGTGACGACCACCTCTCCCTCTACCAGCTGACCCTGGAGCGGGGCACCGCACTCTTCACCCAGGTGCAGCGGGGCACCCTTCCTGCCCCTGACCCTGAGCTTGCTGCTGAGATGTACCAGGAGGGACGGGCCGTGCTCCGGGAGGCCGGCTTCCGCCAGTATGAGGTCTCCAACTTCGCCCGGAATGTAAGTCCTGGGACCCACGGCTGAAGTTGGGGAACAGGCAGGCTAAGCTGGGACTGGAGAACTGTGGCCCTCTGGGGAAGGGGGTTTCTGCTGGCTGCTCTCGAGGCCTTGAGCTAGGACCTTCTAACCAGGTGCAGAAACTGGCCCACCTTCCTCACTCTGAACGGACTATTCCCTCCCTCCCCGCAGGGGGCGCTCAGTACCCACAATTGGACTTACTGGCAGTGCGGTCAGTACCTTGGCATTGGGCCTGGTGAGTCCCCTGTGAACCGAAGAAGGGATGACTCAGGAGCAGAATGTCACGGCTGTGTGATCTTGGGCCACTTGTTAACCTCTCCAAGCCTCTGTTTCCTTCTGCATAAAGTGCAGCAACAAATAATACCTACTTTGTATAGCTGTTCGATATATATTTTGAGATGCTGGGTATAGCGCCTGGCACCGTGGTTCTCAGTTGTTAGCGTGTACCAGAATTACCTGGAGGGCTTGTTAAAATGCAGATCGCTGGGCCCTGCGTCCAGAATTTCTGACTGGACGGGCTTGGTTGGTGTAGGGCCCAAGGATTTACATTTCTAGCATATTAGATGCCATTTGTCCAGGGACCACATTTTGAGAACCACTGATTCAACATCTGGCGAGCACCCAGCATTCGCTGCTACTGAAGTGGGGGTGGTGCTTGATGTTGCCAGGGGCCCACGGGCGATTTGTGCCCCAGGGGGCTGGGGGCCACACCCGGGAGGCTCGGATCCAGACCCTGGAGCCGGACAACTGGATGAAAGAGGTGATGCTGTTTGGGCACGGCACCCGGCGGCGCGTCCCCTTGGGCCAGCTGGAGCTGTGAGCATCTGAGGGGGGCCTGCACCCCCAGAGCCCTCCCCACGGGCGCACCTTTGCTTCCTGCCTTGCCCTGCCCCCTCCCTCCCCATCCTGCATGTCCTTATATGTGTGTTAAGAACGGGGGGAGGCCCAGCTCTCTCCAGGACACCGTGATGGTTGTTCTCTCAGGCTAGAGGAAGTTTTGGCCATGGGGCTACGTACAGACGTGGGGATCACTCACCAGGTAAGGGGGGCTGCAGGGCGCTGTGGCACACCACTTCCTTCTCCTAAGTCCTGCAGAATCACTGTCCCTTCTGTGCATGCACATGGGCACACACACCTAGTTCTCTGGGGCGGGTAACTGGAGATTGGCCTTGGCCCAGCCAAGGCCTGATGGGTAGAAACAGTGGGCAGGGTGGGGCTGTGGTGAGGACCCTGGACTAGGGCCACACTAGAGCCCGCCCGCCCCCACCCCCACCCCCGGCTCTAGATGTGCATGAGTCATTGCGGAGATCCCTGTGCAGGCCGGACCCTCCCTTGCCCTTACCACACCCACAGACATGGGATCAGAGTAGCCTGGCCAGCTACCCACCATGGTCTCTGCACCCCTCACCCTTCTGGTTTCCCAGCACTGGCAGCAGTTTGAGCCCCAGCTGAGCCTCTGGGACGTGTTTGGAGCAAGCCAGGAGGTGAAGGCACTGCTGGCTCAGGGCCTGTTGCTGCTGGATCACAGGTGTGTCGTGGTGGCGGGGGGGGCTCGTGCCAGGAGGCCCAGGGAGCCCTGACTACAGATCCACAGGCCCAGGAGGGAAAAGGACCAACGACGAGGGGCCGGTGGGTGCTGGGTGCTTTGTACCGCTGGAAGGCAAGGATTGAAATTGGTAAGACCAGGCACTCACGCCCAGGCCTCTTGGTTTTCCAGGGGTCTTCGGTGTTCCTGGGAGGGTCTGGCTGTGCTGGACTCTCTGTTGCTGACCCTCCTGCCTCGACTCCAAGAGGCCTGGCAGCAGAGAACCCCCTCCCCTGTGCAAGGAGGATGACCAGACCCTTCTGTGTCCCAGGACCATGCCAGGTGGGCTTCAGGGGCGGGACTGACGCTTTCCACTGGCAGCTGCCATCTCAGCACCAGTCACTGCTCAGCCTTGGCATCCTCAGGGGCATGGCAACAGCGAGGTGCATGCGAGGACATTTCTGGTTTGGGAACTTGAATCAGGGCCACCCACCACCACCAGAGAAGGAGTAATGGTTTCTGCAAGTGCCTCTCGTTAGTGGGCTCTAAAGCAAATCCTGGCTGGCAAGAGATTCTGAGAACTCTAGCTCTCAGGCTTCTAGCCCCTACGACACAGGGCAGGGACAGAGAGAGCCTGACATGTGCTGGTGGACCCGTGCCTCCATCCAGTGCAGTGGCCTGCAGGACTCTGAGGACCATGGGAAGGATCAGAGCAGGCCTTACTCTTTCTCTTTGGGCAACCAGGTTATGTCTGGGGTGCTAGAGCCTCACAGACCTTCCTGCGTCCCCTGCTCCCTTCCCCTCTACAGCCCTTGCCTCGAGAGAATGAAGGTGGGGGGAGCTAAGCAGGGAAAGGGAGGGGAGAAGAATTCAGGAAACACCCAGAGCCTGGTAATTTTCCCCTGGCCTTTTACCTACAGAAACATTTGCCTGGTTTTATTTAAACAGCCGAACAAACCCAGTGAGCCCGCCTTGACCTTGGTCTTCTCTTTTGTCCAGCCTCCTTCCCTGGAGGGTAGAATCCTGATTTGGGGACTCGAGCCTTAGTGTAGGGCTGAGGGCTCCTTCCTCCACTGTACATTCCATTTTGAAAGATTTCAAGCCTACGGAAAAGTTAAAAGCATAGTTCAATGTAAAGCACATAGCCTTCGCCGCAGGGTGTTTGTGCATCTGGAAAGAGCAAGTATTTGTAATGTCACCAAGGACATCTTCGACCTGTAAAAAAAAAAGAAAATAGCCATGTTTCCAGACTTTGTGCTCAGCCTGTAGAGTTACTGATTGCTAAATTTTGGCCACATTTACTTTGCCTTTGAATAGCTAGCTAGCTCGCTTTCTTTCTTTTTCTTTGCTGCACCATTTGAAAGAAAGGTGTAGACATCAAACATTTTAGCTTGTATCTCCTGAGAAAAAGAACATTCTCCTATATAGCCACGGCACTGCTGTCAACCTGAGAAAGGGTACTTTCATGCAGTAGTGTGCAGTCCTTTCTCATATTTCCCCAAATGTCTCCAAAACACCATAAAGTTCCTTGGCTGGGGGCGGGGGAGGGGGGCGGAGACACAGGTGCCAGTGATGTTTTATGCTTTACTTTTGGGTATTACATCTGTTTGGTCTTTTTTTTTAAAAACGCTCCTTTCTTTTTTTGTTTATTTTTATGACAGTAGATTTTTCAGAGTCAAAGCCACTCGTCTTACAGAATGTCCCATATTCTGGGTATATCTGTTTGCTAATGATTGGGTTTAGGTAAAATATTTTTGGCAAGAGTACATATAGATATCGTGTAGCTCAAGGTACATAATGCCAGGTCAGGCCCCTGACTAAGGGGGTGGATGCCCAGCCTGCCCATCATACAAGTACATTTTTTCCTTGGAGATGAATAGATTATCAGTAGGGGTGATACCTTGAGAACAAACGAATGCCCTGTTCCCTGACAGTCATTGCTGCAGTGATGTTAGCATTCACTGCTGATTCTTGCTGAAATCAGTGACTACATTGGGAGGTGCAGAATGTTCATTCCTGACTCTTAACATCCTGTCTACGTTTGTAACTGGCGTTCATCCATAAAAAAAAGAGCTTTCCCTTTTTTTTTTTTAACTTTTTTTTACTATTGTTTATAAAGATTTTTATTCATTTATTCGACCGAGAGAGAGAGAGAGAGCACAAGGAGAGGGGGCGGCAGGCAGAGGGAGAAGAGAAGCAGGCTCCCGGCTGAGCAGGGAGGGAGCCCGATGCGGGGCTCGATCTCAGGACCCTGGGATCATGACCTGAGCCCAAGGCAGACGCTTAAGTGACTGAGCCACCCAGGCGCCCCCCCCCTTTGTTTTTTAAAGGGCTGAAACCCTTAACCTAGAAATTGTAGGCAGGATGTGTGTGTATGTGAGAGAGACAGATGGCTGAGGGAGAGAGAGAGAGAAAAGAAAGGGGCATTTTCCTGTGCAGAGGTTCTGTAACTTTCATACCTTATCATATCAAAGGGTCCTGTGATGTCAAAAGTAATTTAGTTCCTGGGCTCATCCGGGCATGCTAAGCTCAGCCTCTGGCTGGGTGACTCAGGATGGGGTTCCCTCCACCCCGCAGATATGGGAGCACGTGCGGTCCCTGGGGGCCTAGTGGGTGTATCCTATCCAAAGAAGGACCTAGTGGGTCCTTCTTTGACCTTGTGGTAACCTGGTTACTGTTACTACCTGTCCTTCAGTCATGAAATATTCAACAAGCACTAGGGGTGTGCTCGGCTTGGCGCAGGGCATATGCAGAGATGAATGAGACCCATCCCAGCCCTGGAACTCACTGCCCTATTGATAGATGTGTCAAGAGATAAACTCCAAGGTTATCGGTAAAGATGGGCAGGCAGGCTAGGGAAGCAGAAGCCGGCAGCGGCCACATATGTGGTTCTGAAGGGCTGGGAGCTGGGAAGGGCGTATATGGTTTTTTCCTGCCTCCTCTGGCCCTGGGGCTGCTGGAAGGGTGAGCTGTGCTACTGCTGGGGGGGGAGCCTTTCTTCCCCAGCCTTCCCCTGATCTTGATATTCAAGAAGTGAGCATGGGTTCAGGGCAGGTGCAGCATCAGATAACCTAGGTGCACTCGGGTTTCTCCCAGCTGCCGGGGCTCGTGCCACCCGAGATGTCTGGGCCCTCCCTGCTGGGGCACCTCCCGAGGCCGGCGCAAAGGGCTTGGACAGGAGCCAGAGCCCAGCGCAAGCAGCACGGATCACCTTCTGTGACTCAGCCTCATCCCACCCTCAGCAACTGAATCAGAATCTCTGGGAGGTGAAGCCCAGGCAGCTAGCTTTAAAAATGCTTCCTAAGCAGCTCTAATGAGCAGGCCAGTGTGGGAAGCCCTGACATCTCCTGCCTTCCATCCTGAGGGGCTGAGGTCAGGAGGACCAAGGGGGGCAGGGCTACTTTTCGACAGGACACAGTGGAGTGGGGCCCCTCCCACTGAGTCCTGGGCATTCCGTGGCTCATTCATCAGAGGGGTTCTTCTCACTTGTGAGGTTTTGGTTGTCATCTTTTCACCCGCCCTGCTGAAAGCACAGGAGCACAAATAAAAGGGGACAAGAAGCCACTTTGGGGACAAAGTGATGAGAGGAGCTGGGGAAATGGAATATGTGAGTGTGTGGTTACAACACGAAGGACCAAGCCTTCCACGTGCAAGAACATTACAATTTTAAGCCTTAAACTGAGCCGTCCCCATCCCCCACCAGGCAGTGTGAAGTAGGCAGGACAGCTATTTTATTTTATTATTATCATTTTTTTTTCAGTAGGCTCTACACCCAACATGGGGCTCGACCTCGAGACCCCAACATCGAGAGCCACATGCTCTGCTGACTGAGCCAGCCAGGTGCCCCTGGGGTGGCTATTTTAATTTCCATTTTACACTGGGGCCATTGAGATTCTCGACTCAAGTCCTATGAGGAGTAAGTAGCACACCTGGTGTGATGCTTCTGGACATCCAGAACTTTCTGTTACATTGTCATTTTATAACAGGTCGGTTAACCTGTCTCTTAAATTAGGCAGATTCCTGACGGCTTTCTGGCCTCTCTCCCTCAGGCTTGAAGCTGCTGTGTCTGCCCAGTGCCAGGTAGATGGACTTGGTATCTCCGTTTTCCCTCCCAAAGAGGCTCCGGCAGTGAGGCCATCCACTTCCTGGGACAGGACTACATGCTGCAAAGCCAAGGACTTGAAATAATAGGATTGCTGTGGAATCAGTGTTTGTGGCCCCCACCCCCAAGAATTCATACCTGGAAACCGAATCCCCAAGGTGGTGGTATTAGGAGGCGGAACCTTTGGGCGGTGACTAGGTCACGGGGGTGGAGCCTTAGTGCCTTTCTAAAAGAGGCCCCAGAGGACCCCTGGCCCCTTCCGCCACATGAGGACATGGAGAGAAGATGGACGTCTGCAAACCAGGAAGTGGACCCTCAGCAGACCCCAGAGCTGCCAGCACCTTGATCTTGGACTTCCCCGCCTCCAGAACTGAAAAGTAAATGGTTATTGTTTAAGCCACCCAGTCTATGGTGTTTTTGTTACAGCAGCCCGAACAGACTAAGATAAGGGGGAAATAACCTGCCTGGTAGATTGCGTTAATTGTTTGAAATGTCTACTAGCCCTCCTCGAGTGCCCCTCCCTGAGCACCCTTGGGAGAGGATATGCCTGCCCTGTTGGCTCTGTAAGAGCCCACAGGTGGGCCCCTGTCTCCTCCCTCAGCCACAGAGGCCTGACATGTTCAGGTAGAGACAGACTGTCAGTTTGGGGCCCGGAGTGAAGATGGGGGCAGAGGAGCGGCTGACCCCAACAGACAAGCAGGAGTGAGAAATTACCATTTGTCGGAAACTGGTAGGTTTTCAGGGTGTTACTGCGACATAATTGAGACCTCCCTGGCTGATACAGTCTATAATCCCACCATTCAAAGATGAATCACCATCAGGATTCTGGTATGTAACTGTAGAAATTCTTATATGCAAATGAGCATGTTTACACAGTCCTACAAAAATGGGATCATCTAGCTCTTGCTGTGGAGCCTTCTCATACCTAATGTGTGTGAGTGTCTTTCCACGTCAGATTTGTGTCTATACCCTGTTTGTGTAGCTCCATAGCATACCACTGTGTGGTTATGCCAAAATTTGGGTTTCCAGTTCCTTTTTGGTGAAACTGGAGGTTTAAATGTTATTTTTATAAGCTCCATGAGGAGCGTCTTAGGTAAATATTTTTACGCCCTGGCTTGACCATTTCCTTAGGTTTAGGATAAGTCCTAAGAAGTGGGGTTGCTGACTCTGAGGATATGCACATCCTTTGGATACGCAGTGCCAAACTACCCGCCAGGAAGCCTGCCTGGATCCCCCCTCTGGCCAGCTCACTAGCGCTCATTTCTCTGTAATCTCGTTAATAGCAGGCATGATCGACTTATCCAGATGATCCCAATCCAAAGAGCACTCAATCCTAGGTTTATGATCAGCTCATGGACTGCCTTCCTAACTTTGGCAACTCTTCCATCCATCTGATCCCTCTCAAGTCAGGGAGCCAAGTGGGCACAGCCTCTGGGCCCACCCAGGTAGAAGGCCAAGCAGGAACTGTTGCCCTGTATTCTAGATCCCCTCTGGATTTTTCTTACGCAGAGCTCCTCCCTCCTATCTTTCTCTCCTTGCTTCCCCGTCTTTTCCTAAGGGGCTTTTTAAAGCCACTTTAAAAAAAATTATTAAACAACATTACGGAAACATTAGAATTCTAAATGAAAAAGAAAAAAAAAAAACACAACTCCCCACCCATCGGTGGTCCCAACAAATTCGGTGGTTTTTATTGGCCTGTGTTCCCTTGCAGTCCTCATCCAAATGCATGCAAGATTTTTGCCCAGCTGGGCTCCAGCACAGATCTCATTTTGCATCTGTCCCTTTGGCCGCTAGTTGGGTCAGAAGCATTGTTCCATGTTGTTACATGGTTGTCCTCTGTCTCATTTTGTTGCACAATGTTTCAATGGGTGAATAATTTAATAATTATTATCCTGATGTAAGTCACTTAAGTGGTTACCCGTTTTCCTCTACTATAAATCATGCTGTGGCACATGCTTTTATGCATTTAGCTTCTTCCCTCATTGCAATTATTTCCTCAGGTCAATTCCCAAGAATGAGAGAGTTTAAGGTTAAAGGGTGGTGGGAGTGCTCGAATAATACTTGGTATAAACTGTTATGGTTTTCAAGAAGATTTTTCTTCTTTTCTTTTCCTGCTCAAAAAAATAATGCTCTTTTTCAACCGTAGAGAAGAAAGCAAAAATTCTACTACCCAGAAGTTACCACTACTAACATTTGGACAACCATCCCTCCAGACGTCTCTTGATGCATACGTATACATATAGATGTAGAAATAAAAATAATTTCTCACCAAAGGATCACATTCGTGTGCCAATTTTGCAAGCTGTTTTTTTACTCAACATGTCCTGGGTTTTTTCATCGGTTCTGCCAGCCACAGTGCCTGTGTGCTATAGCATTATGCATCAAAGTCATAGCTGTGAACCAGGCGCAGTGCCAAGAATTTTCCTGCATTAGCTCATTTAAGCTCCACACCAACCCAGTGAGATAAGTTCTATTATTATCATGCCCATTTTATAGATGAGGGAACAGGCTCAGGGAGTTAATTGACTGCCCAGGGTCACCTAGGTAGGAAGTGGTGGGGCTAGCACTCAGTTTGCATTCTCGGGGGCTCCGAAACAGATGTGTATATAAATAACACATGAATACATTCTTACTGTAAAAAGTAATAATCCTACAAGCAGTACCATAGCATAGAAAGTAAAGTGTGAAAGTCCCCCTTTACACTCCACAAAGGGTTTGACGTGTGAGTCAGTTAAGTTTAGGTTCAAGTGCGTATGACAGAAAACCAAAGTAACATAAGCTTAAGGAAATGAATATATTTCTTTTTCTTCCACATAGAAGAGGTCTGGACAGAGCATTTCAGGGCTGGTATGGTGGGCCTGTGATCTCTGGCCATGAAGAACCCAAGCTTCTAACTTTATGCTCTATCTTCTCAGTTCCTAACTTCTGTCCCTTAAAGCCTCCACATGGTCTAATATGGTCCCTGGAGTTCCAGCCATCATGTCTGCATTCCAGGCAATAGAAAGGGGGGAGGCTGAAGGAGCAATGGTGTTTCCTCCAGCTGAATCAGCCCCCTCTAAAGAGCTTCCTCCAGGGTCCCCCTGCCCCATGACCTCGGCTTGCTTCTAATTGGCCCCCCTTATCCACAAAGGAGGCTGGGAAGTGTGATTTTTAAACTGAGCATGTTGCTGCTTCCCCACCATCCCCCATAAAAGAAGGGCTTGGTTAATTTAGAAAACTGGGGTGGGGGGCAGAATAGCTATTAAGAGGCAGTCAGCTCTACCACCATGTGTATCCCTCCCTGTCCTTTTCTACAAATTTATATATGTATGTATGTATGTACATACATATAAATATAGTTTTAAAATATTGTGTAAGTGGTACCTTGTTTTAGTTTACATATTAAAATTTCCCAACCAGATTAAACATTTTCTATTAAATATTTATTTACTAGTTATTGTGTTGTATGCATATTTCCTGATCGAGTTGAACGAACTGTCTAGATAGAATAGACTAGAACAGAATAGGTATTATAACTATGATGACTTTTCGTCTTATTTGCTGTCAGAATTGCTTCAAGTATACCACCCTTTTACCCAGTATACCCATCCTCTCTCTCCTTATTTTTGGAAACAAGTTTTCTATACCTGTCAGATATTCACATATTGAGTCCATCTTTTTCCCTGTGACTTTCCTGTCAGTTCGAGGCACCAGAGAGGGGGTCAACTTCCAAGTTGTCTGCTCCCGCCAGGAGACGCAGTCTAATGTTGGTGGCTAGGCCCACCTGGGTCCGAATCTCCACTCTGCTGCTTCCCACCTGCATGACCGGAGGCAGGAAAGTTCCTTCATCTGAGATCTAGTGTTTCGTGACGGGGTGTAGTGAAGGGGCTACACCAGCCCTGGGTTATCAAAGCTGGCTCTGCGTCAGAACCACCAGATGGGTGGTAAAATGCACCTTCCTGGGCCCCTCTGAGATTTACAGAATCCAAATCTCTGTATCCAGGAATCTGTATTTTTTATTTATTTATTTAAAACTTGGGTTTCACTACATTTTTTTTTAAAGCATTTTACCTATTAGAGAGAAAGAGAACAGGAGCAGGGGGAAGGGGCAGAGGGAGAAGCAGAAGCAGACACCGTGCTGAGCAGGGAGCCCGACGTGGGGCTCAATCCTAGGACCCTGAGATCATGACCTGAGCTGAAGGCAGACGCTTAACCCACTGAGCCACCCAGGCTCCCCAGGGCTCTGTATTTCTTTTTTTAAGATTTTATTTATTTATTTGACAGAGAGAGACACAGCAAGAGAGGGAACACAAGCAGGGGGAGTGGGAGAGGGAGAAGCAGGCTTCCCGCCGAGCAGGGATCCCCATGCGGGGCTCAATCCCAGGACCCTGGGATCATGACGTGAGCCGAAGGCAGACGCTTAACGACTTGAGCCACGCAGGCGCCCCAGGGGCTCTGTATTTTTAAATGCTCCCCGGGTGAACCTGATGCGCAGCCATACTTCAGGACCACTGGGTCAGCCCAGGTCCGAGATTGCTTCCTGCACCGTGGTCTGAGTAGGGAGTTGGGTTGGGGGCTGCAGCAGCCCTTGGCTACAGTCACTGCTGCAGCCAGCAGGTCTTGCCTCTTCCTCTTGGATCAACAGCTCCCAATTCACATCCAGCCTGATCAGCAGCCTCTTCTCCCTTCTTTGGGGCAGGGGATGGTAAGATGGTAGTCAGGCTCCTGGGATGTGGCCTAAGTGGCTGTCATAGTAATGCCCCTGGGAGGAAGCCAGTGTCACTTACTAGCTGGGTGACCTGAATTAAGCCACTCTGTGAGATTCCATTTCCTCACCTCTGAAGGCAGGACTGTGCCTTTTTCAAGGTTATTATAAGGTTGGCAATGATGGATGGATGGATGGATGGATGGATGGATGGATGGATGGATGGTTGGATGGATGGATGGTTGGATGGATGGATGGTTGGATGGATGGATGGATGGATGGATGGATGGATGGATGGATGGATGGTTGGATGGATGGATGGATGGATGGATGGATGGATGGTTGGATGGATGGATGGATGGATGGATGGATGGGAAGAGCCCTAGTATAATTCCCGGCCAAAATGCACATTTGACAAATGCAGTAGTTATTACTATCAGCATTTTCATTGTGATTTACAGTGCCCGGGGCATGCTAGCCCTAAGGAAGACAGGTCCTGAACAGGAATTCCTGGTGGCTGACAAGGCCTTGCCAGTAGGTAGCCTTGGAAACATTTTCCTCCCATCCCACTATAGAACTTGCCACCTCCCCGGTGGCTGGGAGGGCGTGTGCCACAGGCAGAGTGACAACCTCCAGGCAGCATCACCCATACTTTTTATACCAGTGTTCCTTGCTCTTCCCCAGCAGGTGAGACAGGAATGGCCCCATTCTTCAGGTGGCTCAGCTATGCAGGCAGGGATATGCACTTGCCTCCCAGACCCCTGACACCTGGGGCGCACTCCCAGAGTGTGCCTTGCCTTTTCCCACCTCCTGATTAGTAGGTCTCTCGTGGTGCCCATTGACCCTCATTCTTCCCTAGACTTTGGGCCTCCTTACCTCCATTCCTACTGTTCCTGACTCAGCCTGGGGCTTCTGTTGAATTTGACCAACTTACACAGGCCTCACTTTCTTTGATGACCCTTCTTATTGTGATCAAGACCCCAGTAAGAGGCCAAATGCCTTTCGGAGGCTCTTGGAAGCACCAATGGGGAATAAGGTGGGCAAGGTCTCGGCTCCTGGAGGCTGCTTTAGATCACTGAGGAAGCAAATGCCCTTCCTCCAGGTGCCCCTTCTCCCGACTGACCCTTCAGGGTAATTCATGAACAATACAAATGAGCGATGTAAACTGTCGAGCAGGCAACCCTAATCTTGAACAAAGTCTGAAGGTCCAGGGACATTTTAACGATCTACTCATGCACCCCCAGCTTGAGCACAGCCTGAATGGTTCCCTTCTTGGGCCCTGGTGTGTGAAAGCTTCAGATTCCAGCTCCGGTGCTTAATCTCAGGCAAGGGACTTTACCTTTCTGTGCCTCAGTTTCTTCATCTGTAAAATGGGGATGCTAATAAGATTCTCCACCTCATTTGACTATTGTAAACATTGAAGAAGTTAGCATACATAACTAAAACAACCAGAGAAAAATATATAAGTTGGATTTCATCAAATTAAAATTTTTTGTGTGTCGAAGGACACCGTCAAGAAAGTGAAAGGAAAACCCACAGAAGGGAAGAAAGTATTTGCAAATCATACATCTGACCAGGATTTGACATCCAGCATATATAAATAATTCCTATAACTCAACAACAAAAACGACAACCCAATTAAAAAGCAGGCAAAGGATGTAAATAGCCTTTTCTCCAAAGAAGATATACAAATGGCCAGTAAGTACATGAAAAGCTGCTTGACATCATTATAGCCGTTAAGGAAATGCAAATCAAAACCACTGTGAGATGCTGCCTCACATCCACAAGGACGGTTATAATTATTTTTGAAAAGGAAATAACAAGCGTTGGTGAGTTTGTGGAGAAACTGGAACCCTCATACCCAGTTGGTGGGAATGTAAAATGGTGCATCTCATCGAGAACAAAAATGTTTGTTTCCTCAAAAAGTTAAATATAGAGCTACCACAGGACCCAGCAATTCCACTCCTGGGCACGTATCTAAGAGAGCTGAAAACAAGTTCACACAAAAGCTCATACACAAATGTTTGCAGCAGCATTATTCACAATAGCCACAAAGTGGAAGCAACGCAAATGCCCATGAACTGATGAATGGGTAAAGAAAATGTGGTACGTCCATATGGTGAATATTATTCGCCAATAAAAAGAGATGACATGCGGATACGTACTACATGGATGAACCTTGATAATATCATGCTAAGTGAAGGAAACCAGACACAAAAGGCCACATAGTATATGATTTCATATATATGAAATGTCCAGAATAGGCACATTCATTCAGATAGAAAGTAGATGTTTGCCAGGGATGGAGGGTGGGGGTGGTCGAAGAGTGGCTGCTAATGGATACAAGGTTTCTTTCCAGGGTGCCAGAAATATTCTGGAACTAGATAGTGGTGATGGTTGCATAACCTTATGAATATAGTAAAAACCACTGAATTGTACATTTTAAATTGTGAACTCTTTTTTTTTTAAGATTTTATTTTTCTTTGGGGGGCCTGGGTGGCTCAGCCGGCTAAGCATCCAACTCTTGGTTTCAGCTCAGGTCATGATTTCAGGGTCGTGAGATTAAGCCCCCAGTTGGGCCCCGAGCTCACTGGGGAGTCTGCTTGAGATTCTCTCTCTCCCTCTCCCTCTGCCCCTCCTCCCCTGCTCTCTCTCTCTCTCTCTCTCTCAAATAAATAAATAAATCTAAAAAAAAGAGAGAGAGAGATTTTGGGGCACCTGGGTTGCTTGGTCGGTTAAGCGTCTGCCTTTGGCTCAGGTCATGATCCTGGAGTCCTGGGATTGAGCCCCGCATAGGGCTCCCTGCTTAGTGGGGGAGTCTGCTTCTCCTTCTCCCTCTGCCCCTTCTCCCTTGTGCTCTTTCGCTTGCTCTCTCTCTCTTTCAAGTAAATAAATAATATCTTAAAAAAAAAAAAAAAGATTTTACGTTCCTTCAAGGGATCTCTATGCCCATTGTGGGGCCTGAACTCACAACCCTGAGATCAAGGGTCACATGCTCCACTGACTGAGCCAGCCCGGCGCCCCTTAATGGTGAACTCTATGTTACGTGAAGTGCCATGTGAATTTTATCTCAATTTTTAAAAAAAAAGTCAGTACAGCTGAAGTACTTAGAAGGCTACCCAGGCCATGGTGAGCCCTCAGGGAGTTTAGTTGCCATTTAGCTTAAACTCCCTGGGACTTGTAGGGTGGTCCAGATCGAGCTGATAAAAAAAAAAATTCCTAAAAGGCATGTGACCTTTAGAGATTGAATTCACATACTTAATGTATGTTAATCATTTCTTGGGGCACCTGGTGGCTCAGTCGGTTAGACATCTGACTCTTGACTTTGGTTCAGGTCATGATCTCGGGGTCCTGGGAATGAGCTCTGTGTGTTGGGCTCCCCACTCAGCGGGAGGTCTGCTTGTCCCCCTCCCCCTCTGCCCCTCCCCCTGCTCATGTGCTCTCTCTCTCTCTCTCTCTCTCTCTTAAATGAATAAAATCTTAAAAAAAGTTAAGCAATTCTTGGCATACAGTTTCTTCTTCCACTTATTTTTGTACTCAGTTTCGATTTTATATACTTTATACACATGTTTATGTATACATGTAATAGAAACATTTATTTGTGGGGTGTTTTAAAATTTGATTTTCATGGTGCTCCTGGCTGGCCCAGTCAGCACAGCATGTGACTCTTGGTCTCGGGGCCATCAGTTCAAGTCCCACGCTTGCGCATGGAGATTACTTTAAAAAAATAAAATAAAATTTGATTTTCACGACCATTTTAGATATTTTTAAGATATGAGATGGGCTTCCAAGGCTCAGACTGCATTTGTTTTTGAAGCCTCCATTGAGTTGTGGGTCCAGGGCTGCTGTGTGGCTGAGCCAATCTGCTCCAGGCCAGGCCCTTCACTCTATCACTTACAAGCTATGTGACCTGGGACAAGACTAAGGTTGCCAGATTTAGCAAATAAAAATACAGACACCAAGTTACATTTGAATTTCAGATAAAACAATACATTTTTAGTGTATGTTCCAAGTATTGCATGGGGCATACTTATACTAAAAAATATGTGTATATATTTGTTTTTTTTAAGATTTTATTTATTTGAGAGAGAGAGAGAGAGAGAGAGAGCACAAGTGGGGTGAAGTGCAGAGGGAGAAGCAGACTCCTCGCTGAGCAGGGAGCCGGATGCAGGACTCAGTCCCTGGACCCTGGGATCATGACCTCAGCCAAAGGCAGACGCTTAACCGACTGAGTCACCCAGGTGCCCTGTATATATTTGTTTTATCTGAAATTCTAATTTAACTGAGCATTCTGTATTTTCTCTAGCAACCTTGAACATGACCCTTATTACCTGTGAAAGGAAAGAGTTTTTGAACAGAATCCTAGTTAATTCTTTTTTTTTTTAAAGATTTTATTTATTTGACAGAGAGAGACACAGCGAGAGAGGGAACACAAACAGGGGGAGTGGGAGAGGGAGAAGCAGGCTCCCCGCTGAGCAGGGAGCCCGATGCGGGGCTCCATCCCAGGACCCTGGGATCATGACCTGAGCCGAAGGCAGACGCTTAACGGCTAAGCCACCCAGGTGCCCCGAATCCTATTTAATTCTTACAACTCCCTGTTTTTGCCACAGAACAGACTGGCTCCAAGAGGTTAAGTGACCTAGCTCAAGGTCACCCAGCCAGAAAATTACTGAGCTGGGATTTGAACTTGGTTGTGTGGAATTTGGATGCTCTGCTAAAATGGAACTCAAGACCAATAAGCCGTGATCCACTTAGTGATAACATGGGAGTCATGAACTAACTTGGGAATGACAGAAGTTTTCATTGACAGAAGAAGAATATTGAAAAAAAGTATTAGAGAATCAAATTCAAGGCAGTGTCTATATGGCTCCGTCTATAAGAATCTCCTCCTGCGCCATAACACATTGCCACAAACTTGGTGGCTCAAAACAACACAAATTTCGTATCTGACAGTCCCAGAGGTCACAAGTCGGAAATGGCTAAAATCCAGGTGTCCACAGAGCTGTGTTCCTCCTGGGGCTCTAGGGAAGAAGCTGCTCCTTGGCTTTTCCAGCGACTAAAGGCTGTGGCGTTTCTTTTTTTTTTTTTTTTTTTTTAAAGATTTTTTATTTATTTATTTGAGAGAGGGAGAATGAGAGATAGAGAGCATGAGAGGGAAGAGGGTCAGAGGGAGAAGCAGACTCCCTGCTGAGCAGGGAGCCCGATGTGGGACTCGATCCCAGGACTCCAGGATCATGACCTGAGCCGAAGGCAGTCGCTTAACCAACTGAGCCACCCAGGTGCCCCGGCTGTGGCGTTTCTTGGCTCGTGGCCTGCATCGTTCCGACTCTGCCTCCTGCCTTCATCTTCTTTGACTCTCACACCCCCCCCCCCCCGCCTCTCTCTTATAAGGACCTGGTGATTACACTGGGCCCATGGGATAATCCAGGGGAATCTCCCCTCCTCTCCCCTTCTGCAAATCACATCTGCGAAGTCCTTTTTTGCTGCGTTAAGGTGACAAATTCACAGCTTCTGGTGATGAGGATGTGGAAATCTTTGGGGGACCGTTGTTCTGCCTACTGCACAGTCTAAGAGAGAAATGAGTGGATTGGCGTGCTCTGGGCCTTGACTACAATCCCTTTCCTCTGCAGTTTTCAGAGGACTTACAGACAGCGTACTTTTGTTTTTCTCCCTGCACTGATCCTGGGAAGTGGATGGAGGAAGGCAGCATGGAGCCCATTCTGTAAGGGAAGCCGAGGAGGGGAGGCCCAGTGCCTGAGTCACACAGCCAGAGAGAGACTCAGGCCCAGAGCCTTTCATCAGCATCTTCTCTCCCAGATCCAGGCCATGCGCCACTAGAACAGTGTTCTCACCGGTGGTCTGGGGCAACTCCTCAGGTAACCCACCAATCTAGTGGAGGAAGCCCTCAGGGTGAGCCAGCTCCCTCAGCCCTGATTCTTCCCCCAGCAAGCCGCCTTCTCCCGACCAGGACAAGGAGGGAGGGAGCAAGAGAAGGAGGAAGCAGGCAGAGAACCTCCAACCTCAGCACGGAGCCCCAGACCTCAATGTCCGTTCACCTCGGGCATGTCCTTGACAGCAGTCCAGGCAGATGGTCCCAGCGATTTCCACACCAGAGGCAAGCTCTGGTTCTTAGAAAAGTCTTACAGCACACTTCCTGGGAATGTCACTGTGGTTTATGGTTTTGCCTTTGAGTGCTGTTGGACAGGGGGCCAGCCTCTCTCCCCGCCCCACAGATATTGGAAGGCAGCTACCGGGAACCTACTGATGCTTCTCCAGGCTTCCCTCCAGCCCCACCCACTGTCGATGGCTTACATGTGCCAGACACCATTCCAGGAACTGGGATACAGCTGCGAGTCTGACGGGCAAAGTGCCGGCTCTCCTGGCCCTCCCGCTTCGGTGGGGGCAGACCAACAGACTGTACAGAAGGATGGGGTAAGGATTCTGAGGATAGCGAAACAGGAGGAGACGACAGAGGGGGACAGCAACTCGGGGGCCAGGGCTATCCCCACTCCAAAGAGGAGAGAGAGGGTTTAGGAAGGGCAACATTGAGATGCAAATCCGAGGTTTACTCCAGAGCTCCTTGCTCCTCACCTCTACTCTGTGCAGCCTCCTAAAAGTCTCTCCTTGTGTCCTTCTCCAGGGAGACTAAGGGCACTTTGAGCCTGGGGGTGGTGCCTGGAGTCTGCGCATCATCCCCGAGGCTGCATTCAGTCCCTCCTGGGGACAGAGTCGGGCTGTGGCCCGACTTCAGGGCCCTGAAGGAGCTGAGACGCCAGGTGAGCGCTAGCTAAGCCACGTTCCGTTCCGTGAGGAGGCAGTAGTGTGATTTGTTGTTTTAGAGGCCGGTGGCGGGGCGAGAGGGGAGTGAGCCAGGTGCGTCTATGGAGGTGAGGCAGAGGCAGTGGCCTGACCTGCGGGGAGAGAGCCGGAGGTGAGGGTGGGTAGCAAGATGTGAGGGGCTGGAGAACAGGCTGCCCCCGCCTTGGGCCTTGGGAGGGTGGCTGTCCCTGGGAGGGGACGGTGCAGCCTGTGGAGGAAACAGTTTCTATTTGGGGAGGCTATTTAGCCTCTGCAAAGAGTGGCTGACGACATGCCCGGCACCTGGCTGGGTGGAAATAAACTGAGACATAAGGCAGTAATTGAGGTTGTGCCCTCTGTCAACCCAGCCACCGCCTCTTCCCTGGGCTCCATAAGGTTGCTGGGGGTGGGGGGCGGGGGATGCTCCAGTTAAATGATGCTGGTCCCTGCCCCACCCTCCGCCCCCAGAGCTTTCTCCTATTGGGACCTCAGCTCCTGCCGTGTCCCCACAAGGAGAGCCTGCCGCCTGACCTGCCTGTTGCCTTCTTACCTTCAGCAGCCCACCTCAGATGAAACCTCCTCCAGGAAGGCTCCCCTGATATGCATTCTGCCGTTCCCAAGTTGTGATTAATCACTACCCCTTGAGCACATACATTAGAGTTGGAAATCCACTTTGAGATGACTCAGCTCTGTGTCTAAGGCAAACTGACCTCAGCCCACCCCAGAGACACATGAGTGAAGTCCAGGGAGTCCCTGGAATCGAATGCAAAATCATGCGCAAAATCAAATGCACAGATGGTGGAAAAACAGAATGTGGCAGAGCACACTGGGGAATATTCGGCTGTAGAAAGGACTGGAGCACTGACACGTGCTACGACATGGATGAGCCCAGAAACATTACGCTGAGTGAAAGCAGGCCGACACAAGAGGCCCAATAGTGGGTGAGTAGGCAAATCAATAAAGTCAGAAAGGAGATCAGAGGTTGCCTGGGGCTCAGGAGAGAGGGCAATGGGGAGTGATTGCTTGGTGGGTACAAGGTTTCTTTTTGGGATGATGAAAAAGTTCTAGAACCAGATATTGGTGATGGTTGCACAACATTGCGGGTGCACTAAATGCCTCTTATTAAAATGGTGAATGTTACATGTATTTTACCATAATAATTTTTAAAAATCCAAATGCACACATTAGGGGAGAAACTTCCTAGTTTTGCTTAGATTTTCCAAAGGTTAATCAGCTCTGATCTGGTCTGACACCTTCACGAAGCAGATGGTGAAACTGAAGCACAGAGAGGGGATGGGACCTGTCCAAGGTCCTCAGCGGACAGCAGCAGAGCCCCAGCCAGTTTGTGTACCCGCCTAACCAAGCACCTCTCCCACCCCCTTCTTCCGTTGTCTTTTAGCCTCTGCGGAACTCTCCCTGAATGGCCCCCAGGCCTCTATCCTCCCCCTTGCCAGGCTACCCACAAGCTGTGCAAGCTCCCGAAGTTAAAAGGCCTTCCAGAAGCTGGGCTCTTGGAATGAGTTTCATGAGCGTTTGTCTTTAGCTCCAGAGTGGACTCTGAGCACCCAGAGGGCAAGAGAGAATGTTTCTTATTTTCCTTCATATGTCACAGAGCTCCAGGTTTCTTTCTTCAAGAAAGAACTTACTGTTCACCTGCAAGGAGTGCAGTTAGCAGACAGCCTTTGATGAACATTCTTTGCCCCAGAGGCCCACCACTTTGTTGGATATGCAAAACAGTCTGAGGCTCTCCCAGCCCAGGCTCTATCCTGCTGCCCCCCCCCCTTCATCTTTCATAGGCCCTACCACACCCCCGCTCCTCCAGGCAATAAACATCTTGCACTCCTACCCCCATCTCGGTGTCTGCTTCCTGGCCAGCCCAGATGACTCAGTGATCAGCTTGGTGTATCATAAGTGCTCCATAAATGTTCATGGAGTGAACTGAACTGAGGACTCCCTGGGAGGGCTGGGGGGAGGGGTGGAAGGAAGCCGGTGCTTGGGCCTCCGAGAGCAAAAGAGAGGCTGCCCATGGAGGTTGTCTCAGTCATAAGAGGAGTGACCATGTAGAGGGGCATGAAGAGACTGTGCACCCTGGGAGAGGCCCAGTAATGAGGAAAACACAGAGAGCCCGGAGACTAACCACCCTTACAAGCATCCTCCCTACTTCTTCCCCTGTCTAGGGTAGACTGCAGCAAAGCTCGGACCTGGCCCAGAGGACAGGACAAAAAGCGTCCTGGCCTTGGATTTGGGAGAACCAGGTTCAAATTGTACTTCTTGCTAGTCAGGTGATTTTATATCCCCTTCTTCTGTAGACCTCAGTTTTTTCATCTGTAAAATGGGTATAGAGTGCAGCTCCCCAACCCTAGCATCATTTTGAGAACTGAGAAGATTCTCCAGCTTACGGAGGGCCCTGTAGGGAGTAGTTTAAATGCATACTCTCAGTTAATCCTGACAGTGGCCTGTGTGAGAGGCATTGTGACCTCCATTTTATAAGTGAGAAAAGTGTGGCTCAGAGAGGTCAAGGGGCTGGTCCAAGAACACACAGCTAGCAAGTAGGAAGTCTGGCTCTAAACCCCCTTTATTACTCCACACAGTTTGAGTGACTACTATGTGCTAAACTTGGGTTAGGGTGGGGACAAGTGACAGGCCTGCCATGTTCTTATGGAGTTTACATTCTCACAACGAACTCGACAACGGGCAACCCCCTCAACAAACAGGGTAACTCGAGAATGCGTTAGGGCTCTAGGAAAAAAATAAACTGGGTGCAATTATAAAGTTGAGACCACGGAGGAGCTACTTTAAATTCAGGGGTCAAGGGCAGCATATCCAAGGGCTGAAACCAGCAGTATGAGAAGGGCCCAAGTCGGGGTAAAAGCCTGGAGTATCTGGGAAGTGACGGAAGGCCTGTAGCGAGCGCGGGCGGTGGGGAAGGACACAGGTGGCCGGAGGGGACAGGCAGGGGCCACCAGGTCACTGAAACCCACGGGAAGCCACGCAGGGGGTTTCGGCATGGCGTGAAAGGAACGATCGGGCCGCGACTGTCTGGAGGCGCAGAGCGAAGGCCAGAGCCGGGGCCGCCCGTACCCAGGCCTTCCGCCCACCTCCCCCAGCGCTGGGGGGCCTCGCCCCGCCCCTGCTGGCCGCTGACGTCACGGCGCTCGCCGGCGCCCCCTGTGACGTCACGCCCCCAGCCGGGCGCTGTGCTCGGGATCCGCGCGCGGGAGGAGCGGCCCGCCGCGGGCACGTGGGCGTGGCCGGATGAAAAAGATGGCTGCCAAGCAGTCTCCGCCCAAGTTGATCGGTGGGTGCGCGGGACGCTGGTTGCTATGGACGCGTTGGCGGCCGCTGGCGGGAGGGCGCGCGCGCGGGGTCGCCGGGGTGCCGCACAGCCTCGTTATCCCAGGTCCCCGCGGCGCAGGGCCACGCTCACATGAAGCGTGGCGACATCATGAAGTCTCTAAAGAAGGACTCCCGCCTCAGAATACCTGCAAACAAATTTTTGGAGGCCGCAGAAGTCATTAAAGGTTGGCGCTGGCTCCTTGGGAACTCAGGAGAAGCCGACAGGGGTTGGGGTTCTTGGATGGGATTCACGACACGGGGCCTGGAGGACGGGGGTGACACCAGGATGGAGGTAAAGATCACGGGGGAATGGGGTACGGAACAAGGCGTACCCCATGCCTCAGGGATGATGTACAAGGCAGCGACCCCCGAAGGGAGAGGGTCCAGTGCACTGGGCCTTGGGGATGGGGACACAGGAAGACTGACAGAGGCCTCAGGGATCAACTGCTGGGGAGATGGCCTTGGGCAGGAAGGCACAGGAGACTTCTACCTCTAACCATATCGTAGGGTGGGACTCTGAAGGCAAGAGCCCTCCACTGGGTGGGGTGCAGAAGAGTCGGGAAAGAGTTTCAGAAGGCTCGGGACCCGGAGCCCTTGGGAAAAGAAATTCAGGAAAGAATGCAAGAAACATGTTGAGGTGGTGAAACCAACACCGCGGGGGGATTCTTTGAGGGTGTCCACCTAAGAGGCCTGCTGGAAAATCCCAATTTTAGTATATGTGCTGCCGAAGCGAGCACTCTGCTGGAAAATCCCAGAAGTAAGGCCTAACTCGGCCAGTTCTGTCTCCCACCCCGTATATCCTTTCCGGATGGATGACACCTGTCCCACTTGTTTAACCTGGAGCCCGTTGCAGACATGACTACGTCCTGGCCACCTCAGCCACCCTCTGGTTGCAGGTGGCAGAGTCCCAGGGTGTCTGACTGCAGACTGACCCCCATGGACATGTTCCCATTTGCAGCTCACCCCGTCTCCATTTTTTGCTGTTTCCATTTGTTGAGGGCCTGCTGTGTGTGGGTACCGTGCTGGGCAGCAACGGTGTCAGTATTCACTGTGTGACCCCGGCCCACAAGAAACAGAGTCTAGTGAACTACCAGAAGGGGAACCAGACAAATATCAATGCTGTCATATAGGGATCCCTAAGTGGTTAAGGGGGCTCAGAGCACCTGACCCAGGCCTTAGATGCTAGAATCTGGGGGGAAGGTTTTCTGAAGTAGGTGACATCTGTGGCTGGCCTTCTTCCTCCCCTCCCTCTCCCCCTCACCCCCCAAAAGGCAGTTTGCTTCTCCAGGTCTAGGGAGCAGGGAGCAGCATGAGCTGAGGCATGGAACTAGGACATTGGTGGCCAGGGCAGAGGTGGTGGGTGTGGAGGAGAGGGAGGGAGCCAGGTAGGGCTGCACAGGTAGGCAGGGGCCAGACCAAACAAGGGCTTTACTTGCTAGGTCAGAAGGTCTGGGCATGCTCTTGCAGGCCCTGGGGAGACCCAAAGCCGGCCTCAGAGCAGCGGTGAAAGCTCAGTGTGAGGAGAGGGGCAGGTCTGCCGGGGCCCCTGGGAGGACTGCTTCGTTAGTATGGCTGGCTTTAATCCCTCTTCATAGTATAAAAGTCCAGTTTAGGCTGGGTTGAGAGGCTGTTTCATGATATAATTTTTTTAAGATTTATTTTTATTTGAGAGAGTGAGAGAGACTGAGCATGAGCCGGTGGGGGGGGGAGGGGCTGAGGGAGAGGGAGAAGCAGACTCCCTGCTGAGCAGGGAGCCCACCGAGGACATGGGGCTCGATCCCAGGACCCACCCAGGCACCCCTCATGATATAATTCTTAACAGTCGAGAGAGAAAGAGAAATAGCTGGGCCTTTTTCCCAAGGGCCGTCAAGGGCTTTCCTAGCTATTGCCTCCTGCATACCTAGTTTCTGGATCTTACCAGATTTGAACTTTCTGCTGTAAACAACTCAAGGAAAGATTTATCACTACATATTTATTTTTAAGAAAGGGAAATGTAGTTTGTTAAATAGCCATTTGAGTTGAGAACACGCACCAGGGTGAGGAGGGAAAAAAAAAAACCCAGTGTTTAGCATGCAAGATGCCTTTTTCCTCCCTTTTCTCCCCCCTGATATCTCAGGGGGTGTCAGTAATGTAGTAGCACAATACTTTTATTCCCCCCCCCCATATAACACAGCTAATCAACAAATATAATCTCATGCTCTGTTTTTCCAGGGTCTCTGAATTACAAGCAAAAAGGCAAGCAAATATTGTGACTCTAAATCTGTTTAGGGACGTGAGCCCTTTTGACTTCCAGGTTTCTCTCTGCTTTGGTTAAGAAACCGGGAAGACTCCCAGCAGTCCCAGATGCCCCTCCCTGATAAGTAGAGCTCAGCCCTGGTAGGGACAGCCTCTCCCTTGGTTCCCCCATGCAATCCCCTGAAGTCAGGATTTCCCAAAGACCTTGATCAACACTGAAAAAAGATAACGTTAGATAACACAAGACACAGAAAACTCGAGGCCAGGTTTCTTCTCCCTCCAAAGCTTCCCCCTCTTCCCCCACCCCTACCCCATCTGAGCACCTTGCTTCCAGCTGCCTGGCCTAGCTCCAGCTGAAATATCACCCCACTGCCCCGTGCAAGGGGGCTGGTCTCTGACCCCCTCACAGCTGCCAGGATCAAGGGAGAAATGCCAGCTATGACGCTTACCGGAAGCCCGACTCAGCTTGGGTTTCCAGATCAAACAACAGGAAATAGCTGAGCCTCCATAGGTTTAGAGTAGTGAGACATATCTTGGACCCTGCTGAGTTCTCCCACAGGTCCTGAAATGACCCCCCCACACAATAGTCCTTCCTCCCTGCTCTTCCCAACAAGCCTCTCCATACCACCACCCTCCCCCGCCCAGCCCCCAGTCCACCTGGCTTACCCTTATTGGATGAATCACTCTGAAATGCTGCTTTTACCAGTGCACTCTCCTGGACCAAACTTCCTTCCTGCCGGCAAGAAGACAGATGCTTCAGCCTTACTTTACCAGGCTGTCATGCCCTGGTTTTTCTATCATCCCCAATAGCACCCCCACCTCCCCAACAAGCCTCCTGTGTCACCATGCCCCACATATGCCATGCTCTGCCCTGCCTTCACCTTTGCTCTGTGACCTCACCTGAAACACCTCTGTTTGCTGCTCTGCCTGTCCGAAGGCTTCCGGTCCCTCAGGGCCTAACTCAGCCTCTGACCCCTGCACCTGCTCTTCTGAACCTTTCTTTACAGCCCTAACCTGTATGATCCACATCCATTTGTTCCTTCTTTGGTGTGTAACCAAACACCTTGTCTGTGCCACTAACCCAGGCCCTTATGTGATGCTGGTGTGTGTCAGTGTCTGCTGCAGTTTTCAGCTCCTCAGGGTACTTGGTAAATATTCTCTAGGGTGAGTTGAAGTTTAAAATGTATATATCATTTTTCTAAAGATGTCCCCTTAACTAGAGCACACTCCTCCCTCACTGTATGCTATATCAGAGCTTTGAACTGCATTCAAGATAACCTCAGAAAAACCTCAGAGCAGAGTTTCACGATTTTGGAAACCTTTAGCAATGTTGAAGGTTTATAAATTTACACATGGTAATTACACACCCACCAGTAAAAAGCACACATCTGGAGATGTGTAATCCCTTAGAAAGCTGTAGACCCAGCCGAGGTGACAGATGGAGGAAGCACATGTCCTGGAAAATAGAAATAATTCCAAAGTATTTACTTAAGTAAAATCTATTTATTCATTCGTTCGTTCGTTCGTTCGTTTATTTATTTATTTATTTAACCCCTACATCCAGTGTGGGGCTTGAATTCATGACCCCGAGATCAAGAGTCACATGTTCCTCCAACTGAGCCAGCCAGGTGCCCAACATGTGTATAAAAGCGGGCCTTCAACTGCTACCAGTTCTCTTGAATGACCACCAATGTTGGCAACTTTGTGTTGAAGGGAGAGAGGAAGTGGAAACGAAAACCTAAGGCTGCACCTCCACATATGGTGCCGAATGGGACCAGAACTCGGGGTCAAGCCAGTCGGCCCTGTTTGCGTGTGTGCCATGTGGTTTAACTGACGGATATCCTGGGTGTCTGGTGACCCCTTTGCTGAGGAGCGGACTCTGACCGATAGGCTGCGTTTAGAGTTACGTTGGGATGATTGTGTCATGGGTTTTTTGGCCACCATGTGGGCATTTCCTAAAAACATTTGATTTGGGTCATCCAAACCCCTGCTTTGATGTTTTAATGATATGGGCCCTTACAAATTAGAGCACTGGGAGTAGCAGCGGACAAAACCAAGTTTTGTTTTAAAGCCCCTGAAGGCAGGACTTGGGCTTTCTTTTGATGATTCTGTGTCGGGCCTTACGTCCAATCACTCTAAACCAGGGGGCAGCAGACAGGAGGACCCTAGGCAGAGCAACAAGATGCATTTGAAACCATAAACCCACGTCTGTGGAAGGAAGTCAGGGAGGGTGTCCTCACTGGGGAGTGACTTGCTCTGTCCCCGAGTTCTCAGTGCTGGGCTCCTGACGGCTCGTGTGAGAAATAGGCTCAGATCTCTCCACTTTCCTCCAGTCCCATGAGCCACTTTTGTCAAACCCTTCATTCCCCCAGGAGACTCCTAAAGAGTCCCCCGCTACTCCGTCTTGCACCCCCGAATCCATTCCTTGCCGTGTTGTGACCCTCAGGGTAAAGACTGAAGTCCTTTACACAGCTCACCAAGTTCTTGGCCATGTGGTGCCTACTTCCCTCCCTAAGCACTGCTTCCTACCCCCCACCTTGCTGCACTCCAGCTATTTAAAAAATGTGCTTGGAGTTCCAGATGCCCATTCTGTTCTGTTGCCTCTAGGCCTCTTCGTGCTCTTCCCTTTGGCATGCCTGTTCCCCAGTGTGTTTCCTGTGTCTAAGTTCCGTCATCTTCAGCTCATAGTTTAAACATCACCTCCTCAGGAAGCCCTCCCTGACTGCCCCGCACAGGGGGCTGGGGTCCCGCTGGATGCCCCCATAGTGACCCTAGTTCAGTGACCCTGTTTGACAGTCTAGTCTCCCAGGCTTGTGCTCTTAGAGGCCTGAGACTCTGCCTTATGTCCCCAGAGCCTAGCACAGTGCCTGGCTAGATGCTTAAACAGTATTTATTACATGAAAGAATGTGAAATAAATGCTCAGGGGTGAATGCTCTGCTTCCCCCAGAGCATCTGCATTTTAGCCAATGTCCTAAGAAACCTGAAGTCTTCCCCTAGGACAATGCATCAATGCCAGCAATGGGGAAGGCTGAGAAAGCATCTAGTCCAGTTGTCCCAAACTCCTGTGCATCAGAACCACCTAGGGGGGTTTAAAAAAATACAGTTTCCCTGGCCCTGGCCCTGGCCCCACAAAGTAGCCAGGAAGCTGTATTAGTAAGACTCTTCAGAAGACCCTCAGGCAGACATCTGACTAATATTTGGGAGCCATTGCTTTAATCCAGCTTTCTCGACGGAGACCAGGAGAGGGTAGGTGATAGACCCAAGGTTGTATAGCTCTTAAGTAGCACAGCCTGGAATGGACTGTCTTCGGATCTCAACTCCAGCTCCAAAAGTTCCAGTCACTGTAGCAGGCCAAGGGGGACAGGCAGGGGGACCTTCCAGAGAGAACTCCAGGCTATCTTGGCAGCCTCTGCTGTCTGTCTAGGTGTTGAGCTCTGCCTTCTACCATGAAATCTAATGTAGATAGATATTAGCTATTATATATTAGAATATATTATATATCTATATTAGAATATATCCTGTATATTAGAAATATGTATAGAATAGAAATATATATATATATATTTCAGCACTTGTATCTTTCTGCTTCTCTTTAGAAAGGAAGCGGGCAAAGGTAGCTGAACAGCCCACACCCCCCATTCAGGAAGAACCTGAACCTGTTAGCAATATCCTACAAGGGGATGATATTCTTGCCTTAGCCATTAAGAAGGAAGACCTGAAGAAGGTAAGGATAAAGTCCAGGGATCCCTTACTGCAGGAGCATTTCCAGGTCAGTCTGTGTGGTCTAGAACATCAACCATGTCCCCTGTCTCTCCACCGCCTCCCTACTCAGAGGGAGTGTCTAATTCCACAGAAAAACTGAACACGGATTCTTTGCACTTTTGCATCTAAAGGAATTTACTATGTTGTTTGTTTTAACATTGCTGAGAGTCCTATAGAACCATAGGGAAATGAGATGTTGAGGTGTCTTGCTTCTCCTGGAGGCAAGTGCCCGTCATCCCCATTTCACAGAAGGGAAAATGAGTCTGAGAAGTACGTTACAGATGTGGATACAGCTGCTAAACCCTACCCCCATGCTTTACCTGGAAGAGTCAGCCACTTCTCACCTGCACTGTCTGGAGGATTTAAATGTTACTTTTTTCCTCCCGGATATTACTGAGCCTTATGTCTGTGGCATAGGCATTTCCTCCACAGAGCATATGGACAGAGCTGGAGCAACAGATTTGTCAGCCTTCAGGAATTCCACCAAGAATTGGGACAGAGGAGATGGGTGGTGTTTTTCCCTCCTCCTGATCTCAAGTGGAACTCTCCTCTGTTTTGTTTTGTTTTAGCAACACATTCCTTGCTTTATTGAGACACAAGATAGACCTGCCATTACCCAGAAATTTATCATCCGTAAACTCAAACCCAAGGATCCAAAGAGGAAGGTCTGCCACTTAGTAGCACATCCTGCTACTCCAGATGCAGCCACGAAGCCCCTGGACTACTCTGGTATGGCCCCGCCTTGGCCCTGGCCTCTGAGTTCATGGGCCGGCCTTGAGAGGAAGCTGGGTCACCCTCAGAAAGTAACCCCCTCGAAATGTTGACATGAGCTAGTCCTTCCCCCCCCCGCTCCCCTCCACCCAGGCCCAGGTGACAGCTTCCATGACTGTGACCAGATCCTGCCTCACCACATCTTGGGGAGTCTCCAAGACTTTAAGAGAATTGCAGTTGCTCAAGGGAACACCCAGGTTGGTTTGTACAGAGCTGCTGGGGTGGGGGGAGTCGGGGGGGAGAAGTCACTGAAGCCATTTGGGTCTTAGCCACCTGACGGAGTCAAGCAGGACTGGGGGACTGGAGTTACAGAGATAGTACCAGTCTCTGGGCCCTGGAATCTGAAGTGCTCGTGACCCTCCCCCGAAAGAGTGAAGCCACTTAAACTAGCTTCAGCTGAAGTCAGCAATTCACTATAAGGATACAGAGGCACCTCAAGGACCCCCAAAGCCAGAGGGTGTCCGACTCCAGACTGGACCCGGAGAGGCAGCAGGGCTCGGGGCTCCCGCTCCCCCACTGCCCTCCACTCCTCTGTGCACCGGCTTCATTATGCCTTCTTCAGTGCCTGGCCTGCTCTCCTCTTCCGTGCACACGGGGAAGGAGGGTGGCTTCCCGCAGCTCCCGGGGCCGCATGTCTGTCTGTCTCTCTGTCTGTCTGTCTGTCTGACTTTCCCGGCGTGCAGTGCTTTGCTCGCTCTCCGCTCCTTTGCTTCCCTGGCTCCAGGCAGAACATCTCTGACGGGTCTGGTGCTAAGAGGCCTGGGGTCATATAAAAATGACTCTGTCGCCCTGCAGGTGAAGGTGTCAATTAGCATCAGTTGTGAGGGGGACAGAGAGACAGAATGGCTGACCACCGTCTCAGAACAAAGATTCCCATCTGAAAGAGAGGGCTCTGACGGGGGCTTCCAAGGCTCCCCTGGTTCCGTCACTTGCTATATTAGGGTCCAGAAGAGGAGGGACTCTGAGCAGAGGGGGAGCACAGCAGGGGGTGAGGCCTGGAGATGTCTCTGCTCAGCCCTGGCTCCACGTCCGCTAGCTGCCCTCCACATGCTCTCCCTGTACTTTTCAGCTGGCTGAGCTGATACGCACCCCGCCGGGTCTGGTGACCCTCATCTCTGCTAAAGAAGAGCCAAAGCAGAAAGCCCCAAAAGAAGAGAAGGCACATCCCTGGGCCCCACCTCCTCAGCACAACTTTCTCAAAAACTGGCAGCGCCACGTCGCCTTGCGGAAGAAGCAGCAGGAAGCCCTCAGTGGTGAGCAAAGGGGACAGGGTTCCTGCTGGGCCTTGGCCACCACCGGGGCTCCACTGCTGTGTTTTTCTGTCCCTCCACCTCACCGAAGCCTGGATTCTGGCTGGTCACATTGTGCCATCCACTCCCAAGTGCTTCTTGCTCTTAGTGGGTCCTGAAATCAGCCCAGCCATGGGGCTGACCCGTGCGCAGTGCTAGGGCCCCTGTTCTGACTTGAGGGAGGGTTTGCGTTCTTGGTTCTCGTGCTCTCTAGAACGCCTGAAGAAGCCAGCGAGTGAGCTGCTGATGCACACTGGGGAGACCTACAGACACATCCAGGAGGAGCGGGAGCTCATTGACCGAACACTTTCAACACAGCATGATGGGAAGGTAGGGACGGAGTTCCCAAGTGCTCTTGTGAGGAGCGGGTCTGGGCCCAGCGATGGCTGCCTCAGGTTGCAGTTAGGAACAAAAGAATCTGCTCATTGCAAGGCATTGTTAAGCCCTCAAGGCCTTTACTAAATCCTATCATTGGTCCTTATCGGGCATTCCGGCCGCCCGGCTAGCTAGGTTACTCAGCCCGTGGTGGTCAGTGGTAGTCAGTTTGAGGGGAAAGATATCACCGGTGCTGGGTGGTTAGAATAGCCTCAGTGTTCTCCTAAAAGGCTGAGGCTCCAGCTTTCCGGTGACTCGGGGCACCATCCTGCGCTGTGGTTTGTCGGTGCAGTGCCGTCCGTCTGGGGCTACAGCAGGGCATCCAAAAAACAAAGTGGGGATGCTTCTGTCCTGCTCTCAGGGCGGCAGCGAATCCCCCCAGGGGAAGCCTCTGAAGTCTGTGGCACTCTTGTGCCCCCGGGCCCCCCCCCCCCCCTCCACCAGCCTCTCTCCAAAGAGCCCAGGCGATCTGACTCCCACGTCCTTCCTTGCCAGAGCTGCGAGGAGACCAGTGGGTTCTGGAGTCGCCTGGAGTACCTGGGAGATGAAATGACGGGTCTGGTAATGACCAAGACAAAAGCTCAGCGCGGCCTCCTGGAACCGATCACTTCCGTCAGGAAGCCCCAGTGCATCCAGGCAGAGATGGGTGAGGAGCGGGCTGGAAACGCTGGCTGGCCTAGGAGGGGGGACAGCGTGGCTCTGGAGTGAGAACGGCCTGGCATGGAGGCCCATAACTGCCGAGGTCCAGCCCCCCTGCAGTAAGACGGAGAAAGGAGGGGGAGGGGGGCGAGTGGGAGTAGGGGCTGTGGGGCTGCTCTGTCCACACGGCCGCCGTGGCTTGTGGGCACTGAGCACCTGGAATGTGGCTAGCGTGGACTCAGGTGTGCTGTAAGTGTGAACTACACGCTGGGTTTCGAAGACTGTACTAAAAAATATACTTTATTAATCATTTTTACGTTGATTACATGTTGAAATGGTACTATTTTTGATCTGTTGGGTTAAACTATATTACTAAAGTGAATTTTATCTGTTTCTTTTCACCTTCTCCAGTGTGGCATCTAGGGAATTTTAAATGACGTCCATGGCTTGCATTTGTGGTTTGCATGCTATTTCTATGCTGGGTTCAGGCCCTGGCTGTGTTGGGTTTGCGAACTCCAGCGAGTTACTTAAGCTCTCTGGTCCTCAGTTTCCCCATCTGTAAAGTACCGTGGGACGTGGGACGTGAGAGTGTTAAAGGAGACAGGGTGTGTAGTGAGAGGTTTGGGCGGGGCTGTTAAGCACTCAGTCAAATGTAGCTGTTATTGTGATGATAATCCGAAGGTCTGCAGGGTTGCAAGCTGATCTTGCAAGAGTCCTGCATAGGGCCCCTGAGGCAGTAGGTACAGGGCGGGAGGACCGGAGTCCAGCTGCACTGGGAAGCTGTAGCTGTATTCTCCCCTTTCCCAGAAATGGTGCTGGGTGAGTGCTCATGGAGCCCTTGAGGGTGGGCGGGGAGAGGCCACCGCAGCCGACTGTGCTGAGGGCCCCTGGACCCTGCTGCTCTAGGACTGCTGGCCCAGAAGGAGGCTCCGTACCGCTACACCTGGGATCGGAGTCTGTTTCTGATCTACCGACGCACGGAGCTGCGGAAGGTCATGGCAGAGCTGGATTTTAGCCAGCAGGTCAGTACGCCTCTGTGCCGGGTCCAAAGCCCCTCAAGAAGCGCCTGTCTTCAGTCAGCTAATCTTCCCTTTCTCGGTCTCTCTGAGGATATTGATGGCCTGGAGGTGGTGGGCAGAGGGCAGCCTTTCACGACTGTTAAGGTGGAAGACTATTCAGTATTTGATAGGAACCAGGAAAGCTCCTCTGAAGACGTGGTGCCCTTGTGAGTCGGCCTGGGCCCTAGGGAGAGAGGTTGGAAAGAGTGGCCTCCCCTGGCACCCACAGTATGAAGGGCAGACTCCCCCCTCTGAAATCCAGGTGCTTCCATCCCAGCCTCTCTCTGGGCCCCTTCCAACACCTGCACCAGCTCCCTTCTAGCAACCAGCCCCTAATGGGGATTTCCTGGCCATTCCTTTGGTGGTAAGTGCCGCGTGTGAAGAGTCTCTGTGAGTCCAGGACGTGCCCACCTGTAGGAACAGAGCAGGACGAAGTGAAGCCCGAGTGGAGCTGAGGGTACTTCATCAGAGGGCAGAGCCAGGCACCTCTCCAGACCTCCTGGCAGCCATTTCCCTGGGCTCCGTGGGGCAAGACTGTGGTAGCTTCGGAGAAAATAAGTCATTGGTTTTTCTTACAGAGACTTGGCCAGTTACCCTGATGTGGTCCCCATGCCTATTCTTGGCCCTTCTCTGCTGTTCTGTGGGAAGCCAGCTTGCTGGATCAGAGGCAGTAACCCACAGGACAAGGTAAAACTGCTTCCACCCTCGCCCACCTGCTGGAAGGGCCTCCCTCAGGTGCAGTCGCAGGGTGACTGTGGCAGTCACAAGGAGCCTGGACAGTCACCTATTTGCATTTTTATCTGGTCATGCGTTCGGCATGTCTGAAAATGGTAACAGCAGTGCTAACTTGCACCAGAATAAAATCACAAGGCTGAAAAGAGACTGTCACAAGCCACCTAGTTTGTACCTAGCCCCCAAGCATGTAAATAAGCAAACCTTCTCAAACAGGTATGGCTTCAAGAAAGTTCTAAAATATTCTTTAGGGGGCGCCTGGGTGGCTCATCGGTTAAGCTTCCGACTCTTGATTTCAGCTCAGGTCATGATCTCAGGGTCATGAGATTGAGCCCCATGTCGGCCTCCATGCTGGACATGAAACCTGCTTAAGATTCTCTCTCTCCTGGGCACCTGGGTGGTTCAGTCGGTTAAGTGTCTGCCTTCGGCTCAGGTCATGATCCCAGGGTCCTGGGATGGAGCCCCACATTGGGCTCCCTGCACAGTGGGGCTTCTCCCTCTCCCTCTGCCCCTCCCCCCTGCTCATGCGCTCGCGCGCGGGTGCACGCGCACGCGCTCTCTCTCTCCCTCCTCTCTCTCAAATAAATAAAGTCTATTTTTTTTAAGATTTTATTTATTTATTTAAGAAAATGAGATAGAGCATGAGAGGGGGGAGGGTCAGAGGGAGAAGCAGACCCCCGCTGAGCAGGGACCACCCCGGGACCACCCCGGGACCACCCCGGGACCACCCCCCCCCCCCCATGCGGGACTCGATCCTGGGACTCCAGGATCATAACCTGAGCCGGAGGCAGTCGCTCAACCAACTGAGCCACCCAGGCGCCCATAAATAAAGTCTTTAAAAAAAAAAAAACTAAAAAAAGATTCTCTCTCTCCTTCTTCCTCTGCCCCTCCCCCAACCCCCTCAGCCCACCCCTGCTTGCATGCATGCCCAGCTCTCTTTCTCTTTAAAAAAAATAATAAATAAAAGATTTCCGATCTAAGGAGCAGAACAGTTCATCAGATACAAAATCTGTTTTCTCTCCCCTTCTTGCTGGGGATGGCAGAGATGGCCACCATCGGGGTACCATGATACCACACAGAGCACCCAGGCCCTGGAAGACAGGGACACGGGACTTTCGGTGCCAAACCCAGAAAAGTCCCTGGCAAACCAGGACGAATTGGTCACCGTAGGCCAGAGCCTTCCTCAAAGACGTTTCTCATACCTCCTCCTTCCCTAGAAGCACGTCGGAATTGCCGTCCGCTTGACCTTTGAAACTCTAGAAGGGGAGAAGACATCTTCGGAACTGACCACGGTCAATAACGGCACAGTGGCCATTTGGTACGACTGGCGGCGGCGTGCCCAGCTGGACTCCTTCCAAGGCCTGAAGAGAAACAGGATGCAGCGGTTTTATTTCGACAATCGGGAAGGTACCTGGCTGCCCTGCTCCCTGCCTCCCGTCCTCAGTCCGTGAGGAGCCACAGTTTGGCTGATGCTCCCGTAAGGTTGAGCCGCTCTCCCCTGCCTCACTTCTTCTGTGAATTGTGTCCTGTCCCTAACTGTTCATGTCAGCTAGGGGAGCAAACTCTTGAGAACACCAAGAAGTGAATCACCAGAGAGCAGAAACTTTCTAGGGGTTCAGTGACCTCTATGTTCAGGCCTGAGGCTGGGACGACCCCCCCCCCCCAATCCCTGTTTGCCTGGGACTTCCCCGGTTTTTGCATGGAAAGCCGAAAGTCCTACGTCCCAGGAGACCCATCAGTTCTGGGCAAACTGGGATGATCCGTCACCCTGCCTGGGGCTCAGTTAACTGTATATGCCTAGGCTTAGGGCTCAGTGAATTGTATACGTGCAGGCTTGGGGCCCGGCTAGCTCCTGTGTGGTGAAAACTTCTGTCTCGGTCCCTCTCAGGTGTGATTCTGCCTGGAGAAACGAAAACCTTTACCTTCTTCTTCAAGTCTTCGCATGCTGGCATCTTCAGGGAATATTGGGAGTTTGGAACCCACCCCACCCTATTAGGAGGGGCTCCCCTGCAGGTCAATCTCTACGCAGTCTCCCTGACCCAGGACATTTTTAGGGAAGAAAGGAAGTTACTGAAGGTAAGAGACCCAGGACCTTGGCCCCATGGACAGCAGATAGGTTCCCCTGGACTTCTTCCTGGTGCTGCCTACAGGCACCCTGCTTCTCCCAGCCCCAGGGGGGAATGTTCCACAAGCAGGCAGCTGTTTTTGCTCAACGCTCCCTAGCACTTTGTGATGTAAAAGGTGGGTGGGCACGGAGAGGAGGAACAGCTTGCTGCCCCACCCTGCCTGGAGGGCCCCAGAACGACTACCGTTGTCTGACGCTATCCCTAGGGGTCCTATTTAACTGGCAAGCCTTCAAAACCAGAGAGAAAAAACCTAACTGGTGGGGCTGACACCCAGAGAGAGAGTGAGGTGGGCACTGGGCCCCACATCATTGTCAATTCCGGAGCTGGTCAGCTGGGGCGGTGCTTCCAGGCGCTCTGGGGAAAGCCGCCTCTTTCTACTGCGGCCCCCAGATATGAGCCAACTCGGTTAGCTGGGGCTCAGCCCGCCATGAGCACAGGTCATGTCCTGTGGACAAGTGCCACGTCTGCTTTACTTGCTGTCGGTAGGACCTACCTCTCACATGAGACGCCCCTCCACTCACTGTTCTGTGACACCAGCAGTGTGGCCAAGCCATGTCCACAAACAGTGGTCCCTGCTCCTTGCCCTTCTTCCTAACCTGGGGGAAATGTTGACTGTGTGACCTTCGGACCCCATGAGGGAGCAACATCTCTGGAACTGGCTTCCCCACTACATCCTTCCAGTGTCTTTTAGGGAACAAGGATATTTGGGGATACCCAGCAGGTTTGAGTCTGAGAACAGGAGTGTGTGTGTGTGTGTGTGTGTGTGTGTGTGTGTGTGTGTGAGAGAGAGAGAGAGAGACAGACAGACAGACAGATGACAGACAGACGGTGGCAGTTGAGTCTGAGAACAGGAGTGTGTGTGTGTGTGTGTGTGTGTGTGTGTGTGTGTGTGTGTGTGAGAGAGAGAGAGACAGACACAGACAGACAGACAGATGACAGACAGACGGTGGCAGGAGTTCAACCCCTGGGAAGGCACACAGTCCTGAGGGCTCTGGCTTCCCTCAAGGATGCAGCATGGGTTTCGAAAGGCTGAGCCGCCATCTTGTCCCATCTTCCTTTCCCCAGTGCAAGCTGGCTGCCCACGAAGCAGTCACCGTCGTGGAGAGCGTGCTGCAGGAACTGCTGAGTGGGATCCTGACCCCGGAGCGTGTACAGTCCCCTGTGGACGCCTATCTCACTGAAGAGGACTTGTTCCATCATAGGAATCCTCGGGTACAGGCCCAGCGCCGGCCCCTGCGCCCTCACACGCGCCCGTGCCCGCTCTGAGCATCTTCCATGAGTAACTCACTTTCTCCTCACAGCAGCCCGCTGACTGGGGGACTCTTTATATCCTCGCTTTACAGTGAGGAAACTGAGGCCCAGGGTGGTTAAGTAATTTGCCTCAGATAACTTAGCAAGTAAGTGGATGCTTGGTCAGAATAGAGCTTCACAAACTCCTTCATTCAAACCCCATCCTTCGGGGCGCCTGGGTGGCTCAGTCGTTAGGCATCTGCCTCCGACTCAGGTCACGATCCCAGGGTCCTGGGATCGAGTCCCACATCGGGCTCCTCGCTCAGCGGGAAGTCTGCTTCTTCCTCTCCCACTCCCTTGCTTGTGTTCCCTCTCTCGCTGTGTCTCTGTCAAATAAATAAATAAAATCTTTAAAAAAACAAAAACCCCATCTTACTTGGAAGTGCAATGCAAAAAAAGCTCCAAGCTGGATATACTCAGGAGGCAGGGGAAGTGAGGAGCTGCTCTGGCCGCAGCGGCTTCTGCTAGCTTCTTCCCTGTAGCCTCCATCTTGCTCTTGAGGGAACGGGGAAACTGGAGCAGGCTCCCTGGGACTCTGGGGACCCCTCCCCCCACCTCCCCGTCACGTGACTTTTCTTGCCTTTGCTGCAGCTGCATTACCAGCACCAAGTGGTGCAAAGCCTGCACGGCCTGTGGCACCAGTACTTGAACTTGCCCCCCAAGGCTGAGGAGGCCGGGCCCCGCAAGGAGGAGCACCTCAGCCCCAGGGCCCGGGCTGCCGCGCCCCTGCCAGCCTCCCTGGAGAAGCCCTCTGTGAACAGGGAGCCTTCGGCCCACTTTAAGAGCCCAGTCTCAGAATCCCAACTGACCCGGCAGGAGAATGAGGCCCGAGATGCTTTTGGGTCCCAGAAGCCTGGAGCAGGGGCCCAGGCTTCTCACCGGAAGAGCATTATGGAGGACGTCCCGGTGGAGGAGAGCCCAGACCTGGGGAACACCAAGAGCCCCTGGGAGCTACATGGCCTTACCCACCCTGAGTGGAATCTCTGCTTGGAGGATTTCAGAAAGGTGCTCCCCTGACTCGGCAGGGGTGGGTAGGATGGCAGTCTGGGGGTAGGTGCCAGGGCACTGAGGGAGGGCCCCGGCAGTCCCCCGGCCCCCATGGGCAAACTCTTCTGAGGACCCAGAGGAAGCAGTCTCTCGGGTCATCTCTTTCTGTCTCGGGTGCCTAGGCCACCATGGTGCAGTGGGGCTGGGGGGGTGCCCTCTCTGACCCAGGCACACCTCGGAGAAGGGGCTCATGGGTGCATAGTTCTGGGGGAGGTCCGCGCTCCATGGCTGCATCTGCTCCTGGCCATCTGTCCTCACTGCACCAGGCCCATCACTAGAGGACGCAGGGACCCTTGGTGTCCTGGGTGGGACGGTTGCCCATGTACCTACAACCCTGCCAGGCAGTGATGACACTCGCCGAGGAGAACCAGAGAGAGGACGCCCTCATCAGGCTCAACAAAGCAGCCCTGGAGCTGTGCCAGGAGCAGAGGCCCCTGCAGTCTGACCTCCTGCACCAGGTGTGGTAAGTGTCCCTCTCCCCGCTAGAGAGCGGCCCCGCCTCCCCACTGTGGTTCTGGGCGCGCAGTCCTAGGACTCTGCTCGAGCCCAGCTGCTGCGGAAAGGTGCCGCAGACACTCCCTGCTCTGGCACCTGCCGCAGCAGCCCCCTAGCCGCCTGCGCCCCCCCGGAGCAGGTAGAACAGAGCGAGCGCCCGGTCTCTTTCCCACCCTCTCGCCCGGTTCCTTCTCAGTGAGCAGAGGACTGTGCCGAGGAGGAACCGGAGGTCAAAGACGAGAGGGGCAGAGTGAGGACATGGAAAGCCTCACTTCTGTGTGGAACTTGCTGGGCGCCTTCGCTGGCGCCCTTAGGAAATCTCACGCAAGGTCCCCCCGCTCCCTTCGGGCCAGACCCAAGTCTAGCCAGGGTCTCAAGCTGGAGCCTAGATTGACCTAACTGTTGTCCCTGGCTCCTCTTCCCCAGCTGCCGCCCGAGGGAAGCCAGATCCCTGTCTAAGTGCGGGCACAGGTGCTGGTGAGGCTGCCAGCCCCCTCCCTGGTAGCCCCGGGCACCCCTGTCCTAGAAGGGAAGGACCCATGCCTCCACACTTTCAAGGGCAGATGAGGGGTGATGGCTTTCTCCGGTATGCTTTGCTGTCTAGTTTGCAGCTGTGGCGGGATATGATCGATGGCCTGGTGAGCCATTCCTTATGGCTGAGGGCTCTGCTGGGCCTGCCCGAGAAGGACACCATCTATTTGGACATTCCAGAAGAGCAAGGTCAGACTGCAGTCCCGCCCCGTGGAGCCTCCCCACCCCTCCCATGCCTCAGCCATGGTCGCCCTTCTGGTGGGACCTCCGTCAGGTTGATCCATGGAGTAGGCCCCGTCACCCTCCTGTCTACTGCCAGGATTTGGGACCTAGAAGCGACCTGAGTGACCACCTTCATTCAGTCCCCTGGTTTTACAGGCGGAGTTCCAGAGAGGTTGAATGACTTGCTCATGCCGTAGATGGGGCAGTGGTGGAGCTGGGACTGGAACCAGGCCTCCCGCCCCTGCCCTGCAGGTCACGCACCTGAACTGGGCGCTCTGCTCCTGTCTGGGAGCATGAAGGGCTCAGGACCCTTGGCTTTTCCGACCCTGCCTGTGGGCCCTGGGAGGCCAGGTCACGCTGTCTTCCACTCACCTCCCTTAGATCGAAAGTCTCCTCTTGGTACGGAAGTGAAAGTAACTACCACGAAATTTGGGAAGGAGGACCGGAAAGGGGCAGCCCAGGAAAAGAAGCAGCTGGGAATCAAAGAGGACAGAAAAGCAGCCAAGTTGCTAGGGAAAGAGGCATGCCGGGACATAGAGGGTGGGCCGGGGCGGGGGGGCAGGGGAGGAGTCGGAAGGGCTGCGGCAGGTGGGCGCTCGCTCTAGCATGAAGCCCTGGCTCTCCCAGTGAGCTGCTTTTGAGAAAGCCCTGGACCTCCCCCGGGAGTTCCTGAAGGCTGTGTGTGTCTCCGTCTCTCCAAGCAGGACCATTCAAACAGCAAGAAGCACAAGGCAAAGGAGGACAAGAAACCAATGAAATCTTCAAGTTGGGACAGGCTTTCCTTGGAAGAACCTGCCCCTGACGGCACAACCACTTCTCAGGAACCCATAGATCCTCTGGTCATGGAGAAGTACACCAAGAGGCTGCACACGGAGGTGAGGGCACGAGCCCTGCGCCCAGCCCTCCCCTTGCTCACACCTGCTCTTTGGGCCTTCCTCCCCTCCCTCCTCGTGCGTCCCGTTTATTCCGCGAACAGTCAACACCTAGTGTGTCCATGCTGGAAGATGGAAGCAGAGCTGCCCTTGTGAAGGGCATCCCGGTGTGCAAGACAGACCTCGTGCATAAGCGACACGCCCCGTACGTTAGGTGGCAAGCACCCTGGGAGAGAGAGAGATAACCCAGGGCCAGGGGGTGGGGAAGGCCAGGGTGCGGTGGGGGAGCCTCCCTGAGAAGGTGACATCGAACAGACTCAAAGGGAGGTGAGGGGTGGCCCTGTGGCCATCGAGGAAGAGTGCCCTGGGCAGAGGGGGGCAGCTAACATAGGGGAGGGAGGGGGCTGGGAGGACAGAGGACGGAGAGGCCACTGAGAGGGAACAAGTCACAGGTCAGGTGGGGTTCTGCAGGCCATTGTGGGGACTTGGGGTTTTCCTGAGTGAAATGAGAAGTCCACAAGGGTTTGAATGGAGGAGTGAGTGACACAGTCTGACTTGGAAGATCATTCTGGCTGCAGTTAGGAAAACACACTAGAGGAACAGAGCAGACGCCCCTCCCTTTCTGCTGCTCCCACTTCCTCTCTGCGTGAGGTGCATCTTGGCAGAGGTGTCCCTTGGGGGAACAGCACGTCGTAGAGTGAATTTCCAGCAAGCGTAAGGGTTGTGACACACTGGAGAGACTTGATGCTGGTACATTCTTAGGCGGCGAGTCCTTAGAGACTCGCCCTGGTCTTGTGTTCCGTTCATTGTTACTGTCTCGGAGGAGAGGCCCACAAAGCCACCCTCGATTGTCACTGTGTCTAATGGCGGTGCTTTGTCGGCCTCCGGTGCGGACGGCTAGATGGGATTGTATCATGTACATTGGGGTAACGCTCTGGACCGAGTTTGAGCAGAAGTTCCGTTTGCTGCTGGTGACATCATGGCGATTTCTGAAGGTTGATGGGGTTTAGAACGGAATCCGAGGGCTCTCTGCAATGAAGAATCAGCTTGGCAAGGCTCATGTGGCCCAGTCCCACGGGAGGGCACGGTCCTGGAGACATTTCAGTCTGAGGATCTGTGATCTTACCAGAAGTAAAGCCGGCCTCTGGGTGGCGGGGGTGGAGCTGGACCACCCCTGGGGGTAAATGGGCGCCATTCCCTGGAATTACCCCTTTAACCACTCCAGGCTCTTGGGCCCCCATATGTCCCAAGGGCCTGGTGCAGGATTACTTCCCCCAGACGGTTTGAAAAATAAAACTATCTGCAAAAACAACAGTTCTACAGAATCTCCGCAGGTTTGGTTTTACCCCTGCTGCCGCTCTCCCACCCTGGTGCAGACCTGTCCGCCCTCATGGCATGCTGGGTGCTCGCTTGTGGGGGTGCCTTCCACAGAGCAACCCTCTGCCTGTGATTTCACCCCATTCTTCCAGGTCTACGGGCTGCTGGACACCCTAGTGACTGACCTGATGGTCTTGGCTGACGAGCTCAGACCCGTAAAGGATGTCGAGGAGACTTTGCGTCTTTGCACCTGACTCATGTGCCCCAGGGTCTTCTGGGAAACTGGTTCACAAATAAATCAATAAAGAACTTTTGGGTTCCCACCACTTCCTTTAGGCCTTCATGTCTTGAATGTCGGATCTTGATGAGGGCAGCTCATGGCTGGGGTCTCCCGTGTTCCACCTGCCTCAGATTCCCCTCCTCCTAGTTCCTGGAGCCATCCAGCAGGAGGAAGGAGAAACACACCTGGAAGATGATGTGTGGGATGATGAGCAGAAGAGCAGGTTGCTACCAGGACAAGGAATGAATCAGGTGACAGGACAGACAGCATCACCCCTTGAAATCCCTGCCTCTGACCTTCCTTGGCCCACACTTTTGGGGTCACGCTTCCTGGAACCAGGGCTTCCCCAAGTGTCATCACCCAGCATGACCAAGTGTGAGACCAGGAGAACTGGACCGCATGGGGCCTGGCTCCCTGAGATCCTCCCACTTCCACTCGGCCAAGGGCCCGGTCTCAGTCCCTGGGGATCATGCTTACCGCACTGTCAGACCCTAGAGACCAGGTCCCTGTGTCCTCGGCAGCCTGTCTCATCCCCTCCTCGTGTCAGGCCAGGTGGCCCCCTTGAGCCACTTTTTGCCTTAAAAACAGCCGCGGGACATTACGTTCGCCCCCTCGCTCAGAGCAATGGGAAGTGGACAAGAGGTGGCTCCTGGAAAGGAAAGTCGGCTGTCAGCTCGACTCAGCACCTGAATGGCTTTCTGGCCAAAATCATCATTCAGGGCCAGGCCTCCTGTGCCGAGTGGGCTCCAGGCTCCCAGAGTTTGAAGAGCAACTTGACTGAGGCTGGCCTCAACTGCCTTAAGTGCTGGTGGAGCAGAGGTGGGGACGGGAGATGGGGAGGTGGCCGCGGTCTCCCACCTGCTTGGTTTTGCATTTGGTGCTTCGGATAAAAACCTCATGGGCCGCAGCATCCTCCAGGTGAGAGTGGGAGGAGTTTTGGAGAGAGCAGGTCACTCTGTTCCTCAGGCCAAGAGGGGCTATGCCTGGAGCCTGGATGCTCCCTTCAGGGTGGCTGACGGGGCCAGCTGGAGCCCACAGAAAACAAATCCACCAAAGGGCCAGCCACCCCCGGGAGCGGTCTTCCTAGCCCAGCAGAGATGGGTAGGAGTGGGGTGGGTGTTGGAGCCCCCCACCCCCCGCCCTATTTCCTGCTGAGGCGGGGGAAGGGTTAACTCACTGCCGGGCGGGAGTGGGCCAGCAGCCCTGGCTCTGGATCTGTACCTCCTGGGGACAGCCAGCGGGCCGGCTTCCCACCTCGAAGGTGCCGCCTGCCCAGCCAGCAGGAAGGGGTTAACAAGCCCTGCGCGTCCTCCTGTGTCCTGTTACTGCTGAGGCAGACCTGCCCGGCCGGCTGAGCAACTTTCCTCCGAGGGCCGCCTGCCGGCTGGGCGTCTAAAACACCAGCGGCCAAGAGGCAGAGCTGCAGCCCGTTCTGGGGACCCTGCCGCCACCCTTCCAAGGGGTCTGCGCCTCCTGGGAGGGGGGGGCGCATCGCCAGGACGAGGGTCCACGGTGGATGGCTCTGGGGACGACCTCGAGGCTGTGCTGTCCCCCTGCCGCGCGGGTCGGAAGGTCACTGCAGAGGCTGCTCGTGGTCCCGGGGCGGGGGCCAAGGGAGCCTGCACCAGAGGTAAGCTGGCCCCTCCCTGGCAGGGGTGGTGCCTGTCATGGAAGGCTTGGGGCTTTGTCTTCCTCCAGGTCCCAGGGAGAGGGGTGAGGAGGACAGGGCCAGAGAGGATCCTGGAGGCTTCCTGCCGGCTGCTCCTCCCTCCTCCCCCCCTGCAGCCCCCAGGAAGCAGGACTCAAGGGCTAGCTCCCCATCCTGAGGCCAGCATCTTTGGTGGCACTCCCCACAGACTCCCATTCTCCTCTGCCCACCCCTCCTCCTCAGCCCCTGGCGGACCTCCAGCCTCAGGGCAGCCCCCACCACTGTCCAGGGTCCCAAGACACAGCCACCTCAGGGCGGACTTAAGCTTAGAGCTCTAGCTCACAGCCGTCCTTCCGCTGGCAAGAGTTACTCACTCCCTCCCCCCCACCCCCCACCCCATGGCTCCTGCTGACCTGGTGCAGGTGTGTGCAGGGCAGGGGCTCGGGCATGGGAGGCACTCCCGGCCGGTGGGACACACACACACACACACACACACACACACACACACACACACGCACACACACACACACACACGCACGCACACACACACACACTTTGGACAAACTCTTGCACGTGACTCAACATATCTCAGCTCTTTCATTCTCCCGCTCTGGGGATGCCCTCTACTTCCTTAGCCCTGACAGTTTCCCCAGTCCTGAGGAAGGAACCCCGCTCTCCCCTGTAAAGTTCTCCTTGGCACCCTATATAAAGGAGAGAGCAGGGACTTATGCCCCATGGCCTGCCCCCCCCCAGCCTGCCCCTCCCCACTCTGCTCCCTACCTTCCTGCCTCCGGCCCCCCCACCCCATCCCTGCACGAGCCTCTCAGGCTCTGCCTTCTCAGTGTCCTCCCCTCCACCTGACAGGGTCTGGCTCAAGGTCACTGCAGTAATTCCATACCCGCCCGCCTGGGCCTGCCGCTGCCGCCACAGGCTGCCGGGTTTCTGTTTCACTCCCTTTTATTTCTGGGCATATTGTGTTCGGTAAAACGCTGGGCTTGTAACACTGCTGGCAGGGCTCCCAGCTGCTCCCTCCCGCGTTCCTTCCTTTCCTCCTCCCTCCCTTCCGTCTTCCCTGGGCCTCACCCTGCCCCCCTCTTCCTCCCCACTTTGTCCCTTCTAACTTTAGGGGAGGGAAGTCCAGGAACCTCCCCGGGGCTTCCGATCCCTCCCTTCCCCCCAGCTCCAGCCAAGGTGCACAGAGAAGGCTCCTCCGTTCCCCCCCTTCTAGAAGGAGAGTCCAGGCAGGCCTGCAGGGTCCATGCTGAGGGCCCCTCCCAGTACCCCAGGCTGGGCTGGAGGGCTGGGGAAGCCAGGCTCTGGTAGGGCTGCTGGTGGAGTCAGGATGCCTGACTGGTTCTGCGGGTTTCCCTGGCCAGCACTGGGAGGGGTGTGCACTCAGGGCGGGCTGTGGGGCACAATTATTTCTCATCTTGACTCTTGCCACCCTCCAGCCCACCGGTTAGGGAGGTAAAGACGGGTCTGAGTCACGAGTGAGGGGGAGGCCAGGAGTTAAACAAGCATTAGTGGCATCCCCACAGAAGCCCTGCCAGGCTGGACGGACAGACAGCAGACAGAAGGTAGGCAGCCTTTCAGTCAGCATTCCATCCGCCCCGCTGTCCCACTGGATCCCCTCCTCTGGGACCAAGCTCTCCCAGGCACCTGGGTCCTGAAGAAGCCTGCCAAGACCTGCTGGCTGCTTTGAACTGAGCCCAAGGTTGGCAGGGCTGGGTGGAGGGAAAGTCCAGATGGGGGGAGGGCAGGACAGGCAGCCTCTGACTCCTGCCGAGTCCCAGGGTAGAGCTGAGAGGGGCAAAATCCATGGGTGGTGGTATTGGTGGGGGTTCACAGGTGGTGTGGACGTTCTGCGGGTCCAGCCTGTGTGTGTGTGTGTGTGTGTGTGTGTGTGTGTGTGTGTGTGTGTGTGTACCCATACCAGAGGAACGGCTGTGGCAGGGGGATTCTGGTTTGGGTTTCTGGTAGGGCCCTGGGAGAACCTTTTTCTTGAGCCTGGGTTTGCTTTCCCCAGATGGCCTGGTCCTGAAGCTGGGGGGAGGACAGCAGGCTGAACCTGTTTCCCCCTCAGCTGGGGTGTCAGGGGTCTGCCACGCACCCAGGGCCTCAGATTTGGGGTGCTCAGACCAGCCTTGCCTTCAGGGAGCTTACACTCTGATTGAGATGGAACTGAAACAATAAAGCAATCAGATGAATTGATTACAAATTACAACCCTGGCAATAAGTATCGGATTCATCTTCTAGAGACCTAGGGGTTAGTCCCAGCTCTGCCGCCTATACGCCGTGCCACTGTGGGCAGGCCACGTCCCCTCCCTGACCTCAGTGCTCTTGTGTGTACCACAGGGGTGGCTGTGGCTAGGTCACTTTGAGAGGCAGGGCCACCTTCCTGCCTCATACTCCTCTCTGGGCTTCTGGCCCAGCTCAAGTATTCCCTCTGAGCTACCCTTCCTCACCCTGCAGCTTCACCTTACCTTCAGATCTCCGGCCATCACCTCCACTGGGAAGTCCCCCCTGATTTTCCTAGCTTGGGTGCTCCTGGGCATGCCCACGCTCGACTGAATCGTCTGTGCCCCTGCAACTGGATGTGTGTGGGCCAGGACTTATGCTCTGTGCCTGGCACAGTGTTGGGCTCAGAGAAGGCCCCAGGAACTAGGCATTGAATGAATTAAGGTGTACAAACTAAAGCCATGAGAAATGAGATTGGGGACCGAGGAGCTGGAAAGGATTGGTCCTAAGCTAGATCCTGGCAGAAATGGAAGCCATAGCCAGGCAGGAACAGGGCGGGCAGGCATTCCTGGGGTGACTTTTGTGTCTCTCGCTCAGGGCAAGGGCTGGGGGGGGTTGTCTGCCAGGGTAGTTCCTGGCTCACACCAGCTCCATGAACCTCACTTCTTGGTCTGTGAATGGAGGTAATAATAATCTCAACTTTGTAGTGCGGCTGTGATGAGCAATGAGCACGCGAAGCTAGAAGTGCCTGCCAACGGCGGCTCCTGGCCGCGGGGACCCCTGGCCAGGCCTTCAGTCTGTGGCTGAGTGGCCGCTGAGGCAGGCCATCGCCCCTGAGTTCCGTCCCTCTCTTCCTCAGACCCATGTGGAACCCAAGGACGCAGCCGCTCTGCTGAGAGCACGGCGGCCCATCTCTGGAGACCGTGACCTCAAGACGGTGGCCCTCGGCCCTCCACCTCCAGCTGGGGCAGGGGCCGCCCATCTCCAAGTCCCCAGCCATGACGACCTCCGCGCTGCGGCGCCAGGTGAAGAACATCGTGCACAACTACTCGGAGGCTGAGATCAAGGTGCGCGAGGCCACCAGCAATGACCCGTGGGGCCCGCCCAGCTCGCTCATGTCGGAGATCGCCGACCTGACCTTCAACACAGTGGCCTTCGCCGAGGTCATGGGCATGCTGTGGCGGCGGCTCAACGACAGTGGCAAGAACTGGCGGCACGTGTACAAGGCGCTGACGCTGCTGGACTACCTGCTCAAGACGGGCTCCGAGCGGGTGGCCCATCAGTGCCGCGAGAACCTCTACACCATCCAGACGCTCAAGGACTTCCAGTACATCGACCGCGACGGCAAGGACCAGGGCGTCAACGTGCGCGAGAAGGTCAAGCAGGTGATGGCCTTGCTCAAGGACGAGGAGCGCCTCCGGCAGGAGCGGACCCATGCCCTTAAGACCAAGGAGCGCATGGCGCTGGAGGGCACGGGCATTGGCAGCGGGCAGCCGGGCCTCGGTCGCTCTCGCGGTTCCCCGTCCTCCTACAACTGTGAGTGAGCCCCGGGGCTGGGGCCGGGGGGCAGCCTGAGTTCCGAGGGATGTCACGAGCATTCACAGGGATGAGGAATGGGGCGCGGAAGACAGCCGCCAGGCACAGCAGGTGGCCCACAGGTTAATGCACAGCGGGGGCCGGGAGCTGTCCAGGGTGGGACAGTGTGGCCGCCGCCCGATCCGGTAGCAGGCGGTCTTGTGCCCCCTTCCGGCTGAGTGATCTAGACAGCCGCCTCTCTGAATCTCTGCTTCCTCATCTGTGAAGTAGGGAAAATCTTATCTACTCCAGTTGCTGGATGTGAGAATTAAGTGAGACCAGGCCCAGGAATGCCCTTGGCCTTGTGCCCAGACACATGGCACAGGGCGTTCCATCAGTGGCATTCCTCATGACCCCTTGCTCGAGGGCACTGTCCTTGAAAACAGGGGTGGCTGCAGAGCCGTTCTTGACTCTCCTCCCTGCCCTGCTGTGGGCTTCCTGGATCTGAGGGGTATTCAGGAGGGCCCTCCTTTCGTAAAGCCCTTGATGACGTGGCCTTGACTGACAGCCCTTGAAACCTCCCTCGTCACTGGACCCCAGCAGGATGGGACCCTCCCACGGGAAGAGTGCAGGAGCCGGAGGAGGGGACCTGGCTTTGAGTCTTACATCAGGAGCCCGGCCAGGCAACCCTGAGCTAGTGGCACCTCTGTAAAGGAGGGATTGGAGTCTCTGGCGGGGGTGGAATGGGGAACCGTACACCAAGGGCCAGGCATGCCGCCTGGGCCCCTGGAGCCCTCTACTGCCGGCCGTTTCCTTCCTCCTCAGTTTCCTTCTCTGAGCCTTAACTTTCTGATGGGGGGAAGTGGGGGGGAGTGGCTCGGGCACCTCTGTGGTTACAGAAGCCACGATGGCTGCTGCTGGTCATTGCAGCCTCCTCCTCGTCGCCCCGCTACACCTCTGACTTGGAGCAGGCCCGGCCCCAGACGTCAGGAGAAGAGGAGCTGCAGCTCCAGCTGGCCCTGGCCATGAGCCGTGAGGAGGCTGAGAAGGTGAGTCCCCTGGGGCAGCCTGGGAGGCCCCACAGCTGGGCTGGGGGTGGCATGGGGGGGACTAGAAGGAGGAAGGAAGGGTACCCCGATGCCCCACACCCTTGACTCCTAGGATCCTCTACTCTGGGCCCCGAGACCCCAGTCCAGCTCCCAAGGACAGCACCGGGCCTGTCCTTGTCCCTGCGATTGTTCTGGCAGGGACTGCCTCCCTGCCTCCAGTCCCCTCTGGCTGGGCCTAGAAAGGGCAGTGAGTACCTAGTGGGTTGAGGGTACGTGTGTGTCTTCCGCGCCTGCTGCAGTCCCGTGGAAGGGAAACAGTGAGTGTGCTGGGAGACACAGAGATGTGCTGACCCCACAACCCCTGCCATCAGCTGTCCTTTTGGGGGGACAGGGAACCACCCCCGATATCATCCGCTCTGCCTCTGTGGATCCAGGTAGACTGGGAGGGAAGCAGCTGGGGTTGGGCTTGGGGGCACTCAGGGAACCCAGAAGAAAAGGATCAAGCTTCTGGATTTTGAAACTGGTAGCAGATCCAGGCAGGGAGGAGGCCACACCCACCTTGCTGCCTGGGAGCTGGCCGCTCGCACCCACTCAGAGTGGGCACTTCTCTCTCCATCCCTTTCCCCCTGCAGGGCTATGTGGCCTGGGAGTGCACGGAGCACTGGGCCCTATTCACCCCTCTCTTCCTCCCTCACAGCCAGTCCCCCCAGCCTCCCACAGGGATGAGGATCTGCAACTGCAGCTGGCTCTGCGTCTGAGCCGGCAGGAGCATGAGAAGGTAGTGGGCCGAGCCTCCTGTGCTGGTGCAGGTGCAGATGCTGGTGCAGGTGCAGATGCTGGTGCAGGTGCTGGTGTAGGAGCAGGTGCAGATGCTGGTGCAGGTGCAGGTGCAGGTGCTGGTGTAGGAGCAGGTGCAGGTGCTGGTGCAGGTGCTGGTGTAGGAGCAAGAGCAGGTGCACGTGCTGGTGCAGGTGCTGCATAGGCACTAACCAGGCTCCTCCCGCTCTGCCCGGCGGTCCTGCTGTGCCTAACCTCTCTCTCACTGCACCCTTCTCAACTCCAGCTCCAGTCCCCTCCAGTCCAGCCTGGACTGCTCATGCTGTCCTCACTCCTCTTGCCTTCTGCAGGAGGTGAGGTCCTGGCCGGGAGATGACTCCCCTGTGGCCAATGGCGCTGGGGCTGCGGTCCGCCGTTGGCAAGATAAAAAGCTGGAGAGAGAAGAGAGAAAGGAGGAGGAGAAGCTGGAAACCAGCCAGGTAGGGAGAGGCTGCGGTGCATGGGCTGACTGAGCCTGCGACATGAACTGAGTTGATATTTGTAGAGTTTAGAACCACGCTTCATATACAGTAAACACTGTTAAAGCATTTATTCAATGAAAATGAGAGTGGAGGGGTGTGGTAGCCCCCAGACCCAGACCGCACGGGCTGATGACTGAGCTGAGAGCGAAGTGGGATACAAAGAATCCTGATCTGAGGCCCCAGGATTTGGGTTCTAGATTTGCTGCCACTCTGACTTGGGGCACATCACTGTTGTGGCCTCAGTTTCCCCCTTTTGTTGGACAGCTCCACCTCTGGTGTTCTAGGATTATGTGATGCTGTGGATGCAGCTGGGAGGGCGGGCTCAGGCACATGGTACTGACAATATCTTGGGTTCATACACATACTTTCCAAGAATAGGGGAGTGGGTAGCTGCTGGGAACAAAGCCACCCTCCAAAGCAGTGCATGCTACCCCTAGGGTGTCTCTGTCCCCTTTCTGCCCATGTTCACGGTGGCTAGTTTCTGACTTAGGAAGGCAGACTTGTCATAAGATCTTTTACCACCAATGGGCTGGGGATCACGACAGTTGAGGAAGGGGTCAGGCAGGCCCGGGTTTTATCCCAGCTCTGCCTCTCCCCAGCTGTGTGACTTCATGCAAAGCTTCTCCCCTCTCTGGGCCTCAGCTGGTGCATCTGTAAAATGGGCGCACCACTACCCGCATTACCTACTGCACAGGGTTGTTATGAACATCAGGCACTAAGTGGATGAGTAAACATTTTATAAACTGCAAAGCACTGTACAGAGGTGAGAGATCATTAGTAGATGTTTGTGAAATGAATAAAGGAGAGAATGAGCTGGACTGAGGGAGACGGGCCAGGGACTGCCCTCCTCTGGTCTTGCCCACTTCTGAGCCATGGCTGCCTCTCCCACTCCACAGTCCTCCATCCTGGACTTGGCAGACATCTTCGCACCCACCCCGGCCCTGCCCTCCACTCACTGCTCCGCTGACCCATGGGACATCCCAGGTGGGCATGCAGGGCTGCAAGAGGTTCCCACGCTGGCCCCAGAAAGCCCCTTCCTTCCCAGGCCACTTGCTGGCACCCACTCCCCATAGCTGAGGACCACTGGGCAAGTCACTCACCCTTCTGAGCCTCAGTTTCCTCTGGGACATGGGGTTGTAGTGAGGGATGGGAGAGCACGTATGGAAGAGACCCGCTCATGGAAAACTCAGAAATGTTCTCTTGTTTCCCCTGGTCACTCTGCCTTTCCTGTCCCAGCCCATCCCTGACTGGGAAGGTGGCCTGAGCTGCCTGTGCCTGGGAGTCCAGGCTCCTGGCATAACTCGCTCAATATGGGTTCCAGCTTGCTGGGTGGGTCCTGAGTCAGCATCCCATCTGTGAGATGGGACCCTTGGCCTCCCAACTCGGCCTGGGTAACTGGGAAGGGCCCTGGACTGGGTGTAAAGGTGGGCCTGAGGTCATGGCTGTGCTGTTCCTGTTTTAGGTCTCAGGCCGAACACAGAGCCTAGTGGCTCCTCCTGGGGGCCTTCTGCAGACCCCTGGTCTCCTATTCCCTCAGGAAGTGCCCTGTCCAGAAGCCAGCCCTGGGACTTGCCCCCTATGCTCTCCTCCTCTGAGCCCTGGGGCCGGACCCCAGTACTGCCCGCCAGACCCCCTTCCACAGACCTCTGGGCACAGAACTCCCCCCAGCACAAACTCCCCGATACTGGGGCTGACCCTTGGGGGGCCTCAGTGGAGACCTCCAATGCACCTGGTAAGCAGAGGGCCAGAGGGTGTGGGTGAGGGGCTGGAGGACTTCTGGGTCTCCTCCCTCCAGTGCCAAGGGGCAGCACATTCTGTCTGTGTTAAGAGGGCTGCTTGCCTGAAAGGGGTCAGACCAGTGCCTGCCCTTTTTGCCAACCTACCTCCTCTCCCTCTTCCTCCTTGGCCAGCTCTAGGTGGTACCTCGCCCTTTGACCCATTTGCCAAACCTCCAGTATCCACAGAGACCAAGGAGGGGCCAGAGTGTGCCCAGGCCCTGCCCTCGGGGAAGCCCAGCAGTCCTGTGGGTAAGCAGGAGGCAGGGGATGATACAGCTCTGGGGAATGATGAGGCCCACCCAGAGGTGACCTCCCTCCTCTTCTTCCCACAGAGTGACCATTCCCTCTCCCTACCAATGAGTTCTATCATCTCTGTTCCAGAGCTGGACCTGTTTGGAGACCCCATCCCCAGTTCCAAGCAAAATGGCACCAAGGAGCCAGATGCGTTTGACCTGGGGGTACTGGGGGAAGCGCTAACCCAGCGCCGCAGCAAGGAGGCCCGAACATGCCGGACTCCAGAGTCTTTCCTGGGCCCTTCAGCCTCCTCTTTGGTCAACCTTGATTCATTAGTCAAGGCGCCCCAGGCTGCAAAGACCCGAAACCCCTTCCTGACAGGTAGGATACCCCTTGTCCCCGCCGGGTCTCAACACTAGGGGCCGCCTGCTCTCTCCATCACTCTTTTCAGAGCCCGGCCCCTGCCCTAAAAATCTTACTCTTCTTCCCTATTTCTGAGACCCCAGATCTTGCCTCCCCTCCCCCCATTTAGGGCTGCGTCCCTTGGCGCGCTCCAAGCCCCCCACCCACTCTCGTTCCGCAGGTCTCAGCGCTCCATCTCCCACCAACCCGTTCGGTGCAGGCGAGCAGGGCAGGCCCACCCTGGACCAGATGCGCACCGGGTCGCCGAAGCTGGGCTTGGCGGCCAGCGGGCCGGTCGGGGCGCCCTTGGGCTCCATGACCTACAGCGCCTCCCTGCCCCTCCCGCTCAGCAGCGTGCCAGCCGGCGTGACCCTCCCCGCCTCGGTCAGCGTCTTCCCGCAGGCGGGCGCCTTCACACCGCCGCTCGCGAGCCTGCCGCAGCCGCTGCTGCCCACGTCGGGCTCTGCCGGGCCCTTGCAGCAGCCTCCGCAGGCGGGCACCAACCCCTTCCTTTGAGCGCAGCCCCGCCCCGCCCCCGCCGCCCGGCGCATGCGCGCGCGAGGGCCCGCCCCCGGCGGGCGGCGGGGCGGGGCGGGGGCGGAGCGGGCTGTCACCCCCCCACCCCCCCAGGTCCCGCCCCGGGAAGCCCGGAAAGGCTGGGACTTCGCCCCGCGGCCCGCCTCGGCGCTCGTCCGGGCCTCCGCAGCACTCCGCGGCTCCTGGAACTTGAGACTGACGACTTCCCGGGGCTGAGACCACGCCCGCGTGGTAAAGACTGGAGCCCGCCGACTCCCCTCCCACCAAGTGCACCCTTTGCGAGGCGTAGCGGCTGGGTCAGGGCCACAGCGCGAATCTCCGGCTGCCGTGGGAACAAGTGCCCCGCAGTGTGGGGCGCAAAAATGCTCCCACTTTCCGTGCAACCCCCACAGCCTGGCACCTTCGCTTCCAGATGCTCCCCAGGCTCCCACTCATTCTCTCATTTCATTCATTTACCACAGATCAGCACTGGGGATGATCTCATGGCAGGGAACAATAGGCAGGTGTTCCCATTCGCTGCGCACTCGTTCTCTGCTAAGCACTTTAGACAGATTATTTAATTTAATCCTTACAACGATCCTCTGAGGTAGATCATACTATTCCCACTCATGGCTGGCTACATAATTTGTGGGGCCCAGTGCAAAATGAAGAGGTGGGGCCCTTTTTCCAAATTAAGAATTTCAAAATGGGGGCAGCAAAGCGTTAAACCAAGTGCATAACCCTTGGTCCTGCTCTCATTTTATAGGTGAGTGAACAGGCTCAGAGAGGTTAAGCGGCATGCTCAAAGTCACAAAGCTATCCCGGACCGGGGCTGGGATTCCTGACTGTCTGGCTCCACATCCCTGAGCTCCCAGGCTGTACCCCAGGTTTCATTTGCAAATAATGACCTACCGTGAACAAAGTGCCGGGCTCACCTGGGAGGGATCCAAGAATTGCTAAGCCCACGGCCTCCAGGAGCTCGGAACTCAGTGGGGAGACAAGCCTGGTCCTGGAGCCCTCCGGCTTTGTTTTACTGAGTCACCTTAAATCTGGCTCTACCCTCCCCCACCTTCCTTCCCACCCACCCCACCCCCCTTCCCGGACAAGAAATTCAATCTCAGCCCTGCTGAGAGAGCCTGACCCCTCCTGAGGGCTTATGTCGGGTCTAAGAAACCAAGGGGAGGTTTCTTGGTATCAGGCAGGGCCTGGTACCTTCTGAAGTCCACCATGGTCACCCCCATTCCTTTTCTCCTCAATGCTCTCCCACCACTGGACCACCCGACACTGATTTGTCCTCAGTGCTCAGGGTCTGGCCCTACTAGCAGCCCCCACCCCCTTTTAGGTCACTGAGGGAAAACAGCCTTCCATAGACCAGAAACACAAAAGTGTGTTTATTTGGGGGTGGGGAACAATGCTGCTCTCTTTCTTAAGTGGAAGGGGGACTGGGGAAAGGAGCTGCTTTTTTTTGTTTGTTTGTTCTTTGTTTGGGAGGGAGGGAGGGAGTCCTACCATGGCTGTTACAGGCAGGATGGACAAGAGCACATACCTAGGAGTCAGACCGACAAAGTTCAAAACTCTGCTCCAAGATTTGCACTTAATAATAATAATCACTTAGTAATAAGTGGTTATGCTCCCTGACCTTGAGTAAATTACTTAACCTCTCTATGACTCTGTGCCTCCATTTCCTTATTTGTTAAATGGGAACAAGAGTTTCTTCCCTATGAGGTTGCTATGTGGCTCCTCCCAGGCCAGTGTTCATTTGGCCCCCGGCCCACCCTCTTCAGAGACACTACCCGTGAGCAATGAGTCCATCATACCCCTCATTCCTGGTCTTGCCAGGCAGTGCCCAGAGTCCAGCCCCCATCTGTCTTCGGCCACACACACCTGGGAGGTCTCCATCCTTGGTTGCTGCCTTACCCATCGCCTCTCCCCTACCTGGGCCCTCCTCTTCTAAACTGGCTCTCCCTTGTGGACTTGACTTTCCTGAGGATTCCCAAGGGGTGCTGCCTGACCCCCACAAAGAAGAGGTTGGTAGCCTTGCTCCCCGTAACTCCTTCTGGACCATTTGCCTCCTATAAGAGCCTTCCTTCTTGGAGGCTGGAGCCACTTGGCCGTCCTGCCTGCTCTCCACCTGGGGCTGTGCTCCACCTCATTCTCACCATGCTTCGGTCTTGGCTCACAATCTTCTCACCCAGATCTTGCTTAACTCTGCGTGACTCCATTATTCAGGAGGATGGCCTTGACCTCTCAGCTACCCTTACCCATGGTCACTCTTTTGGGCTTGTCATCACCCTAAATTCCTTCACATTCAAGGCAGGCTTCCTGCTCTCTGATCTTAATCTCATTTCTTCCAGGGAGCACCCACCAGACCCTCCACCTGCCAACCTTTCCGCCACCACTCCAACCTTCTCAGAGATCGCTTCTCTCCTTGATGTCAGTTGCCTTCTCTCAACCAAATCCTTCCCCTTGATATTTGCCATAATTAGCCTCATCCATCTTGAAAGTCTTTCCATCTTTCCCCTCAGATGAAGCACCCATGCTACTTCTCTGCCTCCTTTCTTTTCCCTCCTCCTGACCCACTCCAGTCGGCTTTTGTTGTCAGCCAAGCCCACCCAGTGACCCATGTTGCTAAGGCCAGTAGGCCTTGTTCTGTCCCATCCCAGTTGGCTTTTCCAGAATCCAACCATGAGGATCCTTCCTCCTTGCAACTCTCTGTCCCGTTGCCTTTGGGACACCACCCTCTCCTGGTGTTCCCTTGACCCTCCAGTGGTTCTCTCTGTATCTTCCATGGGTGCACCCCTGAGTTCCCTGAGCCTGCTCCTCTCCTCGTGCTGCTTCCAGGCCTGCACTGTCTGCACACTGAACCCCCTGATTCCTCCCACCAACCTCTCCTCTCCACACTCTCTCCACACATGCATCTCAAGGGCACCTCCAACCAACATGTCCAAAACTGACCTCACAAAATCCTGCCTGAGCCTTTCCGTGCCCCCTCCTCAGCAAATGGCCTCACCCTCCAGCATAAGCCCTGCTCTGCAAACCAGTCTTGACACCTCCCTCTCCCTCACTGCCAATCCTGAGGATGTCTCCTCCTCTACAGGCCTCAAGACCTTCTCATGACCTCCACCTCCACAGGTGCGGACCTCCACCATCTCCCCTGGGTCCTGCCAGGGTCTCCTAACCAATCCTGTTTCCACTCGTGCCCCTTTCCAGTCCATTCTCCACTAGGAAGCCAGAGGGACCTTTCCAATGCGCAGGGTCACTCCCCTGACCAGAGCCCTTCAATATCGTTCTTCTCTCATAACCAAAACTCCTAACTCACAGCTCTTGAGTCCCACCAGGACCTGGAGGCTTGCCTTCCTCCAAACTCACAACGTCATCTCTCCTCTCTCTCTTCCCTTGGCTCTCTGCCCTGCAGCCATGCCTGCCTTCCCCAGTTCCTCAGCTCTGACTCACTGCTATGCCACAGGGCCTTTGCACATCGGTTTCTACTGTTTCCCCAGCACTCCCCCCACACCCTCTCTGGACCCCATCCTCTTGTTGTTCTTCCATGGCTGCTACACAAATGTGATTTCCTCGGGGAAGCCTCTCCTGCCTCGACTCTCCCACCAGACCAGGCTCCTTTTTATATGAGAAGTCATGGCACTTCTCAAAGTGGGTGGTCCTACATTCATGTGTGTGGCTGTCAGATTAACTTCTGGCTCCTTCAACAGACTGAGCAACCCAGGGGCAGGAGCCCGGTCTCTCTCCGCCCACCACTGTACCTAAGCAGAGTGCCTGGCAGGCAGTAGGCACTCAAGAAATATTGGCTGAATGTAGCAAATGAGACAAGTGTGTAAAGTACACGATAGGACACGACGTTGGCTCATCGTTATTATTCAGGGAAGCCTTCTTGGGAGTGGGTGGGATTTGCGCAGAACCTTGAGATGGAGCGTATTTGGCCAGGTGGGTCTGGACCAGGTTGGACAAAATGACCTGAGGCTCTGGCATCCCACGGCTCTGACAGCCTCACAACCCTCCATGTTCTTCCCATGAGGGTGATCCTCCCGCGGGCAGCTGAGTCGGCCCGATTTTGTGCACAGACGCGCGTCCTCCCAAGCCCGGGCTGCCCGGGTTGCCATCCCATGCTCGGCCAGCGGGCGGCGCGAGGAGACCAGCCACGCGGCGGCCGGGAGTCTCGGCGAAGACCCGCCCGAGGCTCGGGGCGGGGCGGGGGGGGGGTGCCCTGGTCCGCCCCTCGCAGCCTGCAGGCCTCCCTCCCCCGGCCGCAGCGTCCCGGCCTCGGCCGCCGGCAGCCATGCTCGGCGCACGGGCCTGGCTGGGCCGTGGCCTCCTGCTGCCCCGCGCCGGGTCCGGCTTCGCCGCGAGCCGCAGGTACGGGCGCGTGAGTGGGCTGCTGCGGCGCGCCTTGCGCCCAAGGGGTCCCGGGACCGGTCCACTGCGCTGGTCCCCAGTGCCTGCCCGGCCACCCCTCCTGCCTCCTCCCCACGCCAGTCTGCTCCAGACCTGGCCCAGGCAGTAACGCGCCCCTGCCCCCCCCCCCCCCCCCCCCCGTCTCCCGTCTCCCCGTCCCTTCCTGCTGCAGGGCTAGCTCCCCGGGGACTCTCCTGACACCACCTGCAGGAAGCCTTCCTTGAACCCCAATGCTGGGCCTAGGGTCCTTATCCAGCGGCACCCTGGACTGACCTGTCACAGCTCTATGGCTGCAGAGGCCTGTCATTTAGGTCTGCCCTGCGGCGCCAGGCTCCCAGGCTGAGCCCCCGCCCCCGCCCCTGAGATCTGAGCCAGTTTCTGACTCCCTGGGCGGCCTGCGGGTCTGGCCTCATGGAAGTGCCCAGGGGTGGATGTTGAGTGAGAAGATCCCCATTGTCGATTTTCCTCTCGTTGCCCCCCTCCCAGTCCAGTCCCAGATCCAGTTCTTGCCCTGTCCAGCCACCAGCAGCAGGCAGCCTCCTGCCCAGATCACCAGCCCAGGCCTGCCAGAGAGATATCTCCAGCACAGCCATCATGGGGAGGGGCCCTGTTGTGGGGGAAAGAATGGAGACTGAAGGGCCATTCTGCCCATTGTGACTCACCTTGACCTCACAGTCATCATCCTTCCCACGGCCAGGTCTGAGAGGTTGGGGGAGACTAACCTGGCAGGGAGCCCCCCATGAGCCACCTTCCTTCACCCCCCCAAAAACACAAGGGGGAGCACAAAGGCCACGGTCTCCCCCGTGGTTCAGAAAGGTGGGTTGGGCTGGGAGCAGGAGGTTCCAGGAGAGGGGCCAGAGGGCAGGGGCGGGCGGCTAGTATGGGCCTCTGGGGTAGGCCCGGGGAGGGGGGAACCCCTCACTTGACCCACCTGCCCATGCCAGGGGTAGCTCCGCCCGGGACAAGGACCGAAGTGTGACGGTCAACAGTACAGTGCCCATGCCTGTTGGAGGGAAGGGAAGCCGGACCAGCTGCTCCCCATCCACACTCCAGAAGGTTCCCAACCGCCTGATCAATGAGAAGTCACCGTACCTCCTGCAACATGCTTACAACCCTGTGGACTGGTGAGGACCACTCCTGATGCCCTTTCCCCTGCAGGGCGGGGGGGGGAGCAGCTGGGCTCTCAGCCCCTCCTGTACCACCCCCCGCCCCTGCACCCACCCCCATCCTGGGGCTAGTGAGTGATGCCTAACCCTGCCGGGCCTAGGTACCTCTGGGGACAGGAAGCCTTTGACAAGGCCAGGAAAGAAAACAAGCCAATTTTCCTTTCAGGTACAGTAGCCACCTTCCCTGGGATGGGAGGAAGGGAGCGGTAGTGGATAGGGGAAGCGTCCTCTGGGCCTGGGGCCTCCCAGGAAACCTCCAACCAGTCACTGGTACCCCTCCCGGCCCACCGTGGCCCCATTCCAGTGGGGTACTCCACCTGCCACTGGTGCCACATGATGGAGGAAGAATCCTTCCAGAATGAGGAGATCGGCCGCCTGCTCAGTGAGGACTTCGTCAGCGTGAAGGTTGACCGGGAGGAGCGGCCGGATGTGGACAAGGTGTATATGACCTTCGTGCAAGTAAGCAGTCTTCCCGTGTATTGGGCAGGGGGTCATCTGTGCACAGGGGGCCGCTCCCCTCACCCTCGCCCTCTCTCTGCCAGGCCACCAGCAGTGGTGGGGGCTGGCCCATGAACGTGTGGTTGACTCCCAACCTCCAGCCCATTGTGGGGGGCACCTATTTTCCCCCTGAGGATGGCTTGACCCGAGTTGGCTTCCGCACGGTGTTGCTGAGGATACGGGAGCAGGTTGGTGTGCTCCTGGGGAGTGGAGAGGGGTGGGGACTGGGGGGGGAGGTCAAGGGCGAGGGGCCCCCACTGTAGGCTGACCTCCGGGTCTGCCCCTGCCTCCCACAGTGGAAACAGAACAGGAACACCTTGCTGGAGAACAGCCAGCGTGTCACCACAGCCCTGCTGGCCCGCTCGGAGATCAGCATGGGTGACCGACAGGTGCCCCCCTCCGCCGCCACCATGAACAGCCGCTGCTTCCAGCAGCTGGACGAGGGCTATGATGAAGAGTATGGTGGCTTTGCGGAGGCCCCCAAGTTCCCCACGCCGGGTCTGTGCCCCCCCCCGCCACGCGTGTGCCACCCCCCATCCCAGCCCTCTGATGCCTGTCTGGCCCATCTTTTCTGACCGCTGGCTGGGTCATTAAGCACCTGCTCTCCTGACTGGCCAGTGAGCTCCTTCCCCCCACCTGCCAGTAGCTCGCTCGTGAAGACCTGACTTCTGATCTGAGCGGCAACCCCATGACACTGACCTGGGTAATGATGTTCTGTCTTCCATGTTGACCGTTGACCTCCTAACCTCCAGGGTGTCCCGGGAGACAGCTTGTTGAGTGAACCCCTAACCCCAGCCTGGCCAAAGGCCTCCCGATCACCCAGATCTCTGCCCCCTGTCTCCCGCACGCTCTCACCCAAGTGCTCTTGGTGCCCACAGTGATCCTGAACTTCCTGTTCTCCTACGGGCTCAGCCATCGACTGACCCAGGATGGCTCTCGGGCCCAACAGATGGCCTTGCACACCCTGAAAATGATGGCTAACGGGGGCATCCGAGACCATGTGGGACAGGTGAGAGGGATTAGGCATTCCCTGGAGGGGGCAGCCGGAGGCAGGGGGGTGGGGACAGAGGCTGGGGTCGGCCTCTAGCCTCATGTCCTGCCTGGCACAGGGTTTCCACCGCTACTCCACGGACCGCCAGTGGCACATCCCCCACTTCGAGAAGATGCTGTACGACCAGGCACAGCTCGCAGTGGCCTATACACAGGCCTTCCAGGTGACCCCTGAACCCGGCCCAGGGCAGACACTTAGCCTGTCCACCTACCTCTGGCTGCCTCTCTAGGGCTTTCTTGGGGACTTGTGGCCCCCCCCTTAACTTCACCCCTGATTCCCTCCTATATGCTCAGGCTCCCTCCCCACCCTCCTGGGAGAATGCTGACTGCCCTCTCTGTACCTAGGCCACCCCAGAGACCTCTGTTTACAGTCTCCTTCCTCCCGCCTCAGATCTCTGGTGACGAGTTCTACTCCGACGTTGCCAAAGGCATCCTGCAGTACGTGGCTCGGAACCTGAGTCATCGGGTGTGTGTCTACTGAGGCAGGCGGGCCTGGTTGCAGGAGGGCTTGGGTCCTCCGCTGCCCTTAAAGCTGGGGCCAGCCAACTCTCCTCTCCCCACAGTCTGGAGGCTTCTATAGCGCAGAGGACGCAGACTCACCCCCAGAGCGGGGCATGCGGCCCAAAGAGGGTGCCTTCTATGTGTGGACGGTCAAAGAGGTCCAGCAGCTCCTTCCTGAGCCTGTGCTGGGTGCCACTGAGCCCCTGACCTCGGGCCAGCTCCTCATGAAGCACTACGGACTCACGGAGGCCGGCAATATCAGCCCCAGTCAGGTGAGGATGCTCGGGGACGGGAGGGGTCCTGAGGCCCAGCAAGTGAAGGGACTTCCTCTTACAAAGGGCTGTTTTCCTCAGGACCCCAAGGGGGAGCTGCAGGGCCAGAATGTGCTGACTGTCCGGTATTCGCTGGAACTGACCGCTGCCCGCTTTGGCCTGGACGTGGACGCTGTCCGGACCTTGCTCAACGCTGGGCTGGACAAGCTCTTTCAGGCCCGGAAACATCGGCCGAAGCCACACCTGGACAGCAAGATGCTGGCCGCCTGGAACGGTGGGGCGGCCAGGCCTGACGCCTGATCCTGTTTAGATTTACCCTTCAAGAGGCCCCTTCTATACGTCAGGCAGCTGCTAGATATCAATTCTCCCTTTATCTGGTTTATCATCCCCAATTTACAGATGAACCAACCGAGGCTTAAAGAGCTTAAGTGACCCACCCCAGGTCACACACAGGGGGCAGAAGCTCTCACCCCATTGCTCCAGAGAGGTGTCAGGGCTTGGGGGGGGGGTGGTTGGCAAGGCGGACATGCCTGGAAGGGCCCGGCTAGCTTCTCACGACCACCAGTGTCTCCTCCCTCCAGGACTGATGGTGTCTGGCTACGCTGTGACTGGGGCTGTCCTGGGTCTGGAGAGGCTGATCACCTATGCCGTCAATGGTGCCAAGTTCCTGAAGAGGCATATGTTTGACGTGGCCAGTGGCCGCCTGATGCGGACGTGCTATGCGGGCCCCGGGGGAACCATAGAGCACAGGTCAGGGGCGGGGCGGCCCTGGAAGGCTTGTCTCCCTGGGCATCCCAGGCCCATGTCTGCCCCTCTCCCTACCTCCTGGTAGGCTCCAATCCCAGCTCTGCTGTCCGCTCACTGTGAGCTCTTAACTTCCCTGGGCCCGGTTACCCACCCGGGAAATGGGCTAAGTGCACCCACCGAAGAGTACCGGCAACGGGCCTCCTCTGGGAAAGCCGCTCTCTCCCGGGGCCTGTCTCCAGCTCCTTCTCTAATGCCTGTCCCCCCAGCAACCCGCCCTGCTGGGGCTTCCTGGAGGACTATGCCTTCGTAGTGCGGGGCCTACTGGATCTGTACGAGGCCTCGCAGGAAAGCTCCTGGCTCGAGTGGGCTCTGCGGCTGCAGGACACGCAGGATAGGCTTTTCTGGGACTCCCGAGGTGGCGGCTACTTCAGCAGTGAGGCCGAGCTGGGGGCTGGTCTGCCCCTGCGTCTGAAGGACGGTCAGTGGTGGGTTGGAGCTGACGTGGACCCAGTTAGGGCTTGGTTTTCCCTGGGGGAGGCATAAGTGAAGCGTAATGGGTAAAGAGCCAGCATGGGTTTGCATCGCCACTGCTTATAACCAATTGACTCGGAGTTGGTCTCTTTATATTCCAGATCCTCAGTTTCTTAATATGAGCTAACAGAGCTAATGTTGGTACTAACTCACAGGGTAGACATAGAAACGAATTTAGCTATTTGGCGGAACATGGGGGGTAGCAGTAACTGGCGTGCCTGGAGTCACATATCACACAAGGCTAACCCTCACGAAATACAGTGTAGCAGGGGAAACAGCTAATAAACAGTAGTGACTAATGCACGAGTGCATGCACAGATGCATACTTGCAATGTGAGTGCCATCAGGAAGTAGACGCCGGGCCACTTCTGTTTTAGTACGGCTCACCATCACCTGACGCGTCTGGTCTGTTCATGGTCTCCCTCCCCCAACTCAAATGTAAGCATCTCAGGAGCAAGACTTCCTTTTCCTTCTACATTCCCAGAGTCTAGCGTAGGCCCAGCACATAGCAGGTGCTCCATAAATGTTAGGTGAAGGAATGAAAGGACCTTGAGAGAGAACAACTGCGGGGCCCAACTCAGCCAGGGGGAGATCCGATCAAACCGAGGACAGGCGTCATTTAGCCCCAAGGGTTAGGAGGAGCCTGGAGGACGGAGGATGGGGCCGAGGCCAGAGGAGGGGAGCCGCCCATGAGGGCAAAGCTGGATCTCTGCAGTGTCTTACAGGCATGGCAAGGAGTGGAAATCTCTGACGGGTTTTAAGTAGGTTGTAATCTGGTCCAGTTAGGTCTAGGAATATCATTCTGACTGAAGGTGGACAAGGGACCTTCCGAAGCGAGCAGAGGAAACTGGGTGACCCGTTAGGAGGCCGTTAGTGGCATTCAGTCGGGGCGAGGGCTGGCCACAGACAAGCTAGAAGTATGCGATGGGGAGAAGTGGTGGGATTTAGGTCTACTCTGGCAACAGACCCAGTAGATTCTGGGTGGATTAGAAGTTGGGGAGGGGGGAGGGACAAGGATGGTGGCACTCTGGTTCCAGCAGCTGGGTGGCTGGATTGAGGAATCCACAGTGAGATGGGGGACCTGGGGGACCAAAAGTTCACCCTGGGGCAAATGGCTGAGAGAACAAAAGATCAGCAACTGTTGGTGCTGGCCTTACCATCCGAGCTGGAGCAGGAGTGGGCGGGGTGGGGGGGTACTTTTTTCCATCCCATCCCCATCCCCCACAACTGTGGCCACAATCCTGGGGCGGGGTCCCGGGACCCAGTGAGCCTCCTTCACTGCTCCGCTTCCCCCTGCAGACCAGGATGGCGCGGAGCCCAGTGCCAACTCTGTGTCAGCCCACAACCTGCTTCGGCTGCACGGCTTTACGGGGCACAAAGACTGGATGGACAAGTGTGTGCGCCTGTTGACCGCCTTCTCTGAGCGCATGCGCCGTGTCCCCGTGGCTTTGCCCGAGATGGTCCGTGCCCTCTCAGCCCATCAGCAGACCCTCAAGCAGGTGGGTGGGGCGGGGGCAAGGGCACTGGCGCTCGGACCCTGGGTGGAAGGGGATCTGGGGCTGCAGTAGGGGATGGGGACATGGGTGGTACTCCTGGAGCCGTCCCCCAGAGCTCAGGTCTGTGAGTGTGTGGCCGTCTAGGAGTATGTGTGCAGGTGTCTTCATGGGGATGTCCGTCTGAGCTGCTCTACTCAGCAGAGGTACCTGAGTGAGTGCGCATCTGAGGGGCCAGGCCTCTGGCATGGGCAAGTGGCTGTATGAGCACCTGTTGCTGGGGTTCTCAGTGCAGGGAGGGCGGGAGGCAGGGATTAGATATGGGTCCCTGTGGCTGGTGAAGCATTTCTCTGTAGGTCTCTGTGTGTCTGTGTAGCTGGGTCTGCCAGTGTGTGTGTGGCTATATGCTTACCTGCGTGCCAGTCCCTATTTGCGTTATTGCTGCATGTGCACATCTAGATATGTGTGGCCCTGGGGGTGTGTGACTGTGTGTGAGCAGGTCTGCTGAGCGTGTGCGGGTGAGCGTTCACCGGTCTGCATTTGCCTGCCTGCATGTGCATGCCCCGTGTTCAGGTTATATTTGCATGTTTGCCTGCATATCTCTGTGTGTATGTGTGTGTGTTGTGTGCTGGTGTCTGCGCCTATGGGTACGTCTCCCTGTGTTCGTGTCTGTGCCACTGTGTGGGACACCATCACTTTGTGTGTTCCCGGGTATGTGTGTCCACGTCCCCACTTGCTGAGCTTGCACCTGAGGCAGCCTCCTGGCAGCTGGTCTGGAGGAGGCTGAGCCAAGTCTGTGTTCCTTCCTGGGGCTATAGTGCAGAGTGGAGGGAGGATGGGGAACCCCTGGGGGGTCTGGTCCAGCTCCCTGCACCTGACCCTGGAGTTACCCTTCTGCTCTGGCCAGATCGTGATCTGCGGAGACCCCCAGGCCAAGGACACCAAGGCTCTGTTGCAGTGTGTCCACTCCATCTACATCCCTAACAAGGTTAGAGTCTGCGAGCCCAGCCCCTGCCTCCAACTCCCCTGCCCAGCGCCGCCGCCCCCCCCCCCCCCGCCCCGCACCTCTCCACCATCCCCTCCTCTGGAGGCCTGGGAGAGGAAAGGAAAGCCGCGTGGGCCCCGCCAGCGTCGCAGCACCCCCCAGCCCCCGGTGACCGTCTACTCTGCTGCTCCCACAGGTGCTGATCCTGGCCAATGGGGACCCGTCCAGCTTCCTGTCCCGCCAGCTGCCCTTCCTCAGCACCCTGCGGCGGCTGGAAGACCGGGCCACGGCCTACGTGTGTGAGGACCAAGCCTGCTCGATGCCCGTCACGGAGCCCTGCGACTTACGGAAACTGTTACATCCGTGACTGCCTCGGCCACCTCAGGCAGGGGCAGGAGGCCCAGCTTCCCAGCTGGCCGGAGACCCAGGCCCGGTAGAGCCCTGAGCACGCTGTGGCCATCCCTGGGCACCCTGTCACCGGGTGCCCTTGGCCATCCTTGCCGCTTCCCCCATGGGCACCCACTCACCCTGGAATAAACCTAACAGCATCCCGCGGGAACCTCGGGGCCTCTGCCTTGCTTGTGGGAGGGGTGCGCCGCTTGCTGACCCCTCCGCCTTCTCCAGGGACGCTGCCCCAGTCCGTGGTCATTGCAGCTCAAGTGAAACTCAGGGCAGGGGGCCCATAATGACCACCAGCTTTCACACAAACCAGTCCAAGGACGGTTCTCTGTCATTTGCAACATCTGTTGGGTTGGAAGTCCTTCTCCAAATCTGAGTCCTTCCTGCTGCAAGGGAAAGCTAGTACTTTTCTGTGACCGGCTCCTGTCCCTTCGGATGCTCGCAAGTCCTGCCCTTGGCATTCGCATCTTCACGGACCCCAGAAACCCCATCTAGCTTCCACCTCGGGGAAGGCACTGGGAAGCGTGCTTTGGGGAGGGCGGGTGTAGTGGGCTGGGGCTGACCGGTGGGGAATGGGGAAGGAGCTGTCTCCCTCCCCACAGCCTTCAAGGGTCTGCTGGGCCCGGGCACCCTCACAGCCCCAGAGCCAAGCAGTACAGACAGCCAGAAGAGGCTGCTAGAAATGAGAGTCGAATGGGGCCACTGCTTGTGAGGACGACAGCAGGGGGGAGGAGTGGGAGACTGGACTGTCACTGCAGGGTCTGCACATGGTCACACCCAGCCACACACGGTCAATGGGACCAGGCCCAGCTTTGACTAGGCAGCTGGGCCCTCGGTGCAAGGCACCGTCCCATCTGGAGGGGATTAGGGCTCCGGCCAACAAGGTCAGGTGGCCCTTTTCTGGCTGGAGCCTGCTCAGCCTCGGGCAGGAAGTCTGAGGCTTGGGCGAGTGGAGCCGGGTCTGGGGGGCAGTGAGCGGAGAGGGGGGAGGTGGTGAAGCACAGGTGGCCTTTTTGGCAGCGCCAGCCCTGGCTCTGGAAAGTCTAGGCAGTTTGCAAAACCCTCTGTCTCCGTCTCACTGACCCTCACGAATGAGGTGACAAGGCAGGTACCTCTGGCCACCTATGGGTAGATACTCAAGGCCCAGAGAGGGTCAGAGACTGGCCCGAGACCACTCAGCACATCTGGTTCTTTCCACGGTCTTCAGGGGACAATAAAAACCGCTGAGCCTTCCTCTCCCCCCACCCCTGCCCCAAGGAGATATTGAGCCTTCCTCTCCCCGCCCGCCCAGGAGGTATAGTGCGGCTGTGAAAGGGGGTGCATTTGGTGTCTCCCACCCCTCTCTAGCCAGTCTTCCCTCTGCTCTGTGTCCTCCTTCCATTCCCCTGGTACCAGGCGTGCATTCGACAAAGGGACACTGTAAGTTCAAAGGAAGGAGTTAGAGTTAGGGCCTTAACGGGTTAGGCTTCCGGGAGAGCTAGCATTTTCTGACTAGGGCAAGGCTGAATATCTGGCTTGCTCAGATACGGGCTCTTACGTCTGCTGCCTCTCTTCCCTTGGCAGGGCTGTCCCAGAGGAGCTGGGGGCCAGCGCCAGGGGAGATGGGACCTCACAGTTGGAGAAGTCACTTCACTAAGTTCATCTGTCTGAGCCTCAGTCATCTTATCTAAAAAATGGGACAGCCACCACACAACTCCCAAGGCTGCGAGGTGACGACATGGGATGATGTATCATCGCTGAGCAGAGAAGGCTCACAGATGGGAAGATCGTCTCAGTTCCTGAGGGAGCCAGCCAGGCTGTGCAGGAGGTGTAAAGGGGAGAGGGTTGGAGGGGGCTGAAGGGGCTGGCAGAGCAGGTCCTATATGAAGGCTCTCCCTCAAACCCCAAAATCATCTTAGAGAACACTTAGGCCTGACTTCTTTGTTAGGAAACTGAGGCCCAAGGAACTTCCTGTGCCTCATTCTCCTCCCTGCCTGAGGTTACTCATTCATCTAAAGAGATTTATGAAGTATGGGCTACGTGCCAAGCTGGACCGGACTAGGCTCTGGTGAGCAAAAGGGACGTAACCGTTGTCCTGAGGGAACAGAGAGCCTAGAGGGGCAGAAAATCATTTCATGACTACACACCTTAACATCAAGTGCTATGAGGGTCCAGATTCTTGTCTGGCTCAGGACGGTGTCCTCAGCATGTTGACACATAGTAGGCACCACAGTACTTGCTGAAAAAGGGGCACTCTGAGGGGGTGATGGCAGAGCCGAGGCTTGGAGGGTGGGAGTTAAAGATGGTTTCACGCCTCCTTTTGCCTTCTCTGTAGGTCCTGCCTCCCTCCTCCCCATCCCCCCTCAGGCGAAGAGAGCATCTCTGACTGGATGTCAGAGTCCTCCCGTGCCCCAGCCCAGGGATCGGGATGCCTTAGGTGGCAGGTCACCCCGGGTCCCAAGGCCAGGGAAGTAAATGTGTGTCTGCCCCATACTCCGCTCCCTCTCTGGGTATGTTCTAGAACAGAGTTCAGCTCAGAGACAGAGGTGGCCTGGATGATGGATGGAGGTGTAGGGCCAGCTGACCACCAGGAAACCTGACCACTGGGCTGGGCGAGCCTTTCTGAGCTCGTCCTCCCCTCTGCAAAGAGGGTATGATTAAAGTCACTACCTCCTGGTGTCAGCCCTGGGGCTTTTTGACCCTGTTGGGGAAGGGCAGGCCCACTAGGCAGACTGCCACCTGCGGGAGGGACGAAGGTGTCAGACACGTGGAGTGAACCAGAAATAGGCCCCTCTCCCAGAAGACCGCTGAGAGTTCAAGCCTGGCAGGGCACACGCGGAATGAGAGCAGAGACTCCCGCCAGGAGGGAAAGGCACTTAAGGGATCGGCTCATTAGCATGAAATGCAAATGAGCTCGGCCTCATTTGCACAACTCGGTGCCCGGATTCGGCGAAAGGGCAACCCGGGAGGCTGCAGCGGCGTGGCCCTCCCCTCTGCACTCCCTGCAACGCGCCCTCGAGGGAGCTGAGACACCCACCCCAGGCGGCCCGAGGCGCGCGGGGGCTGCGCGGGTGGCTCAGCCTTGGAAGTTGGGGGGGGGGCGGGGGCGGGAGGTCACCCGGTCCCTGCCTCCGCCTCTCCGCAGTGGCGTCAGCGCCCCGCGAGTCTCAGCACAAAGAATTGACTGACCTGCTTGGTTCCGCCGCCGTGTCTACCTTCCCAGAGGTGGGAAGCGCTTCCTGACATCTAAGGCTCGATGCCCTCCGCGCCCCACTTCACTCCAGCGCCCAGCACTCCCGCGGCGCTCTGCTCCCGGGCACCTGCAGCCTGCGGGGCGCCGGTGGGAGAGGGCTGGAGCTGACTGAGCCCGGGGACTCGGGGAGGTGGGGCGCGCCGAGACCCGGCCGTGCACGTGCGTGTGCGCTCGCGGAGAGCCTCCGACCCTGGAGGACCCGCTCCGGGTAGAGCGGAGGTGTGCGGACAGCCTCCCAGCCATACTGGAACTCCAGAGGGGAAAACTGAGGCACGGAGTGGGCGGGGGTGGTGGTGAGACTTTGCAGGTCAAGACTCAGAAAGCCCAGCTCCATGCTTCCACCCCCTCTCACACACTCGAGGCCCCCGCAGGTCCCTTCGCGGGAGCCTCTCTCTGCTCCTCGGCTGCTCTGGGGGCCCTGGGCCCTGGGACCGGCATGACCTGTCTGAGGCCACGTGTTCAAGCGCGAAGCCCCCCGCGGGAGATCCACAGCCTTCGAAGGACCTCTAGGGGCAGAGGGGATGAAGCTCGGGAGTGTTGACGTGAGGTCAGGGTCGGCGGGTCAGGGTTAGAAGGTCAGGGTCAAAGTCTCAGCAGCGGACCTAGGAGAGGGGTCTACAAGGCCAAGAGGTTGCTGGAAAGCACGCCCAGACCTTGCTCGCCCCGGACTTCCCTTGGCTCCGCCCATTTCCCCCGAGACCGCCCGCCCTCCAACCTGAAGCCCTACCCCGGGGACGTCCTGCTCCGCTCCTCCCCTTCTTCGGTCCTTCTCCCAGGTTCGATTCCAGGGTGGGCGACTGATCAGGTGGAGACCCAGGATTTCGCCCTGGGATCCTGGTCACACCCCACAGCCCGGCTGCCAACCTCTCTTCTCCAGGCCCGCCCAGAGCTGAGCCCCACCCTCCGGCTGTGGTCCAATTTTTAGGGGTCGTGGACAAAGGATGCCCCGGGGCCCGCAGCGCTATCCCAGGACCCGGCGCCGAATACTCTGATTCCCCGGGGCTCCCTCCAGGGGAGTCCCAGAGACCCCAGCGGCCAATAGGAAAGTGGGTTCGGTCTGGGTAGCCGTCTAATTGGCTCTGGCCTTCGGGAGCGGACCCAGGGGCAAGGGGAGGGGACCCAGGGGCAAGGGGAGGGGAGAGGGGCGGTCCCGGGCTTCGGGGTGGGAACCGGATTCCAGCTGTGGTTCTCTCCCCCGGCGCCCCCGCCCGCTCTGCCACGGCGGCCCGCCAATGGGCGCGCGGCTCTGGGCCGGCGGCGCGCGGGGATTGGCCGCGAGGCTGGCTGGGGAGAGGCGGGGCCGAGGCTTGAAGTTGGAGTGAGGGATCCAGCTGTGGTGTGCGCCGGGCTCCTCGCCGCCGCTTTCGCTTGCTCGCTCCGCGTCTCGGCCGGAGGAGGAGGCAGTGGCGCCGGCGACAGCTACGGCAGCGGCAGCCACCGCGGCGGCTGCGGCGGCGGCATCTCCGCCTCCACCCCCGCCCGGGACGGCCCCCCACCGTCTCCCCGCCCCTCCCGGACCGTGAGCCCGCCGCGGGGCGGAGGAAGGAGCCGCCCCCCACCCCCTCCAAACCCACCCCCAAAGAGATCCCTCCTCCCCTCCCCCCGCCGCCGCTGGCGCCGAGCCGGGGCGATGCTGACCCCTTAGATCCTGCTCCAGCTGCGCCGCGGGAAGAGGGAGCGCCCCTCCCCCGTATCCCCCGCGCTCTGACCCCCTTCTCTCTCCCCCTCTCCCGGCCGCTTCGCCGAAGGTAGCGCCGAATCGGGCGACCGGAGCCTGGGCGCGAAGCGAAGAAGCCGGAACAAAGTGAGGGGGAGCCGGCCGGCTGGCCCGGGGGCCCCAGGAGCCCTGGGGAAGCGGGACTCGCGCCGGGCGGGGCTTCCCTGCGACCCGGCGCCCCGCGGGCAGCATGCCCCTGCGGGCAGGGGGAGCTGGGCTGAACTGGCCCTCCCGGGGGCTCAGCCTGCGCCCTAGAGCCCCCCAGATGCGCCCCCGCCGGGGCCCCCCGGTGGCGTGAGGACACCTCCTCCGAGGGGCGCCGCTCGCCCCTCTCGAGACCGCCCGGGGCCCCGGCTGGCCAGAGGATGGACGAGGAGGATGGAGCGGGCACCGAGGAGTCAGGACAGCCCCGGAGCTTCACGCGGCTCAACGACCTGTCGGGGGCCGGGGGCCGGCCGGGGCCGGGGTCGGCGGAAAAGGACCCGGGCAGCGCGGACTCCGAGGCGGAGGGGCTGCCGTACCCGGCGCTGGCCCCGGTGGTTTTCTTCTACTTGAGCCAGGACAGCCGCCCGCGGAGCTGGTGTCTCCGCACGGTCTGTAACCCATATCCTCCAGGGCACGACGGCCGGGCTGGGGGGTCCGCAGGGGGGCGGGCCGCGCCGCCGGAGGGGACCGAAAGCCAGGTGAGTCGGAGAAGTGAGCCTCGAAGGTGGGCAGATGAGAGGGGGGCTGCTGAGGGAGGGAGGGGGCTTCAGAGTGGGAGCGGAGACGCGAGCAGGTTTGGCTGATACCCCAGACGAGCCCCACCTCGGTACACACACCTCAGTCCTCCTTGGGGGGCTGGGATCCAGGCCAGGAAAAGAGAGGAGACGTGCCCCGCTGGTTTGTAGCTGGATGCTCTCCAGATGTGGGCAGGGGAGGGTCGTCATCCTCCAGATGTGGGAAGCTTCGGGAGCCTGGGAGCTCTACTCCGCCCGCCGCCCGTTAGCGAGCTGGGTTGGGTTTCCGAGTTTGGGGGGGTGGGGTGGGGAGGAAGCTGCGGGGACGGGGGAGGGGGGACTGCGATCTCCTGGGTTTCCCTCCTGCCCCCGCTCCAAAGTTTGAGGTGGATTCTAGGGTCTGATCCCCACCCTCAACCTGGTCCTTGAGGCTGGGGTTTTTACTGACCCAGAGGGAGATGTTGGGGGGCGGGGACCAGGTCCTAACTCCCCCACCCCCACCCGCGGGTTGGAGGCACAACAAGGAGATTCCGGCGGCGGCTGATGTCAGGGGCGCAGAATGAGAACAAGATGTGGTGGTGAAGGGGAAGCTGTCTGCCCCCAGAGCTGGAGTAGAGACCCTTTCAGCTGGAGCCCACTGCCCGGTGCCTCCCTTCTTCCCAATTCTTCATTCAGCGCCGGGTGCTTTGTGTTGGGGTTGGGGAGTTTTGTGCTAGATTTTTGTCTTGTGGAGCGAAAGACTGTGGCGAGAGCTTTGGCCAGCGGGGGATGGGATTAAGCCGGTCCAAGTTATTACCCTGTCACAAATACAGAGTGCTCCCGCCTGTCGGCAGAGCAGGTATGGGAGACCGCAGCCTCGGAGAAAGTATTGGGGGAACAGTGAGGCTGTGAGCTGGTTGGCTAAGGAAGACTCGGGTTCAGCATCCCAGGGTCTCCCCCTCGGCTGGGTTTGTGGAATGCAAGCCCCACATTCCGGGGAGATCGATTTGGCACTGCTCTCTATCCTCCTCCTGGTCTGGAGTGATAGGGGAGACCCCAGCCCCCTCAGCCCCCTGGCCTCTCCCCTTCAGCCCCTAGCACAAAGCGCCGCTTAACTAATGCAGGGCTCCCAGGCTCCGGGTGGGTCCCGTCACTGCAGGAAGGAAAGGGGGGGTGCGCTGCCATCCCCAGGCTTGACAGCTTCTCCTGACTCCTTCCTCTCAGCTCAGAGGCTCTTTTGGACCGGGGTGGGAGACCTCAGGTTTCCCTTGTAAACCCTAAGAGCCCAACCGGGACTCTGCTTTGAGGGAGGTTGGGGGGGGGGGGCTTGGCGCCGCCCTCACTCTCCGCAGCTCTCTGCCTCTAGTGGGCAAAGCAGGGATGTGAACTTGGGTCCCCCCTCTACACCCCGCAGGTCTTTAGGAAGCTCCCCCCCCCATTACACCCTCTCTCCATCCCTTACCCCTTCTTCCTTTCTCTCTGAGCTTCAGAAAGAGAGAGGTAGGGGGTCTCAGAGGGCTCTGACTCCCCTACCTCCGCAACCCTACCCCCAGGCCCCTTTCTCCACGGTTGAGATGGACATGGGGAACTAATGTCTGAGAAGATGGGCTCTGGGCATCCCTCCTCTCTACCCCTAACCACCTGCCCTCTCCATGAATGGTGAAAAGCCCCATCCCCCTCCCCTCCTCCTCGGGAGCTTAGGGGAGGTAGAGAGACCTTCTCTCCCCTTTCCCTCCCCCTCTAAAACAACCAGACCTCTCAGCCAGCATCTCCCCACCTGCCCTATCTCTAGGTGCTAGTAGACGGTCTGGGGGCAGATTCCTTCCTTGAGGGGCTCTGGGAGGAAGCAAGTGGAGAGGGCTGGAATGAGGAAAGAGAGGTGGGACCCCAGTGCTCCTCTTGAGGATGGAGGAGCAGGCTTACATCTGGGGTGTGGGGCATTGGCATCACTAGATCTAGACAAGTCACTAAGCCTGGGTTGGCTGAGGATGGGTTGAGAACAATTCCTTGGCCAAGGGGCTGCCTAAGCTGTGCCCCACGAATCCCATCACCCCTGAGCATCAAGGGAAACCTGTATTGTCATTGCCAGAGGGGCACTGAGCTGACTCTTGGACTTCAGTCTTTCCCTTTCTCTCCTTTTGGTATCAGTGAAGCTTCGCTTGGCTCCACAAGGTTCTCTGCACCTCTGAGTCTGAGGGACATAGGGACCCCTCCCCCACTAACTGAAGCTAGTTAGATTTTTGATGGCATTTTTCTCAGTCCCTCCTCCTTTAGCCGCTAACACACCAGGTTTCCTGGAGAGGAGATCTAGACCCAGGTAGGAAGTAGTGTGCATGTGTGAATGTGTGCGTGCGTGTGTGTGTGTGTGTGTGTGTGTGTGTGTGTGTGTGTGTATGGGGGAAGGGAGGGCAGCAAAAGGAAGAGAGGCTCAGAAGTGCATGTGCTGGTACTGGGAAGACCAGGGGTACTCACATCAGTAGGGCCCCCCTCCTCCCCGGTTATAGGGGGAGCGAGTTAGACTTTCCAGTATGTGTTTCTTGAAGTGTGAGGGAGCGCTTCGCCTCTCCCGGGAAGGAGATCCTGAGCATTCCCTCTCCGGCTGTTGTGTCACATCTGGAAGTTTGTGTAGGAGTTTCTCCAAGCTCAGAGCCCAGCACAGCTTTTTCTCATTTGGAAATCACAGGCTGGCATTTGGGATGCCGAGAGGGGGAGTGGGAGGGGGGCCAGAGGGGGAGAAGGGAGCCTGCCAGGAGTAGGGGGAGGAGAAGGGGGAGGCCCGAAAGGCAGGAGCCCTAATGGCTTCCAGAAGTGAGTGTAAGCGTGTGAATGCGTCACTGTGTGTGCGTCCGGAGGGGAGGGGGCACCAGGAATTTCTGGAGTTTTCCTTGCCACTGTCCCAGTGCCCCAAGTTTGCCTGTTTCTCTTACCTAGGGAGAAATCTCCATTTTGGTCCTCAGAGGAAGTGGGACGGGGGTGTTCTTCCTGTCTCCTCACCAATTCCCTCCTCTCATTTTAAAACCCAAGACTCTCCAGAGGGGGTTCTGGGGAGGGGGACTGGGGAATTGAACAGGACTGGGGGAGCAGAGCACCCTCTGGCACTCCTTCTGCCCCAGGCCCACCTTCCTGCTGGGTCACACACCCACTCTACCCCGCGGAACTGTTGGGGGGCTCCCCATCACCCATAGTGCCAACCGGAGCCATTCCTGGGATTACCCCCGCCACTCAACCCCCCCTTACCCCTCCCTCGCTCCCGCCCCAGCCCTCACCCCACCCTGCCTGCCTCAGCCAGGGTGGCGACAGACACAACTGCTCACGTGTATGTGTGTGTGTGTGTGTGTGCGCGCGCACTCACTCACACACACACAGTCACAGACGTTTGAATCAGATTTCTGGCCTATTTCCCCTTCCAAAGATTCCAACAGGCCGGCTCTCTTGTGTCTCTGGGTCTCACGTCTCTGTCTCTGGGTGGGGCCGGCTGCCTTTCTTCAGGCTTCAGTTTTCAGTTCAGCTGGAAACCTCTCTCCCCACACGCCCACAGGCTGGAGCAGAGGAGACCACTGGGAAACAGGCTGTGGGAGTGGGGGCTTGGCTGGGGGAATCCCCCTTTCCGCCTCCCCAGTGCCGGCCACACTGCTGAGCCCCTATATTCCACCCCACCCCCGGAATGCTGAATGCCCCCATAGATGCCAGCCTCTCTGTGAGGCGGGCGAGACAAGAATCCCACCTTCCCAACTCATACTAGGAGGCCAGGATTCCTGGGTCCAGGCCCATTTCCTCCTCAGTGCTCCTTAGTCTCAGATTTCCAGGCTCCAGTTGGGGAGTGGGGCAGCTGGGCGGCCTGCTTCCGTTCTCAGTCACGCCTGAGCCCCCGTGCCCCTGGAGGTGCCCCAGGCCTCCTCCCTCCTCTCCCCACCTCCCTCTCTCTTACAGCTGCCAGGCTGGGCAAGGGCTCTAGATAAAGCCCCACGGAGAGGACTCGGTTGTACATATAACATGCTCTAGTTCTCTCTCCTGGAGGGAGAAGAGGAGGAGGGATGGAAGTGGGTTTCCTCGCCCTGCCATTTCCTTTTTCTCTGCTTTTGATGGTGGGTTGTGGGGAGAAGAAAGAGCCTCCCCTCTCCTACCCACCTCCCCCTTTGGGATCCACTCCAGCCCGGACAGTTGCCATAGCAACAGTAGACATGTGACTGCACAGGTCTCTCATAGTCTCTATGGCAACCAGTGTCCCCCGTTCCCTTGGTTGCCATGGGGATTTGTCACATGGTTTCCCCCCAACCTGATAACCTGTGGGTCTCCTGTTTTCCCTTCCCTGCATGAGGACAAGACAGCAGTCTGGTGAAGGGGAGTTCATGTGTGAGGGGTCCCTTTAATTGCCATAGCAACAGATCCACACCACCTGGTGACACATCCTCCTGTTGTTATGGTAACAGAGGAACATCACACAGTGACATAAGGCCATGTTCCCAAGGAAACGAGCCCTACCCTGAGAAGGGTGAAAGACCCCCGTCCTCATTAATTATTTCTCATTTCAGATTGTCCCAAATTTCCCTGTGCCTTAGTGTCTTCCCTGTCCATTAACTTTACCGGTAGGGAAAGGGGAAAGGTAGAGAGCAGATAGAACGTACCTGGGAGTGTGCTAAATTGCCAAGGGGGCCCCTTGAGAAGGGGTTTCCATGGTTAAGAGCTGGAGATGGGGTTATGTGGAGGCAGAATCTAGCTATAAGAGGCCCCAGTGTGAGCATGTAGAAGCTGAAGACAGAAGGAGTCCCAGCTCCTCTGTGGTGTCACTTCTGCCCCCTCCCCTAGTTATCAATTGATCACTGTTGAGGCAAACAAGGCAGGAAAACATGAATGGGGAGATACACTGGCTTCTAAGCAGGGAGACTGATGATTGATCAATTCATTTGTTCGTTCGTTTCCCGCACGTATTGATCATCTGCTACATGCCAGGCCCCACTGTCAGCTTTGTAAGGGATGTGGACGCGTGTCAGAGTGTCCCTGCCGCAGCAAGGGAGATGAGACCCGTGCACACAGATGGCATGACGGAATCACTGCCATTCGAGGGGTCCAAACAGGTGTTCCGGGAGCCCCTCTTCCCAAGAGAACTACCCACAGTCCCCCTTGCAGAGATATCTGCTCATGTGGGTCCCTTCCCTGCAGAGGAGAGGAGGGGACTAGCTTGGGAAAGCAGACCAAGTCTTGAGGGTAATTGTGTCCTTCCCTTTCCAGAGAATCACCCCGAGGGATCTCCCTTCCCATCCTCCTTTTTCCAGGGTGACCCCTGGCTGACCCCCCTTCTGGGGAGACATCCATTGGGCTCAGGCTCCACTCTGGAAAATAGCTCCATGGAAACAGAGCACTCTCTTTATTTCCCCCTTCCATCTACTTACCCCAAAAACCTAGAACTGTTTTTTTTTTGTTTGGTTTTTTTTTTTTTTTACTCTTATTCTTGTGAGGAAGAGGCGGAGGCATGGGAAATTGCAGTATCTTGGCCTGTTTGGGTGCCTGATGGTGGGAAGGGAGGTGAGAGCAAAGGGCCTAGGTGGCAGAGGGGCCTGGGAGGGGATTGAGGGTGTGCTGAGCTGCAGGGTGGCCTAAGGTTCAGGACAGAGATGGGGGGGTGGCTGGGACCAGCTGGGAGGAAAGTCCTAGGGTCCCCGGACTGAGCCTTCTCACTGCAGAAGTGAGGTTATGACAGGAAGATTCCGCCTGCTCTAGGCCCTCTGCGCCCCACACTCTGGCTTGGCGGGTCGTGTCGTGGGCTGCCAGGACACCCTCCCCACCTTCATCCCTGAGGTCCCTCCTTTGCCCGGTCTCCACTTTCTGCTCTTTTCTACCCTCTTTGTTCTCCCCGCCCCGTATTTTCTTTGAGGAAAAAAAGAATGCTGGGTCACTTATCTGTGAGTCCAGCATCCAGAACCTTCTAAGGTCCAGAGGCCACTTTGTACATTCTCCTATTGATGGACTGGAAGTGAGCCCCTTAATAAAATCCACTACGTGGAAAGACTTGGGGTCCGTGTGTGCAGAGTACTGTCTACTCTGCGTGGGCTGGGGACTCACATCTGGCCCAGGGCAGTGGGTCCTCGTTATTTAAATGTGGGAGTGTGTCTGGAGGCCATCTGAGGGCTCCGAGAGGCCGGGGGGCAGGTGGGTGGTGGGAGCGTCTGGCTCCTGTACTGTGGTGAAGGAGAGCTACCGCCATGGACCCTCTTGCCCGCTTCTGCCCGTCTGTCTGGTGCCAGGGCGCCCTGATGGCCCTCCCCTGCGCGCCGGAGCGACTGCAGAAAGAACTGCCCCAGATCAGGAGCTTGGACGCCTCAGTCTCCTCCCGGCCTCTCCCATGACCTTCAGCGCAGGACTTTGGCTCTCCTGGGCCTTAGTGTGCTTGGGTTCCGGGGAAGAACATGATCTACCCCGGAGAGCTTGCGGGGCTGTTGTGAGCATCAGATGTGGCATGGCGTGAAAGCGCTTGGTAAACTGTAAGGCAGGCATAATCCGACTTTAGGTTTGTGTCACACATTCACTACATTCTCTCATTTGCTTCTCACATCTTCCCTGTGAGGTAGGGAGCATAGGATTCAGATTCAGCAGCACACTCCTGGTGTCTGGCATTTCCGCCGGCACGATTGATTTTATCCCCCAAATGGCTTGTGCAAATAGTCAGGGTATTTGTGGCTTTTCCTACCTTACAGCTGAGGAGGCTGGGCCCGGAGAGGGGATGGCCAAGGTGGGCCTGGGCCTGGGCCGGGCTCGCTCAGACACACGGGCCCACCCTTTGCACCTGGCCCCGTCTCAGATGGGGGTGGGGGAAGGACAAGAAGCAGGAGGCTTGGTGGGGGGAAGGCAGGGGGGCACGGGCATGGCTTCAGCCCTGGCCAGCAGTTTCCTTGACCCCTCCCCCCGGATACCTGGTTTGAGCGCATCAGCATGTTGGTCATCCTTCTCAACTGTGTGACCCTGGGCATGTTCCGGCCATGTGAGGACATCGCCTGTGACTCCCAGCGCTGCCGGATCCTGCAGGTGTGTGTGTGTGTGCGTGTGTGGGTGTGAGTGTGCGCGTGTGGGGGGGCATGTGCGCGCGTGTGTGGGGGTGCATGTGTGCGCGTGGGTGTGTGTGCGCGGGCGCATGTGTGCACACGCGTGTGTGGGTGTGTGTGCGTGCGCGCGCGTGTGTGCGTGTGTGTGGGTGGGTGTGTGGCGGAGTGCGGGGGGAGGGCAGCTCCTGAGCTGAGTAAGTGCGGACACCGTCTCTGGGGGAGGCCCTGACCTCGATGGTGGGGGAGGGAGTGGGGGGTGTCCTCCCCCCCCAGTTTCAAAAGCCTCTCGTCCCCACATCAGGCCTTTGATGACTTCATCTTTGCCTTCTTCGCGGTGGAGATGGTGGTGAAGATGGTGGCCTTGGGCATCTTCGGGAAAAAGTGTTACCTGGGAGACACTTGGAACCGGCTTGACTTCTTCATCGTCATTGCAGGGTGAGCGCAGGGGCTGGAGGTGGGAGAGCAACAACCAGATCAGTGCGCGCCCCAGGGCCAGGGTTCCAGGCCCCAGCACTGCCGCCCCCCCCGCCCCCCTGCCCAGCCCACTTTCGGCCATGCTTTCTCCCCGGCTGTCCACTCCGGGTCCGAGGCTGTCCTGCCTGGAGCGCTCAAGTCCCTGCATCCACACCATCCTCTGTTCATTTCCCGATGGGAATCTGTCCTTGGCTTGGGGGTGGCCTTGCCCCCAGGGAGCCGGCTCTTCGGGGTCCCTTGGTGGAGGAGGGGGAGGAGTCAGAGGTTTGCTGCCCCACTGCAGCAGGGTTCCTCATTGACCTCTTTTGACCCCCACGGCGGCCTCAGACTCAAAGGGCCTCCCTTTGGGCCCCTCCCTGCAGGATGCTGGAGTATTCGCTGGACCTGCAGAACGTCAGCTTCTCAGCTGTCAGGACAGTCCGTGTGCTGCGACCGCTCAGGGCCATTAACCGGGTGCCCAGTGAGTGACCCCTTGGCCCTCAGCCCCTGGATGGAGAGCCCCCAGAGGAAATATGGAAATCCCAGATCCCACCCCTACCTCTTGACCACTCACCGGCTTCATCAGGGCCTGGCAGTCCGAGGCAGACCTCATCACAGAAGGGCTCAGTGGGGAGCCGGGGCCACTGGAACTAAGTGGAGCCTCCCCCACCCACCCACCTGCCTGTGGCCCTGTGAGGGTCACCTGGAAAGACCGTCACCCTTATTTTAGCCTGATTTGGGGTCAGAGTCTCAGACATGTGTCAGAATACCCCTTCCCTTCAGCTAGAAGACTGTTCCCTGCAGGGGGATAGGGGTGAGTGGGAACAGGGTAGAGAAGCCGGTAGGCCAGGGGGGCTGGGTACAATGTGGAATGGCCTTTTCTACCTAGAACGGCCTCTCACGCAGTCGGGCTCTCGTCGGTGAGACCATACTAGCCACAGTGAGCATGACTTCTCTCCAGACAAGGCCACTCCGTGTCTCACCCTGTGCCTGTGTCCCCTTCCTCCTTCCCACCCCCTTCCAACCCGCTGCCGCAACTGACTGCGGGACCATTATCTAAATTAAACCGCATTGGTTTCCCGAGCCAGCCAAGCTTTGGCAGCTCCAGCTCCCCCTACATCCTGCCCCCCCACCCTTGCTCAGGCCCCCTTTGCAAGTCCCCAACCTACAGAGACAGCAAATGGTCTCCACTGCAATCCCAGGAGTTGGGGGGGCCGGGGCATGTTTCTGGGGCTCTGTGCCTAACGTAGCGGCAGCCCCCTGTGCTGTGTGTGTGTGTGTGTGTGTGTGTGTGTGTGTGTGTGTGCGTGCGCGCGTGTGTATGAGATGCAGCTGCCTTTGGGTGGGCAGAGCTGCTCAATGTGTCCTCCGGGCTTTGGGGCGTTAGTGCTAACAGGAGCTGCAGACGAGGGGCATGCATGCTGTCACCTCCTCTCCCACCCCAGGTGATGGCTGGTAGATTTATAGGCCTCTGTCTAACCAGCAGTGTAATTCCCTTAATGCAAACCCCGAGGAATTGATCTCACTTGGAGCACAGAGGAGCTGAAGGAGGATGGGGCTGGAGGAGGGGGTGAGGGACTGAGTGAGAAGGCCAGGCTGGAAAGGCCAGGCAGGACGGCTGCAGGCACCAGGAGGGTTAATTAGCTGCTGCTTAGACACTTTTGCCCTGGAGGGGCAGGGGGCCATGAGTGGCACTTCAAGGGTCAAGACAAGCCATTAGAGGTCTGTGTGCTTAACAAGGGCTTGGTGGCCTGGGGGTGGCTCAGACCATGTGGGGCAATGGGGTCCTGGGCCTAGAGTGAGGAGGGAGGGCAGTATCTCCAACAGGGCTTGGCGGGGTGGGGAAGCTGTGGTGGCTTTCCCTGCAGAGGGACTTGTTCATTGAGAAGATGGACTTATGTCTCCTCGCCCCCGATGTGGGGATCTGCATCAACAGAGAATGAACTCGGCAGGGGGCTCAGAACCATAGTGAAGCTCAGGGCATCTGGACCCTTGCTGAGGGTCTGGCTCTCAAAGTGAGATTCCTTCCTTGCTGACGTTCCTCCTGGAGTTCTCTGCCTCAGTTTCCCCAGTGACTGCAATGGTGATAACTGATGACTTAGAAAGGTCAGGTGACTGTGTCAGGTGAGAGAAGGAGGTAGGAAGCGAGTGTGTGTGTGTGTGTGTGTGTGTGTGTGTGTGTGTGTGTGTGTGTGTTGGGAGGCGGGATCCAGAAGCAGAATGCTGGGCAGCTCTGTGATACTGGACAAGTCATGTCGGTCCTCTGAGCCTCTTTGGTCCTCATCCGTAAACCGAGATGATGTGGGGAGTTAGGTGGGGTGCGGTGCAGGAGACAGGAGCTTTGGAAAACTTGATCACTCTGGCTCATCCTTGGCGGTATTATGCCCTGATTAATATGGACACGCCAAGAGGGATAGTGGGCAGGGACTAGGGGCTGCCCGGCCTGCTTGTGAAGTTAGAGGTGTCTGTTGGTCTCCCCTCCAGCTTGAGCCGGGCCTCTCAGCCCCGGAAACCCTGATGGGCCCCCTCTGGGAGTGTTGCCAGGCCTGTGGCAGCCAGCCTAGCCCAGCCAGCCTGGCACCCCCAGCGTGGCTTCTGCCCCCACAGGCATGCGCATCCTCGTCACGCTGCTGCTGGACACACTGCCCATGCTGGGCAACGTCCTGCTGCTCTGCTTCTTCGTCTTCTTCATCTTCGGCATCGTTGGCGTCCAGCTGTGGGCAGGGCTGCTTCGTAACCGATGCTTCCTGCCGGAGAATTTCAGCCTGTGAGTGTCGCCCGGGATGGGGGTGACCTGGGAGTGGGTATGGGGCTGGGACCCACCTCAGTCCCTGTTGCCATTGACATTGCTGTTTTCACATCGGTGACATGTCTGTTTCTCAAACTCGGCTACACATTGGAGTCACCTGGGGAATTAAAAACAAATTCCTGAGGCCTGGGTCCCCTACAGGCTCTGATTTCATCGGCGTGGCATTCGGCATGGCCTTGGGGAGCCTTACAAGCTCTGCCGTGAGCCTGATATGCAGCCACGTTAGAAAACCATCACCCTGGGACATAACCTTTCCTCGTCCCCACTCTGGAATTTCACACTCAGTCCGCACACTCCTGGTGCCCTCCAACCCACACCCACAAATCCCGCCCCTGCCCGATGCGTGCCCGACTCTCGTCCCTGCCCTGCCTACCCTGCAGGTCTCACTGCACCCATGCAGCTCATCCTTCCTGGGACCTCTCCCCGGAGACCCCTGCTCCCAGCTCCTCCCTGTTCCCCCTGCAGCCCCCTGAGCGTGGACCTGGAGCGCTATTACCAGACGGAGAATGAGGACGAAAACCCCTTCATCTGCTCCCAGCCGCGGGAGAATGGCATGCGCTCGTGCAGGAGTGTGCCCACGCTGCGCGGCGAGGGAGGCGGTGGCCCCCCCTGCGGCCTGGACTATGAGGCGTATAACAGCTCCAGCAACACCACCTGCGTCAACTGGAACCAGTACTACACCAACTGCTCCGCAGGGGAGCACAACCCCTTCAAGGGCGCCATCAACTTCGACAACATCGGCTATGCCTGGATTGCCATCTTCCAGGTGGGACAGCCCGGGTACTGAGACGTTCCCCAGAATGCAAGCACCAGGACGCAGTCCGGCCTCAGAGCGGTCGTCCTCAGGGCTGGGAGGGGGCCGGGGCCTCTGAGGAGACCACAGGAGGCTTTAGGGGGGCCCCCCCGAGTCAGCCTGTCCCTCTGCACCCTCCCCAGGTCATCACACTGGAGGGCTGGGTCGACATCATGTACTTTGTGATGGATGCTCATTCCTTCTACAATTTCATCTACTTCATCCTCCTCATCATCGTGAGTGATTCCTTGGGCCCCTGTGGGCGGGGGAGTCCTGGGGAAACAGGTGGGGGGAACTCAGAGAGGGACTAGCTTGGTCTCAGGGACAGGTCCCACAGAGACTCAGGCAGAGAGGGCACCGGTCGTGAGGGGTCAGGTGGAAATCCAAGGTCAAGGCTTGGTTCTATCACTTAGTACCTTGGGCAAGTCATTCCCCATGAGCCCTCCAGCCCCACCCCAGGCCTCTGCTTCTTCATCAGTAAAATGGGTGATTCTCGACCCAGGGGGCATTTAGAAATAGCAAAGGGTGGTCCTGTTTTTCATGAGGTCTAGGGGACCACTCCTGGCATTCGGTTGGGGAGCAGGGGAGAGATGGTAAACATCCTGACATGACAGTCCCGCAAACGCAGAATTGTGCCACTCAGACTCCCTGGCATTCAGTGTTGAGAAACACTGCACGACCTCTTGTTCCTTCCAGCTCAGAAGCTCCAAGGCTTCATGAGGACAGAAGACAGAGGCAAGAGAAGCAATGTTTAATAGTTGTCATCCCTACCATTCCTAGCTCATAACTGAACTGCTACTACTTACAGCTAATATTTATTGAGCACTTACGATGCACCAGTCCTGCTCTCAGCACTTTTTATGTGCTGGTGCCTTTAATCCTCACCACGATCCCATCATCATCTCCATTTTACCGAGTGGAAACCCACGTTTCCTCGTTCGTCCGACCCCGTCATGGGCTCTGCGTGTGCCGTGGATTGATCTGGCTGGGTGGACGTTGTTGCCGATGTGTGCTGTGACATCTGCTGCCTGCTTAGTCCTCACAGTCCCCCGGGCGGTGGGGCGGGGCCGGCGGGGAAGTGGCCCCATCTCTTAAACGAGAACCCTGAGCTTTAGAGGGCCCCGTCACTGGGCTGAGGAAGTGGCAGGGGCCGAGAATTCAACCCCAGGCTATGGTCTCCAAGTCCAGCCCTTCTCCAGGTCACCAAGAGGCCAGTGACAGAACCAGAGAGAGGGACAGATATTGAGAGAGAGAGATTAAGACAGAGGTTAAGATCTACTCGGGACCTAGGGCAAACTCCGGAGAGAGGTGGAGACAGACAAAGGGCGCTCTTGGCGAGAGGCAGAGGGTGGGTCCTGGGAAAGAACCAGTCCTCCAGGCCACCCCCTCCTGCCCCTGCATATGGAAGCGGGTCAGGTTTGGGACCTGTTCCCGACCCCCACCATCACCTGGGGGGTGGCAAAGCCAGCATCTCTGGGAAGCATGGTCTTTTCAGTATGCTTCTCTCCTTGGGCTTGGAGGAGGGGAAGGAAGCAGACAGGGTGGTAAGGGGCCTATTTTCCACCCACACACCCCGTGAAAAATCTTCCAAACAGCTCTCCGGAGTCATATTAATGAAGTTAATTATCATAATTACTAGGACACAATCTAGAAAAAAAATCCGCTTTGTCACCATAAATATTCATTTCCTTCATTCTGGTTTGTTGTCCCTGCGATGGCCATCCTGGAGTTCTGGAGAAACTGAGGCACGGGGACAGGGATGAGGGAGTGTGGGCAAGTCAGGGCGGCAGCTTGGCTAGTCTGCAGGGATCGGGGTTCAGCCCATCACCCTGCTTGGGGAGGGGAGAGGCGCAGGGAAGGAAGATACAGAAGGTCAACGATCAGGAGGATAGTGAGGCCCCATGGCTGAGGGTCTCACCCCAGGGCGTGCAGCTGGAAGTGGGACTAAATGCAGAGGTCTTGGAAACTGTTTTTGCCAAGACCTCGAAGGCTCAACCCAACGTGAGAACCCCATGTCCCCAAGATTGCATTTATCTCTACAGCCTTCTCTGCTCCTAACAGGAACTGGGGAGGGGTGCTCAGAATCTCCATGGCTGGCCATGGATAGGGGCAGGGAATTTGGGAGAAATCCTTGCAGGATACCATCGCAATCAATAACAATGCCTTGGAATTCCATAGAGCTTGGTCCAAGTCTCAGCTTCGTGTGTGTTAGCTGAATGATCTTGGGCAAATGCCTTGACCTCTCTGAGCCCGTTTCCTCACCTGTCAGACAGAGGTTATAAAAGTGTCACCTCTTGAGACTGTCACGAGAATAAAATGAGATCATGCTTGGATGGTAACTGAGCCCAGCGCCTGGCGTGTAGGACGTGCTTGGGATGCGGCGATTCGCCTTGCAGTTCCCTTTTCTTCAGGACATCTCCTCTTGCTGTCCCCACCCCAACAGGTGGGCTCCTTCTTCATGATCAACCTGTGCCTGGTGGTGATCGCCACGCAGTTCTCAGAGACCAAGCAGCGAGAAAGCCAGCTGATGCGGGAGCAGCGCGTGCGGTTCCTGTCCAATGCGAGCACCCTGGCCAGCTTCTCCGAGCCAGGCAGCTGCTACGAGGAGCTGCTCAAGTACCTGGTGTACATCCTCCGGAAGGCGGCCCGCAGGCTGGCCCAGGTCTCCCGGGCGGTGGGCGTGCGGGCTGGGCTGCTGAGCAGCCCAGTGCCCCGTGCAGGCCAGGAGCCCCAGCCTGGCGGGAGCTGCTCTCGCTCCCACCGCCGTCCATCCGTCCACCACCTGGTGCATCATCACCACCATCACCACCACCACTACCACCTGGGCAATGGGACGCTGCGGGCCCCCCGGGCCAGCCCGGAAATTCAGGACCGGGATGCCAGTGGGTCCCGCCGGCTCATGCTGCCACCGCCCTCGACGCCCGCCCTCTCGGGGGGCCCTCCGGGGGGCTCAGAGTCTGTGCACAGCTTCTACCATGCCGACTGCCACCTGGAGCCAGTCCGCTGCCAGGCACCGCCTCCCAGGTCACCATCTGAGGCATCGGGCAGGACTGTGGGCAGCGGGAAGGTGTACCCCACTGTGCACACCAGCCCACCCCCGGAGATGCTGAAGGAGAAAGCACTAGTGGAGGTGGCCCCCACCTCTGGACCGCCCACGCTCACCAGCCTCAACATCCCGCCCGGGCCCTACAGCTCCATGCACAAGCTGCTGGAGACACAGAGCACAGGTGAGTACTCTGGGGGGTGGGGTGGGGCATGCTGGGGCCCTGGCCTAGGGGCCGGGTGGTGTCCCAGAGAGGACTGGGGGCCCCTGATTCCCATTCTGCCACTTGAGGCCTTGGGACCTTCAATCAGTCCCGCCGCTTCTTTGAGCCCTGAGTTTCTCATCCCTTCAAGTGGGAATCTTAATTCTTGTGTTGTAATGAGAATAATAACCATCATGGGATGAACACCTGCTATATGCTCTGCTCTACGCTGTTTGCAAGAAGACCTAACAGTTGTTGACCAACTGTTCTGTGCCTGTCACGTGCTTTGCAGGCGGAATCCCACTGGATCCTCTCAACGGTTTAGATGATAAGCTTTCTTACCGTCCCTATTGTACCGGTGAGGAAAAGGAGGCCTGGAGAGGTTGCTTGACTTGCCAGCTCAAGGTTGTGCCATTTGTTAGGTGTGAACTCAGGGCCATCTGGCTCCGAGGCCCCCAGGGGAAATGGTGTGTGACCACGGCCAGCCCCGAGCCCCACACTAAGGAGACTCTTGTGAACATGAGTTTCATTGGCTCCCCACAGGGAGACTGGGGGCCTAGAGCAGCAAGTCCTCAGGGGGCTGCTAGTCTGGTGGGAGGAACACCCGGTGTCACAGGAGAAGTGAGACACTCGCTGCCTGTGGGTGTCCTCCCTACCCCCTGTCAGACAAGGGTGGCAAGCCCTCCCCCGAAGGCAGACTCACTGTAGCCGAAGCCCAGGGTTTCAGGAAGGATGTGGCACGTGGGGGCAGTGGGACATGTGTGGGATGTCGTGTGAGAACGTGGGCCGGGACAGGAAGGCGCCGTCACAGAACGCCCTGGGGAGGGCTCCCGCGCCCGCTTTCTGGCCACCCTGCTGTGCGTTGGAAGCCAGTCATGTACACGCATGTTTCAGTCCCCCCTTGTGTGGAAGGCAGGGCTGGGGCTGTGGTCATTGCTGGCTAGCCCTCCCGTGTGCAATCAGAAGGGGAAACCTTGTTGGGTGCTTCCTGGGGGCCAGACCCTGAGCAAGATGCCTGCACCTCACCTGATGTGCTTTCCCGGGCGCTCTCTGAGCTTCCCTCCAGTGCTCAGACTCTACGATCCGAGCCAGATTTCAATGGCCATGGTATCTTGGGATAGGTCACTGTGTGCATGAGTGCGTGCAGCCTGGTGTGTGCACGAAGGTGTCCAGTGTGTGTCCGGATGCACGTGCAGGCACATGTTTAGTGTTCATGTGTGTATGTGCACACATGTGTCTGATATGTGCAGTTGCGTGTGTGTACACGCTGGGGTGGTGCTCTGGTCCATACGCACACCCACGTGTGCCCATGCCTGGCACATGGGCGTTATATAACGTGCGCGTGTCTGTGCACATGCGTGTTTGGCTGTGGAGGTCTGAGCGGTTTGCAAATGGTACGTATATGTGCATAGTACATGTGTGCATGTGAGCGTGTGTTCACTGCACGTGTGTACGTGCCTGGGTGTGGATGTACATGAGCACAGATCTGTGCGTGTGTTTCTTAAGGATCCCTTGGGAAATGCTACTCACAGCAGCATTGGTGCAGGCCTGGCTTTCCTGGGAAGGAGAGCTGGTCTAGGCTCCTTGCTAAAGGCTCCTCGGACAGGGGAGCTGCCCAGGACCTCAGGGGACATCAAGGCCACCTGCCAAACCCTAGGACCCCTGGCAGTGACTGCCAGTGGAATGCTATTGGCATTTGGGGCCATTCTGTTGCTCAGGACTGCCCACGCTGCAGGGCATTCAGTGCCCCTGGCCTGCTAAGTGCCTCGCACCCCTGTCATTAAAAGAACCCCATACTCCCCTACTCATTTTATAGACACTTTGAGGGAAGGGCCGCCTCAAGTAGGAAACCTTGGAGCCTCTAACCTCTCCCCTCCTGTCCTAGGCGCCTGCCAAAGCTCTTGCAAGATCTCCAGCCCTTGCCTGAAGGCAGACAATGGAGCCCGTGGCCCAGACAGCTGCCCCTACTGCGCCCGGGCAGGGGTAGGGCAGGGGGAGCTCGCCGGCCATGAGATGCCTGATTCAGACAGTGAGGCTGTGTATGAGCTCACACAAGACGCCCAGCACGGTGATCCCCGGGACCCCCACAACCGGCACCGACGGAGCCTGGGGCTGGACGTGGAGCCCAGCTCCGTGCTGGCCTTCTGGAGGCTGATCTGTGACACTTTCCGGAAGATTGTGGACAGCAAGTACTTTGGCCGGGGAATCATGATTGCTATCCTGGTCAACACACTCAGCATGGGCATCGAGTACCATGAACAGGTAGGGGCGTGTGCAAGGGCACGGTCCCTGGGGCTGGGGACCCTCTGCCTTCCTGCCCTCCCACCCCCATTTCCAGTTTCCTCTGCATGCCGCTAGCCTGATGGCAGGGAGGACAGGAGGGAGACGCAACAATGTGTAGGGACTCTGGAGGGTGAAAACCGGTGAGTGTCACGCAGTCTCTCGGTATGGAGGTTGCCCGAGGCAGGCGCAGCATCTGAGCTGGGTGTGTTCTATCTGGGAAGGCTTCTCAGAGGAGGTGGGCTTTGAAGGATGAGTGAGTGGTGAGCATCAGACGTGGATAGGGCCTCTCTGGAGGGACAAGTCATTGGAAGAGATTCAGGTCTTTGGAGAAGATACAGAGGGGAGAGAAGGTGTTGGGGGATCCCCCCAGCCCAGCACTGGGCCCCCCCCAGCCTTCATCTGATTCAGTAATTGGAGGTGGGCCTGACTGGAGGTGGGGGGTGGGGGCGAGGAAGAGAGGGTTGGTGGCTGCGCCTGGGTGGAGCTGAGGCCTGTCCGGTAGGAAGGGAGGCCATCTGCTCCCAGCCTCCGTTCCGGGAGCCTTGCTGTGAGTGGGGCGGCTGGGTGGATGAGAACGCCCAGCATGGTGAAGAGACTTGAAACCATCGCGTTTGAGGAATCGTTCTAAGAACTGGGATGTTTAGTCAGGAGAAGAGGAGGCTCAGCGGGGACAGGCGAGCTGTCTTCAAATATTTGAAGGGCTGTCATGTGGAAGAGGGAGCAGGCTTGTTCTGTGGGGCCGATGGCTGTAAGCAACGGGATCTGGGCTGAGCGGGAGGAGGCTGTTCTCACTCCCGGAGCTGTCTGAGGACACGAAGGGTGGCCTGGGGACCCCACTGCCCCCAACCCCCCAAACTGATTGGGGGGTGAGAGCAGGTCCCATGGGGCCTCCCAACAGGGTTCCTTCCAGAAGGTAGCCGCTTGCCCCAGTTTGGTCTTCTAGGTCACCCTCTTGGCTGATTCTTGGAAAAGCTGGGAGGGGGGTGCAGTCAGCAGGTACTGCCACCACAGACCGTTCTGTGTTCTTTCCTGGGTGTTCCTGCCTCCCTGAGGCTCAGGCAGGGGACTGGGCTGCCAAAACCCGACCTCTCCCGGTAGAGAGCTGAGGTGATGCACTTCCCCAGCCCCTGGTGGGACAGTTATGTGGAGGAGCTGGGGGGAAGGGGCTGGCCATAGCGGCAAGGTGGTCCTCGTGGCGGGGGCGGGGGGAGGGTCTGGGGCGAGGCTGGGGAGCATAGGTCCAAGCCAGGCCCGGAGCTGATGTGAGATGTTCACTTTTCAGGCGGATCAGAGCCCCCTCCCCCACCCCGCTGACCTCTGTGCCTTTCATGTCGTGCACACTCAGCTGCCCTGTCCAGCCAGATGCACCCCAGCCCCAGCCCCTCCTCCATCACCATCACCCCATGTGGGCACACCTTCCTCTCGCCTCAATGCTCCCCCCCACCAGGTGGCTCTGCCCGATTCCCTCTTCTTGGAGGTGAGGCGCAGGGAGGGGGCAGGACACCAGCTGCAGGGCCCGCAGGTGGGGACTATGGCACTGTGGTGAGCGTGTTGTGTCTGGGCGCCTGGGGCGTGGGTGTGTGTGCACACGCCCGCCCAGCCAGCCTCCTGGGGAGAGGTGCTCCACTCTGCCAGGCTGGTGGGGGCAGCCTGTTCCGCTGCGGGGACCCAGGCGGTGGCAGCTCTAACCTCCCATCACCCTGAACCTGAGCCTCCTCTCCCTCGGCCCAGTTCTGGCCCAGGTCAGATGCCCCTCCCCCCGGGGGGGGCTGTACCCCGCAATCTGCCCTGGCGGAGGCTGCTGGTGGAGGCTTCGGCTGTGATGGGAAGAAGCTGAGTCACAGAGACTGAGGGCCGCTGAGGCGGCAGCAAGAAGCCTTTCAGTTAGACGTCAAGAAGGACACCCCCTCGGGGAGGAAGTAAAGGGGATCGGTCAGGGGTGCCTGCAGCGTCCCCTGGCCCAAGTTCCTGAGGAAAGCAGGGGACACCGGCCACCAAACCCTCAGCAGCAGGGAGTCCCCACTCCGTGGTGCTACAGTGTCTGCTCCAGGGGGTAGTTCATCCCAGTCCCTGGTGGCTGCAGGCCACGCAGGGCTGAGCGGGAGTCCCCAGCAGGCCGGCAGGTGACTGACTGCTGCCCAGCAGCCTCAGGGGCAGGGGTGCTAAGAAGTCCCAGAAGCAGCCGTGGCCCTGTGCTCGCAGGCACTGCGGCGTGAACGTCCTGCCATCTGCGCCTTGGAATCTGAGCAGGCTGAGGGGGGCAGGCCGGGGAGTGCGGAGATGGGAGATGCGGGCGCTGAGAGACAGAGACACAGGGGGGAGAGGGAGGCGCCGAGGGAGAGGGAGACCAGGAGATGGGGTCCCAGAGGGCGAGGCGAGGACCTTGAGAGAGGCTGGCATAAAGACGGGAGGACCGAGAGGCAGGGACAGGAGCGACAGAGATAGGGTGGGGGAGATGGAGACAGACGGAGGCATAGAGACAGAGGGGTGACAGAGACAGAGAGATGTAGAAAGGGAACTGAAGACAGAGGATGAGACCCAGATGCAGATGGGGACATGCCCGGCAGGGCTGGGGACACAGGCTCGAATGGGGCCTCCCAGACAGGGGAGGAAGAGAGCCAGGGGAGACCCGAGGGAGAGCGGCCCGTCATGCCGACAGGTGAGGAGTTGTCCCCGCAGCGCCCCGAACGAGGAGATGGGGTCCATCAGTCCTGGTGCTGTGTGTCCTTCCCAGCAAGGAGCCCAGCCCTCTTTCCCGCCCCGTCCTGCTGCCCTCCCAGGCCTGACCTCTCCCACTGTCACCTACCTTACCCCTCAGTTTCCCTGCCGGGGATGATGACACCCCTCCCGCCCCTCTCTACCAGCAGAGGAAACCCCCGTCTTGTCATACCCTGCCCTACCCCTGGTAGGTCCCATGCTGCCCACACCCTCTTGTTTCCCCCACCCCTTAACCCACTGGCTGGTGAGAACTGTTCCTCCCAGAAAGACTAGTGAGGAGGACAAAGACAGGAGACGGAGGAGGGAGCAAACCTGAGGTTGTGTGACTTGAGGACGGAGGTGTGGTCTGATGGGGGGCAAGCACGTGTGTGCCCCCCCATCCGTGAGGGAGCAGAACATGGAGCAAGGAACTTACTGTGATTTATCCATCCCTCTCTCTCACCTTCCGTCCATCCATCCATCCATCACCCATTCAGCCCACACACCACATTGCCTGCACATCAGAGTTGGGGGAAAACATCCTGATTTGCAGTGTTTATAATGTTTGCCAACTACCATGGTGTAAATGCTGTTGTCAAGCTAACAACGTGATGTCACTGAATGTGGGGTTGGGAAGAGACGTGTGCACACACCTGGCCTAGGACACTGTGTTCTTCCTTTCAGAGAGGTCACCAACAAGTGGACGGTCACATTCACTTGATGCGGTAGGCCCTCAGAGAGGGATGTGCGGAGTAGTCCGGGATCCGGCCTGTGGGGAAGGGATTCTGGGAGAGCCCCATGCAGGACGTGATCTGGGAGTTGAGTCTGAAGGAAGAGTGAGGTGTAGCTAGTGAAGGGTGGGGGGGGGGCACAAGATGGGGGAGGGTCAAAGGCACCAACCACCGAACACCAAAACTGAGAGATTTGTAAGGAGTTCCGAATGAGTGGGGCCCTGGGTGGGGGCTGGGATGGACAATAAGAGACCAGTTTGGAAAAAAGTTCAGGGCCAGGTCCTGAAAGGCACAGGAAGGAGTCTGGATTTTTTTTTTCCTGAAGGTGATAGTTTCCCCAAAGAGGTTTTAAGCAGGTCAGTGATACGAGCAGGTTTGTGTTCTATCAAAAGTCCTCTAGGGCCAAGGAGGGGAGGCAGGAAGCGGGGAGGCCAACAGGAGGGCCGCTGCAGTGGTCCGGACAGTCTCCACATCTCTGTCCCTGGAAGTGGAGGGAAGAGGGCCGGGGAGAGCTGACGGGAGGCTGGGTCTGCAGGACTCCACACCAGTTGGAGGTGTGAGGGAAGGACGCAACAAGGACGAGACCAGGTTCCTGCTTGGGGTGGGAGCAGCGGGCCTTGAGCAGGTCGGGGCTGCAGGAGGCTTGAGACAGGGCACCCGTGGGACGTCCCGGGGCTTGGCTAGCCGCTGGCTGGAGCTCAGAAGAGAGGCTGCCTCTGCCTGGGTCTGCCCTGGGGCCAGGTGGCTCCAGGAGGAAAGGGATTGCGGGGAAAGGGTCCTGGGGACGCAGGGGCTTCCTAATCACCCCCTTCCTGGCTCTGGGGCGCTGAGGACGGAGGCTAACTTGATCTTCTAGAAGAGGGACAACAGAGAGAGGTGGAGGAGGGGCATGTGGCCCCGTGGTCTTCTGGGCTGCTGACGAGAGAGAGGCAGAGTCCCAAGTGGACTGCTGCTCAGGCCAGCAGAGGACAGGGCAGGTGATGATTCTGCTCGTTGCTCAGACTCTGGACCCATCCTGTCATTGTAGATACATCTCCAGGGAGGGTTTCTATTTATAAGTGAGTGAGGTCAGCTGTTCAAGGCGGGGGAAGCTGGGGGTGGAGTGGGGTGGGGGGTGGGGGAGAATCCAGATGTGGCAGGTCTTACCTTTGAGGACCCTCACAGACTCCCTTGGGATCCTGCTGAAAACTGGGGGATCTCTCCCCAGAAAACACACACAGGCACGGACACCCCACATGCAGCCTTTGAAGACAAGGGTTTATGGACACCTCCCACCCCAAGCCTATCTCTTGGGCCTTCCAGGAGTTCTTGGCCTCCAGACAGAGGAGCCCTGGCTCAGGCACTGACGCTGCGGCCAAGCAGGACATTGGGGGAAGATCCTTCTAAAGCTGCCCTGGCCCCAGATTTCCAAAGTCTCTCCAGATGTAGGGGGGGAAATGGGTGCTGATTTGGAGCTGGCTGGCTAACGGGGTGCTCACATTCCTGCAGGCGTCCTCTGGTTCTAGGCTCCTCCTGTTCAGTCAACAGCTCCTCCTGTGCACAGCACGCTAGAAGAGAATAACAGAATGGCAGGGGCGGGGGACGGAGCCGGAAGCACTGGAGAAACGTAGGTTCTAGCTGAAAAGTTCTGCTTCGTGGACAGTTATGCCAAATGTCTTAAGGGAGGCTCCTGGGGACAGAAGAGAGAGGCTCACACCCAGGTGGGGGCTTGAAAGGGCTTCGCAAAGGAGGTGGCTTTTGAGAGGGCCCTTGAAAGATAGGTGGGTTGGCAGCCGGGGCAAGGGGCCGAGAGGTCTCGGTGGAAGGATGAAGGGGAATTCAGGCAGCCTGCCTGGAAGGGCATGGGGGGGACACGGGACACTCTGAAGGGCAGTCTTTGCCTCCCCCACCCCCACCGGAGGTGTCTGAGCAGGAGCAATGTGAGTCCAGCGGTGTCGAAGGAAGCTTGAGATTCCAGTGGGTGCGGGCTCGGTTGAGGGAGGGGCCCAGAGGCTATTTCTGTCCTTCAGATCAGAGGCTGTGAGGGCCCCGAGTGTGGTGGTGGTGGAAAGAACAGGGGTGGGCGCAGCAATTCTATTGGCAGGGTCTGTGGGCCCGGCACCTGCCGTTGGGATGAGGGCCCACATGAATCCTAGATAACGCCCAGGTTCCAAGACAGAACTCTGGAGGGTGATGGAGCTAGCCGTCGGGGAAGGGTCAGGTTTGGAAGAGGGGGTGAGACGGTTTGTCTTGGACGCAGGCCATCTGGGCAAGGCTATCAGGCAGGTTGGCTCTCTGGGTGAGGAGCCAAGGCTCGGAGGGAGAGTGTTTAGTGTCGTCCACACCCCAGTGACAGCTGTGGGGTGGGAGTCGGGGAGCTGGGGCGCAAGGGGAGGGAGCGGCTCTGAGCTCAGGGGGGAAGGCAGCGGGAGAGGAACCCTAGCCAGGCTGGGGTTGGTGCCCACATGGGTCAGGGAAGTCAGGGGCACTGGCGGGGGGCGGGGTGGCGGGCAGCAGGCTCAGGGGCTGCCCTGGCCTCGGCAAAGAGGGGGGCTTGGAAGAAAGCCTGGAGAGAGCTGGGGTGCTGGGGCCCCGGATTTGGGGGGGACTAGGCCTGCACTCACAGGGAGGGTTCTGCTCTGAGGCCAGGAAAGGAGATTGGAGGAGTGAGGGAAACAGGGATAAGTGATGGATGGGCTGGGGCCCGGGGCCTGGGGCAGTGGGGTGTGTGTGGAGGGAGATGGAGGTGCAGGTGGAGGAGGGGAGCAGAGTAGGCTGCAGGTCGCAGAGCTGTTTGTGGGGAGGGCAGTGGAGCCCCCTGCAACGGGGGCCAGGTTGGGAGTGGGGACGAGGCCGGGGGCGGGGAGATGGAAAGGGTCTGGAGCAGCTCCCGCTGGGGAGAGGGGGAGCCCCAGCAGCAGAGGGTGGTGAGGGAAGGTGGAGAGCTGCCCTGAGGCCCCCAGCTGGCCTTGCCTTGTCCAGAGCAATGCTCAACACCATTCCTCAGCTGCGGCAGAGGCCCAGCGACTGGGGACTTACCTGGGCTGGGGCGGGAGGGCAGCCTTGCGGTGGCCCACCGTGGGCTCCAGGCCGAGAGGTGGTTCTGGCAGGGAAGGGGCAGGCGCCCCAGCTCCAGAGGTCGAAGTCGCAGGGGCTTCAGGCTGGCTGTCTCCCCGCTGAGTGAGCCCTGGGGGTGCCTTGTATACTCCGCCTGTGTGTTTACTTGGGGCGGCTTTGAGGAGCTGAAAGGAGATTGTGGGGCGGGACTAAAGCCACCCCTGGTTAGGGGGCACTGGGGCCCAGGGGGCATGAGGGGCTGGAAGGAGATCTGCCCGGAGAGGCAGAGTTCCAAACTGGAGCGTTCCCTTGCTCCGAAGAACGAGGCCATGATCTGTATGGGGAAGCCTGTGGGCTTTCCTGGAAACCACCTGCCCCCCAGGTGTCTCCTGACTGCCCTCGGAGGAGGAGAAGGAGGGAAGAGGTCCCAGTGACCCTTACCCCATCGCTGTGGCCCAGCCTGGACACCCCCTCCGGGGTGTGAGGGTGCAGCAGGCAGGACTGTCAAAAGCTGAGGTGAAGTGAGCCAAGGAGTCAGAAGTGGGGAGCAGAGATTTCCAGGTCAGCAGAGCTGTGGGAGCTGAGGAGACGAGGGTGCAGGGGTGCTCGGGCAGGGCTGGGGTGCCCGTACGAGCCTCTGCTCTGCTGTCGCCTGGCTCGTCCGCCCCTCTCGCCTTCTTTGTGTGCCGGAGCCGGCTCCCAGGCCTCCTGCCTGGACCACTGCAGTCTGCCCCCAGTCGGTCTCCATCTCGCCGTCTCCCCACACTGTCAGGATGCTGCCGCCTCTGCAGCCAGATTAATCTTAATACACTGCTCTGCACATCCCTTCCCAAGCCCTAGAAGCCCCAGTAGCGGCATCATGAGCAGAGGCCAGTCCAGCCCGGGTGGTGGAGCAGAGTCAAGGCCATCCTGCCTGGGCCCTGCCCACCTTGCAGCCGCGTCCCCCATGGACCCCTCCTACCCTCTGATCCGGGAGAACCACTGGATTCTTGGTGCCTGTGCATTCCTTCCTCTGCACCTCTGCTCATGCTGCCCTCTGCTGGGGATGCCCTCCACGGGGCTCTTCTTACTGACACTGGTCTCAGCTGGGTTTGAGCTCTTGGGGTGCTCCCCGGGGTTTGCCCCCCGTGTGGTGCTTGGTGCAGCCTTGCAGGTGTTCCATCCTGCCACGTGTGCGGTCCGCTTCTGCTGTCAGTGCCCACGGAGCTGCCTGAGTGTGGCTCTGGGCTGGGTGTTTTCATGGTCTTTAACTGCTGTGTTCTGCAGAGCAGCCTGGCCCTGAGGTGATGCTACCCTGTTTAGCAGAAGAGGCCACTGGGGATCAGAGAGGTTAAGAGACCTGTCCAAGGTCACACAGGTAGAGAGTCTCAGAGTTGGCAGGCCTCCCACACTCTGGTTTAACCCCATGCTTTGATCGCCAGTGTGCTGCGCACAGTGGGCCCGTTAAGGGTTGGTTGTTGGAGGTGCGATGGGTTTCAGGGGAGTCCTGGCGCTGAGAAGTCTGGAGCAGCTTATGGGGGGCTACAGTTGCTCCAAGGTGACAGGCTGAGGGGAGGGGGGAGTGTTGGGAGATGGGGCATTTACAGTTAGCATCCTCCCAGAGAAGAGCCTGGGTCTCCCGGGTGGGAGAAGCTCAGGGGCCTTGGGGTCGGTGAACAGAAGGGAGGATACGGTCCAGACCTGAGAAGGGACTTGCTGGCAGCCCGAACAAGTCGGGGAGGGGGCTCGTGCCCAGCTGTAGGGTCTGTGTGCAGCTGCATGGGTTCTCTCTTGGGGTGAGGGGGCGGTGCGCATCGTGGGAAGATGCAAGGGAAAGAGCAGGCCTTGCTCGTACCTTCCTAAGCAGCTCCATCAGGTTACCACAACTCTCGGAGCCTCAGTTTACCTGGCTGTCTCTGAAGCCGGGAGGAAATGAAATGCTGGGAGGGAGGGATCAGCCAGTGGCGCACCCGGGGAGGGGCCTTGCAGAAGTTGCCTCCCTCCCCTTTGCTGCTGCAGTGGCTGTGATCATGGCCCTGGTCCCTGGGGCAACCGTGTTGCTAAGATTGTGTCTCTGTGCCCTTGTCCTGCGTATGCAGAAAATTCCCAGCCTCCAATTTAGTAACTTGGGCAGACCTGTCTCCGGGAGGAGTGCCTTTTCCCATGGATTATGAGGGGATACCGGGGCCCTGGGAGGAAATAGGCATTGCCCTTAGGTGTGTGCAGGGAGAGTGTGGGGGGGGGGAGGCGGAGGGCAGTCTGAGGGACAGCGCTCGGTTCTCCCTTCCCCCTGCTCCTCCAGTCCCAAAGCTGCCTGGAGGGGTGAGATGGGGGGGCCCAGCCTTTGCTGCCACCCCCTCAACCAGGACTGATGAGGCAAACCTTGGGGGAGCCCTGTGCTATCTTTCTGATGAGGCTCCCAGTCGGTGAGCAGGTGTCCATGAGCCAAGGGCAATCAGGAACAGACTGTTGCGACCCCCTTGGATGACATCAGGAAATGCTGGGAATACCCGCCCCCCGCCCCCCGCGCAGGCCCAGTGCTGGGTGTGCTTTTAAGAGTCACTGATGGAGTCAATTCGAGATACCAAAAGCTACCGTGCTTTCAGCTACTTTTTAAAAAACATTTTATTAATTTTTATTTTTGGCCCCTTTTTTTTGAGGCATCATTTACATGCCGTAAAATTCACCCATTTGTAAGTGCACCTCGGCTGTGTTTTCAAGTCAGTGTGTTCTTTATTCATACACCTAAGTTCATGCGAAATATAATTTTATATACTTTGGAAAGCACATTATGAAGTCAGTCCATCCGTGTGTCGGGATTCACATGCCTCTTGCTGTCACCTGGGGTGGGTTTGAATCCTGACTGCCTAGTATTATCAGGGTCAGAATGAGCTGGGATTGGGTCCCACTCCCTGGTTGTCCCTGCTCTGTGACTTTGAACCAGTCATTCACCATCTTTTGACCTTTCTGCTCATCTGTAAAGCGAAGGTGCCAGGGCCGCTGTGTGGACGGCATGAGGGAAGACACAGGGTGAGCCTGGGAACCCACCAAGTGCTGCACCTGTGCGGTCTGTGCTTATCACCTTTATCCAACCCAAAGTCAGTGCAGGTGGCAGGGTGACAGAGAGGCAGGCTCGCTGACCATGGCTCCCTGGCAGATGGCACTTGGGAGCACAGAGTGGAGATCCACTTAGTCAGGAGGGGTCTGAGCCCTGAGCTTTGTCTGCCCTGACAGTGACCCCTTCCCTGCCACCTGCATTGTGCTAATGCTGGAGGGATCCAAGGTCCTATGTCTCTGTGACCCCATTCACTAGGTCGGGTGGTAGTGCCCCCTCCAACCCCACTTGCAGTCTGGGGAGCAAGGACTTGCTTGAGATCTGCTGGACCCATGGGCTCCTTGCCACACTGGCCCCCACAGCTGGCTCTCAGCCCTGCCTGCTGACCCTGGTTCTGCCCTCCAGGCCTGCCTTTGGAAAGAACCCAAGCACAGGCTGAGAGCTTCTCTCCTTCTGAGTAGCTATTGACCCCCAAACACTCCTCACCTGCCAGTCAGAAGGCTCTTTTTTCCAGGTCTCCCCATCTCCTACCCAGGCTGGCCACACAAAGACCATTAAGATACATTTGGTGGTGCCCAGGCCCGGCTCCATGCTTGGGTGGTCTCCCTGGGCCGCCCGCCAGGTGAGGCAGCTGGGTAAACAGGGGGGGAGGTGGCTGATGGACTAAGGGCTTCATCTGCTTATTTATTTTAACTCAAACTTCTTGAGCTGCTTTGAAGCTTGGGCTTTTGGGGGATGGAGACACCCCATTAGGTAGGCAGTGGGCTCCACTGAGCCAACCATGTCTCCCCCTGCATCTCCAGCCCCCAGCCCAGCCCTGCCCCTCTCTTTGTCCCCAGACATGGCTCATTCCTTGTGACCTACCCTGTGATGCTTTCTGCGCCCTTCTCCCTGGAGAGACCCCACTTACCCTTCAGAGTCCATTTCAAGTGCAGCCTCCTGACTAAGGCTTTCCTAGTGTGTTCCTCCCTCACAGTCTCTCCCCTAGACTCTTGGATTTACTGTCTGGATAATTTATTTTGGCATCTAAGTATCTAAAGCTTCTTGTGGTTATTCAGCTATTTTGTGTACAACCTGTTTCCAGCGAGACTCTGGGCTCCTGGGAGGCAGAAAGCATAGTGGGCATGTTTTTGTAGCTCCTTTAAAATCTGATGCATACTGGGCATACAGTAGACACTTAATATTGACAGAAGGAAGGTGGGGAGGTGACTAGTGAGCTGGAATAGCACAAGTTTGTCATTTCTTTTCTTCTTTTTTTTAAAGACTTTATTTATTTGAGAGGGAGAGAGAGAGAGAGTGAGCGAGCGAGCGAGCGAGAGAGAGCACAAGCCAGGGGGCGGGGCAGAGGGAGAAGCAGACTCCCCACTGAGCAAGGAGCCTGGCGCAGGGCTCCATCCCAGACCCCTGGGATCATGACCTGAGCTGAAGGCAGACACTTAACCGACTGAGCCACCCAGGCGCCCCAAGTTTGTCATTTCTGATGACCTCTCTAGGATGTGTCCTTGGTCCTAATCTCAGCCCCTGGGCAGAAGCATAGAAGTAATTACCGAGGGTGTTTTACATCTGGCCAGAGAGGCTGAGAATCTTGCTGCAGGTCACACCGTGAGTTGACGGGGAATAGGCTGGGAATTAACCCAGGTGCCCTAGTCTCAGGTAGCTGCTCCAGGTGCCGCCTTGTCTATGACAACCCTTCTAGGAGTCTCCCTTCTGCCCCTCAGCATGTTTGCACGCCCGTGTGTGTGCCTGCTTGTTCGTGTGTTTGTGAGCGCACGTGTGTGTGTGTGCAGTGTGTGGGGGTGTGCAGTGTGTGCATGTGTCTGGAAGGAAGCAGCCGTAGCCAACAGTTGTCCAGGAGAAGGCTGCCAAGTCCACGGAGTAATCGTAGAGCACGTGTGCCTTTGCGTGTGGCTGTGTGTCTGGGGACGCGGGTGGGGCCTTGACAATCACCCTCTGATATTGGTCAGCGTCGCTGGGCTGCCGGCCACGGCCTGCCGAGCTGACATGGCAGGCAGCACAGGACAAGGTGGGTCTCGGGGGCCCTAGCGGGAGGTGGGCAGGACCTCCCATTCAGGCTTCCCACCAGTCTGTGGCCCCGGGATCTGAGACCCAGAGGTGGGATTTGGTGTGGCGGCTTCCCCTGAGTGCATTTCTTCATGGGCCCTTTGGGGGAGGGTCCTTCTCCGATGCCTGAGCATCCCTCACCATCATGCCCCCCCTCCCTGCCCGCCCACTCAGCCCCAGCTTGCTAGTCCTGCTGCTCATCTCCTGGTGGCCCTCTGCTAAGGAGGACAGGGATGAGGGGCTCGGGGATGAGCCTCAGCTGCTTCATCCCCTGCCCCACCCTCCAGCCCGAGGAGCTGACCAACGCTCTGGAAATCAGCAACATCGTCTTCACCAGCCTCTTTGCCCTGGAGATGCTGCTGAAGCTGCTGGTGTATGGTCCCTTTGGCTACATCAAGAACCCCTACAACATCTTCGACGGCGTCATTGTTGTCATCAGGTATGACTGCCCCTCCACCACCTCTCATCTGGCGGATTGCCCGTGGGGCGGCTGGGGCGAGAAGCCATGCAACCTGTGCCTCCGGGGTGGAGAGGTCTGGAGCCAGACCCCCCCGGCCCCCAGGCCCTGCTGCTCCCCCTGCCCCCCCCCAGTGGAGGGTGATCCTCTCCAGCCTCTCTTGGCCCTACCTTGCTCAGGCCGAACTTGGCCTTGCGTCTCCTTTGGCCAGACCCCTGTGCAGCCTCCTCTCTCCTCTCTCTACTTCTTGCCCTTGACCCCATGCAGGCTCGGGGTGAGTGAGGACTGGGGAGTTGGCTTTGCTGAGGAGTTGAAGGAGATGTGAGGCCCAGCCTGCTGTCCCTGCTTGCAAAGTGCTTGGAAACCATCTCAGACACCCGCAACTTGCTTTAGGGTTTCCAAGACCCTGGGAAAGTGCTCCGTCCCCCTAGGCCTGGGGCCAGGAGAGCTGCTTTATTGCTTTCTGGAATTGGCTTTAGATTTCATTAGACAAGAATAAAGCAAATATTCCATAACTGGATGCTGTTGCATTGGCTGGAATTCGGGAGAGAGTTCTCAGCTGCCAGGGTGTGATCTCGGCCCTGGAGGGGTGGAGAGGGCTGGAGCTGTCACCTACATCCATTTCAGGGGCTCCTGTCTGCAGGCCCAGGGGCCCACCTGTGCCCCACTTCCTCATGCTGTGCCGGCTTGTCCAGGCCCTCAGATGCTGCCAGGCCCTCTCGAAGGGAGGGGCAGGGGGAGGGAGAGCACGCAGGGGCTCAGGCTCCCTGCCCTCCTTGCAGCGTGTGGGAGATCGTGGGCCAGCAGGGGGGTGGCCTGTCGGTGCTGCGGACCTTCCGCCTGATGCGGGTGCTGAAGCTGGTGCGCTTCCTGCCGGCACTGCAGCGGCAGCTCGTGGTGCTCATGAAGACCATGGACAACGTGGCCACCTTCTGCATGCTGCTCATGCTCTTCATCTTCATCTTCAGGTGAGGGCAGGTGCGGCATCCGTGCCGGCTGGGAGGAGGGTTTGAGGGGCAGGGGGTGCTGCTGCCCTGACCACCATCTTGTGGCTCCTGTGTCTTCAGCATCCTGGGCATGCATCTCTTTGGCTGCAAATTTGCATCAGAGCGGGACGGGGACACGCTGCCGGACCGGAAGAATTTTGACTCCCTGCTCTGGGCCATCGTCACCGTCTTTCAGGTGCCAGGGTAACCAGGCAGGGGTGGACGGGGGTGAGGGAGGTGCCCCCTGGCGAAGGCGCTGATACCCAGCCTCTGCCCGCAGATCCTGACCCAGGAGGACTGGAACAAGGTGCTCTACAATGGAATGGCCTCCACGTCATCCTGGGCTGCTCTTTATTTCATTGCTCTCATGACCTTTGGCAACTATGTGCTCTTTAATCTGCTCGTCGCCATTCTGGTGGAGGGCTTCCAGGCAGAGGTAACCCCCTGCCTGCAGCAGTGTGCTGTGGTGGCCTGGGAGGTCTTGCAAAAAATGCCATCAGGCTGGGCGTTGGGGTGGGGGTGGGGGGCTAGGGCAGAAGGCTCCAGGTCTCAGGCAGCCCCTCAGCCCTGGGGAGACAGGGTAGTTGTGGGGGATCCCTGGGGCCAAGGTTAGCTGCTAAGTGGGCTTCAGCATCGAAGTTGGCTAGACCCTCCCCAGGGAGCTGGAGAAGTTGGCAGAAGGTGCAGCTGGATCCCGAGCACAGGTGCTCTCGGGGACATCCGGAGGAGACCCGTCTGAGCCGAGGGGTGGGGGAAGCGTGTGTGCAAGTCATCTGAGCTCCAGCTGAGCTGATGAAGATGCCACCAGGACCCGGGCAGGGCTAAGCTGCCCAGGGTGAGAAATGAGCCCAATTAGCTGCCGGTATGGCAGAGATGAGCGTCCTATTTCCAGCCCAGGCTCCATCACCTTCGTCACAGGCAGCGTCATCAATTAATATTGATTTGCATTGATCCTGCCCTTGCTGTGCCAGGGCTCAGCCTCTGCCTGAAGGGTGGCATGCCGCTCCTCTCCCTCGGCTCTGCCCCTCTCCCCCGAGCTCCGGGCCGGCCCGGCTTCCGGGCATCATTCACGGGCAGGTTGACCCAACCTAGAAATGCTCCAGGTTGGGCGTAGAGAAGCTCTTGGTCCAGTTCTCTCCGGGTGACCCGGATGGAAACTCCCGCTGCGGCCTGGTCTATAAATACTCGGCACACGGTGGAAAAACAAAAATCTATTTTCCGACTCTTTTCCCAGCCTTGCGAGGGAGGGCCGTTCCCCGTAGGCCGGCTGGGCTAGTGGGGTGCGGGGGCATCCGTCCCACACCGGCCTTCGCCTGCTGCCAGCCATGCAAATTCTGTAGTGATCCATGATGGCATTTCCTCCCGCAGGCTGGCCGCGAGGGCAGCTGGTGGCGGAGGCGCGCCCTGCCTTTGGGGATGGCGGGGCCTCTCGTGCGGGGAGGCACAAGGCACTTATCTGGGTCCTGGAAAGTTAAGGGGTGCCACCGTGCTCCCATGAGAGCCAGGGTCCCCGTGGATACCCACCACTCTCAGCCTCCGGGAAGAGATGCTGAGTGGGGATGGGGGTCCTGCAGCCCCTTCCCAACCACCGTTCCCGACGGTTAAGATGTCCTCAGAAAAGTTCCTGAGTTACTGCATGGAGGGAGAGGGAAAACACCCCGAGCCTGTCCCCCTCCCCTCAGCTGGCGTGGAGGTGCCCCACGCAGACAGCCCCCTCCCCGCCGCCGCCCCTTTCAGCAAACACCTGGTTAAATGGAGAGCTGCGGAGCCAGCCTGGTTGCTAGGCAGCAGCGAAGTGAGCTGCTGGGAATAAGGCAGGCCACTCTGGCCCTGCTGGGGGCTGTGGTTGCCCCAGCCTGAGCAGGGCGGGGTAGGGCCTGGGGCCACAGCCTCCTCAACCCGCAGAGCACAGGTGCCTGTAGGGGAGGGTCCCACTCAGGGCTTGGCGCTTCAGGTCTGGGGTGGGATGGAGAAAGGAGGTCCAGGTCAACCCCCTCTTGGGGGGTGAGGGTGGGGAAGGCAGGGCATGGCCCTGGAGTGCCCACGGGAGGGGCTGGACCAGCTGCCCGCTGTCCTGCCTGTGGTGGGCCAACACCTGGGTGGGGGAGGGGAGGGTCAGTCACTCAATGCCGGTGACCTGGACGCTTCCAGAAGCACCTGCCCTCTCGGGTACGAGTTTCAGGGGGTTGCGCATGTCGCTTTGAGGGAGCCCCGCGATCTGGCAGGAGAGGCTGCTTTTTGCTATTATGATGGCCGGCTTTCTCACAAACGAGGCAACCCACCTCAGTAGAGGAAGCGGCCGCCCCCATTTTGTGGGGCGTCTCTAGCAGGAGGGCTCAAGGGTAGCCCCTGGCTGGCCTTGCCACCCTGCCAAGAGGTAAGAGGAAGGAGCCCCAGGGGGCTGGGCTGGCTCAGCTGTTGATTTCCTGACTTGCGGGGGGGCAGTGCCCTGAATCCCTGTATATTTATCATCCACACACTTAATTAAATGAACAGGCGGCAGGCCCTGTGTGAGGCCATTAATTGATATTAAACAACATCATAGCTGTCATCCCAGTGTTACTTGTCACATCCCATCCCAGTGGGAGCAGCTGGACCTGGTCTGATTTGGAGGGATGCAGGCTGAGCCTGGGGGAGTGGGGAGGCCTGTTCCAGCTCCCGGCCTTCAGCCTCCTGCCAGCCTTGGGCTCCACCCCCTCCTCCTTCCCACCCTCCCTGCCCATTCCCCCAGCCCCCTGCCAGTGCGGGACCAGTAAAAGGTGAGCTGGAGTTTCAGGTGCGAGGCCCAGATGTACCTCTCACTCTCTGCGTGCCTTGGGGCAGTTGTCTTAGCCTCTCCAAACCTCAGGTGCCTCCTCTAAGATGACATTGGTGGTACTTCCTTCCCACCTGGCGAGAGGCGAGCTGGTATTCATAAGGCAGTTTCGGGAGGGCTGGCACCCCAGTGAACCGTAGCCGTCGCTATTAGGATTAACCGGGGGGAGGGCTCGGTCTCCCTCCTTGCCCTTTTCCCCATCTTCGTGGCCTCTGCCCTCACCCTTCAGATTCACTCTGGCCCGAGGGCCTGTGGTTAAATTCTGGAAGGCCATTCTGTCCCTTCTCTCCTCCTCCCGTACCCGGGTGTCTCAGCCCCCCTCCGGCCCCTGCCCGGTTTGCACCATCCTTTCCTTCATCCTCTTTCGACACTGCTGATGTCTGAAAGCCCGAGCGCCTGTGACCAGCGCCCGTCCCCTGCCTCCCCGTCTCCCTGTAGGAAATCAGCAAACGGGAAGATGCGAGTGGACAGTTAAGCTGTATTCAGCTGCCTGTCGACTCCCAGGGGGTAGGTACGCGATCATGAGTCGGCATGCCCCCCTCCCCGTGCCCTGTGCGCCCTCCACTCTGCCTCCGCGTCTCTGTGCTCGTGTTCACGCTCAGCTGCTGTGCAACTGTAGTAGCCGTGGTGGTCATTGGTGTCGTGAGGTTTGCTTCGATTTCAAGTCCCTTCCCTCCCCCGCCGAGGACATTGAGAGGAGGAGCCTCCTTGCCTCTGCCCCCATCCACCTGCAAAGGGCACCATTCCCGTCCCCCGCCGGACCGGTGGAGGGGCGGGAGAAGGAAGGGACTTAGAATCCTCTGTGTGCACGTGTCGGGGACACCGCGTGTGCGTGCCGACGCTGAGGTCCCCAAGGAGTCCGAGTCGTCGGGCCTCTGTGGACTCGGGATCCATGGCCGCAGACCGTGTTCCCCCATCTCTCTCCCCTCCCCCTTGCCCCGAGCCCCTATTGGAGACCCCACCAGCTGCCTCAGCTCAGGACAAGTCTTTGGGAGGATGTGAGGGTGGAGGTGCTTCTTGCCGGAAGGTACCAGAATTTTAAATCCACTTCCGCGTCTCTGGCCCCCTGGCCGCCTGGGAGGGCCAGCAGGTATTCGGGGACATGCTCCTCCTCTGGCCCTCACACCAAGCCTGTGCTCTGCCGTTTCCTGCACTGGCACTGGAATGGGGGGCCGGAGCCAGGATCCCCGCGGGACCCTACCGTGCTGTGCATCCCGAGCAGCCCCCTGGAGTTCCTGCTCGATAATTAAAGGCCTCGTTAGGGATGTAAACTGAGTTAATGAAAATGATCCCCTGAGATGCCAATTACACAATATTTATGTCCTTATCAAAAGTAGCAATCAAGTATTTCTTAATAACTTCTTAAGGAGAAGTGTGTAATTACTGGGGAACCTACTGACCTGCTAAGAAGGAAAAACTGCCCCAGAGACGGGGACAGAGGTACAAATGGGGCCAGGGAAAGGGGCGGGGTCTGGGGGGAGACCAGGGCATGAAGCAGCCGGCCCGCGGTGACCTACTTGGGCTGAGCTGCTCTGTCTGGGGTCTTTCAATTGCCTCCTGGGGTCCTCAGCTCTGAGGCCCAGGGGAGGGCAGCCTTGGAAGGAAAGCAGAGGGCACAAATTGGAATTTAGGCTCTAGTGACCCTTTCACTTAGGTCCCCAGCTCCCTCTGGCCTCTGCCACCCCCCTGCCCGGCTCACTCTCCCTTCTCTCAGCCCCTCCTGGAGCCAGTTCCAGCCTGGCTGGTTGTGCTGTGGGCTGTGGGGTGAGCCGTGGCCTTCTCAGAAGTGTGGCTGGTGGGAGGCAGAGGTGTCGGGGGCCCTGGGGAGCTCTGGGCCCCACGCCTGCGTGATCTGGCCTGCGCCAGTGCATGCCTCGTGCCGTGGTTGCTGGTTCCCGTAGCCTATATGTGGTGTGTGCGTGTGGAGACAGGGAGACCTCAGTCCATCCCACTAACCCCTGCCCGGCTGGGACCCTAATGGCCTGCTGCTCCCCCATCCTAGGGAGATGCCACCAAGTCCGAATCGGAGCCCGATTTCTTCTCACCCAGCCTGGACGGCAATGGGGACAGGAAGAAGCCCTTGGCCTGTGAGTATCTGTCCTGCGGGTGCTGCCCCTGGCCCTGGGCTAGCCTCGAGTGGACTCAGGGTCTCTCCCTCTCTCCCCCGGCAGTGGTGTCCCTGGGGGAGCACCCGGAGCTGCGGAGGAACCTGCTGCCGCCTCTTATCATCCACACGGCCGCCACACCCATGTCACTCCCCAAGAGTTCCAGCACCGGCCTGGCCGAGGTGCTGGGCCCCGCCTCCCGCCGCACCAGCAGCAGCGGGTCTGCTGAGCCAGGGGCGGCCCATGAGATGAAGTCACCGGTATGGGGTGCATGTGGGTGCCGGACGGTGGGAGATGCGCAGATGTCAGGAGGGAAAAGAGGAAGGAAGTGGACAGGCCCAAGGGGACAGCCTCTGAGCCATAGGCTGGACCAGCCCCAGGGAAGTCAGCAGGTCTAGTAAAGCAGGCAGGCGTAGAGCTCTGGCCTCAGGGGACAGAAGAGCCGTGTTCTAATCCTATTCTTTGGTCCCTTAACTCGGGGACCTTGTGTGAAGCTCAACCTCTGAGTTGCGTTTTGGAAAGGGGGGCAGTCCTTACCTTCTTAATACTTCATCGTAAGAACAGCAAACCCCATGCAGTTAGTAATTCTGGACCAGGCACTGTTCTAGATACTGCTCATAAATATTCTAAATGCATTGAATCCTCATTGCAACCCTCTGACGTAGGTGTCGTTATTACCCCCATTTTAGAGATGGGGATCTGGGTCTCAGATTGCCAAACTGATTTGTGGGAAGCTCTGCAGTGAGCAGGTGACTGAGCCAGCACTTTAATCCAGGAGCCGACGTCAGGGCCCATGCTCCTGCCATCTTTTTATACTGCCAGTCAACTAAATGAAGAATAGGTCCTAGTGTCATATCTCATATACAGACAAGGAACTGAGGCACAGAGAGGTTTAGTAACTTGCCAAGGTCACACAGCTGGTTGGAGTAAAAAATCTGAACCCAGGCGTCTGCTCCAGGGCTCCCGCTCACATCTCTATACCTGATGTGATGCTGGGGGTGCTCACGGGAGACAGCATGCATGGGGGGGGCGGTGCAGGGCTGGGAGGTCTTGGTGGCGACCGCCCTCTTCTTGGCTCCCCCACCCCCCAGCCGAGCGCCCGCAGCTCTCCACACAGCCCCTGGAGCGCAGCAAGCAGCTGGGCCAGCAGGCGCTCCAGCCGGAACAGCCTGGGCCGTGCCCCCAGCCTGAAGCGGAGGAGCCCGAGTGGGGAGCGGCGGTCCCTGTTGTCGGGCGAGGGCCAAGAGAGCCAGGACGAGGAGGAGAGCTCTGAAGAGGAGAGGGCCAGCCCGGCGGGCGGCGACCGGCGCCACGGGGGCTCCCTGGAGCGGGAGGCCAAGAACTCCTTCGACCTGCCGGACACGCTGCAGGTGCCTGCACTGCACCGCACGGCCAGCGGCCGCAGCTCAGCCTCCGAGCACCAGGACTGCAACGGCAAGTCGGCCTTGGGGCGCCTGGCCCGGGCCCTGCGGCCCGACGACCCCCCGCTGGATGGGGACGATGCCGATGACGAGGGCAACCTGGTGAGGCCCCTGTGGGCACAGTGAGCTCTCACCCCTGACCTTGAGGCGAGGGGAGCTGTGCCCGAGCGGGCGCCAGGCTGGACAACACCCTCCTGATTCTGTGGCATTCAGGGAGTTACCATCACGCCCCATCACGCCCCAGGGATCTCAAGGGGTGCCGGCCCTGAAACTGAGCTCCAAACAGCCCCTTTCTTCCCGATGCCCGCCCTGCTGAGCCCCAAATCCTCGTCACCCGTGGGGCTGCAGCGCTGCGGTCCTTGGTGGATATGAATGGTCTTGGGCAGATGTGTATGAATCTTTCATGGCCCTCCCCCTGTGACTCAGAAATACCCATCACTCATCTCTCCAAACTGATGCCCTCCCCATCCCCCTCTCTCATCTGGACCTCATCACAAGCCTTGACTTCATACTGGCCCTTACCCATTCACCCCTCCCCCGGGCCCCTCACCACCACCTTTAACCCTGGGGATGGGGCACAGAAACCCAGGACCTCAGGGTTAGCACGTGAGGAGAAGGGGCCAGTGTCTCCTGGTCCCAGGTGTGTCTTTGAACAGGCAGCTGTGATGGGGACAATGTTTGATAATTGATGCGGCTTCCAAGCCCAGTGGGGCGGGAAACAGGGAGGGCAGGTGGGGCTGGGCTGGAGGCAGAGAGCCTGGGAGAGGGGGTGCAGGGGAGGAGGGAGGAGATGAGCGAAGTGAGCGATGCTCAGGGGACGAGAAGGGGCTAACAGGGAGAGGGGGGGTCTTAGGAATAAAGGAAGAGAAGCACGGCAGAGGGCTGAGCCATGTGGGAGAAGCTAGACAGGGTGTGAGGGCCATGGAACTGCTGACAAAGAGCAAGGTGGGCTCGGGGGACTTGGGGGCCCGGGCCTGCACACGAGTCCTGTGATCCTTCTACAGAGCAGAGGGGAGCGGATGAGAGCGTGGGTCCGAGCCCGGCTGCCTGCCTGTTGCCGCGAGCGAGACTCCTGGTCCGCGTACATCTTCCCTCCTCAGTCAAGGTGAGCAGGGGGTCCCTGACCTCTCCTCCTAGGGAATGACCCTGTGACACCATCCCAGGGAGGCTAGAAGGGTCCCCTGGCCTAGGGGCAAGTGAGGGAAGGGCCCCGGGCTGGGAGAGCCCAGGAGGGGGGCGGGTGCTGCCGAGCAAGGCCTCTCACGGCTGCCTTGCTCGCCTCCTGCCCAGCATTTGCCTGTCTTCCAGCAGGTTCCGCCTCCTATGTCACCGAATCATCACCCACAAGATGTTCGACCATGTGGTCCTTGTCATCATCTTCCTCAACTGCATCACCATCGCCATGGAGCGTCCCAAGATCGACCCCCACAGTGCTGTGAGTCACCAAAGACTAAGCTCGGTGGCTGTTTGAGTGCCTGCTCGGTGCTAGCCGCCTCCTGGGTTAGCGCCCACGGAGCCAGCGAGGCGGGCGGGGAGGCCCAGAGCGACACGGAGGGAGGGAACCAGGAGTCTCCTTTAGGCCTCCCTGGCACCTGGCACCAGGGGCTGCCCCCCGTGTGCCTCTCCTGCCCCTGCCTCCATTTCCCTTCTGTGATACAGCAGCCTAACTGGGGGGGCGGGAGGGGCCTGCTCCTTACCGGGGAGCCCCGCTGCATCCCAGCTATTAGCAGATAGCACGTGCTCGGGAGCCAGAGACCTGTGGGGCCCAGGTGGGAGTTGGCGAGTGTTGGGGTGATGCGAACAGCAGGAGAGGCCCCGGCTGGGCTGAGTGGTCTTTCTTCCCCTCCTCCCTACAGAAGGTCGGGGTTTTGCCCATGACCTCTGCCCTGATGGGGGGAGACGTCCTGCCCAGCCTACCCCACGGGCAATGTAGAGTGGGGGAGAGGGAGATGCCCTTCGATCCCCTTGGTCCTGCCAGGTCACAAGTAGGTTTTGAGGCACGTTAGTGGGGACACTGGTCACTTCTGCTTGGCTGTGAACCTGTTAGTCCTCCTCAGAAGGAGAGGAAGGGCCAGAGGCCTGAGTATCTGGACATACGCCCAGGGGCCCAAGCTCTTCGGGACGGGCCCAGCTGGTTCCGGAAGCTGTCTCTCCCCAGCCGGGCATCATAGGCCCCTACCCCCAGACAGTGTTTGCCCCTCACGGCATCTTGCCCCACTCGCTCAGAGTGGTCCCCCACCCCTCCTCACTGTTCCCCCACACTGCCATTCAGATTTCAGCACTCCTGGGCTCCTAATCTCCTTTGGGATGAGCTCTAGCAGGGCCAGGGTGGGAACAGAGGGACCCTTTTGAATGGAGGGCCGGGCTGGGAATAGGTGGCTGAGGGGACCCCCACCCCTGGGGCTTGTGTGGGCTGCAGCAAGGGCGGCTCGTCACATGGCCCCCGTGTCTGCCACCTGCCCAAGGCCTTGTTGCAGGGCCCCCTGCCTCTGTCACCACATCCCAGCCCCCCTCTTCCCCTCTGCGCCTCCACCTCTCACTCTGTCTTGTGCCCGCCTCTCCCGTTTCCTTCCTCCGTTTCTCTCTCTGACACTCACACTCGGCCTACTGCCTCTCCAGACCTCCCCAGCCCTCTCCCGGCCACCCCAGGGATGGACTCCGCCTACAGCTATCAGGGGACCCGGTCACCTGCTTTCCCGCCCCGCCCCCACCCATGCCCCCATAAATGTGGTGCCAGGGGACGCACAGGCTGTAGTCAGGCTCCTTGCTTGCCCTGTGGCTCCATTTCTGGGCCACACGGCGGGAAAGCAGATACGGGGAGAAGGGCAGAGAGCCGGATGAGGTGGGGTCAGAGGTCAAGGTAAACCCTGCTCCAGTTTGGAGGGTTTCTGAGATATGGGGCTCAGATGACAGCACTGTTGGGGGAACATTTCTCCTTCCAGGCCATTCGGGGGGCGGGAGGCAGTGCTGTTCAGACTGTCCACAGAGCTGCAAGTGAGTCAGGGGGCCTGGGGCTTGCTGTGTGTGTGCGCGTGCGTGAGAGAGAGAGGGAGAGGGAGAGGTCTGGGGAGAAGATGTTGTCTGCCTTGTTGGGGAAGGTGGGGGCCATTTTCCTGAGTCAAATGTTGGAGGCAGTTCCTGGCTTCTGTATGCAGAGCAGCCCTGGCCCACAAAGGGGGGGTCCTAGTGGGCGAGACCTGCTTGCTGTCTCTTGCAGGAACGCATCTTCCTGACCCTCTCCAATTACATCTTTACCGCAGTCTTTCTGGCAGAGATGACCGTGAAGGTGATGGGGGGTCGGTGTTGCTTTGGGGCTCTCTGGTTCCTGGCGCGGGGGGGCAGGGCGAGGGGTTGGAGAGATTGACCACAATCGGAGGACGGGGCTGGGGACCACAGGGAGGCGGCGGCGACAGTGATGCAGCGGGCGTCCCCAGGTGGTAGCGCTGGGCTGGTGCTTCGGGGAGCAGGCGTACCTGCGTAGCAGCTGGAACGTTCTCGACGGGCTGCTGGTGCTCATCTCCATCATCGACATCCTGGTGTCCATGGTCTCCGACAGCGGCACCAAGATCCTGGGCATGTTGAGGGTGCTGCGGCTACTGCGGACGCTGCGCCCACTCAGGTGCGCCCCCAGACCAGCGCCCTCCTCAGGGACAGCGCCAACAACCCCGCAGGGGACCGAGAGCCCCACGAGCCCCTGCTTCCTGCTTGTGACCCCCACAGGGAGCCAGTTTCCCTCCTTGAGCACGCCCCCACCGTGACCCTCCCCACAGGACAGACGGCTCAGGGCTACCACGCCCCTGACCTTGGACAGGCCCCAATGTAAGAGGCCACAGGCAGGGCCCTCATATCTTTCAGCTGGAGGTCTCCCCTGGGTGGCACCGTTGGGGGTGACCGTCCTCCCGGGTGAGGTAACAAACTCCTTTCCCTGCCTTCACACGCCTCTCAGGGACCACCCATCAGCTAACCCTGCTAGCGGGGAATCTGCTCTCTCGGGAGACCCTCCCACCATCACTCTCCGCCACCCCCCCACTCCCATGTCAGAACTTTCCACGGATGGGGACAATACTGACTGACCCGCCCTCACCCCCTCCTTGCCTTCACCCTCCATGCCCCCTGCAAGTCGGTCTCCCTGTCCTCCCGACACACTGTGTCCCTGGGTCCCGCCTCCCTTGAGTTGAGTCCCCACCCCAGCCCCATCAGGTCATACTTTGACATCTGGGAGTGGAGGGGGAGCAGGGGGAGGTGGGGGTGTCTGCATCCCATTTGGAAAGATTGAGGGTGGGAGTCCCCATGGCAGGGATCCTGTGCAAAGAGAAGTGCTCTGCACGTGGAGCCCAGAAAGCCAGAGTCCAGGATGGGGACCAGTGAGCCCAGACCAGTGGGGGGGGGGGGCAGCAGGGCAAGGGACAAGGGAGCTTCCGAGCTGAGGGAACCCCCTAATTCCCCTCTGTCCCTCCCCAGGGTCATTAGCCGGGCCCAGGGGCTGAAGCTGGTAGTGGAAACGCTGATGTCCTCGCTGAAACCCATCGGCAACATCGTGGTCATCTGTTGTGCCTTCTTCATCATTTTTGGCATCCTGGGGGTGCAGGTTTGTGGGGGTCTGGGGGCCAGGGGGGCAGTGGAAACCCGAGGTGTGGCCTTGGATGTGAGGCTTGAGCTACTGCTGCTGCCTTTATTCCAGAAAGGAATAAACAGGGACCCTTCCCTCGAGGCCCTAGGCCTCAGGCCCCTTTGCCTCCTGGGCGTTTTGCAGAAAACTAGGAGCCTAGAAGAGGTCCCCGAAGGGGACGAGGGCCTCAGAGAGGCCGCTGACCTGGGGCAGCTGCAGATTGCTTTTGCTGCCCCCCTCCCACACTGCACTCTGGAGAACAGACGCTGCCCTGGCCCCGGTCTGCTCCGGGGTCCCCACCCCTCCCCCGCTGCTTGAGCGGAGCGGGCTGCAGGCCAGGCCTGGGGATCCAGGGCCCAGACAGCTGGGCCAGGTTAGTGGCTAGCTGGCAGGCAGGAGGGTGCAGACCCCAGACGAGGCAGGAAGTGGGGGCTGCTGGGGAAACTGGGCCTCTGGCCCGGGGAGGAAACCGGCTTCGGAGGAGAAAAAGATCAGGAGCCGCCTGCAGGAGTCAGCAGGCGCCCCCAGGAGCCGGGGAGCCCCTCCACTCCCAGCCTTCCAGAACCCCCTGGCTCCAGCTGTTTCGGCTTCAGGGTAGACAGCCAGCTGTCTGGGCGGCGGCGGCGGGGGAGCGCCCGGGTGGCTACTGCCCCTCCTGTTCCCGTCCTTTGGCTTCCCGGGGTGTTCTCTTTGCCCTAGGGAGAGGGCTGTCCCTGGTTTCCTAGAATCCTCTAACCCCAGGGGCCAGGCTGGGGTACATTCGCCAACGCTGTGTGGTGCCTCTTGGCACACCCAGCGCCTCTTTCCCTTCCTTCACTTCCAGCCGGCCTGGATGAGCAGAGGGAACCGCTGTGAGCCCAATCCTGGGCTCTTCCAGTGGACTTAGGTCCATTCTCAGTGGCTCGCCCAGGCCTCCTGGCCGCCCTTCCCTTCCCCACCCGTAGTCATAGCCTGATCTGCTCGGGGACGAGAGGGAGCTTTCCAGTCAGAAATGCCTGAGTGCAAGCCCCTTTTCTGCCACCTCCGGGGTATTCAACCTTAGCTGAGTGTGAATTTACTTCTCTGAGCCTAGGTTTTCCTCACCTGTCCAGTGGAGTCAATAACACCTAGGCTGCCCCCACCATTAAACCCGGTCTCTTGCCCGCCCCCCCCGGAGTGTCGGATTCAGTGGGTCTAGGGTGGGCCTGAGAGTTTGCATTTCTAGCATGTTCCCAGATGATGCCGATGCTGCTGGTCCAGGGACCCCACTCGGAGAACCACTGGCTTCACCCTTTGTGGAAAACCAGTGGCTGTTCCTCCCTACCCCCCCCACCCCGTCCTGCCCCGGCACCTGCCCCACTGGCCTTTTCTCCTTCTCTCGGGTCTCTGCTCCCAGGAGCCCAGAGGAAGGGGTACCTGCAGGGGAGGCTCCTGTCGGTGTTCCCCTGACTCGACCGTGCACCGGGTCCTCTAGCAGGGTGTGCTGGGAGCTCTTGGGCCCCAGGGCTTATGTGGGAGGGGTGGGGCTGGGGAGCTCAGGGCTTCCTGTGGCCACAGCTCACTCGGCTCCGTCTCCCCGCGTGTGCGTGTCTAGCTCTTCAAAGGCAAGTTCTTCGTATGCCAAGGCGAGGACACTAGGAACATCACCAACAAGTCTGACTGTGCCGAGGCCAGTTACCGGTGGGTCCGGCACAAGTACAACTTTGACAACCTCGGCCAGGTGAGCTCCACGCTCCGAGGTGGGGGTGGCGGTCGCGGTAGCAGGCATCCGGAGAGGACAGGAGTCCACGCGTCACGATGCGCACCGGGCAATTGACTTGCCGGGGCCTCAGCATCGTCAGCGGGTGTGTGGGTCATCCTGATGTTTCCGTGGAGGGCCACGGGAAGGGTGCAACGGAGATGATGTATGTGTCTGCTTAGCGTGGGACGGGGCACACTTACATTGTCGAGGCAACGCCTTCTCTTCTTCGGTGTTCGAAAACACAGAGCCATGTAGAAGATGAAATTGCTCATTCACTTTTGCTGGTTTGCTTCCCAGACCCGGCCTGGTGTTGCTTTCTGGATTTCCAGGGCTCCGGTGTCCCTTGCTCCACCTGGCCCACGTCAGAGGATTTGATCATCTCCCAGGGCTTCTGTGGCTTCACACCAGCCACGGAGCCCTGGGACAGAGAGCTCTCGTAGGGCCCAGAGTGTGCCTCAGGCCTGACCTCTGAAGGGCAAGGGTCCCCTGAGGTGCTCAGCCAGGAGGTGCTCTGGGGACAGGTGGTGGTTGGTTTGGCCACACATTCCAGGTTTTCAGATGGTTTCTCCTCCTCGCCTCCCCCAAGGCCCTGATGTCCCTGTTCGTGCTGGCCTCCAAGGATGGCTGGGTGGACATCATGTACGACGGGCTGGATGCTGTGGGTGTGGACCAACAGGTAGGGCTGGGGTGGGCAGGATCCACCTTTGGGCTCAGGCTGCTCTAGGCATGATGGGGTGCAGGCCCTGGACAGAAAGAGGGAGGTTGATTGGCAAAATGCCATCAAAGAGACCTCACCCCTTACAGCAGAGGCTTTGACTGGTAGCCTGCGGGCCAAATCCCGGCGTGCTTTATTAGATTGCAACATGCTTACGCTTTTTTGAATAGTAGCAAACATCTAAAAATTGGTGGATTTCACACGAAAATGCAGAATTGGGCCTGTGCAGGATTAGTCTAAGGATATGGGATAGGGTTTGCCTTCCTTAGGGCAGGAGTTACCTGGAACAAGGAAGCAGCTTCCCCTTTTGGATAGAATACCTACCCCTCTACTTTGCCACAGTCCCCACCCCTCCCTACTGTCTAACACCGAAGCCACATCACTCATTCAGATCACCTGCTGGGGCCCTGTAGCTAAGTCTGCAGACCGCGTCTTAATGAACCCAGGCTGTGGGGCAGCACCTGAGGCAGCCGGGTCTGACGCATCCTCAGGCTGATGCTTCCCCCTGTCCTTCCTGATCCCCACCAGCCCATCATGAACCACAACCCCTGGATGCTGCTGTACTTCATCTCGTTCCTGCTCATTGTGGCCTTCTTTGTCCTGAATATGTTTGTGGGCGTGGTGGTGGAGAACTTCCACAAGTGTCGGCAGCACCAGGAGGAGGAGGAGGCCCGGCGGCGGGAGGAGAAGCGTCTACGGAGACTGGAAAAAAAGAGAAGGAGTAAGGAGAAGCAGATGGCTGGTCGGTAGTCTTTCCACATCTCTCTGAGTCGTGCTTGACCTTGGCCTTGTGACTGCAGGGGACCAGGGGCTGGGGCGGGGGGCCGGGAGAAGGTGCTCCCACCCCCCTCCTCACCTCCTTCCCCTCAAGAGCATGTCAGCCTTTAGAGCACGCATGAAGCAGACCAGTTCAGCCCCATGGGAGAGGGGGAGCGACCCCCACCCTGCGGGGCTCCCCGGGTCTCAGCATCATACTCCTCAGAGGATGCCAGGCGGAAGGTGATGCACGACCTCTCCCAGCTAGCCTCTCAGAGGAGCCTCATGGGATGAGAATCCTGCTACTTTGCTGCCTGCCGGTGTCCAGAGACCCAGGGACTGGCCCACGTGCCAGACTCGCTTGCCCCCGGGTTGGGGAGCAAGCACCTCGAACCTGTGCCTGCCTAGGGTCTGTACTTGCTGAGCAAGGCCTCAGCAGAACCGACAAATGGACAATGCGTGAGAGAACCCCAGACCCACTCTCTCTCCCTATCTCCAGCAAAAGCCCCTGGCTTTCTGGTTCCTGGCTGTCTTTTTTTTTTTTTTTTTTTTTGCCAAGCCAGGGTGGGGAAAAATCTCTCAGGGAAGGTATGAGGTTATAGGAACTCTAAGCTCACGACTCTCTGGCCTTAGACCCCTCAGCCCCCTCACCTGGGATCTCCAACATCTCTTGGCATTGGTTGGGGGAGGCCCCCTCCCATCCCTCCTCATGCTCTTAGGCCAGGGGTAGGCCAAGACTAAGGGAAAAGACACAGATTCCAGGAAGAATTCGAGAGAAGGAACAGGCGCGGGAGCCCCTTTGTTTCTCCAGGTGTGTCTGCACCTGTCTCCCCGTCTTCGGGTCCCTGTCCGTCTGTCTGGTACTCCATAATCTCTGCGACTCTCCCTCAGTCACGGCCCACGTCTCGCTGAGTATCTTCGTGCGTGGGTTTCTCTAAGGCTTTGTGTGTCTGTCTGTTTGGTCCACGGGGTTCCCTTCTCTCTGCCCTTTCAAAAATTGTCTTCCTCACGCCGATAAGATGTGTGCAGTACTCTGAGTTTTCCCTTTGGTTTGTTGAAATGTGAGTACCAACAAAGGGGTTAGGGGGTGCAGTGCCTCTCCCTCCACTCTGCCCCTGGCCCTATCTCCTGCTACCTGTGGGGGGCACCTGGACCGAGGGGAGGGGGTGGGGAGGGGCTGGGGCTGGTATGGGGGGGACAGATCCAGAGCTCCCTGTGCCGGGGGAGGTGGGGCAGGACCTCAGGACCCATGGCGATGGCGAGGAGATACTAGCCTCTGGGCAGTGGTGGGTGGTGCAGTTCTCCATGTCCCACCTCCTCAACGCCCACGCCCCACGCCCCCTGCTTGACTCTGGGGTAGGGGCCCCATCCGGGCTCTCCCAATGGATGTCTGAAGCTGAGCAGGTGCACCACCCCAGCAGCCACGCCAGCACCCCTGCTCCATCCACCCCGCCCCTCCTTGCAGTCTGCCTTCTCAGTGGCGGAGCCTCTCCAGATGGAATTCTTTTGGCAGGAGGCACTTGTGGCCCTGCCTGACCAGCTGGCTCCCCTTCTGGGGTCTGGAGCTATCTCAGGTGCTGCCCAGGCCGAGGTGCGGGTAGGAGTGGACATCTGTTCTGATGACAGGCTGCCTGCCCCTCCCTATGACTCCGTCTCCCTGCCCCTGTGACCCTGAGGAGCTGGCCCAATGGCTCATCTTCCTCAAGTGCCCTGGGCCCAGAGTTTGGGGCTGGACACTCAGGACCAGCCACCCATGCTCGGGGCATCCCATTTATAGGCGGAGCGAGGGTTGGAACGGAGGGGGAGCAAGCTGCTTAGAGGGGGCCCTGCCCAGCCCACCTGGTCCAGCCAGTGACCAATGTCGTGTTTCGTTCTTTTAGATCTAATGCTGGACGATGTAATTGCTTCCGGCAGCTCATCCAGCGCGGCGCCAGGTACTGCGTCTGGGGTTGTGGGTTCCAGGGCGAGGCCCGGGGGCAGTCAGGCCCTACCTGCCCCCAGGCCCGCCTCATGCGTGCCGCGATGTCCTCTCTGCTCCCCCCTCCTTGGCTCATTGATTCCATCTTCTTGGGGTGAGGGAGTGAGGGTCCCTGGGGCGCCGGGCTCTGCATCATCCTCTAGGCCTGTGCTACGCCGGACTGGAAGGGGAGGGTCTTGCACGTTCCTTCCTCCCACACCTCTTGGAGGACGCACCTTCTCCCTGCAGGGCTTCCAAGGGCCCAGCTGCCCAGCCCCCTGTGGCCCCTTCCCACTCCTGCTCCTCCCCCGTGTCACACCGTTAGATTATTAGAGCTGCAAATCTCACCCGTCTCCTTTTGTCTGAAGGGGAGACTTTGATCCAAACAAGCGGGATGAGAGGAGCAGAGAGGGAAAGGATTTGTTTTAAAAATGTAACAATGAATAATTGAACAGACTCATTAATAGTCAAGTAATCGCGGTGGCCACGTCATCGCTACAAACAGCAGGATTGGGAATCGAAGGCCTGAGTTAGCCACAAGCTTCTCCCCCCAAGAAAGCCAAAGATTCGGGGGTGAGTTGGGTCCTTGTCTTTGAGAGCCGTGTCCCTGGGAAGGCTCTGGTCCTGCTCGCCCTCTCCTGGTCCTCAGGCCACTGCTCCCCCAACACAGCCCCCGGGCAGAGGGTCAGAGGCTCGGGGGTGCCTGGGACAGGGCTGTGGAGCCTCGTTCCACCATCTGATGTCTTTGCCCGGTGGTTCCCAATCTGTTCATCCCCAAGGGCACCCCTTAGCATCTCCTCCAGCAGACCCCATGTTCTAAGAGCCTGCCTTTGCAGTTAGGTGCACCTCAGTAATGACTTTGTTTCACTGCGTTTGCTAATCAAAGGCACATCTAATTGCTCACCAGAGCTTCTGAGCTGTGGAAGGTTTCACACGGAACAATAGCAAAGAAAGACCCTTTTGCCATTAAGCTGGTCTGTGGGGTCTTAACGTAGGTCTAGATATGAGTTCTTTTAAGCTTTTAGAAGTATTGAAAAGGACATAAGGACCCCCATGTGGCTGCCCTTCTTGGGCTGCGGAGCACTTGGGACTTCAGGCTGGGAACCACTGGGCTGCACCTTTCCCCACTATTCTGCGCTCCCCCAGAAGCCAGACTCTGGCGGACGCTGCCCTCTAGGTGTGGGGCTGCCTGATCTGTGGGGGCTCGGGGAATCCCTGAGCCTTGATTTGGGAGGTCATCCCTGAGGATTGATGTCTCCTGTCCCCATGGTGCCGAGCTCTGGTGTTTGGCACTGAGAGACCATCTATCTGTCTGGGGGTTCAGGAGGTTCCTGCAGGTTCGTGTCTGTCTTGCCTGGGTCCCACGTCTTTGTGTCAGGCTGTACGCAAATTCCTGATGTGTTAGGGGGGCGGGGAGGGGAGGAGGAAGTAGCTTCAGCTTTTCCCTTATGGGGTCACCTGATCTGAAGACTGGAGTGTCCACACTTGCTCATTTATCCCGATACTACCCTAGCGTAGGGCTAGTCCACAGAAGCTTCTTCACCAGGAATTAACACACTCGGTTTCTCTTGGCCCCAAGGTCTCCTCCCAAGACACCCACTCAATGCCCCACATCTGTGCTATCCTCACGCTGCACCCCCATTCTGGGCACATTCCACCATGCTCCCATTGGCACCTACAGGCACGTCCCCTGATGACAATAGTGTGTCTTACCTTTCCAGCTGGTGATGAAGACTCAGAGACCCCTCGCAGGGGCTTGGACCACTCCCAGAACCCTCTTTCCCAAACCTGGTGCTCTGTGTGGTCTCTAGTAGAGCTTTTCACACTGCTGTGTGCCTAAGAACCACCTGAAGGACATATTAAAACACAGATTCCTGAGCACCGCCCTAGAAATTCTCCTGGAGTGTCTAGGGGAGGACCTGAACATCTGCATTTCCAATCCGTTGCCAGGGGATGGTGATGATGATGCGTGGTCTACCCAGCTGTGTGATGGGTATGAAGTCGCACCCCCTAGTCTGGGGCAGCTAGAATGAACCCCCCACCCCCACCCCGTGCACCACACCTCCCGGCCAGCTCTACTCCCACTCGGTACTGCTCCCAGTGGAGGGGGCCAGCCAGACCCCGGGGAAAGAGAGAAGCAAAGACTCACTGATTATCAGGGGAATGGGCCTGACAGGACACCTGGGTCCAGCCCAGCTTCCAGGCGAAGGGAGGGACCGGGGTCACTGGCTGATCAGGTGCGCCCCTGTCGGCCCCCTGTGGCGCTTACGTCCCCTCACCCTCTCTCATTCCACCCGGACCCCGTGATCAGGCCTGGCCACGGCAGCTGAAGGTGTGGCCTCTGCCAAGGGGGCCTGCGTCCCTGGGAGCGACCCCTGCCTTCCGCCTATTCCTTGCCACTCTTCTTTGCAAACCCTCTGCCCTGGCTGTGCCTTGGGCTCCACTAACTGCCTGCGCCTGTTGTCCTCACTCACAGCTGTGCGGTCCCCTCTCCTCTCCCGGCTCCTGCCCTGGCTGGGGGCTGGGCAGTCCTGGGGGTGCCCCTCCCCCGACTCTCCAGCTCTGCCTAAGGCAGGTCCTACGGGTGGGTGCCGGGGAGATGGGCTATGGCCGGAGCCCTCGGAGGAGCAGCCCCGTCCAAGGCTACTCCGGGAGGTCTCGACTTCTCTGAGCTCAGGGGCTTGCCTGGAGAACCCAGGCCTGAGGAGCCACAGGGGGGTGGCATCATCCAAAGCCTAAGAGCGAGAGCCTTTGGGCAAATTCTCCGAAGGGCCTCTCTGGGGCGAGGCCGCAAGGCCGCAAGGCCACAAGGCCTCAAGGCCTCGTGTCTAAACCCACCAGGTGGCTGGCGGGAGATGCGGGCTGGGAGTTCCGGTCCTGGCTCCGTCACAGCCTCACAATGTTGCGACAAGTCCCTTGTGCGGGGCCTCAGTTCCCTCCCTGTGTAAAACAAAGGGGTTGGCCAAGGGCATGCCGATCAGACTGGCGCTGGGACCCTTGGGATTTCTGGCAGCCTCGGCACCCGCTGGTCTGGGGTGGGGGCCGGGGCTGGAGGGGCAGACCTCAGGGGCCCAGCACCTGTCACTCTGAGCAACATGCCCTGCCTCTGCCCTGTCGCCCCCTTTGCTCCGGGCTGCCTGGAGGAGGGTCGCAGGCTAATCCCAGCCCGCCTGCCTTCAGACAGCTAGAGCCAGGCCAGAAGACAGAGGTGGTAGCAGTAGCAGCAGCTCCCTTTGGCCTGGGGCCCGCCTACGCAGTCAGACTAGGGGGACAGGGAAGGGGGGGCTCTCCCCACCCCTCCCCTGCATTATCTCAGCTAATAACGGGGCTAATAAGGAGCCACTTTTTCTAACCTAATTGTATTCAAGCATTTTAGTTAATTCTCCATTCATATTTTAGCATAATGGGATCGGGTGCTCTCAGCACTTACGGAGATTAATGCAGAGACAGTGTTCAGCTGCTAAGGCAACGCAGGGCGACTAGCGCCCTCTGGCTCTCGTGGGTACTGAAGGAAGGAAGGAAGAGACCCGGCTCGCCTGGTCCGCCCTCCACAATCGCAGTGTGGATGACCTGTGGCCTCATGTTGTCCCCTTTCCCGAGCCTCTCTACCTGCCCCCGCCCTGGGGAGCAGAGGGCCATCTGAGCTAACAAAGCCAGAGTTGGCTGGCCCAGCTCTGAAAACAAATGATGGCCTAACGCACTCCATGGTGCACCAGAACATTCGGGACTTTCTGCCTCTTGGTTATCCATACATCAAGGCCGATGCTGGAGAGTGGCATCCGGTGAGGCTGCACATGCAGTTCTTGGGCGCTCTTCTTCCTTCGGCCTTCGGTGGGGGCCCACCCCAGGCCACTCCCTGCCTCGGTTTACCTCTCTGTTCCATAGTCCTCTGCATGGGGAAGGACACTTATATCTGAGCTGGCCTGGACCCGAAGCTTCCTGCTGCCCCTGAGCCAGCCACCCCTGGCACGGGCCTCAGAGGCGGCAGCCCTTGCTGGCTGGCTTCTGCCCTAGACTTTCCGAGGGAGAAGGGCTGTCTGGGACCTGAGGCTGCCCCAAGCCTCCCCGTGGGGAGCCTCTTCTTTCTTTGTGGCAATCTGTCAACCGCCTCCAGTTGACATCCATCCCCAACTTGGCCTGGCCTTTCCTCAGCACCCGGAGGAGGGGCCCCCTGCCATCTCCTGCCCCCAGATTCATTCTGCCTGCTTAGCAGCCCAACCTTCTGGCCCCATGATTTTATAACTAAGTGGTTCACTAATTACAAGAGAAATATGCCTCTGACAGATCTCAGACAGTGCTTCCAGCCTAGCCTGTAGTCTGACGCTGCCCTGACACCCAGGAGCAGGCGGGGCATGGCCTCATTAGAAACTGGGTGAGTCCTTCAGGTGGAGCCCCCCCCCCAGATGAGTCTGGGAAGCGCAGAGCCCTGTGGCCTCCCCTCTGCACCCCGCCCTCCCCACCCCATGAGGGCCCTCCGGAGGCCCTCAGGGGGGGTCAGTGCGGCCAGCCAAGAAGATGTCCTCAATCTCCGGTGTTATCCCCAAATCCCAGCTCTGGGTAATCTGCTCTGCTCCCCGCGAGCGGCTGAGTGTGGTAAAGGAGCAAGGACCTTTGCCTCTCTGTTGGCGGAGTTTCCTCTGAGCCTGATAAGACCGGCTGTTTTCCATCTTATTGATCTGGACTTACTGAGGGACACCAAGTCAAGGGCATTATGAGGGGCTGGTGGATTTTGGAGGCTGCCTTGGGGACGGGGCTCACCTGGTGTCTAATGTGGGTAGGGAGCTCTGCATGTCCTGACCCCTTCTGCACCCAACTGTAGCCAGTAGAACAGATGCTTGGAGGGCAGACGCCGAGGGAGCCCCCCGGCCCCCCCCCCAAGAAAGGCAGTGTGTGGAGGGTGAGGATGCAAGAGGATACTGGAATGTTGCGGCTCTGGCATTAGAGGCTGGCGGCTGTGAGGGACTCGGGTGGCGGGGGCGCCGTGGGCAGGGGCCCGACGGCTGCTCTGCTCTCCCCCCTGCCCCACCAGAGGCCCAGTGCAAGCCCTACTACTCAGACTACTCCCGCTTCCGGCTCCTCGTCCACCACTTGTGTACCAGCCATTATCTGGACCTCTTCATCACGGGTGTCATTGGGCTGAATGTGGTCACCATGGCCATGGAGCACTACCAGCAGCCCCAGGTAGGAGCGATCGACCGGCCCTCCAGGCCCTGTGTCCAGCCGTGGGACTGCAGGGTGAAGCTAACCCCACCTGTGCTGGGGTACGTCGGGCAACTCCTGGGCACTCTACGGGAGTTCCTTGCATACACTTTGCGGCGACTCTTGGAAGTGGGTATCATCTTAGCTTTACGGATGAGGACGCTGAGGCTCAGAGCGGTTCCATGACTAGACCAAGGTCATATAGCTAGGAAATGGAGGACCTGACTTCTTCACCCAGCAAATATTTATTGAGTGCCTGCCATGGGCTTCTTTACCCTTTGAGGGTAAAGAAGGCAGACCAGTGAAGACCAGTGTCTGCCCTTTCAGGGTTTCGACTCTAGTGAATGTCCATCTCCAAACTCACCAACGATCTTGCCGCTCCTCAGATCAGCCACCGTCACTGTCCTCCAGGCCTCAGGCTCCCCATCTGTAAAATGGGGGTGTCAAATTAGTAATGCACAAGGCCCTTTCCAGGCTGTAGCCTTCTGTGCCTTCCAGCACATTCTCATGGGGTCTCGTCCCCATCCGTCAAGGAGAGAGAGCCTTTAGCACAAAGTTCGGATCATGCCTAAGGACACTCTTCTATCCTGGTGTGGTGACCAATGGTCGACCATCATGGCAGGGACAGAAAAGAAAGGTCCCCTTAGACTCCCCTGTCTCCAGATCCGGGATTTTGATGGAGGGGGAGGGGCAGGCATCCCCCCTGGGCCTTAGGAGACCCTGCATAGACTGCCCCCCATCCCTGCCAGATCCTGGATGAGGCCTTGAAGATCTGCAACTACATCTTCACCGTCATCTTTGTCTTGGAGTCAGTTTTTAAACTCGTGGCCTTTGGCTTCCGTCGGTTCTTCCAGGACAGGTAACAGAGCGGTGGGGTGTAGGAGAGTGGGGGAAAGGACATGTCTCCCAGGGAAATGCCTGAAAAACCTTTCTGGACTCCTGAGGTTCAGCCTCCACTCTCGGACCCACCAAGGGCTGATAGCAAGGGGGAGTGGAGGGGCATCCAGGGCCTGGGGGAACAACAGGCAGCTGGAAATCGATGTGGCCCAGACTGGGGCTTAAGAGCACAGAGCCTGGAGCCAGACTGCCCGGACCAGATTCGGATCCTGGCGCCACCGCTTAGAAGCTGGTGACCTAGGGTAAGTTACTAAACTTCTCTGTATGTTGGTTTCCTTATCTATAAAAGGAGAAACAATACTGTGAAGATTATGAGTTCCTATTTGTAAAGCCTTTAAAACAGTGCTTGGCCTCTAGTAAACAGCATATAAGTGCCAAATTAAAAAAAAAAAAAAAGGATGAATACACCAAATGAAAAGCAGAGGTCCTTGAGCTCAAGTCTTAGTCCGACCTGTGCCTTTGTGACCCGAGTCAAGCCACGCCTTCTCCACAGGATGGAGAGGCGGGACTGGCTGACCTCCACCCTCCTTTCTGTAGTCACTTGGATAGCCACGCCTGCCCCCTCCTCTGCCGTGCTCCCCCCCTCAGGGAGCTGTGTCCTCTTTCCAGGTGGAACCAGCTGGACTTGGCCATCGTGCTGCTGTCCATCATGGGCATCACACTGGAGGAGATCGAGGTCAATGCCTCGCTGCCCATCAACCCCACCATCATCCGCATCATGAGGGTGCTGCGCATTGCCCGAGGTCAGTGCCCGGCTACTCGCCCACCACCCACCTGCCCTGGGTGACTGGCCCAGGGGGGAAACGGCCGGGGGTGGCTCTGTGGCTGGCCAGGGACTTCACGCACGTGTGTTCCCACGGGTCTCTCTCCCGGCCCCGGCCTCGGCCAAAGGGGAGGGCTGGGGGCTGCGCCGAGGGCAGGGGTGGAGCCGAGGGCAGGGGTGGAGCCGGCGGAGAGCGGGAGGGGCTCACCGCTCTGTCCTGTTCTGCAGTGCTAAAGCTACTGAAGATGGCTGTGGGCATGCGGGCGCTGCTGGACACGGTCATGCAGGCCCTGCCCCAGGTAGCTGGAGGGGGCGTGGGGGGGAGGGGCCCTCTTGGGGGGAGGGGGTGCTTTCCGGAGGGACGGGCAGTAGGGAACTCAGGGAAGCTGGCTGGGAGACCCAGTGGCACCTTTCCCATTTCTTTTCCTCTCTTCCAGGTGGGGAACCTGGGACTTCTCTTCATGTTGTTGTTTTTCATCTTTGCAGCTCTGGGTGTGGAACTCTTTGGAGACCTGGGTGAGTCGGGGTGGGGAGGGTAGAGGAGCCAGGGCTTGAGGCCCAGGGGCTCCCGCACTAACTCGGGCCTCTCTCTCCTGCCCTCCTCCCTAGAGTGTGACGAGACGCACCCCTGCGAGGGCCTGGGCCGGCATGCCACCTTTCGGAACTTTGGCATGGCCTTCCTGACCCTCTTCCGAGTCTCCACGGGTGACAACTGGAACGGCATCATGAAGGTGAGCGCCCACAGCCGCGGGGGCCCTGCCAGGGCCGGCCCTGGCCCCGGGGAGGCAGTCCCACTCCTTGAGCCCAGATTCCTGGGCAAGATGAGGGGCTGTGAATAAAAGCAGGGGATTCCCCTATGCAGGAACACTCCAGAACTCCCGCTCCCCGGGACAGCGTGTAATGCTTTTGCTGCCCGCAGGACACCCTCCGGGACTGTGACCAGGAATCCACCTGCTACAATACGGTCATCTCCCCCATCTACTTCGTGTCCTTCGTGCTGACGGCCCAGTTTGTGCTGGTCAACGTGGTGATCGCCGTGCTGATGAAGCATTTGGAGGAAAGCAACAAGGAGGCCAAAGAGGAGGCTGAGCTGGAGGCTGAGCTGGAGCTGGAGATGAAGACGCTCAGCCCACAGCCCCACTCGCCGCTGGGCAGCCCCTTCCTCTGGCCGGGGGTCGAGGGCCCCGACAGCCCTGACAGCCCCAAGCCTGGGGTCCCGCACACTGCGGCCCATGCTGGAGCAGCCTCACGCTTCTCCCTGGAGCACCCCACGGTGAGCAGAGGGCCACCCCTGCCGAAAGGGGCGTGGGACCTGTGGCCAGTGGCTGGGTGGGTGGTGTACAGGGAGCAGGCAGCGTGGCAGACCCCAGGGCCCCGCCTGGATCCTTCTGCCCCTCCTGCCTGGATGCTGAGGGGTGAGCAGTCCCCTGCCCGTCCCCAGAGATGGCTCCCTGCCCTCGAAGCACAGGGGCCACCCCAGCAAGCCACGGGCACGTGCGCTGTCTCATCCACGCCCTGCGCCTCCAGCCCAGTCGGCCGGCCTCCCCTTCTTGGCTCTTAGGTTCAAGGCTAAGTTTTCTGTTTCCTTCCTGTTTCTTTCTTACCCTTGCCCGGTTACCAAACCTCTTTCCTTCCCGCCCTTCAACCTGCCTGATTCCATCTCTCAATCCTTTCCTTACCTTCATTTTCCCTCTCCCTCCCTCCCTGTGAGCTCTTCTCATCTCCGGCTCCTGTTCTCCTCCCTCCCACACCTCTCTCTCCTCTGTCCTCTCTCCTCCTCCTTCTCTTGTGTCTTTGTTGCTGGTGTGCGTGTGTGTGCGTGTGTGTGTGTGTGTGTGTGTGTGCGTGCGCGTGTGACCTCCTCCTCTTTCTCCCTCTGTGTCTCTTTGTCAATCCCCTGCCACCACGACACTTCCCGCCGTTGCCCCTCTGAACCCCGCTCCCCTGACTCTCCGGCTCCTCCTGGGCTGGTCCTCCCCAGGACAGACAGCTGTTTGACACCATATCCCTGCTGATCCAGAGCTCCCTGGAAGGGGAGCTGAAGCTGATGGACGAGCTGGCAGGCCCCGGGGGCCAGCCCTCTGCCTTCCCTCCCGCCCGCAGCCTGGGCGGCTCCGACCCACAGGTTACTGTGCCCCGTGCTGTGCCGGGCTGTGCCATGCTGCGCCGTGCTTCTGGGGAGGCGGGGGGGCGGGGGTGTCTCCTGCCCACTGGGTACCTGGAGAAAGAACAGCCTCAGGGCCTCAGTTGAGCTTTGGGCTTGGCAGGAGGCCGCCGGGGATTCTTACAAGCGGAGATCAACCCTTGGAACACATAATTGGAAGGTGGTGGGGACACTGAGATTGCACTTCCAGGGAGGAAGGACGGATGGAGGAGGGGTTTACAGAGGGCATTTGTCAGAAAGAACCTGGACAAGAAGGGGGGGGGCACGCAGAAGACAAGTTGGCAGTGGGACCTTAGTGGGCAGAGGGAGTGAGGCGCCAAATCCAGGGGAGAAGGGCTTTTGAGGATAGTGCAGGTGGCCAGGGGACCCATGGAGGGCTATGTCTTAGGCCACCATCTGCTTCTTCCCTCTGTCCAGCGCCCATCCCCAAAGCCTCTGTTCGGTGGCGTTTTTAGCCATGGAGCCCACTAGACATGATGAGTGCTCTCAGCAGCCAGTGCTTTCTGACCTGGTCCTGGGAGGAAATGGAAGGTTTCGGCTGAGAGTGGATTCTGGGGACCTCGCTGTGAAATAAGACCAGGTGTCCCCCATAAGCCCGGTCTCTTTCCACAGCTCTGTGTTTTTCTCTCCCAGTCCCATCTAAACACGGCTCTTCGGCTTCCTGGGGTTCTCCTACCAACCTCTTCCCCCCTTGTGACCCCCTCTGTTTAGCAGAGCGCCCTGCCATCTCTCCTGGGTCAGGCGCTGCGGGGAAGCCCCCAGTAGGCCTGGAGTGGAGGCAAGAAAAAGGTGTTAGTGGGAGATAGAAAAGCCTGCTGTTCCACAGGCCCTGTTGGGTGGAGGGGAAGGAAGGCAGCTTCCCAGTACCTGGGACACCTGTAGTTCCAAAGAAATAAACAGTTATCCTCACATAGGAAGGGACCCTGCCTCTAGGGTTCCTGACCTCTTGAATCCCCTCTTGGAATTCAGTCTCAGATGGGCTGTAGGGACTTCAACCTGGCAATGACCTAGAATGATCCGTGAGAGAACACATCCCTTCCCGATGCCTCCCATCCTGAAGGAGGCTCATGGCGGTGGGGGGGGGGGGCGGGGAGAGGGGGAGGTGCAGGGAGAGAAGAGGACATGATGGGCTGATCAGGCAGATGGCTCATCTGGGAGGGATGGCCCTCCCCTCCCCCGGGGTGCTGTAGGCACTGAAATCCCCCCCGCAGATCCCTGGTGAGCCAGCCAGTTTGCGTGGCGGCCCACCCCAGTGCACTCAATTCAGAATGGCGGCAGGAGGAGAGCATCTCCCAGAACCCAAGCTAAAGAGGGCGGGCAAGCTGCCGGCAGGCGGAGGAGGGCCCAGGAGGGGAGAAGCCAGAATCTGGGGGCAGGCCAAGTCCTGCCAGGCTTTTGGAAGCAGACAGAATAGGCAGAAAACAGTCATCAGATTGGCGGCTTTGTCCCCAGCGCCCCCCACGCTGCTCTGTCTGTGCGGAGAGTAGAGAGGTGCTCTGCTGGCCTTTCTTCATTTTTTTTCTTTCTGGTCTCATCTTTCTGAGAGTTGAAAGTGCTCCCTGCTCCCCGCTTCCTCCCTGGGTGGTGGTAGTGTGGGAGGGGGCCGTTCAGGTTCTTGGGGTATCTTTAGAATAAGTTTCTGCTTCTGCTTTGTCGGGGTTTGGGGTTCACTCTTTGGTGCCTGCCGCAGGGTCTCAGATCAGAGGAGGGGCTTGAAAGGGGGGGAGGTGCTGTCAGTTGACTTGGGAGAGGGGTGGGGAGAGAGAAGAGAGGCTTTTTCCCCCCCCCCGTGCTTCCTGGTAAGGGGGAACGGGGGTGGGGGAGCTGTGTGTGTGTGTGTGTGTGTGTGTGTGTGTGTGTGTGTGTGCGCGCGCGCGCGCGCGCTGTCCTGGTTTCTTATGCCTGATCATCTCTCTCCCTGTCTAGATCCCTCTAGCTGAGATGGAGGCTCTGTCTCTGACGTCAGAGATTGTGTCTGAACCATCCTGCTCTCTAGCTCTGACGGATGACTCTTTGCCTGATGACACTCACACACTCTTACTTAGTGCCCTGGAGAGCAATGTACTTACACACGGACCCTTACTGCTCCCCCAGCCTCCCCAGGGGCTGGGCTGGCTGCAGGGCTCCAGGTCCCTCCCCTCCTCTCTCTCCCTCTCTCTGCCACCAAGCCCCACCCAGAGGCATTCCCCAGCAGGCGCGCTCCGTGCCCCTGGCATCCCTAGGTCTTTCCAGTTCCCCACTGTGGACAAAGAAATTAGATGAGATTAAATTGGGGTCTCAAGGGCCCAGGGGCACAGTTGTGAAAGAGTTAACCCAGACATCCAGGAGTAACACAGCCCAAAACAGAGGTGGCATCAGGCAGCTAACCAAGGGGCCTGCCTGGATGCGGAGTCACTCTCTGTATTTGGAGCCTGTGCAAGCCAGCCCTTCCCCTCCCCGCTCCCCTCCCTCCCCCCTCCTCGCCACATGAGCCATTCCCCCCTCCTCCTAGTGGGTGAAACCTCCATCTCTGCTGCTACCAACCAGCCCTTCTGCCTGGGGAGCTGTCCCTGTCTCCTCTGTCGCTGTCCCTGTGTGTCCCCATGTCCTGGGGGGGCGGTCTTTGTGTTTGGGACAGCTTCTTCACCCCTGCCCAGCTCCCCTTCCCCTTCCAACTGCTAGCAGCTCCCTCCGCCCTGCCTGCCCCCTCCTCTGCTGACTTAAGAGACAGGGGCCCCTTCCTCACAGCAGGACTCAGCTGGGGTCCAGCTTTGACCACAGGCTGGGGGTCCCTAGGGGTCTTGGGGTGACTGGCAGAAGTGGAGCCTGGGGCTGAGAGGGGGGAGCAAAGACTCCAGACTCTTCCAACAGCCCCTACTGGGGCTCCTTAACCTGCTGGGCCTGTGTCGGGACATGGCCCTTCCAGCCTCTCTGAGAACTAGGAATGAAGGGTACAGGGGACCCCCAAGGAGGAAGGGGATCACGGGGAGATGGAGAAATCTTTTGGGAACAAACCTTGGCTCCCTCCAGCTGGGGTCAAAGGCTGATTACTGCTTTTCTTTGAAACAAATTAAAAAAACTCACTCCCAACCCCAATCTGCCCAGTAAGGGAGGCCGAGTCCATGGTTTTCAAGGTATTCAGACCTTGCCCCCCCCATCTCCCATTTGCCACCTGCCAGGGTCATTGAGTAATCAAAAGGAGGGGGGAGCCAGGTAGGGGAGCCAGCTGACATTCCCCAGTGGTCACCTGTCACTGAACCCACATTAACTCAGCTCACGCCCAGTGCTGGGCCCCCGGCGCTGTCTTAAAGCCCTGGGCAGTGAGGCGGTCTCTGCTCTGTAAGCAGGCCCTGCTCACTGGGTGGGTCCCCCCATTCCCCACCCCACCCCCATAGCCCCAGCACAGGGATAGGGGGGTGCTTTTAGCTTTTTGTCCTCCATCCTCCGCTGTGCAGCTTCAGAGCCTCTTAATGGGGCCCCGGGAACCACCTCTTGAACCACCTGCCAGGCTGGGCCTGGGAGCTGCTCTCCCTTTTTTGGACACCTTCTCACTCCTCCGCCATCCCCACCAGGAGGCTCCGGGGAGGTGATGCAGTATGGCAGTATTGGATAGCTTTCTGGGGCAGGGACTCCCCCCACCTGCTTCCTTGCTGTGCTGGAGGGCTCATCCATGTGTCTGCCCCCTTTTTCTCCCACCAACTAACTCATCCCATTACCGCCTTGTCGGGGGAGGGGATGGGGCCCAAGTGGGGGGTGGGGGGTGGCTTCTGGTTTCTGTTGTCCAGCTCTGCCTCAGTTAGCCAATCCGGATGCCCCCTCTTTTTCCTCCCTCCCTCCCCTGTTCCTTTTGCAGATGGAGCCCCACCCCAAGGAGATGCCCCTGGCATTGGGACCAGACCTGCTGACAGTACGGAAGTCTGGGGTCAGCCGGACGCACTCCCTACCCAATGACAGCTACATGTGCCGGGATGGAAGCAGCGCTGAGGGGTCCCTAGGTCGCAGAAGCTGGGGGCTCCCCAAAGCTAAGTCAGGTAGCAGGGCTCAGGCAGGCCGCCTTGGCTCACACAGGGAGACCCCATCTTTGCCTCAGCCCAGTCCTTACCTGGGGGTGGGGGGGACACTGAGGCAGCAAGAGAGGTCTCTCTGACCTCCAAGGGACCCCCAGCCCACGAAGAGTGGCTTTCAATCCAGGATGAGAGGTCTGGGGCGGGTAGAGGCGGGGGGGGGGGAGGAGAGGGGAGGGGAGGGGATAGGTGAGAGCCAGGCCACTGACCTTCCAGCTCTTCTCTCTCCTCCTCGCCCCTCTGCCCACAGGCTCTGTCTTGTCCGTCCACTCCCAGCCAGCAGACACCAGCTACATCCTGCAGCTTCCCAAAGACACACCCCACCTGCTCCGGCCCCACGGTGCGCCCCCCTGGGGCACCATCCCCAAACTGCCCCCACCAGGCCGCTCCCCTTTGGCTCAGAGACCCCTCAGGCGCCAGGTGAGCAGGTATGGGGAGGTGGCCCGGGGCCTGGCATGCCTGGCTCCTCTGCTGGGACCCCTAAGCTGTTGGTGATGACCAGGTTGCCACGTCCATGCTTCCAGCAAACGTGCATTGCGTGCTGACCATGTGCCAGAGGCAGTTCTGGGTACCGGGACACAGTCCCGGATGGAGCGGAAGTGGTCTGGGCCCTTCCGGTGTTTATATTCCTCTCCCTTCTTTCCCTGAGGAGGCCTGGAGACCAGGTGGCTTAGGGACGCAGGTCAACTTGGCAGCAGAACCCACGTCTCTGGACTCCCTTTCCCTGGCCCAGAGGCGCCTCCCAGTTATTCTCTGTACTTCTAAACTAAGCTAAGGGACATAAGGCACGTTTTTAAGGACCTCCGCCTTTGGCCAAGCCCAGGGCCCACCTTCCAGGGGCACAGAGCTGAGGCTCAGGCAGCCAGGGGAGGCTTACCTGTCCCCAGAGTGACAAGGCCACAGCCCGCGCCGCGTGTGCCCTTACATGTGATCATGGCCACATGAGAATCTGCTCAATGCCGCACACTTGAGGACGCAGGCCCGGTCCTCGTCCATTTCCCAAAGATTCACAGAGCAGCTTCTGTGTGCCGGGCCCGGGGGAGGCAGCCCCTGCCCCGTGGAGCTCACAGGCCAACCAGAGACATAAATGCCATCAGACCCCTGCGGCAGTAGGACGCAGCTGCTGGGATGTGCGTGTGTGTGGTGCAGTGGGGAGCAAAGAGGAGGAAGGGGTTCGTTCTCACGTGGGGGTAAAAGTTGTCAGGCACTGTGTCACAGAGAACCCGAGCCCATAAAGTTGAGGGGTGCTTGTCATTCGAGAAGGGTTTTCAAGGCCAAAGAAATAGCCTGTGCAAAGCGCTGGGAGCAGAGCTGGCCCAGTGCTTTCTTGTGCCCCAGGGGCTGGGAGCTCCAGACAGCCATTGCTGCCGGCGTCGGGGAAGGACGGGGCGGGCAGGGGGAACAGGGTGCACGTGGCCCCCGTCTCCCAACAAGACCAAACACTGACCCTCCTGCCTAGGGTGGGCCTGCAGGGGGAGGACGGGGTTATCTGGCTTGACAGGGATGGGGGGCGGGGGACACGGAGGGAGGGCGGGGGCATGGAAGCCCCTGGGCTGAGCGCTCCTCCTACCTCACACAGGCAGCAATAAGGACTGATTCCCTGGACGTGCAGGGCCTGGGCAGCCGGGAAGACCTGCTGTCCGAGGTGAGTGGGCCCTCCCCGCCTCTGGTCCGCGCCTCCTCCTTCTGGGGCCACCTGGGCACCCAGGTGCAGCAGCATCCCCGCCGTCAGAGCACGATCTCGAAGCACAGGCCCCCGCCGGCCCCCTGCCCAGGCTCAGAACCCACTTGGAGCAAAGGCCCCCCAGAGACCAGAAGCAGCTTAGAGCTGGACACGGAGCTGAGCTGGATTTCAGGAGACCTCCTGACCGTGGGCAGCCAGGAGGTGCCCCCGTGCGCACGGGACTTGAAGAAGTGTTACAGCGTGGAGGCCCGGAGCTGCCAGCGCAGGCCTGCGTCCTGGCTGGATGAGCAGAGAAGGCACTCCATTGCGGTCAGCTGCCTGGACAGCGCCTCCCAACCCGGCCTGGGCCCTGACCCCTCTAGCCTTGGGGGCCAGCCTCTTGGGGGGCCTGGAAGCCGGCCCAAGAAAAAACTCAGCCCACCTAGTATCTCCATAGACCCCCCAGAGAGTCAGGGCCCTCGGCCACCGCCCAGCCCCGGCGTCTGCCTCCGGCGGAGGGCTCCGTCCAGCGACTCCAAGGATCCCTCGGCCTCCGGCCCCCCTGACAGCATGGCTGCCTCGCCCCCCCCAAAGAAAGACGTGCTGAGTCTCTCCGGTTTAGCCTCTGACCCAGCCGACCTGGAGCCCTGAGTCCTGCCCCACGCCCCCACTCACCTTTCTCCACTGGGTGCCAAATCCTAGCTCCTCCTCCTGGGCTATGCTCCTGAAAAATGTTCCATATGGACTCCAAGGAGGCGCTCCTCCCCGCCTCAGTGGCGCTGGGAACCCACAAGCAGAATTTCCAGAACGCTCAGAGCAGCGGCCCTGGCCACCCTGGGCCCAGGCAGAGAGAGAGAGGCCCAGTGCAGCTGAGGTTCCCAACACCAGGAGCTACTGGGAGAAAGCAATACGTTTGTGCAGAATCTCTATGTATATTCTATTTTATTAAATTAATTGAATCTAGTATATGCGGGATGTACGACATTTTGTGACTGAAGAGACTTGTTTCCTTCTACTTGTATGTGTCTCAGAATATTTTTGAGGCGAAGGCGTCTGTCTCTTGGCTATTTTAACCTAAAATAACCAGTCTAGTTATATTCCCTCTTCTTGCAAAGCACAAGCTGGGACCGAGAGTGCATTTCAGCCCTGCCGGTGGCCCATCTTCAGCGGAGAGTGAGAACCACTTTGGAAACTGTAATGTAACTTATTTTCTCCTTTAACCTCGCCATCATTTTCTGTAGGAAAAAAAAAGAGAAAAAGAGAAAAATAAGATTTTACAAATGAAATGGAACCTTTTTATATATATACATACATACATATCTATATCTATATCTATAATAAAGTAATTTTCCAAAATAAAAGTTAATCCCGATCCAGAGTAAAAGCAAAAGGGACAGAGTTAGGCATTTCCAGGGGGCACTGGAGAAAGACCGTCCCTGGAGCTGGGGAGTGGGCAGCGGGCAGGGAGTGGGTCGGAGCTGCCTCTCTGTGCATGAGTGTGTGCGCGCGTGCGTGTCTGTCTGTCTGTCTGGGGGGGAGAGAACGTAACCCTCTCCTGGGAGGGCTGCCACCTTACAGCCTCACCTGGCGGGGTGGGGGGGGGGAGGGCGGAGTTGGAAGTCTAGGCCAGCAGGGTCTACTGCTTCTACCAAAGCTTTCTCGCTTCCTCCACGCCAGGCAGCTCTGTGAATGTGAGTAATTCCAGATTAACTCTTATTTCTGCTGACAGCTATCAGCCGCACATTGAAAGCTGGAAATTGGCATGATGAAGCTGTTTTGGTTAATGGGGCTGATGGAGACTGGGGGAGGCAGCCTCAGCTGCTGCCGACGGGATCTGCGGGCTGCTGGGGGTGGGGGCAGCGCTTCTGGGTTTTCCTTCCCCAGCCTTCAGCCCCTGTGACCTGGGACGGCTGGGCTTTGGCCTCCCGCCTTGGGGGTCCTGCTGGCCGGCGCTGTGGGCACTGTTCCGTCAAGCTGGCCATGGGATTAAGCTGCACAAACAGAGCGGGCTGCTCGCTCCTGAGACCGAGGCCCCCCACCCCCAAGTCCAAAGGCGACCTCCCAGTGGAGCAGGTCTGGCTGGGCAGCGGGCTGCGCAGTGTGGAGCCGGCCCCCGGGGGGGAGATGAATGAACTCCATCAAGGTGTTTACATGGTCTGCTGCTGCCCGCCCAGTGGGAGCCGGCGGAGGCGGACGGGAGTGAAGGCGGCGAGGGAGGGCTGGAGGGCAGCGAGGAGGAGGAGGGGGAGGGGGAGGGGAGGCGCGGGAGAAGAGGAGGGGCCGTTGGGGTGGCCCAGAACCTCCTTTCTGGTGCTACCTTGGCAACACTCTCTTGTCTGAAACCCCGGTGCCAAGAGGCAGTGCCACAGGCACCAACCACAGGCTCAGTCAGCCTCTCTCCTGCCAGCCACCCCAAACATCCACCCCAACCCCACTCCTTTGAACATCCCTACCCCCTCATCTCCAGCACCTTCAAACCCCAGGACCCTTGAAACCTCAAAGGCAGCTCCAGTGGGCTGGCCAGCCCCTCATCAGCCTCTCTCTGAACTTGCGATGAGCCTGGGATGGGGGGGTGCCAGGCTGCAGGGCAGATGGACCCGGAGGCTTGGTTCCATCCCGTTTTCTAAGCTGGTGAAAGTTTTTCTAATTGCTCTTCTGGACAGAAATATACTTCTTCTTGAAGAAAACACCTGGCTTTATCCTCTTGGGGTGTGCAATAGTGTGGAACTCTTTCCTCGGACCTCCTTGGGTGCGCTTGTAGGAGCTGCCTTAAAAAAAAAAAAAAAAAAAAAGCAAAACTGAACAAAATTCCAAGAGTTTTGTCCACCTGGGTCTGCAGATTAAGCTTTTATATTTTTGTAGAATTCTATAGCTGTCTATTCCCTAATGAGGGTGTGACAGTTGGGGAGGGGGCTCTGGGGTCTTTTTTCTTCTAATGGTTGGACAATTCTGGGTGAAGATGAAGCCAGGAAGCTTGGCTATAACCCCTTCTCCTCAAATCCAGGCTCCCCCCTACCCCTGCCCCCAGGAACCCCTAGAGTCAAAGTAGATATTTTCGTGAACAGAATTGTGGCCTCTCCCCTAACTATCTTCCCCCAACAATCATGCCCCAACAATGTAAAATCTTTATCGGTGATGGAAACTGTTGTATCTCATTAAAGGTGGAAATAGGGGTGCCTGGGTGGCTCAGTTGGTTAAGCATCTGACTCTTGGTTTCTGCTCAGGTCATGATCTCAGGGTCATGGGATCAAGCACCAGGTCGGCTCTGTGCTCAGCAGGCAGTCTGCTGGAGATTCTCCCTCTCCCTCCGTCCCTCCCCTCCACTCACACAAAGTCTCTCTCTCTCTCTCTCTCTCTACCCTCCCAAATAAATAAATCTTAAAAAATAAAAAAGTGGAAATAATAACACTGTTGATTCTTTTTTAAAATTTTTTTTAAAAAGATTTTATTTTATTTATTTGACAGAAAGAGACACAGTGAGAGAGGGAACACAAGCAGGAGGAGTGGGAGAGGGAGAAGCAGGCTTCCCGCGGAGCAGGGAGCCCGATGCAGGGCTCAATCCCAGGACCCTGGGACCATGACCTGAGCCAAAGAAGGCAGATGCTTAACCAACTGGTCCACCCAGATGCCCCAACACTGCTGATTCTTATTAACAGTAATGATAAGATGCTGCAAACCTCACGATGTTTCTCTGGATGGCTGTTATCTGCTCTAGGGTACATAGGGAAGTGGAGGAGCCTGAAGGAGGCTGGAATGGGGAGGGGCTGGTGGCTGCAAAGTAGGCCTTGGATTAAGGCCCCCTGGGGAGGGGGGCAGGGTTGGAACTGGCCAAGAGCTTCAGGGGAGTGGGGGCCTTTAGAGATAAGAACATCTACCCTGGCACTTCTGCTCTCAGCCTTCTCCTGGGGGCTTCAAAGGAAATTGTGTCAACAGCGACGGTCCCCCACCTCGGGCTTGTCTGCTTCTGCTTCCTCCCGCCCAAGACTCCAGGAAAAGGTCTGCCTGGGGGTGGGGGGTGGGGACTAGGAAGAAGAGAGAGCTGAGCTGGTGCTAAAAACAAATCTGAGGCTCTTCTGCAATCTCACTTACTCTTCACAGCACCCTAACAAGGAGGATAGCATGGCTTTCATTTTTTCACGAGGCAGTGGGTTCAGAGAGGTTTAGTGACCTGCCCAAGACCACACAGGCAGGAAATGGCAGAGTTGGGATTTCATTCTCGGTCTGGCCAACCTCTAGCCCACTGGCTTCATACAGCCCAGCCTCTTCTCCTTGTGGAGAAAATGGGGCATGGTGCAAGGAATCCTGCTCATGAAATGACTTACTGGGGAGGCCTTTTCCAAGGCAGTCACATTTGTGTTCATAGAAATGGGCTCCCCGCTGGGCATACTCAGAAGCTTGAAGGAACCCACAGCCCTTCACCTTGTGTGGAGGAGAGAGAGATGTTTAATCACAAGGCATCCCTCAGCTCCAGATGCTCATCCAAGAGCTGGCCAAGGCTGGCTCTGTGATCACCCAGTTTCCCAGGCATCACCTTTCCCTGGCATAATGCTGCCCTTGAACCACAGAGCACCGTCCCCCTCCTCCCACCCGCTTGTCCTTCCTGTCCTCTCCCCGTGCCCCACCCAGGCCTCTCCCACTTTCCAAACAGCTTTCACATCCATCGGCACCCTTAGTCCCCACCCATCACACTCTGGTGCCCCACGGCCTCCTCTCCTCCCTTTGCTTGGGCCAGCTCGGACCTGGGGGGCTGGGCACCATAGTGCAGCGAGGACATCAGACACCAGGTGGCAGCACAAAGCGCCTTCACCTGCTCGCCGTGCCCCCCACCCACGATGACCCTTCTGTAGAGGGACCTAGCCAGGGAGAGGACACCACACTGATGGACACCTTCCACAGATGGATGCTCTGCATAGCCCTCCAAAGGAGGAAACACGCTCACAGGCCCAATGAAGGACTCATTTGTGCACAGAGAATTCCAGGCATGGGAGTGCAGAGCCCACAGTACCCAGTGATCCCTGCCTAAGGCCAGGGGACCCAGGACTAATCCAAGACAGTGACTGCCAGGAGCAGTTTAGTTGTAGGCTGGCTCCCTACTCTGAGGACACAGCAAGGCAGGCCAAGGAGTGGCAGCTCCGGTAAACACCCAGGAGGGAAATCTGCTAAGAACGTCAGGACTCTGTCTGAGCCCCAGTCCAGGTGTGGGAGCTGCTGCCTGCGGCGCACGGAGCCAGTTAATTCTTCTTGCTCTGAGAACTGAACGGGGCGAGGCAGCCAGGGGTCACATGCATGCCAAATCAGATCAAGTGCAGGTTTCGGAGGCCACGAGGGGGCTCTGTGCGGCCCTCACCAGTCTGGAATCTGGACAAAACAAGTTCCGCCCCACCACTTGGGAGGACAGAGTGGGGAGGCTGGAGTTTGGGCTGGATCTGGTTTGGGGGTGCTCCAGGGCTTCAAGGAACCACAAGGGGCTCAAAAGACTCCGGCAATGAGTGAAGGGGAGAACTAGAGTAGCCTTTGCTACTCCACACCCCTCCCTGCCCTGGTTCCGACCTGACTCTCCTGATTCGAAGCATTTCCTGTCCCTGGGTCTCCCTGCCCCTGCCTTGCTCTCCTTTCTTCTCTCCGCTGTCATTCCCGCTCAGAGCTGTACCTTGCAATTATCTTATCTTTCCATCTCCCTGCCAGAAAATCTCCGCTGAGTTCCCCTGGGATGCTCACCGGTGGGGGAGGCAGAGCACACACTCTGTCTGTCCCTCCTGGAGCTGTCCATCCCCAGCTGGAGGGGAGGATGGGGCTGGGGCCCCAAAGCTGGGGGGCGGGTGCAGCCCCTGTCTCTGCTGCAGCCCAGCAGGTCTCAGGAGCCTCCAGCTGGAAACATCTTGGTTCTGGAAAGGTGAAAGCAGAGTGGACAGTGCCTACTGCTGGGACTGTGGCTGAGAGCACAGTAGCGTCACTACTTACAACCTCTTCTAAGGACATGAGATACTTGTTTAGTCAGTCAACAAATATTTCCCGAGGCTCTACTTTGCCAGGCACTGTCCCAGGTGCTGAGGATAATAAACAAGTGTGCTCGGTCCCTCTTCTGCAGGAGTACACAGTCTCCTGGGGGAGGTGAGCAAGACAATCAGTGAGTACAATAGGGGCGGGGAGACAGTGCAGAGGAAGGGTGCTTAGCCCAGGATGGGGGCAAGGGAGTTTTATGGAGGGCTTTGGGGGGGGCTGTGGGGCTTGAGCGAAATCTTCAAGGACGGGTAGAGTTTGCCAGGTGCAGAAAGGGAGGTGAGGTGTAGGGAGGGGATTATGCTGAGCAATCTGGAGGGTGGGCCGGGGGACATGAATGCAACAGCTCTGGACACCGGAAATGCATCCTGCCCAAAGGAGCTGCATGGAAACAGTCCCGCACTCAGACGACGGGGAGCTCCTCCCACCCCTGCCAGGATAAGACAACTCAGGGCCTCAGTTTTCTTGCTCTGGTGGAGCAAAAACAATCATGTCCTAGGAGTTTTATGGTTATTATTCAAGGGCTGTGCGGGAAAGGTTCACATTCCAAGAGGGACCAAAAACAGCAAAACCCCAGTGAATACCTCAAGAGAGATGGGAGAGGCTGAGGTTTGCTACGGTCCCCTCCCATGATCCCGGAGGCTCCCACCCAATGCCGTGAGCCCGGGAAGGGCTCCCCAATGGCAGGATGGGATGGTGCCAAAGGGAGAGTGCTTCAGTCCCAAGGGTCCTGGCCCCGAACTAGAGGAAGGGCTGGAGGAGGAGCCCCAGTCGTTCACCATAGAAGCCTGGATCACCAGCGCTGGAAGAGACCTTAGATGGCATTTTGTCCAAGTTGTTCAAGAAACCATGTCCCAGAGACCGCAAGGGCCTTGCGGTATACAAAGTTACTGCCCAAGGCGGGAAGGGGGGGTTGGAGGTGACTTAGTCGATCCCTTCCCTTGGGGACCTCTCAGACCGGCAGGGAAGACAGACTCTTCATAACTAAATATAACCCAAGGCACTCTGTGACAAGATGTGAAAGCTCTGGAAAGTCTTGGGCTCAGAGATGGGGGCCGGGGTGCAGGGTGACTATGTCAGTAGAGGGGAGGGGGGCAGACAAAAGGCAGAGAGGGCTTGCCCAGTGGAGGGGAAGTGGACCCCCACCCCCATCCCTCTGCCTGGGAAGGGGGAGCCTTGTCCACCCTGTTCTGTCCAGTGCAGCACAGATCTCTGTTCCCATAGCTCGTGACATAGACTTCCTTCTAGTCACTTCCTCCCAGCCCAGAGGGACAGGCCATGGCTGGCTGCATCTGCGTTATCTTGCTGGCCCACCCACGTCTGCTGCTAAGCAGCCAAGGAAGAAAACACCTCCTGAGAACAGGTGCCAGGGAAGGGATCGCCGGGGTGAACCTGGCAGACCCAGAAGACAGAGCCAAGCCCGCAGGGTTGGGGATGTGGAGGGCAGGAGAGAGATGGGGCAGGGGTGGGGGAGGTGGGGTCAGGGCGGGGTGGGGGGTGGTGGTGGGGGGAATTCCTTCTCAGCCCCAAGAAGGGGCGGTGAATTGGGCCTGTGATCCTGTTGGGGGAGTGAGAGATAGAAGGATGGAGGGACACAACATGGCCAAGCTGGGGCAAGCAGGAGAAGCCCACTGACGCCAAATCCGTTTTACAGATGGAGAATGTGAAGACTCAGCCTTAGCAGTGTGCTAATGTGGAGCTCTTTCTGGGGCCTTGCCTGCCCATCCCTCACCCCGACGGGGCCAGGGTGGGGGAAATTAACCCGTGTGGGGCGCCTACGAAGTGTGCCAGGCAACACGCCTGATGCCGGTTACTCCTCAGAGTAGTAAGCCTAGGAACTCGGATTATCCCTGTTTTTCAGAAGCAGAAGCAGAGGCCTGGAGTGGTGCTGCAGCAACAGGCACAAGATCAGGGAGCCACAGATGCTCAGGAAGGCCGCAATTTAAGAGAACTATGGGAAGCCACCATCTGTATGATGCTAGGCCCCCCTCCCACCCCCTGTACTTAGGCACACCGCACAACCAGCTCCTCATGTGCTGATTTCTGCTCTTTCTCAGGTAACTGGTGGGGCAGAGGTAGACTTCCTGATGGGCTGGGCCTGTAAGCATTCCCATTTCACGGATGAGAAGACTGAGGTCCAGAGATGACCTGGACCTCATCGGGGATATACTCACGGAGGACGTCTTGCTATGTTACTTTCCACGTCTCTATGACTTATTGGCCCGGCCGAGTTATGCCCCTTGGACACAGACCCTGCTCCAGTCCCACCAGCCTCGGTGTCTGGAGGGGCATCTCTCCGGCGCCGCCCACTGGCCACTCGAAGGAGTTGTCACTGTATCAATGGCCCCCACTCCGCCCCCGCCCCAACCCAAAGTCCCTCCCGGAGCCGCAGCCTCGGGGCAGCTCTGTCGTAATTCGCCAGGACAAGAGAATCCACCCAAAGAGACAAAGGCGGGGCCTGGCGGGGCGGGCGGGCGGGGCGGAGCGGAGCGCGGGGGGGTGGGGGCTCGAGGGGGCGGAGGCGGCTGGGGCGCAGCTGGGTCCCACCTGGGCAGGCCGCCTCACTCGCCTTCCTGGCCGCGGCGCCTCGACCCCATGGACGCCCTGTGCGGCTCCAAGTTCTGGGTAAGGAGGTGTCCCGGGACCGAGGGCGCACACCGGCGAGCTCCTGCGAGGGCCCTGGGGGCGGGGCGATGCGACGGCGGGAGGAGGTCTGGCCATAGCCGCCCTGAGCCAGGATCCTGGGGTCCTCCGGGACCTGTCCTGCCCTCCCCGACGCAGAAAGAGTTTGGGAAAACGAGGCACGAATCAGAAGATGCTCCCACATGGACTAGGGCTCCCTTGTCCACTTTTACACCTGCCCCCTCCCTCTCTTCCGCATCCAGAGTACCTGCCCGTTCAAGCACGCAGGTAGTTCGGGAAGCTGGCTCTGCTCTTCTTGGAAAGCAATCCTGCCACCTTCTTTCCTCTGGTGTTAAGAGCTGCTAGGAAGCAGGGAGTCCCTCTCCAACCCTCTCCTTTTTTTTTTTTTTTATGTTATTTATTTATTTGAGAGAGAGAGAGGGAGAGAGAGCAAGAGAGTGAGGGGCAGGAGAAGCAGACTCCCTGCTGTGCAGGGAGGCCCATGCAGGGCTCGATCCCAGGACCCTGGGAGGATGACCTGAGCCGAAAGCAGATGCCTAACCGACTGAGCCACCTGGGTGTCCCAACCCTCTTCTTTCATGGATGGGGAAAGGGAGGCCCAGAGAGAGGAAGGGACTTGCTCGAAGTCACCCAGTTAGAAGAAAACAGAGCTCAGAAAACAGTCTCAGATTCAAGGGGCTTGTCCATGGTCATGCAAGGATGCCCAGCATAGGCTGGCCTCAAATCCAGGGCCTCTGATTGTTTTTTTAAGACGTTGTTTATTTAGGGCGCCTGGGTGGCTCAGTCGTTAAGCGTCTGCCTTCGGCTCAGGTCGTGATCCCTGGGTCCTGGGATCAAGCCGCGTGTCGGGCTCCCTGCTCTGCGGGAAGCCTGCTTCTCCCTCTCCCACTCCCCCTGCTTGTGTTCCCTCTCTCGCTGTCTCTCTCTCTCTCTGTCAAATAAATAAATAAAAAAGATTTTGTTTATTTATTTGAGAGACAGAGAGAAAGAACACAAGCAGGGTGGGGGGGTGAAGAGGCAGAGGGAGAGAGAGAAGCAGGCTCCCCGCTGAGCAAGGAGACTGATGCAGGGTTCGATCCCAGGACCCTGGAATCATGACCTGAGCTGAAGGCAGAGGCTTAACCGACTAAGCCACCCAGGCTCCCCGAGGGCCTATGATTTTTCAATATCTAAATCTTTTTCTCATTTTAAGTATCTGTACCTATATGCCCGATGTTTGTGGGCCCAGTGTGTGTAACCTGTGGGTGTGTTCTGTGTGGGTATGCATGCATGTGTGTGTACATAGTGTTCTCAGGCTGTTTGAAACTTGGGACCTATAAAATGGAGTACTTATAAAACAGTATCTTTGAGGATCTCTTTTTCCCCCTGGGTCACTAATCAAAGATGGTGCAACCGTCTTGCCCATTCGCACAGAAACCCACATCCGTCATTTAGCTTGGACTGATGACTGATGGCCAAGTCCAGAGGTTGTGCCTCTGGCTCATGAGTCTACTTGTTTCATAGCTCACTGGAGCCTAGCTGGCATGGCCATAGCAAGGTCACAATGTCTCAGATAGCCAGGCAGAGGACATGCAAATCAAAGGGGCAAATAGGCCCAAGCCGCAAGTGCCAAAGGCGCCCTGTGCCTGGATGGACAGCTAATCCCAAGAGCCTAGGACTGCCCAGAGACAGGCTTTGAGGAAGTGGAGGTGAGGAACTCCTGACCGCCTTCTTGTTCCACGCTTAGAGATCCTTTGGCTCTACCTTTACATGATATTGCAGAATCTAAGAGATTCCACAGAACTTGTGGGCTTGAAGCAGCTAGCCCAGCCCCTTCCTGCAGAGCTTGGGAAGCTGAGAGCCAGGCAGGGATTGGACTCATCAAGGTCACGTAACAGTAAGTGGCTGAGTGCTGGACTGGGAAGCAGGACCCCTGAGATATGGTTCCAACTTGGCCATTGTCTGACTGTGTGTTCTTGGCCTTCTAGTAGGCCCCTTGTCCCAGAGATTCCTTGCTGCTCATGAGCTTTATGTACTTCCTCTGGGGACCTCGGGGTCCATGGGAGTCCGTTTATCTATTTTAGGTCCAAGGGATGAACCCGTTGTTGTGGTTTCTGCTTTGATACCTCAAAGGACAGGGAAATCACTCCTCTTCCTCCTCCCAGTCTAAACACCTTCCGTCTTCCACATGACCTTCTGGCTCCTGAAAGTCGTGTCGGGCTGCACCCAACCCAGCGTGGTTGGAGTCAGGAGGTGGGGTGGGGAGGAGGCAGGGAGGGCCTGAGGCCCCAGAGCACTGAGTGCCTCCATTCATGGTGGGCTAGTTTGCATCTCATTTGGACTGTATCTTATTCAGGTAGACTTGTCCCCGAATCTTTTATCTCAGGGGCCTGCGGGTGACCCACCTTGTGGGAAGTGGTTCAGGGCAGTCCCTGAGCCGGAAGTGAAGAGGTGAGGGTGGAGGGACTTGGCATGGTTCAGGCCTGTCGGGCCGCTTGTTTTCCAAGCCTTTTTTAGCTTACCCACACAGCCTCAGTTACTCTACCTGTGAAATGGGAGAATAACCCATCTCCTAAGCACCTCCCAAGATTGCTGAGGAGGTCACATGAGTAGGGAAGGGAAAACAATTTTGAGAACTACAAAACTTTCCGTGGGTGACTGACAGGTCCTGATATTCCTGGAAATGAGGGGAGCAAAAGAGAAATGAGGTTCGAAGCGGGAGTTCGGTCTGGGAAGGCCTAGAAGAGAGGGGCCAGGAGCTCCTATTTTAGCTCTTTGCTGGGATTTTGTGGCTAAATCCATCGGCCTCAGCCCCAGCTAAGTCAGAAGGCAGGAGAGTCCAGGAGGTCCATGAGCCCCTGGACTTGTGCACACATGCCTGGGCGCTCACACACACAATTCACTGGGTGAACAATCCCTCTCTATCACTCTCTCACGTCTGCCACGTTGGGGTAGATCTCCAGCATCTCCGAGTGTGCCTTGGGAGTTTTTGAGGAAATAAATTCCAAATGAATGAACTGTAACCAAAGGGCCCAGGGCTAATGAGGTCAAAGCAAAGATGCTTCTAGAATAGAGGTGGTAGTGTCCCTTTCTTTGCTGGCCCATTGCCTCCTACTGGAGAATTACCTTCTGTGATGAGCAGTGGAAACAAGAGCGCACTCAAGTGGTAAAGCAGAGTACAAGTGCCTCAGGAGGTCTCGACCTGTTTACAGAATTAGTCTTGATCTGATGTCCCAGGAAGTGCTGGGGAAGCTGATGTGGACTCAGAAATCTGAAGGTCCTGACCATGAGAACGGCCCAAAAATGGCACTGAGTGCCAGAAAGGAGTGAGCTCCCCAACACTGAGGGTATGCAAGCATATGGTGAGTGACCCCTTTGTAGGGATGCTGGAGAGAAGATTCAAGCCAAGGAAGGAGTTGGTGTCCCACTCTGAAATTCTGTGACCGACTAGGACGAGGGAAGATGTGGCCAAGGGAAGATTCACAGGTTCCTTCTCTGAGATTTCCTGGCTCTCTCTCTACTTCAGACATGGAGTTTGCCCAGCAGCAGCTCTTGGTAGAGACCTATGAGTCTGCCACTGGTCAGGCACCGGCACCTGCACTGTTCCCTTGGCTGTCTCCCACCCAAGGGAGAGGCAAAGCCCTCATCCTGTGTCTCCTGCTCTGGTCCATCTAGTTCCATCCTGTCACTCACTAGCTCTGTGACTTTTGGCAAATCGCTCACCCTCTCTGGGCTCCAGCTGAGCTCACGCAGGCTCCGGGGCCCCCTTCACGTCCAGTTTCACAATGCTGGTTCTGGGAGGCTGATCCTTAGGCTCAGGGCCTTGGCCATGATTAGAGCCTTCCAAATAGCCCATTAGGGTATTAGAGTCTCAGGCTTCTTCTTGGGTCTTTGCCCAACCGAGTAGGCGATTACCAGAGCACAGGAGTAATGGACTCTGATTTCAATGTACTTTGACTCTCAAATGATGGTAGTGACTTGCAAAGCTGTGAGGTAGGCAGGTGGGTGGGAGGTGGGTACCCCTCAGCCTACTGAGCACCAGCATTTCCCCTTAAGAACCCAGTCCTCCCTGCCAGGTGAGGGCCTCTAGAATCCCCTCCCTCCATCTCAGCTGTGGGACAGCAAAGCTGGGGCTGGGCCACTTTGAGCCCCTGAGCTCCTGGCTCCTGTGGGAGGATCTGCGGTCCTTTCTGATCATAGGCTGCCTTCTCCCCAGCCCTGCTAGTCCCTGACAGCCCCTGGACCTGGGTCTTGAGGGCCAGAGATTTAGGGAAGGAAGTGAGTCAGAAGTAGCATTTGGGAGGGAACTTTGCCACACTGTCTGCTGGCCCCCAGACTGAGAAATGGCCTTAGAGCCCAGGGCTGGCCTCCCTAGGGAGAGAGGGCCCCGCAGGGCCTGCCAGTGGACCCATACAGGAAACAGGATCAGAGTGCCTGGGGCTTGTCTCCCTGGTGGGGCTGTCCCGGGGGCAACAGGTGGAGCAGGATCCCTGAGGGGGGGGTGACACTTAGGTGCCCCTGCTGGCTGGCTGGGCCTCTCCCTTGCTCCGCCTGGAGCTGTTCCTGTTTCCAGGGCCAGGGCCAGGAGGTAGCATTGGGGGGTGCTAAGAAGGGCCTAACCCTTGGATTGGATCTCTCTCCTTCTCACTGGGCGTTCAGCTTGCCAGGCCAGTGGCTCCCAGAACCGCCGTCGGTCTGAGACCCTGTGATGGCAGCCCCGCCCCCTCAGCTCAGTGAGAAGAAACTGCAGCAAGGGAGTGATTTGGGGGGTGGGCTGCACTAGTGGAAAGGAGATTTTTTAACGTTCAGCGGCTCTGGATGCCTGTGGGATGTCATGTCAGAGCCCTACAGGGTGTAGAGGAAGTGCCCTAGAGCTGGGATGGGGACTCGGAAGCCAGGCTGCCGGAGTCCAAGCCCCGCGGCCAGCCCATGGGAACCGGGGCAGTCACTCCCCAGCCAGCCGTGGGCCTCAGCTGTTGTGAACATGAGGTGATAATCCTCCGGCACAGGGGGGCCACGGCCTCCCCCACCGCCCCGCGGCGGGCTTCTCTCCCACCCCGAGGCCCTTGCAAAGCTTGCTCTTGCAGCCACAGTAGGGCAGTGAGCGAGAACTGGGGTCGGAGCAGGCCCTTGCCCCTTCTGCACCTCCATTTCTGCGGAGATGAATGAACTTGTCCGTTGATCCCTTCCTACCCGCTTCTCCCTCCTGCACAGGATTAAGGAAGTAATTACTCTTCCCACCACAGAGGCTGTCAACAAGCCTGGGGCCCCGAGAGGGAGGGGTGGGGGGGAGTTGGGGGAGTGCTGGAAAGTCCCTGACAGGGCTGTGACCTAGCTGGGGCCATCCTCCCACCCACCTGTCCCCTGCTTGGGTCCCCAGGGATTTCAGCCTCCATGCCCACAGAGGGCCTTCCTCTGTGCGGTCCATTCTGGGTGTCAGAATTATCAGCCCCGTCCAGCTGTTGAATCGCATTATTAAGGAAGCTGCTGTCACCGTGGAAACTGTGTGGTCACAGCGAGGGAGGGGCTGTGGGGCCGCGCTCCCAGCCCAGCCCAGCCCAGCCGGCGCTCGTCTTCCCCACGGGAATGGCTGAGTGGTAGTAGTTGGAGAGGGGGTCGTGCATCCCGCCCAGCAGGACCGCAGGGAGCATCATGGAGTCCAGGAATGACCTCCCCCAACCCTGTCCTTCGCACTTGACTTTGTTTGGGTGCCAAGAGCTGTGGGCCTTGGTGTCAGGGAGAGAGCATACTGTACTCCCGGGCACCCAGCGGCAGAAACTGAGCTTCAGAGGGCGCCCTTCCTTCTTTGTCCTCTCACTCATTCTTGTGTTTACCGAAGGCGTCTGACAGTCACCTTCTCTGTGCCAAGCACTGTTCCGGGCTGTGGGGAATACCCTGGTCCTCACAGAGTACATGTTCCAGGGGGAGCAGACAGGAAAGCAATAGACACAATACATCACTCGATTCTATAGGATGCCGCAAGGGAATCAGGGCTACGGGGGAAATGGGACAGGCTAAGAGGGATGGGGTGCAGGAACAGTGTGGGGGCGGGGGTGAGTTCAGTCTTCATTAGGAAGGTCAGGGCGGACCTCCATGAGAAGGAGCACTCACAGGGGTTGAGGGCATGAAGCATACCCCCACCTGCCTCAGAAAGTCATGCCACCCACTTGCCCACTCATACAGCGATTCCCTGTCGGGGCCTCGAACTCGGGCTCCATCCTGGCTACATACACACTCCCTTGTCAGTCCCCACCCAGCCCATATCCGGGCAGCTCCTGTGTACCCAGCCTTGTGCTGGGTATGGGGGCCGAAGGGGCTGGGACCAGCAAGGAAAAGAACAGAGGGTGGGATGTGTTCACAGGTGCAGGTGGCGGAGGTAGGGAGAAACCCAGGCTGGGTGTCACGAGGCCTGGGTGTCTGTCCCAGCTCTCCATGGCCAGGTCCTTGGACCTGTCGCCAGAGCAGGTGAAGCCTGCTTCCTGTTTCATGAGCCAGGCCCGAGACTGTTCCCCCTCTCTGCTTCTGGAAGTTGTTCTGAAACAACGATCAGATAATGACCACGTAAGTGCGGTAATAAAAGGCCGCTGGGACATAAGGTGCCTTAATCACTCTCAGGTAACAGTCACTTACCTGGCTGCAAAGGTCATGCAGAATAAAGCAAGGGAAAGTCCTGTCAGAGGCAGGGGTGCCCCAGAAAGGCTTCCTGTAGGAAGGGAAGCTCAGGCTGGACCCAGCGAGGTGGGAAACGCACTCCACGTCCGGACACCTGACTGCCTGAGTTAGGGGGGGCATGGGGCAGGCTATCTGGATAGTGACTGAGTGGATGGGTTTAATGGACTTACTAAGTTTAAAACAGGGTGGGGGCTGCCCATGGGCCACAGAATGGATACACCCATTGTCCGAACGGGCCACCGTGCAGAGATGAGGAGGGAGAATCCCCACTCACACTCCACCCTGAGGATGACACCCACAAAGAAGCAAGCCATGAAAGATCCAAACTGTATCATTTCCTTTATAGGAAGACCCCAAATGGGCAAAAGTAGTCCATGTGTTAGAAGCCAGGACAGCATTCCCCTGCGGGGAGCAGCAGCTGGGAGGGGGCCCGAGGAGGGGGCAGCTAGGTGCCAGCAATGTCTTGTTTCTTGATTTGGGTGCTGCTTGTACAGGTGTGTTCAGTGTGTGAAAATCCATCGAAGTATATATTTAAAATGTGTGCACTTTTCTGTAATTTTATAATGAGTGTTCTGTAAGTTGAATAAGTGTTTTATTTTTTATTTTTTTTAAAGGATGTTGCAGTCTTTTTTTTTTAATGATTTTATTTATTTATTCATGAGCGACAGAGGTGGGGAGAGAGAGAGAGAGAGAGAGAGAGAGAGAAGCAGAGGGAGAAGCAGGCTCCCAAGGAGCAGGGAGCCCGATGCGGGACTCGATCCCAGGACCCTGGGATCATGACCTGAGCCAAAGGCAGACGCTTAACCATCTGAGTCACCCAGGCGCCCTGAATAAGTGTTTTAAAGATTTATCTATTTGAGAGAGAGAGAGTGCACATGCGAGCTTGGGGAGGGGCAGGGGGAGAGGGAGAGAGGCGGGGAGAGAAGCAGACTCCTTGCTGCGCACGGAGCCCGAATGCGGGGCTCGATCTCTCGACCCTGAGATCATGACCTGAGCCAAAAGCAAGAGTCAGACCCAGAACCACCTGAGCCACCCAGGTGCCCCAAGAAGTGTTTTTAAAAGAGAAAAGGGCTAGATTAGATGTGTCTGCCTCCCTTCCCCCTGGGGTGACTGACCAGGCCAACGGGGGGCCCAGCTCTGTGACCCAGTACCCAGCCCTGGGCCAGCACGCCCGCTGCTCAGCAAGAGTTCATGGGTCCTTAGCTCACATTGCTCGAGGGACTATGGAATGTTGGGCTCTAGAGTACAAGATGTATGTGAGATGAACTTTGCCTACAGCGGCTTGAATATAATACCCCCAGGCAGCATGTCCCTGCACCTCATGCTCTCCAAAGGCAGGGACCGGTCTGCCATGGGTGCACCTAGCCCGGTGTCTGACTCATAGCATACTCTCAACAAAGCCTCATTGAGTGGAAAACCGATGCTCCAGAAAGGTGGGTCCTGCATTAGGGGCTGACTTCAGAAGAAGGGCGTACCAGATGGGAGACATGGCTCCTAAGCCTGACCCCCCCCCAACCCCTTCCCTGTAGTTATTGGGATTTTGACAGGTGGGAGAGAGAGAAAGCAGGTTGAGCAAAGGTGTAGGAGTGGGACCCTCGGAGCAGATTTAGAGTGAGGTGAGTTGGCAGCAGGGGAAAGGGGCAGTGGGAAGAAAAGCCCGTGGGGTGCTTGGACTTGGCTCCATGAGCAGTCTGAAGCACTGCAGGTTCGTGGGCATGAAGCAAGAGACACAAAGCTTCCTTTCAGGAAGAGTCCTCTCTCGGCTATGGCCAGGGACATCATGGGGCAGAGGGCTGACCCAGATGGAATTCAGGAGTAGAAGGGGAGGGGCATCTGGGTGGCTCAGTCGTTAAGCGTCTACCTTTGGCTCAGGTCATGATCCCAGAGTCCTGGGATCGAGCCCTGCATCGGGCTCCCTGCTCAGCGGGAAGCCTGCTTCTCCCTCTCCCACTGCCCCTGCTTGTGTTCCCTCTCTCGCTGTGTCTCTCTCTGTCAAATAAATAAATAAAATCTTTAAAAAATAATAAAATAGTAGAAGGGGAGTCTGCTTCTCCCTCTCCCTCTCCCTCTGTGCTCTCTACCTCTCTATCTCTCAAATAAATGAATAAAATCTTTTTTAAAAAAAGAAAAAGAGTGGAAGGGGAGCTGAGGTAGGGGAGGCAGGGTGTGCAGACCGCTCCGTGAATATTTTCTGAAGATGGGAGAACTGAAGCACCTAGATAGTTCAGTAGTTCGCATGGACAGATGATTCAAGGCCAGCTGGGGGCCTCGAGGACCTTAGTAACATGGTTGTACTTTGTCTTCTAGGCTTTAGGGCACCACTGAAGGTTTAAGAGGAAGATACAAGATCATCCTTTTGTTCATTCATTTATTCAACAAATATTTCATTTAACTCATTTAACCACGTTTTGTTCTGAGCACCTGCAATGTGCTTGGCATTGTTCTAAGTACTTAGGACACATCAATAAATGAAGTAAAGATTACATGTCAGCAGGAAAGGATGAGAGAAAACATCATAGGCCAGTAACTCATATCACATGTTAGAGGTGACAGGTGCTATCGAGAAAAGCGGAGAAGGTAAGGAGAGTCACTGACGTGTAGGAGGGACTGGATGGGTGGCTGGGACAGGGAGGCAGAAGGGGGGGCGGGGGGGCAGATGCAGAAGAGGGAGGAACAGCCCTGGGGTACTCCCATGCCAAGAGGGGGAATCAGCCAGGAAGAAGGGAAAGACTCCTTGTGTGGGCAGGGCTCTGGGCTCCTAGGATGCAGAAGGGAAGGGACCAGAACCCAAGGAAATTGCTCAGGAAGAGGTGAGGGCCTGGGCTAGAACGACGGTTGCAGGGCCAGGATGGGAGGGACCAGAGGGAGATGGTATCATCCCAACGCTGCCCTCAAAGAAACCAAGGCCCAGAGAGGCAGAGGTTAAGCATGTTGCCCGATGTCACACAAAACATGGACAGAGTAAAAAAAGTGTCAACTCTGAATATTTGTTTAACAAAAGCCTGTGGTGTTTCTACCCCGGGAAGATGAAGACACTCAAATGGGGAGGAAAGGACGGGTGCGGCCTCATTATCAAACAATAAATCAAACAAAAATAGTAAGAACAAATTGCTTTAAACTTTGGAAACAGATGCCGGGACAGAGTTAACAAATGTGGACATATTTACCCTTGGAAATTGAACTTGGGGTAGGGAGTGATGAGGCGGGGTACCGTTTTCTTTTCTGTGGTTTGACTTTTAAGTTTTGAAGGTATAACGTGGACAAAAATAAAAAATGGCGATGATTTAAACGGGCAGTTAGGAAGTAGGGAGTTTTATACTCTCCTGAGTTAACCGTTGTCCCGCGTGGGTGAGATTGTGGGTGGTTTTTTCGGTTGTTGTTGTTACTTGCTTATATTTTCTGAGTTTTCTGGGAAGGACGGCTAATGCTTTGTGAGAGGGGAATAAAAGATCAGTTTGGGGGCGCCTGGGTGGCTCAGTTGTTAAGCGTCTGCCTTCGGCTCAGGTCATGATCCCAGGGTCCCGGGATCGAGCCCCGCATCGGGCTCCCTGCTCCGCGGGAAGCCTGCTTCTCCCTCTCCCACTCCCCCTGCTTGTGTTCCCTCTCTCGCTGTGTCTCTCTCTGTCAAATAAATAAATAAAAATCTTAAAAGAAAAAAAAAGATCCGTTCGTTTGGGGCCGTGGAAGACAGAATCTCACTAAAATGCGTGTTTGAATGTATTCCCCCATCTCCTTCTGAGAGGCTTGGTAGGTGGAGTTATGTTCAAAGATGGGAGGGGGTCTTGTCCAGACCAGTGGTTCCCCAAGACAGGAGACGATATTCAGCACTCAAACCAGGACAGTGCCGACCGGGGATGGTTGGTCGGTCACCTGAGGCTTTGTGATTTACAAAGCTCGCCCTCTATCCCTTTGTTCCTTTGAGCTCCTTTTGCTCGGTGAGGTAGGTGGGGTGATAGACGGCCTTCCTGAATTTAAAGGAGAAGCAAAGAAAGCTCAGAGAGGCTCCCTAGCCCTTCCCTGGGAGAGGCTTAGAGAAGTGGGCTCTCCCACCATATGCATCAGTTGATTATCTGGAGAAAATAAAACATCGGTTAAAAAAAAAGAGTGGAAATCTGGAATGACAGAAAGCGGAGCAGTGGTTGCCTGGGAGGAACGGGCTGCAAAGGGGCACAAGGGAGCTCGTGGGTTGGGGGAAATATTCTGTATCTGTCCTGTAGCAGAGGCTTTGCCAGTGCCTACAAGCACCAAACCCCTCGGATCGTGCACTTTACACGGGTGCAGTTTACTGTACTTAAATTATGCCTCCATCAGAGAGGGAGGAAAATGCAGAAACAGGGACGACCAGGGCCCCATAGGCGAGTGTGCACTCCACCAGCACCTGCTCGTTTGCTCGCTGACAGTTCGTCATCCTCACGCCTTCTGACCCCCAGAGCTCGGGGAGCACCTCTCCGCCCCGCCACCTTCCTGGAGGGAGGGGCTCCATTCTCCAGCCGACTGCCACACCACTGAACTGTCCTCTCTGTTCCCAGGACTCCAATCTGTCTGTGCACACCAACAACCCGGACCTCACTCTCTGCTTCCAGAACTCTCTACTGGCCTGGGCGCCCTGCATCTACCTGTGGGCCGCCCTGCCCTGCTACCTGCTCTACCTTCAGCACCATGACCGAGGCTACATCGTCCTCTCCCAACTCTCCAGGCTCAAGACGGTCAGGGGCTCAGGGATCTTCTGCGGGCGGGACTGACCTGGAAGGTTCTCCTTTTCACATACCCTCCCCCCTCACCCCCCCACCCCCACCGCCAAAACCACCGTCAGTGGCTGGACAGGATTTCCTAGCTACACCTGCCCTGCAGCTCAGGGCCGTGGCACCCTGCCAACTGGGTCTACGGTCAAATGAGACAGTCTCTGCTTGTGGAAGTTCAAGAAAGTTCTCCGGCAACATTCTCCCCACCCTTGGGAAGCTTCTGGCCGGTGCCCAGCCTAGCTTCCGGGGCCAGACCCAGGGCAGGCCTGGTGGTTTCAGAATAAAAGGCCCTTCTCTGGTGGGAACTGTCCCTGCTTTTGGAGATGGAGTCTCCAATACGTGCCCTGTTTGTAGGCCTTGGGCGTCCTGCTGTGGTGCGTCTCCTGGGCTGACCTCTTCTACTCCTTCCACGGCCTGGCCCACGGCTGGGCCCCTGCCCCCATCTTCTTTGTCACCCCCTTGGTGGTGGGGATCACCATGGTCAGTGTGGGGCCCAGGAAGCGGATGTGGGAGGGTCTCCAGTGGGGAGAGTCCCACAGGCTGTGGGACTGTGATGGGGGAGGGCTGGACACCGTAGCAGCGAGAAGCGGATGGGGTGACTGCAAAAACATCTGGCCGTGGGGGTGGGGAAGACAGAGGCAGGTCCAGATGTGGGTGCTCTGGCCCAGCCTTCCTTGCCTTCCCTACACAGCTGCTGGCCACCCTGCTAATCCAGTATGACCGGCTACGGGGGGTACAGTCCTCGTGGGTCCTCATCATCTTCTGGTTTCTATGTGTGGTCTGTGCCATCGTCCCCTTCCGCTCCAAGATCCTTTCGGCCATGGCAAAGGTAAGGAGAGGGAGGGGAACCTGCGCGGGGGCAACGCTGTCTGGAGGATGGCCTCCGGGCTCAAGGTCACTGCTGGGTCCCGGTCTGCCCCTCCCCTGCTCCCAGGACCTCCCCTTCTGTTCCGTTCTTTCTGCGTCGTCCCCTACTTGCTGCATCTCTGCCGGGAAGCAGGCTGGGAACCTGGCAGTGAGGGCCCGTGTAATAGGGGGAAATGGGGCCAGACACAGCCCCTGTGGGATGTTCATGGGCCTGCAAGGGGCCGTTCTCAGCCCCAGCTGCCACCACCGAGTGCGGCGTCTGACGGGGTGTCGGCCAGCGTCTGGGTAAGGAACACATGGGTGCAGACACGCATGAAGAGTTGCGTCCTACCTGAAAGTCCCATTATCCCGCTCTCCCCTTTCTTCCCTTCCCCTTCAATTGTCTGGGCTTCGTCTTGACCTTCGCTGCGGTGATGGGGTGGGGTATTTCTCCATGTCAAGGGGAGGCAGTCAAATATGAAAGTCAAAAGGGCAGGCTCCGGATGCTCCGCTTACTGTGTCTGTGATCCTGGGCAAGGTGCTTAGCCTTTGGGAGGCTCATTTCCTCTCTTGTAAACAGGGTATCCTAAGATTTCCTACCTCATAGGGAGGGTTGGACAAGGTGATGGAGGTGGGGTGCTTAGCAAGTCCTCACTGAACAGTGGCCCCCTTGTGACCTTTCCCCATCTCTCAGAACCCTCTGGGTGGGAGACCCAGGTGCCGCCTGGGTGCTGCTGCCTCCTACCCCAGAGACTTCTGATGCCCCAGAGGACCCCTCGGGGCAGAACTGCAGGCCCAGAGCTCCCCACGCCTCTGATGTCCCTCCCCACTCTCCCCCTAGGGCAAGATCTCAGACCCCTTCCGCTTCACCACCTTCTACATCTACTTCGCCCTGGTGCTCTTTGCTCTCATCCTGTCCTGCTTCAGGGAGAAGCCACCATTTTTCTCCCCAAAGAATGTCAACCCTGTGAGTTTTCCATGGAGGCTGGGTGGTAGGGGGGTTCCACAGCCCACGCCTCAGCCCAGCCCTTACCAGCAGCCCCCATCCCTTCTAGTTCCTTCCACCCCCATGTCATCCGCACAGCTGGGGCTTGGGGCAGGAAGGAACAAGGGTTCCTCCTCCCTCTGCTCTGCTTGGAGAGGATTTTTTCTGTCCTACCCTCTCATCTTCTAGAATCCCTGTCCAGAACTCAGCGCTGGCTTCCTCTCCCGCCTATCTTTCTGGTGGTTCACAAAGTGAGTTGGCTCTTCCTCCAGCCTGGGCCTGAGGGAGGAGGACATGGGAGGTAGGGAGGAAGGGGGAGCAGGCCAGAAGTTGAGCCTGGCTTTTTCCCCCTCCCCCAAACCCTGGCCCCATAGGGCCCTGCGGGCAGGCGAGGTTGGGCACACCTGTCTGTTTGGGCTGGGGGCTGAGTGCAGAGGCTGGGTTGGCCCGGCTCCCATCCCAGGCTGTAGGCCAGCCCTGCATCTGTCACATCACAGGAACAGGCCCAGGGAGCTAGAGGGGAGCTGGAATGAGTACCCAACTCTTTGGTCTGGGATGAGCTAGCAGCTTGTCATTTTCTTGGCTGCCCCTCCGAGTGGCTTGGGCAGGATAATTGTGTCTGTGATCTGGGTGACAGCTAATTAGCCACACCGCACTGAGGAGGCACCTGGGTCTGAGACTCCATCCACCGGGTCTTGTCTTCTCCCGGGGCCCCAGTCAGTGTGAATTTCATCACCAGGCCCCGAGGGTCAACGGGGCACCTGGGGAGGAGGGGGAGAAGGGCCCGAGGTAAGAACTTGACATGGGAGGCAGTGACCTCCCGCCTATTGCCTAGGGGAATAAAGGACACACACAGCCCTTGGCCAGAGCACCTTAGGGAGACCCTCCTCTGGAGACCCTGGTCCCCAGCTCGAGGCTGCTAAGCTCTGCCCCTGTGTGGGGCTGCTGCCTGCCCCAGGATGGCCATCCTTGGCTACCGGAGACCCCTGGAGGAGCAGGACCTCTGGTCCCTGAAGGAGGAGGACTGTTCGCAGAAGGTGGTGTGCAGGCTGCTGGAGGCCTGGAAGAAGCTTCAGAAGCAGGACGCGGGGTGAGACCCTCCCAGGGGTCCCCAATCCCCTCCCCACCCCACTACACACACCCCACGTCTCCTGCAGGGAAGGCTGCTAGCCCTGAGGTGATCACAGGGGTGGGGGTGGGGAGAAGAGCAGGTGCAGGGGGTCCCGAGGTGGAACACTCAGGCCGGAATGGGGCCAGCTCTCCCCAGCTCTACTGACTCCAGAGAGTGGCTGACACTTTTGTGGCCCTTAGTCTGTCCCAGGCATGGCCCTAAATGTGTAGATGAAGTCAATCTCTAACAGCCCTGCAGGGGAGGCTCAGTTTTCTCCAGGTTACAGATGCGGACACGGAGGAATGAAGGTTGCACAATGCACCCACCGTCCCCTAGTGGCTGGTGGCAGAGCTGCCATCACACCCAGGTGTCTGGGCCCCTGGCTCGTCCCGCTGCACTACCCTGCCCAGCCTGAAAGGTGGTTCCCAGGGACTTCCCGCAGAAAGGAAAGGGGCCAGGGGAAGAAGGTTGAGGCCAGTCTCTCCTCTCAATCCTGCCTCTTCCTGTTTGGAGCAGGGGCTGAAGGAAATGACCCTCTTGCTGAAGGGTCTCCCCCCTGGCAGCTTTGCACTGAGGACAAGGAACCTGTCTGGCCAACTGCTCAACCCGAGAGCTGGAGCTCAGGGTCCTCCTTCCCTCCCCATTTCTGACCCCAGGACTGAACCCCCTCCCCTCCCACCCATAACCGGGGGGCCTAGGACTTCAGTGCTTGCTCAGCCCAGAGCCCCTAGTTGGCGCCTGGCTGGTGGAGGAGCCGGGGTCCTGGGCTTGGTCCTCAGTGCCTCGGCTTCCCTGGCTTGGAGCCTCGGAGAAGACATAGAGACCCCGTCTGTAGGCTGCACCCCCTCGCTTCCTCTCCACGCCAGGTTTCCCCCCTCGCTGCTCGGCTCCCCACTGACTTGATCACTCTCCATCCCCGCCCCTGTCTCCCTTCTCTGTCAGCGTCCCTGGAGCCACCCTGCAGAGGTAGGGAGAGGGCTGGGACTTGCTGGAGTTAGAACCCTTGGGCTAGCAGTTAGGGCAGCCCGGGCACCTGAAGATAGAGTCTCTCGTGGGAATTCATCCCTCTCCCAGTCCTGAGAGCCCAGAAAGCCGCCCCCCGCCCCCGCTCCTCGCCAGCCCCAGCTGGGGCTCGGCTCCTGGGGCATACGTGCTGTTTCTACCCACGGCTCCTTCCTCCCTGAACCAGACGCAAGGCTGCGGCGGCATCCGGGAAGAGAGTGTCCGGTGAGGATGAGGTGCTGCTGGGGGGCCAGCCCAGGCCCCAGCAGCCCTCCTTCCTGTGGGCCCTGCTGGCCACCTTCTGTTCCAGCATCCTCATCAGCATGTGCCTCAAGGTGATCCAGGACCTGCTCTCCTTCGTCAATCCACAGCTGCTCAGGTCTGACCACACGCGCTCTGGCTGCCACGCTCCCCTGGGTGGTGGGCGGGGGGCGGCTGGATGTCCCCGAGGACTGAGCCCAGAGGGACAACACGTAGTGAAATCAATCCTAGACCAGGACCGAGGGGCCTGTCCCTGCTCGCCGTGTGACCTTTGGCAAGTGACAATGTCCCTGCACCTCAGTTTCCCGATTCACATTAAAAAAAAAAAAAGCTGTCTTTAAATCCCCCCAACGATCCTACAGAGAGGTGACCCTCTTCCCATCTTACAAGAGAGGAAGCAGGAAGCAGGAAGCCTCAAAGCAAAACAAACACACAAGGAAGCAGAAACTCAGAGAGGCGAGCTGGTTCCAGGGCACACAGCTGGTTGGGATGGATTGGAGTCCAGGGCTCTGAACTCCAGCTGTGGTGCTTTCCCGTTGATAGGCTCTGTGATCTGTTGTGTGGGTGGCTTGGACTGGGAGGAGCTCTCAAGTGAGGGGGTAAGAAGGAGAGCTGCCTAGCAGCTGAGCCCCCCCAATGCCTTGCCCCTCCATTCGTGCGTGTCTGCATTCTCACTCAAAAAATACTTACTGAGCCCCCAGTGAACCGGAACGGAGCCAGACACGAGGCATCCGGAGATAAATAAGATAGGGTCTTACAGTCTTGCAGGAGAAACGGACATGTAAACCCATCAGAGTGGCGTGCAGGCCGAGGTGTAGTCAGGTGTCCTGCAATCCCCAGGAGGGGCAGGGAAGCCAGCCTGGGAAGGAGCAGGAGCAGGGACGTCCCTGCTAGCTGGGGAGGTCATCAAGTTTGGAAGGACAGGTAGGTGTTAGTTGACTAGGTGAGGAAGGAGGGGAGAGTGCAGCCCATGCAAAATCACTAAGACTTCAACCGACATGACTCAAGAGGTCCAGGTATTTCTGAATTCTGGAGGAAAGGGTGACCAGAGAGAGGGGGAGAGAGGGAGAGCTAAGGAAATCCTTGAAAGATTTGAAGCCAGGCAGGGGCATCTGGTTGGCATTTCAGAAGGATCTCCCTGCCAGTCCTGCGGGGGTGGGGGGGTGAGGAGGGGCTTGATGGATGGAAAGGGGCTGATCAAGTCAGGGGAGGGTCCAGGCCAGGAATGACATAGGACTCGGGCACTGCTGGGGAATGGGTGTGTGGCAGGGTGAGGGAGGGGTCGGGCGCCACCTGGGTTCTGACTTGGATAACTGGAGGGCGACGGATCTCTTTCACTGAGATTATGAATGCAGTGGAAAGAAGGGGCTGGGCACCGGGCAAGGTGGTGAGTTGAGACTTGGCTACTGTTGGGGCCGAGGTGCCGGAAGCCCCCAAGGGGACATTTCCAGCTAGCTGGAGACCGCGTTTTCAGAGCCATCAGGTAGAAGCCCAGAGTCCCGTATCTGTGGCTGGGCTCTCCCAGAGGGCTCATGTAGGGGCCCCGGCCAGAGCCCTAGGGAACTGTGACAGGCAAGGGGTGAGCAGAAGGCTGGCTTGGAAGGGCCAGAGCTGGGGAAAGAACGGATCGTGGAGCAAGCACAGAGAATGCTTCTGGGATGAGGCAGGCCTCCAGTGCAGCAAGCTGACCAGTAAAACAGAGCCTGAGGAAGGCAACATGGAGTTTGTTAGTGAGCGCCAAGACTGGAGGCTGAGACAGAGGGGAAGGGCCTAGAGCAGGGGGTCTGCCTTGGAGAGCAGGGGCCATGGAGATCTAGAAACTTCCTGTAGCTGAAATGTATTCATTTTCTGTGGCTGCCGTAACAAATTGACACAAACTGGGGGGCTTAAAACCACAGAAATTTATTCTCTCACAGTTCTGGAGGCCAGAAGTCTGAAATCAAGTTGTTGGCGGGTTGGCTCCTTCTAGAGGTTCTGAATGAGAATCTGTACCAGGCCTCCTAGTTCCTAGTGGTTGCTGGCAATCCTTGGCATTCCTAGGCTTGTAGACATATCACTTCAATCTCTGCCTCCAGCATTCTCCCCGGTGTGTGTGTGTGTGTGTGTGTGTTTGTGTGTGTGTGTGTGTGTGTGCATGCACTTACATCTGTATCTCTGTGTGCAAATCCCTTTCTTCTCTCATAAAGACACCAGTCACTGGCTTAAAGCTCACCCTACTCCCGTATGACCTCATTTTAACTTGATTGCATCTGCAAAGACCCTGTCTTCGAATAAGGTCACATTCACAGGTGCCAGACGTTAGCACTTGAACATTTTTGGGGGAGATGCAGTCAACACACAGCAGGAGGAGAGGCCTGGCTACAACTATGGGGGTAGCTCCATGGGGTCAAGGGGAGGTTTGTCCCAACACGGAAGAGACTTGGTCATGCCAATGGGTGAAGGTACAGAGCTGCCGGCAGAGATGGCTAAATCGATGATCAGGAGAAAGGGGGGCATTGATGGAGCATGTTCCTGAGCAGGTGGATGGGGGTCAAGGCTCAGCAGGACAGACCGGGCTTGGAAAGCCAGAGGGACACCTGCTCTCCTGAGGCAGAGGAGAAAGAGAGCAAGGGCTTGGAGGGAAGGCTGTGGTTGGCAGGGAGTTCTCAGTGGGTGGCTCAGTGGCAAGACATAAGTGGGCAGCTACCGAGCAGGGTGGGGAGTGGGGGCAGTAGGAAGGCACGAGAACAGAGGTGAAGGGAGCTGGGGCACAAGAGGTGGGTTAGGACCCTGGGGAAGGTCACCAGGCGGCCCTGGGGGCCACTGATGTTGGAGAGGGTGGATTTTGGATTTGAGGCGGGGAGAGTCTGTGGGGTCACGTGGTAGGCTCTAGGGCCCTCAGCGGCCAAGGAGAAGATGCAGGAAAGTCTAATCTGTGGACATGTGGCATTTCTTCCCACCGTGTGGTCCAAGAGGCAAGAAAGGCAGGCAGGTAGGCTGGCAGTGAGAGCAATGGGGGCGGGCACTGGGGCCATGGAGGGTAGGGAAAGAGGGCAGGACAGAAGGGAGGAAAGTTGGAGGGTCATGGTCTTGAGGCAGCACTGGGCTGAGTCTGGCTGTGGGGGGTGGGGTCTGGGTGGGGGTGTGGGGGGCCAGCAGCCCCCGCCTGGAAGGTTTCGGAGGCAGCTCAGAGTGGAGGCTGAAGGCGGAAGGGGAGAGTGGTCGTAGAGGGAGCAGCCTGGGGGAGCCTCCCCACCCTCATGCCTCTCTCCCTTCCTTGCAGCATCCTGATCAGGTTTATCTCCAACCCCATGGCCCCCACCTGGTGGGGCTTCCTGGTGGCCGGGCTGATGTTCGTGTGCTCCATGATGCAGACTGTGATCTTACAGCAGTATTTCCACCTCATCTTTGTGATGGGGGTGAAACTTCGGATGGCGATCATAGGTGTCATCTATAGGAAGGTCAGCTGGAACAGGGCAGCGGGGGGCTCTAGAGGCCAGCTCGGGGGGAGCATTGGAGAGGCTCGCGGGTCCAGTGCATCACCCTGCTGTCCACCTGCAGGCTCTGGTTATCACCAGTTCAGCCAAGCGGGAGTCGTCTGTGGGAGAAATTATCAACCTCATGTCTGTGGACGCCCAGCGCTTCATGGACCTTGCTCCCTTCCTCCACCTGCTGTGGTCCGCACCCCTGCAGATCATCCTGGCCATCTACTTCCTCTGGCAGGTGACTCTTGAGCTCTGGCCTCTGCCCCCTTCCTCTGACTTTGACCCTGCTGAGAAAGGACAAGAGAGGGCAAATCTGGGGTCAACAGAGGGCTGCATAATGGACACAAGAGCTTCCCTAGATATTTGGGTCAAGGACAGGACTGCGAGGATGCTGGTGTCTGCAACTGAGTCTTTCCAGCCTCTGTGGTTAGCCTTCTCAGATGCCAGGGGAGGAAAGAGGGACTTGGAGGCAGGGTGGGTGCGAGTCTGGCTGTCATTGTCAGTCGGTCTGTATTGGCCTTCCTGTGTGTCTGGACACCCTTCTATGTTTGCCCGTTTGTCCCTGTCTGTTGTCATTATCTGTTGGCTGGCAGCTTCTGGCCGTGTTCTCAGCATTTGGGCTTTCTCTGTATGCCTGCTTTTCGCTATCCGTTTGGCTGACTACCATCTTTTGCTTCCTTCCCAACTCCGTGTTTCTGAGCAATAGGCTTCTGTCTGTCTGTGGGATTCTGTGCACATATTTTAGTTACCTGTCTTATCAACCCACCCATGCCTCCTCAGAACCTGGGTCCCTCCATCTTGGCTGGGGTGGCTCTCATGGTCTTGCTGATCCCACTCAATGGAGCTGTGGCCATGAAGATGCGTGCTTTCCAGGTAAGGGCTCTCATGGGTTTGCTGATCCTGCCTGGAGCACCTCGTCGCCTGCTTGGAGGGCGGGGTGGGGGGCGGGGGAAGGCCGTTCATTAACCTTGGGCCCTTCAGTTGCCTTGCTTACTGAGTAAGGATGGCTGTAAGCCGCTTCCACAAGCCTTAGCTCACTCTATCCTCACAACACCCGAGAGGGTTTTAGCAACATTCTCACTTTGCAGCTGAGCAACCAAAGCCCAAAGAGATGAAGACAGTCCAGAGTCAGGCCCAGTGGGGACTCAAACCTGGGGCTTCTGGTCTCATGAGAGCCTCCTCCCACCACACTGTGCCCAGTGTGAAGAGCCAGTCATCCAGACCTTTATTTGCAAATATTTATCGGAGTCTTCAGTAGCTTCCCACTGTGTGTAGAATAAATGACAAACTCCCTGTGACCATCCACCAGGCCCCTGCTCCCCTGCCAGCCCTCAACCCCTGGAGTATGGCCAAGTGGCAGCCACTCTGGCCTTCTTTCTTCTCTCCAAAACGCCAAGCTATGTGTATCTCTGGGCCACCCCACACACTGTTCCCTGGAACGCACCTCAGCCCTTCCTTGCTTGCTCACTCCTCCCCTTCCTTCCCCAGCATAATCTCTGATTTCCCAGTCCCCACCCCATTACTCTCTCACAGAATCCTGTTGTTTCCCTTCAGAATATGCGTGGCTCACTTGGTTAAGCATCTGACTCTTGATTTCGGCTCAGGTCATGGTCTCCGGGTCATGGGATGGAGCCCTGCATCATCGGGCTCTTTGCTCACTCAGCAGGGAGTCTGCTAAAGATTCTCTCTCTCTCCCTCTCCCTCTGTCCTTCCCCACCGCCCCCCCGAGCTCTCTCTCTCTCAAATAAATAAATCTTAAAAAAAAAAAGAATACACACATGGATTTACTAAGCATTTATTCAGATAACTGCTTCCTATCTGCCTCCCCCCTCAGACTGTCAGCTTCATGATGGCTGGGGCCTTGCTTGAGTTCTTCATCATTATGTGCTGCCTGTCTAATAGTGGCCGGGCATATGGTAGGCATTCACTAAATCGGGTTGAATGGATCATCAATTTGGTGTGCTGTGCCCTGGGTGAGGGTCTGGGGAAACAGAGACAAGTAAGGGATCTGCACCCTCAGCAGGCTCCCGGTCTCATGGTGGAGTCAGGCATGCACGGGGATCTCCACGGGAATGATAGGAAAGAACAACATGGCTTAGAAACCCAGGAAAGGTGACAAGAGGATGCAGCCTGGGAGGGTCGGTGATGGAGGCACGGAAGTTGGAGCTGGACTCCGTGCGCAGAGGAGAAGGGGCACCCGGGGCTGAGGGGCAGCACCGGCCCTGCAGGAGGTGGGAGGAGGCGGGAGGAGGCACGGGAGCCTTCTGAGTCGCTGCAGTGCATTGTGAGTGTATGGAAGGGGGGAGCCCCTGTGGGTAGAGGTCTGGGAAGGGGAGCAGGGCACCCCACTGCCACTCTTTCCACAGGTAGAGCAAATGAAGTTCAAGGACTCACGCATCAAGCTGATGAGCGAGATCCTGGCTGGCATCAAGGTGCTAAAGCTGTATGCCTGGGAGCCCAGTTTCTCGGAGAAGGTGGAGGGCATCCGGGAGGACGAGCTCCAGCTGCTGCGCAAGTCTGCCTACCTCCAAGCCATCTCCACCTTCACCTGGGTCTGCACCCCCTTCCTGGTGAGGCTCTCCACCTCAGGGCTGGTCTTCTGCCTCCCGCCTGGCCAGCCCAGCCCTCTGGGCCCAACAGACTCCATTCTGACACCCACCCTCCACCCCCTCCCCAGGTGACCCTGACCACCCTTGGGGTGTATGTGTCTGTGGACCAAAACAACGTGCTAGATGCTGAGAAGGCCTTTGTGTCCGTGTCCCTGTTCAATATTTTAAAGATTCCCCTCAACATGCTGCCCCAGTTAATCAGCAACCTGATCCAGGTAAGCTTGGGTAGAACTGGGCGTTCTGCTGGAGTTCTGGCAGGTTGTTGGGGTCAGGGGATAATCAAAGAGGGTGCCTGGAATTGAGGGGGTAGGTATTTGGCACGAGGCCATTAGAATCAGAGGTCATTTGGAGTCAGAGGGGGACAGGTGAGGTCCCCAGAAACCTGAGCTCTGAAGACAACCTCCTCCTACCAACCTAGACCCTAACTTTGGCAGTGGGAACCAGAGAAGACTCAGTCATGGGAGGGGCCCCAGCACCCCATCTGGGCCCTTAGGATGCCCTGCCTCTCCCAGGAAGTCAGGGAGGGGTGGGGGAGGCTGTAGGAAGTGGGGAGAGGAGGGGAGGAGCACAGCTTTCAGGGCTGACTCACTTTCCTGCAGACCAGTGTGTCTCTGAAACGGATCCAGCATTTCCTGAACCAAGATGAACTTGACCCCCAGTGTGTGGAAAGAAAGACCATCACCCCAGGTCCAGACACCCTCTACCTGGGCCGCCCTTGCCCCGGCCCCTGCTCTAGAAAATCTTCTGTTCTAAGCTTCTGACTCGTCTCTTGTGACTGCCTTTTCTTTTTCCTCTTTCCCCGCCAGTGCCACCTTCTCCCTCTTCCGGGCTTTTCCTGCAGTCTACTTCCTCCCTCCCCCAAGCCTCCCCCGCTTTTCTTCCTTTCCTAGGGCTCCCTGCCTCTGCCCCAGGGCTCCCCGCCCCTCCCCCACCCCAAGCTTCCCTGCCTTCTCCCTTGGGCCCCTCCCCCCAGGAATCCTCCCCACCTTGCCCTGCACCCCCTGACCCTGACCCTGTACACCTTGGTCCTCCCAGGCTACGCTGTCACCATACACAATGGCACCTTCACCTGGGCCCAGAACCTGCCCCCGACCCTGCACAGGTACCAGTTTCTCCTGTCCCTTCTCAGCTGCCTGAAGTGGGCCAAAGTTCGGATCGGTAGCAGAACCCTGTCCCCCCCCCACACCCGCAGCCCCCATCTTTGGCCTGGAAAGCAGGGAGAGCCTCCGCTTGTCAGGGTAGTGTCTGAAAGGGAGGAGGGCTTGGCTCTCTAGGTGGAAGATTGGGGGACCAAAATCCCAATCCCCACCTCTGACTGGGCTCCTGGCCTCCTTGCCCTCAGCCTAGACATCCAGGTGCCAAAAGGGGCACTGGTGGCCGTGGTGGGGCCCGTGGGCTGTGGGAAGTCCTCGCTGGTGTCTGCCCTGCTGGGAGAGATGGAGAAACTGGAAGGCACGGTGTGTGTGAAGGTGAGAGAGGGCAGAACTCCAGGGAAGGGCTGCTCGGCCAGGCCCTGGGTGGACCCCGAGGTAACTTCTCCTCTGGCCAGGGCTCCGTGGCCTATGTGCCCCAGCAGGCATGGATCCAGAACTGCACACTTCAGGAAAACGTACTGTTTGGCCGAGCCCTGGACCCCACGCGGTACCAACGGGCTCTGGAAGCCTGTGCCATGCTAGCCGACCTGGAGATGCTCCCTGGCGGGGACCAGACAGAGATTGGAGAGAAGGTACAGGGCCCCCTCCCATCCTCTAGGGGGTCAGCACATACAGCTGCCCACCTCGGCCCAGCTGAGGTCTATAGATGCGCCCCTTTCTTTCTTATTCCTTCCTTCCTTCCTTCTTCCTTCCTTCATCCCTCCTCCCTCCCCCCTCCCTCCCTCCCTCCCTCCTTCCCTCCCTTCCCACATTCATGTGAATCACTCAGCTCTGCGCTCGGCACTGGTCAAATAGATCTATGACTGGGGGAGGCCGACTTATGAACAGGTAGGGGGTGTAGAATGCCCTGGGGGCCAGCTGGAAGCCGGGACAAGGGGGCAAGGAGGGCGATGAAGGCAGGGCTGCATAAGGAAAGGCATCACTTTTCAGCTGAATCTTAACTGCTGAGGAAAGAGAGCTCATCATTCATTCATTCATTATCAGATTTTATTACATGCCTACTATATGCCAGGCAATCTTATAAACAGCAGCAAATACACCAGACTAAACTCTCTGCCTTCATATCACTTACATTCTAGTGGGGGAAAGAGATGATAAACAAGATAAATATGTGACATATATAGTAGATTAGATAAATGTTAAGGGGAAAGAATGAAACAGGGAAGTAGAGGAATATGTGCAAGGCTGTATTGTTAAGGGGCCTTGGGAAAGCCTCACTGAGAATCGGAGACCTGAACAAAGTGAGGAAGTGGTCCCTATCTGGGGACATTTGAGGCAGAGCGAGCAGTAAGTGCAAAGGCCCTGAGACAGGAATGTGTTGAAGCAGTCAGGACCAGCAAGGAGGCCAGTGCGGCCAGAGTGGAGTGAGCAGGGGTGAGGAGGAGTCAATGAGGCCAGTGAGGTGTTTAGGCAGCCTGGTCATGTAGGGCCTTACAGGCTTTTACCAACAGCGATGGAAAGGCTTGGAAGGCGTGAGCCAAGGAACAGTGAGTGGACGGGCATTCTGGTGCAATTTGGTGTAACTGGAGGTTAGGAAGAGGTGGGTACAGGACAAGGCAGAGCCTTAAAGACCTTGGTTAAGGTTTTGCCTTTGCCCTGAGAACCATGGGGCATCAGTGAAAGTTTTTGTTTTTAAATTAATTTATTTGTAATTGTTGCCAAACACAGATGCCATAAAATTTACCATCTTAACCATTTGTAATTGTAAAGGTCAGTAGTGTTAAGTGTATTCACACTGTTGTGTAATCAATCTCCAGAACTCTTTTCATCTTGCAAAACTGAAACCTTGTACCCATTAAACAACTCCCCATTACCCCCCTGCTCCCCCTAAGGGCCCTGGCAACTGCCATTCTCCTTCTTTTCCCTAGGAAGTTGACCTACTCCAGGTACTTCATATAAATGGCATCAGACAGTATCTGGGTTGTTTTGTGACTGGTTTATTTCACTTAGTATCATATCTTCAAGGTTCATCCATGTTCCAGCATGTGTCAGAATTTCTTTCCTTTTTAAAGTTGAATAATATTTTATTATGTGTATAGATCACATTTTGTTTATCCACTCACCTGTCAGTGGACACTTGGGTTGCTTCCAACATGTTAGCTATTGTGGATAATACTGCTATGAACATGGGTGTGCAAATATCTCTTGGAGACTCTACTTTCATTCCTCTTGAGCATATACCCAGAAATGGAATTACTAAATCCCATGGTAATTCTATTTTTTTTTTGAGGCGATGCCATGCTGTTTTCCATAATGGCTGCACCATTTTAAATTCCCACTGACAGTGCACAAGGCTTCCACCGTCTACACATCCTCGCCAACACAGTTCTTTTCTCGGGGGAGGGGGTTGGTTTTGGATTTTGATAGCAACCATTCTAATGTGTGTGAGGTGATATTTCATTGAGGGTTTGGTCTGCATTTCCCTAACTAGGAATGATGCTGAGCGTCTTTTCTTGGGTTTGTTGGCTATTTGTGTATTTTCTTTGGAGAAATATCTATTCAAGCCCTTTGCTCATTTTTAATCCAGCTGTTTTTGTTTTTTGTTGTTGACTTGTAGGAGTTCCTTATATATACTGGATATTAACCCCTTATTCAAGTATACGAGTTGCAAATATTTTCTCCTATTCTGAAGGTTGCCTTTTCACTCTGTTGATAGTGTCCTCTGACGCACAAAAGTTTTCAAATTTGGGGCACCTGGCTGGCTCAGTCGGAAGAGCACGTGACTCTTGATCTCAGGGTTGTGAGTTCGAGCCCCACATTGGGTGTAGAGATTACCTAAAAATAAAATCTTTTAAAAAGCAAGCTTTCAATTGTGACGTGATCCGGTATATCATTTTTTACTTTTGTTGCCTGTCCATTTAATGTCATATCGAAAAAAATCATTGCCAAATCCAATGAAAACTTTTCCCATGTGTTTTCTTCTAAGAGTTTTATAGTTTTAAGTCTTTGGGTTTTTTTTTTTTTATACTAATGACTTTGGGGCATAGTCCCTCAAAACAGGCATTCTCTAATGTAACTATAGTCAAATAATCAAAATCAGGAAACTTAACATCGATACACTATTATTATTTAATTCGCTGTTTGTATTCACATGTCATCGTTTGTTCCAGTAAATGTCTTTTTTCACTCTTTTCTTTTCTGGGCGAGGATCCAATCCAGGATTCTGAGTTGGAGTTACTTGTCACATTTCTTTATTCTCTGTCAATCTGGATAATTCTTTAGGCTTTGTCTATCAGGACCTTGACACTTTTGAAGAGTACAGGCCAGCTATTTTGTAGAATGTCTCTCGATATGAACACAGTACTATGCTGAGCACATAGTAGGCACTCAGGACTGTTTGGTTGAATGCAGACATGCTCACGTGCCTCGGTCACTACAGCTGCACATCCACCCCCTGGTTTTTCCCAGCAGCTCCACTCCCATCCCACACTTGCTACCCCACCCCACCCCACCCCAGGCTCAGTTGCTCGGGGTACCTGAAAAAGCTGGGCCCTGTTCCAGAGGGAATGAGGAAAGCTGCAGGTAGGAAAGCAGGGTACAACTCTGGGGTCTGCTTTCTAGACCCAGCCCTGCTGCTAGGTGCCTTAGTTTCCCCATGATGGGTTTAGGGAGAGATCTTACCTCTCTTCTGGCTCCTGAACAATCTCAGAGTCGATTTTGGGAATTGGTGCTGGGTTTCCATTCTTGCTTCTGCCCTGAATAGTTCAGGACCTTGGACAAAGCCACTAACAACTTGGGCTTTAATGTCTTCACCTAGAAAGTGGGGCCGATGATACCTCCCTGAAGGGACTCTACTTTCATTTCTTTTGAGCATATACCCAGATATGGAATTGCTAAATCCCATGGTACCAGTGTTATGAGGATCAAATGGGACCAGTGTTATGAAAGTCATCTGCAAACTGGATGGGCGGTGGGAGATTAAAAGGTCTATTAAGGTGGGAGGGATGGGGTGGCTGGGTGATAGACATTGGGGAGGGTATGTGCTACGGTGAGCGCTGTGAATTGTGCAAGACTGTTGAATCACAGATCTGTACTTCTGAAACAAATAACGCAACATATTTTAAGAAAAAAGAAAAAGAAGAAGATAACAGGAGAGGAAGAAAAGGGGAGTATGTCAGAGGGGGAGACGAACCATGAGAGATGATGGACTCTGAAAAACAAACTGAGGGTTCTAGAGGGGAGGGGGGTAGGGGGATGGGTTAGCCTGGTGATGGGTATTGAGGAGGGCACGTTCTGCCTGGAGCACTGGGTGTTATGAACAAACAATGAATCATGGAACACTGCACCAAAAACTAATGATGTAATATATGGTGATTAACATAACAATAAAAAAATTTTAAAAAAAGGTCTATTAAGGATTCCCTGGGGATTTCCAGGCTTTCAGAGCATAAAGGCAGCAGGCAGGGAAACCAGTTGGGAAGGGTAGTGGAGCAAAGGGGGCAGGATGTCCTCACCTGCCCCACGTGGACTCTTGAGAGCCACCACCTCTTGCTCTGTGGCCTCAGCGCTTCACAGGGACAAGCCCAGGCATATCAAGGGAGAATTTTGAGGTCTGCTTTGTTGAATGACGGTGACAGGGCCCTTGTCCCCTGGTGCCGGTCTGACTCCCTTCTACCCAATACGCACCTCCCACCTCTCTCCTCCATCCAGGGCATTAACCTGTCTGGGGGCCAACGGCAGCGGGTCAGTCTGGCCCGCGCTGTTTACAGTGAAGCTGACCTCTTTTTGCTGGATGACCCACTGTCAGCCGTGGACTCTCATGTGGCCAAGCATATCTTTGATCGAGTCATCGGGCCAGAAGGTGTGCTGGCAGGCAAGGTGAGGCCTCCAGGAGGTTGGGGAAGGGGGCTAAGGTGAGACCTAGGACCCTAGGAGAGAGCTGGTGGGAGGCCAAGGGGTTCGGAGGAGACCTGGAGGAGTAGGAGGCCTGAGAAGAAGGAATATCGGTTGGGTGGCAGGGGGGACCCACCCCAGAGACACTGAGCCAGTGGCGGTGAGCATGGGGTGAGTCACTGACGTGTTTGTCCACGCTCCATGGATATGGGCACCTCACACTCACTCCATGGCCCTGTACCCGTGCCAGGGGTATGTGCCAAGGATGGTGGAAATGGTAGCCGGCTGTCTTCTCCCCAGACACGGGTGTTGGTGACACACAGCATCAGCTTCCTGCCCCAGGTGGACTTCATCATAGTGCTGGCTGATGGGCAGGTGTCTGAGGTGGGCTCCTACCCAGCCCTGCTGCAGCACAGTGACTCCTTTGCCAACTTCCTCTGCAACTGTGGTCGCGATGAGGACAAGGAGAGCCTGAAGGAGGACAACAGGACCGGTATCCACCGTCGCTGACCCTCCACATCCCCATGCCCTCCCAGAATCTCCCCTGTCTTGGGGGTCTCTGAGTGTCTCTGGATGGGCCCAGGGTCATATAAGGGAGGTTCCGAGGAACTCGTCATCAAGTGCTGCTCCCTCCTCTTCCCTAAATGTGGGAACTTATCGGCAGCTCAGGCCTCAGAGCCCCACTCTTCCCGTGTATCCAAAGGGCGTAAGGGCCCAGGCCCAGTCTGTACGGCAAGACTGTTTCACAGATAAGTCATTTGGTAAATATGCCAGTGCTTGGAAAGGTCATTTAGTCATCAGCAAAGATTGAGTAATTACTATGTCGTAGCACTGCTCTCGGCACTGAGAGATGGCAGTGAACAAGTGGAAAATTCCATGTCCTCAGGGAGTGTTTTGAAGTCTCTGGGCCCCTAAGATCCCCCTTGTTGTCCAGTCCTGGCTCCCCAACCCCAAACTCTGGCTCACAGACCTTTTTCTGAGTTCTCTGGCCCACTGTTGCATATACGGCTGTCGTGTGTTGAATATGTACCAAGTGCTGCGCCCCTTGCTAAGCACTTGACACATATTCTTTCCTTTAATCCTCGCAATGACAATGACACCATGAAGTGGGTACTATTATTATCCCCATTTTACATGCCCGCCTAAAGTCATGCAGTGAGGAAGTGGCATTTGAGTTCAGCCAGTGTGCCTCCAGAGCCCAAGCTCCTGACCCTTATATTTGAGACCTTCTCCATAGTCCCTGATGGGAAGTTTTTCTCCTTGTCTAACCTAAGTCTTTCTTGCTGCCCCCTTTTTTTCCCCCAGCAAAAAACTGGTCATTTATTTTTGTTCTTGTTCTTGCTGTTCTTTCATGCCTCTCATGTTCTCTCCTGCATGTCCACTGGGGCGTCTTCCCGGGTGTGGGGACTGGGGAACACCAGCGGCTTGCAGGGCGAGCTAGCCTACCCTTTCTCCTTTCTCCCACCCTGCTGCAGCCTTGGAGGACACAGAGGATGAGGTGCTGCTGACTGAAGACACACTGAGCAATCACACAGACCTGACGGATAACGAGCCAGTCATGTATGAGGTCCAGAAGCAGTTTATGAGGTGAGCTTCTGAGAGCTCTCGGCGCCCTCCCTAAGCCCTGCCAGGTGGGGGCATGGGTGGGCAATCTCCCTGCCGTTCACAGCCTGGGCCTCCAGCTACAGCCTGAACCCCCTGGGGCTCTGTCCTGTGGGTTTGTTGGAGACTACCTCGCTGGGCCTGACCAGCTGCCTCCACAGACAGCTCAGCGTCATGTCTTCGGAAGGCGAGGGCCAGGGCCGGCCTGTGTCCCGGAGACACCTGGGCTCAGCAGAGAAGGTAGTGCAGGCGGCAGAGGCGAAGGCAAGGGGGGCGCTGATCCAGGAGGAGAAGGCGGAGATGGGCACTGTGAGTAGGATGGACAAGGAAGGCTGGAGAGGGTGGGCAGGCCCCCCAGCATTCCCAGGGCTCACGAGAGTCCTCTGTCCTTGACCGCCGTGGCATGCAGGTGAAGCTGAGTGTGTTCTGGGATTATGCCAAGGCCATGGGGCTCTATACCACAGTAGCCATCTGTGTCCTATACCCGAGTCAAACCGCGGCTGCCACTGGGGCCAATGTGTGGCTCAGTGCCTGGACCAATGAGGCTATGGTGGACAGCCGGCAGAATAACACCTCCATGAGGCTGGGTGTCTACGCTGCCTTGGGAATTCTGCAAGGTGAGCGGCAGAGATAGCTGGAAGGTATTTTCCTCACATCTGGGCCGCTGGATCCCCAAAACCATGCCCTTGCCTCTGAGTTTTCCTCCATCATCACAGCCATTGCCCTGCCCCAGTGCCTCCCGAAGCCACCCTAGGAGTCCACCTGCCTCTGGGCATCTTGAGCTCATCCCAGCGGCGCTCTGTCTCTGAACCTCCTAGCCACCGCGGCCATCCCCTATCTCCTAACCTGTCCGCCCTGAGCCCTGCATGCCCCCACCCCGCCGTGAATGAACACCCTTCTGCCTCCTCCAACAGGTTTCCTGGTGATGCTGGCAGCCATCACGCAGGCGGTGGGCAGTGTCCATGCTGCACGCTTGCTTCACCAGGCGCTGCTGCACAACAAGATGCACTCGCCACAGTCCTTCTTCGACACGACGCCCTCAGGCCGTATCCTCAACCGCTTCTCCAAAGACGTCTACGTCATCGATGAGGTTCTGGCCCCCACTATCCTCATGCTGATGAATTCCTTCTACAGCTCCCTCGCCACCCTCGTGGTCATCGTGGCCAGCACGCCGCTCTTCACTGTGGTCGCCCTGCCCCTGGCGGTCTTCTATGTCTTGATGCAGGTCGGCCGGCAGTGGTGTGGGCGGGGTCTGGTGTGGGCGGTGCTCTCTGTAGGTGAGGCGCTGGTGTGGGCGTGGCTCTCGTGTGGGCGGGGGGCTGGCGTGGGCGTGGCTCGCTGTAGGCGAGGGGCTTGTGTGGGCGGGGCTCTCTGTGGGCGGGGCTCTCCCGTGAACAGTCGACCTGGGTTGGGACCTAGGGAGGTCAGACCGCAGTTCGCCGCTGGATTTGGTTAGGGACAGTAGTCAGTTACTTCACGTCTTTGAAACTCATTTTCCCCACCTGTAAAATATAATCATTGAATCTACTTGGTAGGTTGTTGCTAGGATAAAATGAAATCCTTGTAAATTGTGGCTGACCTTGGAACTCCTTCTTGCCGCCTATTTTTTTAAATTTAATTAATTTATTTATTTGACAGAGAGAGAGAGCCAGAGAGCACAAGCAGGGGGAGTGGCAGAGGGAGAGGGAGAAGCAGGCTCCCCACTGAGCAGGGAGCCTGATGCAGGGCTGGATCCCAGGACCCTGGGATCATGACCTGAGCTGAAGGCAGATGCTTAATCGACTGAGCCACCCAGGCACCCCTTGCTGCCTACTTTTAAATAAAATATTGTTAACAGTGCGAGACATTATCCTTCCCTTCCTTTACACATATCTAAACATACATGTGCATACATGTTTTTAACATAGATGACTTGGTAACATTCAGATACAGCTAATGGTAAAGGGTACTTGTGTTGCTGAGCCCCTGTCCGGCCAGGAGTTTAATCAGTTGCGGAAGGTAATCCACAAAGTGGCTGAGAGCTCAGGTGATCTGGGCTGTGCTCTGTGCAGGGACAGGGGACTCTCAGATACCCATCTGGTACGGCCCCGGCCATCTTGGGGCCCATGGGCTAGAGGTTGGAAGCTGGAGGCAGGACTGTGTTTTTGTGGCGCTGAAGTTTAGAAAACTGGGGGTGAGGTGGGGGAGAGGCTCTTTAAGAACAAGAATGCAAAATTATCTTATTTTTGCAAATTTTGTGGTATTCTGACTGTATAAGAACATTGCTGGGGCACCTCAGAGGAGAAAGGCATAGTCACTGATTTAGGAGGCCTAGCAAAGTGAGTACTGTAATCCAGGCCCCTCCAGGGGGTGAGAGGATCAGGAGCTGAGAGGGAATCAGGAAAGGCTTCATGGAGGAAGTGGCCTGGAAGACCCAGCAGAGCTGACCAGGGGGAAAGGGTGGGATGAGTTCATGGAGCCACATCAGGTAGAGAAAGGAAGCAGAGTCTTATGGAGGAGTGGGGTGGCTGGGAGGAGGCCCGTATAGGTTCAAAGGGAATGCAGGACTGAGTTAGGGGTCCCACGGTGCTGACCTCAAGCTCTTTCTCCATCCTCTGCCAGCGCTTCTATGTGGCGACATCACGGCAACTGAAGAGGCTAGAATCCATCAGCCGCTCGCCCATTTACTCCCACTTTTCGGAGATGGTGACTGGCTCCAGCGTCATTCGGGCCTACGGCCGCAGCCAGGACTTCAAGGCCATCAGTGATGCTAAGGTGGACACCAACCAGAGGAGCTGTTATGCCTACATTGCCTCCAACAGGTCAGAAGCCTCCTTCTTCACCCCCTCCCCCTCCGGGAGTTCCTACCAGGATCTCTGCAGGAGAGACCCTGAAGTTCGGGGTCCCACTTCCTCTCTCCCCCTATATAGGGAATTGCCTCCTTCCTGCACCTGCCCCACCTCCTCCTTGTCTTGTCTCCACAGGTGGCTGGGGGTCCAAGTGGATTTCGTGGGCAACTGTGTTGTGTTCTTTGCTGCACTCTTTGCTGTGATTGGCAGAAACAGCCTGAGTCCGGGGCTGGTGGGCCTTTCTGTGTCCTACGCCCTACAGGTACACAGGGGTCTGGGCCCCCAGGACAGGGCCGCAACTGGGGCAGAGACACACAGGTGTCACAAGCCTCTCCTGAGCGTTTGCTCTGCCCAGTTGGGGACCAGCCACAGGTTCTGCTTACCAGGACTGTGAGCTCACAGTCGAGCACAGAGAAGACAGTCCCACCAACGGGATTATAATGCAGGGTGAACAGGTCTTTGTGGAGGAAGGACCAAAATGTGGTAAGAATCCAGAGGAGAGTCTCTACCTTGGGTTTTGGTGTTGGAGAAATTATCTTGGCGCTTGGCCCCAAAAGATAAACAGAACTCGTCCTGCCTGTGTGCAGGATATAGAAGGTCAACTCTGACAGTGGTCCTGGGACAGGGAAGTGTAGGGCTGGAATACACCTCATTTCACAGGCCAGCAGAGAAAGTACACAGAGAAGGTGATTGGAGCCTGGGCTGGAGGGCAGGCCGGTCACCCCGATATCAGCCTGTATTGTCAAAGGCTTAAATAACTACACATGGCGTTTTTGTGACTCAGATCGCATTTTCAATGCCACAGAGGGCTCAAGCCTTGAATGCTTTGGTAAACAAAGGACAATCTAGACAAAGGAGTCTTCTCAAACTTTCCTGTTACTGAATCAACTGGAGATCTTGTGAAAATGTGGTTTCTGATACAGCAGGGCTAGGATGGGGCTCAGCGTTCTGCATGTCTATCAGGACCCCTTGGTACACAGTGTGGTCCAGGGATGGGTTGCATCAGCATCACCTAGAAGCTTGTTAAAAATGCAGAATCTCAGGTGCCTGGGTGGCTCAGATGGTTGAGCGTCTGCCTTTGGCTCCAGTCATGGTCCCAGGATCCTGGGATCGAGCCCTGCGTCGGCTCCCTGCTTGGTGCAGAGCCTGCTTCTCCCTCTCCCTCTGCCGCTCCCCCTGCATGTGCTCTCTGACTCTGTGTATCTCTCTGTCAAATAAATAAATAAAATCTTAAAAAAAAAAAAATAAAAACGCAGAATCTCAGGGACGCCTGAGTGGCTCAGTCGATTAAGCATCTGAGGCTCCTTGCTCAGCAGGGAGCCTGCTTCTCCCTCTGCCTTCCACTCCCCCTGCTTAGGCTCGCGGTCTCTCGCTCTCTGACAAATAAAATCTTAAAAAAAAAAAATGCAGAATCTCAAGTCCCACCACAGACCTACTAAATCAGAAACCACATTTTAACAAGATTCCCTAAGAAGTCTTTCATAATATAGTAAAATTTGAGAGATATGGGGGCCAGGTGGCCCGGGGTCAAGTCTGCAAGGTCACTGCTTGAGATACAGTTGTGATTAGAGCCCCAAGTGGCACACCTATGGGTTTGGCGGGGTCCTCCTGCTTTGTAGAGGCAAGGAGTCTCATCAGGGAATCAGAACTCCTCCCACAGCTATTGTGGGGGGAGCGGAGATCACCGTATCCATGACCTAGTCCCTTTGGCCAGATAACATTGACTCTGAATTGGATGGTCCGAATGATGTCAGACTTGGAGTCTAACATTGTGGCCGTGGAGAGAGTCAAGGAGTACTCCAAGACAGAGACCGAGGTGGGTACTGGGATGAGCCTGGGGCAGGGTGATTCTGGAAGAGCTGGGGAAGGGTGCTTGGTGACCCATCATCCCTACATTCCAAGGCCAGCTCTTCACTTGGGGGGCTCTTCATTCATTCATTCATTCATCCACTCATGGCCTTATTGAGCGTCAGCCAGAGGTCTGTGCCAGCAGGTATAGAGGGTCCAGAGTTGAGCAAGGCAGGGTCTATCCTCACGCAGACTCTGATGTGGTGGGTGAGGTAAGACGAGTGCTCTGCACTACAAGACAAGAACTCTGGGGTGACGCCCCAGACAAGGCAGACAGGGGAGAGTCATTCAGCTGGGGTGATCAGCTGGAGGGTGAGAATTCCAGCCAGAGATCAGCCTGGTTGAAGGAACAGCAGTGGGGTAGTGTGCCCTTTGTTGGGGAAAGGGAGTGTTCCCTACGGGGAGGGGGGTGCAGACTTTTGTCCACTTACTTCTTCCCCTAGTCACAGCCCAGACCTCTTCAAGCCCAGAAACTGCACCATCTCTGAGATCTCAAGCCAAGCTTTTAGACCACCCTTCCCAGCCCTCCCAGCTCACATGCCCCAAACCCTCTGTCTTCCAGAACTTTGTCCTCGTTGGGACCCCCAGTCCCGTGACCTACCTTTGCCCCTCTGCCCACTAGCTCACCTAGCCTGGATTCCGTGCCCCACTGGTGCCAGTGCTCCCGCCTCCCTTGCCCTGCCTTCTCTCAGCAGTCCTCACCTACAAAACCCCTCCCCAGTCGAGCCCCTCTGTCTGCCTTCTACATGCTAGCATTCAGCAGCTAAGACACTGCTGGAGAAGAATCACTAATTTTACTTCACGTTTATGACCACACACCACTGCTGCGTATTCCCATTTTGCTTCCCCAAGAAGCATGTGTTCCCACTTCCAGAAAGATCTGTTTTGAACCGTCTTTCCTCCGACCCCCCCATCTCCTCCCCTTGGCTCAGCCATGGACCTTGCATGACTTGCCAGTGAGAAAACAGGGTATGAGATATAAACTCCCTCAACCTTCCTGCCTCCAGACTTTCCATCGTGCTTGTGGCCCGTTCACCTTCTTCCTTCCTCTTTTAGCAGGAAGTGTCTCTCCTCCAATCAAAATCCACCTCTTCAGACTTCTCCTCCCTAACTACACCCTCCCACTCCTACAGCCTGCTCCCTGTGTTGGATGATTCCCATCCACCGGCAAACATAAGCTCTCGTAGCTTCCATTCTAGACACACAAACCAACCGCTCTTCCCCCTACATTTCTCTGCTCTTCTTTGTCATGAAGCCTGTTTTAAAACCCACATGCTCTCCCCACTTCCCTATCACCCTTTATCACATCTGCCTCCCACGGTCTGGTTTCTGGCCCTGTCACTCCTCCGATGACCTGCCCAGTTCCAAACCCAGGGGACACATTTCTGTTCTCATCTAATTCAGCCTCTCAGCGACATTCAGACAGAATGACCCCTGCCTTCTTCTTGGAAGGCCCTCCCTCCTGGCTTCTGTGACCTGGGCTCTCCCTCTGTCAGTCTACATTGAGTCCCTGGCCTCCCTGTTCCTCCCAGTCTGGCCCCCCCCTTTACCTCCCCCTGCCTTCTCTGGGCATCTCCTATCACCCCCCTCACCTCCACTGTCTGGATCTTCAAATTCTCCCTCTTCGCATCTAGCATTCCCATTTCCCCCATCCAGACACCAGATCCTGTCGCCATAGCCTGAGAAGTTCTGCCCCCAATCCTGCTGCCCGTCGTGTGACACCTCCTCGAGAGAATGGTCTATACTGGCTGCTTTGCTTTTTGACTGGTGGCAGTCTGGCTTCCCCTGTCTCAAAGCAGGCCGGCTTCACACAATCCGCATGGTCACATAGGTCCCCACACTTAGAAGGGCCTTACATTTGGTTTAATGTTCTGCTGTCACCACTTGGACCTTCTTCATAATTATTGAACAAGAGACCCCACATTTCCATTTTGCACCGGGCCTCCCAAATGGTGGCTGGTCCTGTCTCAAAGCCACCATCATCTTATGCCCTTATTTTAAGAACCTCCTCACTAGCTTCCCTGTTTTCCATCACCCCCGCTCCCTTCTCCCTCATAGCAGCCAGAGGGACCCTTTAAAAACACATCAAATCACGTCATTGCTCTGATGGCTCTGCATCTTAGAGTAAAAAACCCGTAGTCCTTAAAATGGCCGGCAAAGCCCTTCATGATGGGGCTACCCATTATCTGTCTCCTACTTCTCCCCTTTGTCATCGTGCTCCAAACACATCTGGGCAGGCATTTCCAGTTTCTGTTCCCTCCGCCTGGCATGCCCATTCCCCAGATATTTACTTGGCTTGTTGCCTCACCTCCTAAGGGTCTTTCTTTAAATATCGCCTCCTCCACGAAGCTTTCCCTGACCACCCTGTACTTCTACAACACCAAGCATTTCTCAGCACTCATCACTTTCTTGTATTACATAGATTTGCTTATTTGTTGATGGTATGCACCCCCACCCCCGCCATACTAAATGTAAGCCTCACAGGGAGGCAAAGACCTTGTCTTGTTCACCACTGTGATCCCAGTACCTGTCACAGAGTAGCCGGTCAATGAACGGTGAAAGAGGGGGCTAGGGCAGGCAGGGAAGGGCAGCTCAAGCTCCGAGGAGAGAGTGGGAGAGGGCAGGATGGGAAGGTTTCGGAGCTCTGTAGGGAATAAAGGCAGAGACAGAAAGGATTCACTGAACCACAGGGTTGGGCCACAGGGGACATCAGGGGCTCTCCCCCAGGGACCCTGATGATGAGGGTGAGGATGGAGGGGGCCTCAAGAGAGAGGCAGACTGAAAGCTGGGAGAGGGCCAGGCTGGGGAAGAGGTGCCACCCTGACGCAGGCCCATCTTCCCCTCCCGACCAGGCCCCTTGGGTGGTGGAGGGCAGCCGCCCTCCGGCGGGCTGGCCCCTGCAGGGCGAGGTGGAGTTCCGGAATTACTCCGCGCGCTACCGTCCGGGCCTGGAGCTGGTGTTGAGGAACCTGAGTCTGCGCGTGCGCGGTGGCGAGAAGGTGTGCGTGGGCTGGGGGTGCGCGTGGACGGTGGCCAGCAGCCGGGGGCGAGCAGGTGCAAGCCCTGGCGCTGCCCACGCCGACTCCTCCCCCCCCCCCCTCACGGCCCTCCTTCCTCCCTCCAGGTGGGGATCGTGGGCCGCACGGGGGCCGGCAAATCGTCCATGACCCTCTGCCTGTTCCGCATCCTGGAGGCGGCGGAGGGTGAAATCCGCATCGACGGCGTCAATGTGGCAGACATCGGCCTCCATGACCTGCGTTCCCAGCTGACCATCATCCCGCAGGTACGAGCCTGACGTGGGCTGGCCACGCTGACCAACCCTGCTCTGGAGCTTGGGGTCCAGGCCTGGAACCCCTGACCACAGCAGGCGCAGAGCCACAGAGCGGCCATCTGTCATGGATCCGAAAGGGTCCAACGTGTCCTGGCCCAGTCAGCCTCTGCGCTCCGACCTCCAGGGCCACCACTTGAGACCTGGATTTCGGGACCCTTCAAGCACCCCACCCCCTGAGAGGCTCTGCCGTGGTCTCCCTGTTGCACAGCTCGGAATTACCTATCACTCTTTCTGGCTTCTCTGGAGTTTTTTTTTTTTTTTTTTTCCTGCTGACTGGACCCTTTGGAGTCAGATTAGCCGCTCTGCTTTCTGCTTTGGTGGAGGACTTCGTGATTGGCAAAGCTGAGGTTTAGCACTTCCCCACAGGCATGTATCTGGCGGTGGCCTCCCTCCTGGAGGGCCGGGGACAGAATGGGAGTGCTGCCACCTAATCCCCTGCTTTTCCCCTGGCCCTGGGGGGCCCATGGCTCCTCTTGGGGCCTGAGCTGCCCTCCTCCGAGGCCTTGTCGTGTCCCCAGGACCCCATCCTGTTCTCTGCGTCCCTGCGTATGAACCTGGACCCCTTTGGGCGTTACTCGGAGGAAGACATATGGCGGGCCTTGGAGCTATCCCACCTGCACACCTTCGTGAGCTCACAGCCGGCAGGCCTGGACTTCCAGTGCTCTGAGGGAGGGGAGAATCTCAGGTAACCGCTGGGATTCGGTGGGTCGGGAACCGCACCCTGAGGAGCTAGAGGATCTAGCATCAGATGCACAGAGTCCAGGCCAGCCCCCTCTGGCCCTCCCCACTCCCATCCTAGCCTGGGTGTGCTTAGGGAGCGTCGATTCGTTTTGAACATATGCTGTGTGCCAGGCGCGGTGCACTATTTCACTGACTCCTCACACAAGCCCCAGACGCGGTGATGGCCCCACTTGGCAGAGGAAGAAACTGAGGCAGAGCCAAAGTCACCTAGCTGGGGGAAGGCATGCCTGGGATTTGAGTCAGGTCCAGGAGCTTCCAAAGCCCTATTTAGTCCTATCCTGTGAGGTTGTCAGCGCTGTGCTTGGCCTGGGGTGGGGGTAGGGGGTCTGTACTGTGCCTGTGGATCAGGTAAGAGGAAATCTGTGCTGCGTTAGGGACATCAGAGATATTTCCCAAAATGGCTCTGCAATCTCATCTGTAGCTTAGGAGTGAGCAAAGTAAGCTCTCCAAGGCCTTCTTTGCTTTCTTACAGCCCCAGTGTTACATCCCCAGCCACTGGGCTGTTCAACAGGGAGGGCCAGAAGTCGCTTCTTACTAAGTCCAAAGGCTTGAGATTCCCCTACGTGTGTTAGCTGTGTGACTTGGGGCAAGTTGCTTGATCTCTCTGTTCTACCTCTTCCTTCACTTTAAAATGGGGACAATAACAGTCCCATACCTCTTTGCACCATGCTGCCCACTAAAAATATAACGTGAGCCACATATATGTAATTGAAGTTTTTTCCAGTAGCCACATTAAAAAAAGAAAAAGAAACAGGTGAAGTAAACTTAAATAGTGTATTTTATTTATCCCAATATATCTAAAATATTATCATTTCTACAAGTAATTGATATAAAAATTATTAGGGATATTTTGCGTTTTTTTTCATACTAAGCTTGAGCTCCCATGTGTATTTTCACATTTACGGTACCTCCCAATTTAGACTAGCTGTATTTCAAGTGTTCAATAGCCACATATGGCCAGTGGTTGTCGTTTGGACAGAACAGTCTTTAGGTCATTGTGATGAAATAGAAAGCACTTAGCCTGAACACACTCCTGTGATATTTAGCTATTCTTATTCTTATTTGTATTTGTATTATTCTGCTCAGTCCACACCCATGGACTCTCTCCAGACCTCAGAAACAAAAACAAAACCTTTACATTTGCTCAGCACTTAATAGTGTTCAAAGCACTTTGGCATCCACTATCTTGTTTAATCTTTGCTGCGGTCCTGTGGGCCAGAAACGAAGCTCCGAAGTATAAAATTATTGTCCAAAGCCACTCAGCTAGCAAAGGGAGGGGCAAGGGCTCAGGGGAGCAGGGGGTTTTGCCCCAAACCCTTCCTCACTGTATCACAACCTTGGTCGGGACGCCGCCACACACCCGCCCCAACTGCCAGGCAGTCCTGGGAGACTGAGTATGCCCTTCAGCTGGATTTCACTTACACAGCCATGTTGGGGTGGCTGGTGGACAAGCACAAGCTTCCAGACCCTACACTCCATAGCTGATTTTTCTCCATTTTCCTACCCCTGCTTGCTATCTGCACCTCTTCTAGAGCATTTCCTCTATCTCCATATATGCCAGGCTCTGATCCAGGTCGGTTCCCCTCCTCCTTCACTGAGCTTGTAGCCACTTTAATAAGCATAAACTGCATCCTGTGCCAGTCCTACCATAAATCAGCCCTGAGTTCTGGCTGGAAGCTCACTCTGCTGCCAAAACCTTCATTAGCTGCGGGAATGGGCCAGGGAGAGAGCCTGGCCTTCACTTGGGCTGTGGTGACTCACCCCTTTGGGAAAGGCTGAGGTATTTGTCCTTGGGTGTGGGGGTACAACAGCCTCTGTAGTTGGGAACACAGCCTTGCTTTGTTCACCGGCTCTGGCTTCCAAGGCAAGAGGTTGAAGGTATGCGGCCCAACCTCTCCTCCACCTCCCCAGTGACCAGACACAGGAGTCCCCATGACCTCCCTTGCCCTGCCCCTTCCTGTTCCCACAGCAGAGCCCTGGCCTGCATTCCTCCCATGGGGCTGGGAGATGCCTGTCTGAATTGTGTGATATTAAACTCAGCAAGATGGCATAACGCGTGCTTATATCCAGGAAGTGCCATTTAAGTGTGTTCTTTCTAGAGTGTAAATGACTGATGGAGTAAAGCAGAGAAACATCATGGAACTAGCTGAGGAGCCGAGGACAGGGGAAAAAGGCACAGAAAGAGGAGGCTGAGGGTGCCAGTGACAGACTGGATTTCACAATGTTGTTGAACACTGCCTCTACCCCAGGCCCCTCATCATCCCTGTGGGGTCCAGATCTCGATGACTCCATGTTCTGGGAGGACTGGGCTGAGGCAGAAATGGGAGCAGTTAGACAGAAAGCCAGTCCTGGGCCACTGGGAAGGAATAGAGACAGAAGCAGTTCAGGGATCGAGGCCTGGGCGGGGTGGGGACAGGTGGGGGTGCTGGGCTCAAGATGCCTGCCTTCCCCGTTCCCAGCGTGGGCCAGCGCCAGCTCGTGTGCCTGGCCCGAGCCCTGCTCCGCAAGAGCCGAATCCTGGTTTTAGACGAGGCCACGGCAGCCATCGACCTGGAGACTGACAACTTCATCCAGGCCATCATCCGCACTGAGTTTGAGAGCTGCACGGTGCTGACCATCGCCCACCGGCTCAACACCATCATGGACTACACCAGGTGGGGCACCGGAACCCAGCCAGGGGGAACCTGGTGTGGTCACCTAGGCCACTGGGAAGGCAGATTAAGGTGATCTGGACACAGGAGAGCTCATGGGATTGTCTAGGGCCCGGGGAGGGGAAGGGATTCCCAAGTTAAGGGAGTCATCTGCATTCGGGGGGCCCAGCGACGTTTTCTGAGACAGGGGACACTTTCAGGTTACCAACGTGCAGGGAAGGGGCACACTGGGGCTCCCTAGGCATTGCGAATTGTGCCCAGGCCACCTTCCTCCAGCCTTCTGTGAATGCTAGGAGGTGGAGCTGGGTCCTTCGTGAACATGCTCAGTCCCGGGGCCCCGGAGTTTAGAGGCCAGCCCTTCGTACCTCGCTCCCGCAGTCTGAGCCGGGCGTACAGACGAGGAAGCCGCTGAGAGAAGTGCGTGATGCTCAGGTCCCTCCCGTGGGGGGCCGGGCCCTGACAGCACCGTGAGGAGCAGATGCTCTGTGATGAGAGAGCAGAGGGCTGAGTCCCAGCCCCCGCAGCCACTGGCGGCCCTGTGACCTTGGCCCGTGGGCCAAACCTCTCTCTTGGGGTTGTTGTAACAAGTCTATAAAATGAAGCGTTTCAAGTGCAGGTGAGCCTGGGAAGTGTTTCCTCCCCAGCCCCTTTCTGTAACCCTCTAAGGATTAGGGAAGGGGCCTTGCCCTCGAGATCTTACGCCTTCCCTAGGGAGGCAGCCACTCAGCCAAAAGGAAAACCTGGGACCTATTCCCTCATTGTGTCCAGTGTTAAGGTGAGGTGCTGGAGGACAGGGTGAGGGGCTGGGGGGGTCAGAAGCCTCATGGAAGTGACCCGGCGCTGGCCTGGCAGACTGGCCCCCTCAGAGACTAGAAGCTCAGAGGGATGAGGGGGAGGAAGCTGCAGCCAATCTCTGTTGAAGGAGTGTGGGGGGAGCTCATCAACAGGCCTTCATTCACAACATAAACACCCACATCAGGGGGGCATGGGGAGGACACCACGGACAGACGGGACGATGGGGCAGACCTTGGCCCTGTCTCAGAAGCGACCCCACCTGGCCCCCAGGGGCTTGAGAACCAAGCTGAGAGTGCCCGATGCCACCATCTGTCTGTTCCATCTCTCCCCCACTCCCATCCAGCACCCCACTGAGAGAAGAGCGGGTGGACAGGAGGTGCTAGGCCCGGGGTCCAGACAAGGGTCAGGATGGGCTGAGAGGATCTATTCCCAGGCCTAACTGAAAATGGTATTCACAGCAGCCTTGAGAGTAGAAGGCTCAAACCAGCCTTGGAGGTTGGGAGTTCATTCATTCTAGTGGGACCAGTGGAAATGAATCAGATAATCATGTATTGAACGTGTAATCAGAGACTGGAAGGAGGAAGCAGGGGTCCATGTGTGTCGACTGGTGAAGCCAATCCACACAGGGCAGCCAGGACACTATCTCCCCTAAGAAGAGAAAGTATCAGCCAGGCCCTAAAGGATGAGTAAGAGTTGGGGAGTGAGTGAGGAGATGGGGTACGGACACACATTTTAGGCAATGGATGCAACACATGCAAAGGCCCTGAGGTAGGAGGGCACAAGAGGCTGGAGTGCACAGGGTGAAAGGGGCAGTAGAACCAAGATGAGAAGGAGAGAGGGACAGGCCCCACTATGTTGTGCTTCGAGGACAGTGGTAAAGCAGTCCGTCCTTACCCTAAGAACAGTGAGAAACCACTGAAAGGAGAAGGGGCAGTCTCCTGGGCTCCAGTTCGGGCACTGGCTAGGCAAAGATGTGCACAGACACACTCCTCCCCAGGACACATTTCCAGGAGCCCTGTAGGTAAGGAAACAGAGTATGGCCACGTGGTCCCATCGAAGGGCATCTCCCCAGGGCTCAGGAGAGCCCTTTCCGCTCCTGCCTCCCCCTGGAAGCCAGGCTGCTCCGCCCCAGCCCAGGCGCGCGTGCGTGCGTGCGTGCGTGCGTGCGTGTGTGTAGATCCACCCATCAGCAGCAACCAGACTTACAGCGAAAGTCCCAGATTCCAGTGTCAGGCCTCAGCGCAGCCTGGTTTCCTGCCGTGTGCCTTTGTGAGTTGGCACAAAGCAGATGGAAGCGCACAGGGCCCAGCGCACAGGCCCATGGCTCCCTGGGCACGGTCCTGCGACCCTGGCGAGGGAAGGGCTCATTAGGGAAGATTCTCGGGGCCCCGACTAGCAGAGATGAATAGCAACCTTGTGTTTGATCCCAGAAACTGCCTCATCTGCCAGGAGAGCAAAGGGAACGGCTAAAATAGGCAGCCTTGTAAGCACGCACGCACGTGTGGCTTAGGGCTGTGTTGGGTGGGTCACCTGAAGCAGGAGGCTTGCCATGTCACCACAGGACCAGAGCGGTCCCCGGAAGGGGAGGGGTGGACTCAAAGGCCAGGTTGAGGCTGATGGAGCCCTGACCACTTCTTCTCTTTGGCTAGGGTCCTTGTCCTGGATAAAGGGATGGTAGCTGAATTTGATTCTCCGGCCAACCTCATTGCAGCCAGGGGCATCTTCTACGGGATGGCCAGAGACGCCGGACTTGCCTAGAATAGATTCCTGGGACTTCCTCCTGGCCCTTCCTGGTTTTCATTGGGAAAGAAAAAGACACCATGTACGTCTGCAGGATGGACTTGATGGCAGATGCCGGGGGCGTTTGTTGGGCGTTATGCCCTGTCAGGTGCCTCCCGGAATAATTGTGCTAAATGCTTTATATGAGGAAGCAGGCCCGAGAGGTGACTGACGTGCCTGAGGTCACAGCTGGTTTAAGGCAGAGCCCAGACTGGTGCCCGGGTCTCCTGATTCCCAACCTAGTGTTATTTCCACACTGTGCTGTTTTCAATCATCTCATGGAATGACCTCTCTACTCTAGATTTTTCATATTTTCTACTGTGAAGTATTTTTTTTTAAAGTAAAGCTTTTTCCTCCTGAAACAGCTGACTGCCGGGTCAGGCCGTCCTCAGGAACGGAGTCCTGTACTCTGGGGTGCTGGCCTGAATCCATTAAAAACGGGGCACTGATGAAATAAAGCTACATGGTCAACAATATGTATGCCCCAATGTAGCCTTTCTCTGCCTGTTCACAAGGTTTGGGTGTTAGGACCTTTGGGGGAGGCAAGGGGAGGGGTGGAGGTAGACTTTATACATATCCACATGGCTGGAATTATCTGAAAACTTCAGACTTGAGAGCTTTTGGCTAGAAATGTCATCTTCACAGCCAAAATTCACTGGGGAGTTCCTGCTCTGCTGTGCAGATACTGTAAAAAGGCGAGAAAGGCCCTGAAATTTGACCCGACGCCTCCTGGGAAGGCTGCCGTGAACACCTTCACGTTTATGTCATCCCTCAGACCTCCAAGCCTGTTCCCCTAGGGGCTGAGACAGGCATGGTGCTTCATTTCCTTGCTCCTTTACAATGTTCCAGACAGGTCCCCATAACCAGCGAGGCCTCTGAGCCATTCCTCTTCCTCCGTCTGGCCAAAGCTGAAAGTGGGAGCAAAGAGCAGCCCGGGGTCTGCACCCCCTCCCCCGCCAGTCCTGGGCTGGTAAACACATCTTGAGGTGATAAATTAAATTTGGTCCCAAGCAAACCAACAGAGCGTTCATTTTCTACAGGTCAGAGTCCATCTGGCATAAGGCCTTCTATTTGGAATGGCTCTCTTCTTTGTTACCTTACAGAGTTTTTTGGTCTCTGACTCTCTCACATCCTTGACCTTTCTACTCTGATGGGACTGGTTGGAGGTGATGGTGTGTCTTTCTTCCCTAAACGGTCTGTGGTAGGTGCGGAGATGGCTCCTTTGATCTGGTTCTCCTCTATGTATCAGGTCGGCCTGTGCTGCAGGGCCATTTGTTAAAGGTTAATCACATTTTTTTTTTGGCAGCCTGTTTCTGCCCAGGATGTTTATGAGTGTATGGAAGACGACTTCCATTCTTGTGATAAAGCGAGTATGAAGGCACAAATGCCCAAATTATTCTGCCTCTCCTTGGTGCTAAGAAAAGGTCTCTACTGTGCTCCCTGATTTATTAGGCCAATTTGGCATGACGTCTGCTCTGTGAGGCTGCAGCCACCCTAAACTAACAGAAACGCAGATTCACTCAGCAGCGTGCTCAGCTAAAGATCTGACGGTGTGAGGCTGTATTTCCTCTCCTGCCTTGGGAGTTTGCTTTCTGAGCTCACTGAGGCCCTGACAGGTGCTGACAGCCCAAAGGAGAGGTTCAGTTGTGTAAAGTAAATAGGATAATCAAAAGCTGCGGTTAATAGAGGATGACCTCCATCTAGCTGGCTCAGCAACTCCAAGGAGATGAAGCTCACTGCTGTGAACCGGGAGGAAAGGCACTGCACAAAATATGTCTCCAGGTGCCACTGACAGGCCATGGGCAGCAGCTGCAGGAGGGAGGCGGCTCAGGTCGGGAGGACATTCCCTGCTATTTTTCCTCCGGAGCATTGTGTCCCTAGGACCGTCCAGGAACTTGAACCCCCTGGGATTAGAAGTGCCGTGCTGCTTAGGAGGCCAAAACGAAAGAAGATGGGCTCAGTCCGTTAATATTTGATTTTAATAATACTCGTTATGTCTGAACAGTCGGCAATGCACAAAGAAAAAAGTCTTCAGTGAATGTTTACACACCGTGTGAACACATGCTTTAAATATGCAGTGGAGGAGGGGTGAATTCACAGTTAACAAAGCTAAAAAAAAAAGTCCTTGTTATAAATTACACAAAGCATATAAAAATATTTCTCTGAATGCATAGATTAAGACTTTAAACTCACCTACCATCAACTGTGCGGGCTCATCCCACCGCCAGATGCAGGAGTCAGTTGACTACAGAAGACTTGAGAAAGGAGAAGAGAGGCCCATGGAGGGCTCAGCCCTCCCCTGAGATGCCCAGCCCCTCCCTCGCCCGAGCGTCCGCTCCAACCTCCACCTATAACTTCCGTCTCTAAGCCGGGGGCGGGGGCAGGGGAATGCCCTGGAGCGACTCCTCCATAGGCCACCTCCGGGCTGGGGACCTCCACTGCCTCTGAGTCTCTAATTGATCTAGATGGCTAGAAGAGTTTTTACCCCAGTGATTTAGACAAAAATTAATACTGGACTTACTTCCTCCGGGATACAACTAGCCTTCGTGTTATCAGTAAATTGTAACTTTTCCCAAAGGGAAGGAAAAAAGGTTAGTAGGTCTAGGTAAACTAGCTTCTGATTGGTTGAAACACAGGGAGGTTTCCTTTCAAGCACTTCAGAGAAGGGATAATAAGTAACCTTTACTCAGTGATGCAAACACTGTACAAGGATGAGTAAGTCACCATCAATAACTGGTGGGAGACGGTTAAGTCACCAAACGGAGTGACCCCATGAAGCTGGCCTTGAAAACACCTCAACCTCAGCTCAGCACCAAGCAGCAGCAGGAGACCATTAGCTCAGCACAACACTCTCTTCCACTGACAGCTTCTGCATGTTCTCGCTCAGTCGTCGCAGTGTTCCAATAAAATTAACACAGTTAGGAAGTTCAGTTTCTTTGGAAACTATAGGCACTATGGGGAAAAAGCTTCTTAAGACAGCAGGGACGCTCTTCAACAGCCAGCTTCAAACCCCTGCCCTCCTGTTTGTCTGTGCTCGTTCTTATTTCTAAAGTTACGCTGTTTGTCTCAACAAGACAGTGGCTCTTTGAACATTAATGACACGGAAGGAAAGGAAAAGAATTCTTGAATGCGCTCTTTAAAAACATTTGTATGCCATGCTCAAGAGTTTAATCAGTGTCTTCCAGAACAAAGCCTGGGAAACTCACAACTGGCTTTGTTAAGTGGACTGGTGGTGGTAGTCGGGGAGCCCTAGGATCAAACAATTTGTTTATACAAAAAGCAACAGATTTCAGAGTTGTGTAAAAATCCTAATAATTTCAAAATAACCCTTATCTTTGATACAAAAATAAAGATGCTAACTCCTTTAGCTCAGTTTCCCACGATAACCTTTAAAATAGCAACAGATTCGGTTTCAAAAATTGCTTTTCTTTTCTAGTGGGAAATGAAAGTGGAGAACACGGGCCGGCAATGTTTGTGCTCTTCTCAGACGGTGCAATTAAACATGGAGAGGACAGGAATCGCTTTGGAGATTTAAAAAGTGTGGAAAAAAAAAAAGCAAGAAAACAAAAAAAAAGCATTGCTCTTTTGGAAGGCATCAGAGAGCCCTCTAGTGGCCACAGAGTTAATGCAGCAATGACTGTCCAGGCAATGGCGGACTAGAGACAGAAGCAGGCTTGGGGGCTCACAAAAGAGAAAGGGGGGAGGAGGGGCAGCTCTTTTGGTTAACAGCATACTTACAACTAGGTAACTGTATTCTTAAATACTTTGAACCTGAGTAACATTTATAAATATGGTATGTGAAACCTCACAGCCACTAGTCACGCTAAAATTCTTTTGCCCAGTACCTGTGCTTTCCCCAATTTCCTCTGTCACCAGCTCCTGCTTCAGGAGAGGTGGGGGGGGGCGGGAGCAGGCGACACCAAGAGAGCATGTCCGCCCTGCAGGTGCACCACCCGCAGGAGTGGCTGCAAACAGGCTCCGCACTCTCCGCGTCTGCTTGGACAGCTCACTGACATGGGGCACACGAACACAGAACGGCCGGCTTCTGCCTCTCCAGACCACTTCTCAGCTGTTCACAGCTTCAAGCAATAGGTTTATTGTGCACCAAGAGGCTTGGAAGAGTGGCACCGCTGCTGGGGAGGGGGGGGGGGGTCAGGGGCTTCCTACCTTGGCAGAACGATGTTAGTGTATACTACACGGTGGCGCCCAAGGCATTTCGATCCATGGCTTGTCCTTGGCCCAGAGGGGATGCGCACTGTCACAACACTCAGCAATAAAAGTCCCTGCTGCATTAGTAAGTCAGTTTGGAAGCTCTCCTGTTGTAGCAAGGTCTTTCAGTCAGTGTGGATGCAGCATTTCTGAACAGAAAATTGTTCTCACTTATCATTAGAACCAGTTCCAGCTCCTGGAAGTCTTGGAGTCGAGCAACGTCTTTGTCCTAAAACAAAACAGATCGAACGCATTAAGGGGAGTAACTTGTCTCTATATGTTTGGTGTGTTGTGTCCATACCAGTATCTCAGCTCATTTTAAGGCAAGGAAGAAAAAGGAGGAGGAGAAGCAGGAGGAGGAGGAAGAGAGGAGGAAGACCCCGGTGGCAGGCTGTCGGAGTGACAGTGCAGGGCAGTCCCCCGGGGCGTGAGCGGGGTTGGCACAGAGGCGGAAGGAAGCCCTTAACAGCAGCTGCTCCAGGATGAGCACCCCCTGAAGCGAGAGGCTACTCAGATCCATTCTCCCCAGGTGCCCTGAGAAGCCACGGATGCTGGGAGGACCACACACGTATCCATGCGGATTTGCCCTATCATTTAACCTGGTTCTTAACACAGGCCGTATCTGATAGTACACTGACGTGATCCTTACATATCACTACACAAACAACCAAAAATAGGTACATGTGACTGGTAATTCAGAACATTCTCTCTGGTATCCTACAAATTTCAAAAATGTCATGTCCCTGTAGACGCAGTAGAGGGAAGAAAGCTCAATGACAATGTCTGGAAAACCACCCTTTGCTCCTTTTTCTAGTCTCTTTTCGGTTCTCTACTATGACTCATACAGCCAAGGAGGAAGCTGCGTATTTTCCAAATGCAAAAAGCCGCCAACCACTCATGCTTAGCCGACCTTTCTTACCTTTCTCACCAGAGTATTGGGTAACTTTCTGATCTTCTCCACTTGATCTGGATCCACACCCAGCTCACAGCAACTCACTCTGAGCAATTCTTGATAGGTGAGCTCCTGTCGGTCCAGTTCAATCTCGATGAAATCATTTTCTCGAAGAGATGGGTTCTGAATCCTCACCTTGAGTACCAGCTCTAGAAATAAAGAGGGAGAAACGTTAATGGATGGGGCCTGCACCGGCAGCCGATGTAATTTAAGATCTTTTCCAGAAGACCGGTCTACATAATCATGCCCTGTGCCAAAGGCCTGCACGGTCCCCCCCGCCCCCAAGAAAACCCGCCCTGTCAGCAGCGTTAGCTCAGCCCCACTGCTGGCCCTGCTGACACTTTCCTGCACTGTCTTCCCTACATCGAAGACGGGGGTTCACAAAGTAAAAGGGAGGTGTGTCGGGAGAGACAACCATCCAGTGTGCAGAAGGACGATTTACTTCTGCTGCTGGAGCTGAGGAGGTCAAGGTATATGAGCGGGTTTGGGTATCAAACCACACACGAGCAGGGCAGGGGAAGAGAGATGAAAGGAAGGCACAGGCAAGGTATGGGATGGGTGTGACTCCAAAAGGACTTAATAACTGTGAATCTATGAATCGAAAGGTATCTGTGAATGATGAAATTCCTTGTAATAAACACAGTGCGACAGCAGAAAGATAAGCTACTAAGAAAAAAAGACAGTCTAACTGTGATCTGAACGCAGTATACCTCAGCACGGGAGGAGTCTGGGCTTTGGGCGTAAATAACCGCTATTATTCAAGGGTCTGGGATCTGAGCCGTCTGCCCCTAAATTCTGAGCCTGGCTGCCAAGATGGCCCACGCCAGCACCGATGTGGGTTTGGGGGTTCTGCTTTGCTCCTTACATATGAATCCTTCATGGCACTCCAAGGCCAAGGTTATCAGCACCTAAATATATTTCTTTCCTGGCTCTGTCCTCCATGCAGACCTAGAAGGTATGACACAGCTGGAGTCTTAAGTGTACGCAGTGTCCACAGCCCTGTGTCTGACCACCACTCTCCGCCAGAAAGAACCAGGAGAACTTGGAGAAACGGCTGCCTCCGGGGCTGGGGCCGGGAACATTACACTGGGAGCCTGGACCTTCTTGCAGCCCCAGAAAGTAAGGACACGCTCCAAGAATGATGGGACATGTCCAAGTGACACGAGAACTGGCTTGAAGGGGCTCCTCTGGACTGGTGTAATTTGAACATCAAGATGATGACAGTAATGAATTATAACCTAATGTAAAGAATCTACGAATTCATACTGATATAAAGTATGGAGGAGAAGGGAAGGTCCTTCTTTACAGCAGAATAGCAACTAGTATGTAGAGAAAGGTGGGGGATCACATTCTACACAATACCTGGCCTGGACTCTTCAAAACTATTGAGGTCCAAAATGATAAGAGAAAGGCTGAGGAACCTTCCGGGTGAAAGGAAAACGGAAACATAGGATAACCAAACGCGACGGGTGACCCCGGGCGGGGGGGCGGGGGGGCATGGGAGCAGGGTAGAAGGAGCGCACAGAGCTGCAGAGGGTACCAGGGAGATAACTGACAACATCTAAATATGGCCCGGATTAGAAAATGGTATTATAGTAAGGTTCCATTTCCTAAACGTGATCACTGGACTGTGGTTATGTAAGAGACCATCCTTGTTCTTGGAAAATACACACTTAACTATTTCAAAAGGGCAGAAGGTAAAAATTCGTGAATCTGAGTAAAGACAGCTCCTTATACTAGTCTGGCAAAATTTCCCTAAGTCTGTGATTAGAGTCTCAATACACACATAAAGCCTGCGCGCCCACCCTACCCCTCTCCGCACCCCCCATCGCACCCCTCCACGCCCCCACAACCAGGAAGGGCATCACTTGACCCCTGGACACAGGTTGCCCTGCAGTGGCAGCTGCTTCCCACTGCAGGCTTACCTTGCATATTAAATGGAAATGCCCCCGTGAAGAAGAACGGCTGGAATGCTGGCGTTGGTCCTGCATATGTCCCATTTTGAGGCTCCAGAGACACTGGTGGCTTGGGCGGGACAGAAGAGAGCAGTGAGCGGCTCTGACTCACTGGCGGCTGACAGACAGGACCTGGTTTTGTGCTTTCTGGTGTTCGGAGAATGGCAGAGGGGGCAGACACGTCCCGGTTCTGAACCAATGCCAAAGAGGTGTGGTCCCGTGGAAAGGCCCCAGCCAGGGGAGGCTCCTCCGTAGGGAGCAAGGGAGGAGAGCCATCCGCAGGGGGCGATGCCGGAGGTGTGGAGGGGCCCCCGTTCTGTAGCTGGCCTGGATCCTCTGCCGCAGGGGTGTAGATGAAAGGGAAGGCTGGGTTGGCCAAATAGTTGGGAACAAAGGGCAGTTCTGACTCCTTCTTCAGCTGGGGGAGGCTGTCGGCACCATCATCTTCTTCCACTTACAAAGAAGAAAACGAATAACATTTACACAGCCCTTTAAAAATCACCAGGAAGAGTGTCTTGTGAAAGCTAGTGTCCTTTGGTATGTGACATATTTTGTTCAGTGTTCACTGCCTCTTCCAATCAGAAGAGCAAAGAGCGTTTCATTAGGTTTATGATCACCATTTTTATCACCTTAAATTTTACAGATTAAAAAAATAAAACCTGGGGGCGCCTGGGTGGCTCAGGTGGTTAAGAGTCTGCCTTCAGCTCAGGTCATGATCCCAGGGTCCTGGGATGGAGCCCCATGTCTGGCTCCTGGCTCAGCGGAGAGCCTGCTTCTCCCTCTCCCTCTGCCTCTCTCCTGCTCATGCTCTCTCTATCTCTTTGTCTCAAATGAATAAATAAAATCTTAAAAAAATAATAAAAATAAATAAATAAATTTTAAAAAATAAAACCTGATAATGCCGACTTGTCTGGAAACCACGTGGAATTACTATCTTGGCACAGTAATATTACCTTTGCTTTTAAAAACAGATTTGTGGTTTGACTGACATCAAGAATGTGGCCAATAACCCCACAAGTCTCAATTTAGTTTGACAAAATCAAAGGTTGCCCCCAAACACAGACTCACCTCCCATGATCTTCCTGATTTCCCTCCTTGATGTCAATTGCACTGGCATTTCTCCTTTTGTCGTAAGAATTTCTTTGTCAGCTCCTGATTGTAATAAGTAAGAGACCACCTGACCATGATTGCGCTTACATGCCCAGTGTAAACAGGTCCTGTCCCAAGAAAAGGAAAAAAGAGTGAGTTAAAAGAGGAGAGGTAGTTTGGGATTTCAAATTCCACATGCTAATCAAGAAATATATGCAAGCCCATTAAGAGTTCAGCTAGATGGGGCACCTGGGTGGCTCAGTCGTTAAGCGTCTGCCTTCGGCTCAGGTCATGATCCCAGGGTCCTGGGACCGAGCCTGCATCGGGCTCCCTGCTCAGCGAGAAGCCTGCTTCTCCCTCTCCCACTCCCCCTGCTTGTGTTCCCTCTTTCTCTGTGTCTCTGTCAAATAAATAAATAAAATCTTAAAAAAAAAAAAAAAGTTCAGCCTAGAACAAGGAAGCCAGGCTGGCAACCTCAACTTTCCTTTTCAGAAAGCAGGTGATCAAAATGTTTAGTATGCTTGAAATTTATTTCTAAATTTCATTATGGGCCCTTGGGAAAAACCAATTTATTCTAGGGGCTTTCATTTCAATGTCTTCCACGAAGCTGGCTGGCTGGCTAACTCTAATGGTACTGCTGAGTGGTCTTCCATCAGTAATGCTCATTAGATTGTCCCAGTCTCTTTAAAATGTTTTTATAGTGCCACATTCCTTTTCAGGGGTAATGGCAACTTGCTTCATATGCACTAAATGACACATGAAGATTAAATATTATCAGGCTAATAATCATCTACAGCTCTGCTGCTAAAATTATTATTGCTATAGATATTCCCAGCTGAATCTCAGCTGCTCCCTCTTTTCCTTTTCCTTCCTTCACACACACACACACACACACACACACACACACACACACACACACACGGTTTTGAATTTCCATTTCTTAAAAAGTTGGCTTCTCTAGTTCTCTCCATAAGGCTCATCTGCTTAAACGTACAGCGCTGCACACTTTAATTCCTAAGGCACTTTAAAAATGTACACCAACGACCAAAATTTTCAAGAACAAACTCTTCTAACATATTAGACTCATTTAAGTAAAACTGATTATTTACCATTGTACATATAGGAGAGGATTATGCATACTCTGAAGGGTTATTATTTTAACACTGCATAGAAATATAATTAGCATGCTGGTTAAAAACTCCATCTTAACAGAAATGAAAGGATTCAGAGTAACTAAATTCATCCCCAGTTGCCAAAGCTGACTGATATTAAAGAAGGAAAATATTTTTTCCTCTCCGTTCTGAAATGTCCTCAATCACCAATTCTCTAATGGAACAGAGGTAAATATCTTCAGAGCTTATAGCCAAATACAATATGGTAAAGAACAGAACAATATGTTCAGTACTGAGGGGTAGGTCACTAACCTGGAAGTGTAACTATCCAGAAAGTTCCTTTGGTTCAAGGGAGACGTTGCTTTGCCCTGGCCTCCTAAATATTTCTGACTTACAGAAAGCGAGCTTGTCTGGCTGGCTGGGAGCCACTCCACTGATATTTCAGAGTGATATCCTGCACTATTATTCATTAGAATTAGATTATCTGGGTACTTTTAAGATACTCTCTATGAAGAAAAGATTGTCAATTTGGGAGAAATAAGGAAGAGGCTCGATCTCGGCTCCTGAAACATAAGCTCATGAAGATAAGGAAGTGTCTGCTTGGACATACAGGTACTTAATCACCAAACAAATGAACCAAGAACAAGGTGAACATTGCTCAGAGTGGAAGGATCCAACACATCCTTGATTGTGGGCAAATTGCAGCTGAGTGTGTGTGTGTGTGTGTGTGTGTGTGTGTGTGTATCTATGGCACAGGCTTGAAAAGTGAATAATTATAATGATAAGCAAGCATTCAAAAATGAATGGAGCATGATGAGAAAAATATATTCCCTTTTGGAAATAAAGTACTCACTTGCTGGTAGTAAATCACTTGTTCATGACAAGCTTGAGACTGAAGAAGCTAATTTACTGCCAGTGGGTCTGAGACACTCCGGGAAAACCAACTAGCTAAAGCATCACCATGTAATGTGGGGTTAAGTCAACATGGCATGGTCCCCACAACCCCGTGCCCTGAGTGATAATCATTTACAGCCCAGACCTGTGTGGCTCTGGACAGCCATAACTCAGCCAGGGAGTATTTTCAACTTCTTCACAAGCCATTATACTTGTTCCTTAAAGCCAAGGGGTATGCACATGCTTGAATTACAATTGATGTGGGAACTCTATCTCTGAACTTCAACTCTTTAGGCTTTAAATTTGCAGTGAGAATATCTGGTTAGTCCGGGGAAGTATTTCAGACCAGAAGCACTGGCCATCATTCATCGGTGCTGAAATTGTAGTTATTGAGCAACTACAAATTGAAAGCAGTAATCATTCTGCTTTTCTATGCTAGAGACTACGTTTTTTGAGGGTAAGATTTATATCCATTACCCAGCACACTGCTTAATAAGAAGAAAACAATAGTTAACACAGATATAATGCTTTTTACATGGGGGGACACTGTTCTAAAGTCTTCTCGTGTATTAACTCATTCGATCTCTGAACAACCCATGAGTTAAGTGCTGTTATCAACATTCCCCCCATTTTCCAGAAAAGGAAATAGAGGCAGTCAGCAAATAAATGAGCCAAACAGTACCCTAGGTGGTGGTGAAGCGTTACAGGGATGATAAAACAAGGGAAGGGACTAGGGAGTGCCAGAGGCAGGGGAGGGGCAAGGTGCCATTTTAAATCGAGGGCCGAGGAGAGGCTCACCGAGGTGGCATCTACGCTAATACCTGAAGGAGGCGAGGGAGCAAAAGCACAAATTACTTAATCTTACTGGGCCTCAGTTTCCTCATCTGTAAAATGGAGAGAAGAACATCGATGTTCTGGAGTAGACTTGGAAGAAAAAACACAAAGGCCTTGCATCAGGGCCGTGCCTGGTGTTTCAGGAAAAGCCAGCAGGCCAGGGGAGCAAGGGGGCAAATCCAGAGATGAGGCATAGAGGTAAGGAGAGAGGACGGTGCAGACAGGAAGTAGAAACTCTAGGACCACAGGCTTTTACTCAGAGTGGGATGGTGGCCATCAGAGTGTTCTGAGCAGAGTGAAACGATCCGACTTACGACTTACTTTTTACAACAGGATCCCTTTGGCTGGTGCGCCGAGAAAAGACTGCAGGGTATTAAGGATGGAAGCAAGGAGACGAGCTGGGGGGCTGCAGCGAGAATCCGGGCAACAGGATGATGGTGGCTGGGTACCAGAGGTGTAGAGGTAGAGCTACTGAGAAGTGGTCCGATTCTGACCACAGCTGTAGGTAAAGTCGGCAGAATTAGCCGACTGGCCAGATGTGGAATATGAGGGAAAGACAGGAGGCAAGGAGGGCACCAAGAGTTCTGGCCTGAGCACCTCAGACGCCAAGCTGAGTAGGACTCAGAGGAGCAGGCCTGGGGGATGAGGGGAGATCAGGAATGCAACCTTGAACCTCCAACATGAGGTGCCTAATAGACAGCCTCCCTGATTGATGAGCAGCCTCTTCATGTTGCTTCAGATTCAACTACTATAGACCGAGCCTACTTTGGGGCAGGCATCATAGTTAGGAAAGTAGGGTCTGGAGTCAGATGCTGGCTTCCTTTCTAGTAAATTCTATGACCTTGGGGAAAATTAATCTGGCTGGGCCTCAGTTTCCTCATCTGTAAAACAGAGAGAGGAACATCGACGTTCTGGAGTAGTTGTGAAGGAGATAATGAGGCAAAGCTCTTAGAGCCTTGTTTATGTCACGAACTCAGTAAATGTTAGCGATTCATACTATGCTTCATATCCTTCAGTGGTCACAACACTCTTTTTAAACAACTGGAAAATGAAGTGACTCAGGCAAGGTGGTATTAGCTAAAGCAGGAAGGGAGAAGAACCTGCGGGAAAGGCCAGGCTCCTTCTTCTACACAACACTGCCTCCCACTGCCAAAACAGTGAGTCCCAGCTTGTGGAACCACAGAGAAGGTACACACAGAACAGGAAGCTTGTTTGCAAACACTTTTAAAGGAAAAACAAAACAGAAAGGCAGTAGCTACTGTTTCCTGGCCTTCTGGACAGCTATCCAGGCTGTTTCCTTTAGGAGACAGATAACTTTGCGGGGGAGTCAGAAAACCACTGGGGTTGTGGTCCCAGCTATCATATTAATAGCTGTGTGACCTAGGGTTAGTCTGTGGTTGGACCCATCCATCTCCAATGTCCCTCTCAGTTCCAAAATGTATGATTCCATTTTAAAAAATAAAATCTTTCCAAGCTCACTTTAAGTCTAAGCTAGCAAAACAGGCGGGTTAAGCATTCCTTGGATCAAATAAAAATTTAAATGTAAGTGTGAAGAGGACAGAATAACACCACATTCGGGAACTTGACACTAAAGATTTGACCAGCACATGCTAAAATGAGACTCCCTATCTAATTGGGAAGGGCTCAGTCTGCTGGCAGGCATCTAGAGTCTTGATTCAAATTCTATATTTAAGATTGTAATAAAAAAACATGGGGCGCCTGGGTGGCTCAGTCGTCAAGCGTCTGCCTTTGGCTCCGGTCATGATCCCAGGGTCCTGGGATCGAGCCCCGCTTGGCAGGAAGCCTGCTTCTCCCTCTCCCACTCCCCCTGCTTGTGTTCCCTCTCTCGCTGTGTCTCTCTGTCAAATAAATAAATAAAATCTTTTAAAAAAAGTAAATGAATAAAGCAAAAACACTGCATGGGATAAACGAGTAAGTCTTCCCTCAACAGGCAGCCGTAGGCAGCAGCAAATCACTGGGGCAGTGAGACAACAGACAGAATAGTGATGCGAGTGATTTTTTTTCCCCCGGTCTTGGGAAATTGCTAATTTATAAGATTCGTATTTGCTCGGTTGCTTATGCTTTTTGCTCTGCACAGGTGTGTTCTCCAAAAGCTCCTAGGGCAAAATAATTCAACACTCGAACTGGGGTGAGCTCCATACGAGCTTGCGTGATCAATTCGTAGCCGCCAGGGTTCCGGCCCCAGCGGAGCCAGGGTGGGGGGTGCGGGGCTCGGCGGGGCGGGAGGGGGGCCAGGGCTCGGGTGGGCGCTGCCCCGGGAGGCCCACGTGGGCGGGGATTGGGGCAGGCCGCGCTCCCGACTGCACGGCGCAGAGGGGGGTGGGGGGGGCCCGGGCTGGCCTGGCGAGCGCTAGGCCTCCGAGGCCCCGGCGCCGGGCCACGCCTTGGCGGGCGTCCGCGGGCAGCGCCGGGCCTCGGTCGCGGGCGCCCGCCCCGCGCCCCGGGCCCCGGCCGGCTGCTCTGACCTAGGCCTCCCCCGCTCCCCACTTACCAGCCGTTGACCTCATTTTGGGAGTTCACATCCACCCCGCTCTCCACCAGTTTCTGCACCTCCCGAATGTCCCCCAAGGCCGCGGCCTCCCGCAGCCTCTCCTGCTGCTCCTTCTGCTCTAGGAGAGCGCTCATCTTCCCCTCGGGCCCAGGCCCCCGCCCGGCCTGCCCCGCCCGCCCCGCCCCGGGCCCGTCAGCGCCGCCGCCGCCGCGGCCCGCTCCCCGCCATGGGGAGAGCGCGGGGCTCGCCCGGCCTGCTCGCGCCCGGCCCGGGGCTGCTGCTTCCGCCCGCCGCCGCCCGCCGCTCCCCGGCTGCGCCCGGCCGCAGGCCCCAGCCTCCGCCCCGGCCGCGCCTCCCGCGGGCCGACTCCGGGGGACCCTATTCGGAGTGACAACCCTGACCCAGATATTTTCCGTTCCTACCCTCGGCCCGGGCGCCCGGCTGGCTGTTTATGTAACTGCCGCACGACGTGATCCGCGGTGATTCACGGACTATTTTTAGACCTCCCCGCCCGGCGGCTTCAGGGGAGGAGGGCAGACACATGGAAAGAGAAGAAAGCATAGCTGAGAGCCAGAAAAGCCTTATCCTCTGGCGCAGGCTGTTTACCAGGCCTCAAAAATAATTGGTGTTTCTTCATCACCACCACCCAAGTCTGTTTGGCTCTTTTTCCTTATCTGAGCCAACGCTTGCCCAGCAGGGTGGGGGAGACGGGCTGAAAACGATCCTACTATTATATGCCCATAATTGCAGAGGTAGATTGCGCTGTTCTTTCGACAGTGCTTGGGACCATCCGGTTCGCATATTTATTTCAATCGCTGTTGTTTTACATCTCATTTTAGAGATTTCTTGGCCTTCAGGGAAAATATTTATATTGTGCCTGGAGTCTCTAAACTGTAATTTATTACTGCTTATAAATCATGATTACTCTTCATGAAGGCCATGCAAGGATAAAAGAGAGCAAGGAAGAACACCACAGAGGCTGTGGCGTTATCTTGGCCCTGATGCTAGGATCTCTGGGGAGAGCTATGGTGTGTATGTGCACAGCATTTTGCCTGACTCTTGCCTGATCAACCTAACCAGGCTCAGAGCCTGGGTTGGCACTGGTTTACTACCCAGGGGGAGAAAAACAGAATACTGTTTTGCTGAGCCCAGGTGTCTCCGAGAGATCTTCCAAAGTGGCACAGGATGGAACCTTGCAGATGGGGTCAGGAGGATTAAGGAAATAACCCTGGGGTGGAAAGGAGGAAGGCCTGAACAAAGAGAGGAGATGAAATAGGAAGGGACAAATGTAGGCATGGGGTTTTCATTTCCCTCTCTGGGGGCTTGCCCAGGGTCTGCACAGCAAGCATTTTTCTTGCTACTGTTTAAGAAATACCCATGTCTGTTTGTTTATTATGACGCAGTAATTCACACAGTACTCAGTGCACACCGGGTGGTGCTGAATATAAACTGCTCACTTCAATTGACCCCAAGGCAAATTGGAACTCAGCTTGAGCTTACATTTTTATGTGTCCCCGATTTAAATTTTAATTCTCAGATCCAGCATGATACTCCATCCGAAGCTGACTTGCACAGCACTGGAATTGGGTCCTTTAACATACTTTGAGTGACATGGGAGTAGGTAGTGGCCTCTTTTTTTAAAAAGCAGTTCTAGGGGCGCCTGGGTGGCCCAGTTGGTTAAGCATCTGCCTTCTGCTCGGGTCATGATCCCAGTGTCCTGGGATCAGCCCCGTATCAGGCTCCCTGCTCAGTGGGGAGTCTGCTTCTCCTCCCTCTGCCACTCTTCCTGCTCATTCTCTCTCTCACTCTCTCGCTCAAATAAGTAAATAAAATCTTTTTTAAAAAATAAAAATAAATAAAAAAGCATTTTTAAAACAATTGGTAGTGTCTGTGAATCCTTCCTTAAAAGGATTATAGCATGTGCCCTGCAATAACTCTTAAATCAGTGGATCTTATTATCTTCTTAAACTCAACCTCTGCTCATCTTTGACTCCAATCTTCTTGTTATCCTCACATTAAAAAGAAGGAAAGAAAGAAAGAGAAAAGAAAAGAAAAAAGAAAAAACTTTCTCCACAAACAAAACCTCTAACCCTGGCCATAACTGAATGCGATCTGATGGCTATTCTTTTACCTCTATTTGTTTATACTTTGTTTTGTCTCTAACTCACTGAGTGTATTAAGCGTGCATTGTTTGCCAGGCACTATTCTAGTCACTGAAGGTGTTGCTGCAAACAAATCAAGAGTCCCCGATTTCAAAGAACACAGTCTGGCAGGGGAGAGGAGACAAACAATAGAATGTGCTAAGTATTACAATAGAAGCAGTAGGGCACATGGCACAGTGTTTGTGAGCATGAAGATTAAAAGCAGACTGCATGGATTTGCATCCCAGCTTTTGCCACTCATATAATCTTAGATGAGTTACTTAACCTTTCTGTGCCTCAAATTCTCAAATTCTGCATCCGCAAAATGGAGGTGATAATAATAGCACCTACTCTGCAGGATTGTTCTACCGATTGGATGAATGTGTAAAGTCTGGACATTGGAAAGGCTCAGGAGATCCTAGGTATGTGATGGCAAAGTCGAGTCAAGAAAGAGCCCCTGAGGGCACCTGGGTGGCTCAGTTGGTTAAGCGACTGCTTTCGGCTCAGGTCATGATCCTGGAGTCCAAGGATCAAGTGCTGCATCGCAGCGGGCTCCCTGCTCAGCAGGGCGTTTGCTTCTCCCTCTGACCCTCCCGCTCTCTCACGCTTGCTCTTCCTCTCGCTCTCAAATAAATAAATAAAATCTTTAAAAAAAAAAAAAAAGGAAGAGCCCCTGATAGAATGGGAAGGCAGCGGTGGTCAGGAAAGGAAAACACCCAGGTTTCTGGCTGGGGAGATAATGGTGCCATTTACTGGCATTTAAGTCAAAGAAGGAAGAAAAGATTGCAGGTATGGCGATGAATTGACTTTTGAATCTGCTGAGTTGAGCCTTCTGAAGATCTTTAATTACTGTTTCTACCAACATTTATTCACTGCCAGGCACTACCCTAAGGGCCATACCCGGATTATCTCATTTAATTCTCACGACAACCCCATAAGGTAGAACCATCATTACTATCTGAGGCACAGAGAGGTAACTTGCCCAACACCATACAGCTTAATTAGTGATAGAGCAAGGCTTTGAACTAGAGCAGTTTTACTACAGAGCCCGTGCTTTCTTTTCTGATTTTCGTGTAAGTAGAGATGCCCATAAAGAGTTGTGTCAATGGGTGTGGCATTTAGAAAGGAGTTCTGGGCTGGTGATTGGGATTTGGTAGTCGTCAGTAAGAGGTGCTAGCTGCAGTCATGGGAATAGCAGGGAAAGCCCCAACAGAGTGTTGAGTGCTGAGAGAAGCCAGTCAGATACAGAACCCTAAAGAACACCCAACGTTTTAACGATGGACAGAAGAGAAATCCACAAATGAGACTGAAGAGAAGCAGCTGGAACAGTAGAAGGAAAAGCAAGGAACGGGAAAATTTGGAGAAAAGAGCATGACCCACAGGGTCAAATGCTGTAGAAAGGGCAAGAAAGGACTGAAAAGTGTGGAATGGATTTAGCCACAGGTGGTGGTGCTGGTGACCTTGGAGAAGGAAGTGGCAGTGGACCCATAGGGATGGTAGCCAGGCTGTCATGGGGTTAGGAGTGAAGAGAAACTACCTCCTACATATTATATACTGTGTGGGAATCTGGGAATACAGGGATGAATAAGAGATGGCATATGACCGAAAAGAACTTTCATTTTATTTATTTATTTATTTATTTATTTATTTTTAAAGATTGTATTTATTGAGAGAGAGCACACGTGAGAAAGAAAGCGCAAGAGAGAGAACAAGAGCGGTTGCGGGGGGCGGGGTGTTGCAGAGGGAAAGGGAGAAGCAGACTCTCCGCTGAGCAAGGAGCCGGACACAGGGCTTGATCCCAGGACCCAGGGATCATGACCTGAGCCGAAGGCAGATGCTCAATCAAGTGAGCCACCCAGGTGCCCCAAGAACTTTCATTTTAAAGGTAAAGATTCATATTTGCAATATTGTGTGACCACTCCCAAAATATGCAAGTTTGTTTAAGGTAAAATCGTGGCACAGAAAGAGGGTGATCAGTTGTGTGTGGCAGGTGGACGGTGAGGGTCCAGGCTGGCTTCATAGAGCTGATGATGCTTGGGCCGTGAGCTGAGAAAGATGGGGGTGGTAGTTGCTGGTCGTTGCTGAAGAGCATCCCAAGCCTGGAGTAGTGGAACATAGTGTAATGTGGTGGGAAACGGGCTTAGAGGGTGTGGGGGACCAGTAGCAGACAAAGTTAGGCAGGTCAGATCATGGGTGACCTTGTGGCTTTTGAATTTTAGGGTGGGGGTGATGGGGAGCCATTGAAGGATTTCAAACAGGAAAGAGACACGACCGTATTTACATTTATCAAGATGACTGAGGCAGCATGCAGATGGAGGACGGAGTCATGGGGACCACGCTGGAAACTGGGAAGCAGTTAGGAGATCCATAATAACTATGGTTTCTTTTCTATATTAGCTCGGTAGAGCTGCCATAACGAAATACCACAGATTAGGTGGTTTAAACAACAGAAATTTATTTTCTTATAGTTCTGGAAGTGAAAAGTCCAAGATCAAGGTATCAGCAGGTTTGGCTTCTCCTGAGGCCTCTCTCTTTGGCTTGCAGATGGCTGTCTTCCCTGTGTGTGTGTGCCTCCCTACTGTCTGTGTGTCCAAATCTCCTTTTCTTACAAGGACACCAGTTATATCAGATTGCCCACCCCTCCATCCCCCAACAGCCTCATTCCAACTTAATCATCAGTTTTTTTTTCAAGTAGGCTCTACACCCAGTTTAAGACTTGAGAGATCAAGATCTGAGCTGAGATCAAAGAGTTAGATGCTTAACCAACTGAGCCACCCAGGTAATTAATCACCTCTTTAAAGGCCCTATCTCCAAATATAGGCACATTCTGAGATACTGGGGATTAGAATTTCAACATATGAATTTGACAGGGGAGGGGACACAATTCAGTCCATTAATACTTTCCATTAGTGACATGTATGGAACAGGGTCTGGAGACTGCTGGCTGCTAAGATTAAGTCGCTTCCCTTCTCATCATTAGGAAACAACCAATTCATATAATCTGTAGAAGGTAACGGTAAACTGGACATTGTGATGTTAATAAAGACTACTTTTATTTCTGAGTCTCTGACGTCCAGCAGAGTCTGAAGCAGATGATACTGGTGCTTGTTGAATTAATGTAGGAGAGATGAATGAATCCATTATCTGTACTTGTAATGCACATGGAATTTTGTCTGCCCTTAGAGTCTAGGGAAAGGAGAGTTGTAGCATAAGACTTACTGAGGGTGTGACTGGGTAAGATCCAAAGGCATTTAGTATTTTCATTTCAAGTTATTGTTCCTTTTTTTTTTTTTTTTTTTGGTCTTCTATTGATCAGGAGTTCCCTGGGAAAACGGTCTTCTACAACTGTCTTAGCATTCCCAGCCACTAATCCAGTTCTTGGCACAGAGCACAGATCCTGGCATGGAGCACATATACCCGTTTGTGGAATGAATGAGGGAATTAGATTTAAAAGTTTTAGCGAGTAGAAGCTGTAACTTTGCATTCAGGTTTTATAAGAACTCTTTGCAGTTCAAGATGTGTAAGTTTTCTCCCTTTTTGGTGATAGTGGCACTGGTGAACCTTCAAAAAGTGCTTCATTGAGCAGAGTAGTCATCAGCTGAGAACTCTTTCATCTCACTGCTACATCTACAAACTGATGTCTTTTTTTCTTTCTTGTTTCAGTAGAGAAAGGTCCTTTCTTGTAGCAAAGGCCAATAGCTACAAATATGCCCTGAAGCCTATACCACCATTACCATCTTCTCCTTTTTCTTTTTAAAAAAGTAATTAAAAAAATAAATAAAATAAAAAAGTAATAAAGCTTGGGGCACCTGGATGGCTCAGTCGGTTAAGTGTCTGCCTTCGGCTCAGCTCATGATCTCGGGGTCCTGGGATCGAGCCCCAAGTCGGGTTCCCTGCTCTGCCAGGAATCTGCTTCTCCTTCTCCCTCTGCCCCTTCCCCTGATCGCCTGCTCTTACTCTCTCTCTCAAATAAATCTTAAATAATAATAATAATAAAGTTTGACTACCTACCCTACATTCTCCTACAAACGGACCTTGAGAGCTTGTTTGGAGGTTCTAGCGGGAGAACACAGCTACTCGTATAACCTTGACCGAAGCAAGGTCCTCCTCTATCAGGGAAGGTCGTCCTCTTTGACCAAGTGCATAACTTGGGGGGGTGGGGAGAGGGATGCACATGGAGTGGTGAGGGTGAGGGGGGTAGGGGACACTCGCCTAGCCAGCCAGATCAACTAAATCAACCCTGGCGATCAATGCGGTGACAGATGTCACAGACAGAGCACCCTCACATCCTTCTTCTTTTTTAAATTTGAAGATCTCATCAGCTTTATTAAATGATTCGTGAATTGGGCAGCATCCCATCTAGCAGACAGAGAGGATCTACTACCACCTTTTTATTTTTTTAACGATTTTATTTATTTATTTGACAGAGAGAGAACACAAGCAGGGGGCAGTGGGAGAGGGAGAAGCAGGCTTCCTGACGAGCAGGGAGCCTGATGTAGGGCTCGATCCCAGGACCCTGAGATCATGACCTGAGCCGAAGGCAGACACTTAATAATTGAGCCACCCAGGAGCCCCATCTACTACCACCTTCTTAAGAACTTACAACTTTTGGGGCCCCTGGCTGCCTCAGTTGGCAAAGCATGTGACTCTCGATCTCAGGGTTGCGAGTTCAAGCCCCACACCGGGTGTAGAGATTATTTAAATAAAAATAAAACTTAAAAAAAAAAGAACTTACAACTTTTATCTTCCACCTCTTCCTCGGACGTTAAACATATCCTAATTTCCCATTTTAAAAAAGCCTCCCTTAACCCATACCTCCTTTTCCCCCTTATCATGATAATAGCTAATGATTAATGGAACTTAAAATGTGTTGGGTCTGTTCTACATGTCTTGCATTGTACCAATCCATTTAACCTTCACAATAACATCCTGTGTGTAGGGGACCGTGAAAAAAAAATTCAACTAGTAAATTTAAAGATCTAATTGGCTGTATGACAAGAATTCATGAATGGGGCAGCATCCCATCCAGCAAGTAGACAGGAGCTCTGAGGAGCTGTACAAAATGGAAGGATTTTATAGGTAGAAGGCCCTTGGGACAAGGAAGGTAAGCGTGCACTGTTTCAAGCAAGGTTACCTTCCCACAGGGTAAGACAGGGGTCTTAACATGCAGCTCACTAGAGCTGATCAGGAAATTCCAGATTTTTTGGTTTAAATTCTACTCCTGAGATAGGCTAAAACTGCAATTAGGTTACATATTAAGTCTTAGGTTAATTTATCAACAGTGACTCCAATGTGGGGCCTATTATTTCTTTTTAACAGGACCGTTATCATGAATCCCATTTTTCCGATGGGGTAAAGAAGGCACCGAGTTGGGGCGCCTGGGTGGCTCAGTTGGTTAAGCGACTGCCTTCGGCTCAGGTCATGATCCTGGAGTCCCAGGATCGAGTCCCGCATCGGGCTCCCTGCTCGGCAGGGAGTCTGCTTCTCCCTCTGACCTTCTCCCCTCTCATGCTCTCTCTCTCTCTCTCATTCTCTCTCTCAAATAAATAAATAAAATCTTAAAAAAAAAAAAAAGAAGGCACCGAGCGGCAGAGCCGGGGATTACCAAACCAGGTTGATCTGGCTTTAGAGTCCATACCCTTAATTGTGATGGAGAACTTTACCACAATTTATATTGATACATTTCATTTCTTTAGTGACTGTCTCCCTCAATAATCCTCAGGGTCTCGGGGAGCAAAGACTTAGCTTCAAACTTCAAGGGCTTACCAGGCACACGGTAAATACTCAGTTGTTGAATAGATGAATAATTTTTAAAAAATTCGACTAATTCGATTAAAAAAAAAAAATCTCCTCACTCTCTGCCTGACCTTGTAGAAACCATGTTCTCTCTCTCCCTGCTTGACTTCCCACCCAGTGAATCAGGGGAATTGGGGTGGGAGGACCGGCGGGTAGAAAAGGAGGCTAGCGCAAATGACTAGGAACAGGGAGGGGGTCGGAACACAAAATTGGGAGTGCAGATCTTCAGCTTCCTCCACTGGAAGATGGTACCGACTGCACCGCGTGGTGCGGAGTTACGCTACCCCCTTCTTCATTTCGGAGAGGAGTCCAAGCTTCAACACGAAGGCTCCCAGTGAAAGAGCTCGGGAAAGACCGGTGCCTGGGCAGGAAAGCGTGCAGCGTTACCGACCCGCGTGCCCATCGGTTCCGTCAAGCTCAGAGTAGGGCGGGGCCGCCCGACCCTGGCTGGATCCGAGCCCAGCCTCGGCAGGCTCCGCCCCCGGGCCGGCGGAAGCCGGCTCTTCCTCACCTCCCAGACCTGGGCGTGTCCCCCCGGGCGCACGCGCGCGCACGGCATGATGGGAAGGCGCCCGCGCGGCGGCCATTTTGTCTTGTCGGCTCCTCTTTAGAGGAGGCTTTTCGGCCTGCGAGTGGGCCGAAGGGGTTGGCGACTGTGTCGCCGGCGTTTTCTTTGGCGGGTGCCAGGGCTGGTGGCAGCAGCAGCCCGAGAAAAGCACCATGATTTCGGCCGCGCAATTGTTGGATGAGTTAATGGGCCGGGACCGAAACCTCGCCCCGGACGAGAAGCGCAGCAACGTGCGGTGGGACCACGAGAGCGTAAGTCCCGCGGGCCTTGGGTCTGTGCCCGGGTGCCGTGGGGGAGGGGAGCGGCGCGGGCTGGGGCCCATCCGGCCCGCGGCGCGATTTGGGGCGCGGGCCGCGTCAGGGTCGAGTGTCTGATTCTGTGGCGGGAGGGAGGAGCCCGCCCGGGTCCGGGGATGAGGGATTTGTTTTTGTTGTTGTAGTATCGAGTAAGTCTGAGAGGGCCCTTGGCCGAATTGAAAAGCACCTTAATAAGGCAGGGAAACGCGGGAAAGGATTTTATTACATCTAGAGGCTTTGGAGTTTTCACCTCATTATGAGATAGGGAAAAAGGCAAATTTTTCCGTTATTTGGGTTGAGCGTCGTATTTAGACTGAAATTTCTGGCCAGGGTTAGTGGTAAAAATCGTGGCACTGTATTACTTCAAGAATGGTTCAATTTCGACGCTTATATGAGGAAATAAAATTTTAAGAGGTCATAACTTGGTAGGATTTCCCGTGATGATTTACAGATATGTTTGATAGCAGTACGTTTTAGTAAGCCCTTCATGTAGATGGTTGTCAGGGTTTTTTTCTTTCACAAAAGACTTTGATAAGAGTACAGGTATCTTGATGAGCACTGAGAAACACAGAATTGTTGAATCATATTGTACACCTGAAACTAATAAAACACTGTTGATTATACCTGAATAAAACAAAACTCATTTGGTCCTTTTTACCTTATGCGTAAGGGTAAATACAACCCCAGTTTCACAGATGAGACTTGAGAGGCTACCCAAGGTCTCTTGGCAAGTTAAGTGGCGAAACTAAACCTAATCTTTGTAGTCCTGGTCACTTTCCACAATCCTATCAAACTGACTCTGCAGATACTAGTGTATTTCAAGTGTTTTGAACATGCAGTGTTATGTTAGGTCTTAACCTGAAGAACAGATGTAGATTTTAATTTTACTTAGCTTGCAGTTATAACCAAACAACATGATAATTTAAAGGCAGTTACTAATCAAAATAGGTATAGTTGAACAAATACGCTTTCTAAAAAAGTTAGTTGCGCTTTTTTTTTTTTAAGGTAGGCTTTGGTCAGAGTAAAATTTCTCTTTTGCAATGCAGGAAAATAAGCATGTTCTAGATGAGTCCTTTCGGTATCTTAACAAGTAAGTGGAAAGCTGTATTGGGGTGTTGCTTTATTCCAAAGTAGTATGAAGGGTTATGGTAGAATTTATTGTGTGGGGTCAGATTCACACATTTGTCATTGACCTCAAGAGAGGGGAAGCTTTTTGAAAGCCTTGTCTCTTCTTTCTCTTCTCTTCTAGACGTTGCGGTTTTTCCCCTGCTTGTTAAATAGGAAGCTGAGTAACTTGGTCGCTTGTTTTGACCCTCTTTCTTTCTAGGCATTTGTCATAGTGAAGTCACTTTTTCTTAAACTACTTAAGAATCTTTCCGTCTTGCCTTGCAAAAAAAACACAAAAAACATTACGATTTAGTTGATGTGCAAATAGGACATTTTGGACATAATGTATTTTGGATTAAAGAGAAAATTGCTTTTCATTGCCTGCTTATCAACTGGAGCAGTCTACTGCCTCCTTGTTTTTGAACACGTGTTGTGAAGAAACTTTGTTTTCCTGGTGCTGGTATATTGCCACATTGCTTTCTATACCATGGGCTTATAGTTAGCAATGGGGCTCTGGGAATTGCAACTTAGGTTTTATGTCATCTCAGCTATAATCTTTCACTTACAGTGTTTCTCATTGATTTAAACTCTCGGTGCTTGTCACCAGGATTCTTTATGCCTTTAATGACAGATTGCACTTCATTCGGAATCCAGGGATTTGAAAAAGTCAGTTACTGGTATTTCAGATTCATATGGGGGGGGGGAAGGTTGGTGTTGACCTGGAACAAAGCACATGGCCTCTTCTACTAAATAAGAGTGAATTACTCTGGGGTAAAATAAAGCTGTGGAAGCTCACGGCATCACTTCCGGGTTATTTGCATATTCTTATGCTGTTGGTTGTTAGTGGTAAAATCCTGGAAAAAATGGACAGCCCCAGCATGTACTCTGAGGGTTCCAGGATCACTGCAACCTGATATTTCAAAATATTTTTACATTCCCATTCTATCTGGAAAATTTTCTTTGCTACCTTTGCACTAGATGGGAAAAGCTATTTCAGCCAGGTGGGGTTCTTTTGTTTAACAATTGAAATGGAAACTTTACCTTAATGGTAAAGGTAGTTTTTGGATGTCTGTATCTGACAGACCTGTGGAATTTGTTTTAAATGCAGATTTCTGTACTTCCCCCGAAGAGATTCTGATCTGTAGGTCTGAGGGAAAGCCCCAGAAATCTGGGTTTTCTTTAAATGGCCTCTTACAAATTGTAAAGCTTGTGAACTATAGCTTCTTGACCCACCTGATTAGTCGGGTTTTTAATTGTGAACCAGTAGCACTTGAAGCTCCTTTTTAAGTGAAGGATGCATTGGTGATGTAAATTATCGACCTTTCCTTTGTTTTTAGTGGTGTATGTGTAACCACTATCCCGGTTGAATCTTGGAAAGTGCCTTACTGAGGTTTTACAGCATTTCCAACTTCTTTGTAGATTGCTATCTCAATCTGAGAGAAAGTAGTTTTCAGCTAAAGTCAAATTAGTTTTAATACCATTCCAAGCATTCATTCATATATCCTACTGCCTCGTTTATTAATATTTTACATTTCCTTGAGGTTAGTATTTTTGCATTAAGCAGTTTGTTTGCTCTGCTCTGTTAATTCTAAACAACTACCAGAGACGAGGAAAGCATATGATTTGCGACTGCCTAGCATGAGCACCTTTCATTTAGTGTGCACATGGGGAGATTTCAGTCTTTGCTAGAGATGGCATGAATAGCTTTCTAATTATCTGAAAAGATTGTAGGGGATCTCCCCTCCCCATTGATTAATTATTTAAGAGAAGGGGGAGGGGCAGAGGGGGAGAGAAGAAAATCTTAAGCAGGTTCTAGAACTCCCAGCATGGAGCACAGCACAGAGCTCCATCTCAGAACCCTAAGATCATGGCCTGAGCTAAAATCAAGAGTCGGACCCTTAACCGACTGAGCCACCCAGCCGCCCCCTATTTTTTAAATTTTTTTTGTAGGGGATTTTAAGCTTTGGTCTAGAGTTTTCATTATCTTTTGTATACTATAACAGGAACTTTATATTTCCAAATTGAGATTTTTACGTTGTAGATCTGAACCCAGAAGTGAAATTACTTAACTGTTGGCCTAACTCTGATTCTAATAATACCCAAAATGGGATTTCTTTGATCATTTATCAAGTTCAGGTATGCCCCCTGTTCAGTGAATGTTTAATAATTTATGGAGGGAATTGAACTAAATGCTCTTTTCTAAAATCTTCAGAATGTTAACAAATATTTTCATTGACACTGAAAGCTGTTTGGAAAAGAAAAGTTAAAACCACATTTTTATTTGTGAACTTTGGAAACAAAAATTAGTACTTATAGTGCATGATATCTAAGTATTTTACTGGATAGTTTTAGTTCAGTGTCACCAAAATGTTTTTTCTGTCAGAAATGTAGGCATTTCCGGTCCTACTCTGTAGTACGTGCTAAATGTTGGGCTTCTCCAAATTGGCAGCAGTCTGTGTGTTGTATGTGCACATAACTGCTGTTTGCTTCTTCCCAAAACATATACAGAAATAGAGTGAATTCTCTACATAAGAGGTAATGCAACATTACCAACACGTTGCCAGTATTACTGCTTCTATGTTTCCTATCCTTTCTTTTATTTTGAAGTAATTCTATCATTTAAGCTTTAAAGACATCATTATATATCTTTAAAATATAAGGACTTCAAGAAGGCATAACCACAATATTACCATCACATTGAAAATACTAAGGTATTTCTTTAGTATTTGTTTGCTTTGGGAAAAATGTGTATCATTAGAGTTGATTTCTTCACAGAGGGAGAAACTTTTAGTAATAGTGCTTCATTGTTTTATGAAATATGCTTAATTTTCTCATCATTTCTCTCTTTTTTTTTAAGATTTATTTATTTATTTTGGGGGGAGGGAGAGAGAGTCTTAATCAGACTCCGTGCTGAGCCTGTCGCGGGGCTCCATCTCACGACCCTGAGATCACCACCTGAGTGGGAGCCAAGAGTCGGCTGCTTAACGGACTACACCATCCAGGTGCCCCAATTTTCTCATCATTTCTTAGTTGTAACTTGGGGAAATTTCCTGTATTCATTTATTCAACAAAAATGTAGCACCGTAATAGTGTGGATATGGCACGTGGCCTGAGAGAACCATCAGTCTGGTGGCAGATGTAAAGGAGTAAACGTGCTTTTGTAACACAATTTGGTACGTGCCACAGTAGGAAATGTATAGGGTCTAGAAAAGCACACGTGAGAGGAGCATCTAATAACCTAGACTGGGGTACTTGGGAAAGGCCTCTTAAAGTGGCCCTTAAATACTGGGACCTGAAGGATTAGTAGGAATTGGCCTGAGGGAATGGGAGAGAAGACATGTTACTAGGGGTTGGAGAAAATCTTAGGCCTGAAAAATTGTGAATAATGTTAGAGCTGGAGCTCTTGTTTGTTTTTGTTGGGGAAGGGGACATGTGGATAGGTGGGCAGGAATCTGGTTTTGAATGGTTTTTATAAACCTTGTTAAAAGTTGGGACTAGGGATGCCTGGGTGGCTCAGTCCATTAAGCACCTGCCTTTGGCTCAGGTCATGATCCCAGAGTCCTGGGATCAAGTCCCAGGTCGGGCGCCTTGCTCAGCGGGGAGGCCTGCTTCTCCCCCTTGCCTGCCACTCCCTCTGCTTGTGCTTTCTCGCTCTCTCGGTCTGACAAACAAAATCTTAAAAAAAGAAAGAAAAGTTGGGACTAAAATTACATTGGGAAACAATTCTAAGCAGATCGAATATCAGATTGTTGCCAACATGATGAATTTTAAATGCCAGTATTTAGATGACCAGAAATAGAAATTGAATAAATACATTCTTTTTATGATTTGTTTATAAAATGGAACATGTTATCTCATGGAACCAAAAATGTATCCAAGGTTGTTAGTAACTTAGAAAACCAAAAAAACTCATAGTTGTCTGTAAAGACGTTTATATGTCCTTTAATGATTTGAGGGCTTTACTATCTGTAAATAATAACTAGCTGGCCTGACTGTTGGGGTGAGAAACAACTAGGAATACACTGACTTAGGGAAAGCAGTTTAACAAATAATGCAGATGGCTTTGAAAATATTTGATTAGCTCAAGGGGGAATTCTCTTAACTGATTCGAGTGGGTGTAGAAAGACAAAAATCAGTAAGGTATTCTTAATGTACTTTTGTGATCAGAAATGATCTAAATCAATGACCAGAATTGACTGTGCCTTGAAGGAGCGAATACTGAATGCTAAAAAAAAAAAAAAAAAAAACAGGACTGTTTTTGTTAAGGTGGAAGTCTCAGCATATTTTGAGTTACATGCTTGCTAAAGTCTCCCAGTGTGTGTTGTCTTCTTTGCATTAAATATTTCTTTCCCTTAAAGATTGATTCCATTAATATATTGGGATTGATTTTACTATTTTATGTTTTCCCTCTGAGTTTAGCACCATTAAAATTATTATTTTTTTTACCAAAAGAGACATGCTTGCTATAAAAAATTAAAATTTAACTTAGAAATAATGAAAGTCTGTGCTTGCCTCCCCTCCCCATTGCCAAATCCCTCTAGAAAATTTAAAAATTGGTATGTTTCTGAGCCTTTTTCCTAATATCTTACAGACATATACACATACACAAGTGAAAGTTATAGATAGCTTAATGTAATATTACATAATGTGTAAATACATATTTAACAACTTTCATTTCTGTTCTGGCATCTTTCCTTGGGTACATGTAAATCTACCTTAGTTGGGGTGCCTGGCTGGCTCATTTGGTAGAGCATGTGACTCTTGATCTCGGGTTGTGAGTTCGAGCCCCACATTGGGTATAGAGATTACTTTAAAATAAAAAAAAAAATGTAAGGGTGCCTGGATCGCTCAGCCAGTTAAGCATCTGCCTTCAACTCAGGTCATGATCCCAGGGTCCTGGAATCAAGCCCCACATCAGGCTCCCTGCTCAGTGGGGAGTCTGCTGCTCCCTCTGCCCCTCTCCCTCCTTGTGCTCTCTCACGTGCTGGCTTAAATAAAATCTTAAAAAAATTTTTTTTAAATAAAAAATCTTAAAAAAAAAATAAAGGGGCGTTTGGGTGGCTCAGACAGTTAAGCATCTGCCTTCAGTGTGGGTCATGATCCCAGGGTCCTGCTCCACGTTGAGCTCCCTGATCAGCAGGGAGCCTGCTTCTCTCTCCTCCTTTGCCCCCACCCCCCACTTGTGCCCTCACATTCTCTCAAATAAATCTTTTAAAAAATAAAAGATAGGGGCGCCTGGGTGGCTCAGTTGGTTAAGCGACTGCCTTCAGCTCAGGTCATGATCCTGGAGTCCCAGGATCGAGTCCCGCATTGGGCTCCCTGCTCAGCGGGGAGTCTGCTTCTCCCTCTGACCTTCCCCCCTCTCATGTGCTCGCTCTCTCTCATTCTCTCAAATAAATAAATAAAATCTTTTTAAAAAAATAAAATAAAAAAAGATAATAAATCTACCTTAATTTTTTTTAACTTTTTGTTCTGTAGTGGGTATATAGATTATATCTAATTCTTTTCCCATTACCAGCCAAGCTGCAGTGAACATTCTAGTACACAAAGCTGGGTCACTTGTAGGATGGGTTCCTAGAAGGATAATGGCTAAGGTGAATGCACGTTTTACATTTTGATGATGCTGCCAAATTGTCTCACAGCCCTCTAGGATTGTTTGGAGTGTCATTTTCCCAGCACTATATCACAGGTCAGATAATTGTTTTAATTTTTGACAATTTGCCTTTGTTTAATATGATAGAAACTTGCAATTAAAATATTTGAGTCAGATTTCCAAGATTGTATTTCTGCTTTCTCTTCACTGGTGGTGACTTCAATAAAGGATGATATTGAGATTGAACTCTTCTGGCCAGTCGTGTTGCCTTAGTTTTATCAAGAGGATAAATCACAATAATTCTGGCCACCCTACTGTCTTGGTACCTACCCCTCCCACCTTTGGTTATCAGACTGATAGTATTTTTAAAGATCCTTAGTCCCTGGGGATTAATGGGTAGAGTAACATTTTGATGTGCCATTGTGTTACAGTGTATCTTAAGGAGAGTTGAAGAGTGGAAAGAACATACAGAACCAGATTAAGAAAGGGGGTTCTAATCTGGATTCTGTAAATAACTAGATACCTTTAGGGCAGGTCATGTGGTTGCTCTCCCTTGTCTTACATGGGATGATTGGACTGAATTGTAAGAAGCACCTGGTTAGCCCACTGGCAGGCATGTCTTACTTGGCATACATAGTGCCTAAAACCATTTAAAAAAAAAATAACTAGTATTGTAAAAGTCAGACAAATTCGCCCCTCTCTCCCAATGTAACAAACATATAATTTAAGTGTTAAAATCTCACTGTGGGTGCGCCTGGGTGGCTCAGTCACTGCGGGTCTACCTTCTACCTTTGGCCCAGGTCATGGTCCCAGGGTCCTGGGATTGAGCCCCATATCCGGCTCCCTGCTTGGCGGGAAGCCTGCTTCTCCCCCTCCCCTTCCAACTCCCCCTGCTTGTGTTCCCTCTCTCGCTGTGTCTCTGTCAAATAAAGAAATAAAATCTTAAAAAAAAAAAATCTCACTGTGAAATAGTGTCTCCTTTTTTTTATATGCGGAAACCAAGGCAGAGTTAAAGTCTGTAGTTCACAGTGGGTGTCAGCCAAGATTCAGACTGCACTGTATTCTCTCTCCAAGCATACCTGTTTACACTAGCCCATTTCATATTGTTAGGTCTTTTTCACATGTTGTTTTCCTTATGCCTAGAACGTCTTGCAGGCTTTCTACTTCTGAATTTAAGAACCAGTTCAAGCTTCATCACCTGTGATGACCTGACATTCCTGACTAAAATCACTTCTGTATCTAGTGTTGCATGTATATTCTAGTACACTCTGTTTTTTGCTTTTGACTGTCTTCTATTAGACTGTGATCTTCTTGAGGAGTGGGTCTTACTCATTCTTGGATTTCCTGCACTGTTTTAGCACATGTTAAGTGTTAAGTGATTGTTGAAGTGCCATTTTCTACCTTTTAAAATTAAAATGTCACTTAAAATTAAATGCCACTTTAATTTTTAAGGTTCTTTTAAAAACTCATTTAAGTAATCTACACCCAGCGTGGGGCTTAAATTCACCACCCCAAGGTCAAGAAAGAGTTGCAGACTCCACTGACTGAGCCAGCCAGGTGCCCCTAAGTGCCACTCTATTTTTTTGATTGATTGATTGATTTAAAATATTTTTTATTTGAGAGAGATAATGAGCGGGGGTGGGAGGCAGAGGGAGAGGGAGAAGCAGACTCACTGTTCAGTAGGGGGCCCGATGCTGGGCTCCATCCCAGGACCCTGAGATCATGAGGTGAGCCTAAGGCAGATGCTTAACCGAGTGAGCCACCCAGGCACCCCCTAAGTGCCAGTTTATATTAAAATCCCATGCAGTACATACTAGATTTGAGAGTGTGTTCATTTTATTTTTAATTGAAAATACTGTTTTGAAATTGTATTTTATTTAAAAACTGACATAGTACATTTAAAGTTTTGACCACTTAAAATCTGTGTTTGTCTATTTATTTATTTTTTTTTAACGTGGGACTTGAACTCCTCATGGTCCTGAGATATAGAGTCCCATGTTCCACCGAGTCAGCCAGGTGCCCCAAGAATCTGTTTTTTAGAAAGTCTAATTTATATGAATAAGGCTTAGGTTTTAGAGTAAAACTACATAGCTGTGGAAAATCACAAGTATTTTAGTTTTAAAATAAAATAAAACAGACAGTTTATGACAAACCTTGAAGCTAGTAGTAATCACCAGTCTTACAGAAAGCCGTGCGATATATGGTAAAGCCCAAACTCAGATCTGGGTGAGTTTGATTTCAGTGAAAAATACTATTAAAACTAAGATTCAATAAGTACTATATTGATATTTCATTACCAAAAAGAATTATATGATTTCCTTCTTAGAGAAAGTTTGTATTGGCTTATGTTTTAGAGTCAGGAGAGGGACCATGGAAATGTTTATTCCTTTTGTTCTTTTAAAGATTTTTTTTTTTTTTTTTTTTTAAGTAACCTCTACAGCCAATGTGGGACTCAAACTCACAACCGAGATCAGGAGTCACATGTTCTACTGGCAGAGCCAGCCAGCCACCCCTATTTTGTTTTAATGATGAGCCTTTTTTGAGGATCATAGAGATTGACCCAGTTTAAACAAAGGAACAGTAGTGTTATGGGGTTTTTTGTTTTATTTTTTTAAGATTTTATTTATTTATTTGACAGAGAGAGACACAGCGAGAGAGGAACACAGCATGGGGAGTGGTTGACGGAGAAGCAGGCTTCCTGCCAAGCAGGGAGCCCGATGGCGGGGCTCCATCCCAGGACTCTGGGATCATGACCTGAGCTGAAGGCAGACACTTAACGACTGAGCCACCCAGACACCCCAGTCTTATGTTTTATTAGTTAAGATGATAAATAGAAATTATATTAAAAATAATAAAATCAAAGTAAGATGCACAATAGTAAAGTTTCATATCTATGAGCGCCACGTACTAAATTTATTTTTAAATTATATAACTGTACAATTTTTCGATGTAAATGCTGCCAATAACTTACTAAGCTATTATATGTAATTATTACAGTTATTGGAAATTTGTTAAATTTTGAGCCTTGGGAACCAGGGTTAATGGTCTGAAAGATAAATGGCATACTTGTCTCTCTTCTCCTTCCCTCAAATAAAAGATTCCTAGTTATTTTTAAGATTGAGTGTTGGCATTGGTATTTTATTGTGATACACTTACTGTGGATGCCAAGTGAAACAAATCAGACTTTTTGATAATTAGAAAAGTATATAGCATTTTAAAATATCACATGAGCACTGAGAATTTGGAAATAATTTGAAAAAACACTAACTGTGAGCATATAGGAGTTTTCTTAATACTTTATTTGTAAGAATGTTTAAATTGCAAAGAATAATTTTAAAAATCCAGTATTTAGCAGTACTTCTAAAGAAAATTATACAGAGATACTCTATGTATAACAGGTTAATATTGATATAAAACTAAATCTTTATGATTTTTTAATCTTAATTGTTCTTTATGACCTTAATTCTTCTGGACAATGTTTATGGAACTATATTACTTCAAGTGTGAAACAGCTGATCTTTGGGGTACCTGGCTGGCTCATTCGGTAAGAGCATGTGACTCTTGATCTCAGGGTTGTGAGTTTGAGCTCCACAATGGTTGTACAGATTATTTGTAACCTTTACTCCCAACGTGGGGCTCAGACTCAAAACCTCAAGATTAAGAGTTGCATGCTCTACCAAGCCAGCCAAGTGCCCCATAGGTACTGCTTTTTAAAAGTTGAGGGACGTCTGGGGGGCTTAGTTGGTTTAGTGTCTGCTTTTGGCTCACGTCATGATCCCAGGATCCTGGGATCAACCCCAGAGTCCCGCCCGGCCTCCTTGCTCAGCGGGGAGCCTGCTTATCTCTCTGCCTGCTCTGCCTGCTGATTCCCCTACCTGTGCTGTCTCTCACTCTCTGACAAATAAATAAATAAAATCTTAAAAAAGAAAAAAGGAAAAAAAAAAGACTTTTAAGGAAGAAAATAATTGATTGCAGATTTAACATCCAGTCCTAAGTATCGACAAAGAACTCTCATTCAATCTTAAATTTAACATGTTTTCTTCTCATATGTCTTAGTTTTACATTGATTATGCAATAACAATGAAGTAAGAAAGACACTTTGGAATATTGCTCAACAGGTTTTGGTTTGCAGTGTATAGAATAAGTATCAGCTAGAGCAGTCTTGAAATATATCTGAAGGAGTTACTAAAGTACTGATGGAGAGAATTAAAAGTGTTTCCTGTAATAGTCTTTGTTCATACCATAGGAGCCCATCAGCAGTTGCTCAGTAAAGTGCTGGTGTATGTGAAAATATCCAGTACATTTAGAGTTAAAGGATTTCTTAAGGGAAGCTACCGATCCAGATCGCTTTAAATGAATGTTATTTGTAATTTAGACAGTGATTCCCAAATCCTAATCTGTAAATTGGTTCTGGTCTTTTTAACAAAGTTAGAATGATAATAACAGTTTTAAGTTTTTTGTTTTTTTTTTAATAAAATTTGTTCTTCTAGAAATCTTTCCCATATTGTTGCTATGTCGGGAGAGCGGTGATTAAAAGTAGATAGTAGGAAGTACTGGTAACTCTCTCCTGCACATTTTTTACTGAAATTTGGGAGTTGGAAAGTCACTACTGTAACTGATGTGGGTTTAACAAATAAAATTGTTCTCATTTGGTTGAAAGATGAAGGTTAAGAAATGAGAAAAATAGTAATTTGGCACTCTTTTCCAGTATAGTTTTAAAGCTGAACAATTTTTTAAAGTACCTTTGTTTTTCTTCACTAGGTTTGTAAATATTATCTCTGTGGTTTTTGTCCTGCGGAATTGTTCACCAATACTCGTTCTGATCTTGGTAAGTGAATTTTCTATGTAGCTTTTATCAAATTATGATTTAAAATAAAAACTGGTACTTCATAAATTCCAAGAAGTTTTCTCTTAAAGTTTGTTGATAAGATAATTTCTTTCCTGGCTTAGATTTTTTAGCATATTAATAAATGCCAGTCTAGTTAAAACATGGTGGCTTAAGTAAACATACATGTCTATTTCCACTCCCTCCCAAAACCCTCCACTAAAATGAAAATTTAAAAACAAAAAAAGGTATAAACAGAAGAGGAGATAACAGTTATAGATACCAACAAATTTTTGGAAGATGACAAGTGGATGGAAGAGTAGCAGCAAACTCAACAGGGCAGAGAAACCTGTACCCTAAAAGCCTGCAGAAGGGGATATTAAAAGGAAGTTTTGATCAGCAGAACCCTGGACAGGCTGAGCATTTGGAGGCACCAGGTACCATAGAAGGCAGAGTTGAGTCATGGGGCTGAAAATGAAAGATTAGTCTAGTTAAGGGTCTCTCAACTGTGACATTTGATATTTTAAGCTGGATAATTTTGTTTTTGGGGGCTATCCTGTGCACTGTAGGATGTTTAGTAGCATTCCTGGCCTCTCCCCACTGGATGCCAGTAGCACCCCTCAACTGTGAAAACCAGAAACATCTCCAACTAAAAAGGCATTGCCAAATGTCCCTGGAGGGACTCTTAAAACCTGTGCATCTGGTGATTCTCTGTCTCCCACCCCTGTATCCCAGGAGACAGTAGGGGGTTCTTTTCTGGAGAAATTGGACCTACGAGACTGTAGTTCCATCTGAACCACATAATGCCAAAAAAAAAAAAAAAAGAGTGACTTTTCTTCAGGATGGTACATAATTAGTATCATTCTAGAAACATAAAAGAGAAGTTAATTATTTAAGCATGATGCTTGCCCTAGAGCTTTAGAAGCACATTAGGGCTGAACGAATCTAGATACTGGGATTCCAGACACAGCACAGGGCAGTAATGAGTAAAAATGAGACTTATTAAGAGAGTTAAGTCTATATTCTTAATAGTGGGGTTTTCCCATTCCCTTCCTCTGCCCTGTTCCTAGAAGGATACAGCCAGATGTTTTTCCCCAGGCAGAAGAGAAGAGGATTCTTTAGAGAAAGTGAACAGTTCCAGAGAAGTGATCTACAGGTACTGACCCTTGGGGAATCTCCTAAAAGAATTTTGCTGCCTGGTTTTCCTGTGGTAAAGCCCATTCGTTGACAAACCCTGCCTGTGCATACCAACTTCCAGTTAGATTTTGGAAGTGTTTTGCCAGCCAAGGAATACCAGTTAGACACGTGAGGAGAACCTTCAACACGATAGATTAACCAAAACCAGCAGGGCGGGGGGTGGGGGGGAGTTTAGTGGAATTAGAGATGATGGCGAAAGCAGAAGAAAAGATACTTTGTTGTTGTTGTTTGAAGTAGGAAGCTCTATACCCAATGGGGGAACTCCCAACCCTGAGATCAGGAGTTGCATGTTCTATCCACTGAATCATCCAGGTGCCCTAAAATACTAAAAGTCTTAACTAAATTTAGTATCCTCAGAGAAATGAGAGAGGATATCAGGGATAGGGTACTATATAAAAAGGGGACTTTTGAAAAACCAAAAAAGAGCTCTTGGAAATTGGGACTGAAGAAATCTGAAATAAAATCAGGGTTAAGGTTTGAGAATAAAACCAAGGAAATTTGCTGGAATGTTGGGTGATTGGACAGAAAAGATTAATAAAATTTGAAAAAATGGTATCAATACAGTACTAAGGAGTTCTAGAGAAAGCAGAAGGGCGGAAATCAAAGATTTTTGCACTACTGAAGGGCGGTCGTCTTACAGATTGAGTGCATCCTTCAAATGCTCAGCACACTGGATGAGAAAAGATCCGTTCAGAGGCACACCACTGAAATTTCAGAATGGTGGGAGTGGGGCAGGGGCACACAGGATCATGAATCAGAATGGCCCCAGATTTGTCAGTAACAACACCAGAAGCTTGAAGACTCTGGAGAAACACCCTCAGGATTCTGAGTGAAAAAATATTTTTCCTAGGTTAGCTATATAGCCAAACTTCAAAGTATGAGAGTGAAAAAAAGACATTTTCAGACATGCAAGATCTCAACAAATTGATCTCCACGATTCTTTGGAAACTCCACCGACACATGGGTATAAAATCAAGGTGAAAAACAAGAGATCCAGTAAACTGCATCCAATCCAGACCAGAAAAGGAACCTCTCAGGATGACAACTCTTTATTAGTGAGCTTAGAAAATAAGCAGCCCAGATTGAAGCAGAACAGAAAGCTCGGGGGCAAAACTGAAGCTGATTATCTGATAGATTTGGAATCTTGAAAGAATTTCTGTAGCTGACTTAAAGTGTTTGAGAAGAGTTCAGAAATACAGAAATCTAAACAAATGAAAATTCCAACAGAAATGTGAAGTATATCCTAAGTCGTCATAATGCCCCTTTTGTTAGGCTCAGCAGGTAACAGTACTTGCATAGTCAAAATATAAAGTGTTTATTTAACTTAAAATTCTTTTGATCTAAAATTTTGATGTCTAAGGTAAACTAAGAAAAAGCAAAATAGTTTAGAAATACGGAAATAAATTCCAGAAGGCATAGGTGACACGGTTGAATCGGCTGCCTTCTGGAGGTAGGAAGGAGTAGGACTTGAGCGTTCTTAAACTCTGGCTTCATCTGCAGGTCCCCCAAATTAGTAAAAGATGAGGGGTAGACCAGTGGTTCGCCTTCATTATGGTTTTCTTGGGTGGCACTGGGTACAGTTTCTCTTTCCTCCAACTCCCTCTTCTTTTTTCTTCTCTTTTCTTAGCATGTAGTTGCTCTCCATTATACTGATCTTGAAGATTAAGGAGAACAATTTTCATGTGTTTACTTGGGCACATTACTTTGTAATTCATTAGGCTCAATTTAGGTGTGTACAGACTATTCTGTGATAAAATGGGTTTTGTTTTCCCTTTTTTTTTTTAAGAGCTACTTTTAGATTTGGCAAGAGAAAAGGTGGTTATCAATTTATACATATTTCTCTTTTTTTTTTTCAGGTCCATGTGAAAAAATTCATGATGAAAACCTTCGAAAACAGTAAGTTACCTTTATCAGTCATTTCTACCTGCTCGGTCATTCTTTGGTTTAAAGGGGACAAAGATTGAAGAAAATTAGAATTAGTATAAAATGAATGTCTTGTTGGGGTTCTATTCATTAGGTGGGATGGTAGAAAGTCATAGCCACAAAAATGATACGATCAGCCACCATATAGGAGTGTGTATTCTATGCGTAAATACTATTGAATCCTTAGCTTTTTTTCTGTATTGTTTGTTTTTTAACAGTCCTGGTTTTATAAATGAGACTTGTCCTGGGGCCAGGGTCACAGATCCAATATTGTGGTAGAGCCGGCGTTCAAGCACCTAGCTTTGCAATATTGTAAAGTCCATGCTTTTGGGCGCCTGGGTGGTTCTCTTAAGCAAACATAATGTTAAGTACTTGTCTTCCCTTTACCCGGATGAGAGACTAGAAATTGACTTCTTACATACCCAGTTTACTCTTCAGAGTAAATGCAACAATCTATAAGATTAGTTAAGATAGAATATGTGAGTTGTAATGGATAAAGATTTGGAAAGAAAGTAATGCTTATTAATTTTTATTCTTAACCAGGTATGAAAAGAGTTCTCGTTTTATGAAGGTTGGCTATGAGAGAGATTTTCTGCGATACCTACAGAGCTTACTTGCAGAAGTAGAACGTAGAATTAGACGAGGCCATGCTCGTTTGGCATTATCTCAAAACCAGCAGTCCTCTGGGGTGAGTATGAAATTAATTTGTAGTCTTTGTAAAGTGTGTCCTTGTTCTCTGGAGACCCAGAGATCTCCCTAGTATGAAAATTTGTGGTCAAGTTCATTGTGTTCTCTTAGAATGACATAAACTTAAAAGGCATTAATTTTTTTCAGTCTTTATCAGTAATACTCATTTTGCTCCTCATTAAGATTTTTCTCCTAGTTATCAGTAACTGACCAAATATGTAATTAGGTAGCAAGAATTGAAGGTAATTGAGTTACTATCCTTGTAACTCAACATTTAACTGTTAAATACAAATATTATGTATGTGAGTGCTTGAATATTTGTTTTTTACTTACTGATAATACATTTTATTATCTCTTCAATAGGCAGCTGGCCCAACAGGCAAAAATGAAGAAAAAATTCAGGTTCTAACAGATAAAATTGATGTACTCCTACAGCAGGTAAGAATTGTGTACATTAATAACGAAATACTTGGAATAGACACTTAACCAAAGAAGATAAAAGGGTGGCAAATACATATATGTAAAGGTGCTCAAAGTTGTTAATCATTAGGGAACTATAAATTAAAACCACAATGAGATATTTATTGTACATCTGTCAGAATGGCTAAAATTAAAAAGACCATACCAAGTATTAATGAAGATGTGGGAAAACTGGAACTATCCTACACTGCTGGTGGGATGTAAAATTATAACCACTTTGGAAAATCGTAGGTTTCTTAAAAAGTTAAAGATCCACTGTGAGTCATTCCAGTCCTAGATATTGACCCAAGAGAAACAAAAGCATATGTTTACAGAGTTGTATTACCAGTGTTCATAGCAGCTTTGTTTGTAATTGGCAAAATCCCTACACTGGAACTAGCTTAGACGTCTGTCAGTAGGTGAACGGATAAATGCTGTGATGTATCCATGCAGTAGAGTACTGCTCAGTAATAAAACAAATCAACTGCATTTAACACTGTAGGTGAATCTTAAGATAATTAGGCTGAGTGAAAGAAGCCAGATTAAAAAAAGAAAAAGTACATAAGTCCATTTATATACAATTCTAGAAAATTTAAACTGATCTATAGTGACAGCAGATCAGTGGTTGTTCGGGGAGGAGGTACTACAAAGGAAATTTGGGGTGATGGATGTGTTCGTTACCTAGGTGAAGGTGTTAGTTTCATGGTTGTCAAAACTTTCAGATTGTGCACCTTAAAAATATGCAATAAAATATACTTTATTAATGCTGTAAAAAAAATTGATAGGGTAAATTTAACCCAAAGAGGCTTCAGTAAATGAAACCAAACAAAAGACCCAAAACAACCATGAAATGATAATGAAGCTTAGGGAAGAACAGAAGAATACTTGGATAGTTTGGTTAGAAAGGAGTCTTGACTGCTTGGCTGTTTGTTTGTTTGTTTGTTTGTTTTAAATCCCCCTTAGATTGAAGAATTAGGATCTGAAGGAAAAGTAGAAGAAGCCCAGGGGATGATGAAATTAGTTGAACAGTTAAAAGAAGAGAGAGAATTGCTTAGGTCCACAACCTCGGTGAGTAGCAACCTCGTTTTGACTTATCCAGGCTGTTCACTGTGAATTACTAGGACCTATTCCTATTTGAGAATCTTAATAAACAGTTTCCTAATGTCCTAAATCAAGAGTCTGCAAACTGTATCTTAAAGGGTACACAGTAAATACTTAAGGTTTGCAGGCCACAAGGTCCCTGGCAGCTACCAAGCTCTCTTTATATTGTGAAAGCAGCTTTGGATAATGCATAAACAAATGGATGTGGCTGTGTTCCAATAAAACTTTATTTACAAAAACAAGCTTCTGGCTTCTGCATGTCAGCCCATGCCTTAGATCATGATTATTCATTGGGGCCTGGGTTTTACTTACCCCCCCCTTTTTTTTTTTAAGATTTACTTACTATTTATTTTTTTTTTAAATTTTATTTGTTTATTTGAGACAGGGAGGGAGCAGAGGGAGAGGGAGAAGCAGACTCCTGTTGAGCAGGGAGCTCAAAGTGGGGCTCAGTTCCAGGACCCTGGGATCATGACCTGAGCCGAAGGCAGACGCTTAACTGAGCCACCCAGGTGCCCATAGATTTTTTTATTTTTAGAAAGAGAACATGCGTGCAAGTGGGGAAAGAGGGAAAGAAGCAGATTCCCCAGTGAGTTGGTAGCCCGATGTAGGGCTTAATCCTGTGACCCTGAGATCATATAAATCAAAAGTTGGGACATGACTGACTGAGCCACCCAGGCACCCCTTAACTTTCTTGTTATGATAAAGTACCCCATATATACTTACCTTAGCTCAAAATTGGTATACTCTTTACTTTTTTGTATTAATTAGAGAATGTGACATACATGTTTTGGATTTTTTTTTTCTTAAGATTTTATTTTATTTATTTGAGAGAAAGCGTGAGAGAGAGCATGAGAGGGGAGAGGGTCAGAGGGAGAAGCAGACTCCCCACTGAGTGGGGAACCTGATGTGGGACTCGATCCTGGGACTCCAGGATCATGACCTGAGCTGAAGGCAGTTGCTTAACCAACTGAGCCACCCAGGCGCCCCCATGTTTTAGATATTGGTGGTAGAATATAATTGGCCTTTGGTTCCCAAATACTGAATAAGATATGTACAGATTATACTCAGTAAGATAGTTCCCTAAGCATTTTAGGGTTAAAATTTTTTTTTTTTTTTTAAATATGCTCTATGCCCATTGTAGACTTGAACTCAACCTGAGATCAAGAGTCACATGCTCTACTGACTTTGCTAGCCAGGCACCTCTTGGGGGGAAAAAAAAACATACATACATATTTTTTTAAGATTTTATTTATTTGACAGAGACACAGTGAGAGAGGGAACACAAGCAGGGGGAGTGGGAGAGGGAGAAGTAGGCCTCCCACAGAGCAGGGAGCCCAATGCAGGGCTCGATCCCAGGGCCCTGGGATCATGACCTAAGCCGAAGGCAGACGCCCCTTGAAAAATATTTTTAATATGGAGGCCACACCTTTAGCCTGTTGAAACTAAGAAATGATTTCAGACTAGAATAGGTAGCTTTCTGAAGGTAGTTAACATTTTTCAAGGTAATGTGGACAATTCTTTGGTTATAGTTGAGTGATGGGGTCTCGTCACTTCCTTGTGATATGGAAAGTTGGTTGCTGTTGCCTTGCTTCCCTACTCTAAAAGTTGACCAGTTGCTGTTCAGTATTAGGGCTTTGGAGAAATTCACAAAATTCGAAAACTATTCTAGATTGTAAGTACTTTTTTTTGGATTTTGTTTCTTCTCTCTTCCTCAAATACTCTTATAATAACTGATTTGTCATTTCAGACAATTGAAAGTTTTGCTGCCCAAGAAAAACAAATGGAAGTTTGTGAAGTGTGTGGAGCCTTTTTGATAGTAGGAGATGCCCAGTCCCGGGTAGATGACCATTTGATGGGAAAGCAGCACATGGGCTATGCCAAAATTAAAGCTACTGTAGAGGAGTTAAAAGTAAGCTTCTTTCAAGCATGCACTTTAGCCACAGCTAATACTCTATTTTAGTATGGGTAAAAATTGATCACATTTAGCTTCTTGATAGTTTGTTATTTGAAACTATAACAATCCCTATAAAATTTTTCTATTCATCAATTGTCAAAGGGCTTTATTTTCTTCACTCTTCTGTGCCAGGAATTTGGGAGAAAGACTATCCCTGAGGACTTAGTCAAGTAACTACCTTGCATACAGACATGGTGTTGGAATTTCTACATTTTTCTTTTAGGGCATCAAATTCCATATGTTGATCTACACATGCTTTATATTAGGTTTGTTTGATAGTGTCTTTAAGGGTATAGTTCTATAAAAATCATACTTGATTTCTTTTAGGAAAAGTTAAGAAAAAGAACCGAAGAACCTGATCGTGATGAGCGTTTAAAAAAGGAGAAGCAAGAACGGGAAGAAAGAGAAAAAGAACGGGAGAGAGAAAGAGAAGAAAGAGAAAGGAAAAGACGGAGAGAAGAGGAAGAAAGAGAGAAAGAAAGGGCTAGAGACAGAGAAAGAAGAAAGAGAAGTCGTTCTCGAAGTCGGCATTCAAGCCGAACCTCAGACCGAAGATGCAGCAGGTCTCGGGACCACAAAAGATCACGAAGTAGAGAAAGGAGGCGAAGCAGGTATAGAGCATGAGGCAGTGTGCAGTGTGCAGTATGCAGTAGCAATTGCTAGTGTTATTTCCTTGGTCCTTGGGAAGCTCTTAAGTATCATCAAGCACTAAGATGAATTATGAGAGTGGAATCAGTGAGCCAGTCCATCTTAAAGGCAACTTCTTTGCTATTTCCCACCAGTCTAAGGAGGTTTGAGGCACTCTTCCTAGGAAGTCCGTGTTATTACATGGTCTCTTTAGTGCATCTCTTCTCATTGATTTTTAAGAAGACATTTAAATTATAAGTTATTTTGGTAGAATTACTTACTTTTGCTTTGGATGACATCATGCAGAATATAAAGTGTTTCATAACTAATTCTTTAAAAATACCAAAAAAGATAACAGTTTTTCTGTTTAAGAGGAGTCTTTTTTTTTTAATATTTTATTTTTTTATTTTGATAGAGACACAGCGAGAGAGGGACACAAGCAGGGGGAGTGGGAGAGAGAAGCAGGCTGCCCGCTGAGCAGGGAGCCTGATATGGGGCTCGATCCCAGGACCCTGGGATCAGGACCTGAGCCGAAGGCGGACGCCTAATGACTGAGCCACCCAGGTGCCCCGAAGAGGAGTCTTAAAGAGCATGATGATAGGGGCACCTGGTTGGCTCAGTTGGTTAAGTGTCCGAATCTTGATTTCAGCTCAGGTCATGATCTCAGGGTCATGAGATAGAGCCCCGCATTGGGTTCTGTGCTGGGCATGGAGCCTGCTTAAACACCCCCACCCCCATCCCGTGTGTGCTCGCTCATCCTCTCTCTCTCTCAAAAAAAAAAAAAAAAAAAAGCATGTTGATTGTCTTAGCACTATTTGAAAAATGGAAGTTAGATTTTCAATAATTTCCAGTTCTTAAGATTTCTACTGTAGATATTAGTGGATTCTACTCATTTGCCTTTTGTATCTTGTTAATTGTTGAACAGTGTATAATTTTTTTTTTAAAGATTTTATTTATTTATTTGACAGACACAGCAAGAGAGGGAACACAAGCAGGGCGAGTGGGAGAGGGAGAAGCAGGCTTCCCACAGAGCAGGGAGCCCGATGCGGGGCTCGATCCCAGGATCCTGGGATCATGACCTGAGCCAGAGGCAGATGGCTTAACGACTGAGCCACTCAGGCGCCCCAAACAGTGTATAATTTTTCAAGTTTTTTTCTCATTGTAATGTCAGCTGAAGTTACTTTCCTTTTGTTTTCAATTGTGAAGAAGTAGAGAGCGACGAAGAAGCCGAAGCCATGATAGATCAGAAAGAAAGCATAGATCTCGTAGCCGGGATCGAAGAAGATCAAAAAGCCGGGATCGAAAGTCCTATAAGCACAGGAGCAAAAGTCGGGACAGAGAACAAGATAGAAAATCCAAGGAGAAAGGTTAGTTTATGTGAGAATTTAATTCATTAATAGGAGAGTATTTTCACACTCTTTTCTCCCCACTCACATTTCTTTGGACATAGGCAGAGTTCCATTTCAGTTTCTATTCTTTTTTACTTACTGCGAATACCATTCAGTAGACCAGCAGTATTTTCCCCTTTCTTCCTCTGATTTGTGAGAATGACAGTTGACCTGGTGTTTTCTTAGAACATGTTAAAACCACATCCTTCAGTTATTCACCTAAAGGTTTATCGTCTCGATTCTTCCAAGTATTGCATTACCTCTCAGGGTTATTAGGCTGTAGAATTTATTAGCTTGTTTATTGGCAATACTTTTTTTTATCTGCTGCGTGTTCCATAGTATGTCTTGCAGAGTAAGTGTGCTGTGTTGCATTGGTCCTCATGTGCAGCCTTCATTTACCTGCGTAATTAACTTCTAAGTTTACGGAAGTTGAATACCTTACCTATGTCTTAACCATGTTTTCTATTGAAACAATATGCTCTTTTCCTCTGTACTTCTCCCGTTGGTTTTCAGCGGCATTCCAGTGGCTGAAATGCACTATTCACTGCACTGTTAATGGACTTTTTCATTTTGTCTTTGGCATGTTTTCACCTGGATATTCTCATCTTTTAGCTTATTCTTTAGTGAAAGATAATTCTTTTAAATCATCAGGGTCTCCTTTCTGTATTTTCTTTAGATTCTTCAAGCATCTCTCATTTTGTATTGACTGGGCTGTTCTGCTTTGCATGGTGTTTAGGAATGAGAGCAAGGGCCAATTTCTAATTTTCTTGGCTCTGCTTATTCCATCCTGTTCTGCCTGTCTGTGTCCATGTTTGATCACCCAACATATGTGCTCCTGTGTTTTGAGTTTATTAAACTGGACTTTTATCTGACACTCATTTCTTTTCTTTTTTGGAACTATTTTGTAGTGTTTGTTTTTTGTGGGTTTTTTGGGGGCCAGACTCAGGTTTTGTTAGACTGAGTTAGAGAACTAGCACTGCAAACAATGGACATATTTTCTGGTCTTAGGCTTTCATTTTTCATTTTAAAAGGTGTACCTTTTAAAAAATATTTACATATATTGGGTTTTTTCCTACAACATGGAGCAAATGTTAAAAAGTAGGAAACAAGGACAATTTTTTAAATCTGTCATGAGCTTTAAGTTCAGAAATTACTTCTGTGATTCAACTGGCAGTTGTTACAAAGGATCGTTGCCTGATTTTATATTAGTTTTAAAATTTCACCCAACCTTTTTTGCAAGACTTTTTTTGTGTAGTGTCTCTTTGCGGGGACAAGTCCAATCTCGAGAGCCAGATAATGGTTGTCAGAGATCAAATTAGTCACTTCTCTTTGAGAATTAAAGCTCTTTGCTGTATCATACTTCGTGTCACTTAAAATAGTTGGATTGGTTCTTGGGACAAAAGCTAGCTAGCCTTCATAACTGTCTGGGATCAACAATGAGCAATGGTCTGACTAAAAACAGGACATGTTTGTGTAATTTCTGGGTAGAGCAAAAAGATGTCCTGAATTGTTTAGCTATATAAAAAATCCTAATTGTGATAATGACATCAGAGAATTTAATAAAACTTTTGCTTAAGTAAATAAGCTGCATTGTATTTGGATTATGGACAAACAGGATTTTCCTGGTGAGGTATGGAGGAAGGAGAGAAGATTTGATTCAGAGAAAGCTGCATCAGGTCCACCTTGAAAGATTGGGAATGCATTACAGATTTGTTTTAAACTTGGGGATCTCTTCTAGAAGTGATACGATTTATTGGCTTTTGAAAATGCCATGTAGCCATTCAGGCACTCCTAGGTATATAGATGAATGAAGGCCTGAACTGTGAGTAGGAACAGCATTTAATGGCACGAGTAAGCAGAGTTCACTACTCAGCGTGCTGCAGTGGAAACACTTCAGTTCCACGGTGGAAAGTGGTTTCTTCCACAGACCTATAGTTCTTAACCGATTTAGGGTTCTCTCTTTGTCAAGAGAGTTTCCTTTTTTAATCCGTAGCCCTGAAATCCACCACACTTTGTGGATGTCCTTAGGACTATTAAGATCTACCATATCTACATAGGGCAGAAGATAAGATTATTGGACTGACTACTAGTCCTCTACGGGGCAACAAGACGACTCTTCTTCATTGAAGCTACCTGTGCACCGGAGAAGCCCATAAGGCACAAAGGGAGGACTTTCCCGCAAGGTCAGTTAGAGCACACTGTACTGGCACAGTTCTCATAAGTCGACGGACAGACATGGCGCAAGTCCTGCAGTCAGCTACTCGGACGTTGCTTCGTGTGCATTTTGCAAGTCTTATGGACTGAATATGCTCACATATGATCGATCTTCAGTTGTTCCATTCTTTGAATGAGTGCCCCTGTCACCGCCATATTTTGTTTTCATTACCATCCCTCTCCCAGTTACTTGCTGTTGTGTCTTAACTTTGTCCAGAATCTGTAGAGGGTTGTGCTTCTCTTAAAATGTTTTTCTGTCTTATGAACTACTCTGCTAGACCAGCTATTCTTAACATAGTTTTACAGGGAAAAATAATTTTTCCACAAAGCTTGTAGTTTGCATTAACATTTTCTGTAGAAATCTTTTGTTAGGCAATACTTGGAATTAAAAAAGCTGGAATATACTTGACCCATGTACCACTTTTTGCCCCTAGTCTGAGGTTTACCCTTCCAAGGAAAACAGGAGAAAAAGTTGAGATTTACTTTTTCCATTCTTAATTCGCAGTTGAGTTGAATTTTAATTTTCTCCTTTTGGAAAAACAACTCTGAGATGGCATATATATTACTTTTCTTAGCAAAGCACCAAAGTTCAGTACTTGGATTGAGATCTGAGATCTACTTTCTTTCATTGGGCTTGTTCCTCTTAGGTATTCAAATATGTACATATGTAAGTAATCTTTTGCATTAAAAAAATCTATAGTTGGAGAAACATGCCTATTAAGTGTTCAGCTTTTTTCACCCTTTGCAGTTACTGTTTTTACTTTTTATCTTCATAATTTACTTCATGTGAACACAGTTTTTGTGTACTATCTTCGTACCTTTCCCATTGCTTTTTGATGTTCCTTACCCAGAATGAAACTTACTTAAATCTTAGATCCTGTGGTGATTTGGAGTGGCCCGTACTTAGTAGCTTCTCACTAGTTGGAGAGAATATGCCTACTGTTTTCCCCTCTTGCTTTCTCGTAATTCCTTGTACGGTCCTCTCCCTCCTTCATAAATTATAAATTTTATCCCTCTAACTCATCAAACTGTGTTACTTGCAGTCTGTGGGAAATAATTGTCTTTTCATCTCTCAGTTGTTTCACTTTTCAAAATGTCATGTATGTATTGTATTTTACTTTAAAATCCACGATCAATGTCTTCTTTTATGGCAGAAAAGAGGGGATCTGATGATAAAAAAAGTAGTGTGAAGTCCAGTAGTCGAGAAAAACAGAGTGAAGACACAAACACTGAATCAAAGGAAAGTGATACTAAGAATGAGGTCAATGGGACCAGTGAAGACATTAAATCTGAAGGTGACACTCAGTCCAATTAAAACTGATCTGATAAGACCTCAGATCAGACAGAGGTAAGTGTATTGTTTCTCACTTTGATTAGGGCTTTTTGTTACTGTTTGACAGTGCAGCGTAAGTATGCACAGATGAAGATGGAGCTAAGCCGAGTAAGAAGACATACAAAAGCATCTTCTGAAGGAAAAGACAGTGTAGTCCTGCAAAACATTTTGAGGTACATTGTTTTGTCTCAGCTATTTTGTAGCAGACTCGTGCCCCCATTAGTGTGCCTCTTTGGAAATTATTGCCCACGTTTGTAATATAGTCGCCATTGAAAGTTAATTATCCTTTTTTTTAGGGATTTTGCTGTCATTTCTTTTTTTTTCTTTTTTTTAATAAAAAGGTTGAACTGTTTTTTTTTTTTTTCTTTTTGGTATTAAGTCCATCTTGTGTTGGTACATTGGCAGAGACATATGCTTTAAAAACTTAAATATTTCTGAGGCACATGTTGGACTACTTTGTTTTAATTAAACTGCTAGTATTTATTTGTCAAGGATGTTTCTAGTTTTTTGCTTTATTGCCTTGCATTCTAATGCAGTTTGTTCTGTAACTCGAGAGCCAGTAGCATTGGATTGATGGAAGTGTAGGGTTTATGAATTATTGCAGCTGACTACCATACCTCACACAGCGTTGGTGTTGTGAGCGGCCCATGAAAAGCCAAATTAAAAATCAAGGATTCAGTCAAACTAAGCAGGTACTCATGCCAGGTACTCCTTTCTCTACCCACATCCATGTTTGAATGCTATTGCCTGTGATCTTTACGCTTAACTGTTGTGTATCTTTTTTGTTCTTTACAAGAAGCACAGAGGGGTTTTTTGTGTATTGCGTGAAAACTTAATAAATCATATGTTAACAGAATGGAATTTTTTTTCAACTGTATGTAGGGATGCAGTGGTGCCCAGAATTAGATATCTTTAAAGAATTTTAAATACAATAAACACTTCATATTATTCGCCTTGTTACATTCAATGCAATTCTCAAGTCTTTAAGAGGTATGTGTTTAATATTTCCTACGGTGTAGGAGCATTTGCAGTCAGCCATAGGTACGTAGGCATAGTCACTGGCTGATAACGTTTAAAGCAGCAGTGAGTAGCAGGGACAGATACCTTCAATCTCTGAAACACCAAGAACTGATGAATCGGATAGAATGAATTTGGGTTTTTAAAGAACTATTAAAAGTTAGGTTTTATAAGAGTTCTTAAAACCTATAAACTATTCATTCTTTGGGCTAGTGGCTTGGGATAAAATAAATAAATGAAAGGGAGTACCAATTAGTTGGTTTGTCAATGTCTTTCTTCTCCTAGGACAGCAATATAGTGTTCCGTGTGTGAGCCATTCACACATAGGCAAGCATACACAGGCACAAGGCTTTAAGTCCACACTGATGCCTTGAGAATTAAGAAGAATACAAACATTCCATATACATATATTAATTAGCAGTTAGTGACTGGGCCAACACTTAGTCATAAAAATTTGCCTTTTACATGTTGTCTAATTATCATTTTTCCCCAAATTTTGCATTGTAGGACTACTGTTGGAAGATTTTTGGAAGAAAACTGAAAAACGGCATAAAGTGAAGATCGACATTAAAATGAGGTGAAAGAAAACTATAGTGGCATAGAAAAAGTATAATGCTCAGTTAGTTGTTTTTTGTTTTTTTTTGTTTTTTTTTATTAAAAATTAATTCAGGACTGATGTGACCTTACCAGATTTCAGAACATGTGTTGATAGTATATATATGCCACTGAATACTTAGGTCCTGTATCATATTTTTTTTCCTTTAAGACTTTTTAAGAAATATCACCTAAACATGTGGCTTGCTCAGTGTTTAATTGCAAGTTTTCATTCTTGGACTTTGAAAACAGGATTAAACGTTAGTATTTGTGTGAATCAGACTAAGTGGGATTCCATTTTTACAACTCTGCTATACCTAGCCTTTGGATTTAGAAGTGAAAATAAAGTATCTCTGACTTTCTGTTACAAATTTGATTGTCTCTGTCATTGAAAAGTTTTAGTATTAATCTTTTTCTAATAAAGTTATTGACTCTGAACTAGTCCCTTGTTTTAAATATGAGGTGCACTGTTACTAGAGGTGTTGGTGTACAGTTTTATCTGATTGTTCTGTTTAAGACTAACTTTTATAGAATTTTCGCAGTTTAAATGTTTTAAATAATGGTGCTTCAATTTTGGGTGGTTATGAATAAATTTGAATTCTGCTTTTAATAGCAAAGGTGTACAGTGAACTAGAATATATTTTTACATCCCTGAGAGATTCCTTTAGTAGTAGAAAATTCAAAATATCCTTCTGATGAACACTATCCTCTAGCAGTGAAATAATGATGTAGAAGAGCATTCAGGAATTTTTAACTAGCTTTTGGTCTTTGTTTTAAATCCTGTATCAAGATTTCTTTTAACCTGGTCTTGTCAGATTACAGATGTATTCATTTCTGTGTGTGGGGTGTGTAATACACATAATAAGGATTTATCTTAAAAACTAATGCTTAAGCAGGTAATTTTTTTTTCCACACACAGCTAATTTGGCAGCATGTTTCTATCTATAGTCAGCTTTAGCGGCTGTATAAAAGTATCTCCAGTTACATGTATCATAGCAATTCTTTGTGAATTATAGTTTTCAAATCTTGCTGTCCATTTATAGGTAGTGAAACCAGGTAATTGGGTTAAATGACTTATACAAGGTCACAATGCTCCATGTTGATAAGAGAGCTAGGCCGTGGAACCTGGGTCTCTGCCTCTTGGTCCAGTGCCTCACTATTATGCCACTGTATTCATTCTAATGGACATGATGAACTGTCACAGAATTTACTAAAATACCCTCCACCAAGCTTTGGAAAGTAATGAAAACTACCACCTCAGAGGTAGCATAGAGCACTCCTGGCTTACCAGTTGATCCTGGAGATTGCAGCAGGAGGTGAATGGGTTATCTCTGACTTTGTCAGGATTAAGTTGAGATGTGAAACAATCCAACACAAGGTCAGCCTAGCATGGCTTTGTGTAGTTTGACAAGATTGTGGTTGTAAGAGTAAAAGGACTTAAAGTGCTAGTTTGCCATATTCTATTATTCAGTATCAAGAAGAACAGAAAACAATTTGCTGAAGTATTAAGGCACTGAATTGTTAAGGAATTAAAATGCCAGATTTGTTCTGCCTCATCTAGAGTCAGTAGCTAACTTATGTCAGTGAGGTACAGTACGTAAGTTCAGGAAAAGTTGTCATCTTCATGATTGTGCAGACACCTCGGTGGGTTGATCATGATTGAAGTTCTGTAGGATTTGAGGGAGAGGCCTGGCATCTTAGGGTCGCCATGACTAAGGTCTGGTTTTAGTTGGAGATCCAAGTTGGGTTGCCCTCAACACCCCAAATTTAACCAGGTTCAAGAGGAAATGATTCTTACCGAGCTCATAAGAACCCAATATAGAGGCTGTGTGCTAATTGAATTTACTATGAGAGATACACGTTGCCTTGAGGGCCAAACAAACAGTTGTCAGAGGGTCAGGTGTATTTTCTCTGTGAAAAGCCTTTGAGGGGCATAAGATTTTATTACTCAGAAGATTACTTGGTAAGATTGGAATGGGATCAGAGCAATCAGGTTTTTTTTAACTTTTTATTTTGGAAAACTTAAGACCTACATAAATGCAGAACAACAGTATAATTAGCCTCTATTAAATAAACTCACCACTAGTAAGATTCAATGGCCAGTCTTATATGTGTATGTGCATGTGTGTATGTATCCCCTGCCTATCATTTTCAAGCAAGTCTCAGACATACTGTTTAATCTGTAAATATTTCAGCATGTATTTCTAAAAGTAAAAAAATTAAGCAAGTTCATTAATGAAAATAAATGGGATGAACTTTTAATTGGCTGGAGTCCTCAACTGTAGTATTGGTCTGGTAGCTTACTTTCCATTGTATGTCTCAAGGGGACCAGGTAATGAGTCTGCTGCTCTGGCATCCTCCCTTCTGCGTAGCATCACCTCCTGTTTTGTTAACACATTTTTCCTTCAGACAGATCACAGTATATTTACAGTTGACCCTGAAACAGGGAGGTTAGGGGTGCCAGCCTCCCCCCACCAACCCCCATTGAGCCAAATCCACCTATATTTGACTTCCCCAAAACTAATAAGCCTACTGTTGACCAGAAGCCTTACCTATAACATAGTCAATACGTATTTTGCATATGTATTACATACTGCATGCTTGCTTACAATAGAGTAAGCTAGAGAAAAAGTTAAAATCCTAAGAGAATACATTTATAGTACTTGGCTGTAGAAAATCCCTGTATAAGTGGGCCCATGCAGTTCAAATTCATGTTCAAGAGTCAGCTGTATTTTTCAGTTTGGATTAAAACCCATTTCTTGCCTTCTTTAGGTTATAATAAACTAGTCATATTTCAGCTTCGATATTTATCTTCTCTCCTTATACATTACACCTGCAGGCAATCTGTCTGGTTTCTTCAGTATATAGTTAGTGTCACAGAGGACAAACCACCCTATTTCCAAGGCCTGAGAAAACTGACTACATACAGGTTGTTAGCCACCTTCTGATTAGTTTCTAGAGATGTTACAACGGAACAGTGTAGGGTGGGAGTTTTGAGCTTGCATCCATTCTGTGCTTTTAAAAATACCTTTTAGATGGGCTGTGTGAATATTTTTAAGCATTATTCTAAAGTGCATGAAACAAAAGGAAAACACTTGAGAATTGTGTATATTTTCTGTGGGATGGGACTTCGTTCAGGGCCTATTTTCACGTGTGAGTTCAGACTGATTTTTAGTTGTTTATGAAAGAACCACAGGTGACTACTTTTAAAGAATTTTATGTTATAATTGTAATGCTTGTACATGGTTCAAAAAACAACAGAAGTGTTAAGTGATCTCTCTGTCCCTTTTCCTGTCCCTCTGTTCTTCCTCTCCAGGAGCTACTGTTAACAGCTATTCTTTCTGGAGGGAGGTGGGTGGTGGGGGATGTAAGCATATATGTATAGACGTTTTTTTATATATGAAGTACACCATATGTTTTGAATCTTGCTGTTTTCACTCCGTATATTTAGAAACATTTGAGATCTAGGAGACTGCCCTTTTAAGTTTTAACATGTAGTTTTTTAAAAATACATTTCAAGTAAACCAAAGCAGAGAAGTCAATGTGTTTTTCATTGTTGTATCAGATTTTTAAATTTCCTACTTTGAAAATGCAGTTTGAGAGTCATAGTTGATCTGTTTCTTCTCAGCCCTCCCAAGTAGCTCAGTTGTCAGCAGATTTAAGAATGTTTAGAAGCAGCGGCTTTGGGAAGTAGTTTGGCATAAATGGCCGTGCCCTAACTTCTCATGTGGCTATTGCACTCCTAGATACATACCCTAGAGAAACTCTTATACATGTGTGTCAGGACGCGGATGTGAAAATGTCATAACAGCGTTGTTTGTAATAGGAAGAAAAGGAAAACAAAAAACTGGAAAGACCCCGCCTGTCCTTCAGCAGTCCACTGGATAGATTCCGTGGCCTGTTCCTACAGTGGAATTGCACAGAAGTTAGACTGAGCTACAGCTACACGTGTGAACACAGATGGATCTTGGTGGTTGGAAAAGCAAGTTGCAGAAGAATACATCCACTATGGTTCCATTTCTGTGAAGGTCAAAATCAAGCTGTTAAATCTATGGTAAATGAAAGAAAAGCAAGGAAATGATTAACATGAAATTCAGTGTTACCTCTTGCATCAGAGGGATGGACGGACGGAGGGAGAGGAGACCGTGGAGGGCAAGGAACAGCCTTCGGAGGAACTGCTGACAATGCTTTGTTGCTAAAGCTGGGTGGGCGGTTTCTTTTTTAAACTGTATGTTTATGTGCTTTTGTATGTATGGTATTTCTTAATAAAATTTAAATTTAAAAAATGGGAAAAGGCCTTGGTGTAGGTAGTGACTAATAGATACATAAGTATACCGTTATTTAATGAAATTTACCTTCTTGTAGTGACAGGTATAAAAGGTATGGTTTCTTGAGTGCCAAATTTAGGGCCTTAATTGTAGCTCTTTAGAAGCAGTGCCTAAGTGGATGTTTTCTTTGTGATCGCTTACTTTTATCTTTACATACTTTTCATTTGGGATTTGGGTGTCAGCCAGGGAGCTGCTGCTGCTGTTCTGCTGTACATTTCTTGCAAATTCACGCCCTTCCAGAAAGGGAACTGCTGGGTGAGAAGAGCAATGCTGGCTGGTGGTCAGCACATGCTTCCCCTGTTCAAACTAGATTGTCAAATCAGAGGGACTGTTCCATTTTGACCTGTAATACTTTTATGAGGGGCACCATGAAGCGTTAGATTTTCACTCTTTAAAAGGGAAATGACTGAAAGTAGAAATATACCTGCGGTTGCATAAAATTCACCTGTATCCACAGTGCTGGTGTGCCAGGTGCTGTTGTGAGAACTTCGGATAGATCAGTGAGCAAAGTAGGAACAGCACCTTCTAGTGGAGTCTGTCAGGCCTGTGAGCTGTACAGGAAGAATTTCTGCTCTGAGGGATGGAAGGGGGCGCTGCTATGTGACCAGTCACCTCATTATAAATGAACGTTAGGTTGTGAACGACTAAGAATTCTCTAGATCATTCCATCTTTTTGTTTTAACCTACTACATGTGTTCTGGAACATTTCAGGATAGGCATCCTGGTACCTGATTTGTTTCAACCACTTAAAAATCTTAAGATGACGTTAAGTTGGCATAAAAGTCAGTGGAATTGTACCTTCCTCAGAAATTAGTTTCCACAATCTCTGCATGAAGGATAAATTACAATGAAAATTACTCTTGAGGCTTCAGTTTTTATTAATCTTCGTCCTTAAGACTATTCATGTTATAGGAAATTAAGTTTTTACAATTTTTTCATGCAAACTATTGGAATGGATATTGAATTTGCTCAACAGTCTCATGATAAATTGCTGCCCTTGTTGAATTACTGTAATTAATCATGAGGCCATACTGTAGGTTCTGTTATCATAGTGTAAGCTTTCCTCCCAACATTTTTTTCCAAATTTATTCTACCATATGCACCAAAAAATACCACCTAAAACCTCACTTCCCCACAAAGGGTGATTTGGGGCCATTAACAGCCAATCCTGAGCTCCTGCCCAAATTTTCCTTATTCAAAACAAAATTGAGACTACCTCAGGGGAACTGGCCCTTGGGGATTGATCCCCTGTCATCTCCCCAGTCCTGTGGCACTGGAACGGTGCTGCATGGAATTGGCTTGTGATAGGGGCTGTGCTGGCTCTTAAAGACCTGTGATGTGGATGCTGAGCTTACAATTTCGAGCAGACATGCTCCCACCCAAAGAGGTCCATGGCTACTAAGCAAATTGCAGGTTCAAGTCTCATGTACTCATCACATTTTTTTTTTAATTTAAAGATTATATATTTGAGAGCGCTCGCCAGCGGCCGGTGGGGGGCGGGCAGGGAGCGGAGGGAGAGGGACTAGCAGACGCAGGCCTTGATCTTGACCCTGAGATGACCTGAGCCGAAACAAAGAGTTGGATGCTCAATTGCCTGAGCCACCCAGGCGCCCTTCACATTTTTATGAGTGAAATGTAGTGTAGTGTAGTGTTTGTCCCCCACCCTTCATCAAAGCCGAGATAGAATTTTCAGAGGCGTCATGGTGGCCTATTAATGTGCTGGGGGAGACAAGACACTGCTTGGCGGAAGGAGCTCTGGTGTTCTACAGCTCAGTTCCATGAATTTGAGTCCAGGAGTAATGGCTGGGAAAAGTGACAGTGTGTGGGGTTAGGTGGGTAAATGAGGTCAACCTACCGAGTGCTTCCAAAGTACGAGTAGTTCTTAACTAAGTTTGGGTGAGTTGACCCAGAAGGATTCTAGGTAGTGTGATAGGAGGAGGCTAGCTTTGAGCTAGTTGTTGGGAAGGGTGCCTACTTTTTTTTTTTATTTTTATTTATTTATTGAGAGAGAATGATAGCATGAGAGGGGGGAGGGTCCGAGGGAGAAGCAGACTCCCTACCGAGCCGGGAGCCCGATGCGGGACTCGATCCTGAGACTCCAGGATCATGACCTGAGCCACCCAGGCGCCCCTGACTTCGTTTTTTTCATCTGATTAGCAGAGTTGAGTGCTGTGGGCTGTGCCTTTGCTGTTTTACAAGTAGTGTTATAAATGGCCTCAAAGGCAGGGGCGCCTGGGTGGCTCAGTCAAGTGCCTGCCTTTGGCTCAGGTCATGATCCCAGGGTCCTGGGATCAAGCCCCACACTGGGCTCCCTGCACCATGGGAGGGCTGCTTCTCTCTCTTCCACTCCCCCTGCTTGTGTTCCCTCTCTCGCTGTGTCTCTCTCCGTCAAAAAAAAAAAAAAAAAAAAAGTAAAAAAAGTTACCTCAAAGGTAACTCAAGTCATATTAAGGCATGCCAGTTTATAGGCAAGTTTAAAAGTGTAAATAGGAAATGATGGTGTGACGTGCTTTTATTTTTTTGAAGATTTTATTATTTTTTTAAAGATTTTATTTGACAGAGACAGCGAGAGAGGGAATCCAAGCAGGGGGAGCAAGAGAGGGAGAAGAGAAGCAGGGGGCTCGATCCCAGGACCCTGGGATCATGACCTGAGCCGAAGGTAGGCGCTTAACGACTGAGCCACCCAGGTGCCCTGGGAGAAGAGAATCTTTTTTTTTTTTTTTAAGATTTTATTTATTTGAGAGAGAGAGAATGAGAGAGAGCACAAGAGGGAACAGGGTCAGAGGGAGAAGGAGACTCCCCGCCGAGCAGGGAGCCCGATGTGGGACTCGGTCCTGGGACGCCAGGATCATGACCTGAGCCGAAGGCAGTCGCCCAACCAACTGAGCCACCCAGGCGCCCCGGGAGAAGAGAATGTTAAGCAGACTCCACGCTAAGCAGGGAGCCTGATGCAGGGCTCAATCCCAGGACCCTAACGTCATGACCTGAGCTGAAACCAAGATGCTTAACCGACTGCACCACCCAGGTGCTCTTATGGTGTGACATACTTTTACCTTAAAATGGAGCACTGGGGTTGGGGCACCTGGCTGGCTCGGGCCGTGGATCGTGTGACTTTTGATTTCGGGGTTGTGAGTCCCACATTGGGTGTAGAGATTACTTAAAATCTTAAAAATCAAATGGAGCACTGCTTGAACCAGTGTGCCAAGGGGGTCCTCGCTTTCCCAGTTCGCTCAGCTTACCCTGCCCTTTTTGGAAGTTACATGAACAGACCTCAGCTATTCATCCTGACTGAACCTCAGTGCGTACCTATGCCTAATCAGGATTGAGGTACAGTGCTGCAAAATAAACTTGCCATGGTAAGTATCCTGTACAATTTTTTAAAAAAGATTTTATTTACTTGAGAGAGCAAGCGAGAGAGCACGAGTGGTGGGAAGGGGCAGAGGGAGAGGGAGAAGCAGGCTCTCCGCCGAGCAGGGAGCCCGATGCGGGGCTCGATCCCAGGACCCTGCGACCATGCCTGAGCCGAAGGCAGACACTTCACTGACCAGGCCACCCAGGTGCCCCTGTACAATTTTTAAAAAATAGCTCTTTGTCAAAGCACTTTGAAATTTCTCCCTGCCCAGAGAAGTTTGAGATGAGGGAACAATTTTCCAAAGTACACACATGAAGTTAGCAAACCAGTACATGCATTCCGACTTGGTTATTTACAAAACAATGATTCCGGTATTTCATTTCTGGGATTTTCTAATAGGTCAGTTTCGCAGCATTGCTGTTGGAGCAGGGCTTCTCTGTCAGGGATGGTGTGTATTCTACCAATTCAGAGCTTCTGTTTTTCATTAGGATGAGTTCTATTTCCTGAAAGTCCCATAGTCTTAGAATGTCTTTGTCCTTAATATGTAAAAGAAATCACAGAGTGGTTTATAGATAGCCTGTGAAATTATTAAGATTAAAAACTCTTAATGACCAGCATCTTGGGTTCTTGCCTAAACTCAGGATATTTCTCTATTGGTTTCTCTGTCCTGGTAAACTAAGGTAGCAGTTGAGAAGTTTTTTTCTTTTTTTGGTCTCTTGTAGGTCCCTAAGGGGACGACTATAGTCCCAAACTGATACTGCTGAAGAAAGGGCTCTTTTTTTTTCAAGTAATAATTATAGCGCTTATTTATTAAGAAATTATCATGTACCAGTAATTGTATGTACATTATTTCAAATCCAGAAAAGGGCATTAAAAAAAATCTAGAAAATTCGGGGCGTCTTGGGTGGCTCAGTTGTTAAGCGTCTGCCTTCGGCTTGGGTCGTGATCCCAAGGTCCTGGGATCGAGCCCCACATCGGGCTCCCTGCTCCTCGGGGAAGCCTGCTTCTCCCTCTCCTACTCCCCCTGCTTGTGTTCCCTCTCTCGCTATGTCTCTTTCTGTCAAATAAATAAATAAAATCTTAAAAAAAAATAATCTAGAAAATACGATCATCCTGCCAGTCCTTTACAAAGAATATACTATTATTAGCCATGGCACCAATGAGAATTGTTAAGGCATTTTGAAAGCTTTTAAAAAATAATAATATGCCCAAAGAAATGAGATTTTTCTTCTGAAATTAGAGAACTGTATTTTGAATCTGGAAAATCTATAGAAATGCAAAACAATTTTGTTTCATGAAATTACAAACGCTGAACTGTTGTAAGCAAACAAAGGGTTAGTCTTTTCCTTCCCGGGGACCATGCTGCCTATTGTTAACCCAGGTTTGCAGAGGTGGAAGGGGCCATATGCATTGAACTGAGTCTTCCATTGGGCATTAATGTAATTCAGACCATTTTAAAGGGTTTATGAATTTAGGTGTGCAAATCGGTAAAAGCACCAGATTGAAAATTACCTAGCTACCATGCTGTCCTGCAGCCGGAATTTCCCAGTGTCTTAAATTTGTTTTCACATTAGAAATGCAAAAGCTAAGTGATCAGCTTCACAGAACATCAGTTTTGCCCACTTAGAACCCCGTCTGCATTTAGACACTTTGCAAACCCTACCTTTCTGAGCAGTGTGTTTGGTAGCTTTCTGATCGTTTTCACTTGCTCTGGTTCAATCCCCAGTTCACAGCAACTGACTTTTAGTAGATTCTGATAACTCAGCTCTCCTCTGTTCAGTTCAACTTCAATGAAGTCATTTTCTCTGGGACTCTGAATTCTGACTTTAAGCACCAGCTCTAGATCACCTGCAAATTCAATTGTAAAAAAAAATACTGGATTTAAAGCCTTTCAATTGACATCATCCATTCTCACAGCACAGGGCATCTCAAGAACTGCATAATAGGTAGACATGTGGCTTTTATTGGTGTATGGGCTTTTCTTGGGGTGCTCTGGGATGTATGCCCCATTATACTCACCAAAAAGCTTGCAGTTAGAAGCCGGGCTAGGATTGAAAAAATTAATATTTAAATGTATCACCCTTGAGCAGTACATGGTGTTTGAACTTGTTTATTTGAAAAGCTTCAAGGAAATGTTGAGCCCTGGGGCTCTGTATCCTTGAGAAGCTGTTGTGTAGACGTGCAGGTGATTCTGTGTGATTCCTATTGCACCGCTCCCTGGGACTTCAAGGTGACAGGTAGGCCCCGAGAAACAGCATAATTGTACCATCTTTTGCCGGGGGGGACAGTGGTATCAAATGAGTTCTTCCCACTCACTGTCCTAAGGAGGAGGGTTAGGGACTGAAGGTAGAAGAACCTGAGCGGTGTGTTTGGCTTTACCCCACACGGCCTCGGGACTGAGTCCTCACCGACACAGGTGTCCTCAGGTTTGGCATCCCCTGGGTCAGCTGGCAGCTGTGGATTGGAGCCTTGTTTATATTCACCTGGTGAAGAATTAGAACAAGAAAGTGTAGGGGCCCCTGGGTGGCTCAGTCGGTTAAGCATCTGCCTTCGGCTCAGGTCATGACCCCAGGGTCCTGGGATCAAGTCCCAAATCGGGCCTCCCTGCTCAGCTGGGAGTGTGCTTCTCCCTCTCCCTCTGCCCCCGCCCCACCGGTTGTGCTCTCTTGCACGTGCTCTCTCTCTCTTTCTCTCTCTCAAATCTTAAAAGAAAAAGCATTGAGAAATGGCAGGCAGCCCTTCGGCGTCTGCCTCTCTGCCAGATCTGCCAGTTAAACAAGGAAAATGATGCCCCCTCTTCACTTCCTGCTCCCCAGTTCCGCCTCCTCCTCAAGGGAAAAGCCAAGTCACGAAAAGGGCAGTAATTATGTTCAGACTCGAAGAGTCATTTTCCGTCATCACGGCCCAAATCATGAAAAGGAGCCGAGACGCTATTTTTAAGTGGTCTGTAATCTGGGGAAGAAATATTTATAATCTGTGTGCTTAACTCAAGTTTCTACTTAAATATTTTGGGCACTGTGCTTCGTGTCCCCAGTTCTCTAGCAGAGTCCCTTTATAAAGGCATTTTCTCCACCAGAGGGAAGTGAGAGGAGAGTAAGCATTAGAGTGCTTTCCAGGGGCCAGGCCTTTCCCAGTCTCACAGGATCTGCCTTGCTCCCTGAGACCCCGCTCTGCACCAGGCTAAGCCCTGGGGGCAGGATTCAAGCCGCCACCGCAAAAACCCAGAGTGGTCTCTGTCCTAGAGCTGGCGAACTAGAGGAGAGAGATCCTGATCAAGTGGCCTCAAGTAAATGTGAAGTTAAATCGTGGGGCTGGCGAGGGCCGGAGACACAATAACATGGAAGCATGGAAAGGGTTGGAAGGGCGCCCTGAAGGCTGGGCATTTGAGCTGACATCTGAAGGATGAGTAGGCTTAACTAGATCCAGAGGGAAAAAAGGCAGATGAGCTTCCCAGGGCTAGAAACAGCAAAAGGAAACTGTGTGTGGATGGAGTGGAGATTTGGAGGAAGGAGAGGCAATCCAACATGGCTGCAGGGCTGCGAGCATGGAGGGCCTTAATTGTAGTTCTTTAAATGAGATACACTCATTTCATAAAAATACATAAAATACAATTTCTAAGACAGGAAAAAATGTAAAATATTTCCTTTTTAAATATTGGTTGTATGTTGAAATGATAATCTTGATATATTGAGTGAAGTAAATATATTAAAATTATTTTCACCTGTCTTTTTCTTTTTTTAAAGATTTTATTTATTTATTTGACAGAGAGAGACGCAGCGAGAGAGGGAACACAAGCCGGGGGAGTGGGAGAGGGAGAAGCAGGCTTCCCGCCGAGCAGGGAGCCCGATGCGGGGCTCGATGCGGGGCTCGATCCCAGGACCCTGGGATCGTGACCCGAGCCGAAGGCAGACGCTTAACGACTGAGCCACCCAGGCGCCCCTGTAAACCACATATTTAAAAATTTCCTTGTAGCCACATTTAAAAAAGACAGGTGAAGATTGTCTGGGTGGCTTTTGGTTTTTATTCTAGAACAACACCAAGCCATTAGACTGTTCTCAGCCCAAGGCTGTCATAATCAGACTTGCATTTCGGAAAAAAACAAAACAAAACCTCACTATCCTCAAAAAAAAAAAAAAAATCCTATAGGGTGTTGACATTCCCATTTTCAGACAAGAAAATTGAGGCTGAAAGGTGAAGTAACTTGTTTGAGCTTGCTCCATGAGTAAATGGCAGGACCGGGATGTGACCAGAGCCAGCTACATCAGTGGAGCCTGGAGCAAAAGGAAGGTGTGCAAAACAGCTTCCCCAAAGCTGCACTCCTAACCCAGGGCAGAAGGGCGACCCCCCAGGTACCACAGCCTCCCAGCTGCACCCATCTGTACCTGGATTGGGGTGGGGGAGAGCTTCCTGCCTCTTCCCTGCCTACCACCCTCGGAACATGCCCTGCCTTGCCTGCCTCAACTCCAACGCTTGCTTGAGTCCCTGCCAGGGGCAGAAGGGGACAGAGGAACTCTGGTGGGGAAGGGGCAGTGGGCTGGGAGTGGGGCCTCGCGCACACAGGGTCAAGGCTCCCAGCTCCCAACCCCCCAGCACACGCTCCATTGGCCCGGCTGACTTCACTTACAAAATAGACTTCAAGATAAAATTATTTAAAATGGGGCGCCTGGGTGGCTCAGTGGGTTAAGCATCTGCCTTCAGCTCAGGTCATGAGCCCAGGGTCCTGGGGATCAAGTCCCACATTGTGCTCCCTGCTCAGCAGGGAGTCAGCTTCTCCCTCTCCCCTTACTCCTCTCTCCTGCTCGTGCCCTCTCTCTCATAAATAAAATATTTTATTATTTTTTTAATATTTTGTTTATTTATTTGACAGAGAGAGACACAACGAGAGAGGGAACACAAGCAGGGGGAGTGGGAGACGAGAAGCAGGCTTCCTGCTGAGCAGGGAGCCCCGATCCCAGGACCCTGGGACCATGACCTGAGCCGAAGACAGACGCTTAATGACTGAGCCACCCAGGCGCCCCATAAATAAAATCTTTAAAAAAAATTATTTAAAATGTGAAGCCAGCGACCACAGAGCATTTAATCCCAAGTGTGGGACCCTTTCTGAATGAGGGGCTCTGCACAGCTGCTGTGATCACAGGCCCAAGAAGCCAGCCTTGCTTCTGGCTCAGAAAGTACTCTCGCCACACTGCCCAGTCCCTCCCCAGCCCCTCCCAAGGCAGCAGGACTTGCAGTCCCGTCTTTGCCCTGCGCTCTGGGCCACGGAGCGAGCACCTGTCCCCGGAAGCCCCTCAGAGCCTCCGGTACCCAACCTGAAATGATGCCTTCTGCACCCCTCCACCACTCACCGCAGGCAGACAGAGCACAGGACCCTCCGCAGCTTGGCCTGCTGCCCACCGCAGATAATAGCACTTTCCTCTGCTGAACCTGTCGGATTAAGATCCCCTGTGTGCAGACCGGGTCTCGTTAGAGGTCAGAAAGCATGCCCTTTGAAGTCAGGCAGATTTGGGTTTGAGGTTTTCCTCTACCGCTGTAGCAGTGACTCCTCAGACAAGTTACTTAACCTCTCTGTGCTTCCGTTTTCTGATCTGGGAAATGAGATTAATAATCTCTACCTCGCAAGTTTATAAGAAGCAAAGAAGTGAGCGCCCGGAATCGTGGGCTGCTCCTGTTGATCACAGCTGCGGATACTTTCTCCCCTACGGGACACTCGGTGCTCGCTCTGTTCCTGACCACCAGTGGCCGAGCTGGGGAGGGCCCCTGGCCCTACCGGCGGCAGCATCCCCCCCCTCCCCATACCTTCCTCAGGCCCCACCCAAATCCTTGAAGACCACATGGGAAACAGGTCTTCCAGACTCACCTGCCGGCTTCTCCCTCATGTCCTGTTGGGGTTCGGCCATGGGTCAGCTCTGTTGTTCGTCAGATCGGTACCCCTCTTGCATGGATGCACAAGCTCCCAACTACATAGGAAACACCTCCAAAAGCTCAGTGCATCTGGGTGCCGTGGAACAGCAATGTGGTCGGACTGTCACTGGCCCGGTGAGATGAGGCCAGGGGGTGCCTATTGTGCAGATGGGCAGAGTAAGACTCCCGGGGGTGCCGCAGGGTGTTCAGCAAATGATGCAAGGGAAGTTCGCCCAAGGCTCCTTCCTCCCGTCTCAGGCTGTGTCCAGCAGGTGACACGGGCCGCTAAGAGGGCTTACCCAAGGGAACGCGCCCCCAGGAGGCTCAGCCGCTGGCACCCAGCTAGACCTTTCCTTGGAAAAGGTTAGCAGCTCCTACAACAGGGAGAGGAAAAGCCAAACACTTAGGTTCTTGGATTGAACAGGCTCTCTGTCCTCCCCAGTTCTACCTCCTTTTTCTCCCAACCCCTTCTTCAGCAGCTGCGAGCGCCAAGGAGGCAGGAAGACCCCAACCCATACCTGGGAGACTCTGCCTTGGCCATGATCCCACATCCCTTGATTTCAAACCTAAGAATGGAGACGGCGGGCGGGGGCTGGAACAGGAGGTTTGGTGAAGAGTGCGCAGGGGGTGCTGAGGATAGGAGCCCACAGGTCCGGGGATGGCTCTCACATTTCATTTAACCCTCCAGTGACAGAACACAGGACAGACAGGACATCAGAAAGCTGGAGGGGGCCAAGGAGGTCACAGCTCACAGGTTCTCAAACTTAACTGTGCATTGGAATCACCCGGAAAACCCTAAAAACCGTGGGTGCCTGGGTCCCACATACTTGGTTTGGGGCGCCATCTGGGCCCTGGAATTTTTGAAAGGTCCCCAGCGAATCTGAATGTGTGACCCAAGTTGAGAACCACTGATTTGATCAAACTGCATCAGGGGCAGAGCGGGGAACAGAGCGGAGACCCAAGGAAGGCAAATGCTCACTGATGGGCACCTGAGTGGCCGGCCGCAGGCCTGGGGCTGGCTCCGGGCCCCCTGGTCGCCAGCCTGACGCTGCCTCCCCGGCGTGCGGCGGTGCCCTTCCTGCCAGGAATGGAGGAAGGTAGGCCTCCAGCGGAGGAGGAAGCAGTCGGACCTGCCTGGCCTCAGCTCCTGAGAAGGAAATGCCCTTTGGCCAGTGGGGCCCCCAGGGTGTGGTCAGACATAAAAAGAGCCAGGCTGGCACCTCCTCACCTGAAAGCGTGGGGCCTAGAGATGCATCGGGCTGAGATGAAAAGGCATGGACAGAGGGCTCTGGCTGTTTCCACTCACTCACTGCTCTGCCCATTCATTCACTCACTCCCCATTCACGGGTTCATTCATTTGTGGAGTCCCTCAACGATACTCAAGTTTTCTTCTCATTTGGTGGTCTCTTTCCCTCTTTTTTTTCCTTTTAATTAATTCATTTTTAAAGATTTTAATTTTTTAAGTTATCTCTGCATCCAATGTGGGACTCAAATCTACAACCTCGAAACTGAGAGTCCCATGATCTACTGACTGAGCCAGCCAGCGCCCCCCTCTTATTTTTTAACTTTTTTCAAGCAAAGTACTACATGCTCTCGTTGATTTTATTTATTTGTCAAATAGAGAGAGAGAGACAGAGAGACCACAAGCAGCGGGAGGGGCAGAGGGAGAAGCAAGACTCCCTGCCGAGCAAGGAGCCTGATGTGGGGCTCAATCCCAGGACCCTGGGATCATGACCTGAGCCAAAGGCAGATGCTTAACGACTGAGCCACCCAGGCGCCCCTACATGCTCCAGTTTAAACTGTCTAATGGTGCTCAAAATCAGGGCCTGTTAGCTAGGAAGAAGGCAACATGCTTGTTGGGGAGGCAGCCACACAGGCCTTGGTGGGGGTCTTTTTCATTCATCACGCTGGGCACCTAGTGGGCCCTTTTATTTATGTATTAGCTTTTTTGTGTGGAGGGGTAGCTTTTTAGTTTTACACGCTTTCAAACTGACATAAAAGTTGCGAGAAAGAATTTATATGCTTTACCAATGGTTCACATTTTGCCACATTTGCTTTAATATTCTAAATAGTACAGACATATATATGTGCATATATAATATACACATACACATTTTTCCCCTCAACCATTTGAGAGTAAGTTGTAGGCATCATGTTCCTTTATCCCTAAGGACTTCAGACTGTATTTTCTAGTATCAAGAATATTCTCTTCCATATCAAGATACAAGCATTTCTGGGTGGGGCACCTGGGTGGCTCAGTCGGTTAAGCATCTGACTCTTGGTTTCGGCTCAGGTTGTGATCTCGGGGTCGTGAGATCAAGCCCCATGTTGGGCTCTGTGCTTAGTGGGGAGTTTGCTTGAGAGTCTCCCTCTCCCTCTGCCCCTACTCCCTACTCTCTCTCTCTCTTTAAAATAAAATAAATAAAATCTTAAAAAAAAAAACAACACGGACATGGTTCTAAGTTAGAATTATGCAGAAGTTTATATTCATAGAAGTGTCATCCAACATTTCTGCCCCTTCCATTTTGCTCTCATCTATTTCCTGTAGGAAACTAATCTCCTTGGTTTCTGAGCTATCCTTTCTAGGTTTCTTTTTGCAGAATTAACCAGATAGATGTCTATTTTCTTACTATTTCTATTTCTTTTTCTTTTTAAATTTTTTTTTAAGATTTCATTTACTTATTTGACAGAGAGAGACACAGACAGAGAGGGAACACAAGCAGGGGGAGTGGGAGAGGGAGAGGCAGGCTTCCTGCAGAGCAGGGAGCCCGATGCGGGGCTTGATCCCAGGACCCTGGGACCATGCTCTGAACCGAAGGCAGACGCTCAACTGACTGAGCCACCCAGGCGCCCACTCTTTCTTTTTCTTACAGAAAAGGTAGCACATATATTCTTTTCTACTTTGCTTTTTATTCACTAAACAATCCATCTGGAAATTATTTTATTTATCTGTTTATTTTTAAAAGATTTCATTCTCAAGTAGTCTCTATACCGAGCATGGGGCTCGAACTCATGACCCCAAAATCAGGCGTCACGTGCTCTTCCGACTGAGCTGGGCTGGCGCCCCTGGAAATCATTTTATATCAGTTCGTAGAGATCCCCCTCTCCCCAGGTGGGCATTCGATAGTCCTAGTCCACGAACTGCCTTCATACAGGGATTCAGCATATTTCCAATATTTTGTAATTACCACCAATGCCGTAATTAGTAATCTGCCTATGTATGTTTTATTGGCGAAGGTGTATATTCTGGGTAGATCCCTAGAAGTAGGGTTGGTGGGTCAAAAAGTAAATGCGTACGGAGTTTTGTTAGACACGACCGCATTTTCCTCCATGAACACGTAATCCTTTCGCATTCCCACCAGCCACCTGTATAAGCACTTGCTTCCCCGTGGCCTCCCAAACAGAGGGCTGTCAAGCTTTGCTATTTCTGCCAATCAGACAGGAAGAGATGAATGCTGGAATGTAGGTTTTATGATTATTGAGGTGAGGCCCAGAGATGAGGAGACAGAGTTACTGAGAGCTCCCAAGAGGAAGGCGAGTAGCAAGGCGTGCTGCACGGGACCGGCACGGAGAAGCACCAGGGTCAGGAGGCAGAGACGGAGCCTTTGTTTCATGGCAAGCCTGGCTAAGCAGGTGAAGGACTGCACATTTCCCTGGGCTCCGGGGTGGAGGGAGGGGTGGCCTAATTGTCTGCTCCCCAGCCTGGGGTTGATTAGGGCAGGTGGAGAGGGACCCCGAGTGTGGGAGCTTGATACCCTGCCAGGTCTGCATTCTTCGATTGTCTGGGCTTTATCATTCACTAGGCTTTTCTCAGCGTTGGGGAAGTCTTCACAGGTCTCTTGCTTGCGGTGGATAGAGCATGGGCGTTGGCTGTCTTTGTCGGGACTTTTTCAAGGACGTTTGTAAAGGGACCGATCTTGGAAGGTAGAGATAGTGTCTCTCTCCAAAGCAAAGGGCGGGTTTGCTGCCCAGTATAATAAAGATAATGACTCCTTGGGGACAAAGGTCAGGCCGGCCTGCTGACCACTCTAAAAGATTCTGGTTCCCTGAGGTTGGGGATCCTCCTTTGCAAGCTGTTTTATTATTATTATTATTATTATTATTATTATTATTATTTTAATTATTTGTGTATATTACTTTGAAAAAAAAGAAGAAACACTTTTAATGGCAGAGGAAGGTATCAAAGTAGAAGCTCCTCATGGAGCTTCTCCCCCCCCTCCGCCATACCTGTGTGCCATGGAGAAAAGACAGTGGGGGGCTCCCGGGAACCCCAGAAGACCCAGGGCTGTTGTGCCTCCACTGGAGCTGAACAGACCTGAGGCTGCCAGGGAGCGGGAGGCTGAAACCAAGCCCACTAATCCAGGGCCGGAGGTCGGCTGCTCACAGCAGGACACGCCTGCTCCTGGGGGACAAGACTGTGGCCCCCACTAAGTAGTACTTGGCCCTTAGTAGGCCCTCGTAAGTATCTGTCAAATCAATGAGGAAAAATCCATGCTGGCTTCTAGGATTGGAGACCCAGCTAAAAATTCATTTTGGCTCTCTAAAAAGGGTGTGGGCCCTGGGAAGGGAGGGCCGAGGAGGGGGTGGGAGGAGGGGTCATTGTTAGTTGTGGGGGGGGGCATAGATGATTAACTTCTCCCTGAGCCTCAGTTTCTTCATTTATACAATGGGCGTTAATCATGATTCCCGCTCTTGTAGGGACAATTCAAGGATAGAATATGCACAAATACCTTCCATATCTGTTGTTGGCTATTGTTACCGCTGGCTGGCGTCCTAGTGGCCCTAAGCCAATTCCAATGAAGGCCTTGGGTACCTGCCAGGGGGCAGGAGGGCACAGGGCCCTTCATTTGTCCGGGGACCGGTTTGTTTCCAAAGACCTTTTACCTGCAGGCCCCACCTCCCCCTCAGCTGTTTTGTTTTGTCTTCTTCTTGAGGAGAAGGGGCATGATTGTGGCGATACAGGTTTTTCCTTTGGTCTTGGAATCAGCAAGAAGGCTCAAAAGATGCTGACTTTGTATGGGACAGACATGCGGGCTGTTTAGCTACCTTGTGGTGCTTGAACCCCGAGGGTGGGTGGAAGAGCAGAGGCCCCAGAGTGGTTGCAGGACATGGGGATTTGAATTTAGGATGCAGTGAACAAGAACCTGTCCAAGAGCTTAGCTCGTTGGGGAGGCAGGATTGTCCATCACAAAGCCATCACAGGACAACATTTAAGCGGGTCAGAAGAGAACTCTAGGCCCTCTGCAGGCTTCTCCCCATGCTGTGGCACATGTTGCATTTCTCTTGGGTGGTGGGTGTCTCCCTCACCCCAGGAGGTTTGGATAGGCAGCCGGAAAAGCTGGGGGTGAGCGTCCCCACACCTGCCCAGCCCACCTGCTGCTCTGAATTGTGGGACTCTCCCTGCCCGAGTCCTGTCCTCCCTCGGCATCTGTGTGTGTGCTGGTTGCTATGGTATTTGTTGGTTTTTTTGACAAAGTATATAACGCTCCTGGTTTAAAAAAAAAAAAAAAAAAAAAAGCCAAAACCTCGAAAGCCTGGAGAGTAGAAAATTCAGTCCTCCCAGGCACTTCCCAGGAACCCCGGGGCTCGCACAGACATTTCCCCCGCCTTATTCCCTGATGCGTGCCCAGGCCATAGGACAGACCGGTGCCTGGAACCCCCCGGTGCCCAATCTTTGCTGAGTGAATGACAGAATTATGAATGAATGAGCAGTTTGGGATGAATTTTCCAATATTTTTTCTATGTGCATACTTGCATAAATATACTTAGAAAAAACATGGGATCATGATATAAGTGTGGTTCTGAACTTTAAAAAAAATTGAACACGGGCGCCTGGGTGGCTCAGTTGGTTAAGCGACTGCCTTCGGCTCAGGTCATGATCCCGGAGTCCCGGGATCGAGTCCCACATCGGGCTCCCTGCTCGGCAGGGAGTCTGCTCCTCCCTCTGACCCTCTTCCCTCTCGTGCTCTCTATCTCTCATTCTCTCTCTCTCAAATAAATAAATAAAATCTTTAAAAAAAATAAAAATAAAAAAAATTGAACACAATTCCTTGTGGGTATTTCTCTCTGTTACTTTATACCAGGCCTTCTCAGCTTTGGCACTATGGATATTCAGAGTCAAATCAGTCCTTGTTGGAAGCAGTCCCGTGCTCCGCAGGACGAGGAGCATCCCTGGTTTCCGCCCACCAGACGCAGGTACAACACCTTCTACCATACCATAATAATAAAGGCTTCCAGGTGTTATCACATGTCCCCTGGGGGGCAAAATTGCCTCCACTGGAGAACAACAGATGTAGAGACCTACTTCTTTTCTTGGCTGTGTCTCAGAGTATTCCAGAGTGTGGTTGTGCAATTTTTTAGCTCATTTGTCAACAGTGCTGAGTTGTCAGTCCCTTGCAAGAGGCCCACCTGAACACTTGTGTGTTTCTGCAGGAAACTTTTCAGAAGTGGGATTGCTGAACTGAAGCCAGGGCACGCCTGCACTAAACTGTGCCCTTGCCAGATAAGGCACCAGAGGTGGAGAAGGCTTCACTCTGTGCTCGGCAGCAGTGAGAGTTCAGCTTTCCAGTCTTTGCCAGTCTGATGCTGTTTGTGGTTTCGTTCTCTTGTAGAATCATATTGATCGTTCCTTCCAGGAAAATGTTAAGTAACAGCAGTGATCACGAGGAGCCCCCTTTTGGCTCTGACGTTAGCAGTGTCCTTGGAAAAACTGTTATCCCGCAGATATGTATGTGCATGTTTTATGTATAAACTCATTTCTCAAGCGCTCTGCAATGGGGTCTTAATGTTCTCTTCAAACATAAGGTTGTTTACGAGAGAGCATTAACGTTTCTAAGCAGTTGGAGGATTTTATTTCTACTCTGATTATTTATTCCTCATGTATTCAGTTGTGGTGATAAACAATGCAGCTTGTCTGTACTATTTCTTTTGGAATCGATTGAGATTTCCTTTGCAGCTCAAGTCAATTTTTGTAAATGTTTATAAATATTACATTACCTCTGGAACCTAAGCGGTGCCAGAGCAGGGACCACCGTCCCACCCCCCTGCCCCCCACCCCTGCTCCCGCACTGCCCAGGGCTTTGACTGATACCTGGCACATGATCGATGCTCAATATAAATTTGTTGAATAAAGGACTGGATGAGGGGGGCTGACTCAATCGGAAGAGTGGGCAACTCTTGATCTCGGAGTTGTGAGTTCGAGCCCCACGTTGGGTGTAGAGATGACTAAAAAATAAATAAATAAAGTTAAAAAAAAAGGAGTGGATGGGTGGTCCTTGTAAAGGTATTCATTGTTTGCAACATATTTACAACATATAATTTCTGAGAGGCATGTTCTTTTCTTTGTTTTTCAAATATGTGATCTGTTAAGGGTTGAGAAGTGTTTCCACTTGTCGATTTTCCATACATTTTCTATAGTTCTTCTTTGTATATGTTTTTTAGTAACAGCTTTATTAAAATATAATTCACATACTGTAAAATTTACCCACTTAAAAGTGTACGATTCAGGTTTTTTTTTTGTTTTGTTTTTGTTTTTGTATATTCCCAAGGTTGTGCAAGCATCACCGTAGTCTTATTTCAGAACATTTTCATCCTACAAAAAGAGACCCGGGACTCCTTAGCAGTTGCTTCTCGCTCTCCCAGTCCCTGGCGACCACTAATCTACTTTTTATCTCTGTGGTTGCCCCTATTCTGGACATTTCTTTTAAGTGAAGTCATGTGCTATGTGGCCTTTTGTGGTTGGCTTCTTTCCCTTAGTGTAATATTTTCAGAGTTCATCCATATTATAGAAGGTATCAGCACCTCATTCCTTTTTATTGCTGAATAATTTTGCACTGGGCGGAGATGACACATTTTATTCATCAGTTGGTGGACGTTTGGGTTGTTTCCACTTTCTGGCTATTTTGGAAGGCAGCCATGCTCACGACTATACCACCAGCGCCTGTTAGGTCTCAGCTATTATGGATAGTGCGGCTGTGAATATTCCTGTGCATGTTTTTGTGTGGACACGTTTATTTTATTTTAATTTTCAAGAAAGGTTTTATTTATTCATTTATTTAGAGAGTGCGTGCGTGCGTGCGCAAACAGGGCTGGGAGAGGGGATCAGGGTCGTGAGACAGAGCCCCGCGCTGGGCGTGGAGCCCGCTTGGGATTCTCTCTCTCCCTGTCCCTCTCTTTCGTCTGTGCATTCATGTGCGGGCGCTCTGTCTCAGAAAAAAATATATATATTCTTTATTTTTATTTTTTAAAAAGATTTTATTTATTTATTTGACAGAGAGAGAGATAGTGAGAGCAGAAGCACAAGCAGGGGGAGTGGGAGAGGGAGAAGCAGGCTTCCTGCAGAGCAGGGAGTCCGATGTGGGGCTCCATCCCAGGACCCTGGGATCATGACCTGAGCCGAAGGCAGACGCTTAACGACTGAGCCACCCAGGCGCCCCTAAAAATATATATATTCTTTAAATCTCTCTTGAGTGTATACACAGCAGTGGAATTGCCCGGTCATAAGATCGCTATATGTTTAACATTTTGAGGAACTGCCAGCTTGTTCTCCATGCAGCCACTCCATCTTACGGTGCTCCTAACAAAGTAAAAGGCTTCCGATTTATCCACGTCCTCGCTCATACCTGTTCATACCTGTCTTTTTGATCGGAGCCATCCTAGTGGGTGTGAAGTGGTCGTCTTCTTTGTGATTTTGCTTTTCCCTGATGACTAATGACCTTGAGCATCGGCTGTTCTTGGCCATTGTATATCTTCTTTGGAGACATGGCTATTCAAATCCTTTGCCCATTTTTAAATTGGGTTGTCCTTTCATGGTTGAGTCGTAAGAGATTTTTGTACGCATCATGAATACAAGTCCCTTATCAGGTATATGATTTGCATATATTTTCTCCCATCCTGTGGGTTGCCTTTCACTATCTTGATGGACATACGTTTTTATGTTATGTTATTTGGTGCACAGTGCGTCCTCTGGGGTCTTGTCCCCCTCAGCATTATCCCTTGTAATTCTTTCTGAGTTGAATTCAACTTTGATCTTCAGGTCATGATCTTGGTTTTCTTTCGGTTCGCCCGTGCGTGTGTATCTAAGCATATGGTCAGCGCTCAGCAAAGGTGGCTTTCCTTCCTCCTGTCTGTCGTCAGAGAACGCCCCTCCCCAGACCGGGCCCCCCTGGAGTAGCCACTATGTCCAGACCCCACACAGCAACCAACATGTGGCCTGTCTCGGCGACTCCTCTCAGCCTCCCTCTACTCCCGCACGGGCCCCGGGCGCGGTCGGAGCCACCGGGCTGCTGTTCCCGTTACGTCCACCAGGGGCCGCCCCGCTCCTGCCTGAGTTCCTTCCAAGAACTTGCACTTTACCTCGTTCCTCCCAGGCCTCCCATCTCCCAGCAACACCTCCGGCTTTAAAGCCCCAGAGCAGTTTTCCAGGTTCCCCGAGGAGCCCACTTTCACAGCTGCCACGCCGAAAACCGTCCTGTGGGAGATCAGCCCGACGCATCCTGGCTTTCATTCAAGACCCGTGTGCCAACAGTTTTCTCACCTGTAGAATGGGAATGCTTTCCCACCTCGCTCAGAAATAACATGGACAGTGCTTAGCATGGTGCCTGGCACACAGTAAGGGCTTAATACAAGCAAGGCTTTATATCAACACTTCAAAGCTCATCGAATGTCTCCACAGCTCTCCTTGAATAGGCCACGGGAAGATCTATCCACCCTTTGTTCTCTTGGGCAGTGACTGTGGTGGGGTTCCTCGGGTGTGGGGGGGAACTTTGCAGTCAGATGTGTGGACATTTTTATTTTCCATAACTGACTTAAAAAAAAAAAAAGATTTTATTTATTTATCTGAGAGAAAGAGAGAGAACACGCATGAGCAGGGCGAGGGTCAGAGGAAGGGAGAGAATCTCCAGCAGACGCCCCACTCCGGGTGGAGCCCCGCGCCAGGCTCGATCCCAGGACCCTGAGATCACGACCTGAGCCAAGAGTGGGTGGTTTAACCGACTGCGCCCCCCAGGCGCCCCCCGTGGAAACATTTTCTTAAAGAATTCTGGGTTTCCTCAAGTTTCCCTTCCTCCCCAGGGTTCCAACTTGTGCTGTCAGTAGGAGAGGTCACTCCGAGGCCTCTGTCACGATGGGCTTCGGCCCCGTTGGCTGGTATTAGCTGCTCTCTGTCCGTGCTGGTGTCCAGCCCTGTTGGTGCCCACACCTGCCAGCATTCACCAGGGCCTGTGCTCCATCCCACCTCCTTTGTCATTGTATCCTGTAGACTCCTGGCCTCTTCTGGCCCCAGAACCTTCTCTCAGCCACTTCTGTGGGAAACAGGGGAGGGGGCCGCCTCAGGCCCTCTCTGCCCAGGCAAGCCACGCTACCACGTCTGCTTTACTTGTAGATACATGTTGGGCATTCGGAGAGGGTGGCACCTCCACGCCCTCACCCAGGCAGCGGGCCCCTCTCCTGCCTGACCTCTGCCTGCCCCCCACTCCGGCCTAGAGAGTGGGATGGAGTGGGGGTGGGGTGAAAACACTCTTGCAGGGTTACTAATGTCCTGAGGCAAGGACCTCGCTTGGAAGCTCAAGGTTCAAGACCTAGCTGCTTTCGCTTCTCTCCCATCTCCTGGAACAGCCCTGCCCTGGAGACATCCTTCCTACCGTCGGCAGCAGGGCAGGGTGGGATGATGTACCAGGAAAGAGGTCTGATTGATATTTCCAAATATCAGCCTGCCACACCTCTGCCCTTGCGTTCTGGTACTCTGAGTACTATACAGACTGACTCACGGCCTGGAGCCTCCAGGGGAGTCTTGTGCTCCTGGCAATGGGTAGGGTGGAGTCGAGGGTGATGGTGGAGGTTTTCTGAGGGTTGGTGCTCAGCCCATTTTGGGAGGGTGGACGAGTCAGAGTTCCTGCTTGCAACAACAGAAAACAACTCGACTTAATGACAGCCTGAAAGGAATTTTCTGGAAGGATGATGGGTGGCCCATAGAATCACAGGATAGGCTGGAGAGCCTGGCTCATCATTTGGGCAGGGACGCAGAAGGCTGGGAAGCAGAAGCACAGGAAGGACTAATGAGAATGACAGCCACCCCCTGCCCCTTGGTGCCCTGACAACAGAGGAGTGACATCTCAATGGTCCCAGCTTCTCCGTGACCCTCAATTGGTGACAAAGTCCTGGGTGGGATGAGCCCAGGTTGAGTGCCCACGCTCTCTCTGCAGTGATCTGGGAGAGGGAGTCTGGCCCCACTGGGCTTCTGTAGGGGAACCCGCCTCCCGCCCTTCTAGGGATTCATGCCCCTCCCATGGGTATTTGGATGCTAAGCAACCAAAACAACAAATGTCATACATCTCTCTTATTTCCCCAAATGTGCATTTGCCAAGAGGCAGTTTCAAACCTGCCTCATCTAGGCAGTCTGATACCTGGAGTGCTGCTTGTTTATGCCACTCAGAGAGCTTGCCAAATATAGTTAAATCATGTAAACAGACTATGTGCTTCTAGATAATTCTTACACCAGGCTTCTTTCTAGGGCTAGCAGAATAACTAATGTTTATTGAACAAAGGCCCGAGCACCAACCTCAGTGCTCTATGTCAATGATCTCACTGGGTCTTGCCCTTAAACTTGCTGCCATGTTTTCAAGGAGGAAACTGAGGCTGAATGGTTCAGTAGCTTTTCCAAATTCACACCGGTTTAAATGGAAAGAGCAGAGACTTGAATCCAGGCAGCCTGTCTCTGGAGCTTGGCTAGGAAGGGGCCCTGCTCTCTGTGGTCCAGTGGAGACAGACATCAAACCAGTAAGCACAGGGTTATGTGTGTTATTACAACGAGTACCGGAAAGGGAAAGAGCAGGGAGGAAGGAAGAAGAGTAACAGGGTAGACAATCTATAAAGAGGGGTGGAATGAAGTCCCAAGAAAGTCTCCCAAGAAGCAATGAAGTGCTTTTAAGCCGTGACCCCTGATGCGATTTAGCCAGGCAAAGACCAAGGGGAAAGATGCAACAGTAAGTGCCAAGGTCCTGAAGCAGGGGAGAACTGAATGTGTTTGAAGAAGGAAAAAAAAGGCCAGTGCAGTGGAAGGGAGAGAGTGGAGAACCTCTGGGCAGGACCTCAAGGCTGTTCAGGCAGGGTCTCTGGGCTGTCCTCAGCTCAGAACTCCTGCCGCATCTCATGGACTCACCCCCACCTTCAGTCCCTCTGCAAACCCTGCAAGCTCAAAGCTTCCAGCATAGCTGGAATCCAGCCTCTTCTCCCCACCTCCACAGTGGCCACCCTGGTCTCAGTGTGACATCCCCGGCCCCCTGGTTTCCCTGCTCTGCATCACCTTGAATCTGCCTCCCAGCAGCACTAAAGCAATCCGGTCAGATCCATAAGTCAGATCACAGCACCTCGGTTTCTCAATTCACCCAGAGGAATAGTCTGTGCCTTCCAAAAGTCCCTTACAAAGCCCTCCGTGGTCTGGCCCCTGTGACCTCCTGCAGCTGTCCCCCTCCTCACTGGGCTGCAGCCATGCCGGCCCTTCGCTCTCTCAGACACCCTGGGAGAGATCCTATCTTGGGGACCTTTGTACTGGCTCTTCCCTCGGCCCAGAATGTTCTACTCCACACACCCATGGGGCCTCTCATATCCTGCAGGCTTGCCCAGGTGTGCTCTCCCAGCTCAGCAGGGGGCACAAGCAGAAGGAAATGTGGGGCTCTCTGCTCCTGTCTTGTCTGCTGGCTGAGACTGAGTCCGAGGGGGGCGGGCACTGGGAGCACAGGTGGCCCACAGTGAGGAGGCAAGGAGGGAAGACAGGTGCGGGTGCGGGCTGTTGTGCACTTGACCCGAACTCCGAATCCCACTCCTCCCTCTGGTGCAAAGGGAGTTCAAGGATCTCTCCTTCAGTCACTGTTTTGTTCCCACCTAACAACTGTCTATTTGGCATTTGCAGCTGGGGACACAGCAACACACAAAGTTCCTGCGTTTGGGGAGATTAGGCTTTAGAGGTTATGACACACAGTAAATGGGAGAAACAAAGTCCGGGAGGTGCTATGAAGAACCGGGAAGCAGGGTTGGGCGCTATTGTAGACAGAGCATCCAGAGAAGCCCTTGCTAATGAGATGTTTGGGCTGGGACTTAACGAAGTGAGAGGGTGAGCTGCAGGGATGTATGGGGCAGAGGGTTCCAAGCCGGGGCAATAGCAGGTGCAAAGGCGCGGGGGCTGAATGTGCGTGATGCGCTTGGCGTGCTTGTGGAGCAGCCAGAAGCCCAGGCAGTTGAGCAGAGCCTATGAAGCAGAGAGGGAGGAAGGAAGATTATGGAGTCAACTAGGGCCGGCCCCGGGGGCTTTGTGGGTCTGGCCAGCACACACCTTCCAGGTGTGAAGGGGGCTGGCAGAGGGTGGCCAGCAGGGGGTGAGGCCATCGAAATTACCCTCCCTGAAGGCCACTCCATCAGGGAAGCGGGGAGCCCTGTGGGAGGTTGTTACGGTTGTCAAGGGGAGTTGGTGGTGGTGATGGGCGCCATGGGGGGTGGTCGGTGTCAGGATATACCTGGAAGACAGACCCAACGGGATCGCGTTGGCAGAAAGGGAGGCAAGAGTAAAAAAGGACGGAGATTTTGCTAAACAGGTGGGTAAATGGGGTCGCTGTTGTTTGGATGGGAGCCAGGAGAGGGGCTCAGCCTTGGATATGAAAATTCCCTAGGAGCAAAGGGTCTTTGGAAATGCGGAGTGACAGAGAGGGGGAGGTGGGGAGGCTGGGGGAACCCCACCTTCCATGGGGGAAGCAAGAGGCCATCAGAGTGTCACTAGCCACTATACCCATCCATCCATCCATCCATCCATCCATCCATCCAACCATCCATCCATCCATCCATCCATCCAACCATCCAACCATCCAACTATACCCATCCATCCATCCATCCATCCATCCATCCATCCAACCATCCAACCATCCATCCATCCAACCATCCAACTATACCCATCCATCCATCCATCCAACCATCCATCCATCCATCCATCCAACCATCCAACTATACCCATCCATCCATCCATCCATCCATCCAACCATCCAACCATCCAACTATACCCATCCATCCATCCATCCATCCATCCATCCATCCAACCATCCAACCATCCATCCATCCATCCATTCCAACTATTCCCATCCATCCACCTTCCAACATCCTCCATCCATCCATCCATCCATCCAACTATACTCACCATCCATCCATCCTCCATCCATCCATCCACCATCCAACAATCATCATTACATCCAACTATACCCATCCATCCATCCATCCACCAGCCATCCATCCATCCCATCCAACCATCCAACATACCCATCCATCCTACCATCCATCCAACCATCCATCCATCCTCCACCATCCACCTACTCCAACTATACCCATCCATCCTCCATCCATCCATCCATCCATCCAACCATCCATCCATCCATCCATCCATCCATCCATCCAACCATCCAACCATCCAACCATCCAACCATCCAACTATACCCATCCATCCATCCATCCAAACATCCATCCATCCATCCATCCATCCAACCATCCAACCATCCAACTATACCCATCCATCCATCCATCCATCCATCCATCCATCCATCCAACCATCCAACCATCCAACTATACCCATCCATCCATCCATCCATCCATCCATCCATCCATCCAACCATCCAACCATCCATCCATCCAACCATCCAACTATACCCATCCATCCATCCATCCAACCATCCAACCATCCAACTATACCCATCCATCCATCCATCCAACCATCCATCCATCCATCCATCCATCCAACCATCCAACTATACCCATCCATCCATCCATCCATCCATCCATCCATCCATCCATCCAACCATCCATCCATCCATCCATCCATCCATCCATCCATCCAACCATCCAACCATCCAACCATCCAACCATCCAACTATACCCATCCATCCATCCATCCAAACATCCATCCATCCATCCATCCAACCATCCAACCATCCATCCATCCAACCATCCAACTATACCCATCCATCCATCCATCCAAACATCCATCCATCCATCCATCCAACCATCCAACCATCCATCCATCCAACCATCCATCCATCCATCCATCCATCCAGTCACTCACTCACTCACTCACTCACTCACTCACTCATCAGCAAAAATTTATTGAGCACCAAGGAGAAACCAGACACTTTCCTGGATGCTGGGGAAGCAGCGGAAAAGAGGGACAATGTTATCACTCTGGTTTGGTATCTTGTTTTCTGGTGGGGAGACAGGTGATGAATAAGCCCACATATGTTTAAGATAAGATCATTTCAGAGGAGGGTGCCACAGGGAACCCCTGGAGAGTGGCAGAGAGTGACCAGGGGAGTCACAATTAGACAAAATGGTCATCCAGGCCACACTGAGGACCAAACCCAGATTCTCCAGGAGGACCCTGGCCCACTTTGGTTTCTTTTTGTCCCTCAAAAGGTCATGAGCAGGGGCAGAGGAAGGAGTGGACTTGCGGTGACCCTCAGGGGTCTTTGGGAAGGGCTTTGCCCTCGAGGAAGCCTCTCTTGGGGCAGCTTCCCTCTGTGAACATGTCCTGGGTATCAGGCTATGCGAACTAGGAATCCCTGACAGACAGAACAGGTGGAAGTGAGAGGCAAGGGGACAGAACCCATAAGAGGTACACGGCTGCATCCCTGCAGAGCAACACAGCTCAGACCATGGTAAAATTCTTCTCTGAGTGTGCAAAGGGGGCCGCTCCCCTTGTGCTGGTTTGAGAGTTTCTGCTATGCAAAGAATTTTCTTTGTGCTTCCCGGAGGTTTATCCTGCAAAGAATGGGGGAGTGGAGCAACGGGTCTTTGAAGATTCATAAACCAAAGTTCCCACCTCAGTTCTGCCATTGCATAGATGGGTGGCATGTCTGTGTCCTTTGGGGACAGCACGGAGTTCATACAGGGGAGTGGTTTAGGCACACCAGATTTTGAAGAAGCCAACTCGGAGCATTGTGTGCCGGCTTTGGGGTAGTTGGGGTCCTTGCCACAGGTCAGAAGGCTATAATGCAAGTGGCACAGCAGTCTACAGAGAAGACGGGGGCAGACTGGGGAGATGTAAGTTCAAATGCACGTGGAGAGCGTGGCGATGGGGCCGAGGGAATGCGAAGGTCACAGGCAATCCTGAGGCTTCTGGTTTGGGCCCTTCGGTGAATGATTTCTGAACTGCAGAAGGGGAAACAGATTTGGAGGAGGAAGGATCAAGGTCTGTTGGAGGATGTGGAGCGTGCGGTGTCGGGCACCTGGCTAGGAATATGGATCTGCAGTGTGGGAAAGCATGCTGAGTCAGAAGCCACACGGCCTGCAGGGTGTCCCTGGCGGGGACTGGCCAGGCGATGACTCTGCCTCGTTCCCCTGCCTTCCGGGGGCACGTTGAGAACACACTTGCCAGCCTCCCTGACGGCTGAGGGGCCACGTGGCTGAGTTCTGACCAATGGAACAAGAGTGAAATCATAACGGCACTTCCAGGCCTGGCCCCTGGCCCCTCAGAGCACCAGTCTCCCCCCCACCCCACCCCCGCAGGGCTTGGCAGATGTTTCCTTCAAAGGGCTGGATAAGGAACTACTTGAGGCTCTGGGAGCCATACCATCTCCCCCGCACCGGACCAGCTCTGCCCCTGTAGCATGAAAGTAGCCATAAGTCATATGTACACGGATGGGTCTGGTTCTGCTCCAGAATCAGTCTCACACCTGCTCTGCTCTTGTCTCTTTGTCCCTGGAACCTGAGGTTCAGGTATCCCTTAGAAGCCGTGTACTGAAAATGGCACAGGCTCAATTTGTCTGAGTCACCAAAGGACTGTAAGGAGCAGAGGGCCCTAATCCCTCCCCCCGCCCCCATTCTGCCTTTTATGTGAGTAAAAAAAAACAAAAACAAAACAAAACAAAACAAAAAAAACCTAGAGTGTGTTTAGCAAATGAAATTTGGGGGTTTCTCTCTATAGAAGTTAGCGTTACTTTAACTAAGACAGCAATTGGTACCAGGAGCCGGATGTTGCCATAATGAAAATCTAAAATGTATGGTATTGGTTTGGAGTCGGGGTCTGGAAGGGAGGAGACCTAGCGTAGGCAGTGGCCTGAGGTAAGCAGGACCGCTGCCAAGGAGCCTGTCTTTCCCAGGGAAGAGGCTGTGACACAGATTGTCACAGCGAGGCTTGGTTGTTACAGGCAGCATTTAGAAGGGCTGAGAAGGCTAAGAGGAACCCCGGCCGGAACTGGCTGATTTGCAAGCACAACTAAAATGAAATAGAACGATTCCAAAAATGTGGGGCCTTGGTTGGGAAAGTTGACCGCTTCTAGATGCCAAACAGAAGGAAATCATATTGAACAAGGCTTTGAGCTGCGAAAGCCCCTTAAGCCTCCGCCTTGTGCGAGGTCAGGGTGAGGCAGCGTCCTCCTTCCCGGCCCGAGTCTCAGGATCACTATTAGTACATTGAGAGAGAAGAGCCCGAGGCCAGGGAGCAAAACAATTAAAAAAAAAAAAATCAGCCTGGAGAACTGTGTCTCAAAATGAATTTGGGCGTGGTCCCTGGTACCTGACGCTGACAGGAAACGACAGGATAAGAAGCCTTTTCAGCTTCTGAGGGAACTGTATTGTCACATTCGCCAGAGACCTGAGCCAAATTCGAGCCTTTAACCCTTTGCGCCTTCAACCTAACCTGAGGCCTCACAACCTTTACCAACTGGCACCGGAGCCTGCAAAAGATGAGCCGCCCCCAAGGAGGGGCACATCCCCGACACACCTACTTCAAATGGGCCATTGGAGCAAAATGGCAAGCTCTGGAAGGTGGAGCCAGGGGTCCCAGAGAGCAGAACCTCCTGTTTGGGGGGCGCCTGGGTGGCTCAGTTGGTTAAGCGACGGCCTTCGGCTCAGGTCATGATCCCGGAGTCCCAGGATCGAGTCCCACGTCGGGCTCCCTGCTCGGCGGGGAGTCTGCCTCTCCCTCTCACCCTCTTCCCTCTCATGCTCTCTGTCTCTCATTCTCTCTCTCAAATAAATAAATAAGATCTTTAAAAAAAAAAAAAGAACCTCCTGTTTGGGGCTTCCCCCCGTGCCCCCCCCAGCACCTGCGCACATCTTCCTCCGCTCACCCCATTCCCCTTGGGACGTTGTATCGTGGCTACTCTGTCCGAACCCGACGGCCCAGTACTGTGTGTGTTGGGGGCCTTGGGAGGAAGGCAGGATGTGCATAACTCGTCCTTTTATAGTTTCCAGATCCCAAGGACCCACACAGGACCCAGAGGGAGAACCACGCCCCTCCTGGGGGTCCCGGCCTGGGGCGCAGGTCCCAGCAGACAGTGAGGGCAGGGGACTCGGCTGCCTCTCTGGGGAGTGATGGGTGTGCTCTGTGAAGGAGAAGGAGAGGGGGATGGCTCATCAGTGACCAGATGGGGAGCCTGGGGTGGGAAGCAGCTAGCCGCTCACCCAACCTAAGCCCTCTGCTGTCAGCTGTAGCCCACGACTGCGTCCCCTAGCTTCCCTGTAGTCAGATGTGGCCATCAGCTGTGGGCTGAATGTTTGTGTCCTCCCCTGCCCCAGATTCATGTGTTGAGGTCCTAACCCCTGATGTGATGGGCTCAGGAGCTGGGGCGTTTGGGAGGTGATTGGGTCGTGAGGGTGGAGCCCTCGTGAATGGGGTTAGTGCCCTTAGAGAGAGACCCCAGGGGGCTCTTGATCTTGGCCTTGCCAGTTTCCAGATCTGTGAGAATAAATGTCTGTTGTTTATAAGCCACCCAGCCTTTGGTATTTTGTAGCAGCCCAAACAGACTAAGACAGGCGGCGTTCTGGCTGGATGGAGGTGGTGGGAGTGACATATGTCTCATAAAGACCCATAAAACCTCCCTCGTCCCTCTCCGTGTGCTCTCCGAGCTGCTGCATGCGGGTGCCCAAGGCCGCTTGGAAGCCCCGTAGTAGAGATGGAGGGGGCTGCTCCTTGATGGCTTTGCGGGACCCGGTGCCAGTAGGATTTTATGGGGAAAAAGGCACCTCTATTGTCAGACCTTGGGGTTTTGTGTCAGGGTGGCTGGAATCCCCTCCACTGAAATCAGGCTGAAGCGATGGAAGCTGCGGAGCTGGTCTAGGGAGAGGGGTGGTGGGAGGCGGGCAGGGAACGAAGCAGGACCCTGGGGAGCACCGGTGCTCCAAGCGGGGGCAAAGGGAAGCGGCGGCAAAGGAGGCTGAGAAGGAGGGCAGTGTGGGGGGCAGCGAAGGGACACTCTTAAGACTCTATTTAGAGAATGAGCCCTGGGTCCGGCACGGTGAACAGGATGTACCTGTGCGAGTCCCTCTCCTCAAAGGGTGTGGGAGACAGGCCACCACAACTCAGAGCACGATGCGGGGCTGGAGCGGGGAGCCCGGGAAAGATGCTCAGCGCCAAGTGGGCAGTGTGCTGAGGGCCTTGGGTGCAGGGATTTATGCAGGGGTCTCGACTTCTGGCCCACTCTGTGAACCAGAGAAAGGCTAAGGACCGTCCCCTCAGAGCAATGCATGCAGCAGGCACACACTATTGTCCCGCCAGCCTCGGTGCTCTCGTAGACGTCCTGAGGCTGGCCCAGGAGCCAGGGAAGGAGCCTCCACCACCCTCGATCAGCTACCTCCCCCAGCCCTGCAGCCATCTCAGCTCTGCAAGGAAGGAACGGGACACGTGGGGAGGAACTAGCTCAGAGTCACACAGCTGGATATGGCAGAGCCCGGGTTTGAAGGCAAGTGCCTGTGATCTTCCTCCTGCTCTCTTTACAGGACAGGGTGGGGCCTCTTCAGCTGTCTGAGGCATTGCCACCGTGAAGACACCAGGAGAGGGGGCCCCGGGGAGGATGCAGGAGGAGGGGATGTCTGGACTCAGCAGGTGGAGCAGACTTGGGGGCCTCCGGTGCTGGAGCAAACACAGGAGAGAAACCGAAGCTTGGAGACGGGCAGGGCTGAGCTCTGGCCCGCCTGAATCCGAAGCCCATGCTATGGGGCAGTTCTAAAGGGACAGCTGGTGGTCCGTGAGAGCGGCTGGGGCAGAGCCCGCACTGGGCCTGGGGGTGTGAGAAGATGCTGGCCTGGGCTGCCCACTGCTGGCTTTGTCCTCTCCTCTTACAAGGAGTGGGGGGGGGGTCCCCAGACTCTGCCGGGCAATTCTGTTACTTGGCCTTTGTTGCTGTTGGCCTCATGAGAAAAACAACTGGAGACAGGAATGTCCTCAGAGGTTCCAAAAAATCACTGCAGGTAATAGACTTCTCCCCCAAATCTGAGGCCTGTCCTTTGCCCTGTGTATTTGTTCCCAGGGTGGCGTCAACAAACAGAAATGTATCGTCTCACGGCTCTGGAGGCCAGACTCCTAGGTCAAAGTGCTGGCAGGGCCGAGCTCCCTCTGCATCCTGCTGGGGAGCATCCTTCCTTCCCGCTTCCTCCCTTCTGGACTTGCCGGCCCTCCTTGCGTTCCTGAGCTCTTGGCAGCAAAACTCAGTCCCGGGGGGCGGGGCGCGGCCAGGCCAGGCCCGGGGCGGGGGGGGGGGGGGGGTGGCTCTGCATGCTGCAGCTGTCCCTGCCGGACGCCCCCGCCACCGCCCCTCGTCGCAGAGCCAAGCCTGCGAGCTAACCCGAGCCAGTGGCCCAGAGCCAACCGGAGGGCGTCCCGGAGGCGGGGGCACAGGGAGGGGCCCGACGCGCACACGGGGCCCCGGCGGCCGCCACGGCCCACAGCGGCCCTTCGAGGGGCGCGGCGTTGGCGGCGCCGGCCCCTGGGGTCGGGCGGTGGTGGCCCAGGGCCCTGCCTCTACTTTCAGAGCCTCCCTGGGGCTGCAGGCGAGGGCCCTGGCGACGCGGACCGTGAGGGCCCAGTGAGGCGCCAAGGGAAGGTCACGGTCAAGTACGACCACAAGGAGCTACGGAAGCGTCTCAGCCTGGAGGAGTGGATCCTGGAGCAGCTCACTCGCCTCTACGACTGCCAGGAAGAGGAGATCCCGGAGTTGGAGATTGATGTGGACGAACTCCTGGACATGGAGAGTGAGGACACCGGGCTGCCAGGGTCAAGGAGCTGCTGGTTGACTGTTACAAACCTGCTGAGGCCTTCATCTCTGGCCTGCTGGACAAGACCCGGGCCATGCAGAAGCTGAGCACAGCCCAGAAGAAGTAAGGGTCCTTGATCCAGGTGAACGGTGGCTCCCACAGGACAATCACTGCCCCCCCAACCTCGTAGCAACAGCAATACGGTGGGGGGTGGGGAGGGGCCCTGCTGCCAGGCCTGGGGCGGTGAGCAGGGCTCCCCATGCCCCTGGCCCAGGGTCTTCTTCCCTGCCCCCTCAGTTTTCCATTTTTGGGGTTTTTTTATTGTTATTAAACTGATGGGACTTTTTGTGTTTTTATATTGACTCTGCGGTGCGGCCCTTTAATAAAGCTAGGATATGCCTTTGGTGCAAAACAAACAAACAAACAAGCAAAAAACCAACCTCAGTCTCTGCCTTCATGTGTCTGTCTCTTTTCTCTTCTTACAGGGACACCAGTCATCCTGCATGAAGGGCCACCCTACTCCAGTATGACTTCATCTTACGTATTACACCTGTAACAACCCTATTTCCAAGTGAGGTCACATTCCGAGGACTGGAAGTCAAGATGTCATCATATCATTTTGGGGACACAGTTCAGCCTACACACTCCATGAGCTGATTTGACCTTCCCTAACAAGACCCCGTCTGGAACACCCTCTGGACGTTGGCATCTCCCTTCCCCCTCAGAGCCCCCCCCCCTTCCCTGCAACTGCAGACACCACTGAGCAGGGAGGTGGGCAACCACAGACCCTCCCCTAGGAGGGAGGGCCGGGGGAGGGGCCCCAGCTAGGCTTGGAGCGGTGGGGAGCTGTCCTTTGGGATGACTACTGAGGGGTGAATGGGGTTCTCCTGGAAGTCAAGCAGTGGAGACCCAGGGAATCCTGGTGCCTTCAAGGATGCAAATCACTCCGAAGGCTGGAAGAGCCAAAGTGAGGGGCGGGGCCCGTAATGTGGGGGGTGCGGTAGGGAGGAGGAGACAGGCGGGGCCAGATGAGGAGGACTCCTGGACCCTGGAGTCTGGTCTGAATCCTCTCCGGGCAATGGGATGGCATGCAGGGGTTTGAAGTGGCTTAAAGACTAGATCCAGTTTGCGAATTAGGTCATCCCAGCTGCTGTGGGCAAGCTGCTGGGCACTGGGAATGATCTGGGAGTCGTCAGTGTTGCCTGTGGCCATCAATCCCATGGAGGAGTGGGATCATCTGGGGAGATGCACGGAGAGGAGAAGAGGCCCAAGGACGGAGAGGAGAAGAGGCCCAAGGACGTGTCTTTAGGAATGTCAGCATGGAAAGGGAAGGCAGAGGAGGAGGGGCTGGGCAAGGAGGCTGCAGGAGTGTCTGGAAGCGATAGGAAGTGGCATTCAGGGAGCGCCCAGGTGGCTCAATCGGTTAAACATCTGACTCTTGATTTCAGCTCAGGTCTTGATCTCAGGGTCATAAGTTCAAGCCCCGCATTGGGCTCCACTCTGGGTGTGGGGCCTATGAAAGAAAGAAAGAGAGAGAGAGAGGAAGGAAGGGAGGGAGGGAGGGAGGAAAGAAAGAAGGAAGGAAAGAAAGGCAGGTATTCAGAAGGCGGGAAGGGGCAGTTTGGGCAGACGTGCTTGTCAGCAGCAGTGGACGCCGCACACAAGAAGTCAGGTAAGAAGTGAAGTGTCTCTGGGTTTGGCAACTGGGAGATGGGAGCAGAGTGGGGGTCAGAGTGCCCAGCTTGTCACAGGCTGGGGGCGGCTGGAACCTTCTTTACATGGCCGTTAGAAGGGGGGGAGCGCCCCCTCGGAGGAGGGGGAAGAAGACCCACAGTGTAGGGCTCTCAGGCCGAGTGGGAGCCGCAGCTCCTTGGGGACTTCGGCTCTGGCCAGAGCGCGCCGCACCAGCCCGGAGCCCCCACTTACAACAGCAAGCAAGCCTGCCGGCCTCCTGCGCACCAGGCCCTATGCTAGGACTCGGTGCGCACCATCCCCTCCGACTCTTGGAATTCCGGAATTCCACACAGAAGTATTATTCCCCCCATTTTGCTGAGGTTCGGCGAGGTAAGCAGCTTGAGCTGAGAGACCCAGCTAGGGAGTGGCAGGGAGGGCATTTGACGTCAGGACTCCTCGTAGCCAAAGCTTTTTGGCTTCATCCTACTGTTGCCCCAACTCCTGAAGGATGTGGTTGAGAAGTTCTCTTTGGTCATTGGTTATTGGGTGGTGAGTAGTGGATGGGGGACTATGCTTGTCCCACCTGGGGTAGGAACTGTGACTTCAGGTGGCTGCATCATTCATGGAGAGAAAATGCTTCTGCAGGGCAAGTGGTACTGGCGGGAGGTTGGTGGGGGTCAGGGTGAGGATGGGGGGTGCTCTCAGGGCGGTGACATAGGCACAGAGGCGGTGGAGTGTGGGTGCGAGTCTCACCGGAAAACCCTTAGCCATGGTTCCCTAGAGGGGCTCTCAGTTTGGGTCAAGGGTCACAAGCCCTCGACTGGGTCCTGCATGAAAGGCAGAGCATCCAGAATGCAGGAGGGCCATTCAAAATTGCCCTCTGATGACCGAGCATTGAGGAGCCAGCTTTGCCGGGAGGGTGGGGTTGGGGGGGTACATCTTGTGGAATTTATAGTCTGGCGCTCCCTAGGAGCTCCCCACCCCCACCCCGTGGAGGCTTCCAGGTGGCTCTGGACTTCGGGACCATGGACGCTGCACCCAAGTGAACCTCAGATCCATGGCCACCACAGTTGGATGGTGTGACAAGCATGGCCAGCTGCTCTCCAGATTGGTACCCTCGTCCTTCTGGACCCACAGCCAGGCCGCATCCCACCTCCCTTGCAGTTAGATGTGGCCGTGCAGTTGGGTTCTAGCCTCTGAAATATGCCCATTTTTCTAGGCCTGCTATAACTATAAAAGTCTTCCTCACCTGTGTGGTTCTTCACGCTCTTTCCCCTTTCGTTACTGGATGTCAACATCAGGGCGATCTTGGAAGCTATGTGGAAGGTGACTGAGCCCAGGTATTTGAAGATCTCCACCTCCAACCAACCACCAGAACTGGGCCCGCCTGGGACTGTTTATGTGAGTGAGAAACTAACCCCACTCTGTTTATGCCATTATCATTCTCGGGCTTGTTTACTGCAGCATTAACTTAGCCTGAGAATACAGGGAGCCCCAAAGCTTGCAGGCCACAAGATCTCTTAGCTTCCGTCCCCAGCTATTCTGACTCAGCACTTTTGGCTCCCCAGCCTCTATCAGATGTGGAAATGTTTGGGGAACAGTGCTGATCTCACTGGGCACAAGCCAGGTCCCGTGCCTCGGGTGACTGGGCTGTGGTGGTCTGATGTACCATCTTGGGGAGCCGGGGCCCTATACAATGGTCCGTCTGCCCTCTGAAGATGGCCTGAGTTCCTCGTACCTGGAACAATGACCTCGCTGAGGACCAGCTGTCTCCAAAGTGACGGTACACCTGTGCTTGGATCCTGTTGTGATGTCCCATCCCCAGCAACACACAAAAGACATCACCCTTGGTGGGGCTAGCTCAGAGAAGACCAGGGGGTGCAGATGTGAACAGATGTGAGCGGATTTCCCAGCCCCCCTGGGGGCCCCGTGGCTGCCACTTAAGGCCGGGCCTCTCTCCTTGTTGAGGAGGCTGGCTATTGGGCCGTAGGGCTGTGCGAATGGTGATAGTGTTTCTCTCGTCTCTGTGGAGCCCCAGAAACGTTGGGGTGTCTGACAGAATCTGCTCAAACTGGTCAAAACAGAACAAGGGGCCTCTGTTGGTAGGACGGTGAAGGGAGCCTGAGTGGCAGCAGCTGGGGCGTCTCTGAAGAGCTTGGCAGCAGAGTCAGGGATGTTGTTCCCCGGAGCTCCCATGCCTTCAGCAGCTCCATGCCCGCCGTGGCTCCAGCCCCAGCAGCCTGGGCAGGGTCTGGGTGAGAGAAATAAAGGCTTTGCTTTCACTAACATTCAGAAATGGTGAGAGACACCTTTATTCTAAAACGGGTATCTGCAGACAATAGCAGACTGAATTACTTTTCTGCTCCATCTTTCTTAGTATGTGAAACAAAGGAAGCTAGTTTAGATGGAAAAAAAAAAAGAAAGAAAGAAAGAAAAGCATCTAGTGAGTTCCCTGAGCTTCTTTCTGTCTGAAGTGATGGACAGTAGGTGTAGTTCATGAACAATCTTTGCATCCCGTCCTATCCACGCTTTATGATTTCAGACAATTATCTAAAATGTGTTTTATAATCTTGATATTTATAATGGTGATGATGGTAATGATAATGACAAACATTTTTATTGCTTCTAAGTTCCAGGTACAGTTCTTAAGTGATTTCTGGTTCTTAAATCCTCAAAATATTCCTATGGAGTAAGTAGGAATCCCTACTTCTCCCATTTTACAGATGAGGAAACTGATGTACAGAGATTTTAAGAATTATATTTATAGGGGCGCCTGGGTGACTCCGTTGGTTAAGCGACTGCCTTCGGCTCAGGTCATGATCCTGGAGTCCCGGGATCGAGTCCCTCATCGGGCTCCCTGCTCGGCGGGGAGTCTGCTTCTCCCTCTGACCCTCCTCCCTCTCATGCTCTCTGACTCTCATTCTCTTTCTCTCAAATAAATAAACAAAATCTTAAAAAAAAAGAATTATATTTATAAAGGGAAAACAAGGGGCTCAGTCGGTTGAGTGTCCCACCCACGATCTCAGCTCAGGTCTTGATCTCGGGGTCATGAGTTGAAGCCCTGCATTGGGCTCCATGTGGAGCCTACTGAAAGGAAAGAAGGAAGGAAGGAAGGAAGGAAGGAAGGAAGGGAGGAAAAGCAGACTCTAGAAAAAAAAGGACAACAAGAAAATTCTCAACTTTTTAAATAGAGTGGTGGGACAACAGTCAAAGTTTCTTAATGATAGAGGCCAGAGAAGAGTCTCTGTAATGGTACTTGGGACCTTTGCCTGATGAGTCAGATAATTAGCGCTCTGTAGAGTCTCTGAGTTCATTAATATTCTCCAGCTTTTCTCATTAGCACAAAGTAAGCACACTATTTTAATAACCACAATACTTCTTTCTGGGGTGATGCCATGGAAATTGCTTGGTCCATTGTTCCCTTTTAAAGCAGACTAAACAAAAGAAATTTCTATAACTGTCATTCTGCCCTTCTCATCTTTAAAGGGAAGACTTATACTTTCTGATTTCACAACTTGTTACGAGGGGGAGGCGGAGAGGGTCTCTGATCAAAGGCAATTGCATTGGCAGAGAATCCACCTCAGAAGTGTCAATACCCAGCTTCAGGCCCTGGCTTCTCCTGGAAAGGCCCTGGCAAGACCCAGCAGGGCCCAAGAGGTCGACATTTGGGACCCACGGGCCTGAAGACCGGCTGGCTCAGAAGCCACCCTGCCCCGGCCTGGGCCTCCTTCAAGGTCACATTGGACAGCAGCCGGGGAGGTTCTCTGGGTACATGGTGACCGATTGCAGGGTCCCCTTTGTTACCCTCTAAATAACACGAGGAGTAGGGGTGGAAGAGCTTCGGAGTTCCGCATCAGTAGGACTCTGGGAGAGCACAGCAGGCCCGCGAGGACCACGGGGTTGGAAGAAGGGTGGCTGTTCGCTGAAGGAGGGAGTGGGGAGACCAGAAGGTGGGCGTGTGTCTCATTAAGGAACCCAGTTTATCATGGCCACATTCTTTGTGTTGGATTAAGGTCAAGTCCTGTTTGGCTTGGCACGGAAGCTCACGGACCTAGAGGCAGCCCACTGCCCTAATTCAGGGGTGATGTATGTAGGGTCTCGTGGGCTCTGGGGTTCCAGTCAGGAATGGCCAAATGTAGAAAACAACCCAGACGTCCATCGACTGATGAAGAAATAAACAAAATGTAGTATATACAAACAACAGGATATTATTCAGGATCAAAAGGACGAAATACGGAAATGTGCCACCATCTGGATGAACCTTGAAAACATGGCGCTAAGTGAAAGAAGCCAGGCACAAAGGACCAACACGGTACAGTTCCCTTTGTAGGAAATATCTAGACTAGGCAAATCCATAGAGACAGAAGGCAGATTAGGGTTGCCAGGAGCCGGGGAGGGGGTACAGGGAGTGACTGGGTCTAGCTAACGCTGGTAGTCGCACAACATTGTGAATGTCCTTGATGCCACTGATTTGCACATTTTTCCACGGCTAACATGGTAACACTTAGGTTAGATGTATTTTGGCACAATAAGAATAAGAGGATAGGCCTTCTTCAGACAAACATGTGGGGGCTTAAAGCATCAAGTCTGGGATGAGGATGTGAGTGGGGCTCCAAATGGACTCCCTGCCTGGGGGAGTTGTGGCACCACAATGCACCTGCCACAGGGCCTATCATTGGGCGAACGTGGGGTAGGGATGGCAGACTGCCATTGGCTAGGCCATCATATTTCCAGAAAGCCTCACATGAAGATTTGGGATGGTCTCTCTAAGCAAGGTTGTCCATGCAGAAGCAGAGAGGCACCGGCAGGACTGGAAGATTCTCGTACAGCCTCGAATTGATGCTCTGTCCCTGAACCACAGCACCTGCTTGAATGAACACTGTTTCCAAGTCCTGTAACTATCTGTGCAGAGCACTGTTCTAGTGTAGGATAGTCTTAAGAGATTGAAGTCTGTAGTTCACCAATGTGTGGTGGGCTGAATGAAGGGTCTCCAGGAAATCAAGTCCTAATCCTTGGAACATGTAAAGGTTACTTTCTGTGGCACAAAACGTGATTAAGCTCAGGATTTTGAGGTGGGGAGATTATCCTGGATTATCTCGGTGGGCCCAAAATACCACCACAGGTATTCCCATAAGAGGGAGGCAGGAGGACATGTTTCCCAAGAAGAGGAGGAGACCATGGGGCCACAGAGGCAGGTTGGGGTGATGCGGCCGGGGAGCTAGAAGCCAGCAGAAGCCAGAAGAGGCAAGAAACGGATTCTCCCCGGGCGCCTGGGTGGCTCAGTTGGTTAAGCGATTGCTTTCGGCTCAGGTCATGATCCTGGAGTCCCCGGATCGAGTCCCGCATCGGGCTCCCTGCTCAGCGGGGAGTCTGCTTCTCCCTCTGACCCTCCCCCCTCTCGTGCTCTCTCTCTCTCATTCTCTCTCTCAAATAAATAAAATCTTAAAAAAAAAACAAAAAAAAGAAATGGATTCTCCCCTAGGTCCTTGAGCAGTAAAAACTGATTTCAGACTTCTGGCCTCTGGAGTGAGAGAGAAGAAGTTCCGTTGAATGAAGCCACCACGCTGTGGTCATTTGCTACAGCAGCGACAGGATGGTCATACAGTGGCACAGAGTCATCATTCAGTCCTAACTAGCATAATATTCTGTCTTACTGGAAATGCAAAATTGATGCAATTTTGCTGCAAAAGTTCCGACATTTTGCATCCCTCAAAATAACATCAATTTTTATACTTTTGGGACAGAGAACTATTTCATTGCTTGCATGTATGTGCATCAAAAGTAATAATTTAAGAACTATAACATTCAAAATATGCCATAGTTTTAGAAGGCTTGTTTTGGTATTCCTTGATTTTTAAAATAACAGACTGAAGCCCCTCTGAGAAGGGAGGTGGCCTTGGTCTCTTTGGGCCTCTTAAAGTCCTGCCTGGTCAAGACAAGTGCCCCCCCCCCCCACCCAGGGTTCAGGTAGGACAAGGCTGTCAAGGGTAGAACAAATGGGAACTGAGAGACCAGGAAGGTGAGTCAAGGCTGGTGGTTTGGAATGGAGACTGTGAAATGCCTAGCTGTCCCGAGACTCCATGCAGTTATCCCAGTCCTGGGTTATTCTCAGAGCCTCCTCTCTGGTCCCAGCGGGTCACACTAAGCACAGAGCAGACCCTTAGCCTCGGGGCACTGACTTTTTTATAACCCAAACTTCACTATCTGCAGAGCTCCATTACTGTACTTCTGATGCTCTGGGCTGCTCTTCCTGGCCCATATGGATGAGTGCAGGAAATGTTTTCTCTCTCCCAGGCCCTGCTGTGCTTCCAGTGATGGGGCAGGAAGGTGTGGGGGGTGGGGGTGGGTTCTTTGCTTTGTTTCCACACCACTCCTAGCCACAGCAGGGGCTGCGAGGACCACCTTGACTTTCCACTTGAGTGACAACTAAAAGTTCTTCCCGTTGTGCAGGGTGCCATCAACTCCAAGTTCACCCACCCACCCGCCACCCACCTGGCAGCCAAGCTTAACTATTTCATGCCTGGTGTATACACCTGGAACCTCACTGTAATGTCAGAGCCAGGAAGGGGAGGTGGTGGATGCCTGGGTGGCTCAGTCGGTTAAGCATCCGACCCTTGGTTTTGGCTCAAGTCATGATCTCAGGGTCATGGGATCCAGCCCCACCTCGGGCTTCTGCTCAGCACAGTATCCGCTTGAGATTCTCTCTCTCTCCCTCTACCCCTCCTGCTGGTGCTTGCTCTCTTTCTTTCTCTAAAATAAAATAAATAAATCTTAAAACAAAAACAAAAACAAAAACGCCAGTATGGGGGCGGTGCGGGGTGTGTGTGTGTGTGTGTGTGTGTGTGTGTGTGTGTGTGTGTGTGTGGTGGGGGCTGTAAACAGGGATCAGCAGCAGCTGCTACTAGAATGACAACCAACAGGGCCCCGAGGTCCACAGGTGCGCACTGACAGAGCAAAAGAGAGCAGAAGCCACCTGCAAGACAGAACCGGTGAGATGCTTGCCATGGGAAATACAAGCCCAGCTCCAGAGGGGCCAATCACGTGGAAGCCTGTGAGTCCAAGGCTGCTAATTCCAAGGTCTACGCCCCCACCCCCCAGGACTCAGGCTGGCTGCTCGTCTCCTCTGCCCCGCTCCCTTGTCTGCCATCTTGGACTCCTCCCCTGGGCTCACCAGACAGGCTCTGCAGGTTCATTGGCTGGAATGGCTTCACCTGCCCCTGCCTGACCAATCATTTGGCAAGAGAAGTCACCTCGATTGCTTTGGACCAATTAAAATTCATGAGGGGTTGGGTGGGGCTCGGCAGACCGCAGCCTCCCCTGCACATCATGGCTGCTTGGAGCAAGCTGGGGTCTGGCCAGCCGAAAGTCACAGACCCGGGAGGCGGTGGTCAGGCAGCAGCGTATGATGTGGAGAGAAAGTGGGTGGCCTGGGTGTTTAGAAACAAGGTAGGCGCTCCAAAGAAGGGTGGAGCTTGCCGCTGAGCCGGAATCACTTGTTCGCTGGGCATCCCTTTGACGCCAGCTGACTGTGGCCTAGGGTGACAAGGGCTGTGTTGACTGTCCTGTTCCAAAGACAGCGGGCCACTTATGCCCTCACTCAGTGCCACCGCTGAAAGTGGTTCTGAGTGAGCTTTGTGGAAACATGGCCACCACCATGGTAAGGCAGGGTTAGCAGAGTTTGGGGGAAATGAGAGTGTGGTGGTGCTGCAGAAAGATGGAAGGGAAGGAGCCAAGGAGAATGGCCTCTTAGGGCTGTGGGTTCCAAGCTGGAGGGTTTGAAGGCCGATGAGCGTCTCTACCGCCCAACCCAGAGGGGCCCCGCGAGATGCAGGGAGAAGACCAAGTCTTACGGCAGGAAGAGAAGGCATGCACAGTCTGCTGAATCTTTCTGCAGGTTCGGGGGACTCTCAGATCCTAACGGTGACCCCTGGAGACCATGCTTGGAAAACACCTTGAAGCCGGGGACCTGAGTGTGGGCGACAGAATAATGTCTCCATGGACCCCCGAGATGTCCACGTCCTAATCGCCAGAACCTGTGTGTATGTTACGTGGTAAAAGGAACTTTACAGATGGGATAAAGCTAAGGATCTCGAGATGGGGAGAGTCTCCTGGATTACCCGGGTGGGCTCAGTGCGGTCACAAAGATCCTCATAAGAGGGAGGCAGGTCAGAGACAAGATGTCACACCACTGGTGTGTGAGGAGGGAGGAGGGAGCCTTAAGCCGAGGAATGTAGGTGGCCTCTAGAAACAGCAAAAGACAAGGAACGGATTCTTGCTGTATTCGTTCCCTGGGGCGCCTGTAACAAATCATCGCAACTCTGTGGCATAGAACAACAGAAATGTCTTCTCTTATAGTTCTGGAGGCCAGAAGTCAGAAATCACGGTGTTGAGATCAAGCCCCTCTGGAGGCTCTAGGGGAGCTTCCGGTCTCTGCTGTTTCCAGCTTCCGGTGACTGTGGACACTGATTTATGGCCACACGGTTCCAGGCTCTGCCTCTGTGCCCCCAGTGCCTTCTCCCTTCTCTGTGTCTTCCTATCTGTGTGTCTCTTTTATAAGGATACGTGGGATTGCACTTCCAAGAGAAGCTTTTCTCGAGGTCCTTAACTTAATCACATGCATTTCTGTAAAAGGTGCTTGCTATTCCCTCTTTTGCCGTATCTGGTTCTCTGTGTAGGTTCCGGGGGTTAGGACATGGACATCTCTTTTTGGGGGCACCATCCAGCCTACTACACTCACTTAGAGACTCCAGAAGGAATCTCCTGCTGACACCCTGATTTTACTCCTTCCTTTAAGATGATTTTGGACTTCTGGTCTCCGGAATGGAAGGAGAATAAGACTGTGTTGTGTATTTTTATTTTATTTTATTATTGTTTTTTTAAGCAGGCTCCACGCCGGCCTCGAACTTACAACCGTGAGATCATGACCTGAGCCGGGCTCGAGAGTCGGACACTTAACCGACAGAGCCACCCAGGCGCCCCGAGTCTGTGTTGTTTAAAGGCAGGAGATTTGTAGTAATTTGTTAACAGCAACTACAGGAAATATGTGGGATGTGAAAAGACACACTGTTGGGTGACCTTAAGGCGGGACACTGCGCGGTGTCAGAGCAGGACCCCGTTGATCCGACAGTCTGTGGGTGGGCTGCTCTGGCTGGGAGGCACCCACGGAGGAGCCATGACGGAGGAGAGGCGGGTGAAGACGCACACCCGGGCCGGCTGCCGGCTTGTCACCCCCACCCCCCGGGCCTCCTTCATCCCCCCACCTCTTCCAGAAGAGATGGAAGGATGCCCTCCCCCTCCCCAGGTTCTATTCCTCTCTCCTCCTCCACCTTCCTCAATTCCCCCACAGTTCTGCAGGCCTCTGGGGGAGGACGATGGGCAAAACAAAGATAAACAGGGACAACATGGGCCACCGAGGAGCACGTTAGGAGGTCCAAGGACTCTGAAGGATGCCCTGCTTCTCAGTGCCAGGGAAATAGGTCCCCGGGGGCAGACCTTCTCCTATGCACTCCTTCCCGGCCTGCATTCCCCATCCTGCCCCTGCTAACCTCCCCCCCCACCCAGGGGACTGTGGGGAGCCAGGCTCACTCCCTCAGGAGCGGGGAGAGCAGGCCCGGAGGCCTGGGCTCTGCCCCTTCCCACAGTGGTGGACCCAATGAGCGATGAGCGGAGTGCTCTTTGCACCCCGCCCCCTCGAGTGCCTCCTTCCACCTGCACCCAGCAGCCTGATCCCCCTCCCTGGAGAACGCACCCAAGTCACAGATTCCTTATGAAGGCACTCAAGGCTCCGCTCTCCCAAGAAAGCTGCCCCTGGGACCAGACCCGCTGACTGCACTGGACCATTTCCAGTTCAGGGGGAGGTTTTGAGGAGAGACACTCAATTTTGGAAGAGATGGGCCCACCTCCTAGAGAGGAAGGGCCCGTGTGCTTCAGGGTGCCACGGGGTGCCAGGCGGAGCACAGCCAGCCGCAGAAAAAGTCTCTGGTGTACCCATCCCACACGGGCACAGCTTGGCTTAAAGCAATGCTTCTGCAGGCTGTTAGAGAGAAAGGCAAATTATTTGTCCAACCCAAAGGCAGACAACTTTCATTTATTTAAAAATTCTTTCACGGCAGATTAGGGGGTGCCAAGAGCGTGGGGAGGCAGGGAATGGAGAGTGACAGCTTTGTGGGTACAAGGTTTCTTTTGGGAGAGATGAAAATGGAACTCATCAGAGACAGTGGTTGCACACTGGTACTAAATGCCACTGAACTGTTCACTTTAAAAGGGCTATTTTTTTATACTATGTGGGAATTTCATGTCAATTTAAAAAAAATTATTCTTTTCCTTTTCCAGCAAGAATTTGTCCCGCGTTGACTGTTCCATGTACTGTTATGTGTCATGGAGACATAGAGGAAGATAACCTAAGATGCTGACCCCCACAGAGTGTAAGATCTAGTGGAACATACAGACAAGAATAATATAGTAGTGCAGAACTTGGCACAAAGGAGGTGACCAATGAATATTTATTAAATAAAATATAAATGGATATGGGAGCTCATAGGAGATCTATGTAACCCAGTTTGAGGATCACAGAGGGCTTCCTGGAGGAAGTGGCATCCAAACCAAGACCTGACAGATGAGTAGGAGTTCGCTTGGCTGGGCTGTACGATGTGCAAATGTCCAGGGTGAGTGTGAGTGAGGCAGAGTCCAGGAATGGAGAAATATCCAGTAAGGCTTGGAACTCCTTCTGGGGGAGGGGGTGAGGGCTGTGGCAGGAGGCTTGAGGAGTAGGTGGGAGCCAGCCGAGAGGCCTCAGAATTATGCTAACATTTGTATGCATAGCTTTCCTTCTGCCAACAGCATCTTGATTTTTTCCTTTTGGGAATGTATTTCTCCCCCATTCCCAGCCATGTAGTAGAACAATTAGAAAATGATTAGTCTTGAGTATTTATTACCTTTATGCACATCAAAGTCATTATAGACAGAGGAGAGAGAGAGAGAGAGAGGTGTTGGGGGTGAGAGGTGAGGACTGGTCATTAGCCATTTGCCAGCGCGCCACTGTCTGTACAGGTAGAAGACATTACTCGAAACTGATATAAAGACCCATTTTGTACATCCTTCTGGGCTCCCTGAGTATCCCTTCCCAGCCGATGCCAGAGTTGTTTCTTGAATAAGGGGGAGTTCCAGCGCCCCCTTCCACCATGATGGACACAGTCACATTTGGGGTTTGTTGGGGATGGAAGCGTGGCAGTGTTCAACTCCAATCACAGTATTAGGGGAACTAAGCCAAGAAATGCATCAGGGGCTCCATCTCTGTGAAACCGTTGGCAGAATGCTATTGAAAAGAGGAAAATCGACAGAGCAGGAGTTGTGGGTGTCCGGAATGACTCTCTGGAAGAGGAATGTATGGTCTGGGCGCAGGGCTGCTGTGACGTTCAGGATGGATGTTGCAGTGTGGCCAGGGGCTGGAGGACCAGGCGGGGGTCTTCGCGGACCTTCCGGGAGAGACGCTGCAGAAGGAAGCCCGTGGGCGGGGGCTACGTGTCTGTGGCTTCCGACAAAGATGTTTTTTAGGATGGATTTGCCCTGGAGAGGGGAAGGCGATTTGTGAGTAAAATGCGGAGTTCCCAGGAAGCAGTGACCTGCTGTTGGTCTCTGTGGGGGGCTGGAACTGTTGAAGCTACTTTGTCACCATGAGGAGTCAAGGCAACACGGTGAGGGCAGGTGACGTCCCATCATATCCTTCATCCTGGAGCCGTCCCTGGGGGGCAGGGGATGGGAAGAGGCAAAGAGGCCTTGGGGTTAGTCAAGGGGAAGGCTGTGATTCCTTATGACAGTGATGCTGAGGGACCTCTGAGGAGCCAGAAAGAAGGTAAAGCGAGTAGAAGAACCCCTCTTGGACAGGACAGTGGTGTCATAAACCAGATGCATAACAAGGAGGACAGAGATGTGGATAAGCAACAGGTATCTTGGAAGCAACTTGGTAGTCACTTGACTAGAGAGAATGAAGTGGAGAGGAGCCACAGATTTCCCTTCAGTAAAGAACAAACTCCTCCTCACCATGGACCAACCACACAGCCCTGTCCTCCATGGCTCCAGCCCATCTTTCCAGATAACATCCTCCCCCCTGCTCATCGACTTGGTCTCTAGAATCCAGTCAGTTGTGTGCATCTTTTGGTTTCTCACAGATTCCTCTGCCCTCTGCCCTCAGCCTGGAACACTCACCCCTCACCTGCCAGACTCTTGACTCACCTTTCAGCCTGCTTCCTCTGCAGTGCTCCGGACTGCCCTGGTCTGGCGTACCTGCCATCCTGGGCTTCCTCAGTGCCCCCTCCTCCGTGATGAACCTGGGTCTGTGGGGTCCAGCTTGCTGCACCCTCGCAGCTCTGCAAGTGCCATGGGGCCAGGGTCAGCTCCTGACAGCCCTACCACAGCCTCCTGGGAGGAGAGGGGGCTGCGGATTGAGTTCATCACTAATGGCCAATGATTCACTCAATCCTGCCCAAGTAATGAAATCCCCATCACCCCTCATCGCAGATTATGGGGTGGGTAGGAGTTCCTGAGAGCTTCTGGTGGTGAACACATCATGGTGCTGGGAGGGTGGTGCCCTCGGTGAGGGCACAGAAATCCCTCCATATCTTGCCCTGCGCATCTCTTACATCTGATGGCTCCCGAGTTGTGTTCTTGATAACAAACCGGGACTAGTAAGTGAATGGTTTTCCTGGGTTCCACTAGCTGTTCCAGCAAATTCTCAAACCTGGGGAGAGGGCTGTGGGAAACCCCTAAATTTACAGTTGGTCAGCCAGAGGTCCTGGTGGTCTAAGACTTGCAACCGGCATCTGGAATAGGGGCAGTTTTGAGACGGAGCCCTTACCCTGTGGGGTCTGAGGCGAACTCCAGGTACTTAGTATCAAAATTGAATTAAATTGCGGGACACCTAGCTGGTGGTGGAGAACTGGTTAGTGTGGGGACCCCCATACACATTTGGTGTCAGAAGTGTTTTCTGTGTAGAAACAGACCACAGTCATGGGTGACTGGAAGGCACGGTAGTGCCTCTTCTTCTGAGCGCCCGGGCTTCTGCCCTGGTTTGGGGAACCAGACCAGTCCCCGGGCTGAACGCCTAAGCTTCTGAGCTGACCAGTGGTGCCTAGCCCTTGGGGTTCTCCCGGAATCATGGGGTGTCCAAAAATTGTGGTAAAATACGCATAACATAAAAGTTACCATTTTACCCCTTTGTAAAGTGTACAACTCAGTAGCATTTAGTACTTCACAGTAATGGGCAACCATCACCAATATCTGGGTCCAGAACATTTCCATCACCCCCGAAGAAAATTCCGTGCCCATTAGCAGTCACTCTCCATTCCGCCCAGCTCCTGGCAACCGCTAATCTGCTTTCTGTTTCTCGGCCTTTGTTCCAGACATTTTATACAAATGGAATCATGTAGCACATGACCTTTGAGTCCAGCTTCTTTCACTTAGCATAATGCTTTTAAGGTCCACCCATGTTATAGCACGCATCACATTCTCGTGGTTGAGTGATATTCCATTGCATGGATAGACACCACATTTCTCTATCTGTTCTGGAAGTCACTGGAAGGGAGAAGAATCTCCTTGGCAGGGCAGGTGTTTGTTGGGGACTGGCGAATACAGCCAGGAGCACCAGGACCCTGGAAGCACCTTTCAACCCTGCCTTGTCTCCATCACTTAGATGACTTATTCGAGCCTCCCAGGGGAGAGATGAGATCTCCTCGCCCACCAGGGGAGGCTGCCAGATCGGTGAGCTCTGTATGCTGTCTGCAGCATCCCTTCTGTGCCCACGTGAAGCTTCCCCACCCCAGCAGGGGGCGCTGGGACAAGTTTTGTTCTAGAAAGTTGGTTCCTACCTGGGCTACAGGTGGATCTCCATCCTGTAGTGGTTTTTTTTTTTTTTTCCTCCTCAGTTTACTTCTCAAATATTTGAGTGATGGAAACTTTGCCCTTGGGGAGTGCCAGGCTGCTCCTCAGTTGTGGTCAGCAGCCAGTGGGAGTGTGCAAAAAGACCACTTCCCTATCCCGGTAGGATCAGGACAAGTTCTGCAAGGCCTTCAGGTGATTCTTATGTGTACCAGGCTTGGGATTCTCTGCAAGACCCTCCTTCAAGTTCATGCCCAGAGGAGGACCATGTACTTTCTGCAGAGAGTATAGGCATGCCTTCCAAATTATAGCTTCTAGGCTGAGAGCTCATGTCTCCTCTTTACGAATCCAGCCAGGGAAACCAACCAGAGTGGTGCCTTCTTCTGTGGGCTACACCTGTAAAATTTTATTCATCGATTCATTATTCAACAAAACTTTATGCCAGGCACCATGCTGGGTGTGGGAGATAGTGATGACTAAGGCACGGTCCCTGCCTTCAAAGATCTTGAAGTCTGGTTGGGGAGACACGTAGTCACATTCCAGTGTGATGACTGAGACTGGCAGGATGAGCAGGATGGTTTCCCGGGCCAGGGAAACCTGAAGCAGAAAGCAGTGACACTTTTTCTTTTTTCCTTCTTTCTTTCTTTCTTTTTTTTTTTTTTTTTTTTTTTGGAGAGAGAGAAATTGAGAAGCAGAGAACTACACCAATGCAGTCAAAGGCATTTTAGCGTTCTAGATTTTTTTCATTCATGATTCAAGAAATAAAAATGATCAATTTGGGGGTGCCTGGCTGGTTTAGTCAGTAGAGCATGCGACTTTTGATCTTAGGGTCATGGGTTCAAGCCCCATGTTAGGCATAGAGCTTACTGGAAAAAAAGAATAATGAACTTGGTTCTGGACATGCTGTTAAGGTCTTAGGCCAGAGAGGAAATATCTTGCCTATTAGTCCATTATGGAAGATTATCCGTAGATAAAAAGAAGAACTGTATGACCTCAGTGTTAGAAGAAGCTGTTGGACTCTGGAGTGGGTTGTAAGCTGAATCCACTTCCTGTATGAGAAGACATCTGGCTAGATGCCTTGGGGGAACCAAGAATGTTTCTGGATGTTTCAGGGTCTGCAGAGACGACTCTGAAGGCTCCTGGCGAGGACATGGTCATGAAGTCGTGGTGTGAAAGGTCACGTAGGCAAGTGGCTCGAGACCCTGGCTGCACCTTCAGAATTATCTGGGAGCTTGAACGCTGTCACACCTGGGCCCCACTCTTGTGACTTCGAGTTAATTAGGGTGGCACTCAGGTGCCGGTACTTTTTAGAAGCTCCCAGATGATTCTCCAGGGCAGCCAGCGCTGAAAACTCCCAGCTGTGGGGAGAGGGGCAGCACAGTGCAAGAGGAGGGGTGCCGAGGATGCACATGGCCTTGACACACCCCTCCGCACAACAGTGTGGGTAGAAAGGAGATGGGGGAGGGGATGGGTGGAAACGGGGTGGCGGTCATATCCCTAGAGCAAAGCGTCAGAAGGTCACACACTCTAGAGAGATGGAAAAAACCAGGTTGGCTGGGTCATTTAGGGTCATGACAGCCATTGGTGGCTTTAGCAGCAAGTTCACTGGCAAAGGGCATGTGGGGAGCTGGATGGGAGCGTGTGGACTCGAGAGGCAAGAAAATGGACATAGAAAATGCAGATTGACTTTGCAGGGGTGAGAGGCAGGGTTGTGGATGGAAGGGGAGGGAATGTGGGGTGGAGGGAATGATTTCCTTGTTCAGGATGGGTGAGACTTGAGGGTGTCCAAAGGCTAATGGAAATGATCGAGTTGAGAGGAGGCATAACTGATGGTATCAAGTTGCTAAGAAGGTGGAGGGGGAGGGAAGGGGAGGGAGGGAAAGGAGGGGAGGGGAGGGGAGGCATCCAGTGCATTGGGGACAGCATTAACCTTAAATCGAGGAACACCTCATCCGTTGTAACAGGATGGAAGATGCAAAGGATGGGACAAGAGAGGAAGGTGGCTCATCTTACAGAGTGGGTTCCAAGAACACTTATTCACACCCAGTTTACTCAGGGATGGGGTTATTTACAAAGGCCCTTGGCCTTGACTCATGCCCTCTCTCCACTTCTGCTCTTCCATGAAAACAATCTGGTCCTTTCTCTTTCCTCTCTTCTCCCCAGTGGCAGCCAGACCGGGAGACACTGTCCCAGGTTGGGTTAGCTGATGGGGGCCCCCACCGTCCCCTTTCCAACCCATCCTTTCTACCTGTGGCTGGGTATCCAGTCAGTCAGCCCACGTTGACCCCGCAGCACGCACCCTGGGGAGGAAGATGGGAGGTTGAAGCCCACCCTGAGCCTCCTGGCCTGAGCCCCCTCCTCAGTCAGTGTCTACTTTACTAGGGAGCCTGCCGATGGAGAGGGGCGCGGGCACAGCCCCAAGACACTAACATTGATGGATGCGGTACTGCGGGCCCTTGTCTTTTGTGTGTGCAACCCCTGGCCGGGAAACCCCAAGCGGAGGAAGGTTCAGCCATGGGACCCTCCTCCCAACACCCTAATGCCCCTGCCCTCAGTTGGAGGCGTCTTTGCCTCCTCTGATCCTGGGGTACTTGAGGCCACACTGGGCAGACGTGCAGATTCAAGGTCACTGTCCCTGGGCTGGAACCTGAAGTTATGGAGGGACCGACTCCCTTAAACAGGCATCCCATGCCCCCTCTTCACGTTCTAGCTCACCCCTTCTTCCCTGCTGCTGACTCGGAGTTAGGAATAGTGCCTCCCAAATCTTTGGGGAAGTGCCTCCCTTGTCTTCTGCCACGATGCCTGCCCATGGGGCTCGGCGTTAGAGAGGCACCTTCCTCCAGGCCCCTCGCTGGCAGGAAGTCCTCCTGGTGGCTCCTGACAAATGGGCCTGGCCCACTTTCTGCCCCTATTCTGTGTCCAGCTGACCCCAGCCTACTTCGTGCTCCCAGGAGATTCCCAAATACTGACACAGTGAGGGGTTCTTACGTGTTTGATCATCTGCAAACTAGAGCAGTGCCTACGAAATAGGTCTCCTGGGGTCTACCCTTCACTTAGCCGCACACTGGGTTTGTTTCGTGTGTTTGTTTGTTTTCTCAAATCCCCACCCCAACACCTGCCCAAACAAAATCCAAAGTGCAAAGGAAACATGTTTTTTAAATGGAACGTAAAGTCAGGGACTCCTTCCTGGTGGTGGTTGTAGACATGGGTTAGAGACTCTCCCCTCCGAGTTGAGCCCACGGGGACTTATGTGGACTCACTCCTCTCCAGTCTCTGGCTGTCGTCCCGTTCTTGAATGTTCCATGTGGGTCCCCTGCCACCTCACAGCCTGCATGTGTGCTGTGCCCTCCTTGCCTGGCTGCCTACAGCTCATCATTTGGGGGCCCAGCGTCCACACCGCTTCCCCTGGAAGCCCTTCCCTGACCCCAGCTCTAAATTGGAAACAGGGCTCCTAACCTCTGGCGCTCTCCCCTGGAATCTGAGCCAGCCAGGTGCTCAGAGTCAGCTCCAGCTGACTCCCGCCCTGAGCAGGTGGAGAAACGGACCAGGGAGAGGAGGCCCGCCTGGCCCAACCACCTGGTATACATCAGGCACCCTTAAGCACTCGCGAAATGTGCCATTTACGTTCGTGTGAGCATTTGTTCAGGATCTGTGTCCTAGCCTGAAATTCTAAATCCGTGACCGATGGACGAGGTCATTTCTCTGACTCTACCCGTCTGCCCAGGTCTGAGTACAGTGCAGGGCACACCACGACTCCTCAGAAGTGCTTGCTGAGTAAATAGTGAATAATCATCATCCAAAGGGTGACTTGGGTCTGTTGGCTTAGGGTCTGTTGAAGGTTAAAAGAACAACAACAAAAAGCTGTAAAACTCTGGTTTCAGTTGTGCGTACGCACGTGTGTCCTGAATGCCTATGGAGAATGCATTTCTTGCTATGTGTTGCAGTCAGGACAGCTGGGGGCCCTGGCCATCAAGCAGTTTTCTATCCCAGGGGTCACAGATGCAGGAGGCTGGGTCACAGATGCAGCCTCTTCCTCAGCTCCAGCCTCCAGAAAGCCTCTCCGAGGCCAGCAGCCCTCTTGCCCTGTGGGGTAGGTCAAGGCTTCCCGCTGTTGGGCTCGGTTCTCGGCTGCTCTGGCCACCGACATCCTGCTGCGTGTCTTTACTCTGAGACCGTCTTGACCATGGGTTTCTGTTAAAGAGGAAAACAATGACAAGAACACACTCCAGGGAAAGCCATGAGCTGAGGCGTTTAGGAGGAACTGAAAGGGGCACGTCCCGGTGGTGGTGCGAAGGAAGCATTGACCCCTGGTTTTCTGGAGTGGGGAACGTGAGTCCACGGGTTCGTAGACTTGATTAAAATAAGTCCTGTTGTCCGCTGGGCAGGAAAGTCTTTGGTGAGGTCTGGCAAGGGCCTGGCATCTGAGTCACTCCGACCCCGTGGTCCTTCCTCAGCCTCGGCTGCCTGGAGGGAGTCATGAGGAGATCAGCCATCAGCCTTGATTGGCCCAGGCGAGTGCCATCCTCCGTGGAGCATGTCTCTTCTTTGCTTTGGGGGAAGTCATATAATCTCCCTTGTTCCCTTCCTCCCCTTCCCTCATCACTTTCACAAACTGAACGAAAGCACAGGGCAGTCCCTGACCTGTTGGCCAAGCCCCTCCACTGAGCCACTTCCCTGGGGGCCCCCAGTCACCAGCAGCACATGGGCCATGCCCGGCGCCCCCCGTTCTTCTCCCCTGTCCCTCCGGCCTCGGCCCGAGTAGAGAGCCCGCCTCCCTCTGTCCTATGGGGTACGAACCCATGGGCTCCCTGAGAGCGCTCTGCTCCAGGCTGCAGGGCCTCCCTAAGCCTCCCTGCCCTCTCCCCATCACCTCTTTGCCACATCGGACCCTCGCCAGCTTTCAGAGTCCCAGAGGTACAGTCCAACCTTACCAGTGAGTCCAAACTCCTCACCACTATCTCTAAGCCCAGCAGGGTCTAGCACTTGCATGCTTTGGCAGCCTCGGCCACTAGCTACTTCTCTCTCTTTCTGTGCTCCAGCCACACCTGCCTTGCTGTGGACCCGGTTAAGACTCTCCTCACCTCAGTTCGACCCTGCTTCCTCTGCTTGACCCACTCCTTCCCCTCCCTGGATGGCCCCAGCTTCCTGGCCTCCTTCCTAGCATGCACCACTCGCAGTTGGATTCCTGAGTCTGTAATGGGCTGCTCCACCTTTCTTCCCACGTACACTGTCCACTTCCCCGAGTGCCAAGTGCAAAGACTGTACCTGGTTAGTACCCCAGTGCCTCATAGAACACCTGGCACACAGCAGGTATAAAATCCATGTTTCCCGAGTGTATGAGTATTGAATGGCAACCCCTTTCCCTGGGGCTGGCCCCGTACCCCCTCCAATTGTCCCAGCGTGTGGTATGTTGTCACCTGCCCAGCAGTTCTGCTCCCACCGAAACCGCCTTCCCACCACTTGCCTCTGTGTCTGGGGCTCCGTCTCGATGCAGACTTGGGACTGTGGACTTGAACATGCCCCCAGAGCTCTGCTCTCACCTGACACTGGCCTCTCTTTCTTCCTTAGGGCAGGGTTCAGTTGTAAGGACGTCACTGTCAAGGCGGGCTAGTGAAAGGTCCCTTCCGAGGGACCTCCTTTGCTCAGCTTCTCTGGGGGTTGCAGTAGCGAGCAAGCTCTGTTTAACAGAAAGCGGGTCATGTCCTCTGTGTGCAGAACACCCTACCAACTTCCGCTTCCAGGGCCTTTGGGGCTGGCTCAACCCGGCTTTATCATAGCCCACCGGTACCCCACAGAACTGCGGGGTACTCTCTGAGAACCCATATCCATCTTTATCTAACAGCACATTGCCCTGCAGAGCAATTGACTCCAATTCTAAAAGCAGAGGCTAGTTCACAGTGTAGACAAAACCAGGAGCTGCAAGAATGAGACACCCCACCAGCTAGCAGGTCCTAGGAAAGGCTGCTGTGGCGGATGCTGTGGACGGCCCACCCAAAGCCACTGAGAACTCCTTTCTCCCTTGCTGCAAAGCCAGAGCCATCGCCCTCTGGACTCCCGTGCAGCTAGAGTCATGAGGGACGGTGCTGGCCGATGTGTGATGGTGGGCGGGCTCTCAGGAGGAGTCCCCTCCCCGAAAAGATGCAGGCAGCTCCGTGAGCTTTGGCCCTTCCCCCTAATCTGGGTCCGGAACGAGGCAGTATCTGGGGGGCAGCCATCATTGGATGTGAGGAACAAGAGCCACGTGCTGAGAGAGACAGAAAAGATAGGAGCCAGCGCCCTGGGAATTAGCCAGGCTGCCTCGGACCTCAAGTAAACTAAGGACTGAAGCCACAGGGCTCAGGGTCTCTGTTACATGCTGCTGAACGCACTCCTGATTGGCAGTTCTTTTGTCTGTGGATCTTTAACCCTCGGGATCACTGGACTCCTGCAGCCCAAATGTGCGTGCTCAAGCCTCCCCCGTCCCCAGGGGCCATGGCAGGGACTGCCACCCACTGTGACTCCTCTGTCTCAGGTCACCTGCACCAAAGGCCAACTGCCACAGTCCCCATGGGGCTGGAGCCGCACTCCGGTAACCAACACGCCCCGGGGCCTCTGTTACCCTTCCCGGCCGCAGGGGCCCGAGTCCCTGCTGCCAGCCAACTCCAGGTCCCAGGCAAGATAAGCAGTGTCTTCAGGGTTCACCGTGTGGTCCAGGCGTGGGTTCCTGGAGGCTTACTTTTCCTGGTGGCGTCCTGCAGTAGAGTTTCTTGGACATTTTGGGCAGAGAGAACGGCCTGAACAACAGTATGGACAGCATGGTACCCACAGGTGAGCAACTGCTCTTCTCTGCCCAGGACTAAGGCAAACCGGGAAACTGGACTTCCCTGCTAAAACGAGGCCAGTCGCAGGCCAACCCGGAGGGCTGGTCACCCTAGTGGGACATCGGGAGAACACCAGCTGGACCATCAAGGCGAGCAGTGAGGCTGGGGAGGTGGCAAGAGCAGATCTCAGAGGGCTCTGGAGGCCGTTCAATTCCGATTCTGATTGGGAAGGACCTTGAAAAGTTCTAGGCAGGTGTATTCATTTCCAGAAGGCCGCAATCAAAGTATCAGCAGGCTGCGGTCTCCCTGGAGGCTTTAGGGGAGAATCCCTTTCTTGCGTCTTCCAGCTTCCGGTGGCTGGGGCACTCCTGGGCTTGCGGCCACATCACTCGCGTCTGCCTCTGTCTACATGTGGTCTTCCCCTCTTCGGCATCTCAGATCTCCCTCCGCCTTTCTCTTATGAGGACACCTGTCACTGGATTTTGGGCCCTCTTGGATAATCCAGGATGATCGCCTTTCAAGATTCCCTCTGCAAAGACCCTTTTCCCAAGTAAGATCACATTCACAGATTCTGGGGGTTAGGACATGGACATGTCATTTTTGGGGGGCCACCATTCAAAGCAGGGCAAGTGACATGTTCGAGTTTGGAATTTGAAAAGATCTCTCTGGAGGTAGGGAAGAGCATGGCTGAAGAGGGCCTCGTGGAAGCCTGGGGAGGAGCCAGGGGACGCATGCAGGAAGAGTGGCATGGGGGGTGTGGTGCACCCCATGGGGCACCTTCCTTCTGTCTCCAGGGCTGTCCACGTGATGCCCAAGCCTTGTCCAACCAAACAGCCCAGGGCTGCCCCTTGCAGACTCTAGGCTCCTTCTCCCCCAGAGTGGTTGGCAGGGCCCAGGGATGGGCATACCCTCCCTTGCCTGCCTCCAGCTGGTCTTTGGAGTTCTGGTTTCCTGCCCCAGGACAACTGGTCTCTCTCAGGTATGACTGACAACCAGGAATACTCACGCCTGCTCTGCACGGGCACTGGCTGCTTGACGGGATCATCCCTTTATTCAACATACACTGGTTGAGTGCACCTCTCCGCCTGCCACGGGTTCGAAGCCCAGTCTGGGTGATAGATGAGGCATAAGTCATTTCAATGCCACGTAAACTGTGCCCAGGGATATCACAGGCAATCCCAGGAAGGTCACGGGCCCAGGCCACACTCACAAAGGGCTTCAAATGTGGATTTTTGATATTATCCCTGAACCAATTGACACCCACGTGAGCAGTGATATGTCCTGGCAGCGTGCAATGATTAAACCTTGCTACGGGTTTTATAACGCTGTTTTGGCTTTTTGTTTTGTTTTGCTTTTTCATTGTAAAAACAATACCAGGAACAACCCCCCCCACCCCGCCACACACACACACACACACACACACACACACACACACACACAACTGAGAAGTGTCGAGGGCCTTCCTGAGATTGGGAAGGCCTCCGGAAAGGCTTGGGGCTTCCAGGATAGGCTGGGAAGGAGTTGGCCTGGAGAAGGGAGAGTGTCCATGGCAGAGGACAACATCCAAGGGGCTGACGGGGAGAGACAGCATGGAGCTCTGAAAGAGCACTGTGGCAGCTTCCAGGGTCTGAGAGAAAGAGGAGCAAATGATAAGCCTGGGAAAGGAAACTGAGGCAGAAGTTTGCATTGGTCCAGGTTAAATAAGTGCTTTGGCTTTCATCCTGAAGGTGTGGAGAAGCCTTAAGGAAGCCATCTTTAAGCCGGAAGTCTTGAAGTAATGATCCATCCGGGAAAGGCCTGTTTTTTGCGCCCCCCATCCCCCACCATGTGGTACCCCTGCAGCGGGGATGAGGAATGCATCTGGTTTTAGAGAACACGTGCCCCTCTGCACAGCAGTGTGCAGGTGAGCAGGGAGACCCGCGGGTCTGAGACCTTCTCATTGCTCTCTCATCTGGAGGAAGAAAACAGTAAGGCAGAGAGGGAGGGAGCTTGTGGGTGGAGTAGCCAGAGGAAGCTTCCAGGATAGGGATGGTCTGAGCAGGAGGTAGGCTGTGCCCTGATGCGTGGCGGTCCCATGGAGCCCCCGGGCCTGGGAAGCGTGGAAACACGGTTTGCCGCTCTCCCCCAGCAGAGCGGAGAGATGGACCCACAGCAGCCCCGCAGTCCTGTGGCTTTCTGGCTTCTTCATTCCCGTGTTTGTCTTGGCTGAGAGCTGCTCAGGGCTTTTTGAAGCTGAGTCCGTGAAGGCAAAGCTGGAGGAATCAGGACACGGGATCACAGAGGAGGGAGCTGGAAGCAGCCTCAGATGCGAAAGTAGAGGTGGTCTCGCAGTGGGTTGATGGTGGACCAGGCTGAGAACCCAGGACTCCTCACACAGTGCTCAACCTGAGTGCACGCTGCTGCCCAAGTGGGCGAAGGCTCTGACACAGGGCTGAAATCCACTGAGCCCTTGATGCCCACCTTCTCCAGGAAGGCATCTGGGGGCTCACAGGTGCCCAGAAGTTGTGTCTCCTGTTCTTGCTTCATGACACACAGATCCGTTCAGACACCAACCAGCTTCCAGGGCCTCGGCACCCCCAGCAGGGCCCCCCGGCCCCAGGCGGGGGTCTAAGGAGGCCTGGCTGGCCTAGGGGGTTGGGCCAGGCCCGACCACAGCCAACCCCGTAATTCTCAGATCCGGATTCAGTGTTGCCTCCCCCGAGGCCCAGGGGGGACCCTCCCATGTCCTGCTCTGCACAGACGCAGACAAGTCACGTGTCCCACAGCTGAAGGCCTCCCCTGTCCGCCTCCACCATCTGCTGAGGCCCCATAATTATTCCAAAACCCGGTGCAGTCTCACTCTGAGGGGAGAGTTCACATAGCCCTGTAATGTAACCCAGGCCTGCGGCCGCTCAGGCAAAGGATCCCCAGCTGGGTAATGAGCTGCCCGCTTTATTGAATTCCCCAGCTTGGGTCTGACTAATCATTGCCTTTAGCCGAGGCTGCCTGGGCCTTCTGAGAACCCATCTGAGCACTCTTGCTGGGGCCTTCTTTGGCCCTAGCACCCTGATTCTTGCTCCTTGCGTTCTTCCTCCTCCCAGATATGTTGAAATCAAGGATCAGGGCAAGGGGGTTCCCAGGGCGCTGGCCTTCCCCAACTGTTTGGGAGAAAGTGTGGCTGCCTCAGGTCTGGGGGCCCAAGCCGTGGACCAGAACAGGCTGCTGGTTTGGCTTTGCTGGGGCTGCCCCAGGCAAAAGCAGGACCTGCAGCCCCCGCCCCCACCCCATCTACCAAACCTACTGACTTTCCTTTCACCTCCCCTTTCTGGAGGCCTGGGCCCCGCAGAGGGAGGGCCTTGGCCAAGGAGGCCGCACTGTGGGCCAGGCCTTTCCAAGGGGGAGTGGACGAAAGCGCCTTCTGTGCTCCGTCTTGCAGACTCCCGCTCAGGCTTCTGGACCCACCCCACCTCACGTCTGCAGCCCTGGGCCTCTCTCCCCCTGCCTGCCCCCCCCCAGCACTCGTGGGGACCTCCAAGAAGGCCTTCACTAGTCTTATCATGGGTTTGCATGCTGTGTTTTCTCTGTGGACAAGGACGGTTGTTCCTCTGTGTACCCAGAGTACTAAGCACATAGTGGGTGCTTTAAAAACCATCAAGTAAGGAAAGAGGAGGAGATGCTGCGAGAGGTAAGAGGTTTGGTCCGTGCGTGAGCGCCATGGCATCCGGGGGGCTGGCGTGGCATCCCCGTCGTCCCCACCACGCGTGTGACTGGTCTCCAGAGGGGAGAGGCCTGGCCGATTGGGAAAACAATGTCCGCTGTGTTGTCCTGTCCAGGCCCCAGTGGCTGGGAAGTTGTTATGTGAAGGGTGAGCCTGAGGTCAAGGGTCACGCAGAGTCCACTGTCCGGGGTCACTTCCTGCAGCTGCACCTAGAGCTGACCTTGAACCCACCCTGGAGGGTGTGAAGGGGCCGTGCTCCCTGTGGGACGGGGAGGGAGCTCTTCTGAGTCGAAGGCAGAGCCCAGCCCTCTTGTGACCACGCTGGGCTCGATGTCCCCTGGGCGGGGGGGGAAGGCAGGTGACATCTGCTCAGGTGACAGCCCCGGCTCTACTTCCCCGATGCTCATGCTGGCAGAAGGGAGGCCTGGCGAGGGGGCGGTGGGAACCGGCCGCAGAGCCCCCCCTTCGGTCCCAGGGGTGTGGTGAGGGTGGGGTGCCTGCCAGCCTCCAGTGCAGACCGAGGTAGGACCGCCAGATCTGAGGAACTGTGGGAGGGGCCCAGGAGGAGACTTCAAAGCGGTACCAGAACAGCTTAGAAACACGCTGGGCTGGCGGGGCGGCCAGTGGGGGCCTTTCTGGAGGCTGGAAGTGTGCATGGCTTGTGTGAAGAGCACAGGACTGGGGTCCAGGAGGGGAGGGCAGGGCGTGAGCCGCGGGGCCCTGGGCAGGCCCAGCTAGCCTCTCTGTGCCTCGGTTTCCTCTCTTGTACAATGGAGCTCCCAGCGACACCTCCCAGGCTCCCTGCTGGGGCTGGTGGGAGGGTCAGCAGGATGATGTAGGTGCAAACGCTGTGTGGGCTCCGAGCCCTGATCAGATGTTATTTATTATTCTGAGCTGTGTTTTGGTGGGAGACTTGGAAGCGCTGAGAGGGAGAGCCGGGGTGTTCTAGGCCCCTTCTTCCCCGATGCTGTTTTGAAAGTTCTCAGAGTGGAATGGCCAGAAATGGGGCCCTAGGCGGGAAGGAGGCCCGTGGCTCTTGACAGGGCCGAGCTGGGCGGACTGAGGCCTTTCTCAGTCAACCCCGAAGAGAGAGAGAAAACAAGCGAGCGAGGAGCAGGTGGGGTGGGGGAGCTTCCCCTGCTTTTCTGCCCACCCCCTGCCGGCCACCTCGGCTCCGGCTGACCCCAGGCCCTCCCATCACCTCGAGTGGTCTCAGGTGACTCCCCAGAGATCAGCCTCCTCTCCCTGGACACTTGTCCTCACGTAACAGGGCTGTGACCATTTTTCTAAGTCCTGCTTAGAAATTTGTCACCATCCTTTCCCCTTTGTGGTTTCAAAGGAGGCTGCGTAAGCTGCATTCGTCAAGCGCGGGGCTGAGGCCCTGCTCCCAGTGGCGGGAACACGGGTTTATGAAATTACAGGGAATTCAAAGCAGCCGGCGTCGCCCGCTGTCTGGCTTCATTACCGGGCCCGGCCTCGGAGGGAAGTTTATTCCAATAATTTAGGGGATTAGGATCTGACACCCTTCATTAGCTCTTTGACATAAGCAGAAAAGACAGATCTTGCAGAATGACCCACACGATGGGGAAGACTTGGTAGAGGTGGGGAGAAGGCAACACACACCCCCCTCGGGGAAAAGCCCGCAGGGCAGAGAGAAGCCTTGTGCCGCCTTTTTACAGTCAGATGAGATGGTGAATCCTAGCCCTCAAGGGGAGAGTGGACCTGGAAGAGGAGGGACCTGCGTTCAGGACTCAGTTTCCCCACCTGTGAAATGAGAACACTGCTGGGGACTTTCCAGGTCCCTCCTGGCTCTGATGTGGGCTGGGCCCACCCCATCTACTATCCCTGGGACGCAGCAGCTCAGTTCCTGCTCCTCAAAACCTCGGTGGTTTGGCCTTTACAAGGTACCTCTCTCTTGCAGGGATCAGTGACCCCGCTCCCTCACACCGTCTGGGAGTCAAGTGACCCATGCAAATATGCTTCGCCAGCTCACTTTTCGGTAGTGTTTGAGGTACCTGACATTTCCTGCCATAAGGGAGAGAAATGGGCCCCCACCCCCTCCAACGGCCGCTTCCAACTCTTTCCCTGTGCCCCCCAATACAGCATCTGATGTTTCCACAAACTTCTTGTCCCACCTGTAAAAACCAGAGTTGAAGCTGTACCTTGACAGCAGTTCTGACAGCCAGGTGGGCGGAGGGGGGGGTCCAAAGGCCCCGGCCCGCACCCCGCAAACTGGCATTTCCCGTGTTAACGGCGGCATCCCATAGCTGTGCAACGGGGGGGTGAGTGGCTTAGCCTCTCTGGGCATCTTTTCCGCCATTCAGCAATGAAGGTAGTTTGTCATGAGGATGGAGTGTCGTGATGCACACAGAGAGCCCGGCACACACCAGGAACCCAGTAAATATTAGCAAGTGGGACGACTCTCCCTGCCCGTGGTGGCTGACCTTGGGCGAGTCGCTGGCCCTCTCCGGCCCTGAACCTTCTCCCTTGTGAAGTGGGGGAACCCAGGGGACGGCCGAGGTGCCGGGCATACAACAGAGCTCAGGCACCGGCCCAGGGGTGGTTAGCAAGGGCGGCCGCTGCCCAGCTCCGTCCTGAGACACCCCGTAGGTTTTCTTGGAGCTGACGAGTGTGTCAATCGAGGAGCGAGGAATGTGATACGTCCCGGCAGCTGGGGGAGCCGGAGCATATCTGGTATGTGTCTCTGGAATGATTTGGGGAAAATTCACCGAAGTTGGAACTTGAGACGCGAACTGCCCGGGGACCGAGCGATAGGGAGCTGTCCGCGCGCACCCCGCCCCCCCCCCAGCAGCCCCACAGAGGGACCTGGTGCGGGGGTGGGAGGCGGCGGACCCGGCACGGCACTGCTGCTCAGGCCCGCCCTGGAATGGCCGTGAACTTGTTGTTTTTCCACGTCATTTGCTCTCAAATGTACTATCGGGCCAGGCGATGCTAACCCTGCGGCTGCAGGTCCCTCCTTGTAACAAGCGATTGTGTGTTCTTCAGAGGTGGCCACGGGGAGGAGGGGGCCTGGCCCGAGGAGGTGGGGGAAAGGGAAACAAACCGCTCCTTTACAGGGAGCTTGCGTGTCCTGGAGCCAGCTCCCCCCCAAAGCACATGCCATTTCTGGCCCTTGAAGGGGTTAAAGGCCTCCTGGAGTCAAAAACAAGCAGGTGTCCCACCGTGCCAGATACGCCCGCCTAAACCGCTTCCAGCTTTTTTTTTTCCCCCTTCTGCAACAAGTCTGTGATCAGCCACGGGACAGAGGAGCCAGCAGCCTGCCTGTGACAGGCATCAGGTTAGCTCGCTCCCACTCGGGTGGCGCGCCCAGGATATAAATCCAGGCTCGGGCCCCTGCCACGGCTCTTCTCCCTGCACACTCAGGAGAGGGAGTTTCCTTGCAAAGACCTTTCCTTTATCTGAAGCCGCGCAGCCCAGCGGGCTCCACTGACTTGGTGGAGGCGGCCGCGGCGGCTGCGAGGAAGCCCGCTGGGGTGGGGAGGGCAGGTGTCTGCAGCCCAGAGAAGGAGAAGGCCCCGGTGGGCCCCAGCCCCTGGCCCCGTCGCAGGGGAGGTCTCGAGCCACCGCAGACCGCATCATGGGGGCCCTGGGGTGCTGCCGGCTCTGGTCCCGCTGGGCGCAGGCGGCACTTCTCCTGCTGCTGCTCGGGGCGCCCCCAAGGGGCCTGGCACTGCCGCCTATCCGCTATTCCCATGCGGGCATCTGCCCCAACGACATGAACCCCAACCTCTGGGTGGATGCCCAGAGCACCTGCAAGCGGGAGTGTGAGACGGACCAGGTGAGTGGGAATCCGGAAGCCTGACGTGGACCACGTGAGGGTGTTAGTGGGAGCCGTGGGCTGGGGAGACTCAGGAGCCCCCCCCCCACCTCTGGGAGGATCTGGGAGCGGGAAGGAAGTTGGGCCCCAGTCCACATAAACAGGGAGTGATGTCTGTCCAAGTCCGAGGCCCAGATGAAGAGGTGGGTGTGATATATCCAAGTTCATCCTGGGGTCCCTGGTCTCATGTTTGCTGAGGGGGGCTCTGAGGCAGCACCGGGCCAGGCACATGGTGGGGACTGGCACGACCCTTCAGCCCCGCCTCGATAGGTGACAGCAGACACTCAGGACATCGCAGTGAGCATGACAAGGTCCCACAGCCAGGGATGGGAGGGTGGGCTTGGCACCTGCGTCTCTCCGGCAAAGCTGAGGCCTCCGGGCCACCCCCGCCCACAGGGGTCCGCACCCTGACCCTGAGATCAGGCCAGGCTGATGGGGAGAGTGGGCAGGAACAGCTCTGAATAGACCCCCTGGTTATCCCTGGGAGGGAAGCGGACTGTTTCAACCTGCCAGATTCCTCGGTCCTCCCTTCTGCTCTCGTTAGAGCAGCCTGAGGCAAGCAGCGCAGGCCTGGCGCTAGGGCAGTTCTCTCCCAGCTCCCGAGTCCCAGGGCCATCCCTGCCACTCCCTTCGGGTGATGAAGAAGAGCCTGCTGGTACCTAGCACCTGCCTGGGCAGAGGTGCTTCCTGCTGGCCCGGCCAGTTCCTAGGGCTCAGGGCTGGGCTGGGCAGCACCAGGGAATAGAAGAGACGCTCCATTTGCCAAACGCATGTAGGCTACAGAAAAGCTCATGACTGCCCTGCGGAGAGTGGTCTCTGCCCCCACGGTGTCCAGGGTACAGTTGTCAGACCTCTCAGGCCAGACGCTGCCAGTGAGCAGTGGTGGTGCTGAGGAAAGGGAAGACGGGGGCAGAGTGCTCCCATTCAGCTGAGGTCATGAGGGTCATTGGCTATGTTTGCAGGGAAGTCTGTTCCACTGGCATGGGCTGGCCTGATAAATCAGGTAGGGTGTGGGACAGTGAGGCTCTGGCTGATGTCGCATGTCTTGGGGAAAAGGCACCTGTGTGGGGCTAGGGACTCATTTGCCTATGGGTATATTCTGAGCCCTCAAGCAAAAACTGTCCTAAGGATTCCTTCTAGGTTTCCCGGGCCCAGAGATACCTTCCCCCCCTCCCTCCCACCCCAACTCTGGGGACCCACACCTTCATGGACCTCAGGGTCCTAAAGGAGCTCCCTGGGCCTGTCTCTTAAGGAATTTTACGACCCTCAGGCCGAAGAGCAGGTTCTCCTGTCTGCTTCCAGTCTCTCCTGCCCTCTATCCCCCACTGGGTCTCTCACCCTCAGACCCCAGCTCTGAGATCTGCCCATCCCTGTCCCAAAGCCTCCCCTGGCGTGGCCTAGAAGCTTATGCCAAGCAAGGACTGCAAAACAAAGTCCCCATTCTGAGCCGAGAGGGGGAAAACAGTAAACAAGTCAAGCGGGCAGTCTCCACACAGCTCCGGTGGGGGATATTTCCCCCTCTTAGCTGATGTGGAATGTCAAAGAGGCTGAAATAAAAGTCGGAACCACAAGAGGCCAGCCCTAGTGGGGAGTAATTCCCAGAGCTACTACCAGGACGGAGGATTAGGAGCGTTGCCCGCCTGCCCAGTGGGTACGAGGTGTTATTGTCGAAAACACCACGTGAAATCCTTGTTTGTGTCGGTCCCAGAGCATGTTGCTAATTTCGAGGAATTAAACTAATGCCTTACGTGGCTCCACAGAGCATCAAGGGGGATTATAGCCCTAGTAAGTCCTCGCTGACGGCTTTGCTAACCTTTGCCACCCAACGGGGCTGTTTTCCTTGTGGATGTCCCCCACGAAATGTCGCACACATCAGAGCTGAGCACCTGGGCCTAGCACAGCCCTCCGTGGTGGGACCTGGCGTCCCGGGCCTGTCCCGCCTGCCCTTCCCCTGGGCCCTGAACAAGCGTGGGCCCGCCACGGAGCGGCTGTTCCTGACGCGTGTGTGGCCGGCCTCAAACATCTGTCCCAGAGGTGTCCGATTTTTCCTTCTTAGGGTTTGGCGTGACCTCTTCAATTCGGCCAGGGCGTCCTCACCCCAGTGGAAAAAAAGAGAGGCAGGGCTCATTTGTTCGCACCTAGACCTCCTTTGTGGTCACCCTATGATGTGGAAGAAGAGATCTCCCTTCAGAGTCCCATCCACCTGGAGCTTGAAGCCCTTTTCTGCCACTTGCCCGCTCTCGGGACTTGGGCGAAACTTCTCCAAGTCTCTGCACTTTCATCTATAAAATGGTAGTCAGAGAAACGTCCCCTCTGGGAGGTACGTGGCCTGCCTCCTCTCACACCTACACCTCACACCACTACCAGCTGTAGCGGACCTCAGGCAAGTGGCCTCACCTCTCCGTGCCTTCGTTATCACTACCTGCGAAGTGAGGCTAATGGTTCTGCCCACCGCCCAGGCCTGTGATGAGCAAGAGAGAAGCAGACAGGTACACACGTTCTTAGAAGAAGGCCCAGCAGATAGCAGGGGCTGCGTATCTCCTGTCATCATCCGAATGTGCGGCTCACCGTAGGTGGTGAGCACATACCAGTTCCCTTCCGCAGACATGGGGGGCGGGGGAAGCCGGGGCACACGTCCTGCTCCTCCATGCTCAGGCCTCTCCCTCTGGCTCCCCGCAGGAGTGCGAGACCTATGAGAAGTGTTGCCCCAACGTGTGCGGGACCAAGAGCTGTGTGGCCGCCCGGTACATGGACGTGAAAGGGAAGAAGGGCCCGGTGGGCATGCCCAAGGAGGCCACCTGCGATCACTTCATGTGTCTGCAGCAGGGCTCCGAGTGTGACATCTGGGACGGCCAGCCCGTGTGTAAGTGCAAAGATCGTTGTGAGAAGGAGCCCAGCTTCACGTGCGCCTCCGACGGCCTCACCTATTATAACCGCTGCTACATGGATGCCGAGGCCTGCTCGAAGGGCATCACGCTGGCCGTCGTCACTTGCCGCTACCACTTCACGTGGCCCAACACCAGTCCCCCGCCGCCCGAGACCACCGTGCACCCTACCACAGCCTCCCCGGAGACGCCGGGGCTGGATATGGCGGCCCCGGCTCTGCTCCACCACCCTGTGCACCAGTCGGTCACCGTGGGTGAGACCGTGAGCTTCCTGTGTGATGTGGTGGGCCGGCCCCGGCCCGAGATCACCTGGGAGAAGCAGCTGGAAGATCGCGAGAATGTGGTCATGCGGCCCAACCACGTGCGCGGCAACGTGGTGGTCACCAACATCGCCCAGCTGGTCATCTACAACGCCCAGCCCCAGGACGCTGGCATCTACACCTGCACGGCCCGGAACGCCGCCGGGGTCCTGCGTGCCGACTTCCCGCTGTCCGTGGTCAGGGGGGGTCAGGCGGTGGCCACCTTGGAGAGCACCCCCAACGGCACGGCCTTCCCCGCGGCCGAGTGCCTGAAGCCCCCCGACAGTGAGGACTGCGGCGAGGAGCAGACCCGTTGGCACTTCGATGCGCAGGCCAACAACTGCCTCACCTTCACGTTTGGCCACTGCCACCGCAACCAGAACCACTTCGAGACCTACGAGGCCTGCATGCTGGCCTGCATGAGCGGGCCACTGGCCGTGTGCAGCCTGCCCGCCCTGCAGGGGCCCTGCAAAGCCTACGCGCCCCGCTGGGCCTACAACAGCCAGGCCGGCCAGTGCCAGTCCTTCATCTACGGCGGATGCGACGGCAACGGCAACAACTTTGAGAGCCGCGAGGCCTGCGAGGAGTCCTGCCCCTTCCCTCGGGGGACCCAGCGCTGCCGGGCCTGCAAGCCGCGGCAGAAGCTCGTCACCAGCTTCTGTCGGAGCGACTTCGTCATCCTGGGCCGCGTGTCTGAGCTGACCGAGGAGCCCGATGCGGGGCGGGCCCTGGTGACCGTGGACGAGGTCCTCAAGGATGAGAAGATGGGCCTCAAGTTCCTGGGCCAGGAGCCGCTGGAGGTCACCCTGCTCCACGTGGACTGGAGCTGCCCCTGCCCCAACGTGACGGCGGGCGAGACGCCACTCATCATCATGGGCGAGGTGGACGGCGGCATGGCTGTGCTGCGGCCGGATAGCTTCGTGGGAGCGTCCAGCAGCCGGCGGGTCAGGAAGCTGCGTGAGGTCCTGCACAAGAAGACCTGCGACGTCCTCAAGGAGTTTCTGGGCTGGCGCTGAAGCCCCGCCCCCCCTCCGCCCCTCCCCGGCCCCCTCCCCGGCCCTCGTCCACCTACCCACCCCCCCAACGCCCCTCAGTCCACAAACTGGGCAAGGTCAGGCTCGACAGTTGTAGGCCAGTGGGGAAAATCCACCGGAGGTTCTTAGAACAACTTCTAGTCTTGGGCTCAAGAAGGGGTCTGTATCTTCTTTAGCTGAGGGGGACCAAAGGAGAAGCCACCAGACACCTGCAAGCTATTCTTGATGACCAGTCGGTGGGGCGTTGTGACCCTCTCTGTGCTGGTCAGCCGCCTCTGCTGGCTCTCCCTGCCCCCAGCCAGCTCCCAGCCAGGCTTTTGGAGGTGGCGTATGCACGGTCATGGGAATCACAGAATGAATCGGTTTGCAAAAGTTGTAGGTGGGGAGAGAAAGGAGGGACCAGGGACTCTTTGGACAAATTCCCCAGAGCCCCCTAGATCACTACGAGCAGAAACCACTTCATTTTAGGGCTTGTGGGACGCAGGGAGCGGGAGGGGGGGGCGGGGGGAGGGCATGGTCTGACCCGGCACACCCCTTGTCCTGAGGCGGTGGTCAGCCCGTGCTTCGGTCAAGTGGGCCCTGCAGTCTCTGAGGCCACCATGGCACCAGCAGAATACACATCCTTCATGTTTCTCCTTGGCTTTATTTGTTGGTTTATTGATTGTTGTTGTATTAATTTAGCTCTGTTCAGTCCGACTCAATGGACATTTTCTGAACACTTTCTGGGTACCAGGTGCTAGGACACAGATATTAGTCAATACCCAGCTCCTGGTGACTGAATGTGAATGTCCAGCTCCCAGGGTCCCTGCCCCCCCGCCCCCCCCCCCGGGGAAGCAGACCCATGGCTGGCCTTCCCAACTGTCAAATGGTCCCATTGAAAGGACAGTGTGCTTTCATCTGCCACTGGCTTCCTTGGACAGAAGGCAGATAGAAGCCCCAGGATCTGTTCTGATGGGAAGGGAGATGAAGGGAAAGTCCAGGTTGGGATGGGGAGCAGGGTGAAAGAAGGGAGGGAGGACGGGTGTCAGGCTTGGGAAGGAAAAGGAATGTTGCTCGATGCTCCCATCTGGTGGTGGCCTTGGGAGCTGCAGGGACCCGAGGGAGGCTCTAGGTGAGAGCTGGGAGGGTATGTTTGGGAATGTGGCAGCTTGTTGATGACTTCTCGTTTCTGGACTTCCTGTGCAGGTCCAGCCACCGCCCCCCCCCACACACACACACTAGATAAATGACTTGGGAAAGCCACTGTCAGCTCTACATCTGCTCCCCCATTCCCTCCTCTGCCCTTCCTTCTGTCCAGGCCCCTCCAAAGGAGAAAAGATCATTGTGGGGCATCCTCGTTTCTTCCTCCAATGTAGGGAGGAAGGTACCAATTAAAAATTCATAGTATCAACAGCCCTTCTTGTGTGATTTGTTTGGGTTAATGAGTGTGTGTGGTGGGGGGTGTGTGTGTGTAATTTGCTCTGGTGATCAGGAGGGAAGTCTGGCCAATAGGACCATATTTGGGTGATAGAGGGACACGAACATTCACCCCACTTTGGAGCTCTGAGGCTCCTTAACTGTGGTGCTCTCCCCAGCTCAGGAAAGCTAAGGCCAGAGAGGCCAGGTAATGTCTCCCAAGAACACAGAGGCAGGAAGATTGGGGACTTAGGCCCAAATGTTCTAACTTATGTTTCAGGCGCCCTGCCCGTCACGACAGCATGGCGGGCCAGGGGCAGACTCCGGACCCTGTCACTGATGGTGTCGTGTTGAGAGGCACAAAGCTGGAGGAGACATGAGCGGGGCAGAAAGAGGTGGGCCACCCAGCTATAGCTCCCCAGGGGGCTTCTGGGTGAGGCCTGGTCGCAAAGCCATAGGCGTGCTCAGAGCACAGGGCTCAGTTCCCAGGATGGAGACAGCAGCACCTTTGGCCTCAGGTGCTTGGGACGGTTCCCTGTCCCTGGAGATGTGTTCAGGAGCCTGTGGCCATGGCGGCATGCCTCACAGCTCGTCTGGCCCTCAGGCTGCAAGCCAGCCAAGCTCAAGAGACACCTGTCCCCTGTCCACTTCCCTGGGTCTTCCCGGGCCACTGCCCCAAGGAGGAATGCACACTCAGCCCCACCCAGCCTGGCCCGGTCTAGCCAATCCCTCCTTAGAGACAATTCCTGCAAGAAGGAGGGGGCCAGCATGGGGAAGGCAAGCTCCTCCGGGGCCAGAGAAGTGCGAGCTTCTCAAGTCACCTTTGGGGAAATGCTGAACACTAACACTTAGCCGCCAGGAAGGTATGAGTACTAGCCACGGGCCCCTCCCTGCTTGGGTCAGAGAACCAGGGAGGTGAGGACTCAGCCTTAGAGGCCTGGGGACATTCTGTTGCACCTGCTTCTAGGCTGAGATGGCCCAATAAGTAACACACTAGCTTAGAGCCTGATGGGTCAAGTGTCCACATGCTATAGCATCTGTCATCTCCCTTCCTGCACTGACATGGGGCCTAAGCCCTGTGGCTGCCTGGTGGAAGTGTGACATTCAGGGGACACCGATGTCAGGGCTCCTTCTCACCAGCTTGCAGCACCTGGGGTCCCTGTCCTTCCCACTCCAGCCCCAGCCCGGCAGAGTGAGAAAGCCCAGCTGGTGCCGTCAGACCCACCTGGGTCTGACACTTCCCCGGTGTCTCTCCACGTCTCAGTCTCCTCATCCGTAAAACAGAGGGTAGTAAGTGCACTTCCTGGAGACTTGGGGGAGCTTGGCCCTATTAACCTTGCCAAACTGAAAAGCCTAGGAGACAGAGCCTGGCACAGAGCGCTGCCCCAGCGCCCTCCTGGCCCTCAGCAACCGCCTGGCTGACAGCAGGCCCCCAGGACCTAAAGCCCTCGCCTCCTCCTGCTGGGCCTGGGATTTCACACTCAGTGAACATACAGCTGCAGGTATTTTAGTCTGTTACTCGCAGAGCACATTCAGAAGGATCACCCCGCATGTTTGGGCTTTAGAAAATACAGGCACTTAGGGAATGGGCATCTATTATAATGTTGGACCTACTACGACGTGGCATGTATTTCTCTGTCCTTGAAACCAAGCTTGAGTCTCTGATCCCTGTTACCCAGGTGTTACACAGTAACTGACCTCTGGTAGGTGCTCCATAGAGGTTGAACCGAATTCCCAGGGTCTGGTTGCTGGGGGACCTTGGGGAGGCTGCCCACCCAGTTTGGGAGATTCGGCCCCAGCCTGGGCCCCAGGACACAGGGGGATGGAGCCCCCCCTACAGGTCTGAGGCCAGACTCACCTGCCTTCCTGTCTACACTGCACACTTGCTCCTTCCCTCCTTGCATCTGGTGGCTCCCCTCCCTGTCCTGCTCCTGCTCCAGTCCATCTCTGTTTGCCTCTTCAGAGGCCTGGTCTGGCGCCGGCTGTCTCCGGACCAGCCTGAGGCCTCTGGGGCAGGACAGCTTGGCTTTTTCCACCCTCCGCCTCCCCCAGCACCTCGAGCCTCCTAGGACACTCTGCTCCATTGTTTGGCCAGCAGCTCCATAGTCTGACGTCACCCCCTGGACAGTGGGGCCAGAGAGCAGGGACCAGGGGTGGAACCTGAGGAAGAAAGGGGGAGACCAAACACACAGCCACATGGTGATTTCCTTAGGCGGGGGGTGCGGGGCGGGGAGCGCCCAGGGTCCAACTGTCGGGTTATAACATAGCACTTTGCAGGCGCTCACCACGGGACAGGCACCAGACATCATCTCTTGTCTCCATCACGACTCTATAGCACAGAACACTATTATGTGGGTGGGGAAACTGAGGCTGGAGGAGACAAGAGATTTGCCCAAGATCACCCAGCTGCCACGTGGCAAAGCCAAGACCTGAATGAACACAGGCAGTTGGCTTCTCTCAGTATGTGACACACACACACACACACACACACACACACACACACCCTGTTCTGGGCTGGACAGTGTGGAGTCCCATCAGGACCCCAAACATCTCCCAAGAGCCTGCCTCCCATCAGCCACCCCGGGGCTGTCTTCTGACCTTGCCACGTGACACGATATTTTGCTCACACACATAAGCGGTCATGGCCTACATTGCTGAGTGAGACATCAGTCTTATGCCCACTCATCCTCCCAGACTCAGCTCCCCCCGCCCCGGGGGAGCCTCCGCTGTCCCCCAGAGGCAGCAAGACCCTTCCATTGTCTGTCTCCCTCTGCACGTGCACCACCCAGGCTGGAAGCACTGCCTGGGGGCTCCCGGAGGTCTGAGGGGGGGCCCAGTCCCCAGGGCTCAACAAAGGGACAACGGCTTGCTGGATGAACGATGGGTCCTGGGACCAAGGGCCCCGAGGCGCACTGGAAGCCTGCAGGGCTGTGGAGGGGCTTCCCTGGGGTTTGCCCTGCTTTTTCCCAGCTCTACTTCCTGATACCCTCTCTTCTTCCTTCTCCTCCTCCTCCCACCTCCTCCAGGAGTCTAAAGTCTCTCTCCCGCTCTGGGAATGTGTGATTAATATAGGCAGGATGGGTGGCAGGGCTCCTGGGTCCTATTCATGGCTGTGGCCTCATTCTGGAATGTGCCCTGAGGTCAAGTGACACTCATCTCTCAGGCTGTGTCAGGAGGAAGGAAGAAGAACCCTCCAGCTGGCGTTCTCCCGAGGGAGACGGAAGGGCAGGCAGGTGGGCAGGCCTACCGCCCCCCTCCTTCCCGCCTCTCTGGCTCCCAAGCTCTTCAGCACTTCTATTTCAGGGTTGGGTAAGAATCTCTGTGTCCACATCCCAAATTACCCCAGGACAGGGACCTCTGGCATCTGGCTCCCCAGCGACACCCTGGCCAACCTCCACCCCCCTCAGGTGAAGGGAAAACAGGACTCAGCTCCGACACCTCCTGGATTGGACCCTCTTGGAGGTGGGGCCTCTTCCCAGCATGTCTGTCCAGGTGAGGGCAGTGAGCGTTTTCTGCCCTTTTTCCAAGTCTTGATACTGCGGGATGAGGATGTACCCATCCTGATCATGTGTGCTGTCTCCGTGTGAGAGACACATCCATTTGTGTCTGAGGATGGGGACTGTTTTGGCCCCTTTCTGTGCGGGCAGCCAGGAAGCAGAGAGGGGGCTGGGGCCCTGGCAGGGTCCCTCAGCGGGACAGAAACACGACACCCAAAGAGACGGAATAGGCAGTGCTCACAATTCTGATCGGGCACTTTATTTTTTTATTTTTTAAAATATTTTATTTATCTATTTGACAGAGAGGGACACAGTGAGAGAGGGAACACAAGCAGGTGGAGTGGGAGAGGGAGAAGCAGGCTCCCCGCTGAGCAAGGAGCCCGATGCGGGGCTCGAACCCAGGATGCTGGGACCATGACCTGAGCCAAAGACAGACGCTTAACGACTGAGCCACTCCGGCCCCCTGATCGGGCACTTTAAGTATGTTGTCCAGTTTACTCCTTTACCCCTCTCTGAGTGATGTTATTATTTCCCACCCTAGCCTACACCATGCAGGAGGGCAAAGACACTATGTGCTTGGTTCTCCCCTGTATGTTCAGCATGAGGCCTCGCCATAGAGGGTGTTCAAGAAATATTTGTGCAATGAATGAATGAATGAGCAAAGCAAGCCCTGTAGATCTTATGGAGGAAGACACACCTCAAAGGTATTATTTTCCCTCTTTTACAGATACTGAATCTGAGACTCTAAATGTTTACAGGGATCTTGCCCCAGGTTAAAGGGTTAATAAATGGAAGAGCCAAGATGCCAGTTCAGGCCTATCTGACTTTAGTGCCTATAGTCTTTCCAGGGCGACCTGCGCCAGCCAGCCAACCCTAACCCTAACCCTAAGCTGGCGGCCCGCCCGCACCTGCACTTCTCCCCACCCCCCATCCCCCAGCTTGGCGCCCCCCACCCACTCAGCAGCCGGGCCTAGGGCTCTGCGCTGAGCTTGCACAGCAGCCTGTCCGGGCTAAGAATCCGGTGGCGGCCTGACGGTGGCCGCCGTGCTCCCCCGGCCACGCGTCCACAAAGAAGGCGGCCCCGCAGATGCTGAGTGTGCCAAGCAAGCAGAGCAGCCGTGCGTCCCCAACAGCAGGAAGGTGGCCAAGTGCGCTATCCCGCCGCGCGGCCTCCCGGCGGCCCAGGCAGGAGCTGACAGGCACATCTCAGAGCAGGTCGTGGCCACTGGCCGGTGCAAGGCCTCCCAGTACTGGTACACGGGCGGGGCAAGCTGGGGTTCACCAGGCCGAGAGCCACACGAACGACCTGGTGTCTGAGTACCGGCCAGGAGGCCGGTGCCCAGGAGGGCGAGTTCGAGGAGGCCGAGCTGCTAGGCTGCTCACCCCGGACCCCCTGGGAGACACTTCTCTTTCTGTCTGAGCCCATGAACCTGACTTTGTCTCAGATCCTAGCTGACCGCTGACCCCCGAGCCCCACTCTATGTCTGGCCTCTTCGAGCTCTTCTAACTTGGACACAGGCACCCCCTCCTGAGCCCCTCTTCACTGGTGACCCAGCAAGCCCCACCTTTAATGCCATGAACCTTCCTTCACTCTGACCTCTCCTTCACCGTTGACCTCCCCCACAAACCCCATTGTGCCCCCCAGACCCATAAGTCCCAGGTTACCTTCAACCCCTCCCCTGCCGAGCCTCCCCTCACCTCTGACCTTGCCTCCCCTTCGACACCATGAGCCCCACCTCCCCTCAGACCGCCTTACCACGGGCTCCCAAGAGCGCCCCTCCTGTTTCTCCCCCCAACTCCCTCCCCTCAGCTCTTGCCAACCTGGGTTTTCCAGGAGTGCCGCTGCAGGAGAAAGCAGCCTTGGAGTATGTGAGCAAAAGACACCGTGCCCTCAAAACTCCCCACTCTCCTCCCCTCTACTTCACTCACAATAAATAAACTGTTGTTCTGCTCCCCAAAGAAAAGAGGTACGCAGGTTAGCACCCACACACCCAGACCCATCGGGCGGTGGCACTCAGGCGAAGCTGGGTTTATACCTTCCGCTAAATATGGTGGAGAGGGGCTGCCCATAAGGAGACGGAGGGAACTAGGCCGAGTCCTCTCATGGCCCGGCACGGTGCCCCTGAGAGCTGCTGCCGTGCTCCTCCCAAGAACCAGTCTACTAGCGGCTCAGTTCCTCCACAGCTCTTGAGAGACCTAGGCTGCCGCTGCCATCTTGTTTCTTGGGTGGAAGTGCTGACCGAAGGTTATGGTTATTGTTATGGTCATTGCTGCTCAAATTCAATTGCAGAAAGGGGCACCAGATATTTTAGGCCTCAGGGTCTCCAAATCTCCTCAGTATCCAGGGTGGGTGGCAGTGAGGAAAGGTCAGAGTGATGGAAGGCTGGAAGGGCATGGGTTCTTGAGTCAGACTGCCTGGACTCACACACTGGCTGTATGACTTGAGGTGAGTTAACCTCTGTGGGCCTCAACATCTTCATTTGCAAAATGGAATAATAATAGTCGGGTCGGTCCTGGGTCTGGTTGCTCCAGTTGGTTGGGGATACTGGCTGTTTCTTGTTCCTGCCCATGGCTGAACAAGAGCCAGGATGTGAGAACAGGCTCCCTTCCCCAAAGCTGCCCTTGGACAGCAAAGTAAGACCAGATGCAATCCCTTCTGCTGACAAAGGAAGAGTTCAGGATGAAGGTAGCTGGAGAGGAGGGGAGAGAAGAAAGAAGGAGAGAGAGAGAGAGAGAGAGAGAGGCTCTAGGCTGTGCAGCTGGAGACCAGCAAGCAGAAACAAAGTCGAGTAATGGTGTCCATGGAGGCCCTAAGAGCGCTTCTCCATCCTTCATTCCTGGCTCCAGTACCTCAGAGCATGGAGCTGAGCTCTTACCGACCTCCTACCTCAAGCATCACTTCCCACCTCAATGCACCACAAGGGGCAACAGAATTAAAAGGGGAAATAGCCTTAGAGTCTTGATGTGACCAAATAACTCAGCCTCAGAGCGATCCCTACAATAATCACAACCAACAATTTCACCTTATGACCCTAAGGAGAGGAGAGTGCTGGTGTTCCTGGATGAGCGCAACACAACCTTAGTGAGACTTACGCACATGGTGACCCATGTCCACCCCAGAAGGTGGGTACCCTTTGCCAGTTAGATGCCCCAGTGGCAGGATGAATAATTTCAATTACTAAGAGCTAACAGCACCTAATATGTGCTCATACAGTATCTCATTAAATCTTCACAACCCTGGCAGGTGTTTATTATTTACCACCATTTAATATTCTCTCCATTTCAGAGATGATGAAATTGAGGCTCACAGAGATTTGAATCATTTGCCCAAGGGCCCTGGCCAAGCAGCAAACCAAGCCTAGGTTGGTATAGTGACTCCAAAGCCCGTGCATTTAACCCCACGGACAGCATCTTCCACCACAGAACAGTGACTTCTGGTTTCCTCTCACTTCTGCTTCCTCTCTTCTCCCTGCTAATCCACAGTGAAGTTTCACTGCCTAGGATTCTCATGAAAATGCATGTTTTAAGGCCAGCTGACCTCCGCTGAGGAGGCTGAGCACATGCCTTTGAGGCTAAGCCACAGGAAGAGAGAGGAGAAAGGAAGATAGGCGTTTCGAGCCCTATCTCACATAAGAGTGGAGAGAGTTCTGGTGATTCCCTATGGGGAAGAGGATTATGCTTAATGTGCTCTATAGCTTACATAATCCTCACACTGCCCAGAACAAGTAGGACTTTTCAGATAGGAAATCTGAGGCTGAGTAGGTTTAGCAGACATGGCTATTCAGGGTGCATTGGGATTCAGTTCAAAGTCTTACTCCAAAGCCCATATTCTTTCTTGTACAGGGTTACTGGGAATAATTTTATTTGGAGGCTTAATGAGGCCCCTCCACTCCTCTAGAACATTCTTAATTAGTTCTTAGCAGTTACCAAGGATTCTGTAGGGGAAATTGTGGGGCCCAGACCTCTGTCCCTGCTGGAGAAGGCGGGGTAAGACATAGATCAGACGCTGGTGTTTTCTGTTCCAAAGCAAGATGCATGCTTCTTTCAGAGAAGTGATGCTCTCTGAACATTGCGAGTCACATGAAGGGGCTTGGCCAGCTTGCAGCAGTATTTTCAGAGGATGACAGAGTGCTCAGCCACAAAGGAAGCCTGGGGGAGCCTGGGGAAGGGCTTTGCCCAGGGTAAGTGACCCAGGAGAAAAGTTTTTTGGGGCTGTTAATTTCTGGCTTAGATTTATATTAAGCTTTTCCTTCAAAGCCTCATTCTCTGGTTTATGCTCAACCTGGAAGATACTGTAAGCGTCCAAAAAGCCAAACTGGAAAACGGATCAGTTGAGCTCTGAAAAGACTTGTTCTCTTGGCTAGGAGTAGAGTGTGGTGACTGGGGGAGACAGCAGGTGGGAGTGCCCTGGGGGTATCTGAGTTTATGCAGATATTCCACCAACACCAGCTTCTGGGAGGGTGTTACCTGCTGTGAACCCTGATACTTACAAAAACAGAGTTTTGTCTCTAAAGGTAGAAAAACAAATGAGATGACCCCTAGAGGGAGCTTCTAGCCTGAGGAGGTTTCTAGGATAAGCATCTTGAAAAGATAAGAATTAGAACATCCCTCCTGGGCAGCCTACCCCGGCTCAGTACCGCCACTCCCAGCCTTGGACTTCTTACCTGACCTCCCCGCCCCACCCCTGGGCTTGATGAACAGGGTTCTAAACCAGCTCTCTTGTACAGTGTCTTTCTGTTCAAAACTTGGAACAATGAAAAAAATTAAAATATCCAAAGTGAAAGGCAGCTTCTCCTGGGAGTGATGGGCTGGCAGCTGAGCTTCTCGTTCTGATTTCTTCGGCTTTTTCCCCCCAAGGGTTAGCACACATTCTTCCCACTTGGGACACATCTGATGGAGAGAAGAACCAGGACCAGGTTTTCCCTCCACTGAGGCTGGGACTTGGAGGGAGCCCAGGCTTCCCCGGATGACCCATTCTTCATCACCTGGTAACTCCCCCTTGCAATCTAGAATCCCTCACATGGGCATGCTCTCTCCTTTTTTTGTTCACACCTCCACATTCTCCTGTGTCTGATCATTTGGGCGTGTGGGTTATCTTTTCTTAGAATGTAAACTCCTTGCAAGGTCCTAAAGGTTTATATGCATCACCACGAGTTCCTAACCCAGTAGATTCTCAATAAATGTATTGAGTAGATGACACAGGGATTGGTTCAAATGATATCTCCCTTTGACACGATTTAGGGACCTGAGTGGAATGTGACCCCAGAGCAACTACTGAGTCAACCTCACCCTTTTGCTATCGTCAGTACCAGGAAAGCACGGGACGGCAGACCTCAGGTATGGGTAGTGCCGAGAGTTACTTCTCACAGATTCTGAGTGCCCAGACAAACAGCAGGGATGTGGGTAAATACAACCAGCCTGTGACCCTCAAGCTCTCACAGCCTACTCCACCGTATTTTCGCAGCAGAGGCGATATTAAAATGAGGTGGGGTTTGCTGAGCAAACCACCACCTACAGGACCACGCTGGGTGTGCACGGGGAACTCAGCACAGAGTGCCTTTTAGAAAATGTCCTCTAAATAACGGGGAGCTCGGCGCAGAGTGCCTTTTAGATAATGTCCCCTAAATAATCAAGTGTGGTTCTTTCACAAAGCCTTCCTATTGAGGTCAACCAAAGGAGCCGTATAGGGTAATGGGGAAGGGCCGCAGACTTTGGAAACAGAATCCCACAGCTCAGGTCCTGGTTCCACTGGCCGTAACCGTCACAAGCTCCCTGCTTCCATTTCTTTATCTATAAATGAGGGAAACAGCACAGCCTTCTGAGGGCTCTTAGGAAATTTAAATGAGTTAAAACATACAAGTGCTTCGAACAGTATCTAGCACGTAGTAAATACTACGTGCTAGATATTTGCCAAATAATGCCAAAGTCATCATCACTCAAACAGGCAGCATGCAAGGTATTGGCACAGCTACCACCTACCCTCCTTCCAAGTCTGGAAGGAACCACACAGCCATCAGCAAAGTGTGGTGTGCCCGCGCTAGGGCTACTGTCCGGGGTCTACGGACTTCTGCAAAGCCTCCACTAAGGGGAACTGATCTCCAGGGCAAGTCCCAAGGCAGGGTGTACAGAGGCTCCCTCCTGCCCAATTCTCTCCTCTTCCCCAGATCCTGAAGGAGGGGCAGATAGAGGAGACATGCCCTAGCTGCCTTCCTACCTGCTGCCAGATCCTTTTCCTCAGGCAGAGGCTCCTGGGAGAGAGAAGGTCTTCCCTCCATCTGTCTATTCCATGGTCACAGCATCTAAAAAGTTCTTTGAACTTTTGTGGCTCAGATATTAAACAAGTCTCCTAAAAAACATTTCTTCCTAAACTTTCCTTTGTTTCTTCCAATCTATTGTAGGATGCAGAAAGGTGACTCCCCAGGTAAGATTCTTTATAGCCCTCTGAAAACTGGACAGTTCCTAAATCTTTAAAGGGCCTCTGGTGACACCTCAGTTTCTAGAAAGACTGCCCAGGGACTGCAGCTATCTTAGGCATTGGATTGAAGTGGTTTGGAGATCCCACCACGTTTCCTGGAAATAGAAAGGAGTTAGCAGAAAGTAAGTCACCAGGGTTCGAACTTCACAATGACAGGTAGTTTACAAAACAAAGAGTGTTCTTTTCGGGAACAGAGCTTTGGGGTCAGTAGGCAGATCTGGATAATCAGAGTGGGAAAAGAACAGGCATGCCCATTACAAAACAAATAAAAATCCAACCTTCATCCTTTTTTAGCAATGAACTGATGGATGGTGTGTGTCGGGGGTGGGTAGCATGGAAAAGCCATGCATGCACCTGCGTGCAGAGAAGGGGATGTGTCCAGAACGACCGAGACTGTGTCACAGGTCATCCGGACTCCATTTCCTAACCCACACTGACAGAAGGGGTATCCAGCATTCCCTTCCATCGGTATCCAGAAGTCATCGGTTTATACCCATTTGCCAGAAACCAAGCTAGAGTGCTGCCACGTCCATGCTTGTCACATTTCTTCCTGCATGCTCTGAAAGCAGCCATGGCGCCATGTTCTCCTGGCTCTCTCAACAGTGCTCAGGAAGGAAAAGGAGGCTCAAGATTTGTAGAAGGGCACACAGAGCCCCAGTGTTTAAAAATAGCTGCAACCTGATGGCTGGGAAGGAAATTTATGTTTGGCTTTAACATTTAGTACCTGAAAATCATAAAAGCAAGGTCTAGCTTATTTGGTAAGTGTGGTTTTTCCACAATTATTTTTGAAAGACTTCAGTGTATAGAAGGAAGGGATGCAACCTACAGTATATGCCAAGGTTTGTCTAAAAATATTTTACACCTGTTCTCTGTTCTGCACACTGGTCATATTTTATCAGTGAAGTAAAGTACTCATGATGCCAGACGGAATGTGTTTTTCCTTCCAAGTCCTCAATGTTTTTCCCTTCTGTAAAGCAAACCTCCCCTTCTTTCCTACCTGCGCTAAAATAAAGCTAGCACCATTCTCTGTAGGACACCGTCTCTCGCCAGAGCTACCTTTAACTACTCCTATTCCCGAGCCAGTGTGGTTTAAATAGCAACAACCATTTCAGTACTTTTCACAACAGCACGGACACTTTAGCAACCTTTTTGGCTGCTCTCAAAAGGAACGTCAACTTGTGTTCTAGGTTTAAATCAACTTGCTGATTGTATGAAAAAGAATGCTGAAACACGGTTTCCCCACCAGCGCCTCAGAACTAGAGACACACACTCAGTGGTATTTATCACTGAAACAGGAATAGAATAGCTTTTAGGATAGTACCATAGAATTTTTATTTAATTCTCTGTGGATGCAAGTAACACGCTGGACAACAAAATGTCACTATGATAAAGACGGTTGGTGTCTGCATTTACATTTCTGATTTCACAGGTCAACAAACTGGGGGTGAAAGTCTGGACTTGGTGCCTTATAACTACTGTAAACCCCTAGGAATACATGTTCCATGACCTCACTGACAGTTCTTCATACCAAGGGGATTAGCGCCTCATGAACTGCCCGGGGAAGTATAAGATATCCCCCTACCTATTTTGCAGATGAAGAAACTGAGTCATCTTGAACCAAATGACTTAATATGCTTAAGGAAGGAATTAGACTCCATTTCAAATAGCCTCCACATGTGAGCTGCTCACATGTGAGAATTGTTTTCTTCTAGGGTTTGTGAGATGATCTCAAAGCTCCACTTATGGACTGTATATAAAGCAAGTCTTCTAAAATATAAATCTTAAACCTCAAATATTGAAAAATGGTTAGTAGATGTTTACTACTTCACATTCCATTAATGACTTTTAGCCCAAGCTAAACCTCCAAAGGCCCAGCCAGGGTCCAGCAATACTTGGTCCAATCAAATTCTAACTCCAGATCTAAAAAATTGGCACTAGGTATAACAAGATTTAATCCACATATAAACTACTGAAATTCTGGGCGCCTGGGTGGCTCAGTTGGTTAAGTGACTGCCTTCGGCTCAGGTCATGATCCTGGAGTCCCGGGATCGAGTCCCACATCGGGCTCCCTGCTCAGCAGGGAGTCTGCTTCTCCCTCTGACCCTCTTCCCTCTCGTGCTCTCTATCTCTCATTCTCTCTCTCTCAAATAAGTAAATAAAATAAAATAAAAATAAACTACCGAAATTCTTCTGAGCCATTAAAAAATGGGTTTTTCTGTTTACTGTTTTTTTTTTTTTTTTAAGATTTATTTATTTGAGATAGAGTGTGTGCATGTGAGTGGAAGGAGGAGCAGAGGGAGGGGGACAAGCAGACCTCCACACTGAGTGCAGAGCCTGACTTGAGGCTCGATTCCATGACCCTGAGATCATGACTTGAGCCCAACCAAGAGCCGGATACCTAATCTACCGAGCCACCCAGGAGGCCCTACTGTGCAGTTTATACATGTTCAAAACTCATAGCAACCCTAATGGGACTATAAGTTCATCCATAATAAATTATGCTTCTAAAATGTGACTTTCTAAACCAAAATATATTGGGCACCTGGGTGGCTCAGATGGTTAAGCGTCTGCCTTCGGCTCAGGTCATGATCCCAGAGTCCTGGGATCGAGTCCCGCATCGGGCTCCCTGCTCCTTGGGAGCCTGCTTCTCCCTCTGCCTCTCTCTCTCTCTCTCTCTCTCTCTCTCTCTGTGTGTCTCTCATGAATAAATAAATAAAATCCTTAAAAAAAAAAAAAAAACCAAAATATATTTTTAATTTTGGTAAGGGTAAGAAGACCATTTATCACACCTATACACAGAAATCATGTATTTCCCAGTAACTTAGAAACAGATCATAGGTACTAGGGAACACACTGTTGAAGACAATTTTGGTGACTGATTTGACCTTTCCTTATGGTGTTTATCAATAGCACAAGTGAGGAATGTGTGTGAAAACAGCTGTAGGAGGTCAACAATTACAATCTTACTTAGAAGGAATGGGGCCACCAAGTCTACAGTCCTTACCGTCTGAGGGAATCATCCAGTGGTTCTAAAATGAGAGAAGCAATTTACACAATTGAATTAAGAAAATCAACAAAATTAAAGCACTGACTTAATGATTTCTAAAAACATTTCCTGATAGCCTGTAATTATAGTTTATGGCCACCGGAAATATAAAGTATCTCCCCCAATATATCATCATGACTTCTAAGCATGGCCGAGAGCCTCCCATTAGACTCTTCTCTGGAACACTCCTGTAGAGATTCTACCAGTCATGTGGCTAATACATCAAAAATAGTTCTTATTCCCCTGACTTCAAATCAGAAGAACAACTAATCCCAGGGAACAAAGCATCAAGTTTAAGAGCATAAACTCTGGAACTTCACTGAGTTTGAATTCCAGGTCTGCCTCTTACTGGCCATACAATCGTGGGTGAGTTAACTGTCTCAGCTCCCCTTCCGTAAGCTGTGTTGGAACTATGCATGGTACGGAGTAAGTGCTGTATGAGCATTTGTTAACGAAATGATTCAAAACATTTTTTAAAAAATGGCTTGAACAGAAGTGTTGGACTAATTTTCCAGTTATATGCACAGATATTGATCCAAGGTTTAAACATGAAGATAGTGTCTTCCTAACATAACACACAAAAAAACTGAAGAAATTAGATCTCAAGTGGCCTCCTGGGCCAAATCGATTAAGCATCAGCTGATTGGCATACTCAACAGTATAAGGAGTTCTATTTGGCAATGGCAGTTTTACATACTTGTCTTCTAATAAAGCTGTTTTCCTCTTACTGATCTTGCAGCAGAGTTATTACCCTGCTTCTGATGAAAGCATGCGTTCTATTCAAGCAAAGACACACACTCGTCCCACGCCTACACTCTTTGCAGTTTGTGTAGGGAGAGGGCTAAGGAGGAAGATCTCCGACCAGCATTTTCTCTCATTAGCTGGAGTATGTCCAACTAGAGATACTTAAATTTTCTGTATGTTATAGCGACTTGTTTTACAATAACCTACCTCCTGAAGATGTGTGAGAGTACGTCTCTCAATTAAAATGCCTGTACATAAGACAAGAACATTTTTAAACTCAGGGCACCTTTAGTCTCACCTTCAAAAACTAAGTAGTTAATCACAGTAAATAAAGATAAATAAATAAAGTCATTATCTTTAAGGAGGCATTTTGAATGAAGGCCTACATTTGCCCTCTAGTATTAGCTATTAGGTTAAAGCTATTCAAAGGAGATTTAACAATACACCTGATTTTAGAAAAGATGGGCAGTAAAGGAATATCTGAAACCCAGAGAGCTGCTTTCTGCTATCAACTGATTCACTCATCAATGAGCTATGCCATCTGTAAGGCAGTATTTTGGACACCAGGATCAGGGCATTCAGAGGCTGTTATACAGTATCCATATTTACACAAGAATAATGGGAAAGACCTAGTAAGATAATTAACTCGGGGCGCCTGGGTGGCTGTCGTTAAGCATCTGACTTCGGCTCAGGTCATGATCCCAGGGTCCTGGGATCGAGCCCTGCATCGGGCTCCCTGCTTGGCGGGAAGCAGGCTTCTCCCTCTCCCACTCCCCCTGCTTGTGTTCCCTCTCTCGCTGTGTCAAATAAATAAAATCTTTAAAAAAAAAAAAAAGATAATTAACTCACCAGGGGCGCCTGGCTAGCTCAGATGCTAGCGCATGCGACTCTCGATCTCGGGGCTGTTGGGTATAGAGGTTACTTAAAAATAAAATCTTAAAAAAAAAGATTATTAACTCATCAAATCGTCAAGAAAACATTTTCCACAAAGGGACAAAAGTGTGATAGCAGAGTAGGAAGAAACAGATTTGGGACCAAGATGTAAGTAAGCTTTTCTAAGGCTTATAAGGTGTGCTAGGCAAAAGCACCTTTTGATTCTTAACTATGGGAAAGAAACTGAGGGTTGCTGGAGGGGAGGTAGGTGGGCGGATGGGGTAACTGGGTGACAGGCATTAAGGAGGGCAGGTGATGTGATGAGCGCTGAGTGTTATATGCAACTGATGAATTACTGAACTCTACCTCTGAAACTAATGATGTACTTTATGTTGGTGAATTGAATTTAAATTTAAAAAAAAAAAGCACCTTTTAAAAAATTTCCACTCCTGGGGAAGGCTGGCTGGCTCAGTCAGTGGAGCTTGCGACTCTTGATCTCAGGGTTGTGAGTTCGAGCCCCATGTTGGGTGTAGAAATTACTTAAAAGTAAAATCTTAAGAAGAAAAATTTCCATTCCTTGGCTAAAATCAAAAACACAAGAAACAAGTGTTGGCAAGGATGTGGAAAAAGGGGAACCGTCATGGTGGGAACGCAAACTGGTGCAGCCACTCTGGAAGCAGTATGGAGGTTCCTCAAAAAGTTAAAAATAGAACTACCCTATGATTCAGCAATCGTCTTACTAGCTATCTATCAAAAAAATACAAAAATACTAAGTGAAAGGGATACATGCACCCTGATGTTTATCACATTATCTACAATAGCCAAATTATGGGAACAGCTCAAGTGTCCATCAACTGAGGAATGGATATAGACACACAAACACACAATGTAATATTACTTAGCCATAAAAAGAATGAAATCTTGCCATTTACAATGATGTAGCTAGAGAGTATAATGCTGAAATAAGTCAGTCTGAGAAAGACAAAGACGGTAATGATTTCACTCATATGTGGAATTCAAGAAACAAAACAAATAAAGGGGGGGAGAGACAAACCAAGAAACAGACTCTTAACCATGGAGAGCAAACTGATGGTTACCAGATGGGAGATGGGGGTGGGGGGAGATGGCTGAAATAGGTGATAGGGATTAAGGAGTACACTTGTGATAAGCACTGGGTGACGTATGGAGTATTGAGTCCCTACATTGTACACCTGAACCTACTATTACGCTGTATGTTAACTGGAATTAAAAAACTTAAAAACATCTCCATTCCTAATGAGCATAAAGAGCATGAAGACAAAAAAAAAAAGACCTCAAGAATATGAAGCTCAAATTGAAGATTTTTTTTGAAACCAATCAAGATTCAAGCACCAAACCAACATAGGTACCAATATGACATTTCCCCAGGATCTTCCCCAATATTTTCCCTCGATATCCCCCATACGTACCAATATGCACATCCCTAAGATGTGGAAGATATTCATATTTACATTAAACTCAATTTATTTAAAATCTGATTTAGTGTTCCAGATGGTTACAAATCCTGTTGTGTATCTACTAGCCTGCTGACTTACTCCTGATTTTCAGAAAAAGTATGTTGTCTTTATTTGTGAAAAGGCAATTTTCTGTTAAGCCTATGATAACTTCACCCACAAGTGTCTAGCAGGAACTAGTGCTTAAAACCATTCCTGACTGTTCTTACAGCTATTCAAACTTGGGGATCACAAAAGCACGTAACTGATGATGCTTGCAGACCAGCCCTCCGCCAGTCCCGCTCACTACCGCAGTACTTCTTCATAGCCTCATTCTGTCCACTGAAGGACAAAGGCCTCACCACGGAGCAGGCGGAACAGCTCGGCTTGATTATTCCCAGTGCTTGTTTCCTTAAAACTTTTATTGCTCTAAACTGCATGGGTAACAGACAACAGGCTTTTGTACATTGGTGTCCAAAAAACTCACTTAAGACCAAATTTATTTCACCAGTAACCCAGACAGTGCTGGTTCCTTACTCTAAATGTAGTTTCCTTCCAATTCCAGGCAATTTTCTCACCCATACTATGTCAACACTATCAATGGACATTTAAACAGTGAAATGACTCATTTTACTTTAAAAATAGTGTCTCTCGCTTCCAACTCATCACTTTTTAAAAACTGCATCCCTACCAAGCCACTATAATTTGACACATTATGGGTGAGTAACCTTTGAACCTCCCTTCCTCTCCCAAAGCAGCAGGTTGGCTATCCAATTGTATTTTAAAAAGCAAGCAAGGGGGAAAGCACCCTGTCCAATCTTGAGATTTTGATCATAAATTCTCCAACTAAGTATGACTGAACTTTAAGTTTAAGGATTAGTAAACAGACCTAATGTTCTTTTTAAATAGTTAGGTCAGCTGCTTTGTCCAAGCAAGGTTTCTGAGCTTTTCACCTCCCATGCAGGAACAGAAAACCGATCCAATGGTCTCCCCATATACATTTCAAATAAATCCTCTCTGGTTACGAGTGAATTTTATCATCGGACTCTCTTAGACGTCAGCACAACACCACAATTTAACACTTGGTGTAAAACAGTGTTGCCTAACCTTAGCAGAACCATCCCTATTCACAGGGCTGAAGAGAAAGTTGCTTAAAAATCTATAAATAAAGCTGTCCCCAAGCACTGGTCAGGTTGTGCAGTTTTGCTAGGCCTTTTTATGTGGCAAACGGATACTATCTGGTGCAGTAGGAGTGTAACTGCTTTCCACCATTACTCCGTAATCCTAGGGGTCAGCCTTTTCTTCAGCACTAGCATTTACAACATTTTAACTCCGGAGGTAGCTCTTTGGCCAAGGCTTCAAAACAAAGACCACGATAAGCAATTTTAATTTTAAGGAATTTTAATACAAACTTAATATAAACTATTTCAGTCCCTCTTAACATGTAAGACACTGACTCAAAATACTTTTATACCGTTTTTTTCAAGTATTGCACAATATAGGTACAAAATTAATATTTACGATTACATTTTCTTCCATAATATATAGCAAAAATCTTTAAACCTTTAACAGAAAATACATTTTTTTGAAAAAGCAAATATTCGTACATTTTAATTCCACCACTAAAGGAATATTCTGTACACAATTTTGAGAATAGTTGATGTCTTTAAGATGGATATTTTACAATTTCAGTAAAAAAAATACATGAAGCTGCTGCTGTCACAGGTCACTGTAGTAAAAAGATATAAATGCAATACCGTGTCGTAGAAACAATATATATATCCTCTGATATTTTACAAACTTTGTACTAAATTAAATTATACAATTAGAAAAGACCAATAAACCCACTTATTAGTGCCAATTTTTTATAAAAAAAAAATCAGCCATGTCCTTGCTATATCTTAAATACTGTAAGAGGCCATATCTGAGAGTATACTTTAAAATATACAGTCAGTATAAAATAACTTTGTGCTTGGTTGGCAAATGAAAAATGATGCAGGTTTTATTTTTGTAACCAAGCTTGAATGTATCCTTACTATAAGCTTAAAAAAAAAAAAAAAAAAAAACTCAAGGAGGTGGAAAAAAAAAAATCCCCCCTTGGGCCCGTGCATTTTAATTTGTACGATACATTTTTTTTTCCTGTTTTAGTTAGCCATAACAGGCTGGAACTGCTGGTTAGAATACTGCATGTTATTTAAGCTAAAATTCAAGCCATCTACAAAAGACTTCTCGTTGAGGCCTCCATAGGCCGCAAACACATCAAAGGCATTACTGTACTGGAGAGGACTGAGGTTAAGGGGGCTGTCAGCTGGGAACATTCCATTGGTACTGCTACCTTGACCCTGCACATTAGGAAAAATAAATTCCTTGGCATTAGGAGAAAGAGCGGAGGCTTTCTGCTGCTGCGGCGGGGGCGGCGGCGGCGGGGGCTGCGGCTGCGACGGCTGCTGGCTGCCCAGGCCGAGCCCGTACAGAGAGTGCACTGAGGAAGAGATGGCTTTCTGCTTCAAGAGGTCATTCACATTCAAGCCGAGGTTGATAGGAGAAGTACGTGCAACCTTGTTGCTGCGGCCACTATTCTTCATTTTGGTAGAGCCGAACTTGGTGGCAGCAAAAGTGGCAGTGGTAAAGGTTAAAGGCTGAGTGGACCGGGGCATGAAGGTAGGGCTTACAGCAGCAGAGTGACCAAAGGGAGGCGACGGAGAGCTGGACACTGATGAGGCTGGGTCACTTATGGGCATAAAAACCTGGGCCTCTGGGTTAAAGCTGTTTTTGATCTCCTTATCCAACTCACATCCATTTTCATTATTATCATCCACATAAAGCACCTTCACTGGTCCCTTTTCACCAATTTGGTAGGAAACCTCAAACGGGTCGATCCAAACACTAAGATCCTGTGGCAGATTGCCACGAACATCATCAATGTCCAAACCACTCTCTTTGGATGCTTGTTCAATCACTGGGTCCACTTTCTCCCCTATGTGTATACATCTAAACCCTGATCCTTTGTATGGCTTTTCAGGATACCAGTGCCCTTCATATTTCTTCTTAAGAAGTCTTTCAAGCTCTTCACCAAAAATGTTGACACGTCTCCTGGGAAGCTTATTGTACAAATATGAAATAATAAAATTTAGTGCTACTTGGATTTCAAGCTGCATAGCTGCTATGCCACTAAGTGAGATTTGTGTTTCAACTTCCCCCCACACACGCGCACAAAGTGTTCAGTTTGTGGCAGAGAAACAAATTTTCATTCAAAGTGCTGGTATTTTGTAGATTATCCTTCACCTTGAGTGGTCTTGCTCCTTAAAGAAAAACAAAATAAAACAAAAACAAACATGTCCAAGTAAGATAAATCTAAGTCCCACAACCTTTTCTTACCCCCAGAGTAATTTTACTTTTGAAAAAGTCTAATAGGCTAGAAAGTCAGAAAAATATAATCAGCACAAAATAAAGGAACATACAATAGAAAACTGTTTATTAAAGTTCAAAATCTCATGGGACAATTGAGGATTTAGTTAAAACAATATATTTATATTATTTACTTTTTATTTCTGAATACAGCTCTAAAAATATATATATATATATATATATATATATATATCTCCAGCATATATAGTGTATTTCTTCCCTCAGTAGTCAAAAGAATATTTATTGGAAACTCTACTCCGCGCTCCCATCCACCCACCTGCACACACATATATATACCAGTTTTAGAAAGTGATCCTATTCCTATTCACTAATTTAGAAGTGAATTCTATATTTCACTTCATTCTGGATATTTGCTGCTTAAATCTGCTGTATCATTAAACGTTTAGACATTTGAGAAGTTAGGAAAATTATTTTAATTTCCAAAGTATGCGATGCTAACATTAAAAATACTAAATACAATGAATTGCCATCCTAGTCAACGATAATTATGAACCAAATTATCCTACATAGCTGCCGTCTTAAATATACTAAGGGCATACAATGTAATAATCGAGCTTCTCTGTGCTTTTACTTTTCAATGTGTATTTTTCAAAAATCAGAAAATATGTTTGGCAGCAAATGTAACAAAAGCAACAATTAATTTCAAAACTCTATTGATTATTCTCTTTAAAGGACAGGGTTTCTGAGTTTTATTCTTATTTTCAAAACCACCTCCCTCCTTCACGATAAGAGAACACCGGAGAGGTTTGTACGATAAGGTCGACCTTTAAACGTTTGCTGGATCAGCATTGGGTGGGGATAAGAAAAGATCAAGGGCAAACAGAAGATATTTGCAAAAGGGATCTATTTGTACACTGAGGTTGAGTTAAAAGGACATTTAAAAAATCCAGTTGGTATTAATCCATCTGTTCCATTTTCCATATTCGTGGTGACAAAGGGAAAAGGATCCCTGGCTGCCCCCAAAGTACACTTTGCAAGCCCAAAGCCTGAGCGCCGGCAAAGGCAGCTGATTAAGCCAAACTGCTTGACGGTGCAGCCGAGCGAAATTCAGGCTCCGCGAAAGGTAGTTTTAAAGCAACGCCTTAAGACAGAAGTGTGAAGAATTACATAAACAGCCAGTTGGGTCTCATTAGATTTCTGCTCACAGCCCTCGGAGCCCAAACGCTGGAGCAACAGCAGCAGCAGCAGCAGCAGCAGCAGCAGCAGCAGCAGCAGCAGCAGCAGCAGCAAGAAGAGGAGGAGGAGGAGGAGGAGGAGGAGAAGGAGGAGGAGGAGGAGGAGGAGGAGGAGGAGGAGGAGGAGGAGGAGGAGGAGGAGGCGGCGGAGGCGGCGGCGGCGGCGGCGGCGGCGGCGGCGGCGGCGGCGGCGGCGGAGGCGAGGAGGAGAAGAGTACAAGTCTTCTCCAAAAAGGAGGAGGAGGAAGGCCACGAGAAATGGCAAAGCAACCACTCGGGGCAGGGCACCGGGCAGGTCGCGGCGCCGGCCGCTCCGGGTCAGCCGCTACCCTCCCCCCGCCGTAACCTGACCCGCCGCTCCCGCTCCCCGCCCCCCGCCCGAGGCTCCTGGGACCCGGCCAGAGCCCGGGGAGCACCGGCTCCCCCGCACCATTTTCGGTCCCGGCGGCCACCGGCCCCGCGGACCCCACGGTCCCCCTCGAGCTGGCCGCTCCTCCCCGGCGCCCCAACCCCCGATTCCCATCAGCTCGGCCCGGGCCGCCCTTCCCCGTTTACCCTCCCGGCTCCGGCCGAGCCCGACGCGCCGGCCGGCCCCGCCTCCAGGTCCCGGGCGCGCTGGGGCCCCTCGGAGCCGCTCCCCTCGGAGCCGCTCCTCTCCGCGCCCGGGCCGCGACGTCGCCGTCCCCGAAGGCCTGGGGCTCGACGCCGCTGTAGCCCCTACGTCCCCGGACCCCGCCCGCCGCCCCTCGATACTTACTGGCTGCTTCCACCACAGACCCGGCCGCTGGGCGGAGAAGGGGCGGCAGGGCGGGGGCTCGGGAGGGTCGGCAGCGGCCAGCAGGCTGAACGCAAGACGGCGCCGCCAGGCGGAGGACGGGGGCCTCGGCGCGGGCCTCGGGAACTCGCCCCCTGTGGCTCGGGGTGGCGGGGACAGGTCAGGCGAGCGCGCTCACTTCTCCACACAGCCCAGTGCCCGGCCCAGCGTCCCCGTAGTAAGGCCACTCCGCGCCGGGCCAGAGCTTCACTCCTTCTGCCGCGGCGCGCTCCCCGCCTCTCGTTTTATAGTCTCTTCCCCGCCCCCATCCCTTCCCGTAGGGGTGCGCGCGCGCCCGCCTCGCGTCACACAGCTCGGAGCCGCGTAACCATTCCCCGCCTTCCCGCCCCTCACCCCAGACCCTCGGTGGCGGCTCCGCCCCTGCCCTGCCCCTCGACGCCATTGGTCAGGTCCTGCCTGCCCATGTCCTGACGGGTGGCGGAGGGCCCAGTGCGCAAGGCCACACCCCTCGGGCTCTACGACGGCCAATGAACCGACGTCTTGGAGTCACTGTGGGCGGGATTAAGAGAAAAATGGGAAAGGGATTGGGGGAGAGAAGTGACAGTGAGGGCGACGGTGGTGGGTGGGGCGGCTGACGCTTGGTCCCGGCAGAGCCGCGGAGAGGAGGGGGGAGGGGAGTGAGGCAGGTGGCGGAGCGGCGGGGAAGAACGGGGAGGAGAGCCCGAGGCCTCGAGAGGGAGGGGACAGTTTACAAAAAAATGCCCTATCCGAATGGGACTGTGGCCCAAGAAAACCCCGCTCGTGGCCGAGCTACCAAATCGGCCTCCAGTGCACCCAGGAGAGCCTCAAGAAACAGCGAACTGTGACAGGGACTCGTGCACCCGATTAATTGAATATTAATCACCTCAGGGACCTAGGCCAACTGCCACCCAGGGAGTGGCAACAGCAGAACCCAAAGCTGCCATGCCAGACTGGGGGTGGGGAAGGTAGACCACCTGGCCACACCTCCCGCCCAGGTGACAGTTTAACTGCTTCTGCATCCCACGTCAGACCTCCCCGTGCGACCCGGCAACAACTTGGACGTGGGGGTGGCTTGAGACTGTAAGAAGAATCACATTTTATTCCCAATGTCCCAGCCTAGGCCTCCGTCCCAAATTGCGTACGTATCTAAGTATATATGTATGCATGCGTGTATTCCAAGTATATTTTAACATCAATACACATTATATACACGGTGCCTTTCTGTAGGCACGTTTAAGATACTCTTCGGTTGAAATATGAGCGGATAAATAGGGAGCGGGGAAAGGGACTCAAGGGAGGCGGGTAAGCGCCCTTTTTCACAACCTGCAGCGGAGAAATACACGAAGTTACATGGGGAGTGGAACCGAGCGTCCCTCGCTGCTAAAAATATTACTCACAGGTAGCAACGACGCCTGATTGGCCGCGCTTCTCCCTTAGCAACTAGGCTATTGGCTGTGCGGTATCTAGGAGACCGACGTCAAACTCGCACTGGGAAAAGGGGAGAGAAAGTCCAAGGGGAGGGAAGAGTGGGAGGGGGAGAAAGAGGAGCAATGAATGAAACGCCCAGCGCTGGCCTTCTCTCCCCTTTGCTCCGCACTCAAGAAGTGCTTCCTGGAAAAACACCAGTTGGGGCTCCGCCTTCCTCTTGAAACTGTGGGGCCTGCACTCTCAACCTGCCATAAGGAAGTTAAAGCGCAACTCGCGGAGTGGGGTGTCAGCGGAGCCGGCTGTGTAGACCAGCTGTGCTCCTTGCACACACACCCGCTTTAGGTGTTAGGCCTAGAAGCTTTGCGCTTTATGGATGCAAAATCCGATTGTAGCCTTTTTCTCCACCCTGACTCTCATGCCCTCGTGCCTCCGCCCCCGTTCCCCTTTAGAAGGAACCGAATTGATAAGAGGATATTTCTAAAGTCCCCAGTGTGTGTGGGAGGGGGAGGGAAGATTGGTTTGTGGGATGGGTTGAGGGTGGGAGTGGTCAGGTGGCCGATTTCATGTTTATTGTACGGATTCCTAAAACTCAGGCGGCGTGTTTTAAGAACATACAAGTTTCACTCAATGACTCTTTAAATTCCGATTTTTTAGTCTTTGGATTTTTTGTAACAAGGAAAAGTGGGATTTGATTGCGAAAGTGTGGAAGTGTTTTATTTTATTTTTTGGAAACATTTTACCTTAAATGTTTCTCTGCATCAAAATATATTCTTTCAATGTTTTCTCCTTTTTGCTCAGTTGTATTTTTTTTGTTTTCTATCATGAACATTCATTCCACTTGTTATGAAAAATGAGTTATTTTTAATTTTATAATTAGTTGAGCACAGAAATTACAAGAAGCAAGATAGGATATTTTGGGAATGGCTTATCAAGAGAAACACTTCAAAAAAAAAAGAAACACTTCATTTTTCATGTGCTGCAGGGCATAATTTCTCTTACCATTAGGCAAATAATATTACTGTACCAAACACCCAGAATTGCAGGACTGTGTGTTGGGCCAGGTGTCTTGATTTATAATTTGGAAAATATATCACTATAATTAGAGGAGCATGTTAGGCTTGGCTGAGGTTAAAATGTCTAACCAAAGATAGATGAGTTGTAATTTTGTCAACCTTATCTATACTTTTCAAGAATTCTCAAAGGGAAGGCACAAATTCTCTTTTCTGAATGTCCCCAATCTATAACCCCAGGCTTAAAATTCGAGAGCAGTGATCTGATAGGTTCTGATTAATTAGCGATAGCAGTAAATCGAATTTTTAAATCAAAAATTTAGATGTCAAAAATGTATGAGTTATTGCAGCCCAATCCAAGGGTATGAGAACATTTCAAAGCAAATATAAACACACACACACTGAGGCCCCATGGCATACTGGACAAAGAAAGTACTGAAGGGCAGGTATTGGGAGATCTGAATTTTATCCATTTCTATCAACCTTCAGTTCTCTCCCTATAAAAAGGTTTGGATTACATAATTTCTAACATCTCTTTCAATTAAAATATTCCACATTTAAAACTCAATGCCCCTAAGGTAAATAATATAGTTGTTTTAAAGATATAGATTGCAAATAAAAGGAAAACCAGATTCATACCCTTCCAAGTCACAAGGGATAAAATTCCCTTTATCTAAGTTTTGCACTTTAAAGCCCCCTTGTATGGCTTATTACTATTTCACATTTATTTTGGAATTGCACAGGGGAGTGGACTGCTAAATGATTGTTTTGATTTATGGGGCAGGAAGAAGCATTTGATATGAGGCTCTGGGTGGTATCACAACAATAAGAATTCCTCTCTGTGGGTAAGTAATAGTCACTAAAAACCGTAGCCTTTGCCTTTCCCCCTCCTTGCGTTCCACACAATTCCTAGAGCAGTGCCTCACACTGAAGGTAATGATTGTTTGGTAAACAAATATGTTCCAATATCATTGTGAAACACAGTTCTTGAAAGTGCTCTGAATTGGGGAGTGCCTGGGTGGCTCGGTTGTTAAGCGTCTGCCTTCGGCTCAGGTCATGATCCCAGGGTCCTGGGATTGAGCCCCACGTCGGGCTCCCCACTCAGTGGGAAGCCCGCTTCTCCCTTTCCCACTCCCCCTGCTTGTGTTCCCTCTCTCGCCATCTCTCTCTCTGTCAAATAAATAAATAAAAAATCTTGAAAAAAAAAAAGAAAGTGCTCTGAATTATCTCATTCACACATACAAACACACACACACACTCACACCTGGATTTCTGAGAGATGTGTCCTAAACCTAAACCTTCGAATTCTCATTCTGTTTCTTTGTAAACTGAGGATTATAGGAGAGTCACCATCACCTGATGTGTACTTACTAAGGCTGTTTCACTTCTAGAGAATCAGCCTTGTATCTTTACTTGAAAGTTAGACAACATACAAGCATAATGTTTTTATCGTTACTGTCATTCATTTCTTGTGGACAGTCATGCAACCTGAACCATGCACATTTTAAAATTGTTGGTAAGGAGCAATTATAGACTAATCACTGAGTTATTTTTTTTTAAGATTTTATTTATTTATTTATTTGAGAGAGAGAATGAGATAGAGAGAGAGCATGAGAGGAGGGAGGGTCAGAGGAAGAAGCAGACTCCCCGCCGAGCAGGGAGCCCGATGTGGGACTCGATCCCGGGACTCCAGGATCATGACCTGAGCCGAAGGCAGTCGCCCAACCAACTGAGCCACCCAGGCGCCCTAATCACTGAGTTATTAAAAACAAAGTAAACCAATTCTTTCCTAAACATCTTTCAAAGGAAGTCACACACTTAATGGCTGAGGAAACCTCAATGTGGTTTCCTGTGGCTTCTCATATGGGTTAGTGGAGGAGGGCCACACATTCTCTCTAAGAGATGGGTACATAGACATTTGCAATTGAAAGATAACTAGATAACACTGAACAAACCCACTTATCTTTGGAACAAGCAATCCCACTGAAGGAATTGGTCTGATAGGAGAATATTTCCTTATAACTTGCTTACTCCCTATTAACTCGATGAACAAAAATCCAAACCAAATCTTTGAATTTTTTTCCACTAGCTAAGGATGAGGATTTTGAGCTCAGCCAGAGATTATAGTTGCAGATTCTGGGAGTGATACAGTGTTCGCAACAGTCTACATACAAAGAACATTAATTGATTAACATTGATTGGTAGTATTAGAATGCTTTAATTATACGAATTCTAGATTTCACCTCTTATACACTATGTTAAGAAAAATTGAAAGTGCTCTATTGTAATGATACATAAACTTAAAGTATAGATTGCCTCTGTTATGCGGCTCTACTTACTCAAATGGAATGACATACACAAAATTCTAGTTTACAAAACAGATACGTGGTCCGGCAATATATATTGTATTTGAGAGAGAGAATACGCACATGCATACACCCACCCACACACGAGGCTGTAAGAGCCAACTACATGTTTTCCCAGCCTTCATTGCAGCAGGGTGGCATTGTGACACTGCTGTGCCCATGTGACGTAAACAGAGGTCAGCTGGGATGGTTTCTGAGAAAGCTTTTCTCTTCGTAGCAAAGGAAATTATTCCAGTTACTATTGCTACATAAACTATCCAAAACTAAGTAGCATCAAACACCCGTTTTATTATATTCTGGGACCCTATAGGTCAGGAATTCAGACAGGGTACAGGAAACAGATGGTTTTTTAATGCTCCACAACATCTGGATCTTCAGCTATAAGGTGATCTATAAGATGATTCACTCGAGAATCATCTGGAGCGGGCGCCTGGGTGGTTCAGATGGTTAAGCGTCTGCCTTCGGCTGGGGTTATGATCCCAGAGTCCTGGGATCGAGTCCCGCATTGGGCTCCCTGCTCCTTGGGAGCCTGCTTCTCCCTCTGCCTCTCTCTCTCTCTCTCTTTTTGTCTCTCATGAATAAATTAAAAAAAAAACCATCTGGAGCAGACTTGTCTAATGGAGCTTTCTGCAATTATAGAAACATACTATATCTATGTTGTCCAATATGATAGCCATGAGTCACATGTGGCTATTGAGCCCTTGAAATGTGCCCAGGGTGACTGAAGAACTAACGTTTTCATTTAATTTTAATTAAATGTAAATGGAAAACCACAGGTGGCCAGCGGCTCCTGAATTGAACAGTATGAAGCTGGAGGCGTCTTCACTTATCTGTCTAGCACCTGGGCTGGGATGACCCAAAGTCTGGGCTCCGTTGGCACTGTCAATTGGGACATCTACACATGGCCTCTGAACTCTCCCTGTGGCTTGGGCTTCCCACAGCATGGCAGCTGGTTCTGAGAGGAGGCATCCCAAGAGGGAGTTTCTGAAGAGCCAGCATTCTAAGAGAGGTACATGGAAGGTGCATGGCCTTTTATTGACCGAGGCTTGGAAGTCACAAAGCATCACTTCTGCCATAACCATTGGTCAAAGTAATCATAAGCCTGTCTAGAGTCAAGAGGAAAGCACAGAGACACCCCCCCCCACTTCTAAAGGGAGGAATGTCAATGAATTTGGGGTCATTTAAAAAAAATCACCATTGGGAAACTTCCACCTTTTTGTCTGCCTTAACATGAATCTGATGGCAGGAGCTGCAACCGCCTTTTTAGCACCATGAAGAGGATGCAAGATAATCACAGAGATAAAGGTTCTGACCAAAGCTAGTGACTACCTAGCTCTAGTCTACTTTTTAAGCCACATGAAATAATCCATGACTTACAGCTGAACATATTCTCATCAAAAACCCTAATTTAACATCTTTTAAGGAAACCTTAACTTGATTCTTAAAAAAACAACAAAGATTTATCTAGTCTGAATATTATCTAGTCTTTCTCCTTATAAAAAAACCTGGAGGGGTGCCTGGGTGGCTCATTTGGTTAAGCATCCGACTCTTGATCTCAGCTCAGGTCTTGATCTCAGGGTCATGAGTTCAAGCCCTGCATTGGGCTCCATGCTGGGCGTGGAGCCTACTTAAACAAACACCTGGAAATGCTCATTGTAGAAAATTTGGAAAACAGAAGTAAAGAAAATAGCAATCACCTTTAATCTGCCATGCAATAATAACCATTGTAAGCGTCCTGCTCTGATTCTTTCTGAATGAGTTTCTACTGCATTTGCAGATTTGTATCCTGCAGTGCACTCAGCATTATGTTGTTTCTATTTTCCCCTAATACTAAGCATTGTCATAATTATAATTTTTAAGGACTGCATTCTCTGATTTAGAATAATTTGATCATTGCTCAGCATGTGGGTTCTTGACAATTTTTCTGTATAAAAACAATCATATGTAACAAATGTAAAAAATATTTTTAATTTATTACTGAAGTATAGTTGACATACAATGTCATATTAGTTTCAGGTGTAAAATAGTGATTTGACAGTTATATATACATCACTCAGTGCTCATCAGGGTAAGTGTAGTCACAGTCTGTCACCATACAATGTTATTACATCATTGACTATATTCCCCTTGCTGTACTTTTCATCCCCCCGATTGATTGATTTTATTTTTTTATTTTTTAAGATTTTATTTGACAGAGGGGGTGCCTGGGTGGCTCAGTTGGTTAGGCGACTGCCTTCGGCTCGGGTCATGATCCTGGAGCCGGGATCGAGTCCCACATCGGGCTCCCTGCTCAGCGGGGAGTCTGCTTCTTCCTCTGACCCTCTTCCCTCTCGTGCTCTCTCTCTCTCTCAAATAAATAAATAAAATCTTTAAAAAATATATTTTATTTGACAGAGAGAGAGAGACAGCGAGAGAGGGAACACAAACAGGGGGAGTGGGAGAGGGAGAAGCAGGCTTCCCGCTGAGCAAGGAGCCCGATGCGGGGCTCAATCCCAGGACCCCGGGATCATGACCTGAGCTGAAGGCAGACCCTTAACGACTGAGCCACCCAGGCACCCCTGATTTATTTATTTTATAACTGAATGTTTGTACCTCTTAATCCCCTTCACCATTTCATTCCCCCTATCCCCTCTGGCAACCACTAGTTTGTTCTCTGTAAGAGACTGCGGGGCACCTGGGTGGCTCAGTTGGTTAAGCATCTGCCTTGGGCTCAGGTGATGATCTCAGGGTCCTGGGATTGAGCCCCGATTTGGGCTCCCTGCTGAGTGGGGAGCCTGCTTCTCATTCTCCCTCTGCCGCTCCCCCTGCTTGTGCTCACTTGCTCCCTCTCTCTCTAATAACTAAAATCTTTTTTTAAAAAAAGAGTCTGCTTGGTTTGTTTGTTCATTTGCTTTGTTTTTTTAGATTTCATATAGAAGTGACATCATATGGTATTTGTCTTTCTATGATTTATTTCACTTGGCCCAATACCCTCTAGGTCTACCCATGTTGTCACGAATGGCAAGATTTCATTCTTTTTTATGACTGAGTAATATTGTGTGTGTGTGTGTGTGTGTGTGTGTGTATACCACATCTACTTTTTCATTCATCTATCAGTGCACACATTTTATATATAAACTTGAACTACATCTCTGATTCTTTTTTTTTTATTTTTTAAAGATTTTATTTATTTATTTGAGAGAGAGAGAGAGAGAGAGAGAGAGAGAAACAGCATGAGAGGGGAGAGGGTCAGAGGGAGAAGCAGACCCCCCTGCTGAGCAGGGAGCCCGATGCGGGACTCGATCCCGGGACTCCGGGATCATGACCTGAGCCGAAGGCAGTCACTTAACCAACTGAGCCACCCAGGCGCCCTACATCTCTGATTCTTTCTTTGGGATTGTTCCATGAGTGTATTTACCAGGTCAAAGAGAATGGATATTTTTTGAGGCTCTTAATACATAATGACAACCCACTTTCCAGAAAGATTGTACTATTTTACACTCCCAGTGTGTAATCATGTCTATCTCACTACACCCTAGCCAGCAATGACCACTAAGATATTTTTTTTTATTCTTGGCTATTTGGGAAATAAAATGGCATCTTTTGTTGCTTTAATTTACATTCCCTGATCATATGTAGGATGAACATGTTTTTACATATTTCTCAGCTCGCATTACTCTTCCAGTGAATTTTCTAGCCATGCCTTTTCTCCACATTTCTATGAGAGATCTTTGCATGTTTCTCTTTAATTCATGTGAGCATCTTGCATATTATATGCCAAAATGATTCTGATCTTAAATTTCATTTTAGAACTTGCCCAGGGCACCTGGGTGGCTCAGTCAGTTAAGCGTCTGCCTATGACATAGGTCATGATCCCAGAGCTCAGGTCATGATCCCGGAGTCCCAGGATCCAGCCCCGCCAGCTCCCAGGGAGTCTGCTTCTCCCGCTCCCTCTGCCTCTCACCCTGCTCCTTCCTTTTTTTTTTTCTTTTAAGATTTTATTTATTTGTCAGAGAGAGAGAGAAAGATAACATGTGCACAAGCAGGGGTAGGGCAGAGGGAGAGGGAGAAGCAGACTCCCCACTGAGCAAGGAGCCTGATGCGGGACTCGGGCTCGATTTCAGGCCCTTGAGATCATGACCCGAGCCGAAGGCAGACGCTTAACCCACTGAGCCACCCAGGCATTCCCCCCTGCTCCTTCTTGCTCATTCTCTCTCTCAAATAAATAAATAAAATCTTAAAAAAAAAAAAACTTGCCCAAATGTTCTGTTTTATTTTGTATTTATTTTATTTTTAAAGTTTTTATTTTATTTTTTTAAGATTTGATTTATTTGAGAGAGAGAGAGAGAGCGCGAGAGAGAGCATGAACAGTGGGGAGGGGCAGAGGGAGAGGGAGAAACACATTCCCCTCAGAGCAGGGAGTCTAATGTGGGGCTCAATCCCAGGATCTGAGCCCAAGGCAGACACTTATATCAACTGAGTCACCCAGAAGTCCCTTAAGTTTTTATTTTAATCACCCCGTGCTCCTGACGACAAGTGCACTCCTTAATCCCCATCACCTATTTCCCCCATCCCTGCACCCATCTCCCCTCTGGTAACCATCAGTTTGTTCTCTGGAATTGAGTCTGTTTCTTGGTTTGTCTCTCTCTTTTTTTCCCTTTGCTCATTTATTTTGTTTCTTAAATTCCGCATGAGTGAAATTATATCGTCTTTGTCTTTCTCTGACTACTTGTTTCACTTAGCATAATACTCTCTAACTCCATCCATGTTGTTGCAAATGGCAGGATTTCATTCTTTTCTATAGCCAAATAATATTCTATTGTGTAGTGTATATATATATCACCTCTTCTTTATCCATTCATCAGTGGATGGATATTTGGGCTCTTTCCATAATTTGGCTATTGTTGATAATGCTGCTATAAAATCGGGGTTCATGTATCCCTTTGAATCAGCGTTTCTGTATTCTTTGGGTAAGTACCTAGTAGTGTGATTGTTGGATTATAAAGGTAGTTCTATTTTTAACTTAAAAAAATTGTGTGCAACTGAGGCTCAGAAGGTTAAGTAACTTGCCCACAGTCTCAAAGTTCTTTTTTATTTTTATTACTTTATTTTATCTTATTTTTTCAGAGGAGGGGCAGAGGGAGAAGGAGAGAGAATCCCAAGCTGGCTCCACACCCAGTGTGGAGCCCAGTGCGGGGGCTCAGTCTCAACAACCGTAAGATCATGACCTGAGCTAAAATCCAGAATCAGGCACTGAACCGACTGAGCCACCCAGGTGCCCCTATTTTTAACTTTTTGAGGAACCTCCATACTGTTTTTCCAGAGTGGCTGCATCAGTTTGCATTCCCACCAACAGTGCAAGAGGGTTCCTGATTTTTTTCTTTTTTTTAAGATTTTATTTATTTATTTGAGAGATAGCAGAGTGAGAGAGAGAGCATGAGCAGGAAAGTGGGTCAGAGGGAGAAGCAGACTCCCCGCTGAGCAGGGAGCCCAACACCAAGCCAAAGGCAGAGGCTTAACTGACTGAGCCACCCAGGTGCCCCAAGGGTTCCTTTTTCTCCACATCCTCGCCAACACCTGTTGTATCTTGTGTTATTGATTGTAGCCATTCTGACAGGTGTGAGGTGATAGCTCATTGTAGTTTTGATTTGTATTTCACTGATGACAAGTGATGACGAGCATCTTTTCATGTGTCTGTTGGCCATCTGTATGTCTTCTTTGAAAAATGTCTGTTCATGTCTTCTGCCCATTTTTAATTGGATTATTTGTTTTTTGGGTATTAAGTTTGATAAGTTCTCTATATATTTTGGATACTAACCATCTATCAGGTATGTCATTTGCAAATATCTTCTCCCATTGCTTAGGTTGCTTTTAGTTTTGTTGATTGTTTCCTTCGCTGTGCAGAAGCTTTTTATTTTGATGTCATCCCAACAGTTTATGTTTGCTTGTGTTTTCCTTACCTCAAGGGATGTATCTAGAAAAAAGTTGCTACAGTTGATGTCAAAGAAATTACTGCCTGTGTTCTCTTCTAGGATTTTTATAGTTTCAGGTCTTATTTTAGGTCTTTAATCCATTTTGAATTTATTTTTGTGAACGGTGTATGAAAATGTTGCTGTCCAGTTGAAGAGACTTTTTCCCATTGGATGTTCTTTCCTGTTTTGCCAAAGATTAATTGACCATATAATTGTAGGTTTATTTCTGCATTTTCTATTCTGTTCCATTGACCTGTGTGCCAGTACCATACTGTTTCTATGACTACAACTTTGTAATCTAACTTGAAGTCTGGAATTATGATGCCTCCTGCTTTGCTTCTCTTTTACAATATTGCTTTGGCTAGTCGGGGTCTTTTGCGGCTCCATACAAGTTTTAGGGTTGTTTGTTCTAGTCCTGTGAAAAATGCTGTTGGTGTTTCAATAGGGATTGCATTAGATGTATAGATTGCTTTGGGTAGTATAGACATTTAACAATATTTGTTCTTGCAAACCATGAGCATGGAATGTCTTTCCATTTCTTTGGGTCGTCTTCAATTATTTTCATCAGTGTTTTATAGTTTTCAGAGTATGGGTCTTCCACCTCTTTGCAGAACCTTGATTTCTCATCTATTGTTTGACTTTTTAGCTATCGGCCTGATTCAAAGATTATCAATGCTTTAAAAAAAAAAAAAACAGTTCTAGTGATCTTTACTCAATTTTCTTTCTCCTTGATCTTTCTGCCACACATCACACTGTTTATTGGTAACTATTTGAAATATTCCCTTTTGACTTTGCACACTCATGCACAGACATAGGATGTACCCAGCATGGCTCCCACTTCTTTACTACTTCAGCTGTAGTTGAGCAGAGTAGAAAAATTAGGAACTTGAAATGAGAGAATTTGTGTTTAAGTCCTGCTCTGCCAAGTATGAGCTGAGTATGGCTGCACTGAGTCTCAGCCCTCATGTAATGAATACAAGCAGTAACTCCCTCTGAGCTGTGTGAGGATCTAATGAGATCATGCCTGTGAAATGGCTTGGCGAACTGTAAAGCCACACATAGATGTTAACGTTGTCTTCCTTCCTCCCTGCTTCCTTCCTCTTCCTCCCCTTCCTCCTCCTCTTCCAGCCTCCTCCCTTCTCTTCTCCTCTTTCTCCTCCTTCTTTGGTTCTTCTATCCTATGGAAATTTGATTCAGTTCAAGTAAGAAAGTATGTGAAATTGCTTGTAAACTATAAACGGGTATTATAGACACTCTCTTCTCCCATTATACAGGGTCCCCAACTCTGTCATTTCCATCTTCAAAATATCTCTCAGAACCTCATGCCTTGGTGTTTTAGATTGCTACTTAAATCTTAGGTTATCTTACTTTCCATATGTTTATATCCTGTCTCCTATGTTGGATTGACTCCAAGCTTTTTTATGTCTTTGCACATGAGCTTCTGTAGGGCCTTGCAGCTGATCAATATTGACTGATTGATGGCTTTGCTCTTGTAGTTGCCTAATCCAATGAAAGAACACAGACTTATTTTTTTTTAAAGATTTTATTTATTTATTTATTTGACAGAGAGAGACACAGCCAGAGAGGGAACACAAGCAGGGGGAGTGGGAGAGGGAGAACAGGCTTCCCGCTGAGCAGGGAGCCCGAAGCGGGGCTCGAACCCAGGATGCTGGAATCATGACCTGAGCCGAAGGCAGACGCTTAACGACTGAGCCACCCAGGCGCCCCTGGAGAATACAGACTGTTTGAGAAAGGGGAAGGGTACTGAGACTCTAGAAAAGAGGCTGGATAGGCAGAAGCCAGATTACTGAGGGCCTTGGGTTAGGAAACTGGGAATTTTGCCTTTCATAGATGAGAAGATGTTAAGTGATTTTTCAGTAGGCAAATGACATTGTTGGAATTCTGTTTGGAACATATTTTATTTAGCTCTGAACTCCAGAGCCTAGTACAGCACTCGACACACAGGAATTGCCCTGTCAATCTATGTTCAATTGCTTTTATCATTCAACAGAGTATTCTTCAATTGTTCGATTATTCTGAAGATGAAATACTTTGCCTTTTAGGGAGGAAATAGATCCTGTCTGTAGACCCACCGGTATCTCTACCCACTTTGGTACAAAAGAAAAGGGAAAAATTCTGTGGCAAAGTATAAGCCAAAAAATTTTGGTTTCTGGAAAACCTAAAAACTTTCTGTGGAAAATTCTGCTGGGGCCCGGGAAGATTGGTATCTTCTACCTCAACTTTTTCTGTCTGTGCTGAGTATTTGTTGCTACTTTAGACAACCCTCCTGGGTTCTGTTTGAGCATCTGCCCCTCTCCCACTCTCCATCCATCTTTTTCCTTTGGGTCCTAACATCTAGGCTGAAGACAACTAGAACATAGCATTCTCCTGGCCACTGTAATGGGTTCAGGGATGGTCACTGACCTAATTAGGTCAATCAGAGTCAATAACTATCAGTTGTGTTTGAGGTATTGGGGATAGGACTCCTTCCTGTGAAATGTGAACCTGGACGCATCCATTGTCGAGGTTTCTGGAGCCATCTTAGTACCATCAGGAGAGAGCCTGCTGGCAAATTCAGCTAACACAGGCAAAACATGGAGGAAAACCAAGTACCCAGAAAACCTTTGAGCCCCCTGCATCACCTCTATCTGGACTTTCAGCTACAGGATGTCTAAGCATGGGTCCCCAAAAGAGCAGAGCCTGAGCAAAGGTCTCTGTGCTTCCACTTTAATAGGGAGAGAAATCCTAGAGAGCAGGAGTGAAGGACAAAGGGAACAAAGCAGCCAAGGTGGGAGAACCAACCCAAGGTTGCATTATTGAGCCAGTTCACTGTTAAGTACAATTGTTTGACCCCCAACACGGGCCAGTCCTCCAAGAAGTGGCATAAACTACATCCCAGGACAATCCCTCCGAGAAAGGAAAAGGGCCAAGAATTTACTCACTAGTTCCCGTTTTCCACTGGTCAAAGGATGCACATCACAGGCTGTTGACTCTCCCACATTTCCGGGTTTGGAACACTGGAAGACAAGTAGGGTCCTGCACCTCCATGTCAACTGGGAAGTCTCGAGGCAAGAGACCAGTGACACAGTGTGAGCTGAGAAGCTGTCCAATTGTGCTGTGTGAAGTCAGAGCCTGTGTGGCAGCTGGAAGGAGAGAAGGTGAGGCCGAGAGAACCTAAGTGTGCCTAAGAAGCACCCCAGATACTCCTGAGTTAATAATAAGTCCCTTTTTGGCTAAAGCCAGCTGGGGTAGGTTTCTACATAAGCCATCTTGTGTTTACAACATCCATCTCCCCACTCCCTGGACTGCTGTAACACTCACTGCCTGGGCCATTCATTTGGCATGAAAGTGTGTGCTGTCTTTTGGTTACTTAACCGTATTGCATTGGTGCAGGTCCTGTGTCTTCAAGAGATCTGCGTGGTGCTGAGAGCAGACCAGTAGCTTCCATTGCTCTGTGCCTGTGTGCCATTCACACAATGCTTCATAAATATTTGACTGAACTGACTTTTTCAGTTTCATAAAGTTCAGCGTTCTGCTATTTGGCCGCTTGCCTCCCAGTGTGTTTCTCCCAATGTATGCTGTTTTTTTAAACTTGTTAAAAATGTGTCGCTTGGGCAGTACTTACACAATGAATCACCACATGACTTCACATGCCCAGTGGCATTTGGATTCTAAAGTTAAATCACTGTTCTTCTAGTCTCACTATGGTTAATGTGACAAAAATATTAAGTGACATGCAGAATAGCTCTAGGAGATTCGATATTGACCGAAACTGGAATTCCGGAAGTTAAGAGTGAAGAAAACAACCAGAAGGAAATAATTAAATCATAGGCAGAAATTGATTTGTTAATTAGATAAAAAGTAAAAATTTGAATAATAAGCTTGATTCGGTAGATATCTGTATTCTTGTAGGACTTGCCAAGGACAGAAGTTCTTTTCAAACATCCATGGAAAAGTTTAAAATTGCTTGTGTAATAGATCACAAAGAAAATTTCCATAAATTCCCCAGAGTAGAAACCTTCTGACCCAAATGGTCTACAGATCCTTAACACAAGATTTAATGACAAATGTAGAAAAAAAAAAATCTATTCACTTGCAATTTTAAAGGACTTTTTGCAATAGCTTTTATATTAAAGAGGAAATCAGAACTGAAATTTCCATAATCTGTAGTCAAATAGGAAATCAAAACTGAAATATGGATCGCTTTAGAATAATGACAACACCTAGACACTACATGCCAAGTTCTGTATGATGCAGAAAGAGTGATAATTGGAGGGAAATTTATTTCCTTAAACACACTTATTAGAAAATAAGAAAAACTGAAACTAAGTTATCTAAGCATGCAGTTCAGGTTGCTAGGAAAAAGAGAAGCAAAAATAAACCTAAATCTAGCAGAAGGTAAGAATTAAAGACAAAATGGATGAAATAACAAACATCAGGTGTCTCAAAAGCTGATGATAAAATAGATAAAATTTGTATAAGTCTGATTAAGGTAAAAGAGCTCAAACTGGTGATTTTAGAAACAAGAAGAGAACATGATTATAGAAACAGAGGTTATTAAAGAATTTAGAGAATCCTATGTGCAACTGGATTAAATCTGAATGAAAATTACAATTCTCAGGGAAATTATAAATTATCTCAATTGACTCAAGAAATATTATCAAATCCAAATAGACCACCCATATTGGAAAAAAACTAGTTTAAAATCTACCCACAGTGGAGTGCCTGGCTGGCTTAGTTGGTGAATGAAGCATGTGACTCTAGATCTCAGGGTTCTGATTTCAAGCCCCAGGTTGGGCATAGAGCCTACTTGAAAAAAAAAAAAAGAAGTAAAATCTACCCAAGGAAAAGAAATGAGGTTTTATGGTAAGATCTTACAAACTCATTCCATGAGGCTGGCATAATGCTGATACCAAAGTGGATAAGCATAGAACAACCAAGAAGGAAACCAAAAGCTAAATTTGCTTATACACAGATTTTTAAAATCTTAAGTGAAATTGGATCAGTGTATTAAAGTAATGCAAGGATGGTTCAACATTAAGATATTTGTTAATGAAATTCACTATATTAATACACCAAAGAGCAAAAAGTTCTTTTTTTTTTTAAAGATTTTATTTAGGGCGCCTGGGTGGCTCAGATGGTTAAGCGTCTGCCTTCGGCTCAGGTCATGATCCCAGAGTCCTAGGATCGAGTCCCGCATCGGGCTCCCTGCTCCTTGGGAGGCTGCTTCTCCCTCTGCTTCTCTCTCTCTCTCTCTCTCCCCCCACCTCTGTCGCTCATGAATAAATAAATAAAATCTTAAAAAAAAAGATTTTATTTATTCATTTGAGACAGAGAGATACAGAGAGAGAGAGAGAGAGAGAGAGAGCATGAGCAGGGGGAGAGGCAGAGGGAGAAGCAGGATCCCCACTGAGCAGGGAGTCTGGTGCAGGACTTGATCCCAGGACCCTGGGATCATTACCTGAGCCAAAGGCAGACGCTTAACTGACTGAGCCACCCAAGCACCCCAAGAGCAAAATGGTCTGATCATTTTGATTGATACCCCAAAAAATAAAAATTAAGAAATTAAAAATAGGGCGCCTGGGTGGATGGTTAAGTGTCTGCCTTCGGCTCAGGTCATGATCCCAGGGTCCTGGGGTCGAGTCCCGCATCGGGCTCCCTACTCAGCAGGGAGCCTGCTCCTCCCTCTGCTTCTCTCTCTCTCTCTCTCTCTCCCTCTCTCTCTCCCTCTGTCTCTCATGAATAAATAAATAAAATATTTAAAAAATTAAAAAAAGAAATTAAAAATAAAAAACGTCCACACACATTTAATAAAATACAATACTCTTTCATGATTGGAAAAACAAAACAAAACAAAACAAAACAAAAAACCTTCTTACAAGTGAAGCAGGAAAGAAAACATCTTTGGGGCACCTGGCTGGCTCAGTGGGGGGAATGTGTGGCTCTTGATCTCAGGGTCATGAGTTTGAGTCCCACATTGGGTGTAGAGGTTACTTAAATAAATAAACTTAAAAAAAGGAAAAAAGAAAAGAAAACATCCTGAACGTGACAAAGTCTCCATCAGAAACCTACAGCTACAGCAAATGCTAAACTTAATGGCCAAGTATTAGAATCATTTTCTTTAAAGTCAGGATTGAGACAAACCAAGTTGATACCATGTTATGTTTTTTTAAAGATTTTATTTATTTGAGAGAGAGAGAGAGAGAGAGGAAGAGAGAGCATGAGCAGGGGGAACGGCAGAGGGATAGAGAAGCTGAGCAGGGAGCCTGAAACGGGGCTCGAGACCCTGAGATCATGACCTGAGCTGAAGGCAGACACTTAACCGACTGAGCCATTGCAATAAGTAGAAAAGGGTAGTCATTGCAGTAAGATGAAAAAACAAGAGGTATACATCAACATGAAAAGAGACAAAATGGCATTATTTCTAGATTATATGATTTATTCACTCAGAACCTTCAAGATCAACATTTTAAAAAATGATTATGGCTTGTTAAAGAATCTAACAAGGTGGTAAATTAGAAAGGAAACATACACACACACAAGCCAGCAGCGTTCCTATAGATCAGCAATAATAAATTAGGAAATATGATAGAAAAAAGATATAACTCACATTAATAATAAAAACGAAAAAGGTACTTAGGAACAAATTGTCAAAATGCACAGGGGAAAAAATCTTATGAACTTTATTAAAGGATATACAAATATTGAACCTATAGAGAAACAACTTATCTCCTGAAAATGATGAAAAAACTCAGTAATAAAAAGATATTCATTCTCCTCTGAATTAGTTCCTTTTGATATTCCAGCAGGACTTTTTATGGGTATGCTGATTCTGAAATTCATCTGGAAGAATAAACATACAAGAATAACTAAGAACATTTTGAAATAGAAGAAGAATGAGAGGAGGACCTCCTGTTATATATCAAGACATACAACAAAGATACCAAAGATATTATTTATAATAATAAAAAATGAGGTATTGATGTAGGAATAACCAAATAGGTGAGGAAACAGAACAGAGAGTCCTGAAGTATGTCCCATATAAATAGGAACTTAGTTTATAATAAGGATGGCAATCACAATTTATGGGGCAAAATGGTGTTAGGACAACTGGCTATCAATTTTAGGAGGATATTCAAGGTGGTTTAAAAATCAAAACATTCTTAAAGCCTTTAAACAACAAGAGAAATGTAAAAACGTATTTTTTTATTTTTATTTTTTAAATATTTTTTAAATTTATTTGAGAGAGAGAATGAGAGAGCGAGCGAGCACATGAGAGGGGATAGGGTCAGAGGGAGAAGCAGACTCCCTGCTGAGCAGGGAGCCCGATGCGGGACTCGATCCTGGGACTCCGGGATCATGACCTGAGCCGAAGGCAGTCGCTTAACCAACTGAGCCACCCAGGCGCCCCAAAAAGTATTTTTTTAATCTTGAGTTGAGGTAGGCCTTTCTAGGGAAGGCCCCAATCCCAAAGGTCATAAGGAAAAGATTAACAGACTTATCCATTAATAAGCAGATTAACAGATAAACATTTAAATCTTTGGTATACCCAAAGAAGCCATAGACAACATTAAAAGACAAATGGCCAACTGAGAGAAACCATTTGTGACTTAAGCAAAGAGCAAAAGATTAATACTGTAATATATAAAGAACTTCTAGGGGCGCCTGGGTGGCTCAGTCGTTAAGCATCTGCCTTCAGCTCAGGTCATGGTCCCAGAGTCCTGGGATCAAGCCCCGCATTGGGCTCCTTGCTCAGTGGGGAATCTGCTTCTCCCTCTCCCACTCCCCCTGCTTGTGTTCCCTCTCTCGCTGTTTAAAGACACTTTACAGATAATTATAGTTTAGAATTATGAAGGAGGTGGGAACACCTTAAATATCCATCCCCAACGGATAGTTGAATAATTTCGATCCATCTTGTACTTGGAAGCTGTTGATGAGGCAGATCCGTCCTGATGCAGGAAGACAATGTATGTACCAGGCACTGTTCTCCATGCTTTATGTCCATTTAATCCTTCCAGAAGCCCACTGAGGAAGATACCGTAATTTGTGCTATTTCACAGACAAGGGAACCGAGACATAATGGTGTGAGTCATTCATCTAAGACCACACAGCTGGTTGGCAGAGCTGGGATTTGAACCCCAGTGATCTGGCTCCAAAACCTGTGGCTTGACCATGACCCTAAGTCATGCTTCTATATGACTGTGATATGGGGAGAAAATCAAGCCACAGAAAAGTGTTAAACAATCTCATCTTTATGAAAAGTGGAAACATGTTTTGGTGCATAGGAAAAAATGGTGACATTCGATGAGAGAGAGTTTTGGCGGTGGGGGAAATGGCACTTCACTTTGACGCCATTCTTTATATATTGCTGGAATTTGTCACAGCAAGCAGGTACTACTGCAATTAAAAATAATATCATATTTAAAAGAAAAAACATATTAAATATATTTTAATATTTCTCATATAACATAGTATATCTAGTTTATATAGTCAAAGTATCCTTATATTTAGGGCTTACTTCTTTGTTGATGCAGTGTTTTTTTTTTCATAAGTTTCCTTTAGTTCAAACTATTATCTTGCAAAAATGAGAACAGAATGCTCATGCTCCACATAAATGCCTACATTCCAAAAGCATTAATTTATCGCTTTGGAAGGGATCTGATTTTTGTGCATTTGGAAGTACCTGTTTGTTACCAGGATTCTGTAAATAGTGTGGCTAAAATGGCTTGAATTTAACACCTGACATACTCCCTAAGAGAGATTTTGCCCATCTGTTCCTTGGTGTCTGGATTTCCCTTCCACAGCTCTTCATAAGATGTTATGCTGGGTGCAGAGACTCAAAGACTTAGTAAGCCCCAGGCTAGCGGGAGCACAGACACCTCCCGAGGCAGAAACCAGGGAGACATCTTGGACACCCCCTTTTGTCACCTTGTCCCTATTGCCAACCTGACCATCAGTCTGACCTCCTACGTGTTGATCTGGTCCATCCACCACTGTGGAGGACACAAGCACCTCTTTCCTCAATGTTTCCAGCAGCCTCCTGCGGGCTCTCCTGCTTTCACCCCTGCTCCCATCACTGACCACCCCACATGCAAATCAGACGTGTTCCCATCCCTCCACCCCCACCGGCCTAAACCCCTCAATGTCTCCCATTTCTCCCAGGAGGAGGACCAGAATCCTCACTGCCGTCTACCAGGCCCACAGCCCAGAGTCGACACAACCTTCCTCCCCCTTCTTTTACTTCCTCAAGTATATACCAGGTTCCCTCCTGCTCTGGGGCCTCTCATCCCCCACCCCCTTCACCTCTACTCAGCTTTCAGCTGTTAATGTCACTTCTTCACCGGGAGGCTGTCCCAACACCCGCTTAGAGCTCTGTACCCCCACGACTCCACCTGTCTGTGAGGAGGCCTGTAAGGTCCCTAGAGGTAGAAACGGGTGTCTCTTTTGGAGTATCCTTGGAACCAAGCACAGAGCCTGGCTCACACAGGTGCTTACTGAGCACTTGTTGAAGGAAGGAAGGAGGAACGGCGGGAGGGACCCTGCTGTATCACTAGATAGAAGGTGCCAAGGCAGCGGAGCCTGTCTCCGTCTGGGAGGTGAGGGAGGCATTGCAGAGCAGAAGGAGGCCTTGAAGGGTGGGAGGGAGAAAGGACATTTCAGACTGAGGCTCTGCATGAGCCTGGTGTGGAGCCCTGTGCTTGTCAGGTTAGAGAGGGGAGGCAGAGATAAGACTGGAGTTGTGGATGAGCCCGGGCGGGCAAGAGCTCTGCATACCATAAAAGGACTTGAACTTTATGCTGTAGGTAATAGGAGGAGCTGGGAGGGTTGTCGGAGAATCCCTCCCCACTCCCTTCCCTTTTCCATCCCCTCTTCCTTGCTTCCCTTCCTTCTGCAGACCGGGAACAAAGTCTCCGAGGGCCAGATAGCATGCTCTTGGTTGGACAGGAAGTGGCAAGGGATCTGGAAGGGACATTGCTCAAAGGGCCCCTTTTCTTGGCCCTGTCCCCAGATGTACAAAGCAGAGCTAGAGTCGTAGAGAGAGCAAGAGTCCCTCCCCAGGGCCACCACATTCACCCAGAGAGGTGCCTGGGAGCCCCCAAAGCGCCCAGGGCCCTGTGCCCCAAGGGTGCACACGAGAGGGAGAAGTTGGGTCAAGGCGAGACCCCTCAGGGAGAATGACAACTCAACAAGTATCTGGGGGAGGATGCCTGAGGCTCGGCGCCTTCCAGGGTTTCTTCTGCACTGTCTTGGCCTCAGGACCATGGATGGGTTGACTCCAGGCTCCAGCTCTGTGGCACAAATAGGCTCCCCCTTGCCCGGGTCACCTCTCTCTGAATAAGGTTGGTGAGTAAGGGGGCTCAAGGTGACACCACGGTCTGAGGATTCGCAGCCTCAACCTTCAAATTCCCAGCGTCCCAGGGGAGGGCGTGGACTCCTGCTGAGGGCAGGGTTAGGGGAGCCAAGGGCCCACAGGACCTGGCCTGCAGCCATGTCCATGGGCTCAGACCTCTGCTCCCTGGCTCCTCTGCAGACATTTCAAACCTTTCAAAATCTCAAGACCATGGGACCTATTGGCTTCTATGTTCCCCACCCTGTTCTTTGGGCTCAAATTTATACCTCAGTTCAACGGCATTCACTGAGTGTCTGCTCTTTGCAAAGCCCCATGCTAGGCTCTTAGTCATAAAGATGAACAATTCATGATCCCTACTTCCAAGAGGCTTATAGTCTAGCTAAGGAGGGAAACCACATTCAGAACGATGTAAAACTCTAGTTTAATCTACTTGGCTTTTTACTATTTTTATGTCACTGACATATATAGGGCATGACCTCTATGCGTGCCCCCACATTCTGTCATCTTTGGAATCCTTGTTTATTTTTTCCTACCGCACTCTTTTGAGGTTTGGGATTGTTTTGTTTGGCTATAAAGAAGGTTAGACGTGCTTCAGCGTCTCCTCACAATTTCCTCTGCATTATCAACCAGCTCTCTCCTCTGAATTAGATCTGCCCCATCCCCTGGGTAGGTAGACCTTTCCGAAGTGAGCTGGAAGCTGTCAAAGGATGTGGCTTCTGAAGAGAAGTCAGGAGGCTCCCAGGCCATGAATATATCCTTGATAAGGGTCTGCAGTCCCACTGTTAAAAGGTTATTCCTTTGAAGGTGCATGAGCTCCTGGAGGGAATAACAGCTTAAATAAATCCTGAACATTTATCAACTCTAGCGGGGATTCGTTTATAGCCGGGGGGTGGGGGTTGGGGGGTGCCATCTTTCCAGGACCCACTGATTTCTCTAGATTTTGAGGTCATTTCAGTTAGTTATTGCCATGTAACAAACCAAATTGATTTATTGCTTCTCACAGCACTGTGGGTTGGCTATGTGGGTGGTTCTGTTAGTCTCCCCCGCAATCACCCATGCGGCAAAGGTCATCTGACAGGGGCCAGGGGCCCCAGCATGGCCTCATTCGCATGTCTGGTGGTTGGTGCAGCTTGCCAGGTCTCCCAGTGGTCTGTCATCCTCCAGCGGGCTCAGGGAACTTCATCAGGGCAGGGCGGTCTCAAGGTTATGATAGGGTGATGGTAGAAGCTGGAAGACCCCTTTAGACCTAAGCTCCAGATTGTGCATGTTATGTCTGCCCTATTTTGCTGGTCAGAAATGTCATGAGGCCAGTCCAGATTCAAGGAGATGGCAAAGTAGACTGGACTGCTCAGTGGGGGGGAGCAGCAACATCCCATAGAAAAGGGGTGCAGACACAAGGAGATGCCACTCATTGGGGCCATTATTCTAGCTATCTACCATAGAGGTCTAAAAGATGTAACGTTGGGGCGCCTGGGTGGCTCAGTTGCTTAGGCAACTGCCTTCGGCTCGGGTCATGATCCTGGAGTCCCGGGATCAAGTCCCGCATCGGGCTCCCTGCTCGGCGGGGAGTCTGCTTCTCCCTCTGACCCTCCCCCCCTCATGCTCTCTCTATCTCATTCTCTCTCTCTCAAATAAATAAATAAAATCTTTAAAAAAAATAAAAGATGTAATGTTATCAAGTGTTTGCTTCAGGACAGCAGGATTGATAGAGGAGGTATAAGCCCCTATTCTCTGCCAACATATATTTCCATGATCTTTACCGGGGTTTTGTTATCCTTTGCCAGCAGAGACATAGCCTACAGATCCAGTTCGCTTGACTCCACAGAGCTCATTAAACCACATAGCACCATTTGGCTGACTCCTCCCCCACCTTGAGTTGTCAAAGCACATTCCTCACCAGGCCCCGGGATGTGTGGGCAAACTCAATCGGGGTGGGGGGTGGGGTCCTGATTTGTAGCATTTGCCAGATGCAGCCAATTGCAAGCTACCAATGTGACATCGTTGAATGGAGTTTGGAATAGATATGAGTCATGGCTTTTTGGCCCTGTACAAGCCAGCTCCACACCTCTTCCTTATCTCTGGAATTTTCTAGAAAAAGGGAATACAGATTAAAAAAGAAAAAAAAAAGCAAAACCTTTCTTAGTGCCAAAAGAATAAAATGTGTTAAGAAGGCACATTCTTGTTTCGGAAGATGGGGAACTCCACAGCCACTAGGCAAGCCATGGGAACCCTGGAATCGAGGCAGGGTCTGAACGCACCCAGTGGTATCTTTGTGTGGGCAGAGACCATTTCTGAAAGGGTGCTCTCCTAACAAACAGTGGTTATTTCTGGAGCTGATGGTAGGTGGGGGTGAGGGACCTGTCTTGATGTATTTCTGTACTACCTTTGCTTTCTTACAGCAAACACTCATTCGATTTATAATTACATAACTAAAACTGAAAAAGCAGATATTATAGACTCATTGAACATTACAGACTCTCTGAGTCAGATAAGTCAGGGCATTTGCCCTGGCCAGGGGCACAGCCAAGACTAAGACCCAGGTCTCCCGACTTCTGATTCAGAACCCTTCCCCACAGCCTTTGGGCTGCTCCACTCCACAGAGCTACAAATTGGGAAGAAAGTGATCACCGTACCACTGAAAGCTCATGGAAGTTTGGAGAGCCTTACCTTGTGAGACTGGACAGAGACCGGAAGGCAGCCCACTGGGAGTAGCTTCTAGGACCCTTTGGGGACGTGCCCCCTGACCCCTATAGGAAGTCTGACCCACCATTACTGTCAGTGAGCAGTGAAGAGCAAGGTATGGAAATCCCCGCTCTGTATCATTGGCCTGAAGGGTCCCTCCCATCTCACTTACTTTTAGACTCTCCTCTTGGAAAACTTCATCACCAGTTCTAAATCAGCTGATTGAAAATTCCTTTTTTTTTTTTTTTTGGTTGAGAGTTTAGTGTTTCTTTGATTTATTTTCCCCTTTCTTGTGTCCTTTTGCTTAAAACAACCTTTGGACTTCAACAAAGTCAGTACAAGGCCAGCCCAAACTCAGTATGAAAACAAGCATCAATAAATTAATGAAAACACAGAAAGGGCACCCTTATCTTGCAATGGGAGACATTTGTTTTTAAGGAAAGGTCTTGCTTGTCGTGTTTAGGATGAGTGTGGGAAGGGGTCATGGAGAAGAGCACCAGGAGACCAAGACAGAAAAAAAAACCTTTCTGGAAACAAAACGAGGTGGTTGCATGGTTGCGAGGCTGACTCGCCCTTGGCTCAGAGCTGTGTTCAAGGCTGAATGGGACATGTTTGGAGCCCCAGTGGGGAGATTGCTTTTCTGGGCTAGGCTGACCTGTATGGGCCAAACCACCCAAGCACTTGGAGGTGAAACCAGTTCAGCTCAGCCTTCAAGTTTGTTTTGGAAATATTCTTGTCTATTGTCTATTGTCTATTTCATTTCCAGTTCCATGGCCATGGGTCCTCCTCCTCGTGAGGCTGAAGGCTCCTTGAAGGCAACGTCCTTATCTGCTTTGTATCATTTTTGGCAAGTGACCAGTAAATGTGTATTGAATGAAGGAATCCAATTCAAGTCAACAAATATATTTCAGATGGCCATTACTAGTTGGTTTTCAGGGAGGGGCAGACATGGGGAGTTGGGGATGAGTAGGAAATTAAAGATTAAATAGAAGATGATCAGGGAAGGTCCCCACCTCAAAGAGCTTACAGATACCCAAGAGGCAAACTTTGACACAGATGTGGGTTAATTACACATTTAGCTCGTTGTCCTGGGGCCTATGGATTTCTATAGGTTGTGAGCAAACTTGAGACCAGTCTTCCCCTGTCCGTCACCCCCATGGGGAGAGCAGGAGCAAGTGGGTGGAAGAAGTACTGGGTCCATACTGCAGGGGGTGGGAGGGCTGATCTTACTTTAACATTCCGTGTAGATCCTCAGCAATCGAGGACAAGGGCTGAGGCTGAGGTCCACGGGTGGGGATGGTGCACAGGGTCTCCCAGGACTGGCAGGAGCAGGAGGGGCAGAAGGCAGGTTGGTTCCAGCCAAGGCCCGTAAAAAGTGCCAAAGGTCCAATGGGAGAAGACAAGTTCAGGTGTCACGTCCAAAGGGCAAGCGGAGGGCTGTAAGAGGGAGAGGACTCAGGTGGTCGTGGAATGGAGTGGGGTCAGATGGGGCCAGAAGCCAGTGGCCGGCAGAGGTGCCAGCCGTGAGCACAAAAGCTCAGGGTCAGGATAGATACCTTGTACGTGGCCACGGAGTCTTTCTCATGTTTCTCCCAACCAAGCCCCACAAGGCAGCCCAGGCCCCAGGAAGGGGAGCCCTGGGGCATGAATGTGTCCCAGACTCTGCTCTGCCCATCATCCCTGCTCCAGAGTTTCCCTCCATCAGCTGCACACTGACAAGAAGACAATGTGAGTGAGCCTTTTGTAAAGTTAATTTTCATTTCTAATTTAAATGTCTAGGGTCGCCCGGGTGGCTCAGTCGTTGAGCGTCTGCCTTTGGCTCCGGTCATGATCCCAGGGTCCTGGGATCGAGCCCCGCATCGGGCTCCCTGCTCAGCGGGAAGCCTGCTTCTCCCTCCCCCACTCCCCCCGCTTGTGTTCCCTCTCTCGCGATGTCTCTCTCTGTCGAATAAATAAATAACATCTTTTCAAAAAAAATGTCTGTTCTGAGATTATGTCCGTCTTACTTGTGGTGGTAAGATGGCTCTTCTTTTATGAAATCATGGTGATGGGAGGTGATGCATTTTTTGGTTGTTTAAATGGTATCATTTGGCTAAGTTTAAAAGTGAGCAGTATCGGTCCCCAGATTTATGGAGGGAAATACTAAGGCATCAAACCCCAGTCTGGTTACTTCTGCTCTAAGGAGCTGAAATCCTGTCTCCCACCCGCAGATCCTGGCTGCCAAAAGAAAATCATCATCATCACCAACACATGCATCGCATGCCCTTTGAACCAAGCACTACCCGAAACTTTTGCATATGCTAATTACCTCCTCCCCTTGCTTTTATCCTTTGACCCCCCCTATATCTACCTAATATCTGGACGCGGCCTCTCCCAATATCAACCGAGTCCCGGTTTTGGTGGCTTCCTCCTGCAGGCTTCATAATCTCTTCCCTAACCCGCAGCCACCTCAAAATTCCTTTCCGGCGGCTGTGCCTCTACTTCTTGCTGCCAAATCCTCACCAGACTCTTCTATCAACTGCCTGGTCAGGCCTCCTACCGGACACTGACAGGCCTTCTGAATACCGAGCACGGGTCCTGGAAGGAGGGCACCCAGCTGCCTAGCTGTGGGTCCCCCCAAAATAACCACCAGTCCAACTAGACCCTTCCTCATTTACCTGCCTTTGAGCCTCCTGGGACCTCACTCCATCCTCCTGGCAGTCTGACTCTACCGTTTTCTTCCTGCTAGAATCTTCCCTAGACAGACGCCCCACCACTGTGTGAATCTTCTGGTTTCTGGAGATAGCCCTTATCCTGCCTCGTCTAAGCAAAGCAAACCTTGAGTCAAATCCTATACTTTTGCCCCAGGCTCTACTAGCCACTGAGAGCATCCCATGTGCACCTTACCATAACCTTCCGAGGTAGATACGATGCGTCTCCATTTTACAGATAAGCAAATCAAAGCCCAAAGAGGTAAAGTCATTTGCCCAAGGTCACACGACTGGGAAGTGGCAGAAGTGGGCTTTGACCCCAGTTTCTAGAGGCCTAGCCCCGAGCTACCACATTGCCTGGCTTCTTTTCCAAGAGATCTGAGAAGCCCTGCATTGGGAAGTTTACAATGAGATGAACCTCTTTGGCTTCGGAGCTCCATGACTCGGGGAGGTCGCCGGTTCTCTGAGTCTCCCTTCCCGTGCCTTCCATGGTTTTGTGAGGACCCACACTCGGCGGACACACCTGTCGCTCCCATCCCTTCCTGAGGCTAAACCCTGGTGACCACTGCACGCTCAGAGTGGGGCCTGAGGTAGGGAACTCAGCGCTCGGGATGTCAGTCACGACTGAGAAAAACAAACCCGCATCTGTTTGCAAAGGATTTCGCAGCTGAGGGAGGAGGTGAAGGCGGGGGTTTGAGGCGTGGAGTGTGAGTCGGGCTGCACAGGGGTCTGAATCCTGACTCTGCCACTTGGGGCAAGTCTCTTAACTTCCCTGTGCTTTTGTTGTCTCATCTTTAGGGGGTAGGAATCATGGTAATACCTACCTCATGTAGAGTTGTTGCTCATTATAGGGCTAATTAATATAACACAACATAACATAAATATGTATAACCCTTCGAACAGAGCCTGGCGCCCACAATGAGCTCTTCATAAGGGTACACTCTTAGTAGTCTCCGGGGTCAGAGAACGTGCGTGTTACCACTATTTTGCAGTCAAACTAAGACCCTGAGGCATTGAATGAAATGCTCAAGATTACACGCCTTCGGCTGAGTGGAGTCTCGATTGAAATCCAGAGCCCCTTGTCAAACACCTGCCAGCGCCTCGCCTTCCAGGAGTTTCCCATTTCCTTTTCTGATGTGACAGCAGTTGGCTCTGACCCCAGGCTAGCTCCCAGTTTCCAACCTCAGTACTCCAGTCCTGCACAAATCAGGCTCCTCCCAGCGACACGGTCCCAGCTCAGAGCAGACCTGGGCCCACTGAGCCGCTGTCCACCTCCACCTGGTCGGGAGACCCTGCAGAAGGCAGCAGCCAAGGGGGGAGGCACTTCCCTCCCTCAGGGGCCTGGGTATGCAAATCCCCAACTCAAGAAAGTAAGTTGGGGGGGGGGATTGTGGTCAGGCCAGGGATGACTGACTGTTGAGGCTGGCTGGTTTGCTCTCCCTTCCTGTGCAGGCCCCAGGCCTTGTGGTGAGAGCTCTTAGCCACAGTATCTCAGCAGCTTTGTCGCAAGCGCTGGGGCAAGGAAAGCTGAACTGGGTTCATTCGGTTCTCCGGTGACTCATCCCAGGCACGGACCCGCAATGGATCATTAAGCTGTCTTGGACCTTCTTTCAGGCCCATGCCTCCAAGATGAACGCTCTCAATTTGTTTATCGGGTCTCCAACAATGGGCCACTATTCTCCTTCCCCACAGCCCAGTTACACAATCTTTCCCCGTGTCTTTCAGCCACCTACTGACAGTCTGTGCGCTGAGCATTTGCTCGCCATCCTGCCACCAAATGCCCAGCTGCTGGCATGTCATCCCCTGACTCTGATGGAATCGCTCGCTGCCTTCTCCGCTCTGCTCACCAGGATCCCCCTAACAGTGAGGCACTTACGCTTCTGCCCAAGCCTCCTGTGGGCAGATTTTTGGTCTCCCCCTAAATCTTCTCACCATCACCGGCTCCAAACCAGATCTGGACCTCTGAATTAGCCATCCCCCAGTCCTAATGAATGTCCTGGATCGTCCAATTCTCTTTGATCCAAAGTTCTTGGGTTAGTTTTTGTTTGTTTAATTCTTTTTTTTTCTTTTAAGATTTTATTTATTTGAGAGAGAGCACACTAGAAAGAGAGAGGGAGTGTGCAAGCATGAGCAGGGGGGAGGGGCAGAGGGAGAAGCAGACTCCCCACCTGCCACCAAGCAGGGAGCCCCATCCGGAGCTCAGGGCTCGCAGGACCCTGGGATCATGACCTGAGCCAAAGGCAGATGCTTAACTGACTGAGCCACCCAGGTGCCCCTGTTTAATTCTTTAGAAAAATATATAAATAACTCATGTTTGGGGCACCTGGCTGGCTTAGTCGGTACAGCAGGCGACGCTTGATCTCAGGGTTGTGAGTTTGAGCCCCACGTTGGGCCTAGAGCTCACTTTAAAAAATTAAATCAAATTAAATTAAAAAGTAACTCGTGTTTGGGGCGCCTGGGTGGCTCAGTTGGTTAAGCGACTGCCTTCGGCTCGGGTCATGATCCTGGAGTCCGGGGATCGAGTCCCACATCGGGCTCCCTGCTCAGCGGGGAGTCTGCTTCTCCCTCTGACCCTCTTCCCTCTCGTGCTCTCTATCTCTCATTCTCTCTCTCTCAAATAAATAAATAAAATCTTAAAAAAAAAAGAAATAAACAAAAAGAAATGTATCTTTAAAAAAAAAAAAAGTAACTCGTGTTTGTTGGAGAAAAAATAATACAAGTCACCCATAATCCCACTACCCAGAAATAGTCTCTATAAACATTTTGGGGGTATATCCTCTTGGACTTACCTCCCCACATTCTGAAGTTTATCTCCATTCCCTTCCTTCCTTGCTGGGGCACCACTGATAGGTACCCCCCCCCCAGCCTGGTATGTTGGAAGTACGCAGATGCCATTTTTTAAATGAGGATCTGTTACAGGACAGGATATATTTGTTAATCTCTAGATTGTGGCTCTAGATGGTGAGGTCTGCTTTTTCATGGCGTCAGTGTAGTTCAGGTGACAATGTTTTGCCTGCATTTCTAGAGTAGCCCACCCCCACCCCACCCCTGGGTCTCTTGTCCTCCAGCCTCCAGAGTGAGCAGAAAAAGACACTAACATCACCAGTTCATTCCTCTGCTTTGCCATCTTCAATGGCTTTCCATTACTTTTGGGATAGACTCAGGAGTCCTTAACCTGGTGTCTGTTGGTGGCTCTTGGTGACATGAGGCTGCCTTGCTTTTCCCAAATCTTCACTTGCCTCCACACGAAGGCACGCCCCCTCCATCCTTGTCAGGCAATTTGCTCTTTCTAGAATGCGACTGCTTCTTTGTGCCCCAGGATCTTTGTATATACTGTTTCCTCCTCCTGGAGTGAATTTCCCTTCCCCTTCTTTTGTCTGGATAATTTCTACTCTTCCTCCAAGACTGGGATCAAGCATTACCTCCTCCAGAAGCCTCTGTGGATACATCATGTTCCTGCAGAACTTGTCTTATGACTAGAAATCTGTCTTGTCTAGACTATGAGTGACATGAGGACAAGGACCCTGTTTTCTTAACTCTGTTTTTCTAGCTGCTAACATAGTGTCTGGCCCACGGTACATACTCAGTTCAAAAGTTTTTTTTCAGGCTAGAATGTAAGAATGAGAAATAGACCCTGTAGCTGCCCATTGTTATTGTTGCTCAAGAAGTGAGTGTTTTTATCAGATCCAGGTACAGCCTATGTTTCAAAATTGATCCAGACATTAAATCTGCACACACCATGATCACATGCTTTACTTTGTGTAAATTATCCCACTTAATGTCATTTCAACCTCACAACAACCATGTGAGATAGGGATTATTTCCGTTATACAGGTCAGTGAGATTCAGGGATGTATCAACATCTCATAAGTAGTGAATAACAGGATCAGAATTTGAACCAAGGTCAAAATCATGATCATTCTCTGAAGAAATGATTGGGATTCGATGGTCTTCAAGGTTATTTTGGATGCAGAAATTTGTTTCCCCATCTGGTTCCTTGTAATTTAGCAGCTGAGTACGCGTGGGTCCATATCCCTTCTCAAAGGTAACCAGGGCATTTGTGAATGGATTGTGGATTGATGGGTGACCCTTGGTACTGCTTTCCTGCTGACTTCTCACCATTGCCACCAAGTGGCAAAGGTCCTGTTCTTTCCTGTTCTTCATCTTACAAGTTTGCTCCAGTCATCTTCCCCCCTCCTTTTTTTTAAAGACTTATTTATTTTGGACGCACTGGGTGGCTCAATCGGTTAAGTGTCTGCCTTCGGCTCAGGTCATGATCCCGGGGGCCTGGGATCAAGCCCCACATTGGGCTCCCTGCTCGTGCTCTCTCTAAAAAAAAATTATTTTTTGGAGAAAGAGAGAGCATGAGTGGGAGGAGCAGACGGAGATGGAGAGAGAATCTCAAGCAGACTCCGCACTGAGCACAGAGCCTGATGTGGAACACGATCTCACCACCCTGAGATCATGACCTGAGCCAAGTCCAAGAGCCAGATGCCCAACTGACTGAGCCACCCAGGTGCCGCATCTAGTCATCTTTCCTTAACCAAACATTTTCTGCTCAACTTGAAGAAGTGGTGAATTGCTCCTCACAAAGAAGATACTGCCAATCCAGGTGACGGAGTTGGTACCTTGACCTGTCTTTAAGATCTTAACAGAAGGACTCTGACATGGAATGTTCTTTGTTGCGGGAAAGTGCCTTGCTCGACTATGTAGGCTCTCATTCACTCATTCATTAAAAAAACACAGAGGGCCAAATAATCCCAGTTAATAACAGTAGCTAACCTTCATTGAGGACTTAATAGTGAGAAGCACTGGCCACAAGCTTTACAGGTAGTAACTCAGGTCATCCTCATTGTTGAGGATTCCCTCAGGCAGAAGCTATTATGACACTTTTACAAATGAGCAAACTGAGAGACAGAGAGGGTAAGTAAGTTGCCCAAGGCCACACAGCCTATCATAGACTGCCTCTTCTACCTTGCACCAGACTCTCTGCCAGCTTTGAGCAAGGGGAGGGGAGTACAACACAGGCCCCGCCCTCAAGTGGCTTATGTGCTCATGCGATAGAAATGGGGAGCAAAGGACTGCAATACTCTGGGCTTTCCCTGTGCTAGACGAAAAGACACACCAGAAGAGGCTATTGGATGGCTCACTGACGACATCAGAGGAGTCACAGAGAGGGTGACACTTCAGCTGGGTCTTAAAGGACTATTGTGAGGTCCACAGATAAGAAAGGGCAGGGTTTGCTGGGGAGCACAGCTTTTGCAGAAGGGACAGATGATGCAAAGTGTGGAGTGGAAGAATAATTTGCTAGAAGAATAGTGAAAAGTTCCGAGGGGTTGGCTCACAGGGTCACAGAGGAACAGATCAAGAAATGGGCTGAATAGTAGGTTAGGCCAAATCACAGAGGATCTAAAGGAATTGTACTTTTTTAAAAAAGATTTTATTTATTTGAGAGAGAGAGAGAGAGAGCACCAGCAAGGGTTGGGGGGAGGGGCAGAGGCAGAGGGAGAAGCAGGCTCCCCACTGAGCAGGGAGCCTGACATGGGGCTCGATCCCAGGACCCTGGGACCATGACCTGAGCCGAAGGCAGACCCTTAACCGACTGAGCCACCCAGGCGTCCCAGGAACTGTATATTTTGTGAGAAATGGAGAGGTAGTGACGGTATTTAAACAAAGGAGTGGAGTGATACCTGTGAGCAGTGGTGAAGAGGGACGGGTGGGGGAGAGAGTTAAAAATGGAAGCCAGGATAAGTGAACCAATTCTGGTTGGAATTAACCAAGCAAGAAATGCACAGTCCCCCGAAGAAGGCATTGGCTGGAGGTGTATTTTAAAAGAAGTAGATCAACTGGACTTGACGGGTTGAAGCTTCTCCCTTGGGCCTTATGTAAATAGGCTGATGTCAACCTCAGCAGGGAATAAAGGAGGAAGAGCTCCTTCATTCATCTGTTTCTTTCTTCAGCAGAGACTTGGTCAGAGAGCCAGGACCCGCACCAGGTAGTGAGGATCCAGTGGCCAACGAGACATAAGCCCGCCCTCAGAGCTCACAGTCTGGTGGGCTGGCAGACAAGGAAACAGTCTGATCACAATACAAACGGGTGGGTGGGCCACCCACAGAGGCAAATCATTGAAGTCTGATGGTGAAGGTTTTGACCGCAGGCTTCACAGGCATGACCCACCCTGAAGGCCTTGTCCGCTTCCTCTCTGCCCCTCTGCTGGTCACTCTAAGACCTTCCCCTGGGTTTTCCAGCCTGGCTTCCCCAGGATATCTGGGGTTGGCAGGGCTGAAGCCAGGGCACAGCTCAAATTACAGCAGTGCAGAAACGAGGGCATCCCACCGTGGAGCCCCATCAATGCCCATCGAGGAAGCGCAAGAGCCAAATGCCAGTAGGACTGGATAGAAACCCTTCGTCCAAAGGGCCAGGGCTGGGGAGGCAGAGCCAAGAGTTTGGAGTTGGACAGATACGAGGCAAAAACAAGCCAGAACGGCTGGATGAAACCTGGGGATGGGGCGGGGGGTTGGGAATGTGCTGTTTCCCTGCCAGGCTGGTGTGCATGCCATGCTTGGATTCTGGGAGCTGGCAAAAAGGGTCAGAGGTAGGACACCAACTGTGTGCCTTTCCCACACCCTGCAGAGAAGTGGCCTTGTCCCAGCATGCTTCCCTGGGCATCCCCGGTAACCCACCCATTGTGTGTGCTGTGGATCGGAAGGAACGAAGAGGGACTATCTCTGATTGTTCGGCAGGAGGCAAGGGGAGGTAGAGAGAGGCGCCCCATGCCCAGACAGCTGGGCCTGTGAGAGACGGTTGTCCCCCACTCTCCCTCTCCAGTTTCCACTCTTTACAAAGAAAAAAGGAATGAACGGGGTCAGCAAAAGCCAGAGGCTGTGTTTAAGCTGTCCGAGCTGCTGAGCCAAGCGGACAGGGCCTGGCTGACCATTTGGGACACCCACAGAATCCAGGGCCCCTCTCAGAACATTCAGGGCTGAGGGACAAGGTCAGCCACAGGGTGAGGAGGTGGGTAGAGAGAGCGATCGGGGGAAATGAGAGACGCCACCAATAGCCAAGGGAGCGGGGAAGGGGAACAAAAGAGATTGGGGAAGGAGGGCAGAGTGGAGGCCCTGTTTCCTGTCTCTGCATCTAGCAGCCTGGGTTTCCAAACACCCTCGCCCGCAGCTGACGTGGCCCCCAGGGCAGGCAGTGGTGGAGGGGAAGGCCTTGAGTGGGGGGCTGGGGGGGGGCACCGGGGCAACGTGAAGCCTGTCAGGCCCGATGGGAGGCGACCCCACGCGGACCGGGGCCTCGGCCGGGCCCGGGGAAGGAAGGGGCTGCGGGAGGAGAAGGAGGTGTGCGAGGGGGCGGGGCAGCCGGAGTCCCGCGATCGTGATCGCTACAGGCTTCTCTGCATTTGGCGACGCTTGCTCGATCGGCTTTTCATTTTATTAACTTTAATTTGTAACTGGGTGGATCAGCAATCGTTCTTCCTGGAGGGTGTAATTAGGATTATAAATAAAGCCAAGTGGAGGGTTTGGACGATCTACAGCTGTGCATTGTGTGATGCAATGAGCCCGGGGGGTGGGGGGGCTCGGCACCCTCCCAGGAGAACCCATTTTGCTTCACCGGCTCCAGTGCAAACCTGGTGCCTCAGTGAACCCTCACATTTCACAGGAAAGAATCAAGTTGGAAACCTTGATCTTCTAGGGACCTATCAGCTTGGGGATTTCCTAAAGCAGCCTTTTGAATTTAAAGCCCATAGCTCTACCTCAAGTGCAGAAGTCACTTCTGCATGAAACCTTCCCCCGCCGGGTATAAGCCCCTTGCCATCTGCCTGGTCCGAGCTGGAACCCTGAGTCCCTCAAACCTGCCCCTTCTCTCCAAGCCCAATGTCCAGGCTTTAGTTCGGGGCAACTCGGTTTTCACCTACATTAGTCCCCGGTCCTCCTGGTTGTTCCCCGTGCCCTCCATCTCACTGTCTCTAAAGCAATCTTCCTAAAATGTAAATCTTTCCATGGCTTGCCCCTGACTGTAAACCTTCCAGGAAAATTAGATCCCAACCCCCCACCCCCAGCATAGCACAAAGCCTTCTGCAGTCTGGCCCACCAGAGACTCCCACTCTCCTGCCATATCACTCCAAGGCAATCTCAGACGTGGCCAGTCTCTCATACTTCTGCGCCTTTGCACATGGAATTCCCTCCTCTGTGAATATTCCTCTGCCCTTTCACAGGGAAAACTTTTTTCCACCCTTCAAGGCCCAGTCCAAATAACTCCTCCTCGAATGAGTCAACTACACCCTCCCCCACCCCACAACAGGACTTTAACGTCACCTCTCTCATTGCTGTCCCGCGCCCTTATATGTCTGTCTTTGCTTCATCTGATATTGGTCCTCCACTGTCTTAAATCCTAAGTGTCATTGTGTCCTTTTGGAATTGATGCATTTTGGGCAAGGATCGTTATCTCTGAGATTTATTTTTCTTGAAGGCACAGCCCACATAAGGGCCCAATGTGGATGGTGCAAAAAAAAAAAAAAAAAAAGGTTCTAGGGGCACCTGGGTGGCTCAGTCATTAAGCATCTGACTTTGGCTCAGGTCATGATCTCAGGGTCCTGGGACTGAACCCCATGTCGGGCTCCGCACTCAGTGCAGAGTCTGCTTGTCCTTTTCAACTAAGTGAGCTACTCCTGGAATGGGCAGTGGTATTTTCCCAAGCAGGAGAGAATGCATTCCCAGGTATCCTGAGATCTGAGGGAGATGATATCCCAAGAGTCTTATAAGGAAGAAGATCTTAATTTATCTGGAAGGAGGCACCCTTTGGCCCAGGCCTAAAAACGTCAGGACAGGGATGGGTTAGGCCTAGCTCGGCAGATGTGCAGTGCCAGGCCCCCAGGTTTCCTTAATTTCTGCTCGGACAGAAGAGCCTTTATTCTGCTGGTACTTTCTCACCTCTTGGCAATTAACAAGGAAGCTTCACCCTTTTTCTCTGGGCAGCTGCATCCTTTGGAACTACGGGGGCCCAGAGCTCTCTAAGAGCAAGATGACGGGGGCGTGAGAGCTGACATGGGCCACCAACAGCAAAACAGCAAAGTTCTGGGGCCACACCACCGCCTACCCCACTGGGGAGAAGGGAGTACCCAGGCCAGGAGCACCCAACCTTGGAAAGAAATGGTTTTACCTTGGGGGGAGGGGTGGCAGGCAGGGGGATCGGGTGAGGCTGCCAGTGTGGCCGTAACTCTGTTTAAAAAACACTCAAACGGAATGGTGAGAACGAGCAAAAGGAAAAGAATTACGGCATTTTAGCCAACAACGCATCTGCTTAAACTCAGGTATAAATAGATCTTCAGGCCTCCTCCGCTGAGCACAGCAACTTGAATCTCAACGGTGAGTTGCCACGTGGAGGGGGCAGGGGAATGTCTTCTGGCAAGGCAAGGGGGCCTCCCCACCCCCCTCCCCCACCTCTGGAGCACCAAACCACCCCACAGCTTTGCTCAGTCTCCCGGGAAGAGAAAAGGCCAAGACAGGGAAGGGCAGCATTCCAAATCCCGCCCGACTCATGTGTCGTAAAAACGGTACAGCAGTTCCAGGAAACAGGGCGGGGGGGGGGAGGGGGGTTCTTAAAGAGTTAAACAAGCTTATCCTCCAATCTAGCAATCCCCCTTGTAGGTACTGATGCAGAGAAAAGAAAACATACATCCACTCAAAGACTTACGGACAAATGTTCATGGCAGCCTTATTCACAATAGCTGCAGGCTGGAAACAACCCAAATGCCCCAAAACAAGGGAACCGATAAACAATCTATGATTTATCCACACAAGGGAATATTACTCAGCAAGAAAAAGGAAAGAACCACCTACAGACAAAATGATATGGCTGAATCTCGAAATTACTGTGCAGAGCAAAAAGACACAAGTGTCCAAACTGTGTGGTAATACATGTGAGATGGACAAATCTGATCTATGGGAACAGAAAGCTGATTGGTGGATGCCTGGGGCCAGGGTAGGGGGTGACTGGGAAGAGATCACAAGGGACTCTTTTAGGCCGATGGAAATGTTCTATGCCTTGATTACTGTGCTAGGTACACAGCACATACATTTATGACTCCTCAAACAGTACATCTAAAACGGGTGCATTTTATTGTATGTAAATCAGACTTCAATAAAGTTGATTTAAAAAGTCATTCCTTCCCAAGGGCCTGGATGAGAGAGCTGGAGCCTCTGTGCTGACAGAAGTGGCCACAAGCCCGCCGGCTCCTCCTACAAGGTGCAGACAAATGCCTTTCCTGAAAGCCCAATCAAAGATCAGGGAAGTCTCCCTCAAGGCCTGGTGATACCACCAAGCTGGAAAAACAGCTCCCTGGCGGCCTGGAAAAGGTCCCTCTCTGGCCCTTGATCCTTAAAAGGCTGGAATTTCTGGCTGAACAAGAGGGCCTGGGCCCAGTTTCCCCGGGCAGGACGCCCAGCCACCCTCACGCAGGTGCCGGCTTGCTGCCCAAGCGCAGGACCCGAGGGCCCCGGCAGGTCCCCACAGCCCTGCTGCGGGCAGAGGAGAGAGGCCGCCCGATACCCAGCCCGCACAGCATGCCCACGGGGGAAGGAAGCAACACCCCAGCTCCCACCCAGCTCCCCAACCAAATTCACTGCCAGCCCTGGGAACCCGGAAGTCACCCAAAACCTTTACTCTTGAGTGGGGATGGCTGAACGGCCCCCAGAGTGAGTCTGGGAGTTGGTGACGGGACAAGGCCTGGAGCCGTGGACTTTGAACCCTTAGCTCAGTGCCCTTTCCCCCACTCCAGACTGGGCTCCCAGTTAGTTGCTGGGCGAGGGATTTTTAATGGGGTTGGTTCTGAACAAGAGTTCTCCAGGGCAGGGCCTATGAAACAAAGGGACTGTTTGCCGCAGTGGCTGAGTGGCTCTTGGGGGCAGGGGGTGGGTTGGTGGGGGGAGTACGGCTGCCGCTCGTTTGTCAAAGGGCAACCCTGCCCCCCAGGTATGGGCATTGCCCTTGCCCACTGGCTGAGGCCAGAGCCAGCTGAGGCCAAGGTCCTCCCTTCAGACCTACGGAGAGGGCGGGCCTGGGACCAGGTTCTGCTCACCACGGGATCTGCCCTCCGGGACCACGGGATCTGCCCTCCGGGACCACGGGCCACGTCGGTGCCTCGGCTCCTCCTCTCTGTCTGGTCCCATCCACCTCTCTTTGTCTGTTTCCCCTCCCCCGTTTCCCTGTTCTCACCGGCACCTGTTTTCCTTGCCTTGCTCAGTCTCTCCAATCCACGGGCTGTGTATTCCCAGGGGTCCTCTCCCCTTATCTTCCAGGCAGCTGCTGGCCCTGGCCTGAAGGTGCAAAGTTAGCTAACTCTTCCCCTCCTCCTAACTGCCCTGTACTGGCCAGGGAGCGCCCAGGGCTAGGGGCTCCAGACGCCGTGGGCCTGGCCGTGCCTGGGGGTGACCCCTGCCGCATGACGTGACCTGGAGCTGGCCACTCACCCTCTGCACCTCGGTTTTCTCATCTATAAAATGAGAACATCTTCACTTATTATCTCAGCTCTGCCCTGCAGCACACACACACACACACACACACACACACACACACACACTCCATGTTTGAAAAGTTTAGGGCTATCAACTTACATGCATTCAGTTATTATTAATTCAGGAGCCGATTTCGTATGAAACAAAAGCAATCAGAGCTTCTGAGCGACATACTGGGGTTTTGTTTCATATAAAACAGGGTCTTGAATTAGCAATGACTGAGCAAATGTACATTTATCATGTTCCCCGTTACAATTCCAGCAAAGAAACTTGACATTTTAGTTAAGCCCGTGTAGCCTTCACACAGATAAATGTTCTGTTTCTGCTAGGCTTTTCAAAAGATAAAAAGTCAGCCCCAGCCCCAGCCCCAGCCCCTGGTCTGGTGGGGGTGGTGGGGGCTAGGGAGCCAAGACGAGGTGATCTTTAAGACCCCTTGAGTTGCGGGGTTAGGAGGCCCGAGTGTGTCCCATTGGCCAGCACATCAGTAACTCATCAGGCACCAGTCTCCTGGGTCCCGCCTACCTGGGCCAGGCCTCCCATCAGATGCCAAAGAAAATGGCCAGCAGGACAGGGGCTTGGGCCCCAAGACCTGCCCCAGCACAAACCTCTCTGTTCCTCGCTTGCCTGCCCAACCCACAAGAATTCAGAGCAGTGACAGTGGAAGTAGAAGGGGCCAAGGTGGGGGCAACTTAGGATTTTCCCAAGGGAAAGAGAACAGGTGTCTTGGCAAGGAGACTGCACTTGGGAACAGAGGCTGTTCTCCAGACCATCTCACGGGGTTTAAAGCAAAGGTGCAGGGGAGCTGGTCCCCTTACAAACCCAGTCAAGACTCTAATGCCACAGAAGGGGGAGGGCGAGGCCCAAGGCTGTCACTTCCATGTCATTCTCTTTTCCTGTCCCCCGCCAGTCAAAGGCCCTGAGCTGGATGGGATCACCTGCGTTTCCAGTCTTGGCCCCATCTAGCAACGTCCAAACTGGGAGCCCCTGCTCCTAACTCCCTTCCCTACTGAAGACCTCACTGCCGCGTCTTACAGGTGCTTCTAGTTCAACGTGCCCTCAAATCAACCCATAAGACCCTCTCTGGCACAGGGAGCTGTCCCTTTGGCCAGGGGCGCTGTCCCTGGGGCTGGATTCCCTTTGGAGGGTCACCCAGGCCCTGCTTCCGCCATCCCTGATTCCTCCTCCTCCTCGCCCCTCCTCCAGACCTCCAGGCAGAAATAGTGTTTTCTCCTTCACCGCTCTCATCCCAACCCCCTACACCCCCCCCCACCCTCCTTTTCCACTCCCTCAGCCCAGGCCCCATCTAACCCTCCTGGACTACGGTGGGGCCCTCCCATCCTCCCACCCACCCCCACACTTTGGGATTTTACACTTTGCCTGGGACTGATCATTCACAGCCATGGTCAAAACCTTCAGCGACTTCGTCATACAAAGACTCAGCCTGCCTGGGAGGGAGAATGCAAAAAATGAAGGGGGTAACTCAAGTTCTCGGAGGGAAAGATGGGGAGCCATCCATCAGGTGCAGAGACAGGAAGTGACTGGCTCAGGGTCACGCAGTAAGGCAGAAGCAGACTGGCATGTCTGTGGGACTGTAACGCTCTCCCTCTGACAGCTCCCCTGGGCCCCCACTGGACACCGTGCTCCAGCCACACAGAGCTTCCGTGTGCCCTGAACTTGCATGCTCTTTCACAGCTCTGCTTCCTTCCTCATGCAGTCATGCCCTTCCTCTCTTCCCCCACCTCCACAGTCTTAGCCACTTGCCCAAGCCCAGCTGAAAGGCTGCCCCCTCCAGGAAGCCTTCCCTGAATGCCATCCCAGCACACATCTCTTCATGTCACTCAGTGCTCTCAGATGTCGGTTAGAATTAATCGTGTACATGCCTCCTGGGGGGTGGGGTGGGTGGGACTCATCTTACTCACCTTCATAGTCCAAGAGCACCCTGCACAGGGCCTGGCCATCACAGGTGCTCCACAGGTATTTCCGGAAGGAATCATCATAATATTTATTGTTGTTATGAATGGCTGACGTTGACAGAGCCCTCATTTGAGTCAGCCACTGAACTCAACATGCGAGTCAGAGTACACGCGTCTTCACAACAGCCCAGCTGACAAGCCACATTTCACAGATGGGAACTGGGACTCCGAGGAAGTAAGTAGCTTGCCCGGGGTCTCACTGCTGGAAGGGGGCAGATTTAAAACTCAGCCCCAAGTGTAGCCTAGATGCAGCCCTGTGACTCTTGCTCTCTGTACTCTGGTCAGTGCCCAGGACTCCACAGGCCCCAGATGACCCTGCCAGCCCCAGGGACGCTCGTGGTCCACGGCCTGAGGACAGAAGCCCCTCCAGGCCTCACAACAGCCTCCACTCAGTCCTGCTTTGCCAATGACCCTGATGGTTTAGATCATGCCCTGGGATCCCAGCCCAGCCAGCTGGTGACAAGAGTTCCCAGCTGGCCTCCTGCCACAGGGACACAAAGTCCCTTTGCACATAACCTCTCTTTATCCCCCTGTTGGTCACGGCAAATAGGTCAGGCCCAGGGCAAAATGGTAAGGTGGCAGAAGTTTGTCTTGGACTGCGTTTGCAGGCTCTCGGTTCTGTTCCCTTCCCACCTAGGGTTTCCTGCTGGCTGACCCCTCCCTGTGCCTCGGGCTGGACTGGACGCAAGGGCTTAACCCTTTGTACCTGAGAGCAGCGTGGAAGGACTACGGAGGGGACTGCAGGCTTTTCGGGGAGATGTGCGATGAAAGTGGGGGTTCTCCTTGCTCACGAAACCTGAACTGACCTGCAGTGAGTCCTGGTGAGAGGCTGGGATTCTGTCGCCCCTTGGGTGCCCCCCGGATCACAGAGCTCAGCGGGAAACCTGCTTTCCCCGCTTGTTTCCCTCACTGGACCCCACACCTTCCAGGTAGGGGTCTGTGCAACCCCTGTCCTTGCGGCCAATCCTGCGCCCCCAGGACAGGCCTGCTCCTGTTCACCACCCGTGTGTGCAGCCTGCACTAGGCCTTCATCAGCCCCGGTGCCCAGAACCCCTCCCCACCTGATGGCGGAGGACACTGCTAATGAGGCCCAGAGGGGTCCCACGACCAGTGTGTAAGCGGCTGGGATTTGAACTTTGGTCCATGTGGCTGCCAAGCCCTTGCTGCCTTGAGCCCCCTTTCCTCCCCCCGCCCCAGGGCCTGTTGCCCTCAACTGCCCATCACAGGGTGTCCCCAGGGAGCCGGGGCCAGCCAGGAACAGGGGAGAAGGGCTGTCTGGCACGGTGCTTCCGCTCCAGCCACAGGCTCAACCTTCCCCGGGTTGGCCAAGTCCTGCCTCCGTGACCGTGACCGCGACCGCGGGTGGCTTAACCAGCCTGAACGTCCCTTTTCTCTTTTGTGAGCCTCAAGCTAAACATACCTATTTCTGGAGATTCTCGTGAGGATGAAACAGGATAATCCGAGCTGAATGCTTCGTGAAGTGGCACATGGTAGGTGCTAACGAAAACCTCGCCGTCGCCTGAGCCCGTGCCCCGCGTGGGGGTGGGGTGGGGCGGGCGGCGACAGTGACAACACCACACCAAGACCCACAGGAAACTTCATCACAGAGACCGACAGCATATACAAGGGAAGTAACAAAACAAGAAGAAAAAGCCTTAAAATTTTGGCTGAGTAAAGGCAGCGGTATAATTACCGTCATTTATAAAAACTGCTTCCCATTAATGCCTAATTCCCGTGAAGCGCAACAATGATTATCTCATTAACTATGTGTCAGATTAACTTTGTTGTAGGTTTTATTTGATTAAAACAGTGAACTCTCAACACGTATGCTCATTCTTCATAGTCTGTGGTTTCTGGGGCGCAGGGCTCTGTTGACGACTTTTTTCTAAATTAGAAAGCATATTTCCAAGGAAGTGTCTTGTAAAATTCAGTCACTTGGATTCCCCAAGAGCAAGGTGGAGCAAGGCGGAGGGAGAGTCCCAGAGCTTCCTATCAGCCCCCACCTTTGGATTTTCAAAAGCCAAAAGTGAAAGGTGAATTTTGTGCCAATTTTTTTAAAAACTTGGCTTTGGTATCATTTGAATATTTTACTACGTGCCTATGCATTATTTTGTAGTAGCAGAGGTTGCCGGGGTGGGTTTTTTTCCCCAATCCATTGAAAACTCCAAAGTTGTTACATCCTGGATTCTGTTTCCCCCATGGGGAGGAAAGGTTGCTATCTGTCATATGCACTTAAGCGCCTGACAATTTTCTCATTTTCTGATAGGCGGTGCAGCCCCCCACCCCCCCACTGCACACAGCCCCCCCTCCGCTCCTCACCCCTACCTTACCAGAGAAAAGCTGCGGGCTGACAGCTCCCAGCTGCACAGGGAGATAGCTGGGAAGTTCCAACAGGGAAGTGTCACACTTTGCCAACTCTGGGGACGACAGAATAATTGGCTGGAACCGCAGACCTGGGCCATGGTGCACGGGGAGACAGTCCTCGTGGAAGGCTCCCTGGGAGTGGGCCAGGCATCTCCCACGATGCCAGACACGGAGGCCCTTCAGCGGCCCCTCTCACACCCAGGAGCCCTGGAATGTGCCTGCTACCATGGGGGGCAGGAGCGGTGTGTGTGGAGGGGGGTTCTGCAGCCCACACTAGAGCCCGGGGTCCCTCTCCTGGAGGTCAAGTGATGTGTGTGGGAGGGGGCTCAGGAGGAAGAGTCCGGTTCTAGCACTCAACTTCCATGGGGCAGGGAAGATGGGGTGGGGGCTGCAAAGACCCCTGCCATCATTCCAGGAAAGAGAGGCCAGAGATCTGCAAGAGAGGACTCACACTGTCCCAGTTCCCTAGAGTCTGTGCAGACCACGGTGGAGCGTGGGGTGGGGGGAATGCCAGGGTTCTCAAGGACAGAGGCAAGGGTGAGCTGGGATCCCGGGGGACCAGGGCAGGAGGACCTCGGAGAGAGAAGCCCCTGACAGGGGGGCAGGAGGGCAATTGCATGGTTCATCCCCTTCTGATCAGAATCCTGCAGCCTGGAGTGCATTCTGTGTAGAGTCCCCCAGCTCAGGGCTCCCGGAGTCCGTCTTTCTCCAGCTCCAGCCTCACTCTCTGCGGCCTGCTTTGCCTTTGGCCACTGGATATAAGGCCTAGAGCAGCACTGTCCAGCAGAAGTAGAATGCTAGCCCATACATAATTTTAAATCTGTCTACCGCCACATTTTAAAAAGTACAAAGAAACGGATAAAATTAATTTTAGGAACATATTTTACCTAACCCAACATACCCAGAATATTATCATTTCAACATGTAATCAACATAAAAATGAATGAGATCTTTTACATCCTTTTTCCGTACTAAGTCTTTGAAGGCCTGTGTGTAGCTCACTCTTGCAGAACCTTCTGGTCTGGTCCTTCTCAGTGCTCAGCAGCCACATGTGGCTTGTGGCTGTCATATCGGGCAGCACACGTCCCAGGCTTTCCTTGTGCCCTGTGATTCCTCCTCATAGGCCCCGGTCCAAACTGCTTTTCCTTTCCCCAGTGCAGGAGCAAATCAACCTTTGAGGCTGGGTGCTCATCTCTCTCTTCTTTGTTTAACAAGGGAGGCTGGTGGGGAGGCTGAGAGCCCAGAATTGGGCATCAATGGGCATCAATGGGCACTGCCACTCAACTTGCTGTGTGACCTTGAGCAAGTCACCTGCCCTCTCTGGGCCCTAGATATATCCTCTGTCAGGAGAGAGGTTTCCATTAGACTTGTGATTTTAAGCAGCAGAACCTCTTTTTCCAAGGAAATCTCGCACAGAAGCCCAATCTATAAATCAGAGGAGAGAGTTGCCCCTGTTTGAAGAGGGTGAGAGCTTGGGCCCGGCCTCCTGCAGCCCCCACCCTAGAGGTAACTGATAGGCCAGGCCCCAGAGGACCAAGGAGGAAAACCCTGCACCACTCCTCAGTCCACAGCTCACATTTCAACAGAATTTTATGAACATCAGAACAACACTGTAGGTTGCTTATGGACCCATCTCTGTAGCAAAAGTTTGAAAACGCACATGGAAAATGCATCAATTTCAAGTTCAAGGCCTCCTCTGAAGAGGGAAGAAGGACATAGACTAGGGATGGCACTTGGGTTCTATTGTCAACATTTAACTTTTTGACCAAAGGAGACCTAAAGAAAATATAGCACGATGTTAACATTTGTTCAGGCTTAGGGTTGGGTGTGTGGCTATCTGCTCTTCTCTGTATGTTTGAAATATTTTATAATTTAAATTTCCTTAAAACTTTAAAAAGGGTAAACATATAATCTGATGTCACTTTAGGCAAAGAATTTTTCTAAAAATATAGTAAAGTAGGGGCACCTGGGTGGCTCAGTCAGTTAAGCATCTGACTCTTGACCTCAGCTCCCGTCTCCAGCTCTGGGTCGGGAGTTCAAGCCCCAGGTTGGGCAAAAAAAAAAAAAAGAAAAGAAAACAGTAAAGTAAGATGTAAGTATCTTCCCACACCCTCCTCAACCAAAAGTTGGGGCTTTGGGGAGAAAAACTAGAGCCAACCAGTTATTTCATAAGCACTGATTATACCTCCGGTATCTGACATGTGGGGGCCTCTGGGGTGATTAAGACCTGAGCCTGCTTCAGGAGGAACCCAAGGGGGGAGACCTCCCAGGGCAGACCTGGCCTCCGTGTTACAGTGGGAGGGCTGAGGGAGGAGGTGGAATCTGTCCCTTCTCTGGCCCCCATGGCCCCCAGTCTGTAGACTTTGGGGGGCCCCCTTCTCTCTAGCCCTTGCTGAATCTCCCTCTCCCAACCTAGCCTGTCTCTCCTGGACTCTGGGATTGCTCTGGGCTTGCCCAGCCAAGTCTGGAGGACACTGCTTCTTTCCCCCTTGGATATCTGGGTGTTCCCCCCACCAAGCCCCATCTCTGGTTCCTCCCGGTGGCCCCTCCCCCCCATGTCCCCTGGGACACATGCTACATGCTAGGGAAGGTCAGGAGACTTGCCAAGGTCACCTTGCTGGGCTGGGCCTGGTAGGAGGTGGAAGGCTGTAGGAGGGCAGCCACGTACCAGGTCCAGTGGGGCTATTGCCTCCCAGCAAACAGGTCCTGCTGGTTTGCCATTTGGAGCATTTGGCCCTAATTCCCATGGCCTGGTTAAATGGTAACTTGTCTTTGGCTGTGGTGAGGAGTGGTGTGAGACCCAGCAAGCTCTGAGTTCTGGATTGCGAGTGCAGTTTATTTTCTTTATTTTTTTATTCTTTTCTGGGCTCTCCCCCTTTCACACATTTTCCTGGGCCGACGAGTAAGAGCTAGGAGCAGTTGTGAGGGTAATAAGAGAGTTCCGCAGCCATCAAGGGCCTTTCATTGGGAGATCGTTTAACCAAGAGCTGCTGTGCCCATTTTACAGAAGGAACCACCAAGACCAAGAGGAGTGAGGTCACCCTGAGTCACTGGCCTTCCTGGCCTAACTCAGACCTGGCACCACGGGGCCGAGCCAAAGGAGGCAGAGCAGGCCAGGGAGGGGGCAGAGGCCTCACCTTACGATCTCTGGTTCTTCCAACAGAGTTGAATGTCCTTGTCGGCCTTTGCTCCCCTCAATTGTGTGGTCAGAGGGAGGGGGCCGCCCTCCTCCCTTTGCTCAGCGCCTGCCTCATTACGGAGCCGGGCACACAGGATCTCATCTGCCCCCACAACAACCCTCTTCGTAGGCCGGGCACATTTGATAGACAAGGAAACGGAGAGTCAGCGAGATTAGGGCCCTGGTTCAAAGTGTCCCAGCTGGTCAGCCCGAGGGAGCCCGGGCCTCCAGACACCAGCCTGGGACGCAGACCCGTGTGTGGCTCCCAGGCTGGTGCCTGGCCTGCCCCGGCTTCTGGCAGAAGGACCCCAGGACCCAACATCTCCGGTCTGAGGTTTGGGCTGATGGGGGCTAAGGACCCGCCAAGCTGCATCTTGGAATGGACAGTCACTTAGACAGCGAGGATCCAGGAAAGCCCTTCAGTTTGCCCTTTCAGACTAGGTTCGGCTCTCGACCCTGAGACGGTCCATCTGCTAACTCCCTGGCAGGGGTCAGCGCGGGCTGAGCCCACTGTGGTTCACGGGGCCGCTTCCCGGCAGCGGGGTCTCACCTGTCACCGTGTGCTCACTTGGTGTCAACGCTCCCGTGAGAAAGAAGGAGGACAGAGGGAGCTTTCTCCAGCTTTTGGAGACCTTGGGGTGGCAGGAGCCCACCCACTCACATCTGTGTGGGCCTTGGGGTGCCCACGGCGGGCCGCACTCCCCGGTCAGAGGTGACCCGGAACACAGGACGGGCGTGGGGCATCTGGTCTCCGTGGGGTTGTAGCTGTGACGCCCTCTCCTTCTTGGTACCCTGCAGAAGACACTACCTTTCTCAGCAGGTCCTGGGCAGTTGCAGTGACGTGATGTGTGTGAAAGAGCCTTCCCGAAGCCCCAGGACTTCCCCGGGGCGGGAGTCTGGCGGCCTCACCCACGGCGGCCGGCCCCTGTTCCTGCTCTGGCCAGTCCCCATGGGATGCTGTGCTGGGGCCAGGGGTTCTTTCCTGAGGATCCTGTGAAGGTCAGTGAGAGGCGGGAGCCAGGGCCACAGGGAGGTGGGCCGAGGCCAGCCGCCCACCGAAGGCCGCAGCTGGGGCTCTCCCCACACCGAGGGCGGACTTGCGGTGTAAATCAGTGCTGGGGTTGAGCAGACTCAAGTCGAAGAGTCCAGAATCGTGCCTCCTAGGGTGTCTGAAGGCCTGGGCCAGCAGCGGGAGCCTCGCGAAGGTTGGAGCAGGTGGCCTGAGTGAATGGGGCACTTCCCCAAATGCGTTCTGGGAGCGGGGCACTAGACCTCGGGCCCCGGGCCCACCTTCCCATGGGGAGGAGGCCGCAGGACGCAGCCTTGGAAAGCCCATTACTTGGTTTGGGAAAGAGTTGGCCTCCTGTCAGGTACTTCCAACTTGTGACCCAATTCCCTTCTCCCTGAGGAAAAGCCAGACTGGGGAAGGGTGTGGCTGGTGTCCCAAGGGCCTAAGTCCAGCCACTGTCCCCTTGATGGAGTCAGGCAGCTTCCTTGTGCTGAGAGAGAATGTGTCTCAAGTGGGCACCAAGTTCTTCTTCTGGGGGAGCCTTGTTCCTCTATTTCAAAAGGGGCATTCGGCCTTCGCAGGCCTTCGGCCCTCTGGCTCCCAGGTATTGCCACCTCCAGGGCACCCCCATGGATGACTGTGCATCCTCGGGATCCTGGACAGGGGCTGCCCTTACACAACCAGTTTGAAACCAAACAGTGTCATGTCACAGTCTATCTGAGCAGGAGGGCACAGCAGGTGAATATAAGTCAGTTCGAGACCGTGAGAGTTGGAGGGTCCACAGCGACTCAGAGGCAGACCATGGCATGCATAGCAAGCTCCTCCCTGTCCTCCCCTGGGTACAGGGCCTGGCAAAGTGACCCCAGGGGCTCTCTTCTCCTCCTGTGACCCTTCCTTGGCTGCTCAGCAGCCCACGCCCTCCTCGTCCCAACAGCAGGCCGGGTCCCTCACCCTGGGAGGTGACAAAGGGGGGATGAACAGAATGAGGGGCTGCAGCCTTCCTACTATTAGGTCCGGATGCCTAGTCTAGAACTTATGGAAGCCTCCCAAGAGACAGGGTGGGAGGTCCGCCCTCCCGGCCGCCACCCCCCCTCCCCCCGCCGCTGGGGCACAGGTGTCCGGGCGGAAGCTGAGAAAAGCCTGGCAGAAGGGGGCGCAGGGGGGTGGAGGGGGGCCGGTCCAGAGCCCTGGCCTGAGGCTGTGCTTCTGAGTGCGACAGGCTCCAGCACTTCCCTTAAAGATGGAGAACTTGAGGCGGGTCTGGACCCTGAGGGGGATGGGCTGGGAAGGGCAAAGCCAGTGGTGGAGGTGAGCTGGATGGGCAACAAACTCTGTGGGGCCTCTTCCTAGAAGGGCCCTCACCTTGTGCGGGGGGGTGGGGTGGGTAAGTTGGGGGCACTGCTGGAGAACAGACAACACCCCTGACCAGAGCTTGGGGAGAAGAAATGGCTGAGGGAAACTTCTGAACGTGTGGTCCGGCCCCTGCAAAGAGCCCAGAGGAGGAGGCAGCCAAGAGGAAGCGCCATGGCCTTTCTCAGCGCTCCCCCCTCCCCCGCCCCCTGCTGCCTCCCACCACGCGGCGGTGGGAGGCGCGGTGAGCTCCAACCCACACTTCCACCGCTCTCCGAAGCTCACACCCTCTCCTGCCCAGTGCTTCTGACCCCTGGTTTCTGCCGAGCCATCAGTAACTTCCCACTGTGTGAAGAACAGAGGTGGCTCCCCCTGGGGCCCCACCCGCAGGGCGCAGAGGGACCCTTATCCGCCCCCTGACGCCCTCATAACTCAGGGTATGTTGGGGCCAGTCGCACCTACTTTCTGGACCCTTGCATCCCCATCTGTGAACCCAGGGGCTGAGGTCAGAACAGCCCTGAGCCACCATCCAGACCAATAGTTGCCCCATTCCGGGGCTTTCCTAACCAGATGCCACCCCCTCCCCCCCTCCCCCCAGGGGGAGCTGATGAATAATCGTGCCTTCTCTTCCCCAATTCACAGGCTCCTCTCCAGGATCCTACATCAAGGGGGCTGGCAGTCAGGGGGCTACCCTGGAAACAACCTAAAGTTGCCACTCACCCCTGGAATAGGTTTTTACAATTTACCACGGAGCCATATATTATCTGTGATTTTGTGTAATCTTCACTGCAAGGTAAATATTGTTAGCTCTGTTTTATAGATGGGGAGAGTGAGTCTCAGACAGGTCTGTGGCTTGCTCAGAGTCACCTGGCAAGTTAGGGGCAGGGCTGGATTGTGAACCCAGATCTGCATGGGGCCCGGGACTGGGGAAGGCCCGCCCCAGCATCACGTAGAGCCCCTGGGTCGCCCTCCTCCGTGGGGCTGCAGTGTGAACACCCAGGCGCCTCCATTCAGGGCCTGGCTCTACGGACAGCTGAGCTTGGTGATGTCAGTGTTGCCATGGAAACCCTTCCCCGGGCGTCGGGCAGGACCAGCCTCCCCGGCACAGTCTCCCTTTGTGTGGACTTTGCAATGCGTTGCCAAGGCAGTGGGGCCTGCTGGGCGGGTTGGCAAGGGGTGGGGACAGCAGACAAAAACCCACATCGCATCCCAGCAACCAGCAGCTCACAGCAGGGTGTGCTGAGCCCTTGGGAGGGAGGGGCTGCAGGCCGTCTTTGAGGGTGTCGGGGAGACCCTGCAGCCCCACCCCCACCCCGCGCAGGATCCCTGCCTGGAAATAGCTTTTTAGCCTCTTTAGTGCTCTGTTGGGGGTCCTGCCCAAGGCAAAATCGGGCCCACCGCAGACCTGCTCGGCAGGGAGTGGGGAGGAGCTGTGGTTTAACCAAGTCCCCAAGGCAATTCAGAAGGGCGGTCCATTCTGAGAACCACCCTTTAGGGGAGAATGAGGTTTATTGAGCACCTTTTCTCTAATTTATCTTGCATAATCCTCTCAGCCACCCTGAGAGGGGGAGGTGAACAGAAGAAAAAAGTTTGGTGTTTCGTTTTGTTTTGTTTTAATCCACATTGCACTGGGGAAGGCACTGAAGCTCAGAGAGGTTAAATCTCTTCTTGGTCACCAAGCTTGGATGTGGCAGAGTCTAGATTCAAACCCTAGGCCAAGGCCCTACCGTGCAGGCCTCCCCACTGGCGGGGCGGACAGCCTGGCATCCTTAGCTTCCTCCTGCTGCTGGTTTTCCAGGAAGAATCCTAAAGTACCTCTGTAGAGTGAGCCAGCTCCATCCGAAGGCTCCCACCAGTTCCCAGATGTGAGAGGGGCTTGAGCCAGCGGAGAAGCACAAAGCCGGGCCCCTCCGAGTCCGCAAGGCGCCCTGCCCAGCCCAGCCCAGGGAGGAAGCCCTGCCCTTCCCCCCCTCAGCCCTCCCGCCTCACCCTCCTCCGTCTGTAGCCTGCCAGGGCCTCCTGGCTCTCTGGAAGGGCTCCCGAAGTCCCTGGTCCCTCCCCCCGCCCCGGGGTAGGTGGCGGCTGACCCAGTGCTCAGAGATGCTCCGATTCTTGGAAGTCTCCAGAAGAGAAACTCTGCGACCTTTGCTGGCCTGGCCGAGCTTCAGAGCATACAGCTGACTGCCCTCCTGCGTCCAACCCCCAGACCTCCTGCTTTCTTTGAAGATCAGTCTCCTTTGACCGAACCCCCTCTCAGGGCGCTCAGAGGGGAGGATCCCCGCACTTTAGTCCTGGGGTTGTATTCTGCCTGTGACCCTGGGAGGAGGGTGAGACCCTGGCTGACACCACAGCCACCCCCTCCTCTTCCCCAGGTCAGCTTCTTCTCTCCATCTGCATCTCTCTCTTATTAAAGGTCGACAAAGCCCAGTGAGGGCTGAGCACAGGCCAAGGATGCCAGGAATGGTTGGGCGGTGAGTGGCCCTGGGCCGTCTCAGCCCAGTGCTGGGCCCCACTGAAGCCGGCTAGTGTTCCGGCCCTGAGCACAACCAGGCTCTGCCTGCCACTCTTTCATTGAACAAGTATTTCCTGAAGTCTGTGCTACGTACAAGGAAGGATTAAAAAAAAAAAAAAAGTCTCCAAACAACCCAAAAAAGGATGGAGGGGATACAAACAAGCCCAGATACCTGTGATCCGTGCCCCCAGAGAGGAATACAATCTGCTTGTATTTCATATTTAACATCACTTGGGGACAGAAAGGCAAGAGAACACCAAACACTAACCACGGTCCTATCTAGCTGGTGGCATCGTGGGTGACTTAAATACCTTTGCCGAACCTTGTAACGTGTAAGTTCTACAAGCAGAGTTGCCCCCAGTAAACATGAGTGTTTCTTGGGATCTTCCTAGGAACCTGACTGACATTTACAGTGTCTGGGCTGGAGGATGGGTCAGAGATCAGCCGGTTCATCCTCTTTCCGGAGAAGGGCACACCCAGACAAGTCGATAAGGTTCCCCAGTCCTTCTTCTGCAGGGTGGGTGAGGCTGCTGGGCTGAGTCCAGGCCAAGGGGCCCCTGGAGACTCTGACCCCAGCCAGAGGGCGCGGAGCACCCCAGGTACCAGAGGGCCATGAATGGGCAACCCCCACCACAGGCCTTCTGGTCTCTGCCCGGCCTCTGCCAGCCTGCGGAGGGGCCAGCTTTCCTGCAGGGGAGGGACACCAGGGGAACCTGGCCTCTTAGAGCTTCAGCTTACTCATCTGTAAATGGGAACAATAGTACCTCTTGCATAAACTGCTGGGGAAATTAAATGATGGGCCCTTGGGCCCCTAGAGGGAACCAGCACATACTAGGTACTCAATAAGCACCACTGACCCAATGCATGAATGCACACGCTGGCTACTCTCCCTTACTGGGTTGGAACCCCCTCCCGCCCACCTCCTCACCGCCCCCTCCCCGTGACTTCCGAGTTGTGAAACATCCTGTCTTTATGATTTGGGTGAGAAGCTTTCTCGGCTCCTCAAATTCTCCAGCACAGGCTATAGTCGGAAGCCCATGGCTGAAGCAGTCATGCCGTCTGGCTCTCTGGAAACATCTTCCTGTGCCCTGGGGCCCAGGCAGCCCCTGCTGGAATGGCCACGTCCAGTCCCACCACACCCCAAACAGCGGCCACAGGAATGAAAAGGATTATGGCTGTTTTGTGGGAAATTGAAACACTTAAAAAAAAAAAAAAAACGGGGAAAGCCAAAAGATCCATCTGCAGACTACACTCTATGTTCTAAATTTTAGCATTGATCTTGCTAAAATACACCTTTACATTTCATGGGGGCCTCTTTGCGGAATGATTTCCTCCAAAGGGAAGACCATAGCAAGGGGTAGCTCAGGCCTTTCGGCAGCCCCTCGATCACTTCGGGCTGTGTGTCCTGTGCTGACCCACCCTATCTCCCCACAATGCATTTGCAGTCACTGCCGCCGGTGGGTTTGAGATATTTGGCACCTAAAGCATTGTGTTTTTGCCAGCCAATAAAACGGGGGCCTCTCTGGAAGCAGAGGTTGTCGGCTGTGTCCTGCACTTGCAGAGGGTCAGCTACAAGGCTGTTGGTTTGGAATCTGGGGGAGGGGAGTGTCCCAGAAACACCCCCCCCTTCCCAAACTAAATCAGATTAGGGTTTCTACTTGCTCTTCCCTTCAATAATCCCTGCATCTGATTCCCTCACAAACCATGAACCGGGCCAGGCAGAGATGATCATGATCCCTTATTGCAAGTGAACAGATCGAACCCCCAAGAGTGACTTAGCAGAGGTTACACAGGCACCAAATTGAGCCCTAAGACCTAGGACCACATGATAGCAGATTTCCCAAAAACCATGTCTTGGCCTATCTCCCCCTGGAGACTTTGTGGGATTTCTTTCCCTTTGTGAATGTTATCCTGTAACCATTACACAAAGCCCACGGTAATGCCCATTACAAGGACCCCCAAAGACCAAAAGATAGTCTGTAGCCCAGGGCATCATTCTGTATTATCTCCACGTGCTTCTTTCCAGTCATTATTAATAGGGCAGTCCTATCTCATAGCCCCTGAAATAGACATTTTTCACATTTCTAAAATACACATGCATTTTACAATTGACATATACACCTCATGTGCTTGTATTTTCTTTTCCCACCAAAAGAAAAAACAAAAAAGCTCTTGGTAAGTCTCCTGTGTCATCGAATCGAGGGAAGGTCATGTTGCAGAGATGGAGTAAAATCATCGGTGTGGTCTGCCTCCCGCTCTACTCACTTCCCTTGAGAGCCCTCAGCATCAGCAAAGGTTAAGGACAAACCACGACTGGATGAGACCCAGTGTTTCCTAATCCCAGCCAGCTGGTCACCCCCACGCAGGACACTTGGGCAACGTGATTAATTTCAATATAAATCAAAACAACAGTAGGACATATGTAAGGCACTGCTCTGGAAATTCCAAGGCGCAAAGGGAAGGAAGGAAACTGACGTTTAATGAGCATCTACTGTGTGACAGCTAGGTCCCAGATTGGCAAGGAGGGGATGGTCGGAGCGGGGGGAATGTTTCCAGCCGAATAAGGAAGAAGAGCCCAACCTCTGGTGTCTTCTGACCCTTAGGAATTAATAAAGCAGAGGAAGATTGTTTTTCTTTCCAAAAACATCTTTAAATTGAAGGTGTCTTATTAAGCTGCTTGTTTTCAGATGTGTCGAGGTACGGGCATGCACCACCTGGGCAGGAAAGGATGAGCCTCAGTACCACCTGGAGGGCTGGGTAAACCACAGACTGCTGGGCCCCACCCCAGAGGTGCTGATTCAGTTGTTCTAGGGTGGGGTTTGGGAATTAGTATTTCTAACAAGCTACCCGGTGATGCTGATGTGGCTGGTCTCTGCGTGAGGATTATGGGAGGAGCTCTTAAAAAATGCTGGTGGTCTGGACTCTCCCCCAGGACTCTGACTTAAGTGGTCCGGGTGCAGCCTGGGCATCAGGATTGTCAAAGCCTCCAGGTGATTCTAAAGTACTGACAAGATTGAGAAGCACCAGCTCTATGGGAAAAGCTACCAGGCCTAATTAGGGTTCCCCAGGTCTGGAGGGTTCCTTGGATTTCATGGACAACCTCCTTACTTTTCCCAAACAGGGGCGTGCCTGGCAGCAGGTGTCGGAGGCCCAGAGGGCAGCTGTACTGTTCAGACCCTCCTTCCATACTTGTACTTTTGAAACCAGGTAAACTGCTTGCTAATGCTGGGAAAAATGTGTGAGGCTATTACCAGTGTTTAAATTAGGAGATGTCATAAAACCAAGCTTTCTGATTCCTCTGGGCAAGCATCTGGGCATGTGACAATGCCACCGGGGCGGGGCTTACGCACACACTTGCTAGCTGGCCACAGTGCCTATCACTTCCTGGTGCATCAGCTCTGCTTGGCCTGAGATGCTCATTGATTTTTTAGCTGCGGAGAGCTGTTTACACCCATCCCCCGTTAGTGTGCAGGTGTGAGTGGACCCGTGATGTGCCAGTGGGAACTCGGATTGATGCCTTCAGCTAGAGACAGGAGACCTGGGAAAAGGTGTGTGTGTGTGCACTGGGTGTTGGGGAGTGAAGTTAGGCTCTGCTCTTAGCCTGGAAAACCAGGGGGTTGGGGGGGTGCAGGGCAGGGACTACACTGAAACTCAGGAGATCTAAAATTTCATCTCAGCTCTGGCAGGGTGACCTGAGGCAACTAACACCCTCTCCCTGTGCCTCAGTTTCCTCCCCTGCAAGGTGACCTCCTGGATCCTTTCCTTTAGAGGAACTGGAAAGAAGAGTCCACATCCGGCAGTCATGAGCCGGGGGGAGGAGGCCTACGGGAGGGGGATGGCCGGGCCCAGGCTGCACCCTGCTACCTGGTCTCCCCACAGGCCCCTAAGCCGGGCTATCTGGGTCTCCAGCCTGTTCCTATACCAGCTCCAGTGTAAGGTGACCAGGTGGGTCCATCCCTGTGGCTTTGCCACCTCCCTGGCTGTGTGGCCTTGGGCAGGTTACCTGACCTCCAGGAGTCTCAGTGTTCTCACACGTAAAATGGGCTAGTGAGGGGTTGCCGGGAAGATCAAATAGCTGGAGTATGGAAAGCATTTAGTGCAGAGCCCCGTGTGCAATAGATACTGGGGGGTTACCATCATCATCATCAAGCGGGGGTAAGAGCTTGAGTAAGCTGTGTCCTGGGCCCTGTTCATCCCCTGAAATCTCCACTCCAGCCCCAAGATGCATCTCCTGATAACAGGGAATCCCCTGCTCTCTTAGCATCCTATTGAGCCTAAGTTGCCTAGGATGGGGTTCTGGCCAAACCCAAGGTCACCTTACTGGTTCCTCAGCCTCCCTGCAGACCCGGGGCCCCTGGAATCAGACTGCCCTCTGCCCTCCAGCCCCAGCCCTACCCTCTCCTCTGCCATTTGCCATGCCTTGGTGCCCTAAAGCATTCTGGATGAGTGACTTCACCCTTTACCACCTGTGTGTGACTTGGGGCAAGTTCCTTAGTCTCTCTGAGCTTTTGTCAAATGGAGGTACTACCCCACTACACACTAAGCTCCACGAGGGCAGGGACAGTGTTTGTCTTAATCACCAGTATGTTTGTTCCCAGCACCTAGTCCAGGGCCTAGCATACAGTAGGTGCTCAACAAATATTTGCTGAATCAATGAATGGTTGGCCTAAGGATTAAATTGAATAATCTATGTAGAACATACTCCCATGTGCAAGTAAGTGTTAAACAAATGTTCCTTGGATCTGAACCTACCTGAGTCCCTGGACTTCATAGTTTCCTCCTCGCTTTTTTTTTTTTTAAAGATTTTATTTATTTATTTGACAGACAGACACAGCGAGAGAGGGAACACAAGCAGGGGGAGTGGGAGAGGGAGAAGCAGGCTTCCCGTGGAGCAGAGAGCCCGATGCGGGGCTCGATCCCAGGACCCTGGGATCATGATCTGAGCCGAAGGCAGACGCTTAACGACTGAGCCACCCAGGCGCCCCTCCTCCTCGCTCTTTCTTGTGGCTCACCTGTCAGGACACATTCTGGTAATTCTGACCATGGATCAACAGGCCCTTGGTTACCACACTTGGCTCCCACCTACACCTCCCCAGACAATTTCAGCAGAAGAGGCAGCCCCAGGGCCCATCCCACATCCCCTTAACACCACATTTAACATGATGAACTCAACGGCCACCTGGTGCACATTCGCTCACCATCGGGAACCCTTGCCACCTGCCCGGTCTCCTCCCCTCCCCTGCCTGTCTCTGACTTCATAAGGAGCTCCCCCTGGCTGACATTGTTCTATTTCTCCCCTCCGGGGCTTACTCTTGCTACTGTCTGGCTAGGAAACACCTTTCCTCCCTCACCTCATCTCTTACCTCAACAACCCTTATTCACCTTTCAAAGCCAGTTCAATGTCACCTCCTCCAGGAAAACTTTTCAGACCCCACCCAGCCTAGATTACAGACTCCAGCTCTGCTCCCCTATTACCCGTGCATGACTCCATCCTTGTGCTTACCACATTATTTTATAATTATCTGCTTATGTGTCCGGCTTCGCCATTAAATTGTTAGTTTATGGGGGGCAGAGACCATGCTGATTCATCATTCTACTCCTCTGTGTGCAGTGCCTGGCGTGGAGTAACCCTCTTTTCAGATCTTACTGCTCTGTAACAAATCACCCCACAACTTTGTGGCTTAAAATTACTCTTTCTATTTTGCTCATGGTTTTGTGAACCTGGAATCTGGAGAGTGCTCAGCCAGGCACTGCTCACTGGGGGTCTGCGGTGGGCTGCAATCTCCTGAAGGTTCTACTCAGCGGGATGAGCAGGATGGTGCACGTGTGCTGATGCTGGTGGTTCCTGGGGCTCTGAGGGCCTCCAAGGGGCTCCGCGGGGTCTTCCCCGCATGGCAGCCACACAGTGGCTGGCCTTCTGACACGGCCTGGCTTCCCCCAAAGCAAGTGTCCCAAGACAGCGAGGAGAAACCTGCACGGTCTTTTCTCAACCAGCCCTCCACTGCTGTCTGTGGGCTCACTCAGGTAAGCCCAATTCAAGGGGAAGAGACAGAGACTCCACTTTCCAACGGGAAGAGTGCGGAAGAATTTGCAGACGTATTTTAAATCCACCACAGCCCTCGACGTGTTTGTGGGATGGTTGGACGGATGGATGTCTGATTGCTCCCCACCCATCCCACTCCATGGATACCTAGCTCCTGCCTTCCTGCCTCCTTCTCCTGCACCACCCTGACCCCAGCATTTTTGAGAATTGGTGGTAGCAAAACCCACGGCTCCCACCTCCTCGTCGCCGCTGCCAGCTTGTGTGGGCCCCTCCCCGGCCGAGCTTTGGCTTCCCTGTTCAGATCAGAACGGGGTTGGGCCGCACCCTCTCTAAGACTCTCCCTGCTCCAACATTCATTAGGCACGGCCAGAACTTCCTTCTTGCTTTCTGCAAAGTTGGCTGGAGGCGAGGTACAGCTTCCATCTGCAAGGCTAGCCCCTAGCCTTCGTGCCTTTGGGGGTTTGTTTCTAAATATCATGAGCACACACGTTTACATACTGGTGTGAGTCACATGCAAATTCCCCCTGACCTTCCTTTATGCCCTGCCTCCCTCGGAAGGGGACTTCCCCATCAGTGCCCTTAACCACCCTACTGGCCCTTTTTTTAAAAGGCAGTCACTTTCATGTACATTGCAGATGTGGAGAGTCGGTTCTGCGGGGATAGGCAGTTTGTTTTTTAACATAAACCAGACTGTCCTGCTCGTGTTGTTCTGCAACTTGCTCTCTTCTCCTCAATTCTGTCTTGGACAGTCGTCCACGTCCGAACGGAGAGATCACCCCAGTTTTTTTGGGCTGCTCTAGAATATGCCGTAGTATGCATCCTCTGTAGTTCACCTGCCCGTTCTCCTCACTATCGAACATTTTCTAGGTTTCAATTTTCTATCATTGCCTACAGTCCTGCAGTGGGCATCCTCAGGCTGCGTTCAGCGCTCCCCCAAGCGTGCGGGGCTGTGGGACACTCAGTCTTTGAGCAAGGACCTGGGGAGCCTCTTTCAAGGCCCCCCGAGTTCAGATCCCGAGCGCCAGTTCTGAGTTGGGTGGCCCGGGACGACTCACTGGTGTTGTCGGAGAACTCCGGGTGGAGCAGGCTAACGCCAGCGCCCGCCTCCCCGGGGCGGCTGAGTCGGGGCGCCTGCAAGCCCGGCTGGCGGGCAGGTGCAGAGGCGGAGGGCCGGGGGCCGGCTCGCTGCGGCGGCTCATGCGAGCGGGCCCTGGCGCCGGTTACGTAACTGGGCCGTTAATGCTGCTTCCCTGGTCGATGGAACCCAAATTAAAAGAGGAAATTATTCTCCTGATGCTCAGCTTGCCTAATCCCCATCTGTCTCTCCCCTGGTCCCCCGCGCTCGCATCTAAAGGTCTTGAACGCGCTCCAGATTTCTAATTTAGTTTGCTTATGCAACCAAAAATATTATGGCCGCGTTTCCTGGGGGTGATTAAGTCTATATTCTGGGCTCCAGGCACACTAAAAACAGCAGCGCCAGGGCCCCGCGCCGCTCGCGCGCACACCACGCGCCGGCTTTTTTTGGTTCCTCTGAGGCGCGGGCCGCTCTGCTGCCGCGGGGGCCGCAGGCAGGAGAGCGGGGGCCGGACCGCCCCAGAGCGGAGCGGGGTAGAGCCTGGGATGGCTGGGAGAGGAAAGAGGGGAGCGCAACGCTGGGAACGTTCTAATCGCAGCCGCTTGGGGTCCACTCGGAACCTCAGCCTCCTCCCTGGTCTTTTCTTCTCAGGCTCTGACTCCTGTGTGCCAGGTGTAGGAATCCATCTTTCCCGCATATGCTCTCACCCAGAGATCTGTTGAAAGTTGTTTGTTATACCATTGTTTATTCTGGAATAGCAAAAAAAATTGGAAAGAACCACGTCTATCAGTGGGGAATGATCCAGTAAATGAGGGGAACACCAACGCTCTGGGATACTATGTAAATGATTTTTAAAAAATGGGGTAGATTAAGATGTATTGACATGGACCAGATGGTTAAATTTTTTAAAAAAGCAAGTCACAGGGGTGTCTGGGTGGCTCAGAAGGTTAAGCGGCTGCCTTCGGCTCAGGTCATGATCTCCGGGTCCCGGGATTGAGCCCCCCATCTGGCTCCCTGCTGAGCAGGGAGTCTGCTTCTCCCTCTGCCCCTCCCCCTGCGCATACTTGCTCTCTCTTTCTCTCTCTCTCTCTGAAATAAAATATTTTTTTAAAAAGTAAAAAGCGAGTCACAGAAAAATACAGAGTGTGTTCCACTTGTGTTGTTTAAAATCCATAAATGTGGAAATGGGAGGATACGGGGCTGTTAACATGGTTACTTCCGGGGTGGGGACAAGGACTGGGGGGTGGGGAGGGTTTAAAGAGACTTTTGGGTTTTACTTCTGTGTGATTTGAATCATACAAGAGACTGTGTTCGTGTATTTCTTCTATCATTTGCTTTCAATGTTATGGGGGAGCGGGAGAGAAGAGCAGGGAGCCTCCGGGACTCTCCCTGATTCTCTGGAAGCAGTGGTCAGATCAGAAGTGGGACTGGCTGGAAGTCCCTGCTCTCTGCCCCCTCCCACCACCCCCACCCTGACCACTGTACTTGGAGAGCTTGGCTGCTGGAAGGCTTGGGGCTGAGGAAGGGATGGGTACCTGGGCTGGCCGGGCAAATGCTGAGAGGCAGAGCACTGGACCCGGAGTCAGAAAGTGGCTTCTCGCCCTGGAACGTTGGTGTGGATGGGCAGGTCTCACGTACACCTGCTTCTCTGGCATCCTCGGCCCTGACAGCCAGCTCTGAGGCCGGGGGCCAAGGGTGAGGACTTGGGCTCTACTGGAGAAGTGTCCCCTGTAGACGACGGGCTGTCTCTCTAGCGCCCTGCAGACATCCCCACGGGTGCGCCGATTCCAGCAAGGTGTTGTCATTTCAAATCAGGGTCCAGAGGATTCCAGGAAAGGCTGTATGGCGCTAATTTCATCAGGTTTCTTTATGTCAGGACTTCTCTGGGCTTTCAGGACGCTCAGGCACACAGAGACTCTCCATGTTCGAAACGCAACTTCTACCAAATAATAGATGCCGCCAGGGCCCTTGCCTTCCAGAGCCTCTCGTGGGCCTAGAGAGCCACAGACCAATGAGCCAGCGAAGGCAGCAGACCAGGCATGGAGGGCGGAGGACAGTTACGGGCACAGGCTGGGGACACTTAGGACAATGAGGATTAAGTATGAAGATGTGTGAAAAAAAGGTCACCTCGTCTGCGAGAGATTCAGAAACGCAGTCCTGTCAACAGCACATATGTGTGCACGCCTGGCAGATCCCGGGGGACACACACACATCACAAGCACACGCACAGGGCCAGACACAGAATGCACACAGGTGCAGCCATAAGGACATACACACCGCTCTTGACGAGAGTGCACCCCCTCGCACGCACTCACACACACCAGCTCACAGCTCCCCGCACGTTAAAAAGGAGAGCCCACGCCCGTGCACACCCGCGGGCGCACACGCACACAGACCCTCGCGCCCAGCCAAACCCACGGGAGCTTGCCCCCCAGAAGGCAAGCGGGCCAAACAGAAGCACGCCTGTGCACAGCACCAGCACCCCCGCCCTCGTGTGCGCACCCTGGGGCGTGCGTGCACCAGAATCCAGGTGCCGGCAGGTGTGTGTTCAGAGGACACACCTGCATGCACACACCCGTGTCCTCACACGCGCAGCGGTGCTTTGGGCCACAGGGTCCCTGCTTCTGCGCGTGAACAGGGCCAGCTTGGGGGTGGGGAGGATGGAGTGACGCTGTGGCTCACAGGGAACAGCGCATTTAGCAAAGCAGTTCGCAGAAGGCGTGTGTCCTTCGAGTATTTTTATCTTTAGCACTCATATGTCTAGCAGAGTCTGGGTGGCTCCATATTGCTACCAGGAAGGAGGGCAAGTGGCTGGATTGTAAAGCAGATGGGCTCTGGGTGCAGAGGACAGATGCCCCTTGCTCCTTGCCTCCTGCCCCCTCCACCCCAATGTCCCTTCCCCCAACACACTGGACTCCCCAGAAGCCTGCCCAGTCCCGCCTTCCCACCAGGAAAGGCCAGCAGGGCCGCCCCACCCAGGGGAGCAGGTAAGGGGTCTGCCCCCCACCCCCAGGAGCTCAGCTTTCCATCAGGCTTAGGCCTAGGTTGTGGCCCACTGTGGGACCCCTCTCCCCAGGTCCCCCACATGTACGTGCGGATGGCGCCCTCCACCATTCCTGAGCCGGCAGAAGGTCTGGGCATGTACCCGTGGCCTGCCGGCTGGTTGCAAACAGGCCGGTGGATTTCGAAAGCTCTTTAATCCCTGGGTTCTGACGCACCTGCTTCACCACCAAGCAGGATCTGGTGCCCACGGATCTGATGTCAGGGGACGGCCTGGCACCGCTCCATCCTTCCTGCCCACATGGCAGTGCGGCGGAGGCTTCTCCTCAGGGAGCACAACCATTCAGCTTCCCACCAGGCCTGCAAACTCCAGCCCCTTCTAAAGAAAATGCTGTCGTAAAGACTAATAACCAGGAAAAGCAATCAGGAGCTAGCAAGATAGCTAGCTATCTTGGATAGCAGATAAGCAAGATCTTATAACTTGGCGTTTCTTTTAAAACAATAATAAATGTATTTAGGCAGAGGCAAAAAACTGGAAAAACTAACAGTGGCTATCTTTAGAAATTAATCATTCAACAAATATGTATGGCGCACCTACTGCTTGTCAGCCTTGTTCTAGGTGCTGGCGTTCTAACTGAAGGGACAAAACCCTTAGGAATCTTATAGAGAGTTAACAGATAAGAACAAATTCTGAAGTTCAATGTATCCTATTTTTAAATGGTGACAAGTGCAATGGGAATGGGGCGGGAAGAAGGGATATGGGGTATTGGGGGGCTTATAGTTTTTAATTGATTTTTTTTGAGCAGGTTTAGATTTTTTTTTTTTAAGATTTTTTTTATTTATTTGACAGAGAGAGACACAGCTAGAGACGGAACACAAGCAGGGGGAGTGGGAGAGGGAGAAGCAGGCTTTCTGCGGAGCGGGGAGCCTGATGCAGGGCCCGATCCCAGGACCCTGGGATCATGACCTGAGCCCAAGGCAGACGCTTAACGACTGAGCCACCCAGGCGCCCCGCAGGTTTAGATTTATAGAAAAATTAAGACGGTACAAACAGTTCTCCCAAAACACACCCTCTACGTGCGGTTCCTTCTGTTATTGATTTACACCATCTCTTACATTATAATGGTACATTTGTTACAATTAATGAGCCCATATTAATACATCATTGTTGACTAACGTCTATAGTTTATTCACATTTCCTTGGTTTACCTAACTTCCTCTTTTTTGTTCCAGGAGTCCATTCAGGAGAACACATTCTACTCAGTTGTCTTTAGCCATGGCTCTTGGCCGTGATGGTTTCTCAGACTTCCCTTGTTTTTGATGACCTTGGCAGTTTTGCGGCGTACCGGTCAGGAATTCTGTATTGAAATCTGCCTTATGTTTTTCTCATGATCGACCAGGGCTCTGGGTTTCCAGGAGCAGGATTGCAGAGGTCAGGTGCCATGTTTGTCATCTATCACATCAAGGGTACATACTAGATTTATAGCTCCTGGTGTTGACCTTGTGTTCACCAGGTTTCCCCACTGCGAAGTTTCTCCGCCTTTCTGTGCTGTCCTCTTGGGAAGGAAGTCACTGTGTGCAGCCCACACTTAAGGAGCAGGAATTATGCTCCCCCATTTTGGGTGACGTATCTCCATAAATTATTTGGAATTCTTTTGCACGGGAGAGTTACCTCTTGCCCATTTATTAATTGATTCAATCACTTATTTATAATGGACTCATGGATGCTTATTTTACATTTGGGTTATAATCCAATAATATGTCATTTTGTTGCTGCATTTGTTCTAGCTTTGGCAGTTGGGAGCTCTTTCACGTGGGTCCTGTGCTGCTCCATTATTTATTTATTATTATTGTTATTATCTTTAGTATTTCCTTATTTCCTGGCACCACAAGATGCTCCGGGCTCATCTTGTGTACCTCCACCCTCGGTCCTAGAATTAGCCATTTCTCAAGAATCCCTGGTTCCTTTTACTGGAGAATATGAGAAAGTAAGATCTGGGCCCTAGGTATGTCCTGTAAATTTTAATTTGGTAGTTAGTGAAAGCTTCTCCAAGAAGGTAATATATGAGTGAAAACCTGAAGAAGGTGAGGAGCAAACCATGGAGACATTGAGGGGAGGGAGCACGCCAAGCAGAAGAACCACCAGGGCAAAGGCTCTGAGGTAGGCATGAGCATTGTGTACGCAAGGAACAAGGAAGTCAGTGTGGCTAGAACCACAGGAGATGATGTTTGGGTGCAGATGGGACAATCAGAAAGGACTGTGGCTTTTCCCCAGCTTCACCAGGGTGGGGGACAGACATGTGACATAACCTAACTTATTTTTTAATAAAATCACTGGCTACTGTACTGGGAATAAGATGAAGGGGGCGAGGGCAAATGCCATCGTAAGGATCTCGGGAGTGATGATGTTGGCTTAGATCAGGTCATAGCAACCGAGGCAGGCGAGGGGCTGATTCCAAGGCAGAGTGACAGCATTTTCTGACTGATTGGCTGCTGGGTGAGAGCTGGGAGGACTGTCCTAAGGTTTGCCCAGTTCTGGAGGGAGGCAGTTGTGGGGCAGACTGGAGGTGGGGGGGGGCAGGTTTGGAGGGGTCCCAGGAGCTCACATTTTGGACGCATTAGTTGAAACTCACTCCCCTCCTTCACCTGGTCTGGAGTTTAGGGCAGAGGGTGGGTGGGAAATATGGAATGAGACCAAGGCCCAGGCAAGAAGCAGGTCCCCGACTTCCCAGCCCTTTCCCCCTGCCACAGGTGGCCTCAAGGCAATGGTTTTAGGCCCTGGTGGTGTGGATGTTCTCACCGGGAGCTGAACATAGGCCCAAAGAGCCAGCCCTCAACCTGGCCACAGTCATCAGCACTGTGGAGTGAATGAAGGCCATATTCTTGAAGGCAGCCTCTCTGGCCTGGGAGAGGTGACAGCATGAAGCCACGAGACTCCTGAAACAGAAGATGGAGGTGGGCAGGGACGAAGGCAGAAGGGAGGAGAGGGGAGGGGAGGGGGTAGGATATAAGCGGGGGGGGGGTTGGTAGGAGACTCTGGACAGCGGTGAGATGGGGGGGAGGGGGCTGGCAGGCCTGGGCCCATCTTGGGCTTCTCAGGCTGAGGAATGGGAACCATCAGCCAGCCTCTGTGCCTCCTCCCTTGTGCTCACACCCACATGGGCCCATCAGCAAACACTGTGGGCCCCACCCTCATGACGGGCGCACACACAGTCAGACCCCCTCCCACCGGCTTGACTGCCTCCACCCTGGTCAGGCCACCGCCTTCTCTGACTTGCACTTCTATAAGCACCTCCCCCATGCCCTATAGTCGGTTCTCAGAGCAGCCAGAGTGATCCTTTTAAAAACAAAATAAGATCAGGCCATCCCACCACAAACCCTCGAAGGCTCTCCCCTCAACCCCAGAGGAGAAAGGCCTCCCCTTGGCCCTGCTCAGCCTTCCCTCCACCTTCCCGTCCTCACTCCGGTCATCATACACTGGCTTCTTCGTTGCCCCTCTGATGCACTAAGCATCACCTGCCTCAGGGCCTTTGCACTTGCTGTGGCCTCTACCTGGACCATTTCCCCCAGCTATCTAAGTGCTTTATTCCTTCACTTTCTTCAGGTGTCAGCTCAGATGTCACCTCCTCTGAGGCCTTCCCTGATCACCCTATCTGAAATAGACTTCCTTCCACCATTGTCACTCACTACCCCCTATACCCAGCTTAGTTTTTCTTATCACCACTTTAAATATATATTTATTTAAGTCTTCCCCACTACAATTGTTTGCCCAGCAATATATCCCCAGCACCTGGAACAACCCCCAGACAGGTAGGTGCTCCATAAATAATCTGTCGCATAAATGAATAACCACCTCTCCCCTTCTAGAGATGGCTATGGCTCAGGCCACCCTCTTCAGGTACCACCGACCTAGCTCTCAGAAGTTCTTAGAGCTACGTAGAACCTGCTAAATGTGGGGAAACTCATCAAAACCTCAACAGAGCGAGCCAATCCCACCATCTGCAAATCTGCGATGTCACTATGCCTTCCCCATTCCCTTCTGCAGGGCTGAACCTCACACTTTCCTAACGCCTGTTCCTCCCCCATGCCCCAGGGCCAGCCAGGCCCCAGATCCTTCCAGGACACCTCCTAAACCTCTCCTTATCCCCCTCTTCTCCCTCTCTGCTGTCCCCTTGCTCATCGGCTCAAGGCCTCAGCAGGTCCCTGGCCTTTCTTGTGTCACCACCAGCCAGTTTCCACAGGGATCCAGAGCAGTCTTGCTAACGAGTACATCTGACCTGCTCCCTCCCCTGCTTAAATCCCTCCTCTGGTCCTCAGGATAAAGACCAAAGTCCAGTGTGTCTGCCTCTGGCCCCTTGGCCTCTCCAGCCTCCCTCCCCCCTTTCCCTTCCTCAGCCCCAGCACCTGCCGCCTTCCCATCATTGAACGCCCTGCAAGTCCTCCTCTCTTCTTGTGTGATGGCAACTAATTGTGTGATTGCCACTTGCTTCCCATGTTGAGGTTCTGGGGGTGCAGCCTGGCCACAGGGCACAGCAGGGCTGCTGGTCTGGTTGGAGGTTTCTCAGGAGCAGCTGTGGTGGGTGAGATGTGGTGAGATGTGGCCAGCGGAAGCGCGGAGGGGCTGAGGTCCCCTGGTCTGTCCCTCGGCACCACCACTGCTTACCTGGCCCCCAGCCCTACAGTCCATGAGGGAGGACCCGGGTCTCTCTCCTTCAGGGTCTGACACAGGAGAGGCTCTTAGGAAATGTCCGTTTGGTTGAATGATTGACTCTAGAGAGTAGCTCTGAGTGATTGTTTTTCCTTTTCTACATTCCTGTATTTTCCTATTTTAAAAAATTGTGTACATCCCTCATTTTTTAAAGTGAAAAAAACTTATCTTGCAAAATCATTCTTTTATTAAGACATTGGTTAAAAAGTAACTCTTCCTGTATCTTCCAAAGCTGAACAGATAGAGGCATGTCCTGGGCCCCTTGTGAGTATATACCCAATGGAAATATGTCCAGAGATTCACAGAAGACAGGAACTCGAATATTCATAGTGACATTATTCATGACAGCCAGGAACTGGAGCCTACCCAGAGGTCCATCAACAGTAAAATGGGTGAAAATATTATGATAAGTCACACGGTGGCCAGCTACCAGTCATGAGATTCGATGTGGGCGAATCTCACCAACCTGATAGATATCGAGCAAAAGGAACCAGACATGAAAGACCACAGAATGTAAGGCTCCAGTCAAGTTCAGTTTAGAAGCAGGCCGAGGTAGCCATGGGGTTGGGAGTTGGGAGAGAGGTTACTCTGGGGGTAGTGAGGGAGTCACGAGGGGGCTTCTGGGTGTTGGGTCCATGGGCATGCTCAGCGTGTGCAAATTCATCCAGCTGTATACCTCTGAGCTTGCTCTCTCTCTCTTCAAATTAATAATTAAATCTTAAAAAAAAAAAAAGTTAAGGAAAAAAAAAGGCACGCACCCTGGAGCAGGTTAAGCCCACCTCTTTTTTCTGTCCAGAGGGAGGTGGTGGGCAGATGTCCACAGTCCCTGTGACATCCTTGTCCTTAATCCTTGCCACCAGAGTTTCTCCCCAGTCTCTGAGAGTCCGAAAGCCCCAGACTGGGGATTCTGGTTCCACGGAGCCTCAAGAATGCCAGGGACTCTGGGGTCCATTTCCCAGGTAAATCCTGCCATTACAGTTGAGGCTCTAGAAACAGGGCTGGGAGTGTGGACCCTGCAGGCTCTCCCTCCTTGGCTGGGTTGCTCTGGGCCTCCCCCAACCCCCAGCAGTCACAAGCCACAGGCTGGGAGGCAGGGCTGTGGGCTGCAGGCACGCTTGGTGTGGGAGGTCAGAGCGCAGGGCTACGGGCTGCCTGGGTCCCTGGGTCATACCCCACAAGCTCTGGGCACCCTCGGGTCCCTGGGGTGGGGCTGTCTCCACCTCAGTGCCTCCCACCCCACCCCCAGCAGACTGGGCGAGCAGGGGCTCCCGCCCCTCTCCTCCACTCACGGGCAAGAGAAGCCCAGGCTGGGCCCCGTCTGACCTTGTGCCTCGCCCTCAGAGGTCACACTGCAGGCTGGGCCTTTAGGGGGTTCGGGATGCTGCAGTCGGGGGCGGGGTCACAGGTCCAGCACTGCCCTCTGGGGCTGGGCCAGGCTTGGTTATTTATAACCACGGGTCGCCTTACCTTCTGACCTTCAGCTGGGGCCTAGCGACCTGCAGCGATTAGCATCTCCTGCCACCCACTGGGGACTAACACGCCCATGAGCCCTCCCAGGCCCGGGGCCTCACTGCAGGGCCCTGCAGGAAGCAGGATGTGGACCAGAGTCCGTGCCCTGCGGATCCCTCAGGTGGACCTGCCACGTGTGAACTGGGGGAGGTGGGTGATTCTGGGGGAAAGGCACGAAAAATGCTCAGAGCTACTCTGGTCCCATTGCTTCCCAGCTTGAAAACGTTGGTGAGCAGGTGACCGGTCCAAGCTGACACGGCTGCGTGTGGCAGATCCCCAGCTCCTGGCCGCTGGGAGGCAGCTGGATGCCAGGGCCCCTGAGGATGACGTGGAGGAGCCCTCGTAGGAGACTGGCGGCGGAAGGGGGGACGTGGGCCCCTTCGTTCGTTCAACACATTTTTGTTGAGCACCTACTAGGTGCCAGATGCAATTTCAGGCAGAGATCCTTACCCTTGTGGAGCTAATGGTCTAGGGCACAGAGGCAGTCCCTGGAGCCCCAGGCCAGGCAGCTGCTGAGGGGCTTGAGTCCTGAGGAGGGAGACTGAGGCAGGGAGCAAGAAGGCCAGGCTGAGGGTGCAGGTGGGACTGTAGCTCGGAGCTGAATGTTTGCTACAGGCGACCGGGCCCACGTGGGTGCTAACATGACAAGCCCGAGCCAGTTTGGTCTCAACAGTGGGTGCCCTCCCCTGAGCAGCTGCAGGTGACCTTCACCCTGGGCAGAGGGCGAAAGTCTCACCCAGCACCCAGTCCTGGCAGTCTTCCCGGAGGAAGCCAGAGGACTGGGCCCAGCCTGGGGGCTGCTTCTGCCCAGCGCGGGGAGGAACTGAGTCAGGGGGCTGGAGGAGGGTGGCAGTGAGAGAGGGAGGAGTCTAGATGCTTCCTTCCTTTTCCACTCTGCTCTCAGACACTTGGAAACACTTGGAGGAACTTGGCTGTGCGGCTTGACCAACCCCTTGCCCTCTCTGGGCCACTAAGCTTCCACAAATAAGAATGAAGGGGGTCAGCTGGGATGAGCCATTTCGGCTCTGGCTGCCTGGGGTCCTGGTCTCCGAGTGTGGCTCGGTCTGCGAGTGTTCCCCTTTGGCGGAATGAAACCCAAGGGCACAGGCCGGGGCGGGGGGCGGGGGGCAGTGAAGTCAGGAGGTTCTGGTAGGAAGTGCTGGTGTGAGGAAGTGCTGTGTGGGTGCACACGTGTGTGCCCGTGTGTGTGCAGGCCCTGCTTGCCGCCACGTGTGGGTAGGAGCGTGCTTTTGTGGGTAAGTGGCTGAACAAAACCACGGACACGGTGGCAGTGTGTATCTCGGTGTGTGTAGGACAGTTTACGCGGGACTGGAAAGGGGACAGTGTGTGTACGAGTGTGGAGTGTGTGCGTTGGGGGGGTGAGTCACACATATCTAGGTCCAGGTACGTATACGGAGGGTGTGTGTGTGTGTCTGTGTGCATGTGTGTCTTGTGTTGGAGGAGTGTCTTGGGGACTGGGGTTGGCTTGAGGCAGGGAATAAAAGCCTGGAGGGGCCTCTCCCTCATTCTGCAAACCCCCTCTGCCCACATGGTCAGCCTGCGGCTGACAGGCCCTGACCAGTCCATGAACTCAGGGTCTGGAAGAGTCAGCGGCTTTTCCAACCTCTTTGCCAAATGGGATGTCAGCACGGGGGTGGAGGTGGGGGGGGGGGTTGCAGGCTGGGGAAGGTGGCAATGACTTCATGACAACTGGCTGCTGAGCAGCTGGGGGGAGGGGGGTGGGGAGCTGGGGCCTGGCTGTGAGAGGAAGCCTGCTCCACTGGCCCCAGTTTGGGACAGGGCCTGGGGCCCCACGGGGGGTGAGGAGAGAGCCCAGCCACGGGCTCACGCATCCTAGGGACACTTTGGTTCTTTGTGGGGCTGTGGCTGTGCCAGGGCCTCAGGGCCAGGGGGTCAGGGGCCCTCTCGAGGAGTGAGCCCCCCTCACAAGATCCCACATAAGCTTACAGCAAACCCCCAGGAGTTAGGGACTCATGCCTATTTTGCAGATGGAGACACAGTCGGGGGAGTGGTAGAAGTGGCCTGGGGACATGGTTGGTGTGTCTCCTGCTCCATGTCCCAGAAACAGGGGACAGGGGACAGGGGGATTCCTCCAAATCTGCTCCTTTGTGGATGCCTTGCAACTTAGGTATTGGACCTTCCCTGAGTCCTCAGACCCAATGCTCCTTATCGCTCCCCAAAGGGCCTCCTTTCTGGGGAGGCTCTCCACACACTTCTCTGCAATTTAGGGGGTGACAGACATCCATAACCATGCAAGGGGGCCACCACAAGTAAACAGAAGCCTTTGCAGAGGGCAGACGCTTTGAGCACAGGCCAGAAGCTGGACCCTATGTCAAGCCGGCCTTGGGGTAGGCCAGGCTGCCTTGACTCACAGGGATCAGGCTTGCTTGGCTCCTCTGTGGGGTTGGAGGGGCCCCAAGATCACAGATCCGGGGGTGGGTGTGAGCACTGTCTTTGCACCCAGAAGCTGAGATCAGCTCTCAGGGTGCTCTTTCTTCAGCCATTTACTAGTTTCTCATAATAATAATAACCGCCCCTGCTCAAGCTTTATAGTCCACAAAATACTTTCACACTCTCTCACTTAATCCCCACCAGCCTTGTGATGAGGAGCCAGTACAACCATTTTACAGAACAAGAAATGGAAGCTCAGGGAGGGAGCTTTGGCGACTAGTCTCAGATCACAGGCCAGGACGTGGCCGGAGCCCCAGTGTGCTGGAGCCCCTGTCCAGATCCTGTTCCAAGGAGCCTGGCAACTGTGGGCTGACGTCTCCGGGGCCCGGCTGCCCCAGTGCGCCAGCACGATGACCAGACTGCTCCCCAGGCTCCCCTCCGGCAAATATTGGGGGCTGGGGTAGGAAAGATGCAAAGCACAAAGTGACTGCTCCATGAAAGAGTGGGAGTGAGAGAGGGTATTGGGCGGGTCCCCTTGCTGCCCCAGGCTTTGGGCCCAGCCAGGCAGGGACTGCAAGGGACCAGTCATTCCTGGAATATGAACCCATCGACAGGATTGTCACGTTCTCATCTGCTTGTGGCAAAATGAGAAAAACAAGGACAATATAGTGAGGTTTTCACAGAGCGAGACCCACGATGTGAAGTGTGGCCCTTTCACCTGTATTGTGTGTGTGCGATCGCGCACATGCGTGCATGTGTGTGTGTGTGTGTGTGTGTGTGTGTGTGTGTGTGTTCAAAAACACCTTTCCTTTGACATTTCCTTTTAATGTCCTTAACTCGGCAACATACAGACCCGGTGACCATGTCCGATCCTAAGTTGTTTTCTGGAAATCTTAGTGCCCTGAGAAATAGGACAGATGGGAGCCACTGAGCTAGCTCTGGTCCTAGGTGAGACCTGGCAGGGAGGGAGTTGTTTTTTAATTGAGGGATGATGTCTGAACGGCTGGAAAAACCCAGGGGGAGAGGAGGCTGGGGCTCCTGCCCAGAGAGCCCTGCGAGCGGCCCCAGAGCACCGGCATCCCCAGGAAGCTGAGAAGAGGAACATCTGAGTAGCTGCACAGGGAATTCTGAGAAAGGCCTCTGGGCCAGTTCTCTGTGCCACACACCCTCAGCCTCTTCTCTGACCCGGAGCCAGAAGGAAATGTTCCCTTAAACCCCACCACCCTCCCCCCAGCCCCCCATGGCTGGCTCCAAAATAGCCCAGGCCCCCGAGGAGACGTCATGGGTCCTGCTGGCTGCCTGCCCCTCCAAGAGGACAAATATAGAGGGATACCGGACACCGACAGGAGCCCCGGGACCTGGGGAGCCCCACTGCCTTCCCTTCCCAGCCCTGCACCCACTAACAGGGCAGCTGGGAGGCCAGCAGCTGGCCTGACCAACCCACCCTGGGACGTGTCCCAACAAGCCCAGAGCGGAGCTGGAGGCTGGCCCAAGGGGACACCGGGCTGAGCTGGCCGTGTGCATGGAGACACCTCCTCTATGGGGGGGGGGTCTCAAAGCACGTTTATAAGCGTCACTACCCACAGGCTGCTCCCAGGAGCCGGAGACCAGAAGAACCTGGGTGTCTCCAGGTGGAACGCGCCTCCTGCCTTCTGTTCTTCCAGCTTCCGAAGGAGGCCAAGGCCATAAACCTGGGGGTGTGGGAGGCGGACAGCAGGGCAGGCAGCCAGGTCAAACCCCAATAAACTGCTGGTTGGATCGAATTGCAAATAATTAGTCCTGATCACCAAGGCTGCCTCCACCCTCCACTCCCGGGAATTAAAGGGCAGAGGGCAGAGTTTGCTGACGCAAATGTCAGGAGAGCCAGGCGATTGGGAACAGCTGGGCTCCGGCCCCTACCTCCCCCCACCCCCGCCCTGGACAAGGTGTTCCCCCCTCCCCGGGGCTGGGCCCTGAGAGCCAGTGCTCCCGGCACGCTCAGGGAAGGGGGTTCCGCACCCCCTCCTCCCATTCTAAGGTCTCCAAACTTGCTGTGGGAGAAATTCTCTGGAAATGGTGTTGCCGGATGCGTGGGAGCCTGGGGGCGAGTAGCAGCTCGGTGTCTTGTGAGCCCCCCCGCACCCCTAAAACAACAAGAAACCTCTGCCTTCCTGGCCGCGGGCAGCCTGCTCCCTAAAGCCCGCCCTGTTCCCCTAGGTGGACCCTCTGGCAGGCACGCCCCGGCGGCCGCACTGTGCTCTGTGCGCCAGGGGTGACCCCCAGCGGTCAGTGTGGGACTTGAAGTTGGGCCTCGGGCAAGGCTACCGCGGACCTCGGCTTGGCAGCCTCAGCCCGGGGCCAGGGACTCTGGCGGTTCAATTTTGGTAAGGGGGTTGCTGGCGTTTGAAGGTATTTTTGTATGCACTCAATTTTCCTAATTGTACTGGATCTCGCCCTAAATGTCCCACTGTTAGCAAAGCGGCTTCAACGTGTCTAAGAACGCACTATCATCTAGCCCTAAACCTGGCCCTCCTCCTGACTTCCCTGTGTCTATTAATAGCATCACCACCTCCCAGTCCCTGGGGCTCCAAACCTGCGAGTCATCTTCCACTCCTGCCCACACTGGGCTGGGTGCCTGGTCCTGCCCCTCCTCACTCTGCAGTCACTCTTCCATCCTTGATACTCACTGCCGCTCAGCGCTGCCGGGTCAGAGCTGGGCATGTGCCCAAGCCCGCTCCACGTACTGGCTGTGCGACCTTGCACAAGTTACTTAACTTCTCTGAGCTCAGCTTCCTCAGCTGTAAAATGAGGCTAGTAATCACAGTGCCTACTTCACGGAGCATGGCATGAATTCTATGATAGGAGGGACATGAAGACCCTGTCACATAGGACATGCGCAATGCATGTCAAATATTACAGGCCCTCCTTCAGTCCAACACTCCGTTCAGGAAACCAAGGCCAGAGAGCTGGAATGAGAGCTACCATTTGGCCTTGCATTCCAGGTGTCTTTATAGCATGCTACAGAGCAGGGGGAGTGGAAGTTCCTGGAGTCTAGAAGCTTCTCCACCACGGCCTCCATCATCACATTCCAGAACCCAGAACCAAAGGCCTCCTCCTGAGTGCGTTGGTCCCATCCCTCATCCTGCCTTCAAGGGCAGGTCTACCTGGGTAAGTGTCGAGGTCACTCGGCCACAGCAGACACCTTCTGGAATGAGACAACTCCAGGTCACGTCCAGTGGCTTGTGAGTCAGGGTGACCCATCTGCAAGGTGGTGAGTGAGGCTGCGCGCGTTGGCCTGGCACAGCGGCCTGCCTGCCTCTGGGCAGCTAGCCATGCATGGCCACCCAGTAGGTGCCTCCCCCGCAACCGCCCCACCCTCACGTCCCTCTTCCAGCTCACACTCACCCCACCTCCGGGCCCCAGGGGCCTTCACAGCTGGGGGCCCAGAGGGAGGTGGGCCGGCCAACTCAGGGGGCGTTCCCTGTGGGCAGATGTTCTTAACAGCCGCTCCAAGACCTTGCTCCTGGAGCCCATGCACTTGAGATTGAAGGGGAGAGTCTTGCTCTGGAAAAAGATTTCATTTTATTTTATTTTTTTTAAGATTTTATTTGAGAGAGAGCACGAGCAGAGGGAGAGGGAGAAACAGGCTCCCCGGCCAGAAGGCTGATGCGGGGCTCGATCCCAGGACCCTGAGATCAGGGCCAGAGCTGAAGGCGGACGCCTAACCGACTGAGCCACCCAGGCGCCCCTGGAAAGAGATTTTCAAAGGAGACTTTTACCCACAAAGAGGAGGCAGCAGAAAAAGCAGACTACCCAGATTCAAACGTGGGCCTGTCCTGGAGTCTCTGGACACACCTATTGTGTACGACAGCAGCTCTCCAGAGGGGTCGGCTCTGCTCCCGAGACATTCGGCAATGACAGGAGAGGTTGTCACAGCTGGGGTGTGTGCCTGTGCTACTGGCCTCTAGTGGGTAGAGGTCACAGATGCTGCTAAAGGGGCACGGTCTAGACCACACAACGGAGAATTATCCTGCCCCCCCCCCCCCGTGTTGACAGTAGCCGGGGTGAGAAGCCCTGGTCTAAGAGTCATCCGTCATCCGTCCTCTGCCTCACAGCTGCCTTGAGGGTTAAGGAAAGCGATGCTTGTCAAGGGTCCAGGACTGGGCCTAGCTCATGCTCTGTTTGCAAAGGAACTTTTCTTGGCCTGGGACACCCAGCTGGCGGGCAGAGGTGGGGTGGGCGCATATTCTGACCACAGGAGCGTTTTCTGAAACGATCTTGGTGTTTCTGCCCTAACCTGACTGGGGCAGAGTTTCTAGAACAGTCCAGTGCTCACAACCCTTTTAACAATGAAAAAGCAGGCCCTGGAAGGAGCCCACCCCCTGGCACATGAATTGTGTTGGAACCGTGTTGGAACCCGGGTACTTGCTCGCAATTTCTCCTCTCAAGCCCTGGTCTCCGTTAGTCTCCCTGGGACCCACCCACCCAGCCGTTTTACCTGCATGTGGGGGGCAGAGAAACGGGGGGAGGACTGGAGGCAAAAACGCTCCTTCTGGGCAGTGCTCGGACTTAGGAAGACCCCAGGCGGGGGCGGGGGGGGGGGGGGAGAGGAGGGTTGGTGAGGATTTCTGTCGGAGGAGCCCTGTGCAGAGGCAGGGGGATGGCCAAGGTCTGGCCAAGAAGCCCGTGGAGGGCAGTGTGGAGCCAAGTCCAGGAGCTGGCAAGCCCTCGCTGCCACTCACTCCAGCGGGCACTGCTTCTCCCTCAGCCTCAGTGGCCATGGGGTCAAGTGTCTTCTCTACAAAATCCGTTCCCAAACAAGGCAGTGCCTCCTCCCCTGGGACGGGGCTGGGGGGGCCCAGGTCGGAGCCCGTACACCCTGGCCGGGGCTCGGCCTTGCTGGCTTACCTGACTCAAGCGGACTAGCTTATGGGATTGCGCTGGAGGAAGGTGGAAGGGTCGGGCCGGCTGACAGAGCCGACCCTGTGAATCCCTTTCTGGCCTTGCTCACTTGCTGGGACTGGGGCATCCAGGGGCTTCAACCCACGCTCTCCCTCGCTGGGCCTCAGCTTAAGGCACCTGTTTCATGTGGGGTGGGAGGGGGGCGTACCACCACCTTCCACACCTCAGCGTAGGGGTCAGGCTGGGATGGGGCTTCTGTCTGTGTCGGGAAGCCCAGCTGACCCTGCGGACAAGCCCAGACACGCAGCTGTTCCTGAACAGGAAGCGGCGGCCGCGGGGGAGGGTAAGCGCCAAAGAAGGGAGACCAGACCCAAGGACATCCGACTGGCTGAGTCCGATTAAAAGGGTCTGGGCCCAGTCTCCAGGTAGGAGCAGCCTCCTGCCACGGGGAGTCTCTTCTCTGGGGAAACATTTTTGTCTTTAGTGGGAATTTCTTGCTGATGGCTCGACATCTGACTTTGACCTTTCCTTCTCTAGCTTCTCTGCTGCTGGTGGGCTGGGGAACTGCCCACCTCCCCCAGAGCCCCCCACACTAGCTCCTTCCCAGGGGTGCTCAGGCTGCCGACCCTCCCACCTCCGACAGTCTCCTCCCGCGGAGGCTCCAAAGCTGGCCAGGGGGCACCTGGGCCTGGTGGGCTTCCTGCCCAAGGTGTAAGTCCATCATGAAAGATCGGGGCCCTGGGCCCTAAGGAGAAGGGCCAGGCAGCCTGGTTGCTGCTCACTGAAGGTTCCTCCCAAGAGCCCCCCATCCACCTGGCTCTTCCCGCTCCCACCCGACTTCCCTGCCGTCCCGCCCGCTCCCACCCAGCGTGGCTCCCAGGCCCTTCCTCCTGTGATCAGGCTTGGCCCCGCACGCACCCTGCGGCAGCTTTGCACGGGATGCTGGGCACGGATGGAGAAGCGCCGAATGGCACGTGGGGGATAGGAGTGGTCCTCCTGACCCCAGACGAGGGAGGGACAGAAGCTGTGGACGGGGCCCGCTGGCTGCCGTCTGGGACCTTCGTACCCACGCGAAGGGGGCCCTGGAGCAACCCCGAGCCCTGTCAGGCATCGGGCCCCCCAGGCTTGAGGGGGGCAAATGCTGCCGTGAGACCCCCCGTCCTCCAGGCCTGTGTGTGCGCACGTGCGGCAGGGGTCACTCGGGTCTGGAGCACCTGAAGGCCACGGAGGAGGCCGCAGCAAGGGACCTGGCTCCCAGCCCACCCAGGCTGGCCTCCCCTCCCTCCCTGGGGCCTGCCTCCATTACGCTTAACGTCTCACTCTCCCCCTTCCCCACCAAGAGGATCCAGCAGCTTCTTGCAACTAACTCTGGTGGTGGTGGTGTGGTTGGGAGGGGTCCACAGGTGGCCCTAACCCCCTTTAGCTCCTGATGTTTAGAATCACGGGGTGGAAAGAGGTCCTAGAACTCCTCTCATCCAACCCTGTCACTTGACAAAAGAGAAAACGGAGAGCCAGGGAGAAAACGACCCCTAACACTGGTGGCTCCTCAGAACCATCTGGGACAGGGGTTTAGGCGCCTGGCGGAGGCCCCGTGTGCGGATGCCAAGGGCTAGCTGCAGCAGTAGCATGGGCTTAGGGACAGGCTCCAGCCACGTGGCCCCCTTCCTCTAATCCTCACCCCTCCTTTCCCCCTTTCCAGCAGCAGTTATAAAATCCAGGAAATAAATGTGGATTGATGGCCTATAAAGGGCTTAGTTAGTGCTGTGACCTGCTGAGTTATGTAACTCCCATTTATTATTGGCCTTGGACGAAGTTTCCATTGAAGCAGCTCACCAAGCTGATTCCGTGACATTTCCTTTAGTCTTATTCAGTGGCTGCAGCCCAAATTCCTCCGCAGCTTCAAAGAGCAGCAATGGGGGTGTGGACGCTTTCAAAAACCCCCTTCTTCAATCCCTTGGGCTAATGCTCCTCTCTCACCCCTATTAGCCCCTGCTCACCTCAGAAGGGGTCCCAGGCTCTGGCCGACCTGCCTTCCCTTTGGGTCCCTGGGCTGTAGGCTGCCTTGGTGGGGAGGCTGAGAAATGGTGTTTTTCCCAGACCTGGTGAATGAAAGGAGAGCAACCCAGGGCTGGGAGAATCAAGAGGTGGCCTAGCAGAAAGAGCCCTGAACTAAGTAAGAGTCAAGCGTTCTAGTCAGATCTCTGGTGTTGGAATAATGGCCACTCTGAGCCTCGGCATGCTTGTTAGGGAAGTGAAGTGGTTTCCCTTATCTGTCCAGTCTGACCCCCCAGTAGGCACCCTCCTTGGTCTGGTCCGGCCTGCCTTGCTGGGGTGGACAGCCCAGAGAGGGTGAGGGAGAGGGATGAGGGGCTGGCAGTCTTTCTTTGGAAGCTAACACGAGCAAGGTGAATACCAACGTGATGCCACCTTGTGTTCAAATGGGAACAGAGCCCAGCCTCTTTCAAGGCAGCTTTCCAAACAAGTTCATTTCCTGTGCCCCCACCCCTTTCCTGCTCTGGCAGGGGTAGTACTGGGAAGCCAAGGATCCTCCCTAATTGTCACCCCTTCGTCCTTCTCTCCCTTCCCCAGGTGATGCCAAGGGGGCCCAACAGAGAAGCTCTCTGAAGGCTCAGCTGTCATCCTCAAGTGGACTTTTGGAGACCTCTTCCCAGGTTCAAGAAGGAAAAGATGGGACACTCAAGGGAGGTACGGGCCCCAGAGAACTCAACAATGTCTGTCTTCTTAAGACATATTCCTCCTATTCATAGTAATACCTTGATGCCTCAGGGACAAACCGGTGCATCAAACAAAGCAGCTCGTTTGTACCCAGTGGTATAGGCTACAGGAGTTCCCTCCATTAAGGATCTGACTGGGCACGAAGGCTACTAGTCCACACAACTCAAACTACACATGCACAGATGACTCACCCTTAGAGAATGTCACCTTGGAAGAAGACTTCGTGCTCATCCAAGCCCAGCCTCGGCTTTTACGGATAAGAACTGAGGGCCCACCGTGAGGAGAGGACTTCTAATGGACCAAATGGCAGAGGAGGGCTAGAACAATTCTGTATTGCGACTTGGTTTTTGAGATGCTGACTTTGGGCTCACAATGTATCACACCAGAGGGGTCTTTGGAAGGAAGGGCTGTCACCTGGGGCCCCAGGAACATGGCTGTAATAGCGGACAGGATGGTGTGATAAACCGTCAGTTGAGCAAAGCCCAAGACTGGGTCTCTAACCCAGCCAAGGCTGCATACGGGCGTCTGCCCAGTTCCTGCTTACCGCCGGCCAGGCTCCTCCAGGAGGGACAAATGCTTCAGGTATCACTCAGGATCACTACCAGACTCTTTTCTGGTGAAAAAACGTGCAAACCTTTGTTCCCAGTGCCTTTACTTACAGCCCCAGGTAAACCCCCCAAGATAGAGAGACTGCCTATAAAATAAAAGGCCTGTTTCCAAAGAAGCGTAACAGGCCAACTTGCAGTCCAAGGCAGCAGCTGACAAATCACTCAGGGATAGGTGACCCATCTGGGCTAGCCAAGAGGAAGGGCAAGCAGGCTTGACGAAGGATGACAGGAAAAGAAATCGAGACCTCAGTGGGGGAAGGATACAAATGTCTGTTTACTGTTGGGCAGTATCTCACCTAATCTCCAACAAGGCTGAGAGTGAGGGAGGCATTGTTACAACACTCCTGATGAGGCAATTCAAGGTCCGGAAGGACTGCTCCACTCTTTTTGAGTGTGTCTGCACTTGAGATGTCCTGCAAAAATCTCAGAAGATGGAAGTTTGGCTTCTTGCCTGGGTAGAGCAGTGCTCAGCGTTTAGTCATCAGTAATGCTAATCGTGTAGACAGCCTCTATCCCTTCTTGCCACCATTCCACACCCAGTTGTGCATCTGATAATATTTTATTTACTTTTTTTTTTAAGATTTTATTTCTTTATTTGACAAAGAAAGACACAGCGAGAGAGGGAGCACAAGCAGGGGGGAATGGGAGAGGAAGAAGCAGGCCTCCTGCCAAGCAGGAGCCCGATGCAGGGCTCGATCCCAGGACCCTGGGATCATGACCCGAGCCGAAGGCAGACGCTTAACGACTGAGCCACCCAGGTGCCCCTATTTTATTTACTTCTGTAGGTCTGCTCCCAACCTGTTTATATGCAGTGACTGGAACTTAATTCTTACCATAAAGCATTATGAGCAACAGATACTGAATAAACATGTTTCAGTGGCATCTAAAAATGTCAAACTTACCGCTGTTTTCGTACCTCAATATCTCCCTCAGTGTGCCTGCACAGGAATGAAATGAACTCTTAGATGCAAGAGAGACCATGAGCCTCCTCCTTTACTGAATTTTCATGGACCGCTCCCTTTTCCTTAAATTGGGGAGGGTGAAGCAACAAGAGAAAGGTATTCCCTGAAAGGTCCGATAGGCCCAAGATAACTCTGCTTCCTCACCTACTTCTTTTAGGACAATGTCTAGAACACTTATAAATAGACTGGAAATAATATTCTGCATTAGGGGCGCCTGGGTGGCTCAGTCGGTTAAGCACCCCACTCTCAGTTTCGTCTCAGGTCGTGATCTCAGGGCCGTGAGATCGAGCCTCATGTCAGGCTCCGGGCTCAGCCAGGAGTCTGCTTGAAGATTCTCTCTCCCTCTGTGCCTATTCCCCCCACCACTCTCTAATAAATAAATCTTTTTTAAAAATCTAAAAAAAAAAAATTATTGTGCATACATAAGCAGTGAAGACAGATTTCTCTTGTTTTTATCACATTACAAAATAGCCAAAGCAGACACCATACCACCAACAGCATCTGTCAACTACTGCTTCTAACGTCATCCGTGTCTACTTCCCTCTCTCATCCAAATCTCCCTGAGGGCATCTTACTCACCCTCACGGACCTGGCCCCCAGGAAGCTCCAGAGTCTGTTGCCGGGTGCCTAGCAGGGGCAGGTGGCACACTGGTTGCTATCACAAGGATTACTTCACCTCGCCATCACATCGCCCCTTTGGGGTGGTTCCTCTCTCTTTATAGCAAAGGAACAGGCAGGTGAGTGACTAGTGAAAGATCACAAAATTAGGCAACAGTGGACCCAGAATTCCAACCCAGGTCTCCTGATGTGAGATCTAGGTCTTCTCCCAACGCACCTGGCAGTAGCCTCTAGTATGGGGTTGTCTGGTTATACCACCAGTGAAGGCCTTGAGCCTTTACTCATCTCAGCTGGGCCTGTTTACCAAGGGGCAAAGGCCCCTCCTAGGGCCAGCCGGGCCTCTGGGTCACCTGAGAATGATGAATTCACGAATAAATACTTTCAGAAAACTACCGGATGTTATGCAAATGCAAGCTAGTCATGGTAACATCTGACGGACTATGGCTTTTTTCCTATGAAAAAATAGCCTTACCAAGTGCACAGGAGATGAAATATTCCCTTTACACTTTTAATGTAAGTTCAAAGTACCCCTAAGCTTCCATTATCCATGAATCAAAAAGTAAAGAGTAATGGGCTGAGCCTGGACTGAGCCTGCTGGCAGGTCACCATATGCTGGTAAGCAGCAGCTAAGAATAGGGGTGCCTTCGGCTCAGGTCATGATCCTGAGGTCCTGGGATGGAGCCCTGCATCGGGCTCCCTGCTCCGCGAGGAGCCTGCTTGTCTCCCTCTCTCTCTTCCCCTCCCTCTGCTCGGGCTCTCTCTCAAGTAAAATCTTAAAAAAAAAAAAAAAAAACCAACAAAAACCAGCTAAGAATGAATGAAGCTTTCTGCTCCTGAAAAACATGTTTGTGAGTCCAGCTGGGCTTGTGAGTTCCTCTCAAGCGGCTGTTCCCAATCCAAGGATCAGAATCACCTGGGTAACTGTTTTTCCAAATACTCCAATAGTAGGACACTCCCTGAGGTTGAGAGGAAGGAGGAAGTGATTTCTGGAACTAGCTTGCAGTCAAGTCTGGCCATACCCCCCCTCCTGGCCTGGTGGAGAACTGCAGCTACTACAGGAAGTTGCCGCTCCCCCCACCCCTCCCCAAGCAGGGGCATGTTGCTCCACCGCTCTCTCCTTTGAGCCTCAGATCAAATCCTAACTACTTTTTGTCTGTGGCTGGGAGCCAATCTTCTGCTGGGACAGCAAATCGAGAAGCTGAACTATCTGCCTCCTTTTAAATACATTAAGTCATAAGACTATACTTTCAGGGATCATTTCTATAGTTCGTTAAATACATTAAGTCATTAAATTCCCCCCACCAGGTATCTGGGCCTTGCAGGGGCCCGGAGCAACCCCGGGTCCGCAGGCAGGTCTGGTTGGTGCTTATACAGACAACACATCAAGGCAAGTTAGAGCGTTAGAGCCAGGCTCACAGAACCAGAGAGGGCTGGAGCTAGGACTTTTTAGATTGCCTGGATAAACCACCCCACTTTAAAACATGACAGACCTAAGGTCCAAAGATGTTAAAGCAGTATTCCTCCGCCTAAGCCACACATCACACTTACCTATGACACTTCACAGATGCCTGGGTCCAGGCCCACAAGAGTCCAAATCAGTAGATCTGGGGTGGAGTTTTAGGTCTTTATGGGTCCTTCTGGGGTGCTAAATGACTTGCTAGGGTTGCTCTAGGGGGCAGAGCCTGTACAGGTCTAGAGCCTTCTTTCCAACTATATACCGCTCGGTGTCTAAAGGAAATGAGTTTGAAACTGAACTGTACTGGGGCACCTGGGTGGCTCAGTTGGTTGGGTGTCAATTTCAGTTCAGGTCATGATCTCAGGGTCGTGGGATCCAGCCCCCGGTCGGACTCTGTGCTCAGTGTGGAGTCTGCTTGTCCCTCCCCCTCTGCTCTGCCACCCCCCACCCCCGCCACTCGTGCTTGCTCTCTAGCCCCTCCCAAATAAATAAATAAAATCTCTAAAACCGAACTGTATTATTACTTAGTATTTAAGACATTCTGAGAAGTCCCCTAACTACAAAATCTTTCCTAACAAACTTGCCACTGCAGAAAATTCAGCCCATGTCCTTTGTGGTTGCTGGGGCTCTTCTGCCTGCGCACACTGGGAGAGGCCCCGGGGCTGGAGGGAGGGGGCCCCGGGGCTGGAGCAGCCCTTGCTCCACTAGGGCTTGAAAGACAGTTTCCCCACTGGGTGGGATCGCAGGCCACGGTCCCTGAGCTGAGGATAGTACTCCAGTCCCGTTTCCTCAACAAGACTAAAGTGAACATGTCCTTTCCTGGGCTGCTCCTCTGGCTTCTCACCTGAGACTGGCAGGATCAGTAAAATGACTGAATGAGGCTGAAAAGAATTCATCAGTCTCCAAAACACTGACTTGGCAGGCCCCAGAGGACCACGGGGCAGTTAGGTAAGGTCCTGTAAAGCAGGAATGAGCCAGGCAATTATACTCTAGAGCATCCAACCTCAACTGGATGGATGGCTGTGCCTTCGTCAAGTGAACTATCCTATTAATATGCTGATCAGGGTTACTTTTACTGTCACGTCAGAGCCCCACGTTTCCTGTAAACAAAATATACTGGATTGGACTAAATACCACTGCACTGAATATGGGCTCACATTGTGCTACCACATGATTAGTTTTATAATCACCCTTCCTTCCAGAGTCTCTCCCAAGCAAATGGGTCACAAATAAGCACACTGTATTATTAACATCTACATTACAGCCTGCCTCTCATTACTGAGTCAACCTGGCAACTGGTATGCCTTGTATCATGTGTGGGTTGTTACTCAGCACGCCCACATTTCTAGAAAGCCCTGTTGTCTATTACTCATATCTCATTTGAACATGTGAGCCAAGCAGACATGTTCTTCATGTATTCCCCACTGCATACCTTCAGCCAGTGCAAAAATGGTGACCCTCCTTGCCCTCAGAAATGCCTGCCATGTTTGATGGGGGAAGATTATTAGACTGCTGAATAAACACCAAGTTCAGACCCCTAGAAAAGGCAAAACCAAAACAAAATACACTGGACCTCATACATGTTTCATATACATATTTATATATATTTCATGTACAAAGTTACATTCTGAACCCCAGGGGTTCCATAATAGAAATAAATACTGAAATAACTACATTGCTAAATGAGCTTTTTGCTCATAGAAATGAAGCCTCAGCCTCTAAGAGACAACAAGTGGGACACTCTAGAACCCATTTTTCAGATTATAGAGGCCAGTAAAAGTCTGGATAAAATGTCTAGGACAAAAAACAAATTCAGAACATAAAATGGTTAAAATATATTCAAATATATTGAGAAATGAACGACAAAATTAATAATAAAAACTTAATTTTTTAAGAGAAAGAAAAAGACATTTAGTGTTACAAAATAGCATAACCCTGTTAGAAAAGCATTTATGATTTCCACATTTAATTCTCTCTTCTCTACTCTTCCCATGTTATAAGCTGGGGCCAAATGAGTCCCTTTCTCAACATGATCAATTAAGAAGAGCCCTAAATCTGCTTGAGTCCTTTGGTAACGATCATAATACTCACAAGGAAATAAATATTGTTCCACAGCATTTGCAAGAAAGACACACATTCTTCAGGACAGTTAATATTATGAGACAACTGTTTTGCTCTGTTTTGTTACTAAGGCAGCCTATGTTAAAGGGTCTGTTCTCAAATGCAGTTAGACCTTTACAAGAAATGAACAATATAGCAACTGAGAGAATGTATTCTAATCTTTTCTATGCAAACACACTTAATTTGAAAAGTTCTGTGCCGCATACTTTGTGCTCAAAATCTTTTACAAACTCTCAACAAGCTGCATCTATCAAGATATTCATTCCTATTTAAAAAATTCAGATCCACACAGGTTGGAGAAAAACACTCTCAAAACGGTGTTCTTCAAGAATATTCTCTCTTTGCCTCACAGGGATTTCAACCTGCATTTCATAGTTAAGTGTGAGGTTGGTGTACAGGTTACTGACATTTTTGTAGATCGGCAATGGTTGAACATCAGCAGTTTCACATGGTTCAACCTCATACATAACCCAAGCATAACAAAACGAGAATATTCTCGGGTCTCCTTTATTTCTTCCAACCAGGGGCAATCTATAATTTTTTTACATGGAGAGACCAACCCAAGGTATTCGAGACTCTTCTCTATCCTTGAGTTGCTAGCTACAGGCAGTTTACACCAACCACTTTGCTGCTTGCAAGAAACTTACATTTTGGTTACCAAAGTGAACGTTACCACCTCGACCAAAGTGAACGTTACAAGAATATAAGCCTATTATTGGGGAAAGGGGGGAAGTAAAGCAATCTGTGGAAAATATTTAAATGAAATTACAAATATAAGGACAAGCCCTTAAAACAACTTGTACAGGCATTTCTGTACTCTCTCTAGTCCCTGAAGTTAATTAACAGGGCGACAGACAATCTGACAGCTTTAGATAAAATAGCTACACCCCTATATTCCTACGTTAAAGCCAGTAAGTTTAAAAAGAGCAATCAGAACCATTGTAACATGTTTGCATTTTTCACCTTTAACTCCTGATTTCCTAAATTACATTTGGTCATATAAACACGTAAAAGACTGAACAGCAAGTGGAGTCTGACTCTGGGATGCTTACTTCTTGGGACTAATATTCCCAAACACTTTGGTGTCTCCTTTTTGTGAATTTATACAACATTCCCCAAAAATGTTTAACAATGTGGGTGGTTTTTTTTTAGGTATTGCCAAAAATGGCTCAGATTTAAATTAAAAACATAGCTTCTAAGCTATGGATAAGTGGCTTAAGTTTTGATGCCTTGAAGAAAAGTGACTGAATACCTCAAGCAAAAAAATTATCCTTTTAGTACAGCTTTTACCAAAGGAGTTTTTCCTTCTGGCCATCTAAAGTGGCCACAACTTTACTATGTACCCAATGTGCTTATAGACACATGTGGCCAAACGGATCCTCCAGCTCATTAAATCCCATGTATTTATAATCTAGCTTAATCCTGTAGCTGCTTGAAGGACAATGGCATACTTTTTACAACTATGTCTGCATGACATTCAGAAAGAACAAATCCCTGGCACTTAAGAACACTTAACACAGTCTGAGGCCTGTGTTTGCTTACTTTTCCCTCAGGGAGTCCTTCTGATAACCGGGCGGGGTGGGGGGGGGGGCTTTATTCAACAGGCTTGGATTTTTAAAATAACACTTAAAATTTGTATTTAGTATTGCTTAAGGAAATGGTAAATCACACATTTTCAAGAAGCTGGAGAGAGGGGAAAACTGCAGCATAATGGTTTCTGAAAACTTATGAAACAAGAAAATCAGTTAAACCCAGACTTGTTTTTTTAAACGGGGGGTACCTGCAAGAAGAGGAACATGTCAGCTTTTACTTTATGGCATCTTGGCTTTGTCTTCTTCCCCTTCATAGTTTTCCTCTTTGAAGATGGCGTTTTAATCTCAAAAGAGCACAAATGCTTAAAGGTGGCATTTACATACAAGATTCAAGTGCTAGCTGTTCTGTAGTTTTACACAGAACAAGAGAAAATACTGTTTCTCACCAAATCCCTTATTCGGTTCATAGGCCACTCTATCTCCACTGTAGCTTTGCTATTATTCACTGGAAGAGCAGTCCAAGAACAATTGGTAAATAGGTGAATTTTTTACGTGGAAAAAAACCTCAACCAATCACCACCATTCACTGATACAGGAACCAAAAACACAATTTCCTTTAAAAAAAAAAAAATCCTCCCATCATTCCCATTATTGAAGCGATCTTCTGAGCCTTATAAATAATAAACGTTTCAGACACGTCAGTTTGAAAATGAGTGAGACTAGTCTCAAAAAATAATCATCAGAATATTCAGAGAGCAGGCCTCATAAACTTTAGAGCTCTAATAAGTCAGAAACAGGAAACTTTTATTTAAATAGTGTAGTCTTAATTTCTTTAATATAAAACCCCCCAAATCTGATGAAAACAAGGTTTTATATACCATATAAACAAGATTTGTCAGATTTGAAAGTGAAAGTTAAAGTCATTTACAGTTAGCTTTTAGCCCCCTGGGACATTTAGAGAAATCCTGATAATCCACCTAATCCTAGTTTGTGTCAATTTTATAATACATTGGGGAAAACTTTATTACTGTACTTAATGGTACAATTTCACTTATCAAGTGTTCCCATTAATTCCATTATTAGTGACAGCTAAAAAGTGACCGTATCAAAGTGAGTGACATGAACTGTGGCAGAGTGAACCACATCTGGATTGCTTTCTATAATTCACCAGTTTGCAGAGAGGAAACATTCTTTGATTTGTTCATAACATACTGAAATTGCCTAGAACACTGGTGCAGCAACACAGCTCGTTCCTGTATTGTTATGGTAGGACAGGTTCTGTAATATAGAGTTAACAGGAAAAAAAATGCTCACACAGTATGTGGTGAAACTTCTTTCACAAAGAGAGCATTAAATCAAGGGGCAAAGGGAAACTAAACCATGCAGAAGAGACAGCTTCCCTGTCTCCACCTGTTTCCGATGTGCTCACTCACTGCCGTACATCACTTGCCACACGATGAGGTGACTCCTTTCTGCTTTGGCGACAGAAGGTTCAAGTGGAAGATCCTCTCCAAGAAGTTCTGATTCTCCACCTTCATCACCTGGGGGATGACAACAGGAACTCAAGTTAGGCTGAGCGTGGAATACGCAGGCCGACACACAGCAGATGTAATGCTCAGGGTTAGTCTGCAACAGTATGCACAGAGCTTGGCCGATTCCCATTTCAGAGAACACAGTACAAGAAAAGCCATGAGTCAGAACCTTCACTTGCCCAACTTCTGAAAAGGTTAATTCATTTTTCAGACTATATTTATAAAAGTGAGCTCACTGTATGTACTACATTAGAAACTCATCGCACTATGTCTACATTCTGAGGTTAACAGAAATGAGAAGCTAAGAAGGAATAGCTGTCCAACCCCATGTTCATCCAAATGGACAGTCTTCTCTCATTTATGTCAAACTGAGAAGTGAGACCACATAGACCTATAAATGTGGAAGCGTGGAGTTAGAGCCCACGCTCCCACAAACTAGCTAAACCCAAACAACTCATGTTTGTTGTCAGTGACAGTAAAGCTCTCCAATCAGAGACAACCAATACAAGCCCGTGGAAACAGAAACTATCTCCCTGCAGCACTAGGAGATGGCAGATTTATCACTCAATATACTGGGTTTTTTGTTTGTTTTTTAAGATTTTATTTATTTGACAGAGAGAGGGAGAGAGCACAAGCAGGGGGAACAGTAGAGAGAGAGATAAGTTAACCTATGCTTTCTGTATTTACTGAATTTGTATTTTCTGAAGACTGTAATTATATTTAGCTTCTTTAGAAACTGTTTTCTGAATCTGTGTGTTTTAGGGCACATTGGTGATGGACTGGATGACAGCTTTTTTTTTTTTTTTTTTTTTAAGATTTGTTATTTTACTTATTTGAGAGAGAGAGAGCAGGACCTGGGGGGAGGAGCAGAGGGAGAGAAAGAAGCAGATTCCCCGCTGAGCAGGAAGCTCAATGTGGGGTTTGATCCCAGAACCCTGGGATCATGACCCAAACCGAAGGCAGACACTTAACCATCTGAGCCACCTAAGGCGCCCCAAGGTTTTATTTTTATTTTTATTTATTTTTATTTATTTTTTTAATATTCTATTTATTTGAGAGGGCGAGAAAGCACATGAGAGGGGGTAGGGTCAGAGGGAGAAGCAGACACCCCGTCGAGCAGGGAACCCAATGTGGGACTTGATCCCGGGACTCCAGGATCATGACCTGAGCCTAAGGCAGTCGCTCAACCAACTGAGCCACCCAGGCGCCCCCAAGGTTTTATTTTTAAGTAATCTCTACACCCAACTTGGTGCTCAAGCTCACTACCCTGAGATCAAAAATCGCATGCTCCACTGACTAAGCCAGCCAGGACGCCCTATACTGAGTTATTTCTTCCCATGACTTTCAAGTTTAGGATAGATTATGAATTAATGGTATATGGTGGAGATGAAGAAATGAGGCCGAAGCCACAGACAGGCTATGGGTTCTCCTAGAAACAGCTGAGTCAACTGGATAAATGAAGTCCTGATCAAAGACACCGCTCTCCAAGGCCCAGTACAAGCAAACCACACTCCTCTCTACAAAGTGCATCCCTGGTTTTGCTGTTGCAGAAACAGGGTTATTCTGACACAACTCAGTGACAACTGGTATCGTGGGACAGATTCTTCAACAGAATCCTTACACACACACACACACACACACACACACACACACACACACACACACACACCAAGGGGCAAAGATACACCACTGATCTGCTAGTTTTGCCGTGTGTCTCACCTGAATTTCAGATGGGCAAAAGAAAACAGTGGTAGTATCAACTAGAAACAGTGGCAGAGAATAAACCTTAAAAGTAGGCACTTTTCAACAGACATATGAAAAAGTGCTCAACAACAGTCGGCATCAGGGAAATCCAAATCAAAACCACAATGAGATACCACCTCACACCAGTCAGAAAGGCTAAAATTAACAAGTCAGGAAACGACAGATGTTGGCGGGGATGAGGAGAAAGGAGAACCCTCCTACACTGTTGGTGAGAATGCAAGCTGGTGCAGCCACTCTGGAAAACAGTATGGAGGTTCCTCAAAAAGTTGAAAATAGAGCTACCCTATGACCCAGCAATTGCACTACTGGTGATTTACCCCAAAGATACAAATGTAGTGATCCAAAGGGGCACCTGCACTCCAATGTTTATAGCAGCAATGTCCACAATAGCCACACTATGGAAAGAGCGCAGATATCCATTGACAGATGGATAGGGAAGATGTGGTGTGTGTGTACACACACACACACACACACACACACTGGAATACTACTCAGCCATCAAAAAATGAAATCTTGCCATTTGCAACGATGTGGATGGAACTAGAGGGTATATGCTGAGTGAAAATAAGTCAACCAGAGAAAGACAATTATCATATGACCTCACCGATATGTGGAATTTAAGAAACAAGGCAGAGGATCATAGGGGAAGATAGGAAAAAATGAAACAAGACGAAACCATAAGAGACTCTTAGTCACAGGAACCAAACTGAGGGCTGCTGGCGGGGAGGGGGGTTGGAGGGATGGGGTAACTGGGTGATGCATATTGGGGAGGGCATGTGTTGTAATGAGCACTGGGTATTATATAAGACTGATGAATCACCGACCTGTACCCCTGAAACAAATAATACATTATATGTTAATTTAAAAAAGGAATATACCCTAAAAATATATGATTTAGAGATTAATGTCCCTATGAAAAGAATATCTACTCTCTAATTCTTCAACATTTATTGAGACTTGTTTTGTGACAAGAATTCTTTACCAAACGAATTCAGCAGTTTTTGGATATTGTTTGTATGTAGTCACTTAGCATTTAGTTTTTCCTTATCATATTTTCTTAATCTCCATATTCTTTGTTTTTTGTTAGGCATATTAAAATATGAATATTTTATTACTTTAGTTTTTCATTTATGTTTTAAGATGCAGTTATTTGTGAAATTTTATCTGCATATTTTCTATCTTTGTCTAGTTTATTAATTTCCTTTTCATTGTCATTTGCATCTAATCAATTACTAAACCTACTGATTAAAAAAAAAAAGTTGGCACTTTTCTCTGTAGGCCAAACTGTCCTTTAACCCACCTCCTAGTGGTCCTTCCACAGCAATGTCAAACTGTGCAGTGGTGCATGCTCTCAAAGACTCAAGACCAAATTCAAGAATATAAAAAACTGGAGTTTGGTTTTTAAATTTTAAAAAGTACAACGAGGGGTGCCTGGGTGGCTCAGTCAGTTAAGTGTCTGACTCTTGATCTCAGCTCAGGTCATGATCTCAGGGTGGCGAGATTGAGCCCCACGTTGGGCTCTGTGCTGGGTGTGGAGCCTGCTTAAGATTCTCTCTCTCCCTGTCCTTCTCCCTCCGCCCCTCCCCCACCAAAATAAATAAAAATAATTAAAAAAAAATAAAAAATTACAACAATGACAAAATTAGTTGGCTGAGATCAAAGGTTGTTGGTATTTGAGTTGTTTTGTTTTGAAGGTTCTATTGTTTAGAATCACCATTTCCTAGGGCTCTACATCCTATTTAATTAAACCGCTAAAACTAGACGACTGGGGTAAACAGGTGAAGGGGGGTAAGAGCACACCTGCTCTGAGGAGCACGGGTGAGGTATGGAAGTGCTGAGTCACTATACCATGCACCCGAAACTAATACAACACTGTATGTTAACTACACTAGAATTAAACAAAACAAACAAACAAACAAAAACCCCCAAAACCATGGGATGGTTGGGATCAATTTTTCATTGTTAAACTATTACAGGAAATGGAAATGGAACAAAAAAAAGATCAAATTTGATTTTTTTTTTTAAAAAAGCATTATTTACTATTAAAATTAACCTATGTTTTAAGACAAGTCTGCTTTTCAGGCTGGATTAACTAGAGATACTGACAAATCTGGCTAAGCATTTTTTATGCTATTTTCAGGATCCACAATGGAAGCAATTTCTGGTGGACATGGAAAAACCACAGAGATTTTATTAACATACTCCTTAGTATGGTTCCAACTGCTGTGCTGCACTCCAAGGAAAAGCTGCCCTAATCACTCCAGCTAAATGGGAGTCCTTTTCTATCAAGGAATTCTGCACCAACAGTCAATTATTTAAAACATTTTGAAGTAACTTCATTCCTGCTGACATCAACAGAATCAATCAATTCCTAAACTTCACCTTAACACCTCCCTTAAAAATGTGTAAGTCTTTTCTGTCAAATAATCTGGTTTATACTAATTTTATGTGGCCCACTGTCCTTTACATGGCCCTAAATTTTATACTACTTTCTTACAGAATTTATAACTAAAGTATATGTCACCAATCTACAACATTATATTCTCTAAAACCTTACGTTTACGAGCTTTCTGAATCATTTTGATTTTAGGCACATCCAAAGGATCCCTTTATTTACAGCAAATAAGTAAGTTCACATCACAGTGCCTTACAAGTTTACAAAACACTACACTTTCCAAAACATCAAACATCAGTTCTCTGTTTTCGTGGTCCCCCTCTGGCCATTCCTTCTCAGATCCCTTCATAAGCTCTAATGGTTCTTTTATTTTTTTTTTTTTAAAGATTTTTTAAAATTTATTTATTTGACAGAGAGAGATAGCAAGAGCAGGAACACAAGCAGGGGGAGCGGGAGAGGGAGAAGCAGGCTTCCCGCTGAGCAGGGAGCCCGACGTGGGGCTCGATCCCAGGACCCCAGGATCATGACCTGAGCCGAAGGCAGACGCTCAACGACTGAGCCACCCAGGCGCCCCTCTAATGGTTCTTTTAATGGAACAATAATACAGGGTTCTACCTTAGAACCTCTTCTTTTAGCCCCTACACACTCTCCTTGGGTAAGCTCATCAACCCTTGTGGTTTTAAGTACCACTACATGCTAACAGCCCCCAAATCCCCCCTTCTGAGATATAAAATCTTTATACCCCAAAGCCCAATGGCCGTCTTCCACCTAGACAACTCCCAGCTCCCATGCTCTTCAAGGTCAAGGTGATGCCCAACATCAAATTCCTCTCTCCCCCTCCAGATCTGCTTCTTCTGTTCTGATAATCTTTATCTCTGAGTAAATGGATCACCCCGCCTTTCCCCACATCCTATTAGTTACTAATTCCCCAACATGCTGCTTTATCTATTCCTACTGTTAGTGCCCCACTCAGTTTTTCATTTTTTCCTATCTCATTTCGCTACGTCTAGTCTTATACCTCCAATTCATCTTCCACACAAATCTATTCGTATTGCTCTTCTAGTTAAAGTCCTCTGACAGTTTTCCTTAGCTTTAAAGATAGAAGTGCATTAACTACAGAGAGCAAAATGATGGTTACCTGGGGGGAGGTGGGTGGGGGAATGAGGAAACAGGTGATGGGGATTAAGAAGTGCACCTGTTGGAATGAGCACTGCGTGATCTGTGGAATTGCTGAATCACTATATCGTACACCTGAAACTAACACACTGTATGTTAACCAGACTGGAATCAGAGAAAGGAAAGGAAAGGAAGGAAATATATACATAAATACATACATACATACATAAAAATATGGAAGCGGAAACTCCTTAATTTGGTATATAAAGGTCTTCCATAATCCAGCCCCAACCCCCATTTCTAGATTTAACTCTGGTCAAATGTACATTTGCCTCTACTCCACGGTCCAGCCATTTAAGAACAGTTTTTCTTCAATTAAGGTGGTTTTAACATTTCTAAGCCTTTGGTCAAGCTCTTATCTTACCTTGGAATGCCAATCCCCAGCAATCCGCATCCTGCTCACCCCCAACCCAACCCTTTAGACTACACTACTCAGAGCTCTGTCAGCTCAAGCACCGTGTGTTGACTCTGTCCCTCCCCCCACCCCCACCCAGGGCACTTATCTATTAACACATTTCTATCTCTGCACTCTCCTATAATTCCAAAGCCAGAGGCAGGCTTTGTCTGATCTGTGTCTGCATCTCAAGCTCAAGGCTGACAAGCACCTAGCAATAGTGTTTGTAAAGTGAGAAAAAGAACAAATAAAATCCATTTTTATACAAACACCACTTTATGAAGTATTTTTATTTCTCCCTTTTGCAGGTGAGGAAACTGGACTTCTGGGAGGCTGAATGATTTGCCCAAGGCCTTCTGACTCCTTTTTATGCTCTTCACATATACATCCATATATGACCCAACCCTGTTTTCTTTTTGTTTTTTTAAGTGGTGGGTGATACATGTCAACAGGAGTCTTATATTTTCATCAAATTTTATTTGCAGATAATGCAGGGTGTTTTTTTTCTTTTTTTTTTTTAAAGTAATCTCCACACCCACCATGGGGTGGGTGGCTCGAACCTGCAACCCCAAGATCAAGAGCTGCATGCTCTTCTGAGCCAGCCAGGCACCCTAAACCCTGCTATTTTCGAATGCTCCTTCAAACAAATACATTGGGGTATAAAAAGAAACTTAAAAACAAAGAAATAAGGAAAAGGGAAAATATAAAGTCCTTTTGCAAGTAAAGAATTCAAAGAAAACGTCTTAGAAATCACTTATCAAGAGTAGGTTCTTGTTTACTATGAGTGAAAATCCAAGTTACAGAACACAGTGGCCAGAACCCATGACTTACCCATTCGGAAGTCAATGTAGCCCTCTCCTCCACTGATGACGAGCATAGACTTCAAGGGCATCTGGCTGCCAGGCTCCTGTGTAGATGGCCCTGCCTTGTCACCTGTTAGATCTGTGTCACTACTGCCACTTTGTGGGCTGACGACTTGACCTATTTGTGCAAGAACAGAAGCAGATGTTACTTATCACAGACTGGGGTGGGGAAGACTCATTTTCTCTGAATATTTTCAGAAAGTTGAACAAAAAGGTAAATATATTCTGATACAACCAAAGTACTGGGAATCGCAGAAGCCTCTACATGATCAGAAAATATCTATAAAGGTCCTAAGAACACAATTTGAAAATCTAAGTAGAGCCATTTTGTACCAAAGCAGGAATGGGTCCAAAACCCATTATGAGATCTGTGTATGGCCAGGCTGGTCTTCGCTGCCTGCTTCAGACTATTACGATCTACATCTTTTGACCTAAGGGACAAAGGAAAGGGTATGCGTGCATCTCTGTAAGAGATAAGAAAGGTCTTCAACGTAAGCCCTGTGAGTTTGGATATGCATAATTAATATTTAAATGTATTTTAAATCCATCATATTCCTCTCATATTTAAGAAAATTACATCTTATTTATAATTTAGATTATGCAAATAAAATTACTAGTAAATGTGCCATTTATTCTAAATTTAAGTTCTAAGGTAGAATCCTTGAGCATGAAATGGGAGAGAAACCTTTAATATGCCCTAGTTAAATGAACTAGATTTTTATGTATAAACATTAATAAATTAAAAAAAATGAGAAGAGAGTTGAAGAATATATATATGACATAACATTTAAGTTCAAAGACACAAGAAAAGACTACACATAGTTTATAGATTTGTTCAAATGTAAAAATATAAAAACATGGCAGGATACTTGTCAACTTCAGGACTGCAGTAGCATATGGAGAGGAAAGGGGAAGGGAATGGGATTAGAGGACTACAACAGACTCAAAGGGGACTCTAGGACCCTTTTTTCACAAAAGCAGAAAGATACTACTATCAGCAATTCCATTTTTAGGAATTTATCCTAAGGAAATGACTATATAAATATACAAGGTGTATGTTTCAGGAAGCTCATCACCATGTTGTTAAGAATACTGAGTAACTGGTTAGGATACCATGTGCCAGCCACACCATGTACACTGAATCATTTGATCTTTGGAACACCCTCAGAAAAATGAGGACGATGGTTCAGTTTATGTGTCAACCTGACTAGGCTCTGGTGCACAGATATGTGGCCAAACTCCAGTTTAGATATTGCCGTGAAGGTATTTTTTAGATATAATCCACACTGAAATCAGTGGACGTGAGTAAAGCAGATTATTCTCCATAATGTGGTGGGCCTCATCAATCCGCTGAAGGCCTTCCGAGAAAAAGATAGGTCCCCTGAGGAAGGAGGAATTCTGCCTCTAGACTGCCTTTGGACTCCAGCTGCAACATCAACTCTTTCCTGGGTCTCCAGTCTGCTGGACTCCCTGCAGATTTCAGACCTGAAGCCCCCAGAATCACATGAGCCAATTCCTTAAATTGAATCAATCTCTCTTTCTCTCTGATACCCTATCGGTTCTGCTTCTCTGAAGAACCCTAACACACTGAGACGCTATCATGTCCAATGTCACACAGCTGGTGTGGCAAAGTCAGAACTGAACTTTGTAGACCTCCAAAACTTGCATCTTATGGGGGAAAAGAATTCAAAATGTGGGACCTGCTTGCAGATGGTCAGTCACATCAGTTTAGTATTCTTAATGGACAGAACCTTTTTCCCTGGACAGCACTACTACCACCTTTCATCTAGATAGATGGAGCTTTATAGCTCCAAAGCACTTTTGTTAACTTTCACAACAAATGAGGTCAGCAAAACAAGAGATTAGTCATGTCCACTTAGGAAATGAGGATAAGTCTCAGAGGTGAAGTGACTTGCTCAAGACAACTAGGCAAGGGCGAGGCGGGGACTCCCAGTCTGCCACCCTTTGCCACAGCACTGAGACAGGCCCCAGAACACGGTCTCCTCTTCCTGTATATGATCTTGACGACAGGGGCTTCTCTCTAGTGTTAGGCCACGATTATTTCTGGTATTCTGCGGTGACAAAATAGTACCTACCACTGCTTTTCAAAAGCGAGCAGGTCTCTTATTTTTTTTTTTTTTAAGATTTTATTTATTTGAGAGAGAGAGAATGAGAGAGAGAGAGAAAGCACATGAGGGGGGGAAGGGTCAGAGGGAGAAGCAGACTCCCTGCCGAGCAGGGAGCCCAATGCGGGACTTGATCCAGGGACTCCAGGATCATGACCTGAGCCTTCGGCTCAGGTCGCTTAACCAACTGAGCCACCCAGGCGTCCACGAGCAGGTCTCTTAAATAAAAATCGACAAGTTTGTTTTTGGGGAGAGAGGAGAGATTCCAAAACAATTTCATTCAAATGTCCCTACAGTGCTTTATCCATACCTCCGTTATAACTTTTCATATATTATACTGGAATTATCTGTAATTCCAGTTCTTTGCATTAGACTAGGTAGTAGAACCAAGGCACAGAAAAGAGACAATTACATGCAACCTCTTGACAGAACAATCTAACTCACCTGGGACTGCCACAAAGAATTTCACAGCATCCCGGTGCCCATGGAAGCAAAGCTGTGCATGTGCCATTGAACAATAGGGTATAAATGTCCCCGGAGTCACTTTATCGCTGTTTTCATCACCATACACTCGGATTACACTTCCAGGACGATTTCCTGTTGCTCCTGAGGTTTTATTTGCTGCAACAGAAAAACCAAAGACCAAATATTTTCCCCTTGGAAATAGTAATGATGTAGGATGTTACTGGTTAATCCTTATGATATTATCTAAAAGCTACAGCCAGTTGAGGTAAAAACAAGGGCAGCAATGCCAACTCAAGACAAAGCTGGGAAAAAAAGGTAACATAGCATGCTAGTTATTTTTAAGTACCTCAGTAAATGGAGTAGGGGATTTTGCCAGTCTAGCAATAACTACACTTAGTTTTTAAACATATCTATTAATTAAAACAAAAACAAAAACAAACTTAGTTTAAAAAAAACCAGATTTGAATCTTAGGTATGTCTGTTTTATTTTATTTATTTTTTAAATCCCCATTTTAGAAGACTAACCAGTTACACAGTTTAAAGTAAATGGGTTTATTGTTAAATAAAATTTTCATAGTTTTCTCTTCTGATTTTTCTCCCCTGTGGTAAGAGAATCTCCCTTGAGGGGGGTGGTAAAAAGCTGTGTTTAAAAGGATACAGCCACTTCAATAGTGTAGCTTTGATTTACACCAGACTGACGGCCTGCTGCATTATTTTAGAACAACCAGACTCACAAAACATCCCCATTCCATGGGCCAGTAAGTGAATGAAAGAAACATGGTCGGTAATAAGAGTAAACAATGGAGATTAATGACAGTTTTAAGAGATGTGTCGTGTTTTTACTGGAAGGAAAACAAAGTCTGGAAGAAAGTTCAGCTGCAACAAAAGATGATAAATACACTAAGCGGCTGAGCAGTAGTTTGGTGGCCATGTAACAGACGTTAAAAAACAAAACCAACAGAACACCTGCTGCGATGCAGTGACTGAGTGGATGGCATTTAGGAACATTCAAGAGGGCGTCTAGAGCCGGAGGACAGCCTCCCAGTGGCCATCAGAAGCCAGCAAGAAGAGCTGGGTCCAGGCTCTGCACTTACCCCTCAGCCCCAGTAAGCGTCCCTGGTGGAGGATTACGGCTACAGTGAGAGAGGAAAGGCACATGGAGAGGTGCACGGCAGGGGGATGGGCACTACCATGAGCCTCCGCTCTCGCGCCTTCTCTTCTAAGCTCCTCACTACATTAACAAAATCCAACTTGGTAGAACACCAAGTAACACGGAAAGTTCTTACCAAAGCCTCTGTACAAGATCTCTGCTCAAAAAGGACAGTGTGATTTACTGTGATTTTGCTTTTCTTAATTATAAAGCCATTTCAGAGAAGAAGAACTGATTTATCAGGGAGCATTTCCTAAATGCGAATATTTCCCCCTTTTCTTTAAGAAATCTGGTTCAAATAGCTATGCTAAAATGGAACTCTCTTTTATAAAGAAGTGACATGAATTCATGTAGATTTATAAGTAATTGCACAAAAGATAGATGGGATTAAGAACTTAGGTTCTTCAAAGGCTCCAGATAGACCACCCCCCAAGATTCCCCCCTTCTCCCTAAAGAAAGGTAGGGAAATTCCTCAGAACTATTTTATTTAGTTATCAACTTATTTTCTGGACTTATGGCACTGGTTTTCAAACCATTCCTGGCCCACGAATTCTGTAACACAAAAATGCTCATTTGATGAATAATCAATGTAATGGAACATAATATGAAAAACAATGTACATTTTGTTCACAAAAATAATAATGAAACATAATATAAAAAACATACAACGTACATTTTGTTTACAACCTTTTCACATACAGGAGAGATGGCTTCTCTCCAGCACCATGAAGCTCTTGCTAACCTAAGAAACTTTTCCCACAACATTTTCAAAACCTCAAATAAGCCAACTGGAACATCCAAACTAACTGCCAGAGGGCTGTGAAGAACCAGAATGATTCTAGGCCCTGTTTCTGGATATTGATGTACTAACACTGGAAGAAAGCCAGACTTCAGCCTTTATTTAAATAATGAAATAGGACTGTGATTCCTGAATTGAGAAAAGGAGCCTCTCACAATGGAACATTTTTTAGTTATAAAACGTTGGTCCTGACACATGGACACTGTTAATTCACTAAAATTTATAAGTGTTGTAGAAGTAATGAAGGAACAATAGTTAGGTCTTTGTCATCAGCCTGATTTCCTGAATTACCTGATTTGCCAATACCAAAATCATTCCTTTTGCCTGAATTCTGGACACAACTACACCCTACAACTCTTCTGTTTGCATTGTGACAGTCAGCTAAAAATATACTTACTTTCTGTCAATGGGATGGAGATAATGACACCGTTTCCTGTTCCCACCCACAAACGATTGCAAGACACCATAAGAGCTGTGATCCTCACAAAAGAGAAGCCCAGTTTTCCAGTACCTGTACAGTGGGGGAAAATTTTTTATTGAGAAACTAGAGCAGATGATGTTTTAGGTTCCAAGTCCCTCAGAATGGCTGGATTAATTTAAGAGAGAAGAAATGTGACCAGAGCTAATTGGATATTTCCTGAAGGTGCACATCAAAGCAAACTTTCATTGGGCTTTATCACCTATCTGATAACTCATTGTTAATGAAAAAAGAAAATTCTGGGACCCCTGGGTGGCTCAGTCAGTTAAACATCTGCCTTTGGCACAGGTCATGACCTCAGGGGTCCTGGGATCAAGCCCTGTATCGGGCTCCCTGCTCGGTGGACGGCCTGCTTCTCCTTCTCCCTCTGCTGCTCCCCCTGCTTGTGCTGTCTCTGTCAAATAAATAAATAAAAATCTTTAAAAAAAAAATTCTACAAGTGGCTGACATTACATTATCATTCAGAAAGAAAATACTGTTGATCAGGAGGTATGACACAAGATTTAATTAGGGAGCTGCCAAACCAAACCCAAAACAAAACAAAAAACAACAAAAACAGAGTTTGCTAGATTGGAAAATCAAATGTCCTTTGTTTTTGTAAGCTAAAAGAGTTCTGCTTTGCCTTAAGTTTCTTTGCATAGGTAAAAACAATCTTTAACAAAACTTATAATCTTTCCTTGCTTACATATTTTTATTCTAGAGCAGTTTAGAAATTTTAGGGTATCATAGGCATATAATTTAGAGAGAATGGATGCACTTTTTTTATTTGAAGGGAATTTTTACAACTGATTTTATTTTCTGAGAATTGAAAGGAAAATTCTTAAACAGATAATCACACATTTAAGACAAATAGCATTTATTTAGTTACTCACAAGTTCTACTTATAAGAACTGAGGATATGATCACAGTGTTAGAAGTCAGAAGGAGCCTTAACTCCATTCAGTCTAAGCTAGAGATCTTTAACCTACGGTCAAAGTATATTCCTGAAATTGGGGGGCCTGAGTGGCTCAGTTGTTTAAGCATCAGACTCTTGGTTTTGGCTGAGGTCATGATCTTGCAGTCCTGGGATCAAGCCCTCCATCGGGTTTCGTGCTCAGTGCAGAGTCTGCGTCAGATTCTTTCCCCTCCTCCCTCCCCTCTAACCCCTTCCCGCTTGTGCATGCTTTCTAAAACACATAAAATCTTAAAAAAAAAAAAAAGGTATATTCCTGAAATTAGTTTGCATTTATGACATTCCTAATACTCAAGAGTGCTAGATTAGGAGCTAAGGATAAAGCAGGGACCAAACCAGAGATGGTCCCTGCCCTTCGTGGGGCTTCTGATCTTTGGGGGAAGAGAGACAACAAACAAGAATCTAATATTATTGGTGCAACCACAATAATAAGCCCATGAAGGGAAAGCATGAGAGGACCTAATCAAATTGGGAGAACAGGCAAGGTCTGTCTGTACTCCATGTGACATGTAAGCTACAGCCTGAAAGCCAAGTAAAAAGGGACCAAGAAGAACTTCCCTGGCAGAGGCTCTAACACATGTGAGGGGCCTGAAATGGGAAGGAACCTGGTGAGCTCAGGTCAGTGTGAGGAGACCAGAGCAAGTGAGGAGAGTGGTCCAGGCCCCTGGACCAGTTCTTCTGGTGTTGTCACAGAATGTCACCTCACCTAAAGGTAGGAATATTCTAAAAGTGGCTGGTGTTACATAAGTATATCATGGTGGTATTGGCACACTGGTTACTATGCTGAGAACAGATTGTGGAGTAGAAACACAGGCCGGTTATGAGGCTCACAGTTATCTAGGGGGTAAGGATGGTGGCCTGGCCTGCAGGGATAATGGTAGAGATAAAGAAGTAACCGATTTAAGATATTTTTGGAGACAGACTTGACAGCTCCCAGTGATGGATTAGGTGTGGGGAATAAGAGAGGAGTCAAAAATGATCCCAAATTTGTCAAGAACCACAGGGTACATGGAGCATCTGCCTGACACTTTCAGTGATAAGAGCTCACTAGTCCTGAGGCAACTTATTCATTCGTTCTACCTAGCATTTGAGACCATTTAAAAATAAAACATTTTCTTCAACTGACATAGACAGAATGCTTTGGAAGCTTACCTAACATTTTGCTTACATAAGGCTCAATGTCCACATCCTGTAGGTGCTGGTAAGTGTGTGCATGATAGAGACGAAGTGTGGAATCCAAACGAATGGAGACCCACACACCGTCACCCACCCATGCAAGCTGCCGCACCTGGCTCTCCTTCCTGGGGTGTGCATCGAATGATTTCTAGGAAAGATTGTTTGATCACAAGGTTACTTCGATTAAGCAGGAGTTCATGTTTAAAAACTGTGCTAATATGCACAACAATTTGGCAGCCCGTATATTAAAAGAGGAGCCTAAATACTATTTACTAAATAGGATTACTTTTACATACGCAAATGCTTTTATCCCGGACTGTAAAAGAAAACGAAGAACAAACAACTTAAGGATGCTAGATTTCGGCACTGTGTAGGATATCAACTTACCAAAGTAATATTGGCATATCCAGACTCTTTAACAGTGTTCAACAAAAAGACTGAATTTGATCTCAGGATGTTGTATTGCTGCAGAGCAATGCATGAAGTAAGAGCCTATTTAAAATTAAACAAAAAGGAACCTACATTGCTCTGTGTGCATGTAGGAACTAGATTTGGGGGAAAAAAATCCCACCAAAGGATTAACTTTGGGACTTCTAGGAAACCAAATGGGATTTGGAACAAAGGAATAAGGACTTTTACCTTAAAATTTTCCTGCCCTTTTTCTTTTTCTTAAGTAATTAGAATGAATTTATGTATTGTGGCAAAACTTTTAAGAGAGCAATGCTAAGAGGTTTTTATTTTTATAACAAGATGCCATTGCAATCTTATTTCTCAGTCTATGACACATGTATGGATTTTCCTGGATCCACATGGAATGACAGAGACATGGGAAACCTCCTCCCAAACAACCCACACATAATTAAACATATCAAGAACCAAGTATCCAAATAATACACATATTGCATCTGTGGATATTCAGACACACATTTAAACATTCATGTGTAAATCCTCCCTTCCTTAAAAAAAACACTTCCCACCATAGTCAAAAGTGGCAAGAGAGGTGAAGTAACACAGAAAACTGTCATCCAGGACGCCTGGGTGGCTTAGATGGTTAAGCGTCTGCCTTGGGGTCAGGTCATGATCCCAGGATCCTGGGAATAGAGCCCGCATCGGGCTCCCTGCTCAGTGGGGAATCTGCTTCTTTCTCTCCCTCTGCTCCTCCCTCCAGCTCCTGCTATCTCTCTCTCTCTCATATAAATTAAAAAATCTTAAAAAAAAAAAAAAAAAGCTGTCATCCAATCCATCACTGATGTGCCCTAAAACACACAGATTCAGAAAACAGTTTCTAGAGAAGCTAAATATAATTATAGTCTTCAGAAAATACAAATTCAGTAAATACAGAAAGCATAGGTTAACTTACCTCTATTTTCATAGCCTTTGGCTGAACCACATAGATTTTGTTCCTATAGCCACACCAGACTTTGTCATGTACCACAGTCATGCAGCGGATGGAATGGTGAGGCCGTCCAAGGTCTAACAGGTGATAGTTTGACAAATCCCACTGCCCATCTTTAAAATAAGAAACAAATTATTAGTTAATGCATACCACCTTTTACTCAATTTTAACACAAGAAACATTCTATTTGGGTGCATTAATAAATTTATTGGTGACACACTGCAAAATACCACATAGTCAGTTTATCTTTTCTTCGCAGAGACTGAATTCTCTCCTTCTGTCTACTGCACAGTTGGGGACGAGATCTCAGAGGGCATCTGGTCCAATGAGCCACCCGGTGCCTGGATCTCCATACTCCCTTGCAGTGATGTGATCAATCAGCCATAAGCTATCCGTTTATTATAACAGTTTAAGAATTAGAATGGATTTAATATTATTTTCTGGACAATATCTCTCTCTCACTTGCATTTTGATGTATCTTGTAAATGTTAAGGACAACACATTGCTAACACTTTAGGAATTACACAATAAGTTCTGATGGCAGAAATACAAATGAGAATCAGCCACTGAAAGCTTGCTCTGTAGACTCTGCTTGAACAATTTCAGTGAAAGAAAACGTACTGCCTCACAAAGCAGCTGTTCCATTTTCCAAAAGCTGTAAATGTCTGAAAAATACTCCCCACGCCTAAGTAGTTCATCCTTGAGTGTCATCACCCATCAGTCTGTAGGTTTGCGCAAAAGACACAGAAGAACTCAGTCCCACTTCTTTTGTTACTGCCCTATGTTTTCTCCTCTCAAAATGAAGCACTCTTGGGATGTGTTCTGTACATATCCCAGTTTACAGACCCTTTATCCTAACTCCACTTTGTCTGTGTTTGTTTAATATGCTATCTATCTACCAAAGAAGAGCAGGATTATCACCAGCCCTGGTCTGGATAGAGATTTCTAGGAGGCTGAACGTGTTCAGTAACTTGTATTAAGTTTGGGGCCAATCTTTGGGTACTTCTCATTCTTCAGACATGTTGCCCCCTTTTTACTCTTCTGAACCCCAACACAGAACTTGACATTTATCTTATTACATGTCTTTTGTCTGTTCTGAAATATAATTCAGCTTGCCAAAACATTTATTATCACATTTTTTCTAAGCTTTTGCACTTCTTAGCTGACCACAAAGTGACTAAAAGCCTCTGTGCCTCCAGGGGCGCCTGGGTGGCTCAGTCAGTTGAGCGTCTGCCTTCAGCTCAGGTCATGATCCCAGGGTCCTGGGATCGAGCCCTGCATCAGCAGGAAGCCTGCTTCTCCCTCTCCCACTCCCCCTGCTTGTGTTCCCCCTCTCTCTGTGTCTCTCTCTGTCAAATAAATAAAAAAATCTTGAAAATAAAAAAAACACAAGCCTCTGGGCCTCCAGTTTCCTCATCTATATAATGAGGATGACACCAGAACCTTCTTCATAAGTTGCAGTGAGGATTAAGCTCAGATAAAGTCTACAAAGGGTCTGAACAAGGTAAAACATCACTTCCGGATGATAAGGAGTCATTAGCCAGCAATCTCTAGGTACCAGTCAGTTACAAAGACACCTAATCATCATCTACCCTTTATTTTTCCAAGCCCAAAAAGATATGAAACTTGGGGAAAAGTCTTGCTAAAATCTGAATTTAGTGTATCTATGCTTATGGAATATTTTCCTGCTCTAGCAATCTAGCAGGTAGGAAATGATCATTTCTGGCTGATACATATACCAAGGAGTTAGGAAGTGTCACACGCTTGCTTCCCTAGTTCTCTTATAACTCAAGGCAGGTTTTTGGACCTCCACCACCCCTCCCATCTGCAGATGATAGATACACTGGTTTTAGAGAGGAAGAACAGAAATCACAGGACACGAAAATGATTAAACCATATCCAATTAAAAACTTTTAAAACCTTCCAAATATAAGTGGATGCAAATTATTTTAAAAATACTGAACAACAACAAAGAAAACCTTCCCTCTCACTAAATTTCTCCTAACTGAAGTGTACGAATGAGAAACAAGTGCCTCCATTATCACATTGTCAGAGTACCTTGAAATGATAAACTACGTGCACTCACATAACTATTGAAGTCATACACTGTTAGTGTTCAGTTTAAACCTTTATTCTTTCTCTTATTAAGTATCATTTCTTTAAAACACAGTCCAATCTGCTAGAAAATGCTTTTGCAAAGCAACAAACTGGGCACATTCTATATTCATAACAACTCACCAACTCCTCTGTGAAAGATTGCAAGGGTGCCATCAGCCAGGGCCACTAAAACAATTCCTTTCACGTGTCTGCAAACAGGAAAAGGAATTTCAGAACTCTCCATCTGGGAATGCGGGGGGTGGGGTGGGGGGGGACCACATGCTACTGAACTAGTTCAGAGGCTCCCAGGGGGCCAATCTGTGACAGACAAGAAGCTTACACCAGAACCTGAAGAGTATTTTTTTTTTTTTTTAAGTCATCTCTACGCCCAATGTGGGGCTCAAACTCACGACCCCAAGATCAGGAGTAACATACTCTATACTGAGCTAGCCGGGCACCTCAGAATATACTCTTCATTGAGAAAGTCTTTCATGTCAGCTGAGCGAAATAAACAGCCTGTGTAGTGACTCTCTTATTTCACTTTCTGGCCCCAAGGTTCTCTCATCGCAGAAGGGCCGCAGACCAGAGACAGATGCCTTGAGTGGAACTAACAATCAGCTCTGTGAACTTTGGAGTTTTTGATAGCGACATACAGAAAAGGACTAGTGAATCAATGCCCCCAGTCAACACACTCACCAAGTCTCAAGAGTACCCTGAAATAAACATAAATTAATAGGTATTAATTGGTTCTCTCCCCAAAGTACTCTCTCCCCAGAGTACTACAGAACTCACAGTATGGTGAGAAATCAACCTGACTAGTTTGACTTAAAGCTCTACTTAGGAACTATTTTATTTTATAGTAAGAGTTTCAATCTCACTCAGCTCCTCTGATTCCATAAAGGGGGAAAATATCTGGGTACTGATTTAATTATGAAGCACATGTTAGCTTTAATAGTCTTAAAAGATAGTTTATACCAAAATACATATTTTTTAAAGGAAGAATTTCTAAAATAAAACTTACACAATACTGAGAATCGAATCTTTAAGTTTAATAGAATGGAGACATTTCCTCCACTGGGCTACAGATGAATGCACATACAAACTGCAAGAACAAAATCAAGACTGGTAAGGCATAGAGAAAATCAAGTTGTTGCTTTCATCTAATAATGACCACAAAGTTCCCTTAGGAGGAAAGAAAAGTAACACAAAAATCGTAGGAAATAACAACGAGAGTCTAACGTAAAGAAATAAGCTGCTTAAGCAAACAGAAACACAGAAGAGTGAAAAGTCAGAACTAGAATAATGCATGGTCAGTTAGTTTCAGGTTACCACATACTTCAGAATCCTTGGCTAAAATCCGTTTTTAAAAAATGACCTTACTCTTCTGCTACACCAAACCGTAACTTTCTGACGACAGGCTGGTTTACATCAAGAGAGTGGTAAGCTACGGTCTGCAGACCACATCTAGCCCTCCACCTGTCTTCGTATAGCATGCGAGATAAAAATGGTCTTTACGTGTGTAAATGGTTGGGAAAAAAATCAAGTGTATTTTATGACATCTGAGACCTGCATGAAATCCAGCCTTCAGAGCCCACCCAGCGTTCCAAGAGCACAGCTGCACTCCGCTATGGACGTGCTGCCAGCACAACGGCCGCCTTTGCACCACCACGCCAGAGCTGAGAAGTTGCTAGAGATTATATGGCCACAAAGCCTAACATACTTCTTATCTGATCCTTCAGAGAAAAAGTGGGCTGACCCTCTATTCTGTAGTATTAAGACTCCTATGGAAAAAAAGCACTAGTGACCTTGCTTAACCTGTGGAGAAGCATAATTTTCAGAGACTCCTCATACTACCAGAATATGAACAAACTATGTAATGTTAGTTATCATCTCCTAAGCTTTCAGACTGGGATCTGTCCAGGTTTCCCTAGTACGTTTCGCGTTTGGAATGGAAATGGGCCTTCTCACAGCCAACAGATTAGTTTAATCGCTGGTATTTCCTGAATACACTCTAGCCTATATAAACCTTCTGTGCATCCATAATTCTGTCTCTGTGCTGTTCAGGATCTTCTTTTTCTGGATCACCCAGATTTTCAAGTTTTATTTACCTCTTCTTCCAAGAATATTACATAAAGGGAACATTCTGTGACAAAGAACTATATGATTTACCATTCATAAACAATACAAGTCCAGTTTATGAGGTAATGAGATCATCTCAAAATCTGTATGTACATAAAGTTCTCTGCTTTAATATGTACTTTTTGTTGTATGCCTATGCACCACATTTTACTTTTCTGATTCCAAAAAGTAAAAAACTAAAGATACCCCAATATTAAGAGTTGGCACCTACCAGCCATTCTGAGCTCCAAGCCACATAGTTGGTAAAAGGCTACTCATTTTCTGGGCTTCTTCTCTCACCAGGTCTTGTTCATTTGGCAATACTGATAACTGATCTTTATATGCATCTGAGTCATTACTGGGAAAGGTGGGGAAAAGGAAAGCATCTGAGTATGCTTAGCTACAGTTTTCAGGGACTGAACATTTCCACATTTTAGTTTAACAGTTTGAAAAAAAAATCAAACACTAACATTCCAGAAAAGCCAAATTTAAATGCTTATAATAAATATTTCAACAGTTGTACCAGAAGTAACATTAACATACTAGAGAGAACCAAGGTGCAGATAAGGGAGTTAAGACATAGTAATATAGCAGTTAATATCCAGACTATAATTACGGTTCTCCCTTAGGGTTATTTTGAATTTTATAAGTTTTTTCTTAGGGGAAAGAAGAGGAAGGGATGGTTTGTTGTAAGAGGAAAAGCACACACACACGAGAATGAGTATAAAGAATTTTCAAGGGGTGCCTGGTTCAATAGGTTAAGAGTCTGCCCTCGGCTCAGGTCATGATCCGAGGGTCCTGGGATCAAGCCCCGCATCAGGCTCCCTGCTCAGTGGGGAGTCTGCCTCTCCCTCAGTTCATGCTCTCTCAAATAAAATCTTAAAAAAAAAAAAAAAAAAGAATTTTCTAAAATAAATTATTAAGCTAAAACACTCATATTCTCTCCTATGACCTTTTTTCTTTTGGATTGTCAGAACAGTTTTAGAAAAGGTAAGTGGGCTGTCAAATTCAAAACAGACAAACCTACTATTTCTAAAAAGATGACTTTATTCTTTTTTTTTTTAAGATTCTATTTATTTGACACACACACACACACACAGAACATAAGCAGGGGGAGCTGCAGGCAGAGGGAGAAAGAGAAGCAGACTCCCCGCTGAGCAGGGAGCCCGACTTGGGACTCAATCTCAGGACCCTGGGATCATGACCTGAGCTGAAGGCAGACGCTTAACCAACTGAGCCACCCGCGCCCCAGATGACTTAAATTAACAAATGTTAATAGACAGTTATCACTCTATAAGAGGAGGAATATTAAATTATAAAAAGAATCATGTTTAGATAGATCCCCATCAGCTTTCTATAAAGGCCTAGAAAATAAAGAATCCATTAAATGGGCCTAGATTACCCATTGCTTTAAAGGAAGAGCTATTTGCTAGAAAACAAAATCCAAAAAAGTCATCCGAGCCCACATGGGAAATCTAAACTGCGAATTTCGCAGCTAACTAGGGTTGGGGAGGAGGGCTGGGGAGGAAAGTGGCACAGTTACAGTTTTAATGAAAAATCATATCGGAGGAGAAAATGACCAGGAAGATTTTGACTACTGTACTTATAGGCAAAGTTTTTTTGTGTGTGTTTTTTCTTTTTGTTTTGTTTTTTAAGTTAGAAGGAATAGACAACACATGGGGGTGGGAGAATCCAGAGCAGAAGCAGTGGAAGGAGAGATGGAGACATAGTGGGAATACTGTGGCTGCTTGAGATGATCCTGGTTCCTTTTACGTGAGCACTTCTCTCGTTTCCTAAGTTACTGACCCATCTGCATACCTTGACTGATACACTGGTGAGAGGTCTTCCGGGATTTGAACTCCCAGAGGATCTGTAAAGACGTGCTCTGTGTACACGCCGGGCTGGGAGATGTCCACGGTGTCTTCAGCTGACCCTGCATTGCCTTCTGTGGCTTCAGTTGCTTCTTCTGCTGTTGGAATGTTTTCATCAACCTCACTATTTTCTGCTTCCTTTTCTACAAAATAAATAAAATATGCTAACTATTTTGAGTTTGAGCTTTTCTCCCAATCATTTCCCCACACAAACCACCGCTGCAGAGTTCCACTCCCCCTACCGCATCCTCCTCCACACTATACCATGAAATACAGAATTCTTGTTTTCATAGGCATTACAGTATTACAGTGTCTTCTTTTGAGCTCTTTCATCCTCGTTACTTCAAGATCTAAATTGAGGAGGAGTCCTAATGAGGCCTCTGGGATAGGCTGTGACTCTATACTGATGGCATGGAAGGAGGAGAGTGGTACCTGGTGGTTTTTCCATCACTGGAGAAGCACCGTTGGTACTCGGGGAAGTGGCAGCTGCTGTCACACTTTCTGTAGAACAACCAACCACTGTGATGCCCCCCAACAGGCTGTCTGTCTCTGCTGAGCTATTGCTGGTCATGCTGCCACATAAAGATGCTTTGTCTACCTGTCCAGATTCGGAAGACTCTTCTCCTGCAGGGTAGTCTGTTTCTCTTGCTCCTAAAAAACAAGATAAAACTTTTCCTAACAGCTAATCTTAGTCATTTGTTTCCAGTTTATTTTTGGTCTTCCCCAACTAGAGCATAAACTCCATGAGAGTGGTGCATAACTACCTCCAGCAAACAAGTCAGTTCCTGCCAGTAAAAAGGTGTAGATGGTAGGAAGAGAGGGACGTGGCTTCCTCTTACCTGGTACACTCGCTATACACAGAACATGAGAGTTGCAAACAGTGAAACTGTCTAGGATGTTGCCTGGTTGAATAGCATCAATAATGATAACTTTTGTAGCTGAATGAGTGCTGGTACAGATCCAGACTAGACTGGATAATTCTTCTTGATTTTTTAACTCCTTCTGCTGTTCCTATGTATACAAAGTAAGAATATGAATGTTTAAAATGATATGCATATGTACAAATTCATAAGGCTGTGTTGTAACAGTAAAGGGCAATGTTGTTTTGCATTTATTTTCAGATTATTTGAAAAGGCTAAAAATACAACCATCTTTCAATATTAGTTAGTAGACTAAAAAATAGCAGTTAAAGCAGATCAATGATAAAAATGTTCTATATCTTGATTTTGATGGTTCTTAAACAGGTACATACATTTGTCAAAACTCTTTGAACTGTACCCATTTCAAGTGTATATACCTTAGCATATGTAAAATACACCTCATAAAATGGATCTAAAAAAGAGAGAGCATGAGGAGTAAGCAAGGGCATAAGAATCCCAATTAAAAGCTGGACCAGAAGTAAGTTCTGGACCAAAAAGCTACAACCAGGAGGTCAAATGTTAATGCACACACTTACCTTAAGCTCCTGGTCTAACTTGTCTAAGCTACTCTGCGACGCACTTCGCTGTTTACTGCCTTCTGTATCCAAACCAGCAACATCCTTGTAAAATACACTTGCTCCAACAACAGAACCACCATCTCTGGTCTTTCCACCTGATAAATTGACTCCAACAGCACACCACAGCTTTTTGGATTTGAAAGGGGGGGGGGTATTAAGTCATTTTCTCTCTAAAAATGTTTAGAACTTTTCACATTTCTTTAAAAATCTAATGATCATGAATATAGGTCTTTTTTTGGTTGTTGTTCCTTTCATTCAAGTAAACTCTCCCCAATTTGGGGCTCGAACTCAAGACCCTGAGATTAAGAGTCGCACATTTTACTGAGTCAGAAAGGCGCCCCATGAATACAGCTCTTTAATATTCAAAGTATTCCAGTTTAAAATTACAAAATAAACAATAACCTCACCCACAAAACCAGAATTTAAACTTTTCTGGTTTTAGAAAGACAATCCATCCAGAGTTGAAGAAATATTTCCTTTAACTTCAAAATTAATTTACCTTCATTGACGTATCTTTTTCATCTAGAGGTCTGAGATAGACGGGCACAGGTAGATTTTTCATCTTATTTTCCCCTTGGCCATTGGTTACCTGATAATTAGGGAGAGGAGAGGAAAAGACACATTGGTAAGCCTCATCAAAAGTGAACTCAAAGAACCACTGAGCCATGGGCAAGCACTGCTGGTATATTATTTCCTCTTTGAAATCATGTCCAAGTTAATTCTGTTATTCTTATTTGAAAAATAAGCGGAAAGTCAAGTGGCAGTTAGAAAAAATAAACAAGATACTATGGGAGCTCAGAAGAGATACACTACTTCATGTACATGTTAGTGCGTGTGTGCGTGTGTGTGCGTGCGTGTGCATGTGCGTATTCATGTGTGAGTCTTTTAGGGATAGGGAATACAGAAGTAGACAAAGTTCCTGTAAACCTGAACTTAGGTTTAAGTCAACAGTTTGAAAGGTTACATGACAATGCATGGTTTCTTAAAACTTCTAAAAACAGAGGTTGGTTTTTTGGGTACCTGGGTGGCTCAGTCAGTTAAGAGGCTGACTCTGAGTTTTGATTCAGGTCATGATCTCAGGATCCTGGGATCGAGCCCCGCATCAATCTCCCTCTCCCTCTGCCCCTCTCCCCTGCTTGCCCCACGTGTGTTCTCCCTCTCACCCTCTCTCCCTCTGAAATAAATAAATCTAAAAAAGATGTTTTTTAAAAAATGAAATCTTCAAATATTAAAATACAGCAGGATACACATCCAACTCAATAGCAAAAACAAACAAATGGATTAAAAAATGGGCAGAGGATCTGAACGAACATTTTTCCAAAGAAGATACAGACAGTCAAAGGGTACATGACAAGATGCTCAACATCACTAATCATCAGGGAAATGCAAATCAAAACCACAATGAAATACCATCTCACACCTGTCAGAATTGCTATTACCAGAAAGACAAGAGGCGAGGATGTGGAGAAAAGGAAACCCTAATGTACTGATAGTGGGAATGTAAATTGGTGCAGCCATTATGGAAAACAGTATGGAGGCTCCTAAAAAATAAAAAATAGGGGCATCTGGCTCATTTAGTTGGTAGAGCATGTGACTCTTGATCTTGGGGTCATAAGTTCAAGCCCCACTTTGGGCACAGAGATGACTTTTTTAAAAAAATTAAAAATAGAACTGCCATACGATCCAGCAATTCCACTTTTGGGTATTTATCTGGAGAAAAAAAAAACATTAACTTGAAAAGATATATGCACCTCTATGTTCACTGTAGCATTACTTAGTAGCCAAGACATGCATACAGCCTAAGTGTCCATCAATAAAGGAATGTGTAAGGGAAATGTGGTATATAAATAAAATGGATTATTATTCAGCCATAAAAAAGAACAGTAGTTTTCCATCTGTGACAACATGGATGGAACTTGAGGGCATTATGCTACGTGAAGTAAATTCAGACAGAGAAAAACAAATACCGTATGATCTCACTTATATGTGGAATCTTAAACAAACATACAAAGCTCATAAACACAGAGAATAAACTGGGGGCTGCTAGAGGTAGGGGTGAGAGATCAGTGAAGTGGTTCGTAAAGGAGGTCAAAAGATACAAACTTCCAGTTATAAATTAAGTCACGGGGATGTATGGTACAGCATGGCAACTATAATTAATAATACTGTATTGCACATTTAAAGTTACTAAGAGAGTAAATCTGTAAAGTTGTCACTACAAAAAAAAAATCTGTAACCACGTTTGGTGATGATTTGTAACTATACTTACTGTGGTGATCATTTCACAATATGTAAAAATATCAAATCATTATGTTGTGTACCTGAAACTATTATGCTATATGTCAATTACCCCTCAAAACAAAACAAAAAAAGAACAAAAAACAAACCAATAGATTACCTCAAGTCTGTGCACCTGGTAAACCTCCTGTTGACCCCTCTGCCTCCTCACAGACTCAGGTGTCTCTTTTGAGCTCTGGGGCTCTAGAAAACAGCCTGAGAACTACTACCTTCAACCCCTAAGTGTGTGCCAAGTCCATGAACTTCAAACGAGCAGGTTTGAGACAGCTATTGCAATGCCTTCATGCCCAGGCATACCCTTCTCCCCTAGCACTAACCACCAGATGCTCTTACCTGTTTGTACTTCTGAGGCAGACTCCAGCCAAAAGCCTGCACTCTACCATCTTCCTTCTGAACGTGTGCCTTTACCTGCCGATACTGTTCTCTCTTTTGTTCTCTGCGCGAGGCTAAACTAGCTTCAGTTCTAAAAGGCAAAGAAATTTCCCTTTTTAATTAAGGGAATATATAACAATAGTGTATCTCCCCTTTCCTGCTAAGACAGCAAAAATGACAAAAAAAAGAAAAAAAAATCACCCAATTTCAGTTTACTTCGGAGTTCTGCATTTCTAAGCAGTGTTAGCCTAAAGCTGGCCTTTTAAAGTTGTGCAGTGAGTACAGTGCTCAAACTTTAACAGAATGGCAAGCAGCTTATTTTATTATGCTGAATCATCCGCCATCAAATTTCTATCAGATTTCAGATTTGGCCATATGAAAGGGAAAAATTCTTAAATATTTTTTAGTTCCTCCCTTTTTTGTTCATTCAACAAATATTTACTGAGAATTTTCTCATGCCAGGGAATGTGCTAGAAGTGACTCAAGATCAATAAATCAATATCTTAGGAAGATAACAAAGATTAATTTCTGGACCCCACTGCTTTGTTTCAGAAGACAAAAATGCAAACTGACTTGCTATGTATGCCAGAGTTAACAAATCTGTGTGTCAGACACTTATAAACCCTTGGTAATTTAACCCTAGTGCCTCTGAGACAGGTTATCATACTCCATTTACAGGCAGAGAAACTGGGGATGAGAGGTTAGCTTGTCCAAGTTCATGTACCTAATGAGCAGCAGTCAGGAAGGAAAATAAACTTCTTCTGACACCAAAGGAAATGTTCAAACATTTAGGATAAAGGCTTATATAGGCCTTTAACATTTTACTAATATTTACCAGTGTTGCTGACCATCAACAAAGAGACATTTTAAAACAACTTCTGTTTATGAAACCTGTGAAATACAATTTTCATAAAAGGTATTGACTACAAGTAATCTACTTAAAGGTAGGCAGCCATGTTATAGAAATGGCTTCTTTATGGACTTATGTGAACCTTACAGCTGATCGGATAAGGGGCAAGAATATTCTGAACTATTAAGTTATTTAGCGCATAACCACTAGTCTGCAAAATACTTACTCTTCACTAAGGAAATCAAAGGCCTTGGACTTATCCCCAGGGAGCTGAGATAAGGTGCTGCTTCTTTTCTTGACGGAAGGAGTAACATGAGACGTGGGTGCATTGTATTTCAAATTAACAGGTGGTTCAGGCTTCTTAGTAGTATTACTTGAAGAGCTGAAAAGTCGGCTGAAACTAAAAAGAAAAAAAGTGACAGAGCGAGAGAGCGAGAGAGAGAGAGAGAGAGAGAGAGAAAGAGTGTTATTACATGCACTATGAAAAACAATCCATTACTTTCCATGAATTTCAGAGAGCTTTTACAAGGCAATGAGTTAGAAACTGGCAGAAAGATATTTTGTAGTCATACACTGCAGCCTTAGCAATAACTCACAGCCAAACTCAGACATTCAGGAAAGAGAAACTATTGCTTAGAATGGCAGATCCTCCCACTTTAATTAGCAATTCACATAATGAAAGAAAGAAACTCTTAAGTACGGGGAACTTCTTATAATGAAGAAATAAGACCGGTCCCAGCTCTTACTTGGTAAGTAGTTGTTAAACAGCAATGTTATAGCTGCATGGTTTGAACAGAAGCTTAGTTTTGCCAGTTCTAAAAGTGGTAATAAAGTACTGGAACACATACTACCATTTAACATACATCTTATACCTTTTCTTATTAAGCCCAAATTATAGATCTACCTTCACATCCACTTAAAAGAATTAACACTTCTATTAAATAGCAGATTCACCAAAAAGGGTAAATTAAATGCACATTCTTCTGGCATGAACATAAATCAAATCTGAAACACACAAATACACACACTACTCAAACCTACAGACACTAAATTTCTAAGCTTTACTTTATAAAGTTCCTTACAATCACACAACCAGTGCATCCATATAACTTATTTACTGAGGATCCAGGTAATTATCAACTCTATGAATAATTCCCCATCATTTTAATTTAATTTAGCAGAAGATTCCATCGAGTGCATAACCAACAGGATGCAGCTTACGACAGCATATGTTTGTCCTCAAGAATAGCCTTACCGAGCTGGCACGCTACGTATCAAAAAGAAAAAAGTTCAATTTAGCCATATACTCCAAATTTTAAAAAGAAAGGAGACACAAAATCATTCTCAGAAATAAAATTTTGACTGCAATCTTGTCTCAAAGGGCTCTCTGAAGTCTTTATGTGTTTTTAGATACTTACAACTGCCAAATGCTTGACCTTTTTTTTTCCTGCATGGCTGGATTTTCTCTTGATGCACTATATTTTAAAAGAAAAACAAAGGAAAAAAAATGTGTCATCAGTGAGGTGTTTTGCTTTCTATCTGAAGAATAGGTGACCCAAGAAGTTCATGGGATACACAAAAGAGAATCAACAATTAAATTCAGTAAATAGTTGCTTTGACCTATCATGTGTCAGTCAGCCTGTAAAAGCTAATACAACTAAGATAAATAAAACACCACCCCTCCATAGAAGAGCTCAGTCCACTGACAGAGACAAGATTGTTTTCTGTGCTGAACGGACAGCCAACAGGCCTGAACGTAAATATGCAAAAAAAATTTTATTGAAGAGGTATCTTCCAATTCTCCCTTTTGTCAAAATACTGTCTTTTGAATACTTATCTTTACATAAAGGTCTCTATCGTCCTCATGCTCTAGCTCTCACAAGATAGCCTGTAACTTTACTGTTCTGATGGGTCATTTTTCATAGGACAAATACTTTCCCATTACTGAAGAGATGACCAGAGAAGGGGATAAACTGGACTGACAGGTAGTTCAAGAAAATTTCAGAAAATGCACTCCAAACTAATTTAGTAAGGTGGTAAGGATCCTGCGCTCACTATAAGAGCTCACTTTTCACATTTTTTTTAAAGGACTAAATTGAAAACATGTTTAATTCAATGGAAAAGTAAAAAATGAGACACCACTTCCTCACTTGTGGACTATCACGTGGCTGCTAGAATTAAAAATAGCAAGGAAAAGAGGAGCCTGTTGGGGAGCCTGCCAGAGAGCTTGGGTGACATAGTTGGTTAAGCATCTGACCCATGGTTTCGGCTCAAGTCTTGATCTTGGTGTTGTTGGGATAGAGCCCTATGTTGGGCTCCATGCCGGATGTGGAGTCTGCTTGAGATTCTCTCCCCCGCCCATCCCTCCCGTTCATGTTCTCTAAAATAAATAAATAAACATTAAAAAAGAAAGATGGAGCTCTCTATATACCTCAATTTTTAAAAAAAATTTATTTGAGGAGGGGGGTGGAAATCTCTAGCAGACTCCTCACTGAGTGCAGAGCCCGATGACACAGCCCAATCTCATGACCCCATGCCATCTAACAGCCATATTCTCATGGCCTGAGCCAAAGTCAAGAGTCAGAGGCTTAACCAGCTGAGCCACCCAGGCGCCTCTACCTCAAAGTTCAAAATATTTATTATTTATGTAATATCCATTAAATGTTTGAGTTAAAGACAAATTTCTTAGTACATTACTTTCTTTGAACAATTAATGAAGATTAGAGTACTGATCTTCCTTCTTAGCAGCAATTACAAGTTTAGCAAATTGTAAATGTGCTATACGAAGTACTTTTGTTCTAGTATGACACTGGTAAAGGACATATAAACTGTTAAATAAATAATGTAATCACAAAGAAGTAAAAGTTGGAGGTTAAAAAGTATGTTCATAAACTTTAAAACAATGTGTCAGTATATATGTACTGTTATTGGTAAATCTGACATGGGACTCCAAACTCAAAAATATGGGCAAATTACATCAGAAAGGATGAATACCCAACTTTTACATCAACATGAATAGGACCGGAGGAGATTATGCTAAATGAAGTAAGTCAAGCAGAGAAAGTCAATTATCATATGGTTTCACTTATTTGTGGAACATAAGGAATAACATGGAGGACATTAGGAGAAGGAAGGGAAAAATGAAGGAGTTGGAAATTGGAGGGGGAGACGAACCAGGAGAGACGATGGACTCTGAAAAACAAACTGAGGGCTCTAGAGGGGAGGGGGGTGGGGGGATGGGTTAGCCCGGTGATGGGTATTAAAGAGGGCACGTTCTGCGTGGAGCACTGGGTGTTACAGGCAAACAATGAATCATGGAACACTACATCAAAACTAATGATGTAATGTATGGTGACTAACATAACATAATAGAATTAAATTAAATTTAAAAAAATATGGGCAAATTAGGGGGCAACTAGTTCACAAACTGTTCATGAGCTCTTCCTAAATTAAAGTAAGGAACACTGTTACTGAGAATATGGCCGTTAGATGGCAGCATTAGGTGAGATCTAAGATCAGATCAACAAAGATGTCAATGGAAGGTACATTTTGCATGAATATCCAGAAAGGAGGGGGAAATTGGACAAGAATATTTTACAGAAAGACACAGAGTAAAAATGACTTAGTTTTCTGGGTGGAATGTGAAATTTATTATCTTTCCCTGACATTACTATAAAAGCAGGGTCAATTTCTATATTCTTTTGAAAAATGACCATCATTCCTAAGTAACAATTACCTTTTAGAGGTCATGGGAACATTATCCAAGGGCCCTTTACCCAAAAGGCACTCATTGTGATCACATTCTGTCCCTAATTTCTAGTGTTACTTTAGAAAGTTATCTCCTAGTAAACAGAGTAAGAGGTTTGGATCCCCAAGGCTGGACTCTAGTTCTGAGGGAAGGAATATTCAAACCCAGGAAACAATACTAGAAAAGCACCAAGAGGTACTTCTCATACGAACCGAATCATTTCTGTCCATCGAACAGCTTCCTGAAGCTCCATCAACCTCTCTTTATATTGGTTTCTCTCCATTAGAACACGGGCCATTTCTACTCTAGTAAACCGCTTTCTCTGGGCTGTGGGAATATCACTCTATAACGAAAAGAACACAGCAGATCACTCTGGCAGTCTATATCTGCTTTTGGTGTTATGCTAAACTTAAGCAAAATCTTATTGAAACATTTCTTAATTTCTAATCTATTGGATCATTTAAAGAAAAATAACCTTATATAAAAATAAAATCAATAAAGAGATTTTAGCGATTACTTATGATGGAAAAGAGTTTACGTAAACAATTTAATTTCTGAATAGAAATACAGAAATTTGAACATACTATAAAGCAAATACAAAGAACAGTGTAGATTCTGAACTAAAACCAAGAAAGATTAACAAAGTTAATCTATCTATATAGATTTAACATGCTTGCCTGGAAATGGTTCTTCTAACAACATTATTTTAAGTTGATGTTCTGTAACAAATGCTAATTATTCAGCAATTTGTTACAAGTTGGTTCCGAAAGGGAAACACTTATCTCAAACTACCCATCATCTACATATATTGGCTAGGTACCAGGGCACCCCACGCTAAGTGGCATTAAAACACCAACAAAAATACAAGAAGCTGGAGACAAGTGTATTAACTAGAATTCTTCTTAGGGAGACTAAAGGATGTGATGAGTATGGTAAGACCCAAAGAAGCATGCTCAAGTCAACTTCCTTCTACTGTAATTTCTAAATGCTCTTCTGGGGAGGAACACTGGTTTAACTGTAGGGCTCTTGTTTTGCTGAAGGGTGGGACAGTTAAGAAAGAGGCTAAGTTTAGCCCTTGGGGACCTCCTTCTTTGTCCTCCTGCTCTGAACTCTGCCTCTCAAACGAAGTCAAACAGAGGATTCAAGGACTCTGAGTCTGCAGCACAGCCATCACACTCCTAGGTATATGCCATGGAAGAACCAGGAGACTTGCACTATAATGTTCCTAACAACAGCACTGTTTGTGGTAGTAAAAAGCTGAAAATATCCTAAATATCCATTAATAGGAAAACAAATACATAAATTGTAATATATTCATACAATGGGATATTATAAAGAAGTAAACATGAATAACTTCTGGCACTACACTACAACATAGGTAAATCTCAGAAACATAATGCCAAGTATAAGAGGTCAATCTCCAAGTATGAAATAAAAAAAACAATGAAAATTAAGCTATTTTGTAGGGATACAAAAATGTGTGATATGATAAAATTATTTTTTAAAAAATTTTAGGGGCACCTGGGTGGCTCAGTCGTTAAGCGTCTGCCTTTGGCTCAGGTCATGATCCCAGGGTCCTGGGATGGAGCCCTGCATCGCGCTCCCTGCTCCGTGGGAAGCCTGCTTCTCCCTCTCCTGCTCCCCCTGCTCGTGTTCCCTCTCTCGCTGTGTCTCTCAGTCAAATAAATAAATAAAATCTTAAAAAAAAATTTTTTTAAGTGAGCTCTACACCCAACGTGGGGCTTGAACCCACCATGAATCCAAGATAAGAGTCCCATGCTCTACTAACTGAGCCAGCCAGGTGCCCCAGTAAAATCATTTTTTAGAAAGGTAAGAAAATGATAAGTATAGGATAGTGGTCTCCTCTGGAGGGGAGGAGCATAGGGTAGCTTCAATGTTTGATAACGTTCTAGTTCTTAGGTTAGGTGGTGGGTTCATTATGTTAATTTATTATGTTTCATAATTTACATATGCTACATATATTTTTGGTATGTACCAAGTATTACATATTTTTAAAAAAGAGCAAGATTGCAGGGGCATTAAATAATCATTTTGTACAGGGTACCCACATATCTCAAGTCTGATGCTTGACCAGCAAACACCTACCAACAGTTACTACGATGCTAATTATATTGGTAAAACCTCATCCTTAGTCTTCTGTATTTGCATATGTTGAAAACAGTATAAGCTGACTGCTTACTACTAAAGTTCTAGAATTCATCTTTTTTATGTTTAATACTTTTAAACTAATTAAGCTTTCATATTTCTAAGTCAAAATAGGAGACAAAACAAAGTATTTCGGCTGGTCCTTGAGCTTGAACTTGCAAACAAGGTCACAGCACAGAGCCACAGAAAAAAAACGAGCACACCACATGTAGCCAGAAAACTCAGCCTCTGGATACCAAGTGGGAGCATGAGTTAGCCTACTCATTAACACAGAAATCTTCTGACTTGCTTTTTATAATGCTATATCCAAAGCTTAATTAGCAAGATTTTCTTTAAAAACCAAAATGTAGTAAGAAAAAAAGTCTGAAATCATAAACCTACATCATCGTCATCTTTTGCTTTTTGCCGGGCATCTTCGGCTTCTGCACGAGCTCTGGGGGCGGGGGGAGCAAAAAAGAACATGTTATTTGAGTTGCATTCATCTTTTCAAGGAATCAAAGAGTAGGTCAAAAATTTTAATCAACACTAAATGATTATTCTCTTTTCAGAGCATTTAGCTGCCTTCATTTCGGGGAACATTAGTGCAGCACTGTTCTCAGAAAAAAACATGTATGAAAGAAAGCTGGGTGAAGGGAAATAATGTTTCTAATTTCCTTATTAGCAAATTTTAGAATGGTTCTACTAACTTTTCTCACACAGTGACAGTCACAGAAAGTGACAATGATAAGGCTGGGCAAGCAAGGGGTGAGCTGATATCCGAGCTACCACCGGGCACTCAGCCCTGACCCTCCCGGCAGCTGGTGCTCCTGGCCCGCTGGAGAGGGCTGCCAGCGGTGGTGGCAGGGCCAGCCTCGGGGGGGACACCTATGACGCTCTGTGGCCCACTGGCTAAGAGAGCTGGGTTCAGAACACCACCGAGGAAACTTACTTCCTAAGTTCCTCCTCCAGCTCCTTGTTCTTCTCCTCGAGCTTCAGCTTGGCTAGTTTTACAGCCTCCAACTCCCCCTGCAGTACGTCCTTCTCGCAGGTCAGCTCATCCACCTTGGCTATCAAGTCATTCTTCACTACATTCAAAGCATGTCTAAGAAACACATATTTTGCATATATCATTACAAATGAGTACTCTTCCTGTCTTTCAGCTTGTTCTCTTACAGACAAAAATAACTATACAATCAAAGCTGAATAACTGAGTATTTTAAGATACTCTACCTGGTGTTGTTTGTAGGTAAAGACAAAAAACCACACAACCATCCAAGATTTTGCTCTTTCCAACCAAAGAATAAATGGGTAAAGTAAAACACACCACCAACTAATAAAAATACTACAATTAATGAAGATTAAACTTTTACAAAATAGCATCCATAAGGGTACTGTTGTTAAACTCTAAAAAAAAAAAACCTAATCAATAAAGTAAATTTATCTTTGAATTTACCTTTAATAATTGATGAGATAAAAGTCTAAACTTGGGGTGGATCTAGGGAAAAAAATTTTTTTTTTTTAATTTAAATCCAATTAGGCAAGGTATAGTACATCATTGGTTTTTTTTTTTTAAAGGTAATAACAATTTTTTTTTAAGATTTATTTATTTATTTATTTGAGAGAACGAGAATATGAGAGAGAGAGAGAGTATATGAGAGGGGGGAGGGTCAGAGGGAGAAGCAGACGCCCCGCTGAGCAAGGAGCCCGATGTGGGACTCGATCCCGGGACTCCAGGATCATGACCTGAGCCGAAGGCAGTCGCTTAACCGACTGAGCCACCCAGGCGTCCCAGTACATCATTGGTTTTTGATATAATGTTCATGGGGAAAAAAATCTGAGATCTAGTTCTTTTGGGTACAAGTGGGCATAGTACCTCATAACTGCGTTCTATTTTGGATCTACCCAGATGTTCCAAAGTTCTCTTTACACAGCAAATTAACAAAGGGACCTGGGCTGCTTTTCCACAGGACTCAGGACCTGTCCCACTAAACAAGACTCCATTATGTTTGAGGGTCTAAGGCTCCACATATTACACCTGAAAGCCGACAACTATGGAGGAGAGCTGGGCTGGGGTATAGATCAAAACATTTAGGTAGAAATAAAAAAACCCCAGAAGAAAAGATAATAAAACAGGCATCCTAGGGGAGGGAGCAAAAAAAAACATATGACCTCTCCAAGGAGGTTAAGAAAAAGGCATGAATACTTGTAGGGTGGAAAGGAGATAAAAATCTATTTCTGCAAAAAACAGAGCAACAAAACCTATCCATTAGGGAAATCAGGTCCCATTGCCCACACGCACACGAACACACAAAGAGGAACAAAACAGGGTGGCTAGACTGTAATCACATGCTGTGTTGAACTGAACAAGGGTCACTGACTCAGATGGGAAAATTCAGTATCTTGTGTTCCTTGTTAAAATTTTGTATATACTGGGGTGCCTGGGTGACTCAGTGGATTAAGTGTCTGTCTTCGGCTCAGGTCATGATCCCAGGGTCCTGCTCAGCGGGGAGCCTACTTCTCTCTCTGCTCTGCCCCTCCCCCCTGCTTGTGTGCTCTCTCTCTCTCTCAAAAAAATAAATAAAATCTTTAAAAAAAATTTTTGTATATACTTACTTGGTTTCCAACAGTTGTGTATTTTCTAATATAAGATTCTCAACTTCACGACCCATTCCTAGCAAAAAATAAATAAATAAATAAAACCTTTCAAAAAATTTATCAAAAACTATATAAACTTGTATTATAATAGAGACTCAAATTTCAATTTATAGATTTTATCTGTCCTTTAGTAACCTTAGTCTATAATTTCATTTGATATATCTACTTGTACAGGTTATAAAATTATAAATAATTATCCATCACAAAACAAAGCTAAAGATTTTGTTAGCCAATTCTTTGTAACTGTTAGTCTATATTTTGTTTCTCATAGATAATTATTTCAATACGATCAATACTTTTCTGCCAAATATTCTAAAAAGTAGCAGTAAAATATTTAGAGGAAAAAAGAGTAAGCATTAATACAGATCAGAAATCATTTCCAAATCACAGCTGGTATTGTAGGCTTTTGCCTAAAAATTAGGTCTTACTAAGAAAGAACAGGCAGAAACAAGGCCAAAGAAAGACGGAACCCCAATGCAGATGAAACCTTACCAAAGAAATTATGGTCTTAAAGCCCATGCATTCCATGTAAAGCAAAAACAAAGAACAAGAAATGTTTTATGTAAGAAACAGCACGAAAATAGATTATTAATCTGTAAAGTTTTATGCATGATATGAAATACACCTGGAATCAGTGTTATGATTTAATGCATAATGATGTGCAAAAGACAGAAATTAAGATGATTTCCTCCATTCATAAGGATGCTCTTTGATACGTAATACCTAAAAAAAAAAAATGCTTTACCAATCCTTTTGCACAATGAAACTGAATAATTAGACTGAAAATCCCACATCAGTAATATAAAGTTTCCTTCAAAGTGCCACCTCTGAAATGATAATGTTCAGTTATTACTTTACAGAATTCTGTTTAATAATTTAATGAGGACTGTAAGGCAGACAGAGCATTCAATGCAAGATCCAATGCAATGATCTTTAGGGAGAAGAAAGTTCTTTAATTTGTTACTTAAAAGAAACTGAAGAAATAAAACCACACACTAGGGAATGTATCTCAAAAAGTTACAAAAGCAAAAAGGCAAAGCAAAGCAAAAGACCCACCATTCACTTATCCTAAGCTAATGTCGGAAAACTACATACAATGGAATAAGTAATATTCATATAACCCAGCTATACAGGAAGGAAATCCTAAGAAAACTACATAAGGAAAAGGAGTTAACATGTCCCTTTTTTAAAAGGTAGTTCTTTCAAATGACTTAAAGATAATTTAAAACAAAACCAACCTAGGAATGCTAAAAATTCAATGCTCACATATGTACTCATATTTTGTCTGTATTATAATTATCTCAAATATTCTCAAAGATCAGGGTACTACTACCATGAAGAATTAAATATCACACACAGTAGCTCATTCAATCATCTACATATTCTCCAAAAGGTAAAAATAAAGACAAACTAAAAAGGTTTCCAAATTCCAATTCCAAAATGAATTTTGGCAAGATACGCTGAAATATTTGCTTTTGACTAATGTTTCAATAAAGCTATATAATCAGAAGAAATAGGTTTAGACTGGTTGGAAAAAGTTTATGTAATGATTATGTTTCCTATAAACTCTCAAGCATGTAGGGAGATAAGCATAAAAGCTGAAAATATATGGAAGGCAAAAAAAAAATTGTTGAGCAGAAAAAAATGATGAGAAAGCATTACATAAGAATAGCAGCCAGGAACACCTTGCTTAAAAAGCAGTAATATTAAAGTATTTAAAAGCATACACACCAGAATATTCCCCTGGGTAAGCAGCCCAAGAGAAAAATGAATGAGAATCACAATTAGATTGTTTTCAGAAAGCAAGAAATATGCTCATTTGTTTCAATGAGAGGAGACAACAAAATTTAGAAGATGTAGAGAAACAAACACAATAAAGTGTAAATATTATAAATAAGAAAAAATTTTGAAATATGTATTCCTTGGGAATCATATCTGATAATGTAGTTTCTAAAGTTTATGTTCTCAGTGAAGAGTTCTCTCAAAATCTTGTGTATAAATTCAATATATGGTCAATAGGATTGTCCAAAATTTTCATTTTGCAATGTATTGATAAAAACTAACTCATAACTATAAGAAAAACATAACTTGGAGGTGGCCCCATTTCTATTCAAGGTTTCAACCAAACATAAACTTAGGTCTAACATATTTGGAAGCTTTACCTATTAAAACAAAAGCAAAAAACTGCCTGGCAGATTAGCATCAACCCTCAAGCTAGGTCCATAGTTGGGCCTCCAAAGTATCTGTTAATCCCTTGAGAAGGTATGCACGATTTTGTCTACCTATACATGCATTTTTCCAAAAGCACACTGCTTTCTTACAAATTCTCCCATAAAGGAGTTTTAATCCTAAAAGGTGAAGAATCACAGAATCAGAGGTGAAATAAAGCCATTAGAACTACTTAGCAATCCATATTCACTTAATCGCTGTGCTATGGTGCTAAAGACTCAATAGTGAGCAACGGACAAAGTTGTCTTGGCCACACTGAGCTTAGAGCTTACCCAGAGAGACGAGTACATACATTACAGTAAAGTATATAGCGTGACATAATAAAGAACATGAGTGCCATGAGAATATATTTCAGGGACAATTAAGCTTTAACTAGGGGATCAAGGCAGAATTCATAGGAGGATATGCCATTTAAGCAGAGGCATGGGGAAAAAAAAAAGAGTTATACAGTTTTTTTTTTTTTTAAAGAAAAGGAGTAAACAAACCTTGGTGATTGGTTCCAAGAGAAGAGGGAGAGATTCTGAATGGAGAACTGAGTGGATGGTGAGGCATTCACTGAGACAGTACATGCTGGACTAAGAACAGCCCTGAACAGGACAATGAACTTGATGAACTGAGCTTTAGGCACATCAAGTGTAAAGCCCTACAAATCACCTTAGAGGTGTCTCGTGCGCTGTTCTGAAGTAACAGTCTGGGGCTCTAGAAAAATGTTGGAAGGAGATAGAAATTGTGGAGCAATTTTCCATGAAAGCCAAGAAACAAAAGCAAATAAGATTTCCCAAACAAAGAAGCAGGCCTGGGACACTGATATCCTCAAAGATGGGCAGAGGAAGAGCACCCTGCAAAGACTGAAAAAGAATATAGTCAGAGGTGGGAAAGTCTGTTATCAGAGAAATCCAGGAAAGATGGTGTTAAAGACAAATGTTATCTGAGAAGTCCTGTGAAAGAACGTAGAAGGAACTGCTGGATATAGCAAACAAGAAGGCTGTTTGACGCCAGGTGAGTGTGGGGAAGAGTGCCCACACAGACTACAGGGGGATGAGATGCAAGCGGGGAAGGGGAAATCCTGCCACTTAAAAGCAGCTACACTTTCAAGAAGTCTGCTTTGTTCACTCATGTACCACAAACATCTAGAATAGTGTCAAACACATAACAGATACCTCTTCAATACTGCTGCATAAAAGTAGGGCCAGATATGGAAGCAAAAGGAGTGACAGGGCACAAAGGTACTGAAGATAAGAGTGGCAGAGGAGGGCCGGGCCGCACGTTCGTTTTTAAATGGAAGAGAAATTGAACACGTTTAAATGATAATAGAAGAAGATAGTGAAGTTGAAAATATAGAAGGATAATCAAGAGAAAGAAAAATCCCAAGAGTAGGATGTATGATTTCCAAGTTCTGGAGTGTGGCTGTGGGGAGTACATGACTGAAGTGAATGGAAAAAGGATCAGACAGGGCGCCTGGGTGGCTCAGTCGTTACGCGTCTGCCTTCGGCTCAGGTCATGATCCCAGGGTCCTGGGATCGAGCCCCGCATCGGGCTCCCTGCTCAGTGGGAAGGCTGCTTCTCTCTCCCACTCCCCCTGCTTGTGTTCCCTCTCTCGCTGTGTCTCTGTCAAATAAATAAAATCTTTAAAAAAAAAAAAAGGATCAGACAAAGATAAGAAAGTCAAGAGACAAGAACAAATGGGGGGTGGGGAGGGGTTTTTACCTCTTAAATTATTAAAATCAGAAAAAAATAATCTAAATATGGAGTATATGCATAATGATTGGAAAAATTTATATCCTCGAACAAGAGAAGAGTTTTACAATAATATAGTGATGGAGAAAATGAATGGAGTTACAGAAATGGACTACGTACTTATTTATTAACCCGAGATCAATTAAAGAACTCTGGAAAACAATTTTGTTAGTTTCATTACATTCCATTCAGTATTACACCTCAATTGCTATCACGAAACTGTATAGAAGAGAAGCCAGGGAACAAATATGTGCCTTGGAAATTTCATTTACCATCTTTGGACCAAAAGGGATTCATGCAGGCCTAAGTCACTACAGACTTAAGGTAATACAGTAAAAACTTCTAATCTGGAACATTTTAGAGATAAATATATCAATATCTGCAAAAGGGAAAAGACACCAGTTTACAGTCTATTTCTTATTTTCAAAGTAGAAAGAAAACCAGAGTATCAGGATTTTGCTTTTAACCTATTCATTATGCTTAATCTTCTGACTCAAAGAATGGAAGCTTTCAGAAAACACAAGATTTTAAAAGACCACAATTAATTCTAAGTACTCTGTGGCTTCTTAGCTCTTTACGAAAAAAGGAAAGTTTGGGACCACCAACCTCAAAAATTATATTATTCAATACTGGATTATGAAGTAACAGAGTATACAAATTGCATTAAAAAGTACTTCATTCTAGTTAAACACAAAGGAGCAGCATGAAGGAATTTTGGGAGGTGTAAACTGATTCTGGTAGTGATTATACAACCCATGCTTTTGTCAAAGGTCAAAAAATTCATCATAAAGAGTGATTTTTACTGTATATAAATTTGAATATAAATTTAAACACTTAAAAATTCTAACATTTTCTGCATTGCTACACTTCAATTCTGCCAAGGACTCAGTTTCGTAAAAGGAACTTTTCATTCATAATTTAATGTTAACTAAAGTTAAAGTGTAAATTTAAAAATGGGGTGTTCCTTAAGAACTAATCTTTAGCCCTCCTTGAGAAATACAAACTCATTCAACTGCTTCTAATACTTAACTTACACTTTAATGGTGGGAGTCTATGTCTAACTCAGAAAGTTTTTATTTATAACAAACTTTCAATCTCTCTTACTAGATAGACTGTGAGCTCCATATAGGAAGAACTTACGTTTCCTTCAAAAAATACTTCAAACTTTCGAGGACATAATGGTAATCAATAAATTTAACACAAATTAATGCGAGGAATCCTACTCCATATTCACAAAAATTGACAAAAAGGACCTTTTGAGGACACTGTAGTCTGTATTATAATTACACCAAAAGATACATAATAGATACATAAATTTCTTCAAGACCAGCATCTATTCCAAAGGCATGGGTTTTTAAAACTATACGGCTTTCAATCTCTGTAAGATCTTAAGTTATAAGAAAGGTACACCACAGCTGACGTTAAGTCAGAATCATGTAATTATTGCTCAAAGAGACTTCAGAGATCACCTAGAGCAGGAGTCGATACATTCTTTCATTCTTTCTGTAAAGGATCAGACAGTAAATTTTAAGTCTTTGTAAGCCATATGATCTCTGTTATAGACTACTTAACTCTGCTGTTGTGTGCAAAAGCAACTACAGACAGTAAGTAAACAAATGAGAGTAGCTGTGTTCTAATAAAGCTTTATTCATACACATTCATACACGTAGATGAGCTGGATTTGGACCCATGAGCCACAGTTTGCTCAACCCCTGAACTCGAATCCAGCTCCTTCATTTTATACACCAAGAAACTAAGGCCAGGAGAGGTTAAGCTATTTGGCAAAGGTTACCAGATAAACAATGGAAAAGCCAAATGCAGATTCTTTTCAAACCAGGTGTTGACTTCAACAACACAAACTCTAAAATGGTTACATTTCTCATAGAGCTAAAACAGAATATCCTGTGAAATCTCAGAAAAAAACAAGTATTATATTTTCTTATTTAATTAAGGTCAACAGAATTTTAAAAAAACTATCTAAGCCAGGAACTAACTACCTATCAATCTATACATCTATACATCCACACACACACACACACACGGTGCTCCTTATGTGTAATACTATTCTTGGAATATGGCATGTGTTCAATAAAATGTGCTGTATGAATTTCAAAATACAAATTAAAGTGCAATTCAACTTGAGGGATATCCATATACAAAGATGCTTTGATTTAAAACTTTCATGATCTCAAAGAATACATTCCCATTAATTACCTGAAAGTGTAATAACTGTGTGCTACTGATCAATTAGGGACATTTTAAAGGAATTTTCAATTAAATCATTTTTAAAACAGTATGATACTTCTTCAGATAAGCTATCATACCTAGTAAATCTGCTCCTTCATCCACATCTCCAATTAGGCCTGAGCCAGCTGAAGACAGTTCTTCAAAGAGAGATTCTGTATTACGATCAAAAGCTTTGTTCTCTATGCCTTTGGTGGGGGTGCTATGCAACAGAAACAACACAACGAAATCAACAAATATCACAGACTTTTTCAGCAGTGTAAAATGAATACAATAGGCAAATAATTGTCCACCTGTAATTTACATTTAACACAAAGTGTAATTTTAAAAGGTATCTAAAAGGTTTCCTATGAATTTTCCATTAAACTCCACAGAAAGAACTGTTGAAGAAAATACAGAATGTTTATTTTTTGGTCATATCCCAGTAAACACAAACAATAAATGACAGCTAGCAGAGCACGACTCTGCCTTGTATCAGGCACTGTATAAGCACTTTACCTAGATTACCTTACTGAATCTTCACACCTACTCTACAAAGGAGGTGCTATTATCCCAATTTCACAGAATAGGAAACTAAAGAGATTAAGGAATTTGCCAAGATCATCCAGCAAATAAGAGAAAGAGGCAGAATTCAAACCCAGACAGTCAGGCTTCAGAATCCATGCTATTAACTAACTACTGTGTTTTATGTTGCCTGGATATAAACTGGCATGGACATTTTATTTTTCTTTTAAAGACAATTATACTATCTGTTAAAATTCAGAATACAAATACCCTCTGATCCAAAAATTCAATGCAAAAAAAAAAAAAAATCCTACAAAAATCCCGTCATAAGAACGAAATTACAAATGTAAAAGGATGGTCAGAGCAGCATTCTTACAGTAGCTAAAAGGTGAAATGACCTAACTGATCATTAATAGGTTGGAGAGAAGTTATGGATATACATTAAGAAGTTAAAGATTTTTGGGGCGCCTGGGTGGCTCAGTCAGTCGTTAAGCATCTGCCTTCGGCTCAGGTCATGATCCCAGGGTCCTGGGATCAGGCCCCTCATCAGGCTTCCTGCTCCACAGGAAGCCTGCTTCTCCCTCTCCCGCTCCCCCTGCTTGTGTTCCCTCTCTCGCTGTGTCTCTCTCTGTCAAATAAATGAATAAAATCTTAAAAAAAAAAAAAGAAGTTAAAGATTGTTAACATCATAGTTAAAAACTAAAGAAATCCATTATATAAAGGTATTTTTTAAAAAGCAAGGGGATAGGGCGCCTGGGTGGCTCAGCTGGTTAAGCGACTGCCTTCGGCTCAGGTCATGATCCTGGAGTCCCGGGACCGAGTCCCGCATCGGGCTCCCTGCTCAGCAGGGAGTCTGCTTCTCCCTCTGACCCTCCCCCCTCTCATGTGCTCTCTCTCTCTCATTCTCGCTCTCTCAAATAAATAAATAAAATCTTAAAAAAAAAAAAAAAAAAGCAAGGGGATGCCTGGGTGGTTCAGTGGGTTAAGCGTCTGCCTTCGGCTCGGGTCATGGTCCCAGGGTCCTGGGATCTAGTCCCGTGTTGGGCTCCTTGCTCAGCAGGGAGCCTGCTTAGGATTCTCTCTCCCTCTATCCCTGCACCCCCTGCTCTAAAATAAATAAATAAATCTTAAAAGAAAAAAAAGTCTGCACAGGATTTCCAGTTAAACTTGGTGGACTAAACATAGTCATTTACCACTCAATAGGACACAGGGACTAGAAAAAGAAACTGCAGCAGATGAAATGTGAACAAAATTCTGTAAGACAGAAAACAGGCAAACAGCTGAAACTGATGTGACAGACCAGAAAAAGCTGAAACCTCAGCCACTAGGCTTTAGGGAAGAAATCAGTATGCTACCAGAACCTCTGAAAGGCCCAGGCATTGAAGGAACCAGCAATCTACAGAAAGATGCATGCAAGGGAGAACATAAAACAGAAGGCTGGGGGCACCTGGGTGACTCAGTTGGTTAAGCGATGGCCTTCGGCTCAGGTCATGATCCTGGAGTCCCAGGATCGAGTCCCGCAACGGGCCCCCTGCTCAGCAGGGAGTCTGCTTCTCCCTCTGACCCTCCCCCCTCTCATATGCTCTCTCTCATTCTCTCTCTCAAATAAAATAAATAAAATCTTTAAAAACAAACAAACAAATAAACAAAAACCAGAAGGCTGGGATGAAAGACATCCCAAGAAGCAGTATGAGTGAAATCCAATCCTCCAGAACAGAGACCTCCCTCCCCACAGCATTGCTCCCTAAACAATGGAAGCCATGTTTACATGTTAAAAGCAGGAAACCAGAGAATCAGCATCAACCTAGGCTGGAGAATGCAAATAGAAGACCCCAGGAGAGAGAGTGCCAGGAAACTTGCTTTATATTTGGCCATTTTGAGAGTGTTTACATTTATGATTTGCAAGGTATCTTTCCATGAACTAGCAATAGGTAGTAGAAACCTAAGCAAACAAAACAAAAATCCACCAGGTTTTAAGTTGCAAAAGATAGGAAATAAAATCACAGCATACTCTGTGGCTAAGCTGTGATCAGTATTTATATAGTCATAAGATTTAAACAATGAATGTTAATGTAACAAGAACTGAGAATTATACTGAGATGATGAAAGGAAGGATGGTGGTTTAAGGAGCTGTGTCCTTGTCATCCTCCACTATAAAGTCAACAGCTATATCACAGCGTTTCTAAAACCAGGGTTCCTCATTTGATCCACAGAATACAGAAAATGATTTGAGTGACTATTTTCTCAATTCTAGATGCACAGGAGTGTAGCTAATTCATTATACACAAAGGATGCCTTGGGGCGTTAGGACTTAATTTTCTCACAGAACCTCAACAAGGAAAAGAAGCATAAGGATGTGATTTAGATACCTGAAGAAAAATAGCAAAAGAGAACTCAGATGTGGTGGCTGCCACCACCACCACATCCACAGTCACGCTGCAGCACGAGTCTCTGTGGATGTGACTCGTGAAGGCTGCTCTAACGCGGTCAGTCAGGTGCTCAACAAGCAGGCAGGAGCTGAGTTTGACACTGACCTGCCCAGCAAGGTTTGCATCAACTCCGAGTACATTGTGGACACTCTGCTGGAGACCCTGGGGCAAACAGCGAAGGCTGTTTCCTACCTCAGCCCCAAGGAGTCGACCGACCAAAGGGGGCAATATGCTGATCCTCTCCTGCCTTCCAGACAGACCTGGGGCCTGGCAGTCCTGATCAGCGATGGAGTTCCTGCAGAGACCCTCATTTAGCCTGCTGGCCCTCCCCAGCTTTCCTGCAATAAAGTTGAGCCACTTTTGTTGAGAAAAAAAGAATGAAGTGAGAGACACTGCCTCTTGAGAGTGGGAATGAGGGGTGGGTAAGGGCAAGGGACTACTACTACCCTTCATATTTTGTATTATTACCATTTGACAATATTACACATGCATTAGTCTAATAACAATTTTTTTTAATTTTTAAAGAGGTTCAGAATGGCAAACTGAAACTGCTAATAAGTAGCTGCATCTCCTCACTTAGGCTTAGGAGAGGACAAATAAAAAGCAATTTCACTTTTTACACTCTGCATTACTTTTTTTTTTTTTTAAAGAGAGAATGCATGTGCAAGTGGTGGGACAGGGGGAGAGGGAGAGAGAGAATCCCAAGCAGGCTCCACGCCCAGCATGGAGACCAGCCCAGGGTTCGATCTCAGGACTCTGAGATCATGAAATCAAAAGTCAGACACTTAACTGACTGTGCCACCCAGGTGCCCCTGCATTGTTTACATTTTTAAATAAACAATAAAAAAAATATTTCACAGGGCATGGCCTTTGAAATCAGAGTCCTAGATTAAATACCAGCTCCACGTGCTAACTAGGTCATCCTTGACAAGTTACTACACATTTCTGAGCTTCCTTATCTGTAAAATGGGGATGAAGATGTTGACTTCATAAAGTTGTAACTAAAATTATATTAAATGATGATGATGACAATACTACCTAACATTTATTAAATTGGGCCCTTTGCCAATGATTTAATATACACTGATTCATTTACTCATAATCATCTAAGGTATTATCATAATTCCTTTTTATGGAGAAAATATACTTCAGATTCAAATCCAAGGCAGTATTTGAACCCACAGTTTTACTCTAGGTTCATGCTTTTAACCACGACTGTAGTAATCAATAAACAGAGTATATTTTTATGGCCATTATTATTAAAGGATAAATGTTACGGAAGAAATTAAAAGAAAGGCAGTAGCTCCTTTATGAAATTCCTGAACATCCATATGCTTTAGATTACCTTGATTAAGATGATACATAACAATTCTCTTCCCACCACTAAACAGCCTCCCCATGTAAAATGAGACTAATTTCTTCCAATAATGGGATTATTACAGTTTGGAGGTTTTTTTGAGTAGGCTCCACACCCAACATGGGGTGGAGAACTTAACAACCCTGAAATCAAGAGTCATCTGGTCTACTGACTGAGCCAGCCGGGCATCCTGAAATCACTACAGTTTTGAAGTGAGTATATATATTTCTTCCTGATCTGGGGGAAAGGAACAAAGTTTGCTCAAATTGTTTCTTTCCCTGCTCTTGTTTCTATGTTTCCTCAAATTGCAGAAAGTATTGGTTACACCTTCACTGTCTTTTTCCCCTATCCTTCCATATGCTCCTAATCCCTGAGGCTGCAAAGGCAGCATTTCACAAAACATTTCAACCATATACTATGTCCAGTTTCAAAAATGGAAACTAGAATATAATACTAACATTTCTTCAGCAAAACATTTGCATGACCTTTTTCCTGGCCAGAGACCAGAGAATAATAGTATGCTTCTGGGACAGGGGAAAGGAAGGATAAAATGTCTTCATTTGACATTGACAGTACCTTGAGCCTTTATATCCACTGAGATCTTTGTCCATATCCAACTCAGGAGTGGATTCAATGATTGCTTGAACTTCTGACTTCTCTTCATTTTCAGCAGAGCCTTGGGAAAAGGACAAGATGACATAAATAATGCATATATCACATACTGCCCCTAATATGAAAATCCTGTTGCTTCAATGGTTGTAAATACATCATTTGATCATAAAAAATTTTAAGGAGTGAATTCTAGGAAACATAGGGTTAGACAATTCATCATATATTCAATCAACGTGAATATCAGAAACTGATAAATAACCAAAGTTTTTATTTGTATTTCTTGAGACACAGTCTGTTGTATCCCAGGGCAGAACTCCCTGTTTGTTTGTTTTTTATAAATTAAGGGGTTGGGGCGCCTGGGTGGCTCAGTTGTTAAGCGTCTGCCTTTGGCTCAGGTCGTGATCCCAGGGTCCTGGGATAGAGCCCCGCACTGGGCTCTCTGCTCGGCGGGAAGTCTGCTTCTCCCTCTCCCACTCCCCCTGCTTGTGTTCCCTCTCTCGCTGTGTCTCTCTCTGTCAAATAAATAAATAAAATCTTAAAAAAAAAAAAAATTAAGGGGTGAAATACAGAGAAATTAAAGGTGAAGACTATTCTCCTGCCTTTCAGGCTCTCCAATACTACAGCTCCCCAAATCTGTCTCTCCAAAACTTTATTTGATCATCACCCCCTTTTAAGCTTACTTATAATTGAGTATGATTTTATAAATCTAAAGCAGTAACACCCCTAAGATGTATCTTTTCAAACCCACATGATCTTTACCAGAAAGTAAAGAACTAGGGCCGCTTACCTGTTGATACATTTCTAGTTTCTTGGGCTACCTGTACTTCAATATGCTTGCTTATCTCTGATTTATTTGGTGTATCTGCAACCTTCACAAATCCTTCATTATCTTCCTTTAAGGGAGTATCAGTAGGAAGTGTGGCCACATCTGACGCAGCTGTTGATGCTGGAGTAGTAGCTTTAGATCCTCCTTGGCTAACATCAGAAAGTTCATCCTACAAATAAAAAGAATTATTGGGGGGGTGCACCTGGTTGGCTTAGTTGGTTAAGTGTCCAACTCTTGATCTCAGCTCAGGTCTTGATCTCAGGGTTTTGAGTTCAAGCCCTATATTGGGCTCTACCCTGGGCATAGAGCTTACTTTAAAAAAAAAAAGGAATTATGGGAAAATCTTTAAATGATTAATTTATTTTAAGCCATTTTCTTAAATGGGTAAAGAAAAAAACATTCAGAGAGAAAATTCTATTAAAAAACAGTAATAGAGGCACCTGGGTGGCTCAGTTAGTTTAGCATCTTCCTTTAGCTCAGGTCATGATCTCAGGGTCTTTGGATAGAGCCCCAAGTTGGGCTCCCTGCTCGGCGAGGAATCTGCTTCTCCCTATCCCTCTGCCCCTCCGCCCCCACTCATGCCCACGCTCACTCTTTCTCTCAAATAAATACAATCTTAAAAAACAAAAACAAAAAATACAGCAGTGGAATAACAAGATTCTGAATCTCAGGAGAGATTCAGAGTATTGTACACAGTATGCTTAAAACTTCCTGCATCCAGATCATCTAAAATACTGTTAAAAGGGCAGATTATAACTCCCAACTCCAAGCTTTAGGCAGTGAGACCAAGTAATATGCATTTTAAAAAGCAAGCCAGGTGATTTATATACTCATTAAGAATTGATAATTACTATTCCAGGGTCCACAAATAGTCTTCATGAAGGACATGTCCAGATTGAATTTTATGCAAAAAATTGTGTGGCATGCACTTTTCTGGGGAAAAAGAAATCTACAACTTTTATCAGGTTTTCAAAGGGGTTTGTGGCCCGCAAGTAACTAAAATCAGTTGTCCAAAAGTTGAAACCCTATGCGGCACACCTGAAACTAATGTAACATTGTGTGTCCATTATACTTCAACTAAAAAAAAAAAAACTGTGGGGGAGGGGATTTAAAAAAAATTCCAAAAAAAAAAAAAGAGAGGGGCACCAGGTAGGCTCAGTTGGTGGAGCATGTGACCCGATCTCAGGGTCATAAGTTCAAGCCCCATGTTCGGCATGGAGCCTACTTAAAAAGAAAAACAAACACAGTTAATTGTTCAATGGCTACCAATAATGAGGCAGTTCTTTTAGAGCAAAGTACCCAGGTCTTTTAAAAAAAAAAAAAAAAAAAAGAACCTAGGGCAACTAGGTGGCTCAAGAGGTTAAGTGTCCGACTCTTGGTTTTGGCTCAGGTCATGATCTTACAGGTTTGTAAGATCAAGCTATGTGCTGAACTCTGTGCTAAAAGTTGAGTCTGGGATTCTCTCTCCCACTCCCTCTGCCCTTCCTTTCCCTAAAATAAAGTCTTAAAAAAAAAAGAGAACCTGACAAAAAGTTTACCAGTAGTAGGAGGAGGAGGAAGACGAAGAATTAGGGTAAATTAGTGAGTTTATCATTCACTAAATGTTTGACCTTGGGTAAGTTATTCTTTCCATACCTATTTTTCATTTGTAAAATAGAGATAATGGTACCTAATTAATAGATTACAAATTATTCTACATAAAGACTTAGCCAAGTGTTCACACATACTAAGTGTTTAAAATGTTAGCAATTGGGGCGCCTGGGTGGCTCAGTCGGTTAAGCGTCAGCCTTCAGCTCAGGTCATGATCCCAGGGTCCTGGGATTGAACCCCGAGTACGGCTCCCTGCTCAGTGGGGATTCTGCTTCTCCCTCTCCCTCTGCTACTCCCCCTGCTTGTGCTCTCTCACTCTCTGTCAGATAAATAAAATCTTTAAGAAATTAAAAAATAAAAACAAAAATAATAATTTGAGGTCCTTTTCTCTTTCTTTCTTTCTTTTTAAAGTAAGCCCTATGCCAAACCTAAGGCTTGAACTCATGACCCTGAGATCAAGTTACATGCTCCACTGACTGAGCCACCAGGTGTCCCTTGAGGTCAATCTTGTACTTGTCATTTGTCTCTCAAAAGAAATGATTTCCTCTTCCTTCTTATCACCCCACCCCCAATGTCTAGTTACTTCTACCTTAAAAAAAAAATTTAGTGGGGCGCCTGGGTGGCTCAGTCGGTTAAGCGGCCACCTTCGGCTCAGGTCATGATATTGGAGTCCCGGGATCAAGACCCACGCCAGGCTCCCTGCTCAGCGGGGAGTCTGCTTCTGCCTCTCCCTTTGCCCCTCCCCCTACTCCTTCTCTCTCACTCTCTCTCAAATAAATAAATAAATAAAATCTTTAAAAAAATTACTTGATAATTAAAGAAGAGTTCATAACATAAACAGTTTGGCAAAAGCCCTCCTCCCCAAATTCTTTTGTGGATCTGGGAGTACCAAATAAAGCAACCAAGAGAGCTGAATCTAAACCATGAAAAGGACTGTGCCATCTTAGGGATTCTTAAGGTTTGCAGCTACAAGAAGTGGTAAATTAGGATCTGCTTAGAAGAAAAATTTAAATTTGTCATGGGCTATCCAAGTAACATGAGATTTATTTATCTGTAACTTACCTTTTATAGTTTTACCACATAAAAATATTTTACACTCACTAAAATAGCTCACTGTGTGGGCTGTACTTCTGGATCTCAGGGAGAGCTGGGGAGAGAAAAGCTCTGAAATTTAGGGGACCATTTTCAAAAGAGGCATTTCTCGTTGGTCTCCCAGGCAGTGGTGACATAAATCTCCAAGAGTAGTAGGAAAACACAGACATGAGAAAAGTGTCTGCTGCAATGCTTGGTGGGAGGCACAGAATGCTTATATTGCATCTCCTATGGAAGAAATTCTATAATTCTGTCACTAACAGTGCCTCCAACAAAGACAGAATGAAGAAAGACAAGCCTAAATATTGATCTGTTAAAAGATAAAGTACTCCCCCCACTCATGCTCTCTCTCTCAAATAAATAAATCTTTTAAAAATTTTTAAATAACTAAAAATAAATTAAAAATAAAATAGGTGTCATTCAAAAATGTTATACAAACAAGCAACAAGCACAAAAAGATGCTCAACATTACTAATTATCAGAGAAATACAAATAAAAACTACAGCATCACCTCGAACCCCTTAGGATGGCTACTATCAAAAACAAACAGAAAATAACAAGTGTCGGTAAGATGTGGAGAAATTTGAACCCTTGTACACTGTTCGGAGGATTATAAAATGTTGCAACTGCCTTGAAGACAGAATGGCATTTCCTCAGAAAACTAAAAAAACTACCACATGATCCAGCAATACCCCTTCTTGGTATATATCCAAAAGAATTGAAAGCAGAATGTTGAAGAGACATTTGCTCCACACATGTTCATAGCAGCATTATTCACAATAGCCTAAAGGTAGAAGTGAACCAAATGTCCATGAAGGGATGAATGAATGTATCAAATGTGGTCTATATATAAAATGGATTATTATTCAGTCTTAAAAAGAAAGTCTGGGGGCGCCTGGGTGGCTCAGTCATTAAGCGTCTGCCTTCGGCTCAGGTCATGGTCCCAGGGTCCTGGGATCGAGCCCCGCATAGGGCTCCGTGCTCAGCAGGGAGCCGCTGCTTCTCCCTCTCCTTCTGCCTGTCTGCCTGCCTGCCTACTTGTGATCTCTCTCTCTGTCAAATAAAAAAAAAAATGATGATGAAGATGGTAAATTTTAGGGGCGCCTGGGTGACTCAGTCGGTTAAGGGTCTGCCTTCAGCTCAGGTCATGATCTCAGGGTCCTGGGATCGAGCCCCGAGTTGGGCTCCCTGCTTAGCGGGAAGCCTGCTTCTCCCTCTCCTTCTGCCCCTCCCCCACTCATGCTCTCTCTCTCTCTCTCTCTCAAATAAATAAGTAAAAAAAGAAAAGACGATAAATTTTATTCTGTATGTACTTACAACACACAAAAAAGAAAATAGGTGCCATTACTTTTAGCTTCACTTGAGATACTATGGTGAAAGCCACCTGGTCTTTGTGCCATTTTCTTACTGTCTCTGGATATCAGGCTAAAAGTCTATAAGCCTTTACAAAATATTTTCAGTTGTTCCATTCGTCAAATGCCTCCCTTATGTGCTCGGTCCTATACACGATATTTATGTCATGTGTTAGTCAGCATTGCCCTGTAACTATTTATGTTCTAAGAGACTGTAAGTTTACAACTATAAAAGAAATTATCTAAGGACAACTTAGAAATGAGGGGTGCCTGGGTGGCTCAGTCGGTTCAGCATCCAACTCTTGGTTTCAGCTCAGGTCATAATCTCCGGGGTTGTGAGATCGAGTCCCATGTCGGGCTCCTCACTCAGCATGGGGTCTGCTTGCCATTCTCTCTCTTCCTCCCTTTGCTCCCCCTCTCACTCCTGCATGAGCATGCTCTCTCTCAATCAATCAATCAAAATCTTGAAAGACCGAAGGAAAAAAAGAAAGGTTCCAGTGTAGAGTTTTCCTAAGTAGCCTGTCTGCCTTCATCTGAAATAGGCTAAATAAAGGGGTAAGCAACTCTGTTACATATGTCTGTCTTTTTGATTCAAAGATTTTAAGCCTAATGAAAGATAAAATTACAAAAATTAGCCCCATGGATCCCCACTATAACATTTATCACCTTATATTTTAATTTTTATGTTTATGTTTCTTTCTCCACAAGTTAAAGTTAAACGTCTAAAGCACTGGTTCTTAAGCTCTTTTGATTTACAACTCTATGGCACAACAGAATCACAAAATTCTGTGTGTACATGTATTTTCTGGAAAGTTTCATAACTTTGATTCCTAAAAGAGTCTGTGAGCCAAAGAAACACCGAGAACCCTAATTCTAGACACAATTAGATGAAATAAATCTAGATGTTAATTATACTGTGGGTCTGGGCACCTGGGTGGCTTAGTTGGTTAAGCGACTGCCTTCGGCTCAGGTCATGATCCTGGAGTCCCGGGATCGAGTCCCACATCAGGCTCCCTACTCAGCAAAGAAGCCTGCTTCTCCCTCTGACCCTCCCCCCTCTCATGTGTGCTCTCTCTCTCTCTCAAATAAATAAATAAAATCTTAAAAAAAAATTATACTGTGGGTTTAAGAAAATTCTGATTATTAAAGGAGAGGTATGAATGTCCTAACCCTGAGGATATTTCTGAAGAAAGAGGACACTGAAGGGCTTTCATGGACCTGGGTGGGTAGAAAACCTGATCTACAGTGAGTAGGAAAAAGCCTTGTCTTTATATCCCTAATGCCCAGAGTATCAAGCCTGACATGAAGAAGGCTCACAACAGATGTTTGCTGAATAAAGCTAAATGGTGCCCTGATTGAAGCTGAAGAAATCTGTTCAACCAGGGAGGCAGCCTACGGTATAATGACACACTGGGGCTGTCTCTAGGATACATATAAGTTATGCACATTCTGTCCTGAGGAAGGTATTTGTGCAAATTTGTGCAAGGGTATTTGTGTGTTTCTTACCTAGAGCTGGATAGATGGAAACAGGCTGAATTTTCATAGGATTTACTTATATTTTCTCTCCTTTATTTTATTTTTAAAGATTTTATTATTTGACAGAGAGAGAGTGTGTGCGCATGTGCACAAGCAGGGGGAGTGGGAGGCAGAGAGAGAGGGAGAAGCAGACTCCCCAATGAGCAGAGAGCCCGACGTGGGGCTCGATCCTAGGACCCTTGGATCATGACTAATTGACTGAGCCCCTTCCAGGCACCCCTCTCTCCTTTACTTTAAAATGCTGTCTTTAGGGGAGGAGTAATTTATAGATTACAGTAAAGCCCTAGCAACTACTACAGAAATAATATTCTCTTGTATTTCAGTGAAAAACATCAGTAGTCTGTCAAACTGAGCAACAGATGTCTTGAGAAGAGCAGTTGAATAAGTAACCAATAGTTAATCGAGTTTCTTTACTTTCTGTACAGTAATTGTTTTGAAACACCATTCTCACCTCCTGTTCTACAGCCTTCAGAGGTTCAGGACTACTGCTGATCTGGGAAGAAGGAAAGATTATACAAGACAACAAGATCAAGTATTCACTAGGTGTTAGCACATTTCTAAGTATCTTTCGCTTGCTCTACCTCTCAGGATAATAAGATGTTTCTAATCTACTATGTTAAAATGAGGGTTTGGGGGTTTTGTTTTGATATGGCTTAATAACACTTCCTTCAGGTTCCTCAAAAAGTTGAAAATAGAGCTACCCTATGACCCTGCAAATGCACTACTGGGTATTTACCCCAAAGATACAAATGTAGTGATCCACAGGGGCATCTGCACCCCAGTGTTTACAGCACCAATGTCCACAATAGCCAAACTATGAAAAGTGTACAGATGTCCAACAACAGATGAATGGTTAGAGAAGATGTGGTGTGTATATATATATATAAGATGGGATACTACTGGGGCGCCTGGGTGGCTCAGTTGGTTAGGCGGCTGCCTTCGGCTCGGGTCATGATCCTGGAGTCCCGGGATCGAGTCCCACATCGGGCTCCCTGCTCGGCAGGGAGTCTGCTTCTCCCTCTGACCCTCTTCCCTCTCGTGCTCGCTATCTCTCATACTCTCTCTCTCAAAAAAATAAATTCTTTAAAAAAAAAAAGATGGAATACTACTTAGCCATCAAAAAAAAATGAAACCTTGCCATCTGCAATAATGCAGATGGAACAAGAGGGTATTATGCTAAGCAAGGTAAGTCAATCAGAGGACAATTATATGATTTCACTCGTATGTGGAATTTAAGAAACAAAACAGAGGAGTGTGGGGGAAGGGAGGGAAAAATAATTAAGATGAAATCAGAGAGGGAGACAAACCATAAGAGACTCTTAATCATGGGAAACAAACAGGGTTACTGGAGGGGAGGAGGGTGGGGGATGGGGTAACTGGGTGATAGATTTTAAGGAGGGCACGGGATATAAGCGGCACTGGGTATTTTTTTTTTTTAAGATTTTATTTATTCATTCATGAGAGACAGAGAGAGAGAGGCAGAGGGAGAAGCAGGCTCCCAAGGAGCAGGGAGCCCGATGCGGGACTCGATCACAGAACCCTAGGATCATGACCTGAGCCTAAGGCAGACGCTTAACCATCTGAGCCACCCAGGCACCCTAAGCAGCACCGGGTATTATATAAGACTGATGAATCATTGACCTCTACCTCTGAAACTAATAATACACTATATGTTAATTAAGTGACTTTAAATTTTTTTAAAAAGTACAAGACACACACACACACACACACACACACACACACACACACACACACACAGACCTCCTTCTAGCCTCTAGTTTAAGAGATACCATGGTTCAGGGATCACCATGTCTTACCTAACATTTTATCAATAAGCAGCTCATCATTTAACCCTTTTTTTCTATTCATATAACCCTGAAATCTTCCTGAAACTTATTCTGATCATCTTGAATATTTAATATGCAAACTATTCCAGTATACTTGGAAATGTTTACTGCACCCTTTCACCCTACCACTTTTTTTTTTTAAAGATTTTATTTATTTATTTGACAGAGAAAGCACAAGTAGACAGAGAGGCAGGCAGAGGGAGAAAGAGAAACAGGTTCCCCACTGAGCAAGGAGCCCGATGTGGGGCTCGATCCCAGGACCCTGGGACCATGACCTGAGCCGAAGGCAGACGCTTAAACAACTGAGCCACCCAGGCGCCCTTTTTTTTTTTTAAGATTTCATTTATTTATTTATGAGAGAGAGAGAGTGTGTGTATGTGTGTGAGTATGTGTGTATGCACAAGTGGGGTAGCAGCAGAGGGAGGAGGAGAAGCAGGCTCCCCGCTGAGCAGGAAGCCGGATGCAGGGCTCAATCCCAGGACTCTGGGATGATGACCTGAGCCACCGAGGCGCCTGCGACGACAGAAACTGTTTCTATTAAACACAAAGCAATCAGAAGCTATAAATATTCTTGGTCTGGAAATTCATCAAAGTCTTTTTGAAAAGACTAAAATATGGCTGTGGGTGCTCTCTTAATTCTCTCAAAAAGCCACAGATTAGCAAGGCATGATGCACTTTACAGAAACCACACTGCCTCTCAAGGTTTGTTTATATGATCTTTGATTCTGGGTTATCATCATCTTTAACCCTTCTCAACTACTCAATTTATCAAAAGCTGGGGCGAAAACTGGGTGGCTCTCTCTATATATAAAAATGGAAAGATTGTGAACACACATTTTTTCATGAAAAACAGAAAGCAAGCAGCAGGAAAATACTTAGAGCATATAGCATTTATCTTACAAAGATATTATGAGTGTGTATTATCTATGTGCATATGAAAAGGAAAAAGGTCTGAAGGATAGATACACCAACTACTCACAATGCCTAGGGGAAAGCAGTGGGATTTAGGGTTGGTGAAACTATTTTTGGTCTAGATTCTTTAATATTATTTAAAATTGGGAAACTGCACTAACATTTAAGACATTATTAATCCTGTTTTATAAAATATTTGGACTGTGAGAACACTGTAATATCATTTCTAGTATCTGGCATAGTGGGCACTTAATAAATAAATATTTTTTAATGCAAAAAGCAAGGTAATTTGTTTTCAACAGGTATTTATTAATGTTATTTTTCCTATTCTAAAAGCTTGTTTAAATATTAAATATCAATAAGAACATAATAAATACTTATGTGCCAGTTACTTCAAAAGAAGCCACCTTTGAAATACAAGCTTTAAAAACCATCATTTTCAAATAGTATTATTTAGATTTTTCCCAGTTTCCATTCTCCACGTACATTAGCATCTTGGTCAACACACAACCCAGTAAATATGTCAAAAAGAAAAAAAATCTCACTTTACAACACCCACTAAGAAAGAACTAATTCCACTCCCCCTTCTCTAAGAAACAGTTTAAAGGGGGAGAAAGTATGTATCTTACAATTTTGTCAATTATACCTCAACAAAGACGAAGGAATGAATGAATAAATAAATAGGGAGACAATACTAAAGGATTAAAAGAAGTACATTTTCAACTGTTTTTCTCTTCAAACCCCAACCATCAGCTGTAGATGGTTCCTGAACTTACCAAACAAGGATGTACGTGAGGAAAAAAGTTTACAAATAAAAATTGAAGTCACATGGGCACCTGGATGGATCAGATGGTTAAGCGTCTGCCTTTGGCTCAGGTCATGATCCCGGAGTCCTGGGATCCAGTCTCACATCGGGCTCCTTGCTCAGCAGGAGGCCTGCTTCTCCCTCTGCCTGTCACTTCCCCCTGCTTGTGCTCTCTCTCTCTCACAAATAAATAAATAAAACCTTTAAAAAAAAAACTGAAGTCATAGAAGACAATCCTTATCCTTTTTCACAAGCGAAATCATGAAATATTACAACATACAATCCATTTTTCTTAAAATTCTAGTTTTATTTTATCCTATTCTAAACACTAATACAAAAATCCAAAAGGAGGTAATAGATAATGTAAATGAATGGAAAACCACAACATAAGCATCAAAGAAAGAGCCTAGAAGCCATCACATTTCAAGCAACAAGCACATTTAGTGCCTAGAACTTGGTTCCTAAATACAAGAACCAGGGCTCCTGGAAGCAGCAGCGGACTGTAGGGCTGGGACACAGAAAATACTCAGAGCCAGGCGCCTGGGTGGCTCAGATGGTTGGGCGTCTGTCTTCAGCTCAGGTCATGATCCCAGGGTCCTGGGGTCGAGTCCTGCATCGGGTTCCCTGCTCCTTGGGGGCCTGCTTCTCCCTCTTCCTCGCTCTCTCTCTCTCTCTCTCACAAATAAATAAATAAAATCTTTAAAAAAAAAAGAAAGAAAGAAAGAAAATACTCAGAGCCTGCAGCATCTTATGGTGCCAGGGAGGAAGTACTCAAAAGAGTATGGGGCATGTTGAAAAGATACAGAAGTCTACCTGAAAAAGCTCACAACTCCAAAGCTGGAATTTGAGATGGAAAATTTGAGCAATAAAATAAATGGCAGCATTGGATAACCTACAGAATAAAATAAATGTCCATGACTTCAAACAAAGGAAGGAAGGAAGGAAGGAAGGAAGGAAGGAAGGAAGGAAAGGCTCACCCTTACAGAAGAATTCATTAACGTAGAATGGATGAAGAAAATAGAAAATAACCATTGGAACACCACAGTAGTATCTGTAACATCCAGTGACAAATACTAAAAGAAATAGATAAAAGTTTGAAGAGGAACACGATATTTGCACAATGTCAAAGTATATCCACCAAGATAACTTACTTTTTTTAAAAGATTTATTTATATTAGAGAGAGAGTGTGTGCACATGCATGCACAACAGCAGGGGGTGGGGGGGGAACAGAGGGAGAGGGAGAGAGAGAATCAGAGACTCTCAAGTAGACTCCCTGCTGAGCGCAGAGCCTGATGTGAGGCTCAAACTCACAACCCTGTGATCACGACCTGAGCCAAAACCAAGAGTCAGAGGCTTAACCAACTGCATCATCCAGGCACCCCACCCCCAAGATCCTTATTAATTATAAGGGGAAAAAAAGTAACTACAGTGGAGAAATCCAGCACACACCAGCTGAACCAAGCTGTCAAGGTCAAGGTTAATAATCACCACTAAGGCATATTGCTTCTGCAGTATTCTTGCCAAAAATATATAATCTCAATCTAATCATGAGAAATCATTAGAGAAGCTCAATCTGTGGGACATTTTACAATATAATTAACCAATACTCCTCATGCTCCAAGGTCAAGACTGAGGAACTGTCACATGTTGGAAGAGAATGAAGACATAACTCAGTGCAATGTGGAATCCTGGACTGGATCCTGGAATAGAAGACAGTAGTAGAAAAACTTGCGAAATCCAAATATAAGTCTATAGTTTAGCTAACAATATTGTACCAATGTCAACTTAGTTTTAATAATTCTATATACTATGGTTACTTTACACTTGTTGATGATGAGTGATGGACAGGCACTCTGCACTGTTTTTGCAATTTTTCTTAAAGTCTAAAATATTTCAAAATAAAAAGTAAAAAAATTGAGAGCTTTAACTGTTTAGAAATGTTTAATTACACACACACTTTGTAAAAGGAATGTTTAATACAAAAGATACAGGAATAAGGTTCAACTGGTATAGAAATCCAAGTTTGGAAAAACGAAAGAAATAGGAACTAAATTGTTAGCCACAAATGGAGGAGGATGGGAAATTCTTCTAAACAAGAATGCCGGCTCTGTTTAGCCATTTCCTGTTCTGTATGCTAAGCACATCCTCTGAAGAATGTAGCACAGATTGACCACTGGCTTTACATACCAAACCCTGCTAACAAGAGCTTCTCACAGCAGTTCTACTCAAGTATTTCAAGTCATATGGTTTTAAAAGAACTCTTAAAATTTTGACAAGTAGGTACCCATCCAACTGCTTTTTATTTCAAATTGTTTTTCTCAGTTCTAAAAGTCCCATTCTACTAACAGTCACCAACCCAGGAAACCCTTCAACGAAAAAAAATATTTTGATGGAGTATATATCCAATATGCAGCCACTCACACATACATCTCTAGGCATGTGCCGATGGATAAACATACAGGTGTATATACACACATATGTGTATATGTGAAACTAGATGGAATCTGTGAAATCACTGGCAAATTGATACCAACCAAGGTCTGGAAAACAGCATGAAAATTCTATGTACAGGATTCTTTAAATGAAACCCAAAACACTTCATTCTCTCTTTTTCCATATTTGGGCATAAGGAAGGGATATTTGAACTCTAAACGTGTAAAGCAATAAAGAATTTGAACAACATTGCTGGGTGAGAGGACAAATGGCTTTTGGCAGGCAATGTGGTAGTATCTATCAAAATCTTAAATACAGGGGCGCCTAGGTGGCTCAGTCCTTAAGCATCTGCCTTCAGCTCAGGTCATGATCCCAGGGTCCTGGATCGAGCCCTGCATTGGGCTCCCTGCTCAGCGGGAAGCCTGTGTCTTCCTCTCCCACTCCCCCTGCTTGTGTTCCCTCTCTTGCTGTGTCTCTCTCTGTCAAATACATAAATAAAATCTTAAAAAAAAAAATCTTAAATACATGCTTTGATCCAGCAACCCCACTTATGGGAATCATAAATACAAGTATAAAATTATGTATAATTCACTACAGCACTGTTTATAATAGCAAAGGACTAGGAAAAACTGAGGTGTCCCATCAACAAAGTAGATTTTAATATCACAGCTGGGATATCTAGTCCCTCCCTCCCTGCCCTTCCTCTACGACTCTGATGTATCCATGATCTTCCTTCACTCCCGTTTTCAATTTCTCTTTCTACTGTACTCTTCTAAGCACACAACAACCCAGTGTCTCCCATTCTAAGAGTACCTTTCCCACCACTCTGCTGACTTGTTACCCTCTTCCCTCCTCCCAGTACAACCGCCTGTCTTGAGTCCTGTTCTTGATCTTCCTTTCACGAGCCACATTCACTCCTGCTACTGGCCCTGCAACTCAACTGTGCAAACCTATACCTACAAATTGACAAATTCAATGCTCATCCTTCTTGACTTATCCATACTAGCTGACCCTGCTAACAACCACTTCCATTCTCAAGTTCTCTTGTCCTTTGAACATCTGGTGCCACGGTCTTTTATTTTACGGTCTCTCTTCTCTCTGCCACTTATAGCCAATGCTCTTCTTTCCCTGGACATCTTCTCCTTCTCCATTCCAGGTTGCCCCCCATTCCCATGTGGATGCTGCCCTCCTCACCTGCTCAGGCCCCCACACCCTATGCCTGGAGTGCCTTTTCTTGGGGAGGCCCCCATCACCCTGATTAAGATCTGACACCCCAAAACCAGGCTGCCCCTTTGCATGGATGTCCTTCACACTGCTGGGGCCCTGACTCTCTACACCAGGCTATCCCTAGATGTATATACTCCTAACCTTGCTCAGGTTATATACCTGCCCCATCCCCACCCCACTTCACCCTCTGGACGCTTAACCTTGCTTTGCTCTAGCGACCAGCTTTAGGACTAAATTGTGCAGAAAGGAAAGAGGAAGGGCAGATAATGCAATACTTCAACATGTAAATAATTACAGCTTTACAGTAAGCCTTAATATCTAGTAGGCAAGTTTCTGTTACTGTTCTTCAGGACTGTCTCGGGTTATTCTTGGCCTTTTCCTCTCCAATTCCTTTTTTCTTTGTGGCTTATTTGTGAATATAATTCAGTTGGATGAACAATCCTACCTTAAAGTTTTTTGCTCATTCCCAGCTTTAGCACTTTTATAATACATTTTTGACAGAACAGCTTGAGTGATTCAACACAAGTTGCTTTTTACCTATTCTTTTTTTTTTTAAAGAAAGCGTTTTTTTTTTTTCAAGATTTTATTTATTTATTAGAGAGAGAGACACAGCGAGAGAGGGAACACAAGCAGGGGAAGTGTGAGAGGGAGAAGTAGGCTTCCCGCCGATCAGGGAGCCCGATGAGGGGTTCAGTCCCAGAACCCTGGGATCATGACCTGAGCCAAAGGCAGACACTCAATGACTGAGCCACCCAGGCGCCCTGCTTTTTACCTATTTCTCTAGAAGCACCTGCAGTAAGAAATCTCTGTTAATGGTGCAATATAAACTCCTCTGCTTTCTACTGATCTCTAAACTAGATCTGAGGGCCATCAATGTGGTGTCAGATGAGGCTTTGTGTAAGCTGTGGCATTCTGATTGGCCATCAGAGAAGGTTATTTCTATTAGGGGTAACCTAAGCAGGACATAAATATATATGTGGGGAAACTATGTAAGAAAGCAATTGGATTCAGCAACGTAGCATTCAGGAAAGGTGTGAGGGTCGGAGATTCAAATTTGTGACCAATGTATGGAGGGCATTTACAGACATGGAACTTGACCTAGACAGATTATGTAGAGAGGAGGGCTGAGCTTTAAGGTCTGGGGAACTACAACTGAAGAGGTCCAGGAGCCACAAGGGGATGGGGTGTCCTGGGAGCAAAACAAAGAAAGCATTTCAAGAAGCAGAAAGCATTCAAATGTGTCAAATGCTGCTACAAGGTAGGGTGGGAATGAGAATTTCCCATTATATTTAGAGGGTAACCCTGACAAAAGGCATGTCAGCACAGTAGTTAAGACTAAAAGTCTCAAAGGAGAGGGGTGAAAACAACCATTCCTCAAACATTCCAGTCTGTCCCTGCCACAGGGCCTTTACAGATGCTATTTGATCATCTCTAGACCTTTCCATGCACCTGTACGTCCTCGTGTTAGGGTACAAATGACCTCTTCCAAGAGGCCTTCCTTTGCCACCCTAAAGTAAGCATTCCATCCTTACTCTTTAGCCCCTTATCTTGCTTTTTTGAAACTCTCTCTCTCACTCTCTTTCTCTCTCTCTCTCTCACACACACACAGCAGTACATCAGGATACTTGAAATCTATTACTTCATTTATTTGTTTACTTGTTTGTTGATCTCCCCCACAAGAATATGCTACAGGGAGGAATAATATGTACAAACACTTCTTTTTAAAGACAAGTTGTACATTTTTCTAGGTGTATCATTCCTAGAAGGTTTTCCAGTACCTGAAGATATAATACTTTATTGGCTACAACTCTTCTCACAGTGAGAAATTGGCAATACAGCAACAAAGAAGGTCCATAACATTACAATCATTGGCAAATCCCCTTTACTGCCACTCTTCTGCCACGAAGCTTCCTGTAGCTGTTTCCTTGGTTATAACACCATCATATAGTTTTCTCACAGAACATTCTCACTTTAACCTTACTTAACTGTTCTAGTAAAATTAATATTTATAATTCTCACCTTCAGTTTTATCATAACAAAGGCAACTGTGCCCTAAATACAGCTAGGTCATCCCCAAAGTTCTCAGAGAAATCAAAGTTGTAGAAAACTTTAAATCAGAGGTAGCCTAGCCCACTTCCTGTCACACACGGACACCAAGACCAGTGGGTACAAGGGAAACGGTCCATAAGTGAACTCTTAAACCCAACTCCTAGCCTTTCACAAAGTTAGAGAAAGACGTCTGATTTATGATTTATAACAAGGGCCTAGGTAATAATAAAGTATGTCTTAATTATTAGACATACTTTGAAAATCAGATTTTTGCTGTTCTGTAATGTACCACTCCACTCCACTCCTAGAAATCTGTACTTGTTGAGCCTTTATCTCATTTAGTGGCTCCATGTCCAGAGTATAGAGACAGGATTTTATTCTAGAAACTCTCTGGGAAATACTTGCCTTCGTATCTCTAAGGAGGGTACAAAAAAACCCTCTCTGGCTTAAGTCCACATTAATAATCTGTTAATCAGTTTATAACTTTCAGTAAAGTTCTGTCACAGCATGTTGCTGGATTAAACAACAAGAGAATTATAATAATCTTCTCTTTAAGGTTCCTTTTTGGAATATAATTAAAATACAGTTACCATATGGTATACATTTTTGATGTACTAAAAGTATCCCTCCTACTTAATTGTGTTTTGGGAAAGGGACACAGTAAGTAGGTGAATTGAAGGATGGCTGTTTTGGAAGACCTAGTAAACCTACAGGCAGGTTTTTAAAAAAAAAAGCCAGTGTGGCAGTAGGAGTAAAGAATTAGAGAGTTTCCTACGGGCACCACTGTGGATTGATATTGAGCAGCCACAGGATTAGCTTCTAATAAACTGAGCAACAAGGAAAAGAGAAGGGGAAAAGGTGAGGTCAGTTTTACTGTTAAAAATACTTTTCAGTGGGATTGAAAAGCTATCAAAAATATTTATTGACTGCTTACTGTTTTGAGCACATTTCAAAGGTCAATGAAATGATTCTAAATGCATCTACCTAGCAGAGCTGACAGATCATTTATACTATCCCAAAAAAGCCTTCCTAATACCTGAAACAAATAATTCATTCAACAAACACGTTCTGAGTGGCCACTATGTGCTAGGCACTTTTCTAAGTGCTAGGGATACAGCAGTAAATAAACCACATGGACTTTTATGTTCTGAATGGAGAGAAAAAGACAAAGTAATTAAGTAAATGACTTAGTATTTTAAAAGTATAAGAGCTATCTTTAAGCACTTAGATCATAATAAGTACTTTGGAAAAAAAGAAAGCAAGAAAAGGAAATAAGATGTAATTTATTTGTATTCATTATAGGTGGCCTATTTGTTTTATGATAGATGTTATAATATAACAAGATTCTTTTATAATCAATATTCTCTTTACAAATTTCAACTTTATAAGAAACAGAATATAATTTTAATTTTTTAAAGTTTGTTTATGTATGTATGTATGTATGTATGTATGTAATCTCTACACCCATCAAGGGGCTCAAACTTACATCCCCAAGATCAAGAGTTGCATGCTCTTCTGACTGAGCCAGCTTGGAGCCCCAACTTTAAATATTTTTTTAACTATTAGTATATCTTCCCTCTTAGAGTATACAATTAACTATACTTATATTTGATGGTATGTTCTTGGTCAAAACCAACACCAGGCCTTTTTATTTATTTTTTAAATTTTTTTTTAAAGATTTTATTTATTTATTTGAGAGAGAGAGAGAGAGAGAGAGCGAGCACATGAGAGGGGGGAGGGTCAGAGGGAGAAGCAGACTCCCTGCTGAGCAGGGAGCCCAATGTGGGACTCAATCCCGGGACTCTAGGATCATGACCTGAGCCGAAGGCAGTCGCTTAACCAACTGAGCCACCCAGGCGTCCACACCAGGCCTTTTTAGCTAAACACAATGCACTTTTGGATATTGCTTTATGAAGAGGTTTGAGGAAAAAAAAATCATGTTTAAAAAAAAAAAAAAGCGAAGCCTTACTAAACTGTGAAGCTTCCAACAGTGAACCAAGGATTTCTGGTACCAATGATTTTCAATTCTAAAGAACATTACATTCACTACAAAATTTATATGATCAAATAAATATCAAAACAGCCTAAATCAAATAGAAATTTTGGTAATTAGTATCATTAGTATACTAATCAAGAAATAACAATGCTTGACTTTGTTTTCCTATATAAGTTGAAAAAGAATAGTAAAAATCTAACTCTTTGGGAAGAGCTCATTTCCAATTTAAAAGAAAGGCAAAAAAACATATAAATAAAAGGCATTAGTTTTACAAGATTAAATGTATACAAACTTTCATTTTATTATGTTTTAGCTATCCAGCACTTCAATTTGAATACGAAAGCTTATATACAATGTAAATTGAAGGTTTCAGCAGAATGAAGCTTACCTTCAGGCTAGTATGAGAACGTGGTTGACTTAATTCCTGAAATTTCCATTGCTCTGATCCAGGGGTCTCTCCGCCTTTCTGAGTGTCCGGCGTAAGCAATCCATCTCCAGCAGGTAATGGGAAAATCCCTAGTGATATAGGACGTTCTTTTCTATTGAAGAGGGGAGAAAAAATTAAGCATTCATTCATTCCTTTTTAATTTCTATTCATCATGACCATAAGTAATAAGCCCGGGCTGTCTCTGTTTTAGAAAAATCACTCTTAAAAAATACCATCTGCCTATCTAAACAGTAGACTTACCAAAGAAAAAGGACAGTCTCAGAAGTTCAAATTAGCCCCAAGAAATTAACTAAGAAAAGTTCTAAACAGTAGACTTACCAACGAAAAAGGACAGTCTCAGAAGTTCAAATTAGCCCCAAGAAATTAACTAAGAAAAGTAGTAAAAGAAATCTTATAAGTGACTGATGAATTCCTCGCCTGGGGAGCAGTCTCTGGTCTGGTTTCACAGCGACAAAAGCTACTAAATTTTCACTCACGCTTACGTTAGCCCTAGGGAAACTGGCAACCTCCTCCTTTGTAAGTGAATCCCACCCTTGCTTCTACACTTCCCAAATTCTCAAACCAATACCTAGATATTTGCCCAAGGCTCTTCGGGGTGCGTCTCTTCTGCCTAATGGAAAATCTATGTATAATCTAAATCAGGACTACTGATTAAGTGGTAAAAAGAACTCGAAGAGTTTTAATCCTTAATAGCAGGAAAGCTGTCTTTTTCTACAGAACCAATATTACGTGTTCCTTTCAATCATATAATATGTGAGAAAACCACTGTCAGTTTTTCCAAACAAGGCTGAAAAATTCTATAAAAGACTGTAGAGTTTCCAATGCTTTGTGGGAAATTTCAATGAACAAGAGTTACAATTTTAATAATAATAGAATTTCAATAAGAAACATATCCTTTGGTGATGCATAGATTACAAATAAAAAAGGCTTTTCTGGAGGGTGGAAACCAGCCTAGGAAGAGGTTGTCCTGGGTCATTAACCCAAAAAAGTAGAAACCAGCAAGAAAAGAGACACTAAAGGTTTGGAGCCTCCTGGAACTCATACCTCTACTGGCCAGAATGTAAATTAGAATAGAACCACTGAGGTTATATATAAAAGTGGGAAAATATTCAGTTTTGCTAAATAAGTCCTTTATTCTGTAAGCTCATTTTTAAAAAAACAAGAAACTTAAGCCACCTGAAATCAGCCCTCACTTAACACAAAGGATATGCTCTTCCACTCCTAACTACAATCAGAAAGGATCAGTAAGGGTGCCTGGGTGGCTCAGTTGGTTAAGCGACTGCCTTCGGCTCGGGTCGTGATCCTGGAGTCCGGGATCGAGTCCCATATCGGGCTCCCTGCTCGGCAGGGAGTCTGCTTCTCCCTCTGACCCTCTTCCCTCTCGTGCTCTCTATCTCTCATTCTCTCTCTCTCAAATAAATAAATAAAATCTTTAAAAAAAAAAAAAAAGAAGAAAGGATCAGTAAAACTGTCAGAACCTCTTAAAGATTGGCTGAAGGAAAAGGATTGAGAGATTGCATTTGGTTAAAGGTGTGTATGCACAAGGAAATAAAACAGGACTTTTCTCTATTAGTTAAGTATTCATCATTTCTTTATACTTGGGTACTTTACCTATTTGATCTGGGAAAATTCAAACGCAGGTAGGTAGCACAATAAAAGGCTAGATTTTAATGACAAATTTAAGTTTGTTTCTATGAGCTTCCAGAACAACCAAATGACAAAGACTAAAGTAACTACTCAGCTATTCTGTTTAGACCACTTATTCCCTAATGCTGGCTCAGCAATAAAGTTTTCCTAAGTCCACAGTGAAAACAGACATTATTTATTATATCCTTATTGGGTAATATAGGCCATATTGTACACATACACATTTCCATGTATCACAGAACCTGTTCTTTCCTGAGAATGATGGACCTTTTTCTACATCTTTTCTCCTTTGATTTTAAATCCCTTCATCAAATGATGGTGACAATGATTAGAAAGCAAATTTTGTTTTAACATCCATACTTGACAAAATAAAAAGTTGCTGCCTGATGTTTATCCCTCAATTTGGGGGGGTATTTTGGGAACCAATAATCTAATTGTCTAAGAGGTACTAAGTGGCTTATTTATTTAACATATCTGAATAACTTAAGCAAAAAGGTGTGAATTTAATAGGATAGCTTAATGGAAAGCTCTCTAACCCAAAAAGCAAAGACAAGCAGAAGATAATACAGATTTCATGTAAATCCATCACACTGCTAACAGAAATCAAAACACAGGCCAGTCATAATTATCTTCCTATATGAAGACATTCGTTTTCACACAGATCAAATACAGAAAAAGTATAAAACTACTGGAGGAAAGAGTCTGCTATGGTGCCAAGTTTTGCTTTTCCACTCCTGTTAACTAAGCCTACAATCCAAAATACCAGTAGAATTCACACCTCTTTGTACTGCTTTTATTAATCATTTACAATCTGTTCCATAGGGAGGGCATTTTTCTTCAGAGACTATCAAGAAGGTCCTGATGCTTTGGGTCACACTGTTTCAACTCTGGAAAACAATAATACTACATACATGTCGTCTCTCCTTATTTACTGATAAATTTCATGAGAGGTGAGGGGAGAGAGCACATGTAATTATGCAAGTCAGTTAGAATCCTACTTTTAAAAGAAACCCTGAAAAGTTGAACATTTTAAGTCCCAAACTATGTTGGTATGCATGTTTAGTACTCTACATATTAAGTGCTTCAGTGAAACTTACAGAAGAAACCAAAGAATGGGATACACTTGGAAAAACATCAAGTAACAGGTTTAAATCCCAGGGGTTTCAATATGTTTTACTATGCGGCCACTGTTTAGAAACAAAGCCATCTTCAACTATCAGAATTCTTGTTATATTCTTTTAAAAACTGCCTTAGTTCCTTCCATATATTCATTTTTTAGTTGGTTATTTAAATGTAACCTGTGTATAAATAAATTCCCAATTGTGTTTTGAAACAGCTTCTTGGCTCTATAGACATTTAAAACAAATAACCATTAATAAAATTTTAAAAAGATTGTTCAACATTCACCATGTGGCAAGCACAAAGGATGGTTTGTTTACACTCTCATGGAAATAGGGATTCTTTCCCGTTTTCAGATTAAGAAAAGTAATGCACAGAGACATTAAGCATTAGTAATACACAGAGATGGGGCTCAAAGTCAGACCTGTTGCACTCCAAAGCCCATGTACTTTCCTTGGAACCCACCTATTTCTTGACAATTTAATCTTAATACTGAAGACTTTGATATCTTTATTCCATTAGATCAGCAATTTTTGTGTCAAGGAACTTTTCAAATTTAATCATAAGGTATTTTATCAGTAAAATAAGTAGAGTTCTGGAAAGCAGTTCTGCTAAAAGTGGAGCACATATATAAGTGACTGCAAATTATTTACTTGTTTGGCTTACTAAATATCTTGCAACTGATTAAATAAAAAATAATAATCTCACACTTGATTTTTAAAACTACCCAGAGGGGTAAGAACCTCAGGGGAGGAAACCCAGGCGCAGAGATTTTAAGCAACTTGCCAGAGGTCCTACAGCTGCCATGTGGCAGAACATTTATAACCAGGCAGCCCAGCTCCAAAGCCTCTTACCCACTGCACGGCCCTGCGCGGCCCAGCAGAGCACTGCCATCTCCAACAGAGCTGAAACCTAGGACAGCCCTTTAAAATTCGTCTTATTTTAATCTTACATTTGCTTTAGTTAAGGTTTTTTTAATCTCCTAAAAGCCTAAATATACATAATTTTTAGATCACAGATGAAATTTAACTTCTGGGCCTTAAACTAATGTTAAACACGATCCGACTGATGAATAGAAAGAACACCTTGAGGGAATATACTAATTTAATTCATCTTAATTTATCTAAATCCACAAGTTGAGTATTTTAAGTAAATATTTAAATAATAAAAGCTCGACACCATGAACCTTCCTTTAAAACCTCGCACAATGCAGAAATCTGAACAAATCAGATGTCTTTAGTTTGAGGAGTTAGAAAACAGAAGACACACAACCCTTAAATAAATATCTAAGATGTTGAAGACGGTTCTTACAGGGTGTGAGTAGAGTGAGCAGCAGCAAAGCCCCCGAGATTAATGACTGCCCCCACAAGCAGGCACGGATATTTGTCACCCAAGTCTACAAAGAAAGGGCAACATCTGACAAAACAATAGTGAATAGGCTTTGTAAAGCTTTCACAACTTTGATGTGTAAATGATGAGGGGAAAAATGCATTCCTTGCTCTAAAAGGTTTAAATCCTTTCACTTTAAAATATATTTTTTTTAGAAAGAAAATATTTAAATTGTCAGTTCCCGCAAGTTATCAAAAATTGCAAAAATGATGCCTAAATGTCCATCAGTCAAAGGATAACTGAACAAAATAAACACCTACAGCCTGTGCCTACCCGACTATACATCTCAGCATAAAAGATACTGGCCCCCAAATGCTCAGATGCTAAACACAGAGGTTTATAAACTTGGACCCAGTGTTTTACTCTTGCTCTCCCTTTATTCTTTGAACACTCTGCCTAACACAAGACCACAATGACCCTGTACTTGTGCATAAGTACAATATGAAAATCCTTTTCTTAAATCCGTAGTTTCCAAAGACAAAGCCATATCCCTAGGTGATAGCCTGTAAATTACTATAAATAAGAAGAGAAGATCCTAGCTTCAGGCCATTTTCCATTGTTTCAATCTGCAACAGAAATGGTTACAAAGCAGACCTGTGAAGCTAAAAATTTGAGAAAACCAACTAACAGGGGCTTCTAAGAGAGACTAGAGTACCTGAGTATCCTTGGTAGGTTCTGCGTCAGAGCTGGCACACCGGTAGAAATAGAAAAGTGCACAAGCAGCAAAACAGAGAGAGATACTAAGATAGCAGAATTAATGACCACCGCCCCGCCAACAAAGCCAAACACAAACAGCAGCATGCATCCAGGACTCATGGCGCTGTGCTGGCATGGTGAAATACCGGAACCAGGAGGCCTACACAGGGGCCAAAGGGGAATCTTTGTAGTGAGGATCTGTCATTCAGCGGCTGCCACAAAAACAATGCCATCAGCAGCAGCTTTCCACTCCATCCTGCAGCAGCTCCGAAGCGATGACGTCATCCTGCTCTCCCCACCTCATAACCATAGAGCTGCTGCTCCTCGCGTTTATGCAGCGATCCAGAGCGACAGCCAGCCTATTAACTACTTTGCTCTCCACTAAGAGTCCTGGCTTAGCTCATTGGCTACAATGCTGGGAGATCTGCATAATTTATTCACACTTCTACAGCAAACAGAAGTCTAACCCTTTCAAACATGCTTCTTGGTAACGAAAAGGACTTTAAACCAATTATACAGGAGAAATGAAAAATTTTCAGCACCCCCTACAAATCAGAAAACTTTAAACCTGGTATAATCTCCATTAAGTATTATAAAACAATCAAAATACCTCGATACATTGCTTAGATGGCATGGCTCACGATTTACCTTTTAATAGTGAGGGCTGTTTCTATTTTTCTATGCTATTCTCTCCTGTAGCATTCCAACCATGCTTTTTGAGAGAGAGCTTTGTGAATCAGCCTAACTATTGTTCCAGGATTAAAGAACAGGGAGAAACAGAAACAGATTATTTTGATTTTTCTCAAGGCAAAATGTTTAATAAAGCTTACCTAATTCTACTATGAGCTGTGGACTCTAGTTGATCACTCCCTGAGAGCTGATGAAGTTTTGTTCTTTCTAAGTGTTCCATATAATTATGGATCATCTATTTTGAAGAAAGAAAAAAATATGCAAATTTTAAGGCCAATATCTGAAATAAAAACAGTGTTTTAACAAGGGAAACATTTTTGTAGAAATTTCATATTTATCAGACTACCCACAGTTCCATGGAAAAGAATATTAAGGATGAAAAAATTTTAGGTGGCAAAGGAATATATGCAAATGTTTACATTTAAAGATGCTGGTGTCCAAAGAAGTAGCCAACATGTTGCTTAGCATAGCAAAAACTTTAACAATATGTGACACTATTAAAAGATAAAATTTTGACATAAATAACACAAGTTAGAATATAGGCATTGGGGAGGAGGTGATAAAAGACCACTGATAAAAATAATAGAGGGCATTTGAGAAATCCGCTCACTAAAATGGGAAACAAAAAAGAAATTAACATGAAACTTGAGAAGAAGCCATACCCTGATGTGGTGATTTTTTCCATTTTACAAAGGATTCAGAGTAAATATCACTTTCGATTTAATTAAGTAACTTAATTTAATACCAAGATGTTTATTTCTTGTGCCTATAGATTTCATTAAAAGAATGTTAAAATATGGGGTGCCTGGGTGGCTCAGTCGGTTCGTGTCTGCCTTTGGCTCAGGTCATGATCTCAGGGTCCTGGCATTGAGCCCCATGTCAGGCTCCCTGCTCAGCAGGAAATCTTCTTCTCCCTCTGCCCTGCCCCCCACAGGTGCACCTCTCTCTCTCTCAAATAAATAAATAAAATCTTAAAAAACAAAAAGAATGCTAGACTATTTTCTCTTTCATTTGATTGTTAATTTATTGGTATCATTAATATAATCATCTAATAGTAAATAAAATGAAAAATCAGAGCACTTTGATTTTATTTTTTAAGATTTTATTTTTAAGTACATGGAGCTCAAACTCACAACCCTGAGACCAAGAGTCCCATGCTCTACAGACTGAGCCAGCCAAGTGCCCCATCAGAGTGCTCTGATTTTAAATCTTGGATAAGGAGCCATAAAATGGACAAGCTGAATATGGAAGTAAAAACGTCAAGAATATCAAGTATATAAACTGAAAAGAAATTCTGTAATCCTATTTAGTTTCTGGTAATCTACAGTTCCACTTTTAAGGAACCTAAATCGGGCATTAAAACATGTAAAATGCAACAAATTTCAATCATAAAATCAAAAGGCCTTTGCTAGATACTAACATGATACGATAAGAAAAAATAAATTTTAAGGAATAAGAAAAGGTATGTTAGCAATCTAAAAGAATGCAAATTTGAAAAGTAGACAAGAAAAGGTTGATGACTTTCTTGGGACTATCCTTTGAATTCTTAAAACGTGAATGTTCCTTGAATGCTTAAAAAGGCATGGAACAGCTATGGAAGTTTCTAAACTTTAGTTGTATGAACATGGATTTCAATCTCAACATAACATGAAAATATGCACTGCAGCATATTAAAAGCATAACTACTGAAAGAAACAAGATTTTGAGCAAATTTATAAAATTTTTAAAAAGCACACTTTTTTTGGGAAAATTTTACTTGGCATATATGCAGAAAAATTAAATACATAAATCTCTTTGAAATTGTTCTTTACTTCAAATAAACAAAAAGCTGAACTGATGCATGAATCAAGACAAGTAATTCTATCAAACATTATAAAAGAATTAATCAGTCTGTTTCCCAATTAGAACTGTCTAAATAAGAACTGTATCAGGCAGGGGCGCCTGCGTGGCTCAGTCGTTGGGTGTCTGCCTTCGGCTCAGGTCATGATCCCGGGGTCCTGGGATCAAACCCTGCATCGGGCTCCCCGCTCTGCGGGAAGCCTGCTTCTCCCACTCCCCCTGCTTGTGTTCCCTCTCTCGGTGTCTCTCTGTCAAATAAATAAATAAAATCTTAAAAAAAAAAAAAAAAGAATTGTATCAGGCTAAGAAAAATTAATGTAGATTTACAGGGATATGGTATGTGAAGGCATTCTTTAAAGTTTTGAATTTACATATCTTCTATTTTAAATTTACAGATTTTTCTCTTTACCCCCATTTAAAGAACATATTTGCAGAAATACAGTTTTTGCCTTTGTGTCAGCAAGTCAGAAATAATGAACTGTTTTCTTCTTGAATCAGGCAGGAAGAACTTTAAGGAAAAAAACAAAAATGAAACTAAAATAACAGTGATGGTTGGGCCAAATAGATATCAACTTAAATTTTCAAAAGATTTTAGAAAACCTAAGTTGAATTCTTATATACTGGATAGTAATCATACGTAATTGATTAGCTCAGATGAAAGAATTTAAGTTTCCCTTAAGCACTCAAATGAAGAAAACAGAAATCTCCCCTAGGTAGACTGCCCTTATAGTATTCTATTTATTCAATATAGACAAATAAAGTTATAAATGCAAAGACAGAATCAGTTCTACGCCCCCCCCAAATAGTCCATTCTGTGGATTGATTGTTGTCTTTAATGATTTTTTTAATTTGTGAATTCTAGGGGTGCCTGGGTGGCTCAGTGGGTTAAGTATCTGCCTTCGGCTCAGGTCATGATCCCGGAGTCCTGGGATCGAGCCCCGCATCAGGCTCCCTGCTCTGCAGGAAGCCTGCTTCTCCCTCTCCCACTCCCCCTGCTTGTGTTCCCTCTCTCGCTGTGTCTGTCAAATAAATAAATAAAATCTTAAAAAAAAAAAATAGGGCCATACTTTTTAAAAGAAAATTTTTTTTTTAATTCTAGGGGCGCCTGGGTGGCTCAGTCGTTAAGCGTCTGCCTTCGGCTCAGGTCATGATCCCAGGGTCCTGGGATGGAGCCCCACATCGGGCTCCCTGCTCCTTGGGAAGCCTGCTTCTCCCTCTCCCACTCCCCCTGCTTGTGTTCTGTCTCTCTCTGTCAAATAAATAAATAAAATCTTTGGAAAAAAAAGTTTTTTTTTTAAATTCTAAACCTTCAAAAGACTGATTCCTTCTTCAAATGATATATCCCATATATAATTCCAAAATGGTCTATGTAATGAAACTGGTTCCAGTCCAATTAAACTAGCACTTTATAGTACAGAATAATAACAAAATAATAGCTGACATTTATTAAGCATAAGTCAACCAGTGCATTTATAGCCAGTTTCATTTAATCCTCACAATATTAGAATTTTATAAACTCCAGTTTAAGATTAAAATAACTTGCCCCATTTGACCAGCTAGTTACTGATCAACCGTGTTCTGTTGGCTTTAGGGCCAGAACTCCGGTCCCTCTGACTCAGTCGTCAAAAAGTTAAGCATTCTAGGACCAGTTTTGTATTTGCCCTTTTAGTCAATTCTCTAGGCAAGCGATAAGCTCATTGTTCTTTCTTCCTCACACCCACAAGAAAACCCCACACCCTAAAGCATTTCCTGACGTCTGAAATAAAATATGCACTACATTCTGTAAATGCATCAAAAAAAGTAGAAAAAATAAATTGTATGTAAAAATTTTAATTAGGGGCACCTGGGTGGCTCAGATGGTTAAGCATCTGCCTTCGGCTCAGGTCATGATCCCAGGGTCCTGGGATCGAGCCGCGCACTGGGCTCCTGGCTGGGGTGGGGAGCCTGCTTCTCCCTCTCCCTCTGCCTCTGCCCCTGCTCATGCTCTCTCTCTCTCTGTATCTCTGTGTCTCAAATGAATAAATAAAATCTTGGAAAAAATTTCTTCAATTAAAAAAATTTTTTATTTTTAATTACAGGGCTTCACAATATAGCTCTGCTTTATTTTTTTTTTTAAGATTTTATTTATTTATTTGACAGAGAGACAGCGAGAGCAGGAACACAAGCAGAGGGAGTGGGAGAGGGAAAAGCAGGCTTCCCCGCCCCCCCCCCCCCCCGGCAGGGAGCCTGATATGGGGCTTGATCCCAGGACCCTGGGATCATGACCCGAGCCGAAGGCAGATGCTTAACAACTGAACTACCCAGGGGGGGGCCCCTATAGCTCTGCTTTAAAAAAAAAAAAAAAAAAAAAAGTGAATGGGAGGGCAGGATCAGTGGTGCCAGACAAGAGAGAAAGGTGAGATAGTAAAAGAGGGCATGCTTTAGATAATCTACTATTGGGTCCACTAGCCCCATCCCTCCTGATCTCAAAACTACAACTCTCCACTTTCTCAGGTATGTACATTAATTCACACTTATTCAGGAGTTGATTCAGCAACAAACAGTTGGCAGATCCAGAATCCCCTCTGCATAGAGAAATCACAGCAGAGGTTGACTGTCAGCTTGGATAAAACTGGGAAGTAAGGCAATAAGTGAGGTTTTGGAGAAAAGTGGACTTTTAATCGTGTTTGCCGTAAATCTTGCTGTGCACAGCCCAAGAATCATATATCTATACTTGCAAGGCCACTATTCTTAAGGTTGTTGCAATGCCAGAAAGCAAAGAGGCATAAAAAAATTTCTAGTGCTTTTAACACTCATTACGGTCCATAACCTAAAAGTGTTATTGAAAATTCAGGGAACAGGGGCTCCTGGGTGGCTCAGTAGTTAAGCCTCTGTGTTTGGCTCAGGTCACGATCCCAGGGTACTGGGATCGAGCCCCACATCCGGCTCCCTGCTCAGCAAAGAGCCTGCTTCTCCCTCTCCCTCAACCTGCTACTCCCCCTACTTGTGCTCTCTTTCTGTCAAATAAATAAATAAAATCTTAAAAAAAAGAAAAAGAAAAGAAAAATCAGGCAACAAAATATGAAAGACCTAGGTTCAAATCCAGTCACATACTAGCATGAAATTTGGAACAAATCACTTCATATTCCTCTCTAAACCTCAATCTCTAAAATGGGGATGGATGATGGGAGTTTGGTCAGAGGATGAAATAAGAATGCATTTAGGGCGCCTGGGTGGCTCAGTTGGTTAAGCGACTGCCTTCGGCTCAGGTCATGATCCTGGAGTCCCTGGATCGAGCCCCGCGCATCGGGCCCCCTGCTCAGCAGGTAGTCTGCTTCTCCCTCTGACCCTCCCCCCTCTCGTGTGCTCTCTCTTTCTCTCTCTCTCAAATAAATAAATAAAATCTTTTAAAAAAAAAAAAGAATGCATTTAAATACTCCCTGATGTAAGATGAGGGTTCAAGTTTTTGGTGACTAAGAGTATGTATACATGTGGCCCAAGTGCCTCACAATTGCTTAATGTTTGTATTTCCTCCACTGCCTTCTTTAAGGCCTATCTTCTTTTAAGCAAATTCAGTATTGGTACAAAATTTTGGATTTGATTTGAAAGAGAACAGTTATTCATATTACAAAAAGAGCCACAGCAGATTTCTCTTAAGCAGCAAACAATGTGTTTGATAGAAGTGCCATTTAAATAACTTTTTGGGGGGTGCCTGGGTGGCTCAGTTGTTAAGCGTCTGCCTTTGGCTCAGGTCATGGTCCCAGGGTCCTGGGATCAAGCCCCACATCGGGCTCCCTGCTCCGCGGGAAGCCTGCTTCTCCCTCTCCTACTCCCCCTGCTTGTGTTTCCTCTCTCGCTGTGTGTCTCTCTGTCAAATAAATAAATAAAATCTTAAAATAAATAAATAAATAACTTTTCTGTGTGCATGTAAAAAAGGTTATCTTCATTGCAGGGAATAGTGAAAAGATAAGGTTAATCCCTTCAAACTTCCTTTCCCTGAAGGTTTCCAGAATTTACCTTTAGTTCACCTAGCTCTTTAGCAATGGACAGCTATTTATAATTGCTAACTGAATGGCATTTCTAGTATAGATGTATAAGCACAGGAAAACGTGGTCTAGAGCAGACAGACCCATATTTCAAAGCAGTTATCTGTGTGTTACATAAACCTTCCTTGAGGCAGAGCAAAATAAAAGGAGCCTATCAGGGGAGAGGAAAGAAGCTGCTTGTGACTGAGGGAGGGGATCCTATGGAAAAAGCTGTCGTGCTATAAGTGAAATCTGCCTTAGTCACTGGACAGGCCCAACTCTGACTTGGTATTTAAGATTTTCCCGAGATCGCTTTTTCTTCCTAGTGTCATTCTCTGAAGGAATAGGTATAGAAAAATTATTATACCTTTTTATTTGAAATTAAGATGTCAGGTTTTTTCTGTAGGAACATATTTTCATTTTTATTAAATATGAAAAAATACGAAATTTCACTTTACAGTGGTTTTTTAAAAAATGCAATTTATGGTCATTTTTACATACTTCAATTTAACAATCCTCAATTTTTACCAAGGTTAGAACGTCAATGAAAAAACAAAATGATTATTCATTATTCATCACTATCAATTACTTATAGTACATAAACACATTCCTCCAACCAGATTTATGTTTATAGTATTGCGAAGCACTACCAGTTGTTCAGGCTGGATATGGTGTAAAAAGATCCAACAACTGGCCTTTAACAATCAATTGGGGTTTTTCTGGTGGGTTTTTGCTGTTGTTGTCGTTTTTAAGTAGGCTCCACGTCCAGCATAGAGTCCAACACAGGGCTCAACTAACGACCCTGAGATCAAGACCTGAGCTGTTATCAAGAGTTGGTCACTTAACTGACTGAGCCACCCAGGTGCCCCATCAATCATTTTTCAACAGTCTTAATACATACCGATTGCCATCTGATTAAAATGTGGGTATTGTTTTTTTTTTTTTTTAAGATTTTATTTATTTGACAGAGAGACCCAGCGAGAGAGAACACAGGCAGAGGGAGTGGGAGAGGGAGAAGCAGGCCTCCCGCCGAGCAGGGAGCCCGATGCGGGGCTCGATCCCAGGACCCCAGGAGCCGAAGGTAGACGCTTAACGACTGAGCCCCCCAGGCGTCCTGTGGGTATTTTTCTTATACTGACAAGGCTGCTGTTTGAGCTCTTCCTGTCTTCCCAGGGCTCCATGCTTCCAAACCTCTGTATCCAATCTTTTCCGTCCACCACTGAATATCAATTCTTCACAGGTGACTACAAAAGCTAAGATAGTAATAATGAAACCTCCTATGTCAGAAATTCCAACCCCTACTCAAGAGAGTATTAATCATATTATTCCAAAGCAAATCCTTAAAAGTAACAATATAGGTTTCTACCACAGGCAGGATAAGAGATCACAAACGAATGAAAAAAAAATGGAAGCTGAAGACTGGAATCATCTGTATCCTGGGAGATTTGGATGAGAAAGGGAAAAAAAGAGGAACTATTTTTTTCATGTAACAAATAGTGCTTGAGTCTATGAAAATTCTCCTTATTGAGGTTTGTGGCCCCCAGACTGACCATGAAACACAAAAACAATTTTCACATTCAGGAGACTGCAACAAAGGCAGCATATGAAAGGCTCACAGAGAATCATAAAAAGGTTAAAAACATGCTCAGGTACATTTTCTAATTTGCCTTGAAGAGATTATGTACTAGAGTTATTAAGTTAAAAAAAATACTGAAATTTCATGCAGAAAACCTGTTTTAGGGTCATTTTAATTTCATACACAATTTGTGTTTATATTATTTGTTAGGGGCTTAATGCAAATAGGCCCTTTATAGTGCATTATAAATACAGAAACTCTTACCAACAATTTACCAATCCATCATTTCCCAACTGGTAACAAAATAAATTAAATCAATTCTATCATTATTAGCATGATATATACTTTTTATTACACACACATTAGTTTGTACTTAGCTGGCAAAAGAAACTATCGGAACTGCCTTAGTAATTAACATTATTCTGTGGCACACTAATTCTCATCCATGAATAGTTAACTCCAGACAAAAAAACAATAGAAGTCAACATTTGGTAACAAGGTAAACACTACATGAAATTTGATGTTTTCTGGACATAATCCCCAAGAATTATATTAGCTGACTTTCAAAGATATAAATATAACTTCTCAGGTTAATTCCTTTAGTGCAATATTAACATGGTAGAAACAACCCAAAAACCCACCTCAGTGTGTCTCTGATGTAATGCGTTATATTCCTTCTTCAATTCTGCTTCTCTTTCTTCAAGTCTGCTAACTGAAATTAAGATACATACATTTAATCAGAACAAAATATAAGAAATTTACTTTAAAAAATTCCATCCTTAAAACCTGGAATAGGTTATCCATAATTCTTAGCAACTTTAGGATTCAGTGCTTCTTAGAGACCTCTCTTCACCTTCCTTTTTATTTTAATTTTTTTAAAAAGATTTTATTTATTTAATTGACAGAGAGAGAGAGAGAGACAGCAAGAGACAGAACACAAGCAGGGGGAGTGGGAGAGGGAGAAGCAGGCCCCTTGCCAAGCAGGAAGCCCGATACAGAACTCGATCCCAGGGATCATGATGACCTGAGCCAAAGGCAGTCGCCTAACCAACTGAACCACCCAGGCACCCCTCTCTTCACTTCCCTTAATAAATAAAACTTTCAGGGAGGGGGGAAAAACTGAATTTAAAAAATCCCCTAAACATCAGATTGGTTCTCCTAATATGCATATGTTTATCAGGTCATCCCCCTTAAATAGGTTTTAAACATGATACTCAAAAACATTTTACAAATAAATCCCCTCACAGAAGTTTTAAGCTGGAGTTTGGGCCCAAATCATTTATTTCTAATATTGATATTCAAGCTCTTTTTCACTCCTGGGCAGTATGTGAACACATCCTTGTTTGTTAAGTACTTTTTCTGCTTCAGGGCTTCATTTCGGGGACTCATCTCCTCTTACTTAGCTCCCTCTGCTGATGGAGTTTGTGAGTGGCACTGATTTGGAGGTAGCGCTCGGAGTACAACCATGTAATACATTTTTTTAAGTTTTAGATCCTGAGATACAGAATGTTAGGACAGGATTTCCTAGGAAGTGGCACTACCAGAGGGGAATGGTTCTGGGAGAAGGCAGAGTCCAAGCAGGACCACAAAGAAATTAAATTACAGTACTCAAGAGAGATGGTGAAGAGCAGCACTGTTACCACCAGAAGCGAACACAAAACTATGATGGTGGTGAGGAAGAGGGGAGACTGGCCAGCCCGGAGGAGCTCATACTGCCTAAGGAGCAGGGAGAAACAATCTGGTGCGAAGAAATAAAGCTGGTGCCACAGGAGCCTGTCAAGATACTCATTTAGGTCTGTTTAAAAGACTTCGATTAGTTGGAAATGTTCTGCCGGTATAGGTCTGCTGGCTGCAAGCATGCAAGATTGCTTGTAAGCCACAGCCTGTGACCCTGGCAGATGGCTGTAGAAGTAACTACTATGAACAGATGGCCATAGAAGTAACTATGAACTATTAACAGCACACACAGGAATGTTTCCCTGTACGTAATGTGAACACACCAAACACCAAACAACGCGGAACTTGTGCTGCCCAGTAAACTCATCTTTGATTTGTGTAGCTTTACTTGCTACCTTTTGTTTGAATATCTTGAAAATATGTCATTAATTAGAAAAACTGTAGCTCTGTGGCTAAAAGCAATAATAAGAAAACTTGTAATGCAGGTGTATTGTGATAACGCAATAGGTACTGAAACTATAATTTTTAGGGCTGCTTCTGTGATTTTTATTTAAACACAGGAAATCTAAGCAAATAATAGATATTTAGTTAACAATTTCACAACAAATGTTTTCTACTACTTCTTGTCAATTAAACTCATCTAAAACCTTAACCCTGAGACTACTGGGTGAACCTTATCTATTTGTAATTGTTCATCTGTGTATATCAAGATTTTCTTGATATTGTACAACCAAAACAAAAAAAATGAAGGTTGAGTCTAAAGTAAAACTGCAACTATAATTCATAAACCTCATTTCAAATTTGTGCTCAACAGTCTCATTATTCTTGTCAGCTACCTTGACATCAATTCATAAAATAAATTTATATCGCCAATACCACCATTACTCATAACAGCTAAAATTTCACAGTGCTTATTATATACCTTGCACTGTCCTATGTGCTTTACATAAACAAAATTATCTGAGCCTGACATTAACCTTATGATGAAAGTATGATTACTACATTCATTTTAGAGATGAGGAAACTGAAGTAAATAGAGGTTAAGTAACTGGCCCAAAGTCACAGTTAATAAGTGACAAAACTAGGATTCCTAATGGAGGAGTCTGGGCCCAGAATCTGTTTTGGCTTTTTAAGATTTTGTTTATTTATTTGTCAGAGAGAGAGAGAGAGAGAGAGAGAGAACACAAGCAGGGGGAGCGACAGGCAGAGGGAGAAGCAGGCTGCCTGCTGAGCAAGAAGCCCATGTAGGGCTGGATCCCAGGACCCTGAGATCGTGACCCAAGCCAGAGGCAGATACTTAACCAACTGAGCCACCCAGGCTCAGAATCTGTTTTTAATTACTGTGCTATGCTGCCTCTCAAGAAATACCCCTTTTAATCTGTTCATACATTGGAGTCTATTTTAAAACTTCACTTGGGGTTAAAAAATGTATAGACGGTACTCCTTTTCACTTCAAACAAAAAAACCTCTGTTTTTATGGAAAAAAGCTCATCACAGATATTATGACTCAAAGGTATCAAACTGCCAAGAAAAATACATACCCAACCTTATTAATCATCAGGGAAATACATATTAAAACCAAAATGCAACAGTTGTTCCATACCCATCAGAATAGCTACAATGAGAAACACAACATACCAAGTTCTGGTAGAATATGGAGCAACATGGACCCTCATATGCTACAGGTGGGAGTAAAAACTGGTACACCCAATTTGAAAACTGTTGGGCAAGATTTAATAAAGTTGCATATTTACCAACCCTATGACAAAACAAGTTCATTGCTAGGAAATACATGTACGTGTCCACAAAAGGCATTTAAAACAATGCTCAAAGCAGCACTATCTGTAATAATCCAAACCTGGAAACACACCACATGTCCATTAACAGCAGAATGGATAAATACTCCTGAACTGAAACACTACTCAACAGTGAGAATGAACAAATTATTGCTATACATCATGGATGAATCTCACACACAGGAGACTGAGGGAAAGAAGCAGAAGCAAAAGAACACAAAGTTCAAAAGACATACAGAACTAATCTAAAACTAGGTGTGTCAGAAGTCAGGGTAGTGGTTAACTTTTGGGAGGAGTTAGTGACCTGATTAATTTACTGTGTGTGCAGCCCCACCCAATTCCAGTTCAAACACACTGAGCACCTACTCACATAAGCACTTTCTCTGGCTTGAATACTCATTATTCTTTATGTTCTTCAACAACTTCTGTGAGTTCAACGTTTAGCAGAGGACTAAACAGACTTCTAGAAGCACTACAAACAAATTGTGCCAATTCACTATTAAAATGTACAGGGAGATGAGCAAAAATGTTACCAGACTGAAGAATTAAAAAAAGAAAGAAAAAAGATGGGCAATATGAGAGGATAAATTGGAATTACTCTTTTGAAGGTTGGTAGTTTGACATCTAATAAAATAAGCAACGTGTATGTCCTCTGACCCAGTATTATTATTTTTAAGATTTTTATTTATTTATTTATTTGAGAGAGAGAGAGAAAGCAGAGCAAGCAAGAGAGCTTGGGGGAGGGGGGCGCAGCACAGAGAGAGAGGGAGTAGCAGTCTCCCCACTGAGCAGGGAACTCAACACCAGGCTAGATCCCAGAACCCCGGGATCATGGATCATGACCTGACCCAAAGGCAGATGCTTAACCGACTGAGCCACCCAGGTGCGCCCCTCCCCTCCAGTGTTACTATTCTTACTTACCCTATGGAACACACCAAAGCCCAAAGACATGAAAATGGATGTTCTATGCAACACATTTTATAATAACTCCCAAACTGGAACCATCCCCAAATTTGTCATTAGGTGGTTGGTGAAGTGAATTATGATAGTCATATGATGGACCACAATGCAGTGACTTTGCTACTTCCAAGTTATGTTACCTTGAATATATTAATCTCTCTGGGCCTAAGTTTCCTTATTTATAATCAAGGAATAATGATAGTATATTAGAGCTTGTATTAGGAATAGCACCTGGCACACATGTGTTTTTCAAATACAACAAAGGTGCTGCTAAAAGGAATGCAGTGTATATGTGCTGATGTGGGATGTTGCCTAAAACTGAACAGAAGGATATTAAATATATATTTTTATATATGAAAATAAAAAATAAAGGTGAAGTCCTAATCCAGTAGGACTGGTGTCCTTATAAGAGCTCTTTCTCGGGGCACCTGGGTGGCTCAGGCATTAAGCATCTGCCTTCGGCTCAGGTCATGATCCCAGGGTCCTGGGATCGAGCCCCACATTGGGCTCCCTGCTCTGTGGGGAGCCTGCTTCTCCCTCACCCTCTGCTTGCCTCTCTGCCTACTTGTGCTCTCTATCTCTGTCAAATAAATAAATAAAATCTTTAAAATAAATTAATTAATTTAAAAAAAAAAGAGCTCTTTCTCCCCACATATGCAGAGAAAAAGACCATATGAGGACAGAGAGAGAAGGCAGCTATCTGCAAGCCAAGGAAGAGAGACCTTAGAAGAAACCAAACCTGCCAGCAGCTTGATCTTGGTCTTCCAGCCTTCAGAACAGTGAGAAAATAAATTTCTATGGCATTTTGTCATGGGAACCCTAGCAGAGTAATACAGGAAACTAAGGATCATTATGTATCATCTTGGAAAAAAGCTTAAAGCTTTCGTACAAAGTGTTTATCAAGTGACTTGGGACAGAGTTGGGCTTGTAGCTTATAGAAATAGGACCTCGCTGATTTTACTGCAATTTGCTCACCAATGTTGGTTTGTATGGCTTTGCTGCTATGTACTACTTAATAGCAAGATTGTGGGAAAGGAGATATAAGACCCCAATACACCACAATTACCAGAGATTTCCTATGTTTACCTAAATGAACATGACCTTTGTTCAAACTGGCTTAGCTTCATCTATAAAAATTCCTTAAAAGCTCTACTAATTACTTTGCTCCCCTTAGCATTCTGGATTATTCCTATCTATAATTCCTTACGCATCCACCCACAGCTTTCTAAACCCATTAGAGTTTCTGCTTAATTTATTTCCATTTGACATATTTTTTTGCCTCAAAAATAACATTTGATAATCAACCCATTTTCTAACTACCCCTTTCAAGATATATTTACTAATTTCATAGAAATGATCTATTTTTTCTTAGTGTACATCACACAAAAAAGGTCATTTAGCACATGCAAACTACATATGGTTACACATGACCTGCCCCTTACCCTGTTTGTTATTTTTACTAATCAATTTTATTTTTTTATAGCAGTTTTAGGTTCACAGAAAAATTGAGCAAAAAGTACATTGTGCTCACATAACCCTTCCCCCCCAGACACACCTACAACCTCCTCTACTATACACATCCTGCAGAAGAGTGGTACATTTGTTACAATCAATGAGCCTGCACTGACATCAGTATACCCAAAGTCTACAGTGTACATTAGGATTCCCTCTTGGTGTTGAATATTCTATAGATTTGGACAAATATATAATGACATGTATCCACCATTAAAGTTTTCATACTGCGCTCCACCTATTCACCCCTCTTCCTTAACCTTGGCAACCAGTGATCTTTCTACTGTCTCCATGGTTTTGCTTTTTCCAGAATCCCCACAGAGCTGGAATCACCTGGTATGTAGCCTTTACACATTGGCTTCTTTCACTTTGTAATATGCATTTGTGGTTCCATTTTTCGTGGCTTGACAGTTCATTTCTTTTTAGCGCCAAATAATATTACCTTGTATAGATGTGCCACAGTTTATTCCTATCTATTATTTTCCTAAGAGCAGCAACCTTAAAATTATAAGCCTGAATGCTTATCATCTCTTCTAAAAACAAAAGTTAATTTCCTTAATCCACAAAAAACGGTACTGTTAGATATTTCCATTGAGTGTTGCTGCATATTACAGACTTGTATTTTGACAGATGATTTCCATCTTTCCACTATGTTTTCTTTTTTTTTTTTAATTTATTTGAGAAAGTGAGAGCATGAGTGGAGAAGCAGACTCCCCACTGAGCAGGGGGCCCGATGAGGGGCTCGATCTCAGGACCGTGGGATCATGACCTGAGCCAAAGGCAGATGCTTAACCAACTGAGCCAACTGGGCACCTCTTTCCACTATGTTTTCAATGCAAAATAAATGACAAGTCTGCTTAAACCTGTCTTAGCTTTTTATATAAATATGTATTTTACCTGTTACACTATTTAACACTACCAGTTTTATTTTTTCAGCAAAAGATCCAGACTAAAAATAGAACACAGTCATCTCAAAATATAAATTGACAGCACTGATGGACTGCAATTTATTGCAGCCTACATTTTTTTTAGCCTGGTGCATCATTATTGTATTCCAATTTTATTTCTCATCTATAACTATGCTTTTTAAGACCCCAATAAAACGTTCAACCACTTAAAAATAAATGACAGTCTTTAAAATTTCACAAATACACCAGCAACCCTAACAATACTGGGAAAATGTTCTGAGGTGGTATCATTCACAAAAAGACAAAACTAAAATCCACTGTTCTTCCAACTATTTCAAAATCTCTACAATTAGACCATTTCCCATTCTATATGCCTCCAATATAAATATTCCCTTTTGGTTTTTTTTATATTTATTTAAGTAAATATTAAATAAATATTATACCCAACATGGGGCTCAAACTCACAATCCCAAGATCAAGAGTCACATGCACTTCCAACTGAGCCAGCCAAAGTGCCCCAAATATTCCCTTTTAGTGCCAAATGTTTTAAATTTAATTATAAAGGCTGGAAATTCAGAAAGAAACACCAATACAAAAAGGAAAACTAAAAATCTGAAAACTAATAAACAACTAGTAATATAACTTTGTATAAGGCATTTCCCAGGACAATATACTATTTTATAAAAGTGAGACATAATAGTTTTTTTCCACATTCATTTTCATTATTTTACACCACTAAAGAAGATAATTCTTAAAATCACCTTATGATATATGATAAAATTCACTAACCTGAGAATGTATCTCATGAATGTACAAAATAAAATTTGGAACAATATTTTCTACCTTTACTATAAGGCTATATGCATGTACTATTCGATCAAGTCCAGAAGTCTTCTTAGAATAGTACAGTTCATTTACTTTCATAAAATCTGGGTGGAAAAAAACTCTCTCCAAAATTTATAAGGTATTCAATTCCTCATGCCCATTGCTAATTTTCCAGGGGCAAGATAAGATCTGTAGCACATAGGGGCGCCTGGGTGGCTCAGTCGTTAAGCATCTGCCTTCGGCTCAGGTCATGATCCCAGGGTCCTGGGATCGAGTCCCACGTCGGGCTCCCTGCTCCGAGGGAAGTCTGCTTCTTCCTCTCCCACTCCCCCTGCTTGTGTTCCTGCTCTTGCTCTCTCTCTCTGTCAAATAAATAAATAAAATCTTAAAAAAAAAAAGATTTGTAGTACATAAACACATGTATCTTGTTAACAAAACCTAACCACTAAATCAGAAATTGACTTCCTTCTAAAAAGGACGTTTCAACACCTTTATATTAATCACCTTCTTAAAATATTTTCTATTTTTTTGTTCATACGATCTTAAAGACTATTTTCAATAATCAACACTGGGTATTATCATAATTTATCAGTCACAGATACTAAAACATTCTATCCACCTCAAATTTTGTTTTATTAAATATAAGTTACCTCTACACACAACATGAGGCTCAAACTCAGAACCCTGAGATCAAGAGTTGCATGCTCTTACAACTGAGGCAGCCAGGCGCCCCTGTCTACTTCGAATATTTTTTTTAAATATATTTCTCATATGTATTTGGTCTTCATCCATGGTTTGTTTTGTTTTTTTTTAAGATTTTATTTATTTATTTGACAGAGAGAGACACAGTGAGAGAGGGAACACAAGCAGGAGGAGTGGGAGAGGGAGAAGCAGACTTTCCACAGAACAGGGAGCCCGGTGCGGGGCTCGATCCCAGGACCCTGGGATCATGACCTGAGCCGAAGGCAAACGCTTAATGACTGAGCCACCCAGGCGCCCCTGTCCACCTTGAATTTTAAAGTAAATGCAGACAAATTATCTCATGGTTAAAATGTCTATGTAAATTAGATTTAAACCTGTAGAAATGATCATCAGTTCCTCTAGCCTAAGTATTATCCATTTCCATCTTCCTCTCGACTCCAACATAAGAATAAATTATAGCCTATTGACCTCAGTCTATTTACTTGAAACCTTAAATGATTTATTTCTGTATTCTATTAAAATTAAACAGAAAACTTGTTATTTTGTATTGTTATATCCAGATGTATCATTGATAACTAATTATATAAATCAAAACAAGAACACTAAAATATATTACCTATGACTAGGAGACAACCACAACATTTCAAAGATGGTCCAAACATTAAGTTATCCACTTCCCCACTTATGAACTGGGAATTAAACAAGCCAGGACGCCAATGAGAAATCCAAAGGATATCTTCCCAAAGGGATTGTTTGTTACACCCCACTCTGCAAAACTACATAGGCTTTCAGATAGCTAAGTTTGTTTTTTTTTCCCTGGTTCTCAGACTAGCAATATATAGGCAATTAAAAAGGCAGGGGGCAGGAGGGGCACACAAAATGCAGCATGTCCATATAACAGAGTATTATTCAGCCCTAAAAGGAATGAAGTACTACTGATACATACTACATCATGGAAGAATCTTATGCTAAGAAGCCAGTTACAAAAGACCACATATTGTATGATTCCATTTACATGAAATGTCCAGAATAGACAAACCTGTAGAAACATAAAATAGACTAGTGATTGCCAGGGGCTAGGGGGAAGCAGGGAATGAGGAGTGACTGTTAACAGGTATAGGTTTCTATTTGGAGCGGTGAGAGTGATGGAATTAAGACCGTTGTGATGGTTGTACAACCTTGAGAATATACTAAAAACCACTGATTTGTATTCTCTAAAATGAGAGATTTTATAGTATATGAATTATATTTATTTTTTTATTTTTAAGTAGGCTCTATGCTTGAACTCATGACCCTAAGTTTAAGTCACAGACTCTACCAGCTGAGCCAGCCAGATGCAGTGTGGTTTTTTTAAAAGGGAGAGATGTCATTCAAAACCTATCCCTAACACAAGCATCAGCAAATTACATCTTAATTTAATAGTAACCTATCTTTTAAAGGAAAAGACATCAAATGATAAGAGAACAAAAGAAAATCTCAACACTTAGTAAATATTTGTTGAATAAATGAATATGCAGTGAATAGTTTTATTTTTTATTTTTTTATTTTATTTTTTTTTTTAAAGATTTTATTTATTTGAGAGAGAGAATGAGGGAGAGAGAGAGAGTACATGAGAGGAGGTAAGGTCAGAGGGAGAAGCAGACTCCCTGCTGAGCAGGGAGCCTGATGCGGGACTCAATCCCGGGACTCCAGGATCATGACCTGAGCTGAAGGCAGTCGCTTAACCAACTGAGCCACCCAGGCGCCCCTGCAGTGAATAGTTTTAAAGTGATAACAGCCAGAGTAACCTTGAAGTTATTTAAAAATTAGATTATATAAGAGCACACATTATAAATGCTATATTTTCATTAAAATTTGCCATTGTTTTCTTCCTCCGATAATTCACAAGTAGGAAGAATCAGATGATTGCTAAGCTTTAGGTACATTCACTCCCTTGCCTCAACGCTTGAGCAAAATCATGCAACATCTACTAAAGCTCTTAAGCTAAAGCAAAGACTAACCAGATATTAACCAAAGCAATTTCCTCTTTTCCTTAGACACACTGCTGGATGGCACACCGCAGCCTCTAATAGTTAGTTTCTAATAGAGTTATGGCCGCTGAAGTAGAAGCAAAAGCTGTGTGCACCACTCCTAAGGCCTGGCCGGATAAAAACCTTCCACACACAACTGTCCACTCCCTTTCTCCTCCCCTCTACCTTAATGTGAGTATGATGAACTTGGAGCCAGAAGCTGGAAAGAGCCTGCATCTCCCAAAGGAGCTACCCACCTACTGGAAACACCCATTTTAATATTCACATGAACAAGAAATAACATGTAACATTTGAGTCATTATATATGTATTTTGTGGTGTGGTTGCTACAGCAACTAGAGTTACTTTAACTCATACGTTAGCTTATAAATATGTATTAAATCCTCTCAGAAAGCATTCTAAATCATCAAAGGCATGTTACCCCATGGTGATTTTAAACAGTTTATGAATTTGTTATTCTGGATGATTTTCTGAATGTTTTTCTGAATGATTTTCTCCAATATAAAACCTCCAGCAAGTACCTTGATAGAAACTATCTATGATTGTATTTCATGTTTTCTTTACCTCTACTGTGATTTGAAATATTAGCATTATCTTTTTAGGTATATAAGTTAACCACCAAGATCATATAACACAAATTCATAACCTCTCACTTTTCTGAAAATACTTACAATACTCAGCACAACACAGTCAATGGACTCCCGCTTTCTCAAGGCCTAAGTCACATGAGATAAAATAGTGTTTAACAGAGAAGTACTTTTAAATGCTGGGAAGAGCCATCTCTTCAAAGTCCCAGATGCCACTAGGTAATTGGTAAAGGGAAAAGAAAAGGAAAGTTGAAGGGTCAGTGAAAAGCAGGAAAGAAAGGCCCAACTGGGCAAGGATGGCAGACATCCGCAAAAGCCTCAAGTACCATAAAGTTAACCTATACCTATTATTGTTGCATTATATGTAAAGTGTAGTAAAAGATCGTTTCTTGTTTAATAGTTCCTATGTGAAACCAAATGTAAAAATGATCTCAGGAAAAATCCTAAAACTTTACCATTTTACTCAAACTAGCCACAACCTGAGATTAACTGGAAATAAACAAGATTCTGCTCATCCTTCCCTATCCCAAAACAACAAATAAACGAATCTGCCATTCTTTAAAAAAAAAAAAAAAAAAAAAACCCTGCTAATATTCTGAAGAAAAAAAAAATCAAACAAATCAGGGCATCTAAAAAGAAAAGGGGGAAGAGGGCAAGAAAAATGAAGAATCAAAAGACTAATCCAAATTTGTCCCCTTTTAATAGCTAATAGAGATCGTTCAGCCTCATTTTAAATGCTCTTTCTTCCCGTCCATCTTTCCAAAGAGTAAGACGACATGATTAAGGCAGGAAGAGCCACCTGCTCGGCCTGCTCAGAATCAGAGCTTACCTCCTTAGATTGATGGCCTGTGCCAAGTTTGGAACACCTTCCATCTCTGTTGTCTTCTGCCCCATCAGACTGCTGATAGGCCTATGGGGGGAAGAAAGAGAAACACACCTGCTAGAACGCCATGTCCAACTCATTATTTGCCTTCTCAAAAGGAATCATCAGTTCTTACTATTCATGGAAGGCAGATAATCCAATGGTTATTTGGCCTCAGAAGATTGGCATTGGTCTCTCGGAAGCCTCTCCTTGAACAATTAAGCATCAGAAGTCTCAACAGGTAAGAATCAAATGCTGACTTAAGAGCAAACAAATCTCAGACAACCACATCAAAACAATAAAAGCCTCTCCACTGCCAACTAAGTCCTGCACCATGTCTCTAAAGTTCAAAAGATTTTCAGACAGATAGATGTTATTAATCAAAGACACAATGTGAAATGCTAAAGCATTTTCATGAATTGATGATCATATCCTGAAAACAGAGTAGAATAACTTCAAGGAATCTCTGTGATAGAGATCTGACCTAGTCTCTGTCTTGAAGATGTTACCTAAACCATCCACCATCAGAAAGTTGACTACTCTCCTACCTAAAGTCTCTATGGAGGGAGAGTCCATGCTTTCCCCTAGGACACATTCCTATGTATCACCTTCAGGGTCAAGAAATACTTCCTCATGATCAACCAAAATCAACAAATAACATTTTCTCGAATTTAATCTTCCAAAATTACAGAAAAACAACTTGGTATCTACCTATCCCTTTATGTTTGAAATAATCAAATCATTCATTTTTATTCTGTTCTCTAAGCTAAATCACCATATCCTTTCACCCTTACTAATAAAATTAATTTTCTATGAAAGTTTAGTTCTAGACATTAATTATAAACTACAACCTTAAGGTTCTCAATAGACAACACTAGACTACAGAAATGAAAGAGTCCAAATACAGATGAGACATAAAACAGATCTGAAGACCACACAGGATATTACCTAATGAAGCAGAAGTAATAAAATGTTACTGTTTGCATAAATTATCTTGTGCTTAATTTTCGGCTTTCCCTCTAAAAATAAGCTCCAAAAAAGGAAACCCATATATAAAGTTTATTAAATATACAGATGTTCTTAATATAGCAATGAATTCAAGTTAAATGGACTAAAAAAGTTAACTTTTTTAAAGTAACTTTCTATATAATGAATTTCATTTTGTAATTTTTTTTTTAAAGTAAGCTTTATGCTCAATGTGGGGCTTGAACTCACGACCTTAAGATCAAGGGTTATACACTCTACCAACTGAGCCAACAAGGCGCCCCTCATTCTGTCATTTTTTTTTAAGTCAGGAGATATATGAAACTCCTGAGGTTGCCTTACTAAAAATATGCTTTCAACAAAAATACAAATCAACAGTTTTCTACTTTAATCACTCTAAAAATAATGTAGAAGGGACTATTAACAAGAAAACATTAAAATGAAAAAAGTGGCCTATTGCAATATTATTCAAATTTTCAGAATATTAATATTGCCAATCACAAAGCACAGTAAAGGGGCTGATAAAGCTTTTTATCGACTGAAGGTATTTTTTTTTTTAAGTGATTTGAAAAACTGTGACAGAAAATATTTAAGCCCAACTATTAACTTTGGTATGAATCTATACCCGGTACCTTAAAAATCTATATCCATTACCTACTTTTTCTTCTTTATTGTGAAAATTCTCAATTGATCAATCACATCATTAACAGACAGACCTTGCTTATAAATAATCCCCAAAATGGAAGTCTGCTCTAATCCTTTTATTCCTTTAAAATTAAAAAAAAATGTTAATGATTATACTATCTCCCCATGCTTTCCACCTAGCAATATGCTAATTCTTATGACCAAGAAATCAGAAGTGTTTTCCTTCCAATAATAATATATGTTTCAAGGTAAAGACTTCAAGGTATTTTATTAGACTAAGATCTTGATAGCAAATTTAAAAAGCAAGTAAGTGTTATATGGGGGATGGAAAGAGCAAAATGTCAGAATAAATCTCTATTATAATGTCATCAACTGTCAAAATCATTTTTCCACTTAATTTAAAAAAGGAATTTTCATTCAAAGGAAGGCCAGATTCAGAAGAGCCCTTAAGTACCTTAAAATCATTGCCACCATCTCCACAATTCAAGGGAAAAGTCATCTGTTATAAATAAGAGCTTGAGGGAAAGTTTTCCTAAGAATCAAATAATAAATGGTTCTATATCAGCTCCGTGTGCTAATATGCTGCAAATAATGATTCAAATTCTTAAATTACAATAAACAAAATGAAATATACTACTAAACCATACTTCTGCAATTCTGTTCACATTAAAAATGACCAAACACTATTATAAACCAAGAACCACTAAAATATTCATCTTCCTTGCCCTACTTCCTTAAATATATTCTAAGAAAATTATCAAAATATAGAGAAATCTATAGGTTTGAAAAAATATTCACTGCAATATGATTCACTACACTGGAAAAAATGCCCAATTAACCAACAGAAGTTTGTGGGGTTTTTTTTTAACCTATATTTACTTTTACCTGATTCATTCCTTCCTTCTACAAAGGATTTGAGATGATAGCTTATCAGAACATAATTCATTATATATGTATAAAATATAGATCAAAAAAGGAAACAATTTAAGTATGTCAACCAGGTAAGGTCCAAATCAGTCCTTACGGCTGCACTTCTAAATTCATTCTCTGAGTTTCAAGTAGCCAAGGTAAAAAAACAAAGTGACCATTAAATAATTCTCACTAGAGTAAAGGAGAAAACACATCCCGGAGAAAACATGAATTGATAATAGATGGCATAGCTTCTGGATGATGAGTATAGGCAGACATTTAAAAAAGAATAAAGATTATGCAAGAGAAATAGTGTTAAGGAAAAGATACAAAATTATATGTACATTCTAATGCAGTGATATAAAAACACAGTATATATGGAAAAAAAGACTAGAAGGTCATACACAACCTTCTTCCCCACAATACTGATTTGTTTGACTGAAGTGACCATATTATATTCTTCTGTACTACAAACATAGTCTTCTCTACCAAGCTAAACGCTAGGCATACAGTAGTATAATATTTTTAAATATATTAAAATGTCTTTATTTACTTGACTCATTTAAGATATTTGGCTTACAAGATAGAAATACTCAATATACAAAAGAACTAATGAATATAAAGTATTTTGTGACAAAGAACCCATTACTGCCACATCATAAATAGCAAGGTTGATTATAGACTCCTTCCATAGTTGTCAAGAACCAACAAGCCTTTCTCACCCCACAATTTTGTTTTTTCCACTCCATGTATGTTTCAGATTCTTCCTTAAGGCTCACAAGATGTTAACTACAAAGAAGTGTTATTGTTACTCCCAGACAAGAAATCATATAAACAGCATTTTTAAAAATCTTTCATTCATGTTGGAAAAACCAAAAACATATCCTACATAGTTCAAATTTTGAAAAGAGACCAATTAGATATCTCCAAAATCAAACATGACCACAAAACTGTTAACAAAATTTTTATAGACTCAACTTCTCAATATTGTGAAATCATACAACCTGATGATTCCAAACTATTTCCTTCATTCAGCTCCTACTTCTTGACGTTTTCTTGCTTCTCAAATAGCAAGTAACTACAAACCAAAATTTCCGCTTTTAACATAGGAAGTCATCTTCAAAGGAGAACTTGGACTTTTACTGTGGCTACTTTTTAAAGAGGATATGTGCCCTAAAACATGTATCAATTAGAACTGACAGTCCTTAAAATTAAAGACTCTAACATACAAATATAAACATGGAAATTGGACAAGATACTGTTACCACATTGCATGCAAAAAATGGCACTAAAGAGAAAAAATTGCACCCATCCTTCCTCTATTATCATTATCAGTAATTTCTATGGCCTTAAAGAAGTGTTTATTTAAAAACAGATGTTAGGAACACTAAAAAACATTCAAAACATTTTAAAAGTTTAAGACAATGAAAATAAAAACAGATGTCACGCTACAATGACTTTAACAAAAAATATGATATACTTTTTAAAAAACTGACAGAACTAAAATTAAATAGTCCAGATATTCTGTTGCTTATCACATAAAAAAGAATTCACATACTCTGACATTCACCTATTTACATTTGTTTTCGTCTTTTAAAAAACATATTCCCAGTCCTGGTTTCCCAAAAGGATAAGGCATTGGTGATACTTAAAGATTACCTTCTACCACTACTTTTTTTAAAAAATAAGGAGCTTTGTTCTCCAAATAAATAAATAAATAAATAAAAATAAAATAAAAAATAAAAATAAGGAGCTTTGACTAATATTAAGAGATTTGAGGGAGGGAAAACTAAGAAAGTAAAATGAAAAAAACAGTCAAACATTTCTCCCACAAACATATTTTTTTCAGATATTTAAATGTGGTAAAATGAAGACTTGGAAGAAAATTTTAAGATACAGTTAGATTTCATATTATACCCAGTTAAGGCTTAAAGAAAAACAGAAGGAAGAGAGAGGAAAGCAATTAGATGGAAGAGAGTAAAAGACTCCAAGGTATCAAAGGAAAAGGGAGTAAGTTCCAAAGCATTAGTAAAAGAAGACTCACTACAGCCTCAGCTCATAGACCAAGAGATTTAGTGTTACGAGTTTTGTGCATCTGAATGGTCAATTTTGATTAACCACAGTTTTAAGTTTTTTTGTTTTGTTTTGTTTTTAAGATTGTATTTATTTACTTGACAGAGAGAGAGACAGTGAGAGAAGGAACACAAGCAGGGAGAGGGTCAGAGGGAGAAGCAGATTCCCCACTGAGCAGGGAGCCTGATGCGGGGCTCGATCCATGGATCCTGGGATCATGACCTGAGCTGAAGGAAGACGCTTAACCGACTGAGCCACCCAGGCACCCCAGTTTTAAGTTTTTTAACGATTATTTAGACAACAAGATTTATTTCAAAATGGGATGGCAAACTCCCAGGAGGAGAAATTCTTGGTGGGATATTGTATTAATAACAAAAATAAAGTTTTCAGATTAAATTTAGTTCAAAGACCATTATCTACTTGAAGAATTTCCTCATCCCTTGCCTAGAGAATTAGAAATCCTTTTTAAATGATACCTTATTTTTAAAAATTACTTTAAATTAAGAAGGAAAACACTAGTAATCAGTACTTCTGAGAGAGAAATGAAAGGATAGATACCACAGAGCATAACAATTCCAAAAAGCTGGATATGACTCACTAGTCTGGGTAACAAATCTTAATTAAAAGCCTACTTTATTTTGTTTACATTTACAAGAAAGGAACAGGAAACAGATTTTTTAAATTTTAGTAATAAAAGGGATAAAGTGTATGTGAAAAAAATTAGTAATTCATTCCATTTAGTGACCTTTGTGAAAAAAGCAGCAGTTATCAAGATTTTATTTATTTATTTGGTTGGTTGTTTACAGAGACAGCATGGGCAAGGGGAGGGGCAGAAGGAGATAGAGAATCTGAAGCAGACTCCACGCTGAGTGTGGAGCCCAACTCGGGCTCCTGGGTGGTTTAGTCAGTTAAGTATCTGCCTTTGGCTCAGGTCATGATCCTGGAGTCCTGGGATTGAACCCTGCATGGGGCTCCCTGCTCAGCAGGAAGTCAGCTTCTCCCTCTTCCCCTCATCCAGCTCATGTTCTCTCTCTCTCTCTCTCTCTCAAATAAATAAAAAACTTTAAAAAAAAAAAAAGAGTCAGACACTTAGCCAACTGAGCCACCCAAGGTGCCCTAGAACTATCTCTTTTGAACGTCAGAAAGATGGTTTCAGGTAATTCGTCCTATAATATCTCCCTTATCATTGAAACAGATTACTTAATTTATAAAAGGATTCTAGAAAAGAAGTTCCCTTCTAAGTTAAAAAAAAAAAGTCTTTATCCAAAACTTGGTACTCTTCAGGAATCAAGAGGAAAATACAATAAAGTAAAACAATGAGGTTGGTTCTGTCAACTGTGTCTTTAGTGTCTGGTTCTAAAATACTATAAAATCTTTGATATGAAAACACAATCAAGTTAGAATTAAAATATTATCTCCAATAGCTATTTTTCTTCTTTGAATAGAGAATGCTCAACTCTTGAAATGTACCAAAAACTAGAAACTGCCACAAGACTGTTTCTCTAGATGAGTGGTACTCATACCAATGTGACTCTAGTAATATATTTGTTAGTGTTTGCACTGTGGAGTCCATCATCCAGCTCTCTAAGACCTTAAATTTCTATAGTAAAATCACAGAAGTCATTTGATATATTCAATGTGAACAAAGGAAGGCTAGAGCACTCTAGGTATCTACAAGCCTAAATGTTCAAAGACGTGATACATGGCTCATTTTGTCCCACTGTGGTTGGCTTCTGTTACCAAACATCCACTGGCTCCCTTCCATGACATCTGCTTAAAGTCATGTGAGTTTTCCTTGAATTCTATAATGCTTGAACTCCAGATTCCCAATGATTCGAGGTTTAGCTCTATTAGGCCATTCCAAAGTACTAGAGGGAACAGTCAATTATCACACACACTCCAAGCCTGGTAATGAATGAAGGTTATCCACCATGAATTCCTATCTTTAACAGCAGGTGTCACTATGTAGCCTTAATGGTTGATGTAGGAAGCCTGCTGGTCATCTCCTGCTCCCAAGATTCTGAAAGTTTACAGCGCCAAGAGGGAAAACTGAAGAGCTCTCTGCCTCCTCAAATCAAACATGAAAACAGGCCATGAAGTTTCTCCCCATTTCTTTTTCTACTTTTGACTTAATTAGGTCCAATTCATTAGCCAAAAAGAGAAATCATCCTTGGAGCTTGAAACAATAGTTATTTTTAAATCAAGAATAAGATGAAATTATATTAAAAATGAAATAATTCTGAAAAATGATATTCTGTTCCCCTACACTCCCTCAGTCTTCCACTAGAAAAGAACGAAAGAGAGAATTCAGTAGGGTTTTTTTTTTCTTTAGTAAACCCTGTGCCCAAGGTAGGGCTGAACTCACAAACCCGAGATCAAGAGTCACATGTTCTACCAACTGAGCCAGCCAGGTGTCCCTAGAATTCAGTAATTTTTTTATGCATACTTCAGAGCTAGCGTTTTTATCACATTTGTAAATTTCAAAGCAATACAGAAAGCTATGGAACTTAGTGTAGTGGATCAAAATCAGAAGAAATGATCCACATGCACACACCCCAGAATCCTGCATAATGGATATAGCATAATATTAACTACAAAAGCTGAAAGCTAAATTGAAGAAGAGTCTTTTTTTTTTTTTTTAAGATTTATTTATTTGTCTAAGACACACACACACACACAGAGAGAGAGAGAGGGAGTGAACAAGCTGGGGGAGGGAGATGCAGGCTCTGTGCTAAGCAAGGAGCCCGACGCAGGACTCGATCCCAGGACCCCAAGACCATGACCCAAGCCAAAGGCAGACGCCAAACCGACTGAGCCACCCAGGCGTCCCTGAAGAAGAGAGTCTTAAAGGTATCTTTGATTTAGTTATTTCTGCAGACATCAGAACTGCATGAAAATCTTAACAAAAAAGAACTGAACCTAGCTTCCAGGTCTCACTCTTCAGTCTGGGATGACGACCATTCCAACCATATATTTGGAAGCCCAGTCAAATGTCAAGATGAGTCATTGTGCTATTAGAGCCCACTCTTTAATGTGTACTTATGACAAGAAGAATTTTTACTTACTCTGGTCAGCATAGTTTTTTGCTTTGAGTTCAAGTTGTCTTGTTTGAGATTCTAAAGATTCCACTCGGGTCTGTAAATCCTTTTTTTCCTGTTCTTGAGAGTCTTCAAATTCAATGAATTTCTAATAGAAAAGAAAAGCATTATTTTCATTAGAAAAATGAAACTTTTTTAACATTATCAACTCCTGTGTTTCCTGGTATCAAGAATGACAATTAGGCATTAACTACTCAGAAAGATCTAAGAATCAGCAACTTATGTTGATTTTTTAGTTTCTCTATAAAATCTTCCAAATATAGAAGGAAAAACATGACCAAATAGTTTATGAAGTGTTTCCACTTCATATAATAGGCATTTCAAAGAAAATACATTCATCCTACTCCAAATATATGAATCCTTTAACTAGCATATTTGCATATTCATCTGAGTTGAAGACAGTTTTTTAGATAATGCAGAACATGTACAACAAATGAAGAACTAAAGAAGGATGACATGTCAATAAATATCTGTTCAACAATTATTTGGTTAATAAAAAGCCTTTTAGATTACCTGAACTATGGAGTTTAAATTCCTGAGAAAAAGAGCACTTACTAGAAATAACTCCACCAATCAAATTCAATTTACTAAAACTGTTCTTGTCAAGAAGATTATTATTAAATCTAATCACTAAGTCTCAGTCCTCATCTTAATTGTTCTATCAACATCATCTGACATCTGATCACTCACTCCTTAAAATATGTATTTTTTCTAATTTCGCTTCCAGGACTTTGTTTTCCTTCTACGTTCGTGGCTGCTTCTTGGTCTTCTTTGTTGGTTCTTCCTCTTCTCCCCAATTTCTTAACATTCACAAGCTCAGTCCTTGGACAACTTTTTCTCTTCATTGTTTACTCTTATTCCCTGATGATCTCATCCAGTTTCATGGCTTTAAATACTAACTATATGCTGACAACCTCCAGATTTCTAGTCCAGTCTCAAGCCTAGACCTGAATTAAACATTTGTATGTCCAATTGCCTACTGGACAACTCTGTTGATTTGAATGTCTAATAAGGATCTTAACCTTCACATGTCAAAGCTTGCTCCTCCTGATCTTACCTCGCTCATTTAATTACTGTGGCCACTTGCTCAGGCTCAAACCTTGAGTCAGCTTTGATTCTTCTCTTTCTCTAACACCTCATATCCAATCTGTTAGCAAATCTACCTTCAGATCCATCCATTTTTTCATTATCTCCACCACCATCCTGGCCTGTGCCAACATTATCTACTGCCTGGATTAATGGAACAACAGCCTCCTAACTAATCTCCTTACTTCTACCCTTGCCCCTACAGTGCATTCTCAATACAGTAGTTAGAGTGACCCTTTAAAAAGTCAGATGGGGCACCTGGTTGGCTCAGTCAGTAGAGCAAGCAACTCCTGATCTCGGGATCATGAGTTCAAGCCCGATGTTGGGTGTAGAGATTACGTAAAAAAACACTAAAAAAAAAAAATAAGTAAGTCAGATCAATTCACTCCGCTGCTCAAAATCCTCTGATTGCGGGATGCCCGGGTGGCTCAGTTGGTTAAGCGTCTGCCTTCGGCTCGGGTCATGACCCAGGAGATCGAATCCCGCATTGGACTCCCTGCTCAGCGGGAGTCTGCTTCTCCCTCTGATCCTCCTGCCTCTTGTGCTCTCTGTCTCTCATTCTCTCTCTCAAATAAATAAATAAAATCTTAAAAAAAAAAAAAATCCTGATTGCTTACGTTCTCCCAAAGTCCTTCCCACAGCCTCCCAGGACCAACCACAATCTACTAGACTCTTACTTATTTGACATCATCCTCCTCTACTCTTCCCCTCCCTGCCCCCACATACTCTGATTCAAGCTACCCTGCAGTTCCTTCAACACTCCAAACCTTTGCAATTGCTTCCTACAGCCTAGAATTCTTTCTCCAGATACCAAATGGACTACCCCCTCATCACCTCCTTAACATCTTTGTTCAAATGTCACTTAAAAAAAAAAAGAGACTATTTCAGAGAGAGAGGAGAGTGTGCGCACAAACAGACATATACACACACGCGCACGCATGGGGAGGGGGAGGGGCAGAGGGAGAAGCTGACTACCTGCTGAGCAGGGAGCCTGTTGTGGGGCTTGCACCTGGGATCAAGACCTGAGCCAAAGGCAGACACTTAATGGACTAAGCCACCCAGGCGCCCCTATAAATGTCACCTTTTTAATAAGATTTTCTTGTGATGATATTTAAAACTGCAATACTCACTCCCTACTTCCCTCCCTGCTTTTCTTCTCTCCAGCACTTACTCTCACCTAACATACTATAAATTTTAGCAATTTATCTTATTTATTATCTGCCTTACCTCACTAAAATGTAGACTCCATGAACGCAAGGATTTTTTTTTTTAAGATTTATTTATTCATTTCAGAGAGAGAAAGGGAGAGAGCATGAGTGGGAGGGGCAGAGGGAGAGAGTGAATCTTAAGCATACTCCCTGCTGAGCATGGAGCCCCACACAGGGCTTGATCCTGCGACCATGAGACCATGACCTGAGCCGAAACCAAGAGTCAGGCACCTAGCAGACTGAGCCCCCCAGGCGCCCCAGGACAAGGATTTTTGTTTTCTTTGCTCCTGTAGTCCCAGTGCAATGATGATGTCCCAAATATTTGTTAAGTGAATGATAAACAAATGAAAAAAAACTTTCAGAGTAAAAATACTGAAACCCATATAGAAAAATATGTAGTTCACAAAAAAACTTAGATATCACTAAATACACCTTAGTTTTAATATGAAATTTTTTTGTTCATTACTTAATCTGTTCTGAAACTCTTCAGTCACTACAGTAAACATAGTTTTTTGTCTGCACACACTGCCTTCCTTTGGAACTTCTTCTCCCCAGTTTCATGCTAATTCTGTTCAGCCCATACAGTTGGATTGGTGAAGACTCCCATCTCCCTAGTGGTGGGCATATTGACTTGATCCAGATAGGTCATTCTTCTCTGGGATATCTTCCAGACAGGTCATTCTTCTCTGGGATATCTGCCAGTTACTAGAAAGAATACTACCTCTCTTCTTTGGGAATCACACAATCTAAGAATTTAGCTGGCTTAAGCTGCAGATAGACATCTTTTCCCAACATATGGAAAGAACATGCCTGAGAAATAAAGCCAATATAAAGGAAAACAAAGATCAAGGAAGAAGAAAATCCTAATTAAAGGTACTATTTGAGTACTAGACTCAGTATTTCTCGCAGCCGGCATTTTGGAGCTGTTTTTATTTTTTTTCAGTTACATAAATATATTCCTATTTTATATAAGCTTGAGAAGATTTCTATCACAAGAAACTGAAAGCAGCCTAATATAGTCATCTACTTTTCCTTAAGAGCCATTTGGTTTCCTTATATTATTAGATAATGTTCTCCTTATCTTTTCAAGATTGAAACCTACAACCTCTGAAACATTGGTTCTTGATCCTTCAGGGGTCCACAGACCCATCTGGTAATTTGATATATCCATGAACCATGTTTCCCCAGCAAAAATGCCCTCACCCAACCCGAATTCTGCCTATTTTTCTCAGGGACTCAGAGATCACTTAAGTCCTTCCACAAACTCCACATTTAGCACCCCTATGCCCTATACTTTTCTATGAAAATATTCCATATTTGTGAAGCCTCTGGGAAGCATCAAACAGCCATTGTTTACTTTTCCAGAATACTAATCTAAAGATAACTCTAAGTAGGAGTAAAGGTTACAGTAAATACAAGAAAAGAGGCAAACTGGGGGCGACTGGCTGGCTCAGTTGGTAGAGCATGTGACTCTTGATCTCAGGGTCGAGAATTCAAAAAACAGGTTGGGGGGGGCGCACCTGGGTGGCTTCTCCCTCTCCCTCTGCCCCTCCTCCCCACTCATGTGCTCTCTCTCTCAAATAAATAAATAAAATATTTTTTAAAATTTTTTAAAACAGGCAAACTTGATAAATCATCCATTCATTCATCCACTCATGCAAAAAATGTCTACTATTTACTATGCACCGGGCACATGAAATGTGACTGAATATCACACTATCTCTGCCTTCCAATGATGTTCACTGGCTACAAACTGAATGCAAGCAGGAAATATAAAGGTTATGTTGAGGGGTGCCTCAGTGGCACAGTCGGCTGAACGGCCAACTCTTGGTTTTGGCTCAGGTCGTGATCTCAAGGTCATGAGATCTAGCCCAGCGTGGGGCTCCAAGCTCCGTGGAGAGTCGGCTTGGGACTCTCTGCCCCTCCCCGCTGCACTCTCGTACTCTCTTCTCTAAAATAAATAAATCTTTAAAAAATATATAAATTATGTTGAACAGAAAAGCAGCAGCTATATAACAGGATGTTGGTGATGAACTCTGAGTAAATTACTTCAACATTTTGCCAGGACTATAAGAAAAGACTAAGAATCAATAAGAAAACGTAATTATTTTTTGGCCTGCTTTAAAAATGCTCCCTTGGCTAACTGAACTGCTGTATCTGGGTTAAGTAACCAGAAATTTTAGGCTTCTTTTGTGCAATGGGTAAAATGCTGTTTTAAAGAACATATAGCACATGTTTACCAGCTAATACTTAAAATGATGTACTATTAAACTTCTAACAAAAACTTTACCACTAACAGATTGATGGTTGCCAGGGGCATGGGGTGGGGATAGGGGAAAATGGGAAAAGTGGCCAAATGACACAAGCTTCAGTTATGAGTAAGCTCTGGGGGTATAATGTACAGCATGATGACTACAGATAATACCACTGTACTATACATTTGCAAGTTGCTAAAACAATAGATTTTTTAAAGTTCTCACCACAAAAATAAAAATTGTAATTATGTGACATGTTAACTAACCTTACTGTGGTAATCACTTTGCAATTATGTACATATATCAAATCATTACGTGGTACACTTTAAACTTACACAATATTATATATCAATTATTTCTCAATAAAGCTGGAAAAAAACCACCACCATTCTGCCTATTCAGAACTCCTGATAGAAGAAACATCATCGTGAGCACACAACTTCATGTCTGCTTTGTTTCTCAGCGACCCAGTTTGGCTACAGAAGGACATGAATAATCCATAAGTTTAGCAGGCACTACACTACTATCTGCTTATTTCATAGGCGAGCATCACATAGACCTACCTAGATGATTCATGCTTCGGAACTATTCACATTTTATAATGATTACTAAGACTTTATATCTCTATCACCTTAAGTAAATATGGCAAAAGATTTTTTTTCCCCCAAATGACGTGACAGTTCTTGGACTGACAGGGCTATTTATCTGCAAATGGAAATCTCTTGTTTCTACAGTTTCCCTTCACAGGAAGGGACTGGCAATAATGAAAATATTCCAAATGCCAAGCCTTTCCTTCAAGCAAACTAAAATAGATAAACGTAGAGCCTCCAAAATGAACTGCCATCTCTCATAATGGTGTATGTTTTTTTTTTCCTTTCTTATTCTAAACAGTGGATCTTAAATTAAACTTTTAGAATCATGAACTCCTTTGAGAATCTTATGAAAATAGATCCTTTCCTCAGGAAGATAAATATATGAAACACAAAACTATGCATTCAAATTCACTGCATCTTCAAGGTCTGTAAGAAATCAAGAATGATTTCCTCCCATTTATAAAAATAGTAAATGTTGATTTCTTTTAAAATAATCTTTTAAAATTCTCTCTGTTCTGAAAATCCCAATTTTAAATGTGTATTACATCTTGGTTTGGAAATGTACAGTTGCCACCCTCATTTAAAATGTTAATGACTATTACACAACAAAAATAAATACTCCTCAGTTCTGATAAGGCATATTAATAGATCATAAAAGGGCACTGAAAGCTAGTAGGATAAACACATCTGAAGAGCCTTAAGAGTAATCAAGAAAGAGTAACAAATGACTGAAATTTTCTAAATTGTTACCCCCCAAAAAGATCTGTCAAATAACCTAGTTTTTGTGTCATTGTTTTGTGAAATATCTTTGATAATACAGATAACCTTGGAAATAGAAGTTGCTATAGGACACAGGAGCTCAGGAAACACAACGTTGATAAATACAAAAAACTTCAGAAAATGGCCTAGCTCTATATGGCACATAACAATGGAAACGTAGGAAACACTGATATAAGAACTTATGAAAAAGGAAATTGGAATAGAAATAAAGAAGGTGGTGGGGCGCCTGGGTGGCTCAGTCGTTAGGTGTCTGCCTTTGGCTCAGGTCATGATCCCAGGGTCCTGGGATGGAGCCCCGCATCGGGCTCCCTGCTCAGTGGGGAGCCGGCTTCTCCCTCTCCCACTGCTTGTGTTCCCTCTCTCGCTGTGTCTCTCTCTGTCAAATAAATAAATAAAATCTTTAGAAAGAAAAAGAAAGAAAGAAAGAAAGAAAGAAAGAAAGAAAGAAAGAAAGAAAGAAAGAAAGAGAAAGAAAGAAAAAGAAAGAAAGAAAGAAAGAAAGAAAGAAAGAGAAAGAAAGAAAGAAAGAAAGAAAGAAAGAAAGAAAGAAAGAAAGAAAGAAAGAAAGAAAGAAAGAATGAAATTCAATTAAATGCCAAAAGAGGGCTTGGCAGAAAAAGGTTTAGATTCCTGGTCCTCATAGAAAAGTTGTTTTTTCTCAGTGGGGGTTGGGGACAGAGTATAAGAGAGGTAATGAGAATGGTTTCTTTTTTCTATACCCAACCCTCCCACACTACAGAGAAAATAATTAGGGAATAGCTGGCATGCGTTACTCTTTTTAGAAGCTTTCCACTTCTCTTCCCTGCTCAGAGATCCTTGGTGGGTTAGTAGCACATCTGAGTACTGCTGAACCTCATTACTAGTTTTGTTACTATAAACATGACTGCCTCTGGTTTTAAAGTCTTCTTGGGGCACCTGGGTGGCTCAGTTGGTTAAGGGTCCAACTCCTGATTTATGAGCTCAGGGTCCTGGGCTCCACAATCAGCAGGGAGTCTGCTTGAGATTCTCTTCCTCTACCCCTCCCCCATCCCAATTGCTCACACACACACACTCTCTCTAGCTCTCCAAAATCAATAAATAAATCTTAAAAAAAAAGATGTCTACTTTCTACTCCAGCAATTTCAACTTAACACACATACTAATTGAAATAACATAAAAATAGGAACATATCCCATTCTGTCACTTTTTAATCAAAGAAAAAAAGTTAGGGCTCCTGGGTGGCTCAATCTTTTAAGTGTCTGCCTTCTGCTCAGGTCATGATCTTGGAGTCCTGGAATCGAGCCCCTCATCAGGCTCCACACTCGGGGGGAGTCTGCTTCTCCCTCTCCCTTTCCCTAATCCTTCCCCCTGCTCACTCTCTCTCTTTCTCTCAAATAAATAAATAAATCTATCTTTAAAAAAAGGAAAAAAGTCACAATTAAATACAGCCACACACCTATTTACAATGACTATTCTCCAGATCTCAGCAGGAGTACAGAATAAGCAGTTGGCAGTAAAAAGATATTTATTACAACTACTAAGTAATGTTATTTACTCTTAAATAACATACTAAATATAAAACTAAAACTCTTGGGGCACCTGGGTGGCTCAGTTGGTTGAGCGACTGCCTTCGGCTCAGGTCATGATCCTGGAGTCCCTGGATCGAGTCCCGCATCGGGCTCCCTGCTCGGCAGGGAGTCTGCTTCTCCCTCTGACCCTCCCCCCTCTCATGTGCTCTCTCTCTCATTCTCTCTCTTTCAAATAAATAAATAAATCTTTAAAAATAAATAAATAAATAAAACTAAAACTCTATCTACCCATCCAATCCAGGCAGTTACTTCATGACAGCCATCAAGGAAAAGGAGTAAACAGTTAACAATATAATATGCTAAGTACTATAATGGAAGCAAGTATAAGGAGCAATAGAAACAGAGAATTAAGTGACTAAATCTGCTTTCATTTGTTTATTAAGATTTTATTTATTTGAGAGAGAGACATAAAGCTGGGGGAGGGAGAGGGGGAGAAGCAGACTTCCTGCTGAGCAGGGAGCCCGATGTGGGGCTCGATCCCAGGACCCTGGGATCATGACCTGAGCCAAAGACAGATGCTTAATCAACTGAGCCACTCAGGCGCCTCCCAAATCTACTTTAAAAAAAAAAGCCCAGGGACACCTGGGTGGCTGAGTTGGTTAAGCGTCTGCCTTCAGCTCAGGTTATGATCTCAGGGTCCTGGGATCAAGTCCTGCATTGGGCTCTTTGCTCAGCAGGGAGCCCACTTCTCCCTCTCCTACTCCCCCTGCTGGTGTTCCTGCTCTTGCTATCTCTCTGTCAAATAAATAAATAAAATCTAAAAAAAAAAAAAGACAATAATGGGGCGCCTGGGTGGCTCAGTCTGTTAAGTGGCTGCCTTCAGCTCAGGTCATGATCCCAGAGTCCTAGGATCAAGCCCCAAATCGGGTTCCCTGCTCAGCGGAGAGCCTGCTTCTCCCTCTCCCTCTGCCTGCCACTCTGCCTACTTGTGCTCCCTATCTCTCTGTCAAACAAATAAATAAAATCTTTTTTAAAAAAGCCCAAAGTCAAAATGTTTCCATGAACACATTTCAGGAGTTCAACTTTATAAAAACTGTAAATAAACCTGTTAAATTTTTCTGGACAATGCCAGCATTTGGGTATTTTTAAAACAAGTAAATTTCTTATTGACAGCACTATACATTTCCGAGTTGTCCTACATCTAAGTACATGTTTTTAATGTTGTCTGTCTTCTGTGCTGTTCCTGCAAGTTTGCTATGGAAATACAATAAACTAGGAGCTCCTGGGTGGTTCAGTTGGTTGAGTAACCAACTCTTGATTTCAGCCCAGGTCTTGATCTCAGGGTGGTGAGTTCAAGCCCCACATTGGGCTCCATGCTGGCCTTGGAGCCTACTTAAAAATAATAATAATAATAATACATTAAACTATTAAAAGAGGAAGAAAGAGCAGCCCAGGGGCACCTAGGTGGCTCAGTTGGTAAAGCATGTAACTCTTGATGGGGGACTTCTTGATGGGGCGGTGAGTTCAAGCCCCAGGTTGAGTTTAGAGCTTACATTAATTGAAGAAGAGAACAAGGCCTGAATTTCAGCTGACTCTGAAAGAAACAATTTACCTGATGAAGTGGGGTAAAGACATTCCAGACAGAGGTAACAGCACATGCAAAGGCAGGCATAAAGAAAGACCATGGCATGTGCAGCAAAATACAATTTAGGGTTGAAACTTGAGTAGCTGATGTAAAGAATAAACCATTAGCCAAAGAATAAGTTGAGAATCTCTCCTCTGATTCACAAATTGTCTTTGTGGGCAAGTAAGATTCCATTCATCCATTCATCCAACCATCGATCCATCCATCCATCCATCCATCCTCTCAACACACAACTCGAGTCCTTATTGTTCTAAGTATTCTAAGATGCCAGGAAGGTTACAAGACAGCCCTGGTTCCTATGTTCCATTGTTTGAAATTTAGCAAAAGAAAACAGGCATTAAACATAGGTGACTAACAAAAGATGTATTTCTGAAGATCTCACATAATTCAATAGTCACCTAATTTGAGGCTGATGCTGATAAGAGATGGCTGGTGTTTCTGTTACTACCCAAGTGACACCAATATGGGATGTAACAGCACAACCCTGGTTTACAATTCAGTCTCAGACTTCTATATGACATGATTCTTGGAAGACTTTCTACAATAAGGAGTTAACATTTCAAAATCCAAATATGAAATGAGACTTTTAAAAAAATCACATAGTTCGGGGTGCCTGGGTGACTCAGTTAAGTGTCTGCCTTCGGCTCAGGTCATGATCCCAGGGCTCCTTGCTCAGTGGGGAGCCTGCTTCTCTCTCTCTGCCTGCCACTCCCCCTGCTTCTGCTTTCTCTCTCCCTCTGTCAAATAAATAAATAAAATCTTAAGGAGAAAGAAAAAGGAAAGTGAGAGAGAATGGCCGGGGAGGAGGCTGGAAAATCAAGGACCAAATCACATAGGGCCTTGCAGGATACTGGATCATATCAGGGATGCTGAACTTCACCCACACTTTGGAAAGCTCAGTCTGAAACCAAATGGGAAATGTAATGGAGGGGGCTGGGGAAGTCTGAGTGTGTAAAGGAAGACCAAAGGCCACCACAGTAGTCCAAATGACAGAGGATTATAAGCAGTGTCTAGTGAGAATGGAGAGGAGGATGAATTCAAGAGAATTTGTTGGAGGTAAAATACACAGAATTGGTGACTGAATGAATATAAGGGAGAAGACAGAAGAAGGAAAAAATCAGGAAAAAAGATAGATTTCTAGTTTAACCAATGGTGCGGATGGTGATAACTGCTTATCTGGGATAAAGAAAGGGGGTAGGTATCTACAACAGCAAAATTATGGAAATAGCCCAAGTGTTCATTGATTGATGAATGGATAAAGATGTGTTTTATATATATATAATGGAAAATTAGCCATAAAAAAGAATGAATTCTTGCCATTTGCAACAAGATGGATGGAACTAGAGAATATAATGCTAAGTGAAATAAGTCAGAGAAAGACAAAGACCATATGATTTCACTCATATGTGGATTTTAAGAAACAGAATAACGAGCAAAGGGAAAAAGAAAAGAGAGAGGCAAAACAAGAAACAGACTTGTAACTACAGAGAACGAACTGATGGTTACCAGAAGGGAGGTGGTTGGGGGTGATGTAGAGAACAAAGGCAAAAGAAATGTAGATAAAATTAAGTTTTCTGGGGCACCTGGTGGCTCAGTTGGTTAAGCCTCTGCCTTTGGCTCAGGTCATGACCCTGGAGCCCCAGGATCGAGCCCCACGTCGGGGTCCTTGCTTGGTGGAGAGTCCATTTCTCCCTCTGCCCCTCACCCCACTCATGCTCTCTCTCTCTCTCTCTCTCTCACACACACACACACACAAATAAATAAAATCTTAAAAAGAAAAATAAGTTTTCTTATAACCTGTAGCCCTTTGACAAATACTTGAGGCAAGCAAACTATGACATTCCTCCAGGAATTCCCAATCTTAACGTTAATGCCTTGCTAGAGGCAAAAACAACCTTAGCTTGATAATAGCTAGGCCTCCAGGATCCTGTAAGTCTTCTTTGACATAGGAAAATCCTTTTGGAAACTTCCTTTTGTCTTCACCTCCCCTAACTCCTAAGTATATGATCAACTGCTCTTCACAATCCCAGCGCAGCATTTTCTGCCCACGAGTCCTATCCCCATACTATAATAAAACCACCTTTCTCCACTGAAAATGTTTCAAGAATTCTTTCTTGGCCGAACCCCACTTCAAATCACATCAGGGGTATGGGTGAAATAGGTGATGCAGATTAAGGAGTACACTTGTGATGAGTACCGGGTGATGTATAGAAGTGCTGAGTCCCTAATACTGTACACCTGAAACTAATATAACACTGTATATTAACTAATTGGAATTTAAATAAAAACTTTAAAAAAAAGGAGGTAGCTATGGGTAATATAATAGAATTTATTTTTAATCAAGGGGAGCTACGTGTGAGGTATGCAACTGCACACACGGGATATTTATTTCTAAATAAATTTTCTCATTATTTGGAGCGTAACTAGCACAACCCAACTGCAGGTTAACAATGTGGATTAAAGTATTTAGAGAAAGTATGAAAAGTATTATTTTTTCATACATTCCTTAAGGGCTTTGACATAAAACATTACAGGTAGCATGATCATAAAAAACTGGAGGAATAAAGAAAAGATTTGGAGGCATATATTAAAATAATAGCAAGGGGCACCTAGGTGGCTTAGTTAAGCATCTTCCTTTCGCCTTGATCATGATTCCAGAGTACAGGGATTGAGCCCGCATCTGAGCCCTGCATCTGAGCCCCGCATCTGAGCCCCGCATCCGCCAGCTGCCTGCTCAACGGGAAGTCTGCTTCTCCCTCTCCCACTCCCCCTGCTTGTGTTCCTGCTCTTGCTATCTCTCTTTCTGTCAAATCTTTAAAAAAAATAAAAAAAACACAAAAGTTCCCAACCCAACTAAAATTCCTTTTATCACCAAAATTTGCATATAATGCATTATTTTTATGCAAAGGAAATAAGGCTTGAGGCATTACCCTAGCCAGAAACATTTTGAAGGAGGGGGGAAAAAAGTATATGAAAGCTCATAAGAAACCTATGGGCAATCGTAACTGATTAAATGTGCCTTAATTTCTGGGGCGCCAGGGTGGCTCAGTTGGTTAAGCGACTGCCTTCGGCTCAGGTCATGATCTTGGAGTCCCGGGATCGAGTCCCACATCGGGCTCCCTGCTCAGCAGGGAGTCTGCTTCTCCCTCTGACCCTCTTCCCTCTCGTGCTATCTCTCATTCTCTCTCTCTCTCTAATAAATAAATTTAAAAATTAAAAAAAAATAAATGTGCCTTAACTTCTTTTTAGTGGCAAACTTTATCAAGTTGGTCACCCTCCACTACATTTGGCAAATGCTGGCGGGGGGGGGGTTAGGGCAATATCAAAATCAAGGCAGTACTCCTGAAACCAATTATTACACTATACATTAACTAATTAGAATTTAAACAAAAACTTGAGGGGTGCCTCCGTGGCTCAGTCGGTTAAGCATCTGCCTTTGGCTCAGGTCATGTTCCCAGGTCCTGGGATTGAGCCCCTCATGAGACTCCCTGCTTAGCAGGGGGTCTGCTTCTCCCTCTCCCTCTTGGTCCCTCTGCTTGTACTCTCTCTGTCAAATAAGTAAAATCTTTAAACAAAAACGAAACAATGACAACAACAACAAAAATCAAGGCAGGAGAGCAGCAGTTTTTCAAATTCCAAGAGCATTCAACCCCTGGAAAATTCTGGTTACTCCCCTTCTGCATAGCAGTTTGTCAAATCTCTCAGGAATGTTGCTGTAGAGTACACATCTCCCCCCGACCCTCTGTGTCTTTGTCTTTATGTCTTCTCTCTTGCACATCTTTTTTTAAAAAGTGATGGGTGGTAAGGGTAAGAGCCCATGCATGGGCTTTTTTAGCATGTATGATAAAAGATAAACACCTCTTCACTAAATGCTCCTTTTCCCTCTCAATTACTAATCAGCCAACAACATTTACATAACTTCAGACAGTACTCTCCTGGGAGCAACTAGACACTGTTAAAAAAAAAATCAGTAAACAATACAGACTTATGTCAGGATCTAAAAAGAATAAGCTTTGTGATGAAGCAAAATGGTTTCAAGTCCAGATGGCTTATAGGGGCTGTTCTGCCCCACTGTTCTGGAGAAAAACAAATGAATACTTTGAAAAGGCAAGCACCCGAAGTTTCAAAAAAAAAAAAAAAAAGTCCCTAGAGACTGTTCCTAATTGGGAGTAAAGATGCAAGAGCCAAAAAAAAGAAAAGCCCTTTATTAGTAACTCTGACTACAGTAGCTGTCTAAAAAATAATACCACCAAATAAAAGGCTGACAACTTATTAATGCTAAGTATCCCCACATTTACTCTGCAGAGTGGGAGAAGGAAAATATTGCATTACATTAGGTAATTATTATCAAATTCCATTTGATAATTAGTTCCATTAAATGTAATTGTTTTTCAATATAGTATCTTTACGAAATGAGAAATCATATTTTTTTAAAGTTTTTAATTTATTTATTTAACTAATCTCTATACCCACCATGCGGCTCAAACTCACAACCCCAAGATCAAAAGTCGCATGCTCTTCCAACTGAGCCAGCCAGGAACCCCCAGAGAATAAACCATATTAAACAATACCCAAAGGATATGATTTCCCCCTCCAATCCAAAATGTGGAAAATTTTCAAATACAAATGGTCCAGTTTCTTCAAAACTCATTCGCAAGGGGGAAAAAATGGAGAGCTGTTAGAAATTAAGAGAAACTTAAGAAACATTAACCAATGTAAATATGTGAACCATCTTATTTGATCCTGTTTAAGACAACCAACTAGGGGTGCCTGGCTGGCTCAGTCTCAGTAGGTAGAGCTGCAGCTCCTGATCTTGGTGGGGGCGGGGGTGTGGGAGGGTGGTCATGAGTTAAAGCCGGTATTGGGCATAGAGCTCACTGGGGGGAAAAAAAAAAAGGCGGGGCATACAAGTGGCCCAGCTGGATGCACTAGTAAAAGTGAGTAACATCCTTAATACATCCCCAGTGCCATTCCAGAGGAGCCAGGTGGCCCTCCTGTCTACCCACACAGAAGACAAGAAATTTGTTTTCTGAATAAACTCAGTAAGAGATTCTATTTTTTTAAAGATTTAATTAATTCATTTGAGAGAGAGAGCAAGCGTGAGAGCACAAGTGCAGAAAGGAAGGGCAGAGGGAGAAGGAGAAGACACCCCACAGAGCAGGAACCCCAACTAGGGGCTCAATCCCAGGACCCTGAGATCATGACCTGAGCTGAAGGCAGATGCTTAACCATCTGAAGCCACCCACCCAGGCACCCCTCAATAAGAGAGATTCTAGACAATGGAATACCCCTAACAAATAGGTGCTAAATGAAAAGAAATGAATTAAGTGAAAATCTATATACCAAGCAGCAACACTGATAGCCCCCTTTCCATTCTGGCCCTCACCCAGATTCTCATAACGACTATGCTTATCTACCACTCCACTCCCCATGACATTATCTTTCCTTGGCAAAACTCAAATGCCTCTGAGCAAAAAGACCATGGGATACTGAAATCTGGGTTCCCAATTGGCAATAAACTGCTTCCAGGCACACAAAGCTTCTGGCCCTCCTTTTTTTTAGTGCCTCATGCTTAAAACATGAAGGGATAATTACAGGTTATCAGGCACGTGAAGCTCCAACCTGAAAAAGAGAGACCAAAACTACCAGGAAAAAAATGGCATTCTGAGGAAACAGACAAAACAGGAACAAATGAAAACTATAATTAATATAGTCAAAGACCAAAGAAAAGTCATTACATCCATGAAATCGGAACAGTATGCTATTTTTAGAAAGAGGTGGGGGTAGGGGAAGAGCAAGAAGAAGGAAGAGCTCTTGGAAATTACAAAAGTATGAACTGAATAATATAGCACTTATCCTATCTTTCTTGCACAAACTATACCTTAGGGTAATCAAACAATTGATGAGGGAGAGGTTCTCTTTTATAAGAAAATTAGGTAAAAAATGCTGAAGGAATAACTAAGTTACAATAGCACCATTTCTCAATCCTTAATGAAATAATAGGGAATATCCAGTCACCATTCAGATTTTCCTGGCTGTCTCATAAATGTTCATAGCCAGGATGCAAACAAAGTCCCTATGCTGCTTTTGGATGATACATCTCTTAGGTCTAATTTAAAGTACAGATTCCCATGTTAGCTTCAGCAGCACATATACTAAAATTAAAACATACAGAGAAAATTAGCATGGCCTCAGCACAAGGATGGCACACAAATTTGTGAAGCATTCTAAATTTTTATATTTACTGTACTGGAATTAAAATTTCTAAAAATAATTGAGTATAGGTTCCCTAGTCCTTTCCCCCAATGGTCTGTTACAGCCATTGATGATCATATAAGGGAATACTATAAAGCCACTGTAAAGAATAATTTCGATCTATCCAGACAGACACAGGTTGTTGCCAGTTATGAGTAAATAAAACTGAACAGGCAATTCACAGAAAAGGCAAGCAAATCATCAATAAATATAAGAAAATATGTTTAACCACAGTGGTGATCTGAGAAAAGCAAATTTAAAGGTTGTTTCCACAAATATCAGATTAGAAACTAAAGCCAAAAAGTCTGAGAGTGTCAAGTGTTGGCAAGATACAGGGAGGGGCGCCTGGGTGGCTCAGTTGGTTAAGCATCTGACTTCAGTTCAGGTCATGATCTCAGGGTCCTGGGATTGAGCTCATGGGTCAGGCTCCTGCTCAGGGAAAAGTTTGCTTCTTCCTCTCCCTCTGCCACTAGCCCCCTTCCCCCCCACCCCAGGGTGGGGGAAAAGGGGGGAAGGCTCTTGCTCTCTCTAAAATAAATAAATCTTTAAAAAAAAAAACGTGAGGTTTCTCTAATGGGCAGGATTCTATAAGTATTTCTATAATGCTTTGATTCTGTTTTGTTTATCACAAAGAGCATGTATTTCATCTATTAACAGGAAAAGTAAGTAAATAAAAAGAAACAAAACCTTTAGACAAAATAGCCCAACAAGTACAACACATGTGAATTTTACTCACACACACAAAAAGAATTTTACTCATTGCCCAAACTATCATCCATAACTGTATAAATGTAATGACCATTTATTCCACGAGCTCCACTATTCTTGCACCTATATATTTCATATTCCCTTTAGCCCTTGTGACTGACTACCACAGCACAGAGAACATTCATTTTCTACTGTCTTACCCCAAGAAACAAGAAAGAACTGAAACTCACTGGCCTATGACAGAGGCTATCAAGCAGGAATTGATTACCATACTGATAAAACCCGAAAAGGTGTAGCACTCTAAAGTTTACCAGACCAGCCAAGTAATTCTTTACTGATTGTCACAGTTTTGTGCTTCTGTAGGTATGTGATCAATATTTTACATTTCCGGCTTTAATTTACACATCTTAAAGCCTGACACTGTGACTTATTTCAACACTTGACTATTATAAAAATATTTTTCTATTACTAAGAAAATTCATTAAATGTTAACCTGAAAAGAAATATATAGTATTGAAGAAAATCTAAAAATTATCTACAAAGAAAAAAACAGTGAGGGGCACCTGGGTGGCTCAGTAAATTGAGCATCTGACTTAGGTCAGGTTATGATATCAGGGTCCTGGGACTGAACCCCACTGTTGGACTGCCCGCTCAGTGGGGAGTCTGATTCTCCCTCCCCTTCTCTCTCTGCCCCTCCCTCCATTCATGCTCTCTCCCTCTCTCTCTCTCTCTCTCTCTGGCTCTCTCTCAAATGAATAAATAAAATCTTAAAAAAAAAACAACAGTGGATAATTTTTCTTTTCAGTTGTTTTCTGTGTCTTGTTTTTTAATGTTATTGGGAATTTTCAAACATGCATAATGGAGGAGAGAACAGTGTAATAAACCCCTATATACTATCACCTAATTTCAACAATTATCAGCACATGGCACATCCTGTTTTGTCTGTATTCTTCCTCTTTTCCCCCAACAAACCTCAGCATCATAAGATTTCACTACAAATACTTTAGTATGAATTAAAGATACATTTTATGGCTTTGACTGAAGATCATCAATGGCTTCCTACTAGAACACAAGTGTAGACTTCTAAACTCTACCTGAGGCCATAAGGCCCAGTGAGTGAGCAGCTCCTCCATGATTCTCCTACCTCGTCCCCTCCCTTTCCTCTACATTGGCTGACTCCTAATTTAAATTGTTTCCTACCTCAGAGCCTCATTTCCTTTGTCTAGGACATTCTCCTTTGATGGTCTCTTCCTCATCCTTCATTTCATAACTGAAAGGTTATGTCCCCTGTGGCCTTCCCTAACCATCCTACCAAGGAGGGGATATGGTCATTATTTTAGCTTTTCACATATAGTTTTAATTTTAGGTGTACACATATGCCTTTTTTAAGAATTAATTTTATACTATTCAAACTTTAGTTATAAAATTAGACTTGTGTCTTGTTATTTCCAGATGTTACACACACACACACACACACACACACACCTAAAAATATATCTGAACCAAACGGGCTTAGCTGAATAGTTACAGAAAAAGCACTTGAAAAAATTCAGCATCTCTTCAATATGAAAACACTCTACCAACAAGGAATAGAAAGGAACTCCCTCAAAAAGCATCTACAAAACCCCACAACTACCTCATATTTCATGGGTAAAGACTGAATGCTTTCCCCATAAGATCAGAAACAAGACAAAAATTTTACTCTTGCCAGTTCTATTCCATACTGTACCAGGAGGTCCTAATTAGAGTAATTAGGCAGGAAAATTAAATAAAAGGCATCCAGATTGTAGAAAAAGAAGTAAAACTACCTCTATTTGCAGATGACATGATAACGTATATTAAAAAATCTATTAGAATAAATAAGTTCAACAGGATACAAGATCAATATACAAAAAATTAAGTGTCTTTCTAGGGGTGCCTGGGTGGGTCAGTCGTTGAGTGTCTGCCTTCGGCTAAGGTCATGATCCTAGGGTCCTGGGATTGAACCCTACATCGGGCTCCCTGCTCAGTGGGAAGCCTGCTTCTCCCTCTCCCACTCCCCCTGCTTGTGTTCCCTCTCTCGCTGTGTCTCTCTGTCAAATAAATAAATAAAATCTTAAAAAAAAAAAACTATTTCTAAACATTTGCAATGATCAGAAAATTAAATTAAGGGGCTCCTGCTTTGCTCAGTCAGTAGAGCATGCTACTCTTGATCTTGGGGTCATGAGTTCAAGCCCCACATTGGGGGTAGAGTTTACCTTAAGAATAATTAATTAGGGGGAAAAAGAGAATAATTAGGGGCACCTGGGTGGCTCAGTCGGCTAAGCATCCAACTCCTGATTTTGGCTCAGGTCATCATCTTGGGGTCCTGGGATTGAGCCCCATGTCAGGTTCCATGCTCCGAGGGGAGTCTGCTTCTCTCCTTCCTCTCCTCTGCCCCTCCCCTGGCTTGCACACTTGTGTACACATGCTCTCTCTCTCTCTCTCTCTCTCTCTCTCTCAAATAAATAAATAAATCTTTTTTTTTTTTTTAAAGAATAACTCGGGGTGCCTGCTTGACTCAGTTGGTTAACTGTCTGCCTTGGGCTCAGGTGATGATCCCGGGGTCCTGGGATCAAGTCGCACGTCAGGCTCCCTGCTCAGCATGGACTACGCTTCTGCCTCTCCCTCTGCCCCTTCCCCTGTTCATGGCCTCTCTCTCTCTCACATAAATAAAATCTTTTAAAAAAATAAAAAAATTTAAAAATAACTTTTTTTTGAAGTTAAGGAAACAAATCCATTTACAAAAGCATCAAAAAGAACTAAATGCCTAGAAGTAAATTTAACAAAAGAAATGCAAAACTTTTACTGGCAACAACAAAACACTGTTGAAAGAAACTAAAAACTAAATAAATGGAAAGCATCATGTTCATGGAACAGGAGACCTAATATTGGTAAGATGGCAATACTCTCCAAACTGATCTACAAATTAAACAAAATCCCTATGGAAACCCAAGCGAGCTTCTTTGCAGAAATTGACAAACTGATCCTAAAAATCATATGGAAATTCTAGGGACCCAGAATGACCAAAATAATCTTAAAAAAAGAACAATTAACAATAAAAAATTAAAAAAAAAAGAACACAGTTGGAGGACATATTCCTCAAATTCAAAACTTATTACAAAACAGTAATCACAACAGGGTAGTACTGGCTTAAGGACAGATATATAGATCAAGAGAATAGAACTGAGAGTCCAGAAAGAAACCCTCAGATTTATAGTCAATTAAATTTCAACAAGGGTATCAAGATAATTCACTGAGAAAAGAATGGTCTCATCAGCAACTGCTACTGGGACAACTGGATATCCACATGCAAAGGAATTAATTTGGACTCCATATATTAAAAACAATCAAAATGGGTCAAACACCTAAATCTAAGACCTGAAACTGTAACACTGAGAAGAAATCATAGGTGTAAAATTCTTGTAACATCGATCTAGGCAATGGTTTCTTCTATATACACAAAGAGCACAGGCAATAAAAGAAAACAAATAAATAAAACTGGACTTCATCAAAATTAAAAACTTTTGTGTTTCAAAGGACATTACCAAGAAAGTAAAAAGGGGGTAGGGGCGCCCAGGTGGCTCAGTCGTTAAGCCTCTGCCTTCTGTTTGGGTCATGGTCACAGGGTCCTGCGATTGAGCCCTGCATCGGGCTTCCTGCTCGGCAGGAAGCCTGCTTCTCCCTCTCCCACTCCCCCTGCTTGTGTTCCCTCTCTCGCTGTGTCTCTGTCAAATAAATAAATAAAATCTTTAAAAAAAAAAAAAAAAGAAAAGAAAAAAAGAGAGTATGGGGGGGAACTGGCTGGTTCAGTTGGTAGAGCATGTGTCTCTTGATTTTGGGGTCATGAGTTACAAGCCCCACATTGGGTGTAGAAACTACTTAAATTAAAAAAAAAAGAAAAAGAACATAAAAAAAAAGACAACACAGAGAATGGGAGAACATATTAGCAAGTCATATATCTGATAAGAGACTTGTATATACATATACAAGGGCAATACTCTCAAGGGGAAAAGAACTAAATGCCTAGAAGTAAATTTAACAAAAGAAATGCAAAACTTTTACTCTGACAACAACAAAACATTGTTATACTAAATAAATGGAAAGCATCATGTTCATGGATCAGGAGACCTACAAGGGAGTATACAAGGGGAGCCACCCAGGCGACCCTATGCTACGTATATTTTACCACAATAAAAATTTTAAGGAATGGGGCGCCTGGGTAGCTCAGTTGTTAAGCATCTGCCTTCGGCTCAGGTCATGATTCCTAGGTCCTGGGATCGAGCCCCACATCGGGCTCACTGCTCGGCGGGAAGCCTGCTTCTCCCTCTCCCACTCCCTCTGCTTGTGTTCCCTCTCTCGCTGTGTCTCTCTCTGTCAAATAAATAAATAAAATCTTTTTTAAAAAAGAATTTTTAAGGAAAAAAATATGTTGACAACTAAATAAAGTGAAATTTTCACAGGAATAAAAAATCAAGTTAACTGAATTAAAATAAATGCAGTCTGTTAGGGGAATGAAAATGTTCAAGGTCAACAATATTAATACCATCAGTTGACAGTATCACTAAGAAATGAAGTAGTCTTCATAACCATATTTTTAAGAAAATCTGAAGAACCAAAACATTTTTATCATGTTTTAATTCAAAATGTTTCTAGAATTTCATACACACCTACCTCCTTAAAATAGAGCATAACAAATAAAATGTAACCTCATGTTGGGAAGAAGCATCGCTGTGAATCACCTTTATAAGCCCTACTGTATTACAGTATGTGATGCCTTCAAGAAATGTGAAAATACTGTCCCTTACTTTCTGACACCTGATTATCTATTAAACCTCAATTCTTGCCACTCCCCTATGTGGCAGAAGTACTAGTACATTATTTCAAAGAACATATGGAAAATTAATATTTACTACTTAAATATAGGAAAAATAAATGTCATGTTTTTGTAGTTTTCTGAATAGTCACACACTATCAAACCCTTCATACTTTGGATTTGTGACCTATAACCCAGTGAAATGCCACCCTGTCTCTATGAACTTATTCCTATATAGCATCTTGTATATACAATACTTGTTTAAAATACTTACATAAAGGGGCGCCTGGGTGGCTCAGCCATTAAACGTCTGCCTTCCACTCAGGTCATGATCCCAGGGTCCTGGGATCAAGCCCCACGTCCAGCTCCCTGCTCAGCAGGAAGCCTGCTTCTCCCTCTCACATACTCCCTGCTTGTGTTCCCTCTCTCACTATCTCTTTCTCTCTGTCAAATAAATAAATAATATCTTTAAAAAAATAAAATACTTACATAAAGCTGCCCTAGTTATTTACATTAGCCTCCCCCCACTAGACTATGAGCTCAAGAGCAATACCGTGGACTATTCATTCTTGTACCTCTGGTCCGGGCACAGAGTGTTTAATTAACATCTGTTTTATAAATAAATAAATGAGACGGATAGATAGGTAGATATCAGAAATACAGGTAACATTTAGTACTTATTACCCAAATGCCTGGGGCTTTGAAAAGCTCATTTTTCCTGTATAATCCTCACAACAACCTTACTAAGGTTGTTACTATTATTATCCCTATTTATAATTAAGAAATTGAGGTTTCGGGGCACCTGGGTGGCTCACTCAGTTGGGCATCTGCCTTCAGCTCAGGTCATGATTCCCAGGGTCCTGGGATCAAGCCCCCGCGTTGGGCTCCCTGCTCAGTGGGAAACCTTCTCCTTCTCCCCCTATTTGTGCTCATGCTCTCTCTCTGTCAAATAAACAAAACCTTCAAAAAGAAAAAAAAAAATTGAGGTTTGGCATTAAGAAACCTGTCCATGATTTCAAAGCTAGGAAGTAATAGAGCCAGGACTTGAACTAAGGCAATCTGACCCTATTGCCCTTGCCCTTTGCCACTGCACTGCCCTTAGCCACTTTTTATAATTTTCATTATCCTGCTTCAGAGATACCTGCCATTTGTTATATATAAGTACTTATCTCTAATAGATACTCTCAATTTGTTGTTTATAACCTGTTGAGGGCTAAGAAACTATTTTACTTAAAATATGAATACTTGAGGCATCTAGGTGGCTGAGTCGGTTTAAGTGTCTTCAACCCAGGTCATGATCCCAGGGTCCTGGGATGGAACCCTGCACTGGGCTGCCTGCTTAGCGGGGAGTCTGCTTCTCCTTCTCCCAATCCCCCTGCTTGTGCTTTCTCTGTCAAATAAATGAACAGAATCTTAAAAACAAAACAAAAACACACTTTCAAGTAAAAAATAAAAATAAAATAAAATAAAATAAAGGATACTGGGGCACCTGAGTGGCTCAGTCATTTAAGCATCTGCCTTCAGCTCAGGTCATGATCCCAGCGTCCTGGGATCGAGCCCCGCATCAGTGCTTCTCCCTCTCCCTCTGCCTGCTGCTCCCCCTGTTTGTGCTCTGTGTGTCAAATAAATAAAATCTTTCATAAATAAATAAATACATACATACATAAATAAGGATACTGGGTGGCTCAGTTGGTTAGTTGGTTAGGCATCAGACTTTTTTTTTTTTAAGATTTTATTTATGTATTTGACAGAAAGAGACAGCAAGAGAGGGAACACAAGCAGAGGGAGTGGGAGAGGGAGAAGCAGGCTTCCTGCAGAGCAGGGAGCCCGATGCAAGGCTCCATCCCAGGACCCGGGGATCATGACCTGAACCGAAGGCAGACGCTCAATGACTGAGCCACCCAGGCGCCCCATTGAGAGAGAGAGAGATAGCAAAAGAGAGAGAGAGAGAAAGAGAGAGAGGGAGAGAGAAAGAGCACAAGCAGGGAGGAGAGGTAGAAGCAGGGGCTCAATCTCTTAACCAACGGAGCCACCCAGGCACCCCAGCATCCGACTCTTGGTTTCAGCTGAGGTCATGATCTCAGGGTCCTGAGATCTAGCCTCGCATCAGGCTCCATGCTGGGCATAGAGCCTGCTTGGGATGCTCTCTCTCCCTCTCCCTGCTCCTCACAGGCACACATTCTCTTAAATTAGAATAAAATAGAACACAACAGAACAGAATAGAATAGCATAAGGATACTATGAATAAGTGCTTTGTCTTTAAATGTTTATTCAGTAGGCCAAGATGATGAACTTTATTACACCAAATTTGAGACATTCATTTTACCTCTTCAGAAATCTTTGCTTACTTCCTGGCCCTCAGCTAGCTTAGAGGTAGTCAACACAGTAAATTACTAGATGAATTCCTATCCCAGCACAAAAATATTCTTTAAAGAGTTAAAACTAACAGAGCCACAAATAAGTGGGTAATTTCTGTTAAATGTTTCCCAAATCACATCAAACAAGTTCAAGTAGACTATTTTCATAGTAGAACCATAGACAAACAATAGCCTTTTTTAAAAAGTTACCCTTCTGGTTTTACAAAAGCCTGTTATATTTGATTCCACACTTCTGTGCAACCTGTTTAACTTTTTAAAAGGTATTTGTTTTTGAATAGGTAGCAGTAACAAAAAATGAGGCTAGGGCAACAGGTAACTGAAAGAAAATTCAAACTAAGGATAACAGAAATTAGAAATTTTATTATATCATAATAACCTAGCAGAGGCTTTTAACCAATATATGTTTTAATGCCCAAGAAATAAAATACTCCCTGTTCTTTAGAATGAAACGTACTTCAAAAATAAATGTTAGGGCTCCTGGGTGGCTCAGTCGCTTAAGCGACTGCTTTGGGCTCAGGTCATGATCCTGGGGTCCTGGGATCCAGCCCCACATCAGGCTCCCTGCTCAGCAGGAGTCTCCTTCTCCCTCTCCCTCTGCCCCTCCCTGTGCCAATTCATTCTCTCTCTCTCAAATAAATAAATAAATAAAATCTTAGGGGGAAAAAGGTCTATCAAAAGATCATAAGCAAATAGTTAAAATTAAGTTTGGGCACTTAACCCTCATTTGTGTGGAAATTTTATTCAAACGTATTTTTCTTTTTTTTTTTAAATATTTTATTTATTTATTTGACAGAGACAAAGCAAGAGAGGGAACACAAGCAGGGAGAGTGGCAGAGGGAGAAGCAGGCTTCCCATGGAGCAGGGAGCCCGATGCGGGGCTCAATCCCAGGACCCTGGTATCACGACCTGAGCCGAAGGCAGATGCTCAACCAAATGAGCCACCCAGGTGCCCCTCAAACGTATTTTTCAAGCAGCAACTCAAACAAATCTAAAATTAATTAAAATACAAAAAGGAAGCCACATTAAGTTTAAAATTATTAGAGTATCATGACTTTTAAAAATCACCTAGATTCCCTCCAAAAACAAAACAAAAAAAGATATAAACAAAATAAAAAATAATAAGGTTTGAAAAATGAAAAAGGATCACCTAGCCCAACCTTTGCAAATACAGAAGTAATGCCTACAATCTTTTTTTTTTTTTTTAAGATTTTGTTTATTTGACAGAGACAGACACAGCAAGAGAGGGAACACAAGCAGGGGGAGTGGGAGAGGGAGAAGCAGGCTTCCCGCCGAGCAGGGAGCCTGATGTGGGGCTCGATCCCAGGACCCTGGGATCATGACCTGAGCCGAAGGCAGATGTTTAACGACTGAGCCACCCAGGCGCCCCAGTAATGCCTATGATCTTAATATTTCAATTTAAATGTAAAAGTAGTTCTAGAATATCCACTATGTATAGGACAATGTAGGTAAAGCATCTGCAATAACGATCCTCAGAAGTCTTTTTTTTTTTATACAAAAGTCAAAGGACTTATTGAAGAATTTTTTGGAAGTTTTAGCATAACTTGGCACCAATGATAAGGACAAATAACTTGAATGCACAAAAGAGAACTTTAAATAGTTAGGCTTAGCAATTTGACCTTTAGCATATTCATCCATCCCTCCAACCAACTAACAAGTACCTATTAAATCCTACTGCCTCCTAGTAGTTAATGGGGGAATTAAAGCCACAGGTTAGTTTGCTAAAACATTGGAAGTGCTATGAGAGGGGAGGGAAGAGTATGCTGTGGGACGATATAAGATGGGCACAATCCATACCTGGGTGTTCATAAAAGGCATTTCAGAATTAAAACCTGAAAGATGAATACTGTTAACCAGGCAAAAGAAGAGAAACAGAGTGCCAAGCAAAGGGAGGCAGCTTTTAAGAAGGCCTGGAGAGGGTGCCTGGGTGGCTCAGATGGTTAAGCATCTGCCTTCGTCTCAAGTCATGATCCTGGGGTCCTGGGATCGAGTCCTGCATCAGGCTCCCTGCTCGGAGGGGAGCCTGCTTCTCCTTCTCCCACTTCCCCTGCTTGTGCTTTCTCTCTGTCAAATAAATAAAATCTTTAAAAAAATTTTTTTTAATAAAAAGAAATAAAATAAATTAGAAAAAAAAAAAAAAGAAGGCCTGGAGAGAAAGAATACTATTTGCAAAACAAACTCCAAGTGTTCGGTATGATGGCTCAAAAAAGAAAAGATGAAGCTGGTAAGATAAGGAGCAGACAGATCACAATGTCTTGTATCTTAGGAACTCTAGACATTTCAAAAAATATAAAGAAATAGGGGCGCCTGGGTGGCTCAGTTGGTTAAGCGACTGCCTTTGGCTCAGGTCATGATCCTGCAGTCCCAGGATCGAGTCCCGCATCGGGCTCCCTGCTCAGCGAGGAGCCTGCTTCTCCTGCTGACCCTCCCCCCCATGTACTCTCTCTCTCTCTCATTCTCGCTCTCTCAAATAAATAAATCTTTAAAAAAATATATAAAGAATTATATAAAAGTTGGAAACAAAAGAAGGTAGCAAAGGGGATAAGAAAGAGAGAATAGTTGGGGCACCTGGGTGGTTCAGTATGTTAAGCGTCAGCCTTTGGCTCAGGTCATTATACCGGAATCCCAGGATTGAGTCCCGCATAGGGCTCCTTGCTCATCGGGGAGTCTGTTTCTCCCTCTGCCCCTCACCTGGCTCGTGTTCAGTCTCTCTCATAGACCAATAAATAAATAAAATCTTTAAAAAAAGAAGAAGAAGAGAGAAGAGTTAAGGATGGTGATGAGCTATCTGGCCAGGCAGACAGCGGTATCCCTTATGAAGGCAGGGAAGAGAGGAGCAGCAAGCTTGGGAGAAAAGTTCAGGTTTGGACATGTCAGGAGATAGTCATGTCCAAGAAACAACAGTAATGTGGATCTGAAACTCCAGAGAGAGATCTAGCCTTGAAGTTCGTAACAGGCTGTCAGCTTCATGAGAGAAGAAACGTGTGTTTTGCTCACCATTGTGTCCCCAATGAACACAATACTAGGCACACAGTCGGCACTATATAAATATCCATGAAATGAATGAGATATACATTTTGGAATGGTCAACAAATGGTAATTGAACCTACAGGAATGAATAATACCATTTAGGCAGTGTGCAAATGATACTAGAGGGGACCTCAGAAAGAACTCCCAAGGAACACCAAAGCTAACAAGGTAAGAGGAATCCGGAGTCATCAAAAAAGGAAAAAACTGGGGTGCCTGGCTGGCTCAGTTGGTGGAGCATGCAGCTCTTATTCTTGGGTTCATGAGTTTGAGCCCCAAGTTGGGCACAGATTCTACCTAAAGAGAGAGAGGGTGAAAGAACAAAAGAAAGGAAAGGAAAGGAAAGGAAGGAAGGAAGACAGAAAGAGAAAGAATGAAAGAAAGAAAAGAAAAGAAAAGAAAGAAAGAAAGAAAGAAAGAAAGAAAGAAAGAAAGAAAGAAAGAAAGAAAGAGAAAAGAAGAGAAGAGAAGAGAAGAGAAGAAAAGAAAAGAAAAGAAAAGAAAAAAAAGCAAAGAAAAAAGAAAAGAAAAAAGGGGCACCTGGGTGCCTCAGTCAGTTCAGCAGCCAACTCTTGAGTTCAGCTCAGGTCGTGATCTCGGGGTCCTGGGATTGAGCCCAGAGCGGGGCTCCACACTCAGCAGGGAGTTTACTTGAGATTCTCTCTCCCTCCCTCTTGGTTTCAGCTCGGGTCTGATCATGATCAGATGATCTCAGGTCATGATATCAAGCCCCGTGCAGGGCTCTCCACTCAGCACACAGTCAGCTTGGGGTTCTTTCCCTCTTCCTCTCTATCCCATCCTGCATGCTCCTGTTTGCGTGCGTGTGCGTGCTCTCTCTCTCTCTCCCTCCCTCTCTCTCTCAAATAAATGAATAATTCCCTGAGAGGCGTCTGTCACAATCTATGATTATAGTATCTGGCTTGTTTATTCTTTATTACAACATAAACTCAAAAAAAGCACAGGCTCCCTTCCTTGTCTGTTTTGTTTGTAGTTATATTCCCGAGCCTACAACAGTGTCAATAAATATTTGTTCTTTCTGACCATCTTTGTGTCTGTTTATCTTTCTACCTACCTATGGAGATGGGGAGACAGTAGAACCAGAAGATCATGGGAGTTTCCTCCCAGCTCTTAAAAAGGATCAGTTTCTCAATTTCTGTATTTTAGCTTCAAAGGAAAAAAACAATTCATCCGGTTTTTATGCTGTAATTTTAAATAAAAAATCTTAACCAATTTTCATTGTTTTATAATCTCAGATTTAAATTCCTTATAGAAAAGTCTCTAAACTGCAATTTCTTCCTTCCCAAATGAGTGACATTAGTTCAGTATAAAAATATTAACAAACTTATCTGTATAACTGATATATACTGTGCTCTTAAAAATTAATTCAAATGGAATATTAGATAATATTAGGAAATGTTCTCAATGTAAATAATATTGTAGTTATGTGATAGAATACTCTCATTTTAACTTTTTATTAATTTCATCTTTTTTTAAGTAAGCTCTACACCCAATGTGTGGCTTGAACTCACGATCCCGAGATCAAGAGTCACACAGTCCATTGACTGAGCCAGCCTGTACCCCAGAATGCTCTCATTTTTTGAGATAAATACTTTAAGTAGTAAAAGTTGAAATGTCATAACATCTGCAATTTACTTTGCCATGGTTTAGCAATTTAAAAATGTGTATGTATATAAATGTTGAGTGTATGTGTACATGTATGTACATATGTAAATACACAGACACATACACATATACAGGTAAATACAACAACAACTGAATCTAGGTGATGCATATACAGTTACCAATGTGGTTTTAGTTTTTCTGTATGTTTGAACATTTTCCTAATAAAAAGCTAGGGGGGGAGGAATTTACTGAAAAAGTTTACTGATTTAAACAACAACAACAACAACAACAACAACAAAACAAGGCACCTGAGTGGCTCAGTCGATTAAGCAACCAACTTTTGGTTTCAGCTCAGGTCATGATCTCAAGGTCATGAGATCCAGCCCCTCATCTGTTCCACTCAGTAGGGAGTTGGCTTGAGATTCTCCCCCTATTCATCCCACCTATGACCATCCCCCTGCACGTGTACACGCTCCCCCTCAAATAAAGAAATAAATAAATAAAATCTTAAAAAATAAAAAACAGGGCACCTGGGTGGCTCAGTTGGTTAAGCGACTGCCTTCAGCTCAGGTCATGATCCTGGAGTCCTGGGATCGAGTCCCACATCGGGCTTCCTGCTCGGCGGGGAGTCTCCTTCTCCCTCTGACCCTCTTCCCTCTCGTGCTCTCTATCTCTCATTCTCTCTCTCTCTCAAATAAATAAATAAAATCTTTAAAAAAATAAAATAAAAATAAACAATTTTTCAAAGTTCCTAGTAACTCTATATCCTCAACTTGGAAACTTCTTTACTGTACTGCTTAATATGTAAATTCCTGTGGCTGAGTTCAAAAATTTTTGGAGTCACCTATTATGCCAAACTACTGGACACTATTAATTCCTAAGTGAATAAAACATTCTTACTTCAAACTACTAACTAAATATTGCTAGCTAAGGGGCACCTTGCTGGCTCAATGGGAAGAACATGTGATTCCTGATCTTGGGTTCCTGAGTTCTAGCCCCACACTGGGCGTAGAGATTACTAAAAAATAAATAAATATCGGGGCGCCTGGGTGGCTCAGTTGTTAAGCGCCCACCTTAGGCTCAGGTCACGATCCCAGGGTCCTGGGATCGAGCCCCACATCGGGCTCCCTGCTCAGCGGGAAGCCTGCTTCTCCCTCTCCCACTCCCCCTGCTTGTGTTCCCTCTCTCGCTGTGTATCTCTCTGTCAAATAAATAAATAAAATCTTTTAAATAAATAATATCACTGGCTGATTTCAAAATGTATAGAATTACACACATGTTTTTTTAAGATTTTTATTTATTTTAGAGAGAGAGAGAGGGAGGGAGGGGAGAGACAGAGGTAGAGGAAGAGAGAGAATCTCAGGCAGACTCCATGCTGAGCATGGAGCCCTCCCTGGGGCTTGATTTCATGACCCTGAGATCATTACCTAAGCTGAAATCAAGAGTTGCTGATTAACAGACTAAGCCACCCACCACCCAACACACATGTATTTTTAAATATCAGTTTTTTAATACACATTACATACATATATATTTTTTTAAGATTTTATTTTTTGACAGAGAGAGAGACAGTGAGAGAGGGAACACAAGCAAGGGGGAGTGGGAGAGGGAAAAGCAGGCTTCCCGCCGAGCAGGGAGCCCGATGCGGGGCTCAATCCCAGGACCCCGTGACCATGACCCAAACTAAAAGCAGATGCTTAAAGAATGAGCCACCCAGGAGCCCCACACATTACATATATTATTAAACTGGGTCTATGTTGATGTATTTTATCTCAACCTAATAGTAATTTATTTAGGTAAGAGTTGTATTCATTATGCATGCTGAGTACAGCAAAAAAAGTATTTTTAAAATAACAGCTACTAACACAGTCAACAGAACAGAACAAATATTTGGCTAGATTCTAATACTAGCTCTCCTGGAAATCAAAGGTTCCATATGATTTAGGTATGCAGTGTGTAGTAAAAGGTAAGCTAAGGAGTCCAAGAAACAGGAACCAGACTCAGGCACAAAATTCTTGGATCAATGAGCTTCGGCACATACTACAGTAATATAGTGTGTAGTTCTTAAGTCTACTAATCCATCCTCTGATTAGAGGTACCTACCTGATCCAGCTAGGTACCTCACCATTTTTGTATTCTCTTTTGTGATTTTAAAGCTTTTGTTTTGTTTTTTTCAGTAATCTCTACACCCAATGTGGGGCTCGAACTCACAACCCCCAGATCAAAAGTCACATGCTCTTCTAAGTCAGCCAGGCACCCCCTCTTTTGTGATTTTAACCAAGTAAAAATGTAAATGTCATAGTAGGAAGGACACATAATGGCAGTTCACTTACATACTTACATTCAGAAATCTCTGAAGGTAAAGAAAGGTAAGATCTGTCTTAAGACCTAACCAATGGTTAACTGATTGCCATTTCAAAAGGCAACAACCCCATCACCCCCACCACATACACACACACCCCCAGGGAACAAATAGATTGTTCCTTTCAGAAAGGGTCTCAAAGTAGAGACTAACTAGGAGGGGCAGAATGAAGCTTAGTCAAATGGGTCACCAAGAAAAAAAACATTTTTTTTAAGTAAACTCTATGACCAAAATGGGGCTTGAACTCACAATTCTGAGATCAAGAGCCACATTTTTTTTTTTTTAAGATTTTATTTATTTATTTGACAGAGAGAGACACAGTGAGAACAGGAACACAAGCAGGGGGAGTGGGAGAGGGAGAAGCAGGCTTCCCGCGGAGCAGGGAGCCCGATGCAGGGCTCCATCCCAGGACCCCGGGATCATGACCTGAGCTGAAGGCAGACACTTTAACGACTGAGCCACCCAGGTGCCCCAGAAAGCCACATGTTCTAATGAATGAGCCAGCCATGTGCCCCAAAACGGCATTTTTTTAAATGTGAAAATATGTATTTTTATGTGTGTAAAATATGTTTTTAAATATATCGGTTTTATGTACATAATAATTTAGGTAACAGAGAGATCAATGAAACACTAAATGTTTTTTGAGCATTCTAAAACAGGTTTCAGGGGTGCTGGGCTGACTCAGAAGAGCATGCAACTAGATTTCAGGGTCCTGAGTTCGAGCCCCACCTTAGATATAGATTACTTAAATAAATCTTTAAAAAAATAATAAAAATAAAACAGGTTTGAATTAAAATGTAACATAACATTCCAAAAAACTGCTGACCCTTACTCTAACTGAACCAATAGAGAAATTAAGTCAGCACCTGAGTCAATTCTTGGACCTAAAATCTTTAGCTCACTGAAGATACCACAAGATACTGGTTTCAAAAACCAATGAACAGGTACCACAGAGGGACTTCCCTTTTAAAAGGAATTGAAAACTGGGGCACCTGGGTGGCTCAGTTGTTAAGCGTCTGCCTTCCGCTCAGGTCATGATCCCAGGATCCTGGGATCGAGCCCCGTATTGGGCTCCCTGCTCAGCCAGGAGCCTGCTTCTCCCTCTCCCACTCCCCTGGCTTGTGTTCCCTCTCTCGCTGTCTCTCTGTCAAATAAATAAAATCTTTAAAATATAAAAAATAAATAAAAGGACTTGAAAACTAGTATCATGTATATTCAAACATGTAAGATGTCAAATATTAATACCCCATGGACAACCCCTGTTCTCCTGTACTGTCATGTCACCACCCCCTCCTACTGTTCTACTCTAGTGAAATAAAACAGCAAAGTTAAACTCCTAAAGACACTAGAGTTGACAGAATTAAGGAGAGAAGCCTGAAGAACCATGGTAATACTAATTTAAATAACAGATGTGCTAAAGACACAAAATAAACTTAATGATGAGGCAGACTTAGAATTTCAGTTTTTCAACTCCCTAAGTCTTCAACAGCCACCATCAACAAATTTAAGTTTTAAGTATGCAAAATTACTGTTCACTCCCCTTCTTGATAAAAAGTCACAAAACTCAGTGAAAAGCCATCAAATTTTCCTTTTTAAGTGTTTATTGAAAAGATGAACTTAACTGTCATTGTAAATTACCTTGCAAACAAATTAAAATTAACTTCATCCACAGTTTTGATTAAAAATATTTTTTATGGGGACGCGTGGGTGGCTCAGTTAAGCGGCTGCCTTCAGCTTAGGTCATGATCCCAGGGTCCTGAAATGGAGTCCAACATCAGGCTCCCTGCTCAGCAGGGAGTCTGCTTCTCCCTCTCCCTGCTGCTCCCCCTGCTTGTGCAATCTCTCTCTCTGACAAATAAATAAAATCTTTAAAAAAATTTTTAATATTTTTATGAATGAGAACTATAACATTAATAAATAACACTGAATATCAAAGCCTGCTTTCCCGCCCACAAATCTTTTTTTTTTTTTAAGATTTTATTTATTTACGGGCGTCTGGGTGGCACAGATTGTTGGGCGTCTGCTTTCGGCTCGGGTCATGATCCCGGGGTCCTGGGATCGAGTCCCGCATCGGGCTCCCTGCTAGGCGGGGAGCCTGCTTCTCTCTGCCTCTGCGTCTCTCTCTCTCTCTCCCTGTGTTTCGTGAATAAATAAATAAAATCTTAAAAAAAAAATTTTTTTTTAAATTTATTTGACAGATATGCTTCTGTAGTGCAAGGTGGGAAGAAAGGGAAGATGAAGAGGGTGCGGCTTCATTTTTAAGTGAAATCTCCCTCCACTGAATCATGCTAAATAACTCTCACTTTGAAAATAATGGTGATTAGAAACAAAGCCCACAGAATCACTTGGAACTAAATTCCTAAGAAAAGGGTTCTTAAACTCATTTGCCTACTTATCAGGAAAGCTGTGGGTTTGTTTTTTGTGTTTTTTTTTTAAATAATCACATCCAGGGGTGCCTGGGTGGCTCAGTCATCTCGGGTCATGATTTCAGGGTCTGGGGATCAAGTGCTGCATCGGGCTCCCTGCTGGGGGTTGGGGGAGGCCTGCTCCTCCTCCCTCTCCTGCTGCCCCTGCTTGTGTTCCCTCTCTCACTGCATCTCTTCTCTCAAATAAATAAATAAAATCTTTTAAATAAATAATAATCACGTCCATTTTAAAAGAATCAGAACTGGCACAAACAAAAACAAAAAACACATTCTTCCCAAGAAAAACGTCTCTCTCCAGATCACTGTATAGACAGACGTTTGTTTTTAAAAATCACTGATTGGGAAAAAAAAAAAAATCACTGAGGGGTGCCTGGCTGGCTCAGTCAGTAGAACATGCAACTCTTGATCTCAGGGTTGTGAGTTCGAGCCCCACATTGGGTATAGAGATTGCCTACAAATAAAATCTTAGGAAAAAAAACCACCCTCCTAAAACTAATACTACACTATATGTTAACTAATTTGAATTTGAATAAAATCTTGGAGGAAAAAGAAACACTGATTTACAAATAAATTATTCATAGATTCATAGGGCTTGTAAGTCTAGATTGCGTAGACAGGTAAAGTCTAGCGGAAGAAGTGAAATTTAAGCTGAGCCAAAAGTGAGAAGCTAACCAGGGTGAAGCTCTGAGGGGAAAGCATTCTAGGCCAAGGGACCTGCGTGGGCAAAGGCACCACACAAGACTTAGTTAAGGAGGGGCACCTGGGTGGCTCAGTTGTTGGGCATCTGCCTTGGGCTCGGGTCATGATCCCAGGGTCCTAGGATCGAGCCCCACATTGGGCTCCCTGCTTCTCCCTCTCCCATGCCCCCTGCTTGTATTCCCGCTCTCGCTGTGTCTCTCTCTGTCAAATAAATAAATAAAAATCTCAAAAAAAAAAAAAAAAACAGACTTAGGTAAGGAATGGAAAGATAAATGGATTGAGCAGGGAGCCCAAAGGGGAGAGTAGCAAGCAATAGGGTGATAGATTTCTTGATTAGCATTTCTTGATTAGCATTTGAAAATGATCATAATCTTTTTTTATGTTAAAAGTTTTATTTAATTTAATTAATTTATTTATTTGAGAGAGGGAGAGCACAGAGGGAGAGTGAGAAGGAGAAGCAGACTCCTTACTGAGCATACTCCCCGAAACTGATCATAATCTATCTATAATCAGCCTTCCAGGGCACCTGGGTGGCTCAGTCGTTAGGAGTCTGCCTTCCACTCAGGTCATGGTCCCAGGGTCCTGGGATCGAGCCCCGCATCGGGCTCCCTGCTCGGCGGAAAGCCTGCTTCTCCCTCTCCCTCTGCTGCTCCCCCCACTTGTGTTCCTGCTCTCGCTATCTCTCTCTCTGTCGAATAAATAAATATTTTTTTAAAAGTAACAATAAAATCAGCCTTCCTTTTGGTTGTTTTTAAAGACTCATAAAAATAGACTAACACACACAAAAATTCAAATAAAAGCAAAGAAAAAAGCAAAATATTCAAGTTAAGTGATATCATTAGAATAAAGATGAAATTTCTTTAGAACTCCTGTAAGCAAGAGATTATAGCACTTCACACCCCCTAAAACTTTCACACCATTTATATATCCTCCTAAACTTCCACAAAGGTGCTCAGAATTTACTTTACACTTTCTGGTGATGGGCAATTTCTAGGCTTTCAAGTACTTTTGCTGTAAATACCCTGAGGCACTTTTGCTATAATAGCAGACTCGTAGGCTCTGTATTAAAGGCCACAATTGGAGCACTACCAGAAAATTAAACACAGAATTCACTTGTGCATATTGGCCTAAGAAAGACTGAATTTCTGGAGACGGCGTAAAACTTGATTTATCATCTTACATGAAAAGTGGTAACAAGGTAGTTTTATGTTTGTGGTCTGGGAATTGGCTCATCTAGCATTTCGTCAACGTTCTCTATTCTCAGGTCATGGCTCTGCGCAAAGACTTCATTATACAGAATTTACAGACATATTTGAAAAAGTATATATAACAAAAAAAGTCATTTAAAAAGTCATATACTTAAGAAATTAATATACAATCTGGTGCATAGCAGTTAGTCAGTTTTCTTTTCTTTTTTTTTTTTTTAAGATTTTATTTATTTATTTGACAGAGAGAGACACAGTGAGAGAGGGAACACAAGCAGGGGGAGTGGGAAAGGGAGATCACGACCTGGGATCATGACCTGAGTCAAAGGCAGACGCTTAATGACTGAGCCACCCAAGCGCCCCAGTCAGTTTTATTTTCTGATTCTGCAACCTGTAGCAGGTATTTTTCTTGGCACGTGTGACCCGGGCCTGTACGAGGATGAAGATACAGCATATCATCTCAGAAGGAGTACATGACCTCTGTTCTATAAACAGTGCTAATAAGCTACTGGAAATTGCAATCCCATCTTTAGAGTTTTTTTTTCAATCCCTTCCTTCCTATATACTTGGAAATATTCTTGAAATAAAGTCAACTTTCTTTGGCAAATGCAATGCCATTCCTTTGAGACACACGGATCACAAAATCAGAACTAAAAATCATCACTATAGTCAAGCTTAAAAAAGAGAATAAAAAGGGATGCCTGGGTGGCTCAGTCGGTTAAGCGTCTGCCTTCGGCTCGGGTCATGATCCCGGGTCCTGGGATCGAGTCCCACATCGGCTCCTTGCTCAGCGGGGAGCCTGCTTTTTTCTCTGCCTGCCACTCTTCCTGCTTGTGCTCTCTCCCTCCCTCTCTCTCTCTGAAAAGTAAATGAACAAAATCTTAAAAAAAAAACTTAAAAAAAAAAGGTCTGCTCCTGGTAGTTAATCGTAAAGTCAATTTTTAACGAAAAAAAAAAAAAAAGAATAAAAAGAACTATGTGACCTGGTACAAAGGTATATGTGACAAAACAAAGTTTAAATGGGGGTACTATTTAGGGTTAGGAAATGAGCTGCTAAACAAACCTCACATCCTAATTATCTTTTTTCAAGCATTTTTCAAAGAGAATATGTCGTTGGTTCAATAATTTATTTAGCTTCCTTTAATCACCATGTACTTAGCTAGGTGTGCTAGATGCTCAGAAAACAAAGATGAACACTTCACCTGCACTAATAAGTTCCATAAAAATATAGCCAACACAGCCTGAAAGCTTAAATCCTTGACTGTCTCAAGAAGTCCAGGGCCTATCACTTACACCCCAGAGCTCCAAAAGGTTCACAGACCCGAGGTGAGGGCACCGAGGTCACTGCCGAGATGCTAGGGTTAAGGGCACCTGTAAACTGCAGTCTGAAAAAGGCTGCCAAATGTCACCTACACCTCCTCAACCCGCCCCGCCCGCAGTCCTCTTTAAAAATAAACAGAGGGTTTTTAAAGGGAACTGTCCAAGGTGACCACCTGACACGGAGGAACGCTTTAGTGTGAGGTATCAATAAAATAAAATTGTACGCTCTATTTACAGAGTGTTGCTATACAACATCTAAGTGTTGACAAAGTCTCAACCAAGACACAAAAAACATAAAACAAGACCTCTTTCTTAACAGGGTTAAGACGTCAAGAAGAAACTGACCGAAAGAGGGAGATCTCTAACTTCCCAAAGCAGCAACCCCCTGGAAAGGTACTGGAACCAGCGGAAGTTACATATCCAAGACAGAAGTGTTTAAATGCCCCCCCCCCAACACACACACCACGGTAAAAGTTTGAACCGCCATCTGACTATCCTACGGTGGTCGGAAACTTCCCTAAACTACCACAGGCTACCGGCCACCCTAAAATCTCCGCCCTCAGAGCCAACCTCAGGTGCCCTCAGGCTAAGCTGCGGCTTCCTCCCCGGGCCTTGCCTCCTCATCTCCCTCCCTTCTCCTGGATACTCACTAGACTGCCTCGGCTTCCGAAGCCGGCTGGGGGTCCCGGGGACCTCGCGACCGCCGGGTGGGTCCGGGGGGCTTCGGCCTCAGGTCGAGGCCCGGCGCGCCCCTCCCGGGCCGGGCCGCGACCCCCGGCCCCCGGCCTGCCCTCGGGCCCGGCCCCCGCCCTCCCCGCCGGCCGGCCCTCACCTCCTCCGCGTGCTTGCGCAGCGCCTTCTCCCGCTCGTACTGGGTGATGAGCTGCTCGTTGTCGTCCCGCAGCAGCTCCAGCTCCACCTGGTGCTCCTGGTCCTGCGCGAACACCGAGTCCAGGTTCTCCAGCACGGCCACCACCAGTGGCATCAGCTCCTTGACCACCTCCTCGTCGTAGCGCCCGATGAGCCGCTCGAACTCGCGGTAGATGGAGCCGGCCAGGCCAGACACCCGCTCCGACATCACGGCCCCGGAGCCGCCGGGCTCCTCCTGGTACACCACACCGTCCTCCAGCTCCATGGTGGCGGGCGGGCGGGCCGGCGGGCGGCCCGGGGCGTCGCCGGCTGAGGGGGCGGCACGGGCCCGCACGGGACGGGCCCGGCTGGGGCTGGGGCTGGGGTTGGGGCTGCGCCCGGCGGGGTGGGGGGTCCGGACCCGAGGAGGGGAGGGGTGGGGTGAGCGCACTCAGCCCAACGGCCGCTGCACCAACTGCCGGGGCGGCCGGGCCGCGCGCGCCACACGTCACCCGCGGGGCGGGATCGGCGCCGCGTCGGCCCGATGGGCGGGGCCCCGCGGGAGGCCAGGCGCGGCCGGGGGCGGGGCCATGCGTCATCGTGCGCCGGCGGAGGGGGCGCCGTGGCGTCAACAGTCCGCGTCGCGCCGCCGACCCCTTCGCCAATGGGAAAGACGGCTGGAGGCGGGTGGCGAGAGCTGTTAGCACCCTGCAGGATTTGCAGGGCGGGTCCCAAAGGAAAGGGAGGGGTTCTGGAAGAGTGACTCGCCGTCCAGAATTAACATAGCTAACATTTCTCTTGCCTTTTTCAGCTCACAAAGGGCATTCTCATTTGTTCCTCGCGACAGGCGTGGTGTGGTAGACGTTTGGCCTCCGTTTCACGAACAGGGAAAGTAGGCCCAGAAAAGTTGTAGTTCACTCAAGGTCACGCAGCTAGAAAGGGAAGGAGGCTGATCTGGGGCTCAAACCAGTTCAGATTAAGAATCTCGGGCTCCGAGAAAACTGGGAAACGGAGAGGGAAAGCAACCTTAACTAAGACGAGGTCTCCCTAAGTTATAAGGTGGTCTCGATAGAACTGTTTGGGGCTAACGAGAGGAAGGATAGCCTAAAACGGGAAGTGTAAAGCATTCTGGAGAAGGATAAAACTAAAGCCACATCTTCTACTTTCCCAAACACTTGAGTTTCTGTGCTTCTCCCGTCCAACTTGGGAGGGTGGCATTTCCGGGGTCCAGCCACCCTACTTTAGTCTTGAAGAGGGGCGGAGCGAGGAAGTGAGGGGTTGAGGAGTACAGGAGGAAAGGGGTGGAGGCTCTGGGGTGAGTAAGTCCCATGATACGCGAGGTCTCCGCATCACGTGTGGAGAATGACACAACACCCAAGCCTCAGGCGGGCTGAGTCGAGGATTGCTTTCGGGTCTTCTCCTTTAACGTCTATAAATGGGGCGGGAGACACTCCCAAAAATCCCTTCTCTTCCCGTAGCAGGTGACTCAGGCGTATTGAGGCCGGTCTCTTCTAAAAAGGGGAGGCAGGCCTTGGATAAACGAAGGTTTGATGAGGGAATAGGCCACTCCCAGGATCAAATACCCTCGATTCGTTTACACGTTCGAGTTCTTTCTACCGAGGATGAATTAGTCCCCCAAAGTCTTCCTCTCCGGACCCACCTGGAGACCCACAAAAACAGTATGGGTATTGGACATAGGCCACCTATAAAGTCGGAAGGACAAAACTGAAAACACTTAAGACAGCGGTCTGTACTGTCCCGCCTCACCTCACTCCATACCCACCCTTACATTGTTTGTGTATATGTCTGGGTCAAGACTTGCTCTAGACTCTTTTCTTTCTTCTCTTCCTGCTTCTCTTCCTGAGGGCTGTCAAGTAGGTAGGTAGTTAGATAGATATGTCTCTCTTTTCTTGGGAGTCAGAGGAGCAGGAAAATCTAGGGCAAGGCTTTATTTTGTCTTTCCACAATATTATCATACACATGAAAAAATTTAAGGGAGGTGTGCTTGGCGGGTTCAGTCGGTAGAGCATGAGGCTCTTGATCTCTGGTTCCTGAGTTCCAGCCCCATGTTGAGTACAGAGATTACTTTTTTTTTTCCTTTAAGATTTTATTTATTTATTTGTCAGAGACAAAGAGAGAGCACAAATGGGCAGCGGGGAGCGGCAGGCAGAGGGAGAAACCAGCTCCCCGCTGAGCAGGGAGCCCGATGCAGGACTCCATCCCAGGACTCTGGGATCATGACCTGAGCCAAAGGCAGACCTAGGCGCCCCCCAGAGATTATTTTTAAAAAGGAAAAGGGGGGGGCGCCTGGGTGGCTCAGTCGGTTGAGCGACTGCTTTCGGCTCAGGTCATGATCCTGGAGTCCCGGGATCGAGTCCTGCATCGGGCTCCCTGCTCAGCGGGGAGTCTGCTTCTCCCTCTGACCCTCTCCCCTCTCGTGCTCTCTATCTCTATCTCATTCTCTCTCTCAAATAAATAAATAAAATCTTTAAAAAAAAATAAAAAAAATAAAAATAAAAAGGAAAAGAGGGGTGCCTGGGTGGCTCAGTCGTTGGGCGTCTGCCTTCGGCTCAGGTCGTGATCCCAGGGGCCTGGGATCCGCCCTGCATGGGGCTCGCTGCTCGGCGGGACGCGTGCTTCTCCCTCTCACACTCCCCCTGCTTGTGTCCCCTCTCTTGCTGTCTCTCTCTGTCAAATAAATAAATAAAATCTTAAAAAAAAAGAAAAAAAAATTTAAGCGGAAAAATGTTGATATTTTAGGTATGCGATTATAATAAAGACTTCATAATAAGTATGCCTCTTTAGGTATAAATTCAATATAGAAAGATATGAAATATATATTTATGTCTTGATTTTAAGCTTCTGCTAGCTCTCAGAGGTCATATTTAATTGATTAAAATAAAATCCAGGGGCGTCTAGGTGGCTTAGTCGGTTAAGCGACTGCCTTCAGCTCAGGTCATGATCCTGGAGTCCCCAGATCGAGTCCCACATCGGGCTCCCTGCTCAGCAGGGAGTCTGCTTCTCCCTCTGACCCTTCCTCCTCTCATGTGCTCTCTCTCTCTCTCTCATTCTCGCTCTCTCAAATAAATAAATAAAATCTTTAAAATAAAATCCAGCCAAATATCCATCAGATGTTGAATAGATGAATAAAATATGGTGTATGCATATCTTGGAATATTTATCATTCAACAATAAAAAGAAATGAAGTACATGCTACAGTATAGATGGACCTTGAAAATATGCTAAGTAAAAGAAACCAGTGGCAAAGGACCACATATGAAAGAACAGTGTCTGGGGTGCCTGGGTGGCTCAGTCAGTTAAGCATCTGACTCTTCATTTTGGCTCAAGTCATGATCTCCTGGTGGTGGGATTGATCCGTGGGTTCAGCTATGTGCTCATTGGGGAGTCTGCTTGAGGTTCGCTCTCTCTCCTTCTGCCCCTACCCCCCCTCAAATAAATCTTAAAAAAAAAAAAAAGATCAGTGATTGCCTCGAGCTGGATGGGGTAATGAGGGAAAATGAGTGATGCTAATGAGTATGCGGTTTCTTTGGGGGGTAATGAAAATGTTCTAAAATTGATTTGTTGGGGTGCCTCAGTTGGTTAAGTGACTGCCTTCGGCTCAGGTCATGATCCTGGAGTCCTGGGATCGAGTCCCACATCGGGCTCCCTGCTCAATGAGGAGTCTGCTTCTCCCTCTGACCCTCTTCCCTCTCATGCTCTCTATCTCTCATTCTCTCTCTCTCAAATAAATAAATAAAATATTTAAAATAAATAAATAAATAAAATAAAATTGATTTATTGATAGGTACATGACTCTGAATATACTAAAAGCCATCAAGGGTTTCCCTGAGTGTCTCAGGTCATGATTCTGGGGTCCTGGGGTTGAGCCCTGCATGGGGCTCCCTGCTCAGCAGGGAGTTGCCTTCTCCCTCTCCCTCCGCCCCTCCACCCTGCTCCTGCTCACTCACACTCTCTCTCTCTTTCTCAAATAATAAATAAAAAAATCTTTAAAAGCCATTGAATTGTATGCTTTAAAAAGTTGAATTGTGTGGTATGTGAATTATATTTCAGTAAAGCTGTTAAATAAAAATTTATGGTTACAATGCTTTATAATAAACTCAATAGAAGCATACAACCACGTGATAGAGTGGAAAGAAAATGGCTTTTAAATTGAGAACCTTGTAGTTCTAGTATGAACTTTTCATCTTGAACAACTGATGCCAGAAACAAAAAAAGCAAATAGTTACTGTGTACCTACTGGGTGCCATTCACTGCAATAAGGGTTTATGAGCCTCAGCTTCTTCATCTGTAAAATGAAGAGGTATGTTACAGAATCTGTAAATATTCCTTGCAATTCTATTTTGTTAAAGATTTTATTTATTTCTTTGAGAGAGAGAGAGCGCACATGGGCGGGGGGTGGGGGGCAGGAGAGGGAGAAGCAGGCTCCTGGCTGAGCAGGGTACCCAAAGCAGGTCTGGATCCCAGAATCCTGGGATCATTACCCCAGCTGAAGGCAATGCTCAACCAACTGAGCCACCCAGGTGCCCCTCTTGCAATTCTAAAATCCTATGATTCTCGGGGAGGGGGAGAAATAATAATATAACATAAAATAAAACCCTATGATTCTTTTTTTTTTAAGATTTTATTTATTTATTTGACAGAGAGAGACACAGTGAGAAAGGGAACACAAGCAGGCAGAGTGGGAGAGGGAGAAGCAGGCTTCCTGCTGTGCAGGACGCTGGGATTATGACCTGAGCCAAAGGCAGACCCTTAACAACTGAGCCACCCAGGTGCCCAAACCCTATGATTCTTGTTTGTAGGTTGAAGTGAAAGACAGGAGAGAGGGCCTTGAGATTTAGTCCCATTAGTCAACTCCTAATTTCGGAGAGAGTAATCCTACCTCCTGTACTCAACCACCTGGATAAATTTCCAGCACCGTCTAGGGCTGAGATTATTATTAAAGACTAAGAGTCATTCAGGAAAACAGGTCATATTGTGGACTTTAGAGTAAATGTTTATTCTTGATTCCTAAAAGGAAGGAAATTCCATTTTAAGAGATTATTGGCCTTACAAAAATAGTGAGGACACTAATGGGGGTAGCAGAGGGGAGGAGTTGATGGAGGCAGGAAGGAAGGTGTTTCTTCCGAATCACAATGACTATAATCACTGGAAGACTAAAATTACTAGTCCTGTTGTTTGTCTAGCCTTCTGGAACTTTTATGGTTATTTCTATGTGATTCAATTTCTCTGCTTTCACACTATATTTTCCCATAGGTGGAGAGAGGGTTGCTGAAAGAGGAAGAGAAAAGAGGGCTCCCAGCTCCCAAGGCCCTCCACCTATGGCAGTGTGAAATGACAAGTAATCACAAACTAGATCAAAAACCAGAAAGTCCATGGTGAGACAGTCTAGCTGTGGAATTCAGGGTTCTTGAAAAGTTCCAGAGGACTTTTCTCAGCCCTCAGTTTTTCCTTTGAAAGCTTTTTAAGGTGTCAGGATAAGATGGATAAAATCTGTCCAGGTTCTAGTTCCAAGAAGGTCTCTAGGCAAGTGCTTTCCCTTGAACACCCCCCACTTGGAACTTTGGACTAGCAGAAATTCCCTCTAAAATGAGGAAGCTGGGGCACTTGGCTGGCTCAGTCTGTGGAGTATTCAACTCTTGATCTCAGGGTCCTGAATTTGAGCCCCACTTTGGGCCTAGAGCTTATTTAAAAAAAAAAAATAGGGGCAACTGGGTGGCTCAGTTTGTTAAGTGTCTGTCTTCAGTTTGGGTCGTGATCCCAGGGTCCTGGGATGGAGCCCCGCGTTAGGGCTCCCTGATCACTGAAATGCCTGCTTCTCCCTCTTCCTCTGCCCCTCCCCCCTGCTTGTGCGCGCGCTCTCTCTCTCTCTTTCTTGCTTTCTCCCTCTCTCTCTCATGAATAAATATTTAAATAAATAAAAATAAAACGAGGAGGCAGAATATATGGCTGAAGCAAGTTTTTAATGGGTCCAAGGAATATTGGTTATATTTGTATTCGTGTCTATTTTTTCTCCACTTCCTTCTTGGAAGTTAAGGTGTCCGAATAAGATGGATAAAGACTTGGGTTAAGTGAAAGAAGAGGCTCATCACCTACCTCAGTATACTTTTTACACAAAGAACTGAAGTTCACTCTGGGAATAAAAGATATATTTTTATTTTTTTTTAAGATTTTATTTATTTAGGGGCGCCTGGGTGGCTCAGATGGTTGAGCGTCTGCCTTCGGCTCAGGTCATTATCCCAGGGTCCGGGGATCGAGCCCCACATCAGGCTCCCTGCTCAGCAGGGAGCTTCTCCCTCTCCCTCTGCCTGCTCCTTCCCCTGCTTGTACACTCTCTCTCTCTGTCAAAAATAAATAAAATCTTTAAAAAAAAAAAAGATTTTATTTATTTGTCAGAGAGTGAGAGAGCACAAGGGGAAGTGGGGGAGGGGGAGAAGCAGACTCCCCCCTGAGCAGGGAGCCCTACACAAGGCTCGATATATAGGCTTAAAATAGCAGATTGGACTTTTCCCCTGATTACAGACAAATGCAGACTCACTATAGAATATTTGCTAAAGACAGAGAAGAAAATTAAAATCACCCATACAATCCTACCTTCCAGGTATCATGTGGTTAACATTTGACAGTCTATAGGGTGATCCAGGAAGTCTTCATTGTCCTTGGGGAGAGGAGTCAAGTACATACAAGGGGACTTCTTTTCTCTGGAGTAAGTAAGCACCCAGTGAGACTTGCCAGCAAGAAACCTGAATTTTGGTCCCCTACTCCACCCCCACTCCCTCACTTGAGTCTCTTAAGTACGTAGATGAGAAAGACATAGATTAAAATTTCAGGAAACATCAGACAAACCCAAAGCCCATTTCCAAAAGTCTTTAAATAGATTTCATTGGGGATAGCATTGCAAATTCATTCTAGTTTAGAAATTAATTTTGACACACTTATTAATAGTCATGCTGGGAAAGGAATGGAGGTGAGAAGAAACTATTTCTTCTAAATGCCAGTTCATTTGTGTATATGATTTTGGGGGAAGATCCCAATGATCCAAAACATCACCTCTGAAATCCACCATCTGAGAAATCAGTGCAATTCAGCCAACACTTGTTGCCTAGGAAGTGCTGGGTCCTGTGCTAGGCCCAAGGTGAAGGTTCTAGGTCAAGATTAACATAGATCAGGCATATAGTACTTGCCCTCAAGATGAGCAGTTTAGTAAAGGAGGCAGGCCTGGGAGGCATAAACCATGTGCTAGTGAAATCTACATACATACAAGGTACAGTGATGGCAAAGAGAAAAGAATAGTAATGTCTGGAGGTTATTTAGGCAAAGGTGCCCTGAAGGATTTTGCCAAGGGGAACATAATCTCAGCAGATGCTTGGCTTGGAGGTTAACTTTTGGATTCAGATAAGCAGAGAGAAATGACTTGTTTTGTCTAAACCAAATCTGGTCTACTTCCTAAGACCACACTCAAAGAACAGACCTAGTTCAAAAGAAAGCTTGGTCTAAAAGGATTATTGAAACAGCCCCTTTAGCTCACGTGCATGTGTGGTCTCTCTTGAATAAGAATACCGAGTCCTGGGGTGCCTGGGTGGCTCAGTCGGTTGAGCTGTTAAGCGCCTGCCTTGGGCTCGGGTCATGTCCTCTGCTCAGCACAGAGTCTGCTTCTTCCTCTCCCTCTCCCTCTGTGCTCTCCCTCTCAAATCAGTCAATCAATCAATCAATCAATCATCTTTAAAAAAAAGAATACTGAGTCTTTTGGCTACCCCTCCCCCTCCTGGCCCTCCCCTGAAGAATACTTAGAGTAAGAGGGCGAAATATGTCTTTAGCCTCTTGTTGGAGGTGGATAAAGGTGAAAGGGATCTTTGGATCTTCTGGTCTCTTGCTGGTCTCAAGCGAGTGATATTCTTGTGTGCCTGGTCTCTGGATATTCAGCCGGCCTTCAGGGTTAAAGTTTTGAGCTACTGCAGCTCATGCTCCGCTCCCCATCCCCCATGTATTTCTCCCTATCTCATTTGGCCTCCTTCGACTCTGATGTTATGTGAGAAGTCTGGCTCTGATGGCAGGCTTCCCTGCAGCCCTCATCTCAGAGCCACCTGCTGCCTACCATCCACTTCTGCCACCAAGTCCCCAGGCTAGGCTTGCAAAGCAAAGCCTCTGGGCCTCCCAGGACCTGACCCCACAGCACAGACAACTTGATGTATCTGTTCCTTGGTATGGGTGGTCTTCGGGACAACATCTTCCTGAGCCCCAGATGAGAGGAGGGTAGAGTCCTCAGTGGTACATTTATCCAACACCCTTCTTACTCTCTGAAACAAAGCATGGACTTCCAAAAATAAGGATGAACGTCTGATAGTTTTTGTTCTTCATACCTGTTCTCCTTTCCCCCATTCTACCAATCTTCCAGTCTGAATAAGTGAGGCCTTTTCCCATTGTTCTTTCTCCATCTCTACTTCAACTCCTGGTTAAATCTTATCAGTGATCGGTGATTTTCTCTCCATCTTGGGTGCCCTGCAGGCGAGGGCCACTAATATGCTGAAATGGGGGGGCAAAGAGGGGGGCAGAATACTGTGGGTAAGGGGCAAGAATTTTGTCTGGTTTGCCAGGTTAATGTCTTGGTGTTTATGCTTCAGCTGATCTTAAAGATCTTTCCCTTAGCATTCCATCGGCATCTGTCCAATCTCCCTCCCTGCCTCCCCATCCCCATGTTACTTAAGGTAATGGCCATGGTTATGGGTGTGAGAAATATTTGAAAGAGCCAATGGACAGAACTTGCTAGATTTAGAGGGTGACAGAAAGAGACTCACAGTTTTCTGGCTTGGGCAAATGTGTAAATGGTGGTACCATCAATCAAGAGAGCTAATTCAGGAAGGAAGATTGCTTTTTAAAATAAAATAAGGGACGCCTGGGTGGCTCATTGGGTTAAGCATCTGCCTTCGGCTCAGGTTATGATCCCAGGGTCCTGGGATCAAGCCCCACATCAGGCTCCCTACTCAGCAGAAAGCTTGCTTCTCCCTCTCCTGCTCCCCTGCTTGTGACCGCTCTCTCTCTGTCAAATAAGTAAAATATTTAAAAAAATAAAAATAAATAAAATAAGTTAGGGGGTGCCTGGGTGGCACAGTCAGTTAAGCGCCCAATTCTTGGTTTCAGCTCAGGTCCCTATCTCAGGTTGGTAAGATCAGGCTCTGCGCTCAGTGCAGAGACTGCTTGAGATTCTCTCCCCCTCTTCCTCTGCCCCTCCTGCTTGTGCTCTCTGTCTCTCTCTAAAATAAGTAAATAAATCTTCAAAATAAAATAAGTTCACTTTGAACACTTTTGGTTTGAGGAGCTTCTGGACTGGATCACAAAGAAAGATAATAGCTGGACAAACCATTCGAAGTCATTAATTTATGAATGTAGTTAAGATTTATTTGTGGACAATACTGCTAGAATGAATCATTTTATGAAACCCGTGGTCCAATTTCACCCTTTATATTTTTTTATTTTTAAGATTTTTTTTTTTTTAATTTTTTAAGTAATCTCTGTACCCGACACGGGGCTTGAACTTACAATCCCAAGATCAGGAGTCCCACACTCTACTGACTGAGCCAGCCAGGCACCCCCTCACCCTTTATATTTTGTTTAATCAACTATTTTCTACCAAATAGCTAGATGAAATCAGCAACCCAGAGGGAATGGGTATTTTATTGGAGAATGGAAAGAAGCCTGAGATAATTTTGGAGTTTATGTCACTGCTTCTTAGGAAGGCAGATTTGGAAAAAGAAGTTAGGTTAAGAAAGAATGTTAGTGAGGTGCCTGGATGGCTCAGTCACGTGAGCGTCCGACTTTTGGTGTCTGCTCGGGTCATGATCTCAGGGTCGTGAGATCAAGTCTGTCGCCCAGCGGGGAGTCTGCTTCAGATTCTCTCTCCCTCTGCTCCCCCACTCCTCTCTCTAAAAAAAAGAAAGAAAGAAAGAAAGAACGTTAGTGTCTTTCTTCCCCAACTTTCCTCCCATTTTATAGCCTATGAGACCAAGGCCTAATGAGTGAGAAGCTTCAGGGCATCTGGCTGGCACCAGTCAGTGGAGCCGGCGACTCTTGATCTCAGGTTGTGAGTTCAAATCCCACATTGGGTGTGGAGCCTACTTTAAAAAAAGAAAGAGAAGCTTTGATTAGAAAGCAGAATGAGGGCACTGGCCACAGGGATAGGGGGTGAAGAATGGAGATCCCAGAAATGAAACAGAAAAATCCTCAAAAATGAAACAGAAAGCAAGACAGCATTACTTTACAATTTTGCCCTGGATGGATCCTGTCCTGATAAGACTTTACTCCCTCTAGAGAAAGCTGGGAACTCGTCCACACGTTGCCACGTCGCTAGGGCCGTGGTTGACTATTCAAAAGCAACTATGCATATATGCATATGTAATCACTGTGCAAACTGTGGTCCTTACCATCAATGTCTGTTCCCCCAGAAAAAGTACAAAAATCCAGCAATAAGGACAAGGCCAATCCACAAACAGAGAACAGGATATGAACAAACTAAAACACAATCAAGTGCTGTTGAATCAGTTTTCTATTTAAGGTCTACGGCTTATCTAAAATAAAACAGAAGAAGAGGGGCTGGTTGGGAACAAGTTGTGGTATCTGATCAGAAGGGAAATCATCCCACACGGGGCCTCTGTGACCTTTGTCACTTTTTTCCTCCACATACTCATGTATGAAAATGACTCAACCCTCACACCGGCAGCCTATTTTTAGTAGGAGCAACAGAACCGGTCAAACACCTAAGCATAGTAGCCTTTGCCAAGCGACATGAGAGCGACATTGCCTCACACATGAGAAGCAGGGAACACATACTCATCTGTTCATTTCAATTTGATCTGTGTGACTCAAGGGGCACCAGAGAGTCGGCCTCTTTCAAAATAGATATTTGCCTTCTGCCTAGGTGCTGGGAACTCCCCGCAGAGACTGACTCCTTTGGACGTGAGATCTGAGCAGTAGGAGGTCCCTTAGCGAGCAGTGGAATCCAATTCCCTCCTTTTACAACTGAGGAATCACCCACAGTCACCTTCTGGCTGCAGTGAAGCTCTTATCTAGAGCACTGGACTCAGCGTAATACCCTGTTTGGCCTCCATTTTTTTCAAATTCTGAAGTCAGAAGTCAAATAATGTATATTTGATATAAGATTGTTAAGTCCGGAAGAAGAGGACATATTCTGGCCTATGTCCCATTCTACCATTACATAAATGTTGCATATAAGGGAATAACATTTTGCTTACTATCAGATTGGCAGAAATCAAGACTCAGAGGCATATATTGTTTACGGCTTTGTAAAAATGTTAAAATTCAAAATTTTAGCCAAGCACAAAGCAATAAACACCAGTGACTGAGAGTGTACAAGGGGTCTGGGATTAGCTCCTGGGGTCTGAATTATCCTTCTGCCACTTAGTAGCTGTGCTGCCTTAGACAAGTTGCTCTCTTGTTCCATAGTTTCCGCTTCTGTGAAATGAGGTTGAGAATAAGAGTGCCCATCTCCTAGGGTTGGTGTGAAGATTCAGTGAGGTAAGACACATATAGCACATTGAATAGTGGCTGGCACATAAGGTAAGCTGCATTATTAATTCCTGCCAAATTATTAGCAAGGTGCCAAGCCCAGCTCTATCTCCTTTGGGCTTCTCTTCTTACTAGGAGTCACTCTTTCTTTCTTTCTTTTTATTTTTTAAAGATTTTATTTATTTATTTGACAGAGAGAGACACAGCAAGAGAGGGAACACAAGCAGGGGGAGTGGGAGAGGGAGAAGCAGGCGGAATTCCCGCAGAGCAGGGAGCCAGATGCGGGGCGCGATCCCGGGACCCTGGGACCATGACCTGAGCTGAAGGCAGATGCTTAACCGATGGAGCCACCCAGGCGTCCCTCAAATAAATAAATAAATCTTTAAAAAAAATCATAAACATATAAAGGCAATGAAAGATATCAAACTATGGCACTCCCCCAAAAAACGCCTCTTGGGCATATGGATTATTTTGATCTAAAGGCTGTTAAGAACTGGTAGACTCAGTGGGGCACCTGAGTGGTTCAGTCGTTAAGCGTCCACCTTTGACTCAGGTCATGATCCCAGGGTCCTGGGATTGAGCCCTGCAACGGGCTCCGTGCTCAGCGGGAAGCCTGCTTCTCTCTCTCCCACTCGCCCTGCTTGTGTTCCCTCTCTCACTGTGTCTCTGTCAAATAAATAAATAAAATCTTAAAAAACAAAACAAAACTGGTAGACTCAGGAAGAGGTCAAATACAGGTGCAAGGTGTCCTTTCGTAAAGGAAACTTACATTTATAAAAGAAATTTCCATTTGTAAAAAGTGTCTCCCTCCTTCTTACCAGGAGGGCTCTTGACAACTCTTATTTTTGGAGAAGGTACCCACTTAAATCTGCATAACAAACCTTCCTAAACAACACATGTTTACCATACTCTTCCTGGTCACCTTCCCATAGCTTGCCTCCCCTGCCCAGAAGCCCCAGACCCCTTTTCTTTTGTTTAGCCTTAGATGATAGATGAGCCCAAATTCTAAACTCACTCTTTTGAGGCTGTTCATCCCTGGGTGCTCCCATATATACATGTGCCATGCACATGGTAATAAAGTTTTATTTGTTTTTCTTTGGTTAATCTGCCTTTTTTTTTGTTTTTTAAGATTTTATTTTTAAGTAACCACTACACCCAGTGTGAGGCTCGAACTTACAGCCCTGAGATCAAGAGGTTTACGCCCCACCTACTGAGCCAGCCAGGCACCCCTGGTTAATCTGCCTTTGGACAGTCTAATTTATATGTTCCCGGCTGGAGAACACAAAATGGGCAGAGAAAAATGTTGTTTTCCTCCCCTATAACTAGAAAGAAGTATGCAAACAAGAATAACTATTAGGGGGGCACCTGGGTGGCTCAGTCATTAAGAGCCTGCCTTCGGCTCAGGTCATGATCCCAGTGTCCTGGGATCGAGTCCCGTATCGGGCTCCCTGCTCTGCGGAAGCCTGCTTCTTCCTCTCCCACTCCCCCTGCTTGTGTTCCTGCTCTTGCTGTTTCTCTGTCAAATAAAAATAAATTAAAAATCTTGAAAAAAAAAAAAAGAATAACTATTAGGTTGGTAGGATAAATTCTTCTTTCTTTTAAATTTCCTTAGGGGTGCCTGGGTGGCTCAGTTGGTTGAGCGACTGCCTTTGGCTCAGGTCATGATCCTGGAGTCCTGGGATCGAGTCCCGCATCGGGCTCCCTGCTCAGCAGGGAGTCTGCTTCTCCCTCTGACCCTCTTCCCTCTCATGCTCTCTATCTCTCATTCTCTCTCTCTCTCTCAAATAAATAAATAAAATCTTTTAAAAATAAATAAATAAATTTCCTTAAATACTGCCTTTCTAGTGTGTTTAATAAAAAGCAAAAGCAAGACACTAATGTTCATTCTTTTTTTTTAAGTTTATTTATTTATTTAAGTAATATCTACCCCCATCGTGGGACTCGAATTCATGACACCAAGATCAAGTGCTGTATGCTCTTCCTTTTTTTTTTTTTAGGGTTTTTTTATTTTGGGGCACCTGGCTGGCTCAGTCTATAGAGCATGCAACTCTTGATCTCGGGGTAGTGAGTTCAAGCCCCACTTTGGGGATAGAATTTACTTAATTAAAATATATATGTATGTGTGTGTGTGTATTTTTTAAAGTTTATTTATTTTTAAGTCATCTCTACAACCAATGTGGGGCTCAAATCCACAACCCCAAGATCAAGAGTCACACACTCCACCAACTGAGCCAGCTAGGGGCCCCATACTAAGGCTTATTCTGATCAGAAAGTGAGTGAACTGCAGAAGAGGGAGACCCGTTTCTTCCAGAGAGTACTGGTGCCCTTTCCTAGAGGCCTTTTTATAGAGAATATTTTTTTTAATTTTTTTTCTTAAAGATTTTATTTATTTATTTGAGAGAGAGAGAGAGAGAGAGCGTTGGGTCAGAGAGACAAGCAGACTCCCTGCTGAGCAGGGAGCCTGATGCGGGACTCGATCCCAGGACTCCCCGATCATGACCTGAGCCGAAGGCAGTCGCTTAACCAACTGAGCCACCCAGGCGCCTGATCTGTATTAAAATGTCCTAGGGAGATCGTGAGCCAGGGGTGGCTCCTGAACCTGGTTTCCAGAGAATTTGTTCACCCTGCTTTGATCCTTTCAGTGTTTCCCTGGTCTCCCTTTCTTTACTCCACGTCAGAGAAAGAATGTCTCTTGGGCTTAATAACTTCAATTTTAACTGCAGGAAATTTAGGGGTTCTTTCCAGACCACTCTCTGCTGGGTAGCTCCTGGAAAATGACTAGATGCAAAATGAGACCCAGGGATGAGGGAGACAACATTCCAACCATGAGGCATGCCAGGGAAAGGGCAGGGTCATCTGGTAGGAGATAAAATACTCCAAAGAACAAGCACTGGATTAAACTATAATTTGTGGATTTGGAGGTAGAAGGTTAAAGTCCAGGGTACAGGCTGACAGCTGGGACCGGACTGGGAAAGGAAGAGACAGGATTACAGCATATGATGCAGGAACGAGAAGGCAAAGACATTTCCTGCTCACAAAATGCCTTGAGGTCCTCCTTATTTCCCAGCTCCCTTAGAGTTATACAGGGCCATTCCACTAGTTCTGGTTCATGGACTCAAAGGAGCAGTGACATCCAGGCCAAACCAACCATTTAAGAGCTACTGTGGGACCCCCTCCCCTGCCCCCAGCTTTCTCTGCCCTGTTGTGCAGCATCATAGAGGCTTTGTATTGAGATGACAGATTGGGGAAAAAACAGGCTCCCAGAATCACTGGAAGGGGGCACCTAACTGCAGAGGTGCCGGCCCTGCAGCAGATCTTGGTTAAGTTTGGTTTTGTTCCGTGCAATGGACCCAATGTTTGTGTTTCCTTCAAAATTCATATAGTGAGGGGCGTCTGGCTGCCTCAGTCAGTAGAGCATGCGACTCTTGATCTTGGGGTTGTAAGTTTGACACCCACGTGGGACACACACATCTACTTAAAAATTAAATCTTTAAGAAAAAAAAAACAAAAAAAGCAAATTCAGGGACATCTGGGTGGCTCAGTTGGTTAAGTGTCTGCCTTCAGCTCAGGTCATGATCCCGGGGTCCTAGGATGGAGTCCCACGTCAGGATTCCTGCTCGGGGGGGAGCCTGCTTCTCCCTCTGCCTGTCACTCACCCTACTTGTGCGCACGCACGCTCGCTCTCTCTCTCTGACAAATAAATAAAATCTTTATTTTTTTAAAGATTTTATTTATTTATTTGACAGAGAGAGACACAAAAAGAGAGGGAACACAAGCAGGGGGAGTGGGAGAGGGAGAAGCAGGCTTCCCGCCAAGTAGGGAGCCCAACGTGGGGCTCGATCCTAGGACCCTGGGATCCTGACCTGAGCCGAAGGCAGACGCTTAACGACTGAACCACCCAGGTGCCCCAGTAAATAAAATGTTTAAAAAAAAAAAAAGAGCAGGGGCGCCTGGGTGGCTCAGATGGTTAAGCGTCTGCCTTTGGCTCGGGTCATGATCCCGGGGTCCTGGGATTGAGTCCCGCATCGGGCTCCCTGCTCCTTGGGAGCCTGCTTCTCTCTCTGCTTCTCTCTCTCTCTCTCCCTCTGTCTCTCATGAATAAATAAATAAAATCTTAAAAAAAAAAGAGCAAAATTCATACAGTGAAATCCTAACCCCCCAGGCGATGGTATTAGGAGGTGGAGCCTTTGGGAGGTGATTAGGTATGAGGGTGGAGCCCTTATGAATGGGATTATTGCTGTGGGGGTCAAAGGCAGGCCACCCCTTCGTGGACCATTTTAGCATGAATATTTTTCTGAGCTGAAGTCAATTGAGACCCTGTGGGCTCAAGATAAATTTTTGGCTCTCCCTTAATTACATAGAAGAATCTAAAAAAAGGGGTGCCTGGGTGGCTCAGTCGTTAAGCATCTGCCTTCGACTCAGGTCATGATCCCAGGGTCCTGGGATCAAGCCCCGCATCGAGCCCCGCATCGAGCCCTGCATGGGGCTCCCTGCTCGGCAGGAAGCCTGCTTCTCCCTCTCGCACTCCCCCTGCTTGTGTTCCTGCTCTCGCTATGTCTCTCTCTGTCAAATAAATAAATAAAATATTTTAAAAAAAAGAATCGAAAAAAAAAGATTCTAAAATTGGGGGTCTTTCCCAGAACAATGATTATTAGCTGGGATAAATTTTATCCGAGAATCTCATCTGTAGGGCAAACATCTAATTACCAAACATCTGCTCTGTTTCTTATTGCCCTGCGAATTGCATTCCTTCCCTTCCAAATTCCAGACCCCTTCCCCCTTCTCCTTAGCTCAGGCTGACATATATACCTCATTTTGCCTGTCTTTGGAATTTCCATGTCTGAGCAGATTCCCCGTAGGCATGAAATTAAATTTGATTTTCTCCTGTTAATCTGTCACATGTCAATTTCATTCTTGGTCCAGGCTTCAAAGGACTTTTGAAGGGGACAGGAAATTCTAGCTCCCCAACAGTGCCCTTCTAGTAAAACCTCCTACCACATGAGGTTGCGGTGAGAACATTGCTGTCCATGAAGAAGGGGCTTCTCATCAGACCCAATGTAAGCATTCAGTTCACTGCACTGAGCCAAACCGAACTTACCTGAAATCTGCTAATGCAGAATCTGGCGGCATCAGATGATCTTGGACTTCCCCCTCTCCAGAACTGTGAGAAATAAGTGTTTATTGTTTATAAGTCACCCAGTCCATTGTGTTTTTCTTACACAAGTCTGATGGACTAAGGCATTAAACCACTGAGACCTGTGATTGGCTTTTTGCCCTAGCACAACCTAGCCCATCCTGACTAATACACAAGGCTCTACACTCATAGTATTACAGAAATTACAGATTATGTGATATTCAGCCCCAATCTGGAGAGCCTGGGGAGACAAACTGAACCAATCCAGTATCATAATCATCATCAGTGAAGACAAAAGACACCAGGCCCATGACTCCTGGAGAGTCAAACCACAAGAGAACAAGAGGGAGATGAATGTGAAATCACTGCTCTGAACGGTGCACCCCTTCAGCCATGTAATCCTTCCCCCAGAGAGTTTTAGTCTGAAAGACTAGACCAGGATCAAGTCAAGCAGAGAGACTGTTACAGGCAAAAAGTCTTTGCGAAAGGCTTTATTATATCTAAGTTTAGAAAGTGGAAACAAGAGGAGGGTTGTAAGAGAATGTAAAAATAAATGCGATCGAGGAGCTTAAGGAGAAAAAAATCAAAGGTATTATAGTCATTGCTCTCATAGTCAAGAGCAGAAAACTTAAGAATGTCAGAGGAAGGCAGTACTGTTGAATAGAAAAAAAAGATGACTGACCTCATCTGGGTCGCCTTGTGATGCTTGGGATCTCATTGGGCTGGGGAAGGGTGTAATTCCTGAGGACATGATGTTCTGTGGCACAGTGTGGTAGTTAAGCGCGTGAACTCTGGAGCAAGAGTGACACGGAGTGACAGCCAGCCTCGGCCATTTACTAGTTTTGTGGTCTTAGCTAAACTCTTTAACCTTCCTGGGCCTCATTTTCCCCATCTGTAAAATGGGAATTAGAATCAGGCCCACTTCGTATAGCTGCTGCACCAGACTATGTGAGGAGTCTCTTACGACTTCCTTCCCCAATGAGCAAATTTTGCAGGTTTCCCCCAAAATCTCTTCTCCTCCCCCACTCCCTTGAGGATCAGGGCCTCACTCAGAAGATTGACGAGATAGTTTCCTTATGCATATCCCTGAGCCAGAGACAGACGAGTGACCTGTGTGCAGTTTTTTTTTTTTTTTGCGAAACACAGGCAATTACCTTCACCAAATGATCCTTCTGTTTGATTTGTAGTTTGACTCTGGAGTCAAAAGCGGGAGGGTTCATACTTCATTCTTGATTATGGGCAGTGAAGATTCCCTCGGGACTCATTCCTGATTAGTATTATGAATGGCCTCTCTTTGCCCTGCATCCCAAGATGGTTTCTGTTTCTCACACGTGGGCATAATGCATTAGTTGCTCTGATTCCTTAAATCATTAATAGCAAGACAGTCACGACCTGAATCAGTTCTATTCTTTGCACAGTGTTAGGCCTAGCTGGCTTGTTGGTTTCCAATGATGATTTCTTCACACCTCACAGTGATTCCTCGCGAAAGTGAGACTCAGGAATAAAGCCTTCCACATGGTGAAGAAGCACACATGTAATTTAGAGCCAAAGCTCTGGCCCTGCATGGACTGGCTTTAAATGGTTCTACTTCTGGCTGTCTGACTTTGGGCAAGTCCCCCACCCTCCGTGAGCTGCAGTTTCCCCACCTAAAACCTGAGAACAATAATAGTATTTACCTCACTAAGTGGTTGTGCAAATTACTATAAATAAAGCACTTTGTGCCTGGTACAGAGCAATCTTTCAATATGTGTTGTCTATTATTGTTCATTTTTGTGTAACAAATGAATGGCAGTTATTGCTCTTTTGAAGATACGTTTTAAAACTTACAGATCGCTGGGGCGCCTGGGTGGCTCAGTCGGTGAAGCATCCAACTCTTGGTTTCAGCTCTGGTCATGGTCTCAGGGTCGTGGGTTCGAGCCTGGTGTCTGGCTCCTTGCTCAGCGGAGAGTTTGCTTGAGGATTCTGCCTCTCTCCCCAGTTTGTGCACCTGATTTCTCTCAAATAAATAAATCTTAAAATACTTACAGATCACCTTTTTTCTAAGATTATTTATTTATTTATTTTTAAAGATTTTATTTATTTATTTAAGAGAGAGAGAATGAGAGAGAGAGCACAAGAGGGAAGAGGGTCAGAGGGAGAGGCAGACTCCCTGCTGAGCAGGGAGCCTGATGTGGGACTCGATTGCATGACTCCAGGATCATGACCCGAGCCGAAGGCAGTTGCTTAACCGACTGAGCCACCCAGGCGCCCTAAGATTATTTATTTATTTATTTATTTATTTTTAAAGATTTTATTTATTTATTTGACAGAGACACAGCGAGAGAGGGAACACAAGCAGGGGGAGTGGGAGAGGGAGAAGCATGCTTCCCGCTGAGCAGGGAGCCCGATGCGGGCCTCGATCCCAGGACCCCGGGATGATGACCTGAGCCAAAAGCAGACGCTTAACGACTGAGCCACCCAGGTGCCCCAGCCCTAAGATTATTTAAATTACAGTATAGGGGCACCTGGGTGGCTCAGTCGGTTAAGTGTCTGCCTTTGACTCAGATCATGATCCCGGGGTCCTGGGATCCACTCACGCATTGGGCTCCCTGCTCAGCGGGGAGCCTGCTTCTCCCTCTCCCTCTCCCTGTCGCTCCTCCTGCTTGTGCTCTCTCTCTCTGACAAATAAATAAATAAAATCTTTAAAAAAATAGGGGCACCTGGGTGGTTCAGTCAGTTAAGCGTGTGCCTTCAGTTCAGGTGCTCTCTCTCTAGCTTACTCTCTCTCTCTCAAATAAATAAATAAAATCTTTATAGTGTAATTTTTTTTAAATAAATAAAATCTTTAAAAAAATAAATCATAGGGGCACCTGGGTGGCTCAGTTGTTAAGCGTCTGCCTTCAGCTCAGGTCATGATCCCAGGGTCCTGGGATTAAGCCCTGCATCGGGCTCCCTGCTCAGCGGGGAGTCTGCTTCTCCCTCTCCCAATCCCCCTGCTTGTGTTCCTGCTCTCGATGTGTCTTTCTCTGTCAAATAAAATCTTAAAGAAAAAAAAATCACAGTACAATTAATGTCAGTTTCAGATAATGTATATTAGAATACTAAAATTGTTTTTAATATAATTTCATCTCTTTTTGTTTAAGATTTATTTATTTATTTAAGAGAGAGAGAGAGAGAGAGAGAGAGAGAGAGAGAGAGAGAATGAGAGTGTGAGTGGGGATGGGGCAGAGGGAGAGAGAGAATCTCCAGCAGATTCCCCAGTGAGCAGGGAGCCCAACACGAGGCTCCATCCCACAACACAGAGATCACGACCTGAGCCGAAATCAAGAGTAGGACACTCAACGAACTGAGCCACCCAGGCGCCCCTATATAATCTCGTTTCTAAAAGACTCTAGGCTTGGCAAATTATGGCATATAATGTATCATTGTAAAAATTCTAGAAGACACATTTGACATATTGTTAGTATGCATATTTGGTTGTCAAATACCATTGGAATTCATAGCTGCATAATCACAAAAAGTCTGCCTTAAAAAAAAAAAGAATATTACCAATGCTTTCATGTTTAGCTTCAAGGTATTTACAGATCACTTTTATGCAAATAATCCCCACATGTTTCTCCTTAGACCTAGCATCTCTTCTGAACCCTAGATAAACATCTTTAATTGGTTACTGTATATTTCCTCTCTTGTATCACCCTCCATCAGATGCATTACACCAAACTCATCTTCCTCTAGCTGGCTTTTTTGGGTCTTCCCTATTTCTGTTAATATCATTATCGTCACAATTCTTAGGTGTAAAATTCTGTCACCCATAGCTATATAAAAACCAGACAGCTATTTATTATTTACTATGTGCCAGACACTGTGTTAAATTTTTATTGCATTACTTTATGTAATCCTCACAACACTCTTTTGATGTATTATTGATGTATTGATCTATTATTACTCCCATTTAACAAATACAGAAACTGAGTTTGCTTGGCGATGTTGAATATCTTGTCTAAGGTCACATAACTGATATATGGTTGAGCCAAGAAGCACCCCCACATCACTTGAAAACAGACTCATGCCCTTCAGCCCTATCATTGCTGTGATAGAGTTCCTGCCCAGCTCTTATTAATCATATTCAGTCAATTCCCCAAACCTTGGTAATTTTAGCAAAAACATCCCTTTGACTACTTTAATCCTCATACCTTGATTATTGATAACGTCAGCGTCTTCCTTATGGGCCTCTTTCCCACCAGCCTTTCCCATCCAGTCTACCCTCCAGACCATGGCTAGATTCTTCACTGTTCTTAAAGCGTAGCTTTCCCCATGTACTGGTGTAATCTTGAATAAATCGAATCATCTCTTTTGGTCTGTGTCTATGTCTGTAAAGTGAGTGAATTAGATAACCATGACAGTTTTATTGAGTTCTAGAATTTAAAATCTTTCTCAGGTCACTCTTCTACCCTCAAAGCTTCCATGACTCTCCATTAACTATGGTCCCAACTTCTTAGGCTAGCATTCAAGGCTTGTCATTAATCTGGTGGTCTTATCCCCCACTATTCTAGAGCACTCTATTAGGAGTGTCTAATCAGTTTCTCTGACATTTTCGATTTTTCCCTGCTTGCATCCTTTGCTCTTGACTATTTTCTTTGTCTCCCAGTACCCACAGATTTATCATCTTCTCTCTGTGAGATCATGACTCTATGAAAAATTCCCCCTACTTTACCAAGGCAGCCCAGTGACCATTCTTTTCTTTCTCCATGATAGTTGTTGTCATTAGCACAGTTCACTAACCGTTAATCCTGTTATTATTATTTTTTGGGGGGGGTGAATATATTCAATTTGCAAATTTATTGTTCTATTGTTGTTGTTGTTGCTGTTTAAGCAAGAGGAGGGTAGAAGGCCAGGGATCTGATATTTGAGGTAGTGAATTCCCATTCTTGGAGGTTTCAAGCAGAAACTGAAACCCTTTATCTGGGTTTCTGGAGAGATTAGTCCATATGCCCATTAAGATTATTCATAGTTCAGGGGCACCTGACTGGCTCAGTCAGAAGAGCATGTGACTCTTTTTTTTTTTTTAAGATTTTATTTATTTATTTGACAGAGACAGAGACAGCGAGAGCAGGAACACAAGCAGGGGGCATGGGAGAGGGAGAAGCAGGCTTCCCGCTGAGCAGGGAGCCCGATGTGGGACTTGATCCCAGGACCCTGGGATCATGACCTGAGCCAAAGGCAGCCGCTTAACGACTGAGCCACCCAGGCGCCCGAGCATGTGACTCTTGATCTCAAGGTCATGAGTTTGCGTCCCATGTTGGGTGCAGAGATTACTTAAATAAGTAAATAAAACTTAAAAAATTTATTTCTCTTAGCTTTAAATTCTTACTGTTTTCTGATTTAGTTTGCTGAAACATTTACCTACAGAAGCCTGAAGGGTTGTGTGCAGGGGTTGGGTAAGGAAGGGTAGGGTGAGTCATGTAATTAGGATGGCTTCCAGGAAGAGATGAAATCTTCCCATTTTCTAATGCCCTTTGCCCTTCTCCGGCATCTGCCTGGGCAAGATCCTCCCCACCTAATAAGGCTTATAACATTTTTAAAAGAACCTGGCTCGGGGCGCCTGGGTGGCTCAGTTGTTAAGCGTCTGCCTTCGGCTCGGGTCATGATCTCAGGGTCCTGGGATCGAGCCCCGTATCGGGCTCCCTGCTCAGCAGAGAACCTGCTTCTCCCTCTCCCTGTGCCTGCCACTCTGCCTACTTGTGCTCTCTCTCTCTGTCAAATAAATAAATAAATAAATCTTAAAAAAAAAAAAAAAAAGACCCTGGCTCTAGGACATGTTCTTGTAGAGTCTATCAGTCAACAACATTGGAATCATCCAACTCTCAGGCTTCACCAGACCTACTGAAACAGAATTTGCATTTTAACAGTTCCCCATGTGATTTGTTTGTACACAGAAGTTTTGTTTGTTTGTTTGTTTTTTTAAAGATTTTATTTATTTATTTGACAGAGAGAGACAGTGAGAGCAGGAACACAAGCAGGGGGAGTGGGAGAGGGAGAAGCAGGCTTCCCGCTGAGCAGGGAGCCCGATGTGGGACTCGATCCCAGGACCCTGGGATCATGACCTGAGCCGAAAGCAGACGCTTAACGACTGCGCCACCCAGGCGCCCTGTTTTTTGTTATTTTTTGTTTTTTTTTTTTTGTACACAGAAGTTTTAAGAAGCACTAGTGCGGTGAACCCCGACGACTTATAAAGAAACTTTGTAGGGGCGCCTGGGTGGCTCAGGTCATGATCCCAGAGTCCTGGGATCGAGCCCCACATCGGGCTCTTGGCTCAGCAGGGAGTCTGCTTCTCCCTCTCCCTCTGCCTCTCCCACTGCTCATGCTCTCTCTCTCTCTGAATCTCTGTGTCTCAAATGAATAAATAAAATCTTTAAACAAAAAAAAAGAAACTTTGTAGATAACTATTGAACTGTTATTGAATGCACCCTCTCCAAAAAAAAAAAAGAAAGAAAGAAAACTAGGGGGCACCTGGCTGGCTCTGTCAGTGGAAGGTGCGACTCTTGATTCCAGGCTTGTGGGTTCGAGCCCCATGCTGGGTGTAGAGATTGCTTAAAGGTAAAATCGTAAAAAACAAAACAAAACAAAACAAAAACTTTAAAAAATTAAAATAAAATCTTAAAAAAAAAGAAAGAAAACTAGGAGCCAATGTCTATTTTTTTTTCCCCTCATGTTCCATATCCTATCCATCAGTAAGACCTATGGGCTTAACCTTGAATATATCCTGTAACTAACCATTTGTCTCTCTCTCCTTTGTCATCACATATTCCAAACCACTAGCATCTCCCACTTGGACTAACAGTGTAGTCTCAATCAGCTTTCCTGATTCTGTTTAAAGAAAAAAAATTTTTTTTAAGTTTCTTTATTTTTTTAAGCTTTTATTTTTAAGTAAACTCTACACGCAACATGGGGCTCGAATTCACAACCCCGAGGTCAAGAGTTGTATGCTTACCGACGTGAGCCAGCCAGGTACCCTTTAAGCTTTTCTTTTTTAAGTAATCTTTATACCCAACGTGGGGCTTGAACTTACCACCTCAAGATCAGGAGTTGCACATTCTTCTGACTAAGCCAGTGTCGCTTTAAAAATGTTTTAAATTTTGAAATAGTTATAGATTTATGGGAAGTTGTGGGATGCCTGGCTGGCTCATTCGGGAGAGTGTGTAACTCTTGATCTCAAGGTCATGAGTTCAAACCCCATGTAGAGCTATTGAGCTCACTGAAAAGAAAAGATTTTATGGGAAGTTGTAAAAAAAATACATGTACAAGGAAGTGCCATGTATCCTTCACCCTCCGTCCTCTAATGGTAACATCTTGCATAACTATAGAACAATATCAAAACCAGGAAATTGACATCGGTATAATCCACAGAGTTTATTCAGATCTCATCCGTTTTACATGCACTCATTTCTGTGTGTGTATAGTTCCATGCAACTTTTTCACATGTGTAGATTCATGTAACTCTCACCACAATCAAGATACAGAAGTAGTCCATCACTCTACGACTCCCCCTTACTACCTCTTTAGGAATACTCCCATGCCCTCTCCCCCATCCCAAACTCCCGGACACCCCTAATTATCCTCTATCTTTAAAATTTTGTGAATTCAAGAACATTATATAAATGCAATAATATAATATGTGATCTTTTGTGATTGGCTTCTTTCATTTACCATAATCTCCCTTGCGATGTATCCAAGTTGCTATCGATAGTTTTTTTTTCTTTTTTTATTGTTAAGTAGTGTTCCATGGTATGGATGAATGGACCCTAGTTTGTTTAAACTTCCACTTGATTGACATTTGTGTTGTTTCAAGTCTTTGGACTGGACAAATAAAGCTGCTAGGAACATTTGTGTACAGGTTTTTGTGTGAACAGAACATAAATCTTTAATTTCTCTGGAATAAACACCAATGAAGGCAATTGTTAGGTCAGATGGTAAGCGCCTGGTTAGTTTTATAAGAAACTGCCAAACTTTTCCGGAACGGCTATACCATTTTACATTCCCGCCAGCAGTGTATGAGTGGATCCAGTTTCTCCACCTCCCTAGCAGCATTGTCACTATTTTTTTTTTCATTTTTTTTTTTAAAGTAGGCTCCAAGCCCAGCATGGAGCCCAACCTGGAGCCCCACATGGAGCTTGAACTCATGACCCCGAGATCAAGACCTGAGCTGAGATCAAGAATTGGACGCTCATGGGAATGCAAGCTGGTGCAACCATTCTGGAAAACAGTATGGAGTTTCCTCAAAAAGTTGAAAATAGAGCTACCATACGATCCAGCAATTGCACTCCTGGGTATTTATCCCAGAGATACAAATGTAGGGATCTGAAGGGTACGTGCACCCCAATGTTTATAGCAGCAATGTCCACAATAGCCAAACTGTGGAAAGAGCCAAGATGTCCATCAACAGATGAATGGATAAAGAAGATGTGGTAGGTATGTGTGTGTGTGTGTGTGTGTGTGTGTTTGTGTATAACAGAATATTACACAGCCATCAGAAAAGGAAATCTTGCCACTTGCAATGACATGGATGGAATTAGAGGGGATCATGCTAAGCGAGATAAGTCAATCAGAGAAAGACAATTATCATATGATTTCACTGACATGTGGAATTTAAGAAACAAGGCAGAGAGGGAAAAAATGAAACAAGATGAAACCAGAGAGGGAGATAAACCATAAGAGACTCTTTTTTTTTTTAAAGATTTTATTTATTTGAGAGAATGAGATAGAGAGAGAGCATGAGAGGGGGGAGGGTCAGAGGGAGAAGCAGACTCCCCGCTGAGCAGGGAGCCCCATGTGGGACTCGATCCCAGGACTCCAGGATCATGACCTGAGCCGAAGGCAGTCGCCTAACCAACTGAGCCACCCAGGCGCCCAACCATAAGAGACTCTTAATCATAGGAAACAAACTGAGGGTTGCTGGAGGGGAGGGGGTGAAGGGATGGGGTTAACTAGGGGATGGACACTGGGGAGAGTATGTGTTGTAATGAGCACTGGGTATTATGTAAGACTGATGAATCACAGACCTGTATCCCTGAAACAAATAATGCATTATATGTTAATTGAATTTAAATTAAAAAAAAATAAAATACATGTTCCCATAGAAACCTGTAAAAAACCTTAAAAAAAAAAAAGTCACATGCTCTACCCACTGAACCAGTGGGGCGCTCCTACTTTTTTTTTTAGCCATTAGGATAGGTGTGTAGTGATATCTCATTGTGTGTGTATGTTTTTTTTTAAGATTTTATTTATTTATTTATTTATTTAATTTATTTAGAGAGCAGAGGGGAGGGGCAGAAGGCAGAGGGAGAGGGAGAAGCAGACTTCTGGCTGAGCAGGGAGACCAATTCAGGACTCCATCCCAGGATCCTGGTATCATGACCTAAGCCGAAGGCAGATGCTTAACCAACTGAGCCACCCAGGCGCCCCTCTTTGTGGTTTTAATTTGCATTTGTCTAATGGCTAATCTCTTCATGTGTTTACTTGCCATCTGTAAATCCTCCCTGGTGTAATGTCTATTCTTGTCTTTTGTTTATTTTCTAATTGGTTTTTTTTTTGAACCATTGAATTGTGAAAATTCTTTATATGTTCTAGATACAAGGCCTGTGTTGGATACATGGTTTGCAAATATTTTCTTTTACCCTGTAGCTTGCTTTTTCATCTTCTTCTCAGGGCCTTTCATAGGGAAAAAGTTTTTAATTTTGATAAGGTTCATTTTACCAACTTTTTCATTTTATGGATTGTGCAAGTCCAAAAACTCTTTACCTGGCCCTTGGTCCTGAAGATTTTTTTTTTTAGAGAGAGAGAGAGGGAGGGAGCATGAGCAGGGGGAGGGGCAGACGGAGAAGCCGATTCCCCGCTGAGCAGGGAGCCCCATGCAGAACTCCATCCCAGAACCCTGGGATCATGAAAGCAGAGCTGAAAGCAGAGGCTTAACTGACTGAGTCACCCAGGTGCCCCCGAAGATATATATGTATTTTTAAAGATTTTATTTATTTATTTGACAGAGAGACAGACACAGTGAGAGAGGGAACACAAGCAGGGGGAGTGGCAGAGGGAGAAGCGGGTTTTCCGCGGAGCAGAGAGCCCAGTGTCGGGCTGGATCCCAGCACACTGGGATCATGACCTGAGCCGAAGGCGCCTAATGACTGAGCCACCCAGGTGGCCGCTGAAGATATTTTCTTACCATGTTTTTTCTAAACTTTTTATAGTTTTACATTTAAATCTATGATGCATCTAAAAATATTTATTTATTTATTTGAGAGAGCTTACACACGAGTGCGGGAGGGGCAAAGGCAGAGCCCCACGCTTGGCTGGATGTCAGGAGAGATAGGCCCGGAGCCAAATCAAGAGTAAGATGCCTAAAGACTGAGTCACCCAGGCGCCCCTCTATGATCCATTCTGAATGAATCTTGTTTAAGGTGGAGGTGGAGGTAGAGGTTCTTTTCTTTCTTTCTTTGCCGGCATATGTCCAGTTCCTTCAGCACCAATTTTTTTTTTTTAAAGATTTTTTTTTTTTTTTTTATTGAGAGAGAGAGAATGGTAGAGAGAGAGCATGAGAGGGAAGAAGGTCAGAGGGAGAAGCAGACTCCCCGCTGAGCAGGGAGCCCGATGTGGGACTCGATCCCGAGACTCCAGGATCAGGACCTGAGCCGAAGGCAGTCGCCCAACCAACTGAGCCACCCAGGCGCCCTTTTTTTTTTTTTTTTAAGTAATCTCTACAGCCAACCTGAGGCTTAAATTCACAACCTCAAGATCAGGACTCCTGAGCTCTAGGCACTGAGCCAGTAGGCGTCCCAGGACCAGTTGTTGAAAAGGCACTTGATTCCACTTTGTAGCTTACCCCCACCCATTTATTCTATAGCAGTCAGAATGATTAAAAAAAAAATGTGTATCAGATGATGTCATTCCCTGTTCAAAACCTTCCAGTGGCACCACAACATAACCTGGCCTCTCCCCGATGGCATTTTCTACCACTGGACGTCCACTGTAATAATATTCCGCGGTCAGATAAACACCAAACTTGCTCCCTCACTTCATGCAGGTCTGTTTGTTCCACTGTCAGAGAGGCTTTTCCCAACCAACCTTTTAAAATTGTTTACTCCTTCTGTCTTTCTCCCTTGCCCTGCGTTTTCTTTCTTTCTTTTTTTTAAGGTTATTTATTTATTTATTTATTTAACAGAGCACAAGCAGGGGGAGCAGCAGAGGGAGAAGCAGGCTCCCTGATGAGCAAGAAGCCCACGTGGGGCTCGATCCCAGGACCCTGAGATCCTGACCTGAGCCGAAGGCAGTTGCTTAACCAACTGAGCCACCCAGGCACCCCTGCCCTGCGTTTTCCTAACAGCACTAACATAATGCAATGTATTACATATCAATTTGCTCATTTGTTTATTCTTTGTCCCCATTTCCAACCCCACCAAAATCTCCGAGAGAGTTTACTGCTATAGTCTCAGGCCCTGGAATAGTGCCCGGCACACAGTAGGTACTCAGTTAATAATGCAGTGCTTGATAGGCTGGGAAGAATGAGTAAATGTAAAGTGAGAAAGACCTATTTCTGGGTCAGGTGCCCGTGCGGACTTCGTGCAAAGTGGGAGCGCCACCTCTCGGGAAGCCACCTTACTGGAGAACGAAGGAAATGACTCATAGAATCTTAGGCAAAAAAAAAAAAAAAAAAGCAGCGGGCCGGAAGAGCCGGAAAAAGCAGTGCCGGAAGTTAAACATCGGAATGTTGCTCTCTAGAATGACATCCGACTCCCAAGAGGAAGTGTGGCCGAGTGGTGTTCTGCAAAACGGACTCCCCGGCAGCCGATCCGGAAAGAAGCGTTCCGCGCCTGCGGGTGCGAGGAACCACGTGGGGCCGGGGCGTGTTTCCGGTGCCGGCGGCCCCTGGAGGAGTTGCAGCCGGAGCCGCTGGAGGGGTGAGAGGGGTTTGGGGTCCTGAGAAGAAGGGGAGATACTGGGATCGGGGGAGGGGAGAGGCGACGGTTGGATGAATTCCGCTCTGAGAGGTGGCCAGAGGGATCGAATGGGAGGCAGGGCGGGGCAGCGCCGGTGGACAGGTGCAGACCTGTCAGCGCACGTCCCACGCCACGTGGACTTGCCTTTGTCCGTGGCTGCCTTTCCCATCAGGCCGCGACGACAGGGGTTGTGCCTTATTTGTCTCTGTCGCGTGCAGTGCTGGGCACGGAGTTGGGGCTCAGTAAGTTCTTGCTGAATGAGTGAATGAATGAATGAATGAATGTGTGTGTGTCTCGGTAGGTATGGAGGACATTTACAGTATAAATGGTATGAGTATAGAGAGTATTTGTGGCTTGTTAGCCTATTTTCTCCTGGGGAATCCGTGCTTGTCTCGAGCTTCCATTGGGAGTTCTTCGCCAGTCCTTGGGTTTTGTCTCTTTTTCTTGAAGGAGCAGGGCGATTGCGACTCAGGACATTTTCTTTGCTTTTACTGAATGCTAGGCCGTGTGGCTAGGTACCAGGGACAGACACAGGAACAAACCGTCCCTGTATACAGGCCGCAGACCAGTGCGGGGACAGAAACACAAACAGAAATTAAAATATATTAAGGTGCTGTAATAAGAGGTTAACTAAAGTTCGGGAAGATAGAGCCAGGAGGTGGTGTGGCTGTCCTCATTAGGGATTGTCTTTCAAGGTCAGGGGCCTCCTCCTTCTCCGTCTTGTGGAGGCCCAGAGCAGGTCATGAGCCCAGTCTTCTCTGTAAAAGGCAAGGTCTGGGATGGACGTTCTCTAGGCCTCTTTCTTGCATGATGTCCCATCTCAGATATTACTAACGGCTCTAGTTCTCCCACCATCCACCTTTTACTGGTTTGTCTGAATGTTCATTATGTCTTATGATGTAGCATAAATTGTATTGGGTTGGGAAATCAGGATTTTGGACCTCATTCTGGTGCTCTAGATTTGTTTGTAAAATGAAGAGGATTGTAACGAAATAATCTCTAAAACCCCTTCCAGTTCTAATACCATGATTGTGGCAATAGGTCAGACTGTTTTGTTCTACCTTAGACCTGACCCCTCTTTATCACTGTAGTTTCCCTTCTCTGAATGATTCACAAAGACAGTGTCTTTTTTTTTTTTTTAACATCCGTGTTCTGACACAGTATTGGGTACAAAATAGATGCTTAGAGGCGCCTGGGTGGCTCAGTCGTTGAGTGTTTGCCTTCAGGGTCCTGGGATCGAGCCCCGCATCCGGCTCCCTGCTCCGCAGGAAGCCTGCTTCTCCCTCTCCCACTCCCCCTGCTTGTGTTCCCTCTCTCGCTGTGTCTCTGTCTGTCAAATAAATAAATAAAATCTTTAAAAACAAACAAGCAAAAAACCAAAATAAATGCTTAATAGTAACTTTTAAGTCAAATGAGATAGAAATAATAGCCCCTGCTTTTGGATCCTTGCCCACCCCGGGATATTAGTTCAGGGATAAGGGGACTGAGGAGAAATTGGGTTTTTTGTTTTTGCTTTGTTGTTTTTTTTTTTTTGCTTAGGGAAAAGTCTTTTCTCCCCCCCTTCGGAACATTTTTTACACATGTGCTATCCCAGAGTTTTTTCAGTGCAGCACCTTGTGGTGAACACATACACAGCAATAGCAGCACTCTTCTTTTTCTTTTTATTTATTTATTTATTTTAGAGAGAGAGAGAGAGAGCAGGCGCGCCTGAGCAGGGAGGGGCTGAGGGGGAGGGAGAAAGAATCTGAAGCTGACTCCGCACTGAGTGAGGAGCGCATTGCAGGGCTCGATCCCCCAACCCTAAGATCATGACCCGAGCCAAAATCAAGAGTTGGACACTCAACCTACTGAGCCACCCAGGTGTCCCTATAGCACACTATTTTTATGGGCATATACAGCTACCATTGTAGGAACGGTGTTTATACATATATCTTTAAAATGTGTCTTCAAAGTAACACTGTGGTGAACACACTAGGAATTGGGTTTTTACCAGAGAGACTTGGAGTTGGCATGACAGATTTAAACCGGATTTATGGGGTAATCCGCTTGAGAAGGATAATGATGTAGGCAGGGTATTCAGTGCTGTTTCATCCTCCCAGCTGTTTATCCTCAGGACCATGGCCAACAGTGAACGCACCTTCATTGCCATCAAGCCTGATGGGGTCCAGCGCAGCCTTGTGGGAGAGATCATCAAGCGTTTTGAGCAAAAGGGATTCCGCCTCATTGCTATGAAATTAATTCAGGTAAGTGGACTTCATTCTTCATATTTCTGTTCTCTTGGAGTATAGGGGATCATTGTAGGTTAGCCCCCCTGTTTCTCCCCTCCCCTCCTTTTTAGCCTTCTCCATGTAAGGTGAGCACATATGTCCTGATACCTGGAAACTCCTTGGTGCCTAGCATGGTGGCCAAGTCCTACAACAAACCAAGTTACTGGGACTTTTGGAAATAGCCTCCCTTTCCCCCTAGCACTGGAGAGCTCGCATATTACTACAGCACTGATTTCTTTCTTTCTTTTTTTTTTTTAAAGATTTTTATTTTTAAGTAATCTGCACACTCAGTGTGGGGCGTGGACTCAACCCTGAGATCAAGAGTCGCACACTCCACTGACTGAGTCAGCCAGGTGCCCCCTTTTTCCTTTTTTAAATTTTTGTTTATTTTCTTTCTTCAAATTTTCATTTAAATTCTAGTTCGTTAACATACAGTACAACACTGGTTTCAGGAGAGCACTGTGATTTCTGACTCAGAGCCCTGGGTGTTTGAGCTCCTGGTCTTGAGCTTCCTGAGCAGATAATTTCAGAGAACTTCTCCCCCCCTCCCCTCCCCCTCTCTCTGAGGCAGGTTGATCCTCAGCAAGGAGATCTTTCCATCCTTATTTACCGTCCACTTAGTGTCTAGTGTATATTAGGCACCATCAGGGCATGTTGCAGGGAAAGCTGTGGTTTTGCCCTTGGGAAGGCCCACCTGGAAACAGCAGAGAGCAGACACACTTGCAAGACACCTGCAAAGCAATATTTCAAAAAATGAAAAGGAAGGGGCACCTGGGTGATGCATTCGGTTAAGTGTCGGACTCTTGGTTTCAGGTCAGGTTGTAATCTCAGGGTCATGAGATGGAGCCCCGTGTCAGGCTCCATGCTCAGCGAAGAGTCTGCTTGAGATTCTCTCTCTCCCTTTCCCTCTGCCCCTCCTGTTCGTGCTCACTCTCTCTCTAAAACATTAAAAAAAAAAAAACCCAAAAAACAAAACCCCAAAAATGAAAAGGATAAACCGGCTAAGAACCTTTTTTCAGACAGACCTGGGAAATGAGAATTCAAATTGTCAAAGCAGATAAATTAGGGGGCATTCTTTTTTCCTATCTATAGAGTCATCTCTGGACTCTGCTAGTGCATTTTAAATTTAGTTTGATTTGCAATTTAGTTCCTGTGTGATGTTTAGGAAAACCACTTTAGTATAATAGGGAGTAGATGGATGTTAGTGCAGAGTCGGAGGGGTACATGATGGAATGATCAGTGCCAGGTGTTGGACAAACATTGCTTTCCAGGGAGTTTGCATATTAAATTAGGTTTTGAAGGCAAAGTGAAATGAAAAGTATTGTTGATCAGGCATTTACTGTGTGCTGGACATACGTGTTTTCTTTGCCTTTTATGACAGGCCAGAGACATACTTATTTCTGTGCCTGTGGTTGTCAGTCATGAGGAATCGGGGGCTTGGTGAGGTTACATAATGTATCGGAAGGCGCACAGTGATGGAGCAGGGATTTTAACTCAGGTCTCTCTGACCCCTGAGTGAGTGCATTTTTTCCCGTTAAGTTAAGCTGACTTGCCGATCAAGGATGTGGGCCTGAGGAAGAATGGGAGGAGGGGCAGCTGTCAGGAGTCTACAGAGGACAGGGAGGAGGGCGGGGAGGGAAAACGTGATGTTCCCCCTCCGAAGAAACCCTGTAATCTCTTCGGCAGACTAAAGATAACCAGAACTGGGCCGCCTGGGTGGCTCAGTGGGTTAAGTGTCTGCTTTCGGCTCAGGTCATGATCCCGGGGTCCTGGGATCGAGCCCCATGTTGGGCTCCCTGCTCAGCGGGGTGTCTGCTTCTCCCTCTACCCCTCCCCCCTGCTCCTGCTCTGTCTCTCACTCTCTCTCTCTCTCAAATAAATAAATAAATAAATAAAATCTTTAAAGAAAAGTAAAGATAACCAGAACCAAAAAAACCAAACAAAAAAGATGATCAGAACCAATTAGTAGAATTAAAAGACTGTTCGGGGAAGGGAAGGTCAAGTCATTGTGTGTCAGGAGAGCACCCCTACCGGGTTTCCGTTGGGATGGGGTGGGCGGTGGCCAAGGGTGAATGACTGACGTGGTGTGGTCACGTGGCTGTGTCACTTTGGCAAGGAACACTCGCCGGAGGCTGAGAGATGGGCCGTTCTGGTTGTGCTTTCTGGCAGTGGCTCTCCACGTTTGTGGGTACGACTGCAGTGCGCAGGGTACAGACCTGGGAGAACGAAGGGTCCGTGTGAGGCCCGGAGCAAGCCCGTGTGCTGTGGCAAAGAGTGAGCCCGGCTGAGGGAGTTGGAATTGCCAAGCAGGTGGTTCGCTCTCTGGCTAACTTGCTTTATTGCTAGATGTCATGTACTTTTGAGTGGTTTGTGAAATACTTGTGGGAATCGCATAGTTGCCCCACCTGGCCCCTGGCCTTCATCTTCTGAGTAAATGAGCCGTCTCCCTGGGTTGTGCCTGGGTTCAGTTTGCTTCTCATCGAATGCCAAGACACACCCCCCCCCCACTTCCCTTTGACATTTGAGTTGAGGCTTGTTCTCAGTGAATGGAAAGTCATCGTATTGTTGGTTTTGCTGTCTAAAATGGGATGGCCAGATTCGATTCTTTTTTTAAAAAGATTTTATTGGGCGCCTGGGTGGCTCAGTTGGTTGGGCGACTGCCTTTGGCTCAGGTCATGATCCTGGAGTCCCAGGATCGAGTCCCGCATCAGGCTCCCTGCTCAGCAGGGAGTCTGCTTCTCCCTCTGACCCTCCCCCGTCTCATGCTCTCTCTCTCTATCTCATTCTCTCTCTCAAATAAATAAATAAAATCTTTAAAAAAAATTTAAAAAAAGATTTTATTTATTCATTTGAGACACAGAGATACAGAGAGAGAGAGAGAGCATGAGCAGGGAGAGAGGCAGAGGGAGAAGGAGAGGCAGGCTCCCTGCTGAGCCAGGAGCCCGACGTGGGCCTCGACGTGGGCCTCGACATGGGGCTCGATCCCAGGACCCTGTGATCATGACCTGAGTCGATGGCAGACATTTAACCATCTGAGCCACCCTGGTGCCCCGGATTCGATTCTAATGTTCTGTGGTTTTCTTCCGATCAGGCAAGGCCAACAGGGGGCAAATTGGCACAAAGCTGAAGCACTTTGAGTCTCCCTGGCACTGCTCCCCTCTGGTAGTGTTGGGAGCGGATTGCGTTCTAACAGAATCAGTGAGCTGAGAGCTCACATTTTAGACAGCAGTGAGTGGGAAATAATTAGATTGCTGATTCTTAGAAAGTTTGGGGGCCAATTCTCATTCTCTGTCCTGTGCAATAGGCTTCCGAAGGCCTTCTCAAGGAGCACTACATTGACCTGAAGGACCGTCCGTTCTTTGCTGGCCTGGTGAAGTACATGCAGTCAGGGCCTGTGGTTGCCATGGTGAGTATGCATGTGTGGGATATCGAGGTGGATGACTCCGTTGGAGTCAAGAGTGAGGGGTGTGATTCCTGCCTCTGACGCCAGGTCCTCACTGATACACAGGAAATGGGGGCTGGGAGGATTGGGCGGTTAGGATATAAGTTAGCTCTCTGACCCAAACAAAGGCAAGAGGCATTTGTTTGCTGAACTGAAGACTCATAGTGACTCATAGCTGGGAGCGATCGGGAGAGGTTGGCCTGATTCTGCACTTCGGGAGGGCAGCGAGATTGTCTCTTGCTTATTGCAATGATTTTCCTCCAAGTATGTATCGGTTGTCATCATGGTGCCAGGCTCTGTTCCAGACACTGGGGGTACAGTCATGAATGAGACAAAATAGGTACTAAGTATTACAACAAAATAGGTACTAAGGATTACAAAGCTTTTCATAGCTTTGCTTGCCTACACATCTTAAAGGGGGAAGATGGGCAGATAATGGAGAAATATATATGTATGCTAATGATTAGTGATAAGCCCAGAAATGTAATAGGATGATGTGACAGCAAGTGGCCACTTTAGATTGGCTGGTCAAGGAACATGCTTTTCAAGCTGAAATCGGAGTGAAAAGAAGGAGCCAGACATACACAAGAATCACATTGAAGAGCAGTCTCAACAAGAAAACAGCATGTGCAAAGGGCCTGGGCTTTCTGAGGTACTGAAAGAAGGTTGGAGCCGCTGGAGCCTGGTGGGTGAAAGAGAAGGTCAGATGACATGAGATCAGACGCACGGGTGCAGGCCAGGTCAGGCAGGGCTGTGCTGGCCACGCACATCCCGAGCACCGGGACGGACGCTAAGGGAGGTCCAACAGTAGGCATTTTTAAAGGCTGCTCAGGCTGCTCTGTCAAGAATGGATGGATTATAGGAAAGCAGGAGTGGGCGCAGGGAGGCCAGTATTGCCAGTGTTGGAACCAGTAGATGCTCCATAACTATTCCTTCAGTGTTATAAGGGGGCTGTTTTCTTTTTTTGAGTTAATAGTTTTCAGATTTTCTGCTGAGATGGGTTTTCTTTCTTGACCATATATTTTATCCTTGGAGGTCTGGGAGGGCCTGAATGTGGTGAAGACAGGCCGAGTGATGCTCGGGGAGACCAACCCTGCGGACTCCAAGCCTGGCACCATCCGTGGGGACTTTTGCATCCAAGTTGGCAGGTGGGAGTGGGTGCTTTTTGCCTTTTTCCAAAATCTGAGTTAGGTGACATAAGAATTTGGGTTCCTCCGGCATCTGCCTGGCTCAGTCGGCAGAGCATGCAACTGTAGATCTTGGGGTTGTAAGTTCGAGCCCAGCCCCACTTTGGTTCTAGAGATGACTTAAAAAAAAAGGGGGGGCGCCTGGGTGGCTCAGTCGTTAAGCGTCTGCCTTCGGCTCAGGTCATGATCCCAGGGTCCTGGGATCGAGCCCCGCATTGGGCTCCCTGCTCGGCGGGAAGCCTGCTTCTCCCTCTCCCACTCCCCCTGCTTGTGTTCCCTCTCTCACTTTGTCTCTCTCTTGTCAAATAAATAAAATCTTAAAAAAATAATAATAAAAAAATAATGTGGACTCAGGTGCAGGGAGCTTTGGCTTTTTCTGCTGCAGAGTCTGTCAGCTTTCTGGCAGTGGGAGTGGGGGCCTTCCGGGTAGTTGAATCCTTTGGGTCTAGGTAACATGGCCATCTCCTTCCCCATCCAGGAACATTATCCATGGCAGCGACTCTGTGGAGAGTGCAGAGAAGGAGATCGGCTTGTGGTTCCAGCCTGAAGAGCTGGTGGATTACAAGAGCTGTGCTCAGAGCTGGATCTACGAGTGATGAGCGACGAGAGAGCAGACCTCACTGCTTTGTTCATTCCATTCCTGCTCCCTCCCACAAGCAGGGGGCCAGGCTCTCGGAAATCCACTTATTTTTGAGAACTTCCTTATAACCTGGAGGGGAACTCTGGAGCTGGGAGTGCTCCCTGTACAGTATTATGTGCTACTATCAGATTAAAATGTTTCATCCCAACATAGGATTCATCGAGTCGGTTACTTTGTATTGCCCTGTTGCTTTGTAGTGTTTTTTCTTTTCCATTTACTCTGGATAACCTAAGCTAACGGAATGTAAATACTATGTAAATTATTTTTATTGGCCTGAGAGAGATCTGTCTGTCCCTCCCTTCACTCCTGCATCCCATCCACTTTTGGCACTGAGCCAGTCAGCAGTCATCCGGGAAGGATCTGCTAGGTTGCTAAGATTGTACTGGGTGCAGAAGATTCACTGGAAATGAGAGATAGCCTTACTACTCTTGAGAAGCTCTGAGGGACTCTGCAGATGGGGGAGTGTGAGAAATAACTACTCCAAAAACAGAAAAGCTGGATAGTGGGCCTGGGTTCCTGGGAGGACCTCAGAAGAAGCAGGTGAAATCTTGAGTAGCTTTGATTTGTTAGGGCACTGATTTGGTTGCTTTAACAGAAGCAAAATGGAAATTTACTTTTTTTTTCTTTTAAATATTTTATTTATTTGACAGAGAGAGACACACAGCGAGAGAGGGAACACAAGCAGAGGGAGTGGGAGAGGGAGAGGCAGGCTTCCCGTGGAGCAGGGAGCCCGATGGGGGGCTCGATCCCAGGACCCCGGATCATGACCTGAGTCGGAGGCAGAAGTTTAACAACTGAGCCACCCAGGCGCCCCAAGAAGAATTTAGTCAACCGGAGAGTTTGAGGTCAAAATGGAGGCAGCTGAAGTCCTCTCTCAATCCGGCGGATACCGGCTATCAGTGCGTTCGCAGGGAGCCGTCGCGGCTGGCACGCGGTGCCCGCCGTCAGCTCGCTGTCCCGAGCAGGGACAGACACGAGGCCTCCGACCATCTCGGGGGACAGGCACTGCTGGACGGGTGTCTGGACGGGCGGCGAGGACGGGCTCGCTGCCTCGCCACCGAAGCTGGGCACCACCCAAGGGTGGGGAGCTGTGTGCACTGCTGTGAGACAGTCTAGAACCCGTCAGGGATGGGTGACCGCACAGGGAGTGGGAGTGTGTGCGCGGGCATGCGCGCGCGCGGCCGGCGGTACTGCGGGGAGGGCTGCGGGCCGGAGGTGCCGAGTTCCAGCCGCGGGGCACCCCGCCGCACCGGGAACAGGAAGCCACTTCCTGCTCCCGAGCCCCCAGCGCCTCCTCGCCTGCCCCGGCCATGCTCAAGAGTTCTCCGCCGCGTCGGCCTCGCGGGTTGGGCGGCGGGGCGTCCGGGGTGTGGCCGTCGCGCGGCCCTCCTCCCGAGCCGCCTCGGGCCCCGCCGCCCGCTCCACGTCTCGCCTCCCGCCACGCCGCGCAGCCTGCTTCCCGGTACGGCGCTGGGGGCGCTTTCCCCGCCGCCCCCCCGAACCTCCTCCCCGCGGACGCGCTCGCCGCTCCCCCTCCGCCCCCCCCCCCGGGGCCCGGGGCCGGGTCCCTTCCCGCGGGGCGGCGGCGGCTGCCGGCGGGCGCGTGTCCCAGCGGAGCGGGCGGAGGGGCCCGGGGCGCCCGCGGGGTGAGGGTGGGGGGGAGGGCGGCCGGGGTCCTGTGCCCGCGCGGCCGCGGGGCCCTGAGCCGACCTGTCGCCCGCAGGCCATGGCCCACCAGGAGCGCACTTTCATCGCCATCAAGCCGGACGGCGTGCAGCGCGGCTTGGTGGGCGAGATCATCAAGCGCTTCGAGCAGAAGGGGTTCCGCCTCGTGGCCATGAAGTTCCTGCAGGTAACGCGGCGCCCCCACGGACCCCCGGAACCCGGCGGCGGGCGCCCCTTCTCCTGCTCGCCCGCCGCCGCTCCCCCGCCCCCCGCGCCCGGCGGCTCTCGCCCTCGCGGGGATCCCGCTGTCCGAGCCGGGACCCCGCGGCCCGCGAACCCGGGAGCCCTCGCAAGGTTAAGCGGAGGTGACGTGACGGCCCGGGGAGCAGCCGGTGCCTCGCCGTGGCGCTGGGCCCGCGGGGCGCGGAGAAACCTGTTCCCCGGCGCGGCCACGCGGGCCACACGTGCCCAGGGTGCGGGCAGACGGAGTTCCCCCCGATTTAGGACAGGGCCTGGCATTTCCACACTTTACATTTGGGGCACAGATCTGGACTTTAAGGGAGAAGTTAAGTATTGAAATCTTAACCAGGCCCATCTGGGAAGAGAACGTTCTCGGTTAACATGTGAAATGTTGGAAAGGGCACTGGAAGTGGGCCAGAAGAGTGACATGACCGCTCTCTGACGTGTTTCCTTCAAAGGCAGCCAACGCTTAATCTCCACATCTAGATTCTCAAACCACCTACTTCTTAGGATGGTAACACCCCTAATACCATTGACATTTTCCGGGTGTCTTCATGATGGGAACAGCCTTTCTGCTAAAAAGAGTATCAGTGTCAGGGTTTGGGGGGGATTTCTGTTTACACCTTATGTGGGCTAACATGTTAAGGGACTTGGAGAACCTGCCTTGGGAATGGGGGGGCGGATTCTGAGGATGGGTCGGAGCCCTATTTCAGCCTTTCCAGGGTACTTCCTAACTGCGACCTCCTTTTGCGTGCCAGGCCCCCGAGGAGCTCCTGCAGCAGCACTACCTTGACCTGAAGGACCGTCCCTTCTTCCCGGGGCTGGTGAAGTACATGCACTCCGGGCCCGTTGTGGCCATGGCAAGTGCTTGGCGGCGGTGGGGGGCCGGGAGGAGGGGCCGGGAATAGGGGCTGGTACGGAACCGGCTTGCTCAGTGCGGTGTGGCCTCTTTTTAGACATCTTCCCCAGCCACTTCAAATTCCTTTGTTTTACAAATGGAGCCTGCTGGGGCTAGAGCAGTTAGGAGCTTGGGAGGAAAAAGCAAGGGGAACCAGACCTTAGAAAAAGTTCTCTGTGGGCGCCTGGGTGGCTCAGTTGGTTAAGCGACTGCCTTCGGCTCAGGTCATGATCCTGGAGTCCTGGGATCGAGTCCCGCATCGGGCTCCCTGCTCGGCAGGGAGTCTGCCTCTCCCTCTGACCCTCTTCCCTCTGGTGCTCTCTATCTCTCATTCTCTCTCTCAAATAAATAAATAAATAAATAAAATCTTTAAAAAAAAAAAAAGAAAGAAAAAGTTCTCTGTAACCCAGTGCTAGAAATGGAGTAGTCTGTTTCCTCCTCTGACATTAATGTCCAGCTGGGAATGAAGAGGAAGAGGAAGTTCGGGAGGGAGGCACTGAAATCGGCCCGGGTTCTGGGAGGATGGCTTTGTTCTTCCTGTCCTTCCCCTGCCTACACTTTCCGCTTTCACGGGGATCCTCACCATTTCCTGCCCTAATGTCCTTGCCCCGACCCGGTTCCAGCCCAGTCACTGTCCTCTACCCCCTCCATCACCGTTTCTCCTCGAGCTTGTGGCTGCCTGAGGTTCTTCCGTCCTGTTCATCTTCCTCTCAGTTAGGTGGGAAGTCCCCGAGTTGGGTAGACGGTTTCTGTGTGTCCGAGCGATGCGCTGGGGATGGAGCCCGGAGCGAACCGTACAGGCCCCTGCTGTCCAGGACGGGCTGAGCTGCTTGACCGAGCCCCGGGCGGGTCTGACGGGAGCGAGCTGGGCGGCACGGGTCAAGGTTTGTACTGAAATGGTCCCAAGTGACAGATCTGATGCAGTCCCTCTTCCCGACTGTTTCTAGGTCTGGGAGGGACTGAATGTGGTGAAGACGGGGCGAATGATGCTTGGGGAGACCAACCCCGCGGATTCTAAGCCCGGCACCATTCGTGGGGACTTCTGCATTCAAGTTGGCAGGTAAGGCCTGAGGGGCATGGAGGACTGTTTCTCAAAGGCACTTCACGGGGGGTATGAAACCTTATTGGCGTATCCCAATTTTAGGAAAATTTGAACTTTTAAAATTAGGTGGAAATGATCACTGGATGAAAGTTTTCTTCAATAGTGACTTCCCTATGCTACTTAAAATTTTACCTAAGGCCTCGCATAAGGGAGCTTCGTGTGGCTGGAAAGCGCAGAGTGAGGGGGGAAGCCTCGGCTTTGCTCCTTGTGGCTGTGGCTATGGGTGTGCCACTTAACCTTTTGGTTAAGCCCCCCTCCAATTCTATAGTTGCTTTTAAGAGGAAATACTTTGGGGGGGTAGTCTCGTGCTTCGAGTGGCAGTTTGGCTGAAAAGGTCTGCAGTGACTCCTTTGTCTTAACTATAAACAGACGTTGGCACTTTAAAATGTGGTAACCTGGGGGATGCCTGGGGGGCTCAGTCAGTGAAACATCTGACTCTTGATCTCAGCTCGCTCTTGATCTCAGGGTTGTGAGTTCAAGCCCCACGTTGGGCTCCATACTGGGTGTGGAGCCTACTTTAATAAATAAAGTGTGGTAACAAGTATTTGTTCTCTTTCTTAGGAACATCATTCATGGCAGTGATTCAGTAAAAAGTGCAGAGAAAGAAGTAAGTCTCTGGTTTAAGCCTGAAGAGTTGGTTAACTACAAGTCTTGTGCTTTTGACTGGATCTATGAATAAAAGGTGGACAAAGCATCAGTCCCCTTTGGCACCACTTGACGTGGCCCTGGACACACCTCTTCATTCCAGTGACTTGGAAGTAATGGCATCATTCTTTCCTTTCTAAAACGTACTTACCAATAAAGCCTTTGGAAACTGGTGCAGCCTTTTGTGCTTACTTGCTACGACACTGCAAGAAGTGACTTGGTTCCTTGGCTTTCACCGCGTTATCCAGAACCAAATAATCCTGCTTGCTGTGAAAGAATGATCTGACTCTTCTCAGCACCGGGGTGTACTGCTAGACTCTAGGAGGTAAAGTAGAGAGGCTGAAGAGGGCAAGTGTGGCATTGACCGTGTGTCTAAAAAGGAAATGATGTAAATAAATATCCTGACCAGCTTAGAGGATGTAGACATGTAGATTTCTGTACAGTGAATTTGTTGAAACTCAAGTGAAACAGAGTCGTCCAGATTTACATCTTTGTTGACTGCTAACTGGGCAAGTTATGAGGAAAATGGAAGTCTAAAGACATGTAAAATGAGGGTAATACCACTGCAATGCAGGTTTAAAAGAAAGAATATATCTAGTGCCTGGCCCCTGGTAAGTGTTCTCTGCAACCTTACCCTCCTTCTTACTCTTCCCTGGAGTGAGATAAGCCTGTTTTCTGGGCTACATGCAGCGACTGGTTACAAAATTCTTACTGCCTGCTTTTAAGGTTAATTCTCTCAAATGAATAAATAAAAAAATCTTAAAAAAAAAAGCTTGTTTGAGAGAGAGAGCACGAGCAGGGGGTAGGGGGAAAGGGAGAAGGAGAAGCAGGCTCCCAGCTGAGCAGGGAGCCCGATGCGGGGCTCGATCCCAGGACCCTGGGATTATGACCTGAGCCGAAGGCAGACGCTTAACAGACTGAGCTACCCAGGCGCCTCTGCTTTTTTTTTTTTTTTAGATTTTATTTATTTATTTGACAGAGAGACACAGCGAGAGAGGGAACACAAGCAGGGGGAGTGGGAGAGGGAGAAGCAGGCCTCCCGCCGAGCATGGAGCCCGATGCGGGGCTCGATCCCAGGACCCTGGGACCATGACCTGAGCCGAAGGCAGACGCTTAAGCAACTGAGCCACCCAGGCGCCCCTGGATCTGCATTTTAATGTGTTTCGAAGTCTCACAGTGACACATAAGCTGAGGTATTTGGATGGACAGCAGTTAATTATGGGCTTATTCTGTGTCAAGGCTGTTCTAAGAACTGTACATACATGAATTTTATAGTCTTCACAACTCTTGGGGATACCAGTACCAATCTCCTATTTTACAGCTGAGGTAACTGGGTCCAGTTACAGAATTAACAAGGATGGTTTCAGTGGAAGCAGCTGGCTTTGGACCCCATGCTCTTGGTTACTGTTTTACTACCTTTACCTAGTTTTCCTTCCAAATGACACCTGAAAATTTTGAGTTAGGAGGGTACCTGAAATCAAATTTGGAGTGGGGCAAGATGAGAGGAAGGGTGTTAACTTCGGGACTTAATTCGGTAGAACTGCACGAGAAAGGGTGGACTATGGTGAGATTAAAGTTACTGCCTCTGGAGTAAGGTTGGATTTCGGACCTCATGCTATCTCCCAGCTAGCTCTGTGAATGCGGACAACCCCTTCAGAACCTTTTATGTTTTCCATAAAATTTTTTTGCAGTACACATTAAATACATTATCTAAATGCCATAGCCTCAGTTAACAGTTTGCAAGAGGAAATCCTTTACTGTCGTCCCCTGATCTCACAAGGCTGGTTACCACCACAGGAGTAAAAAGTTACTAGTTTCGGGGAAACACTTGGTAGTCCGGGAGCGTATGTTGGGATAAAGCACACCAGGAACCTAGTTTTCCCAAGGGGCATGTAATGGTTTCAAGAATAGGATGTGTATCTCAAATCTCAGGGGACTGTAAATGAGCCAAGCTGGGAATTCCCACGTACTAGGCAACCGTTCAAGCCATGTAAGGTAGAAAGCAGGGCAGAAATTAGGGTTGCAGTGTGTTCTATTTTTCTAAAGCGTGATGATGAAATTAACCCCAGAAAACCCAACCCATGTTACCTTACATCCATAAAATTTTTTTTTAAGATCTTATTTATTTGACAGAGAGAGACACAGCGAGAGAGGGAACACAGGCAGGGGGAGTGGGAGAGGGAGAAGCAGGCCTCCCACCGAGCAGGGAGCCCGATGTGGGGCTCGATCCCAGGACCCCATGACCTGACCTGAAGGCAGACGCTTAACGACTGAGCCACCCAGGCGCCCCCTCTACAAACTGCTTTTTTTGGTAAAAGTTGAATAATTTACTAAGGACTTAGCTGTTGGTAAAGGGGGATGTCTCATGTTTCCTCTTCACGCAAACAGTGTGAATTCATCCTATGAATTTTGTCTATTTAGATTAATGGAACTTAAAAAAAAAAGTCCCCCAGCAAGCACGCCAACCCTGAACTGAAGCCCCATGTTGTAGCTACAGTGAAGGACTCTTCCCACCCGTGGCCCGCACTCCCCACTGCCCGTGCTGCGGCTTGGCCATTTACCTTTGTCTGTGAAACCTTGGCTCAATCGCAGCCATTGTTCACGCCATACCTGGGGCTTAGGGGCCCCGTCCGCTGTTCCTCCTTGTCAGCCAGTAGCAAACGTGCCTGCTTTTCCCTCAGGTCACAGGTCGTGTGAGGAAGGAACCCACCTGGCTTTCTCGGAGGCTTGTGATTGCTTATAGAAGGCATCCAATATCTGAATAAAAAAGGAAACCCCTCAAAGACCAAAGCGTATTAAAGAATTGCTCCAATACAACTTAACTTTAACGTTTTATTTTGTGTAAAAAAGGGCAAATTTAGTGAATTATTTTCATCTTGTACACAAAGTTATAATTTTAATGCTTTTCACATCCATGCTGAAAATTTGCAGTTTGGTAAAAATGAAAGGAACATAAGTTTCTCTGAAGGAATTTTTCACGCCATTATATACACTTCATGAGAAAGTCTCAAATACTTTCTCAGTGATCACAAGTTACCAAGAAAATAAAAGATTAAATTTGTACAGATATTGATCTATATATCAAATACATACAGAAATGATGTAAAAACCTTATGCAGTTTACTTTGACCTCTGTCCTCAAAAGATTTGCCCAGGGACAGATGCTTTTCTTTTGTATAAATGACTGTGGCTTTATTTAAAATATGAAAATCAAAGGAAGCAACCCAGTTTCATCACAGTATTTTTAAAATCCCTTCCCAATAGTAAAGGATCATTACCAAATATATAGCACCATAATACAAGTATTGATGGGAGAGGGTATTCACATCACGCAAAATTAATATAATAAAAACAAACAAACACTGAAAACCCGTGTTAGTATCCGTAGAATAAGAAGTTGATAACAGCTTTAGCTTTCCTCATACACAGCAAGGAAAAGGTTAAAGAGTTCAAACTACCAAAAATCCCCAAATAATCCTAACAGGAAAAAAAATGAAAACAAACCCAAGGTCAGCAGTACATTTTGAACCGTAGAAGAGAATGGGGCTATTGGGTTGTAGAACTGGAGTTATGGCTGAGACATCAATCTCCTCCGCACTAACTTGTTTTCTGTTCATCAGCAGCAGGAGTTAGAGCCTGAACAACGAGGAGGGCTTCAGACTGTGTTTAGACCGTAGGAAGTCCTTGCCAACCTTTAACTGTTGGGCATGGGATCAAGACGAGAAATACTTCACACAAACAGGTGGGACATTTGAAAACGCTCAGAGCCTGGTTTTGCTGTATGACTGGAAGCTTCTAAGACCTGGCTACAAATGAGCATTGTGCACAGAACTAATTACCAGGCTCCAAATCAAATCCCTCCTGGTTTACTCAGTTCCCCACAGGGCCCCTAAGCCCCAGGTATGGCCGAGCACGCCCTGCAGCTCCTGTCATGGAACCAGAGCCTGAGAACGAAGACCGTGGTAAGCCCTGCTGTGAAAGTCTTCTAGGCTTTTCGCTTATGGGAAGATTCTTAAAAGTTAAAGATTTGGGAAGTGTGAGGATGTCACATTTACAGTAGGTCCCTCTCAGTAAGGTTGTTTAAGATAAATATCCAGTAATTTAACAGCTGAATTCACATATATTTGACACATGAGAATCAACTTGGCGTTGATATGATCTGCATTTATGCCCCTAAAGAGTCAGTATTAAGAAATGTTGACATGCGATTCCATACATTCTTACACTATAAAGTAACAAATTTTACTTCCAGTAGCAACTACAAAACCTTATGTTATTAACCCCTCTTGCATAGAATGAGGTAAACCTGTGCGTATTACCAATGCTATTATTCCCCAAAGTAGAGCAATATTTTAGAAAATAAATTGCTGGTTTTTAATGTTCTATGCATTTTAAAATTCAAACAAAAATCTTACCTAAAATGGTCTCCTGGGGCTTTCCATTACCATTTTTTTTTTTAAAGCATTCCATAGGCTGAAGGACTTTAGAGGTTAATCATTTTGATTAATTTCTAATTAGCCCTACCTATATTCCAGAGGAGATGGCCAATGTTACCACTCTGAAGAGGCCAGGCTAAGACCCAGAAGCACTTCTAGAACAGATGCAATTAATTCCTGAGAGTTTAGTTTATGAACCTCACTGGTAAACGCTAGAGCTCTCCCATTCAGTCACAACTCAGAAAGTTAGAAAAATGCAGAGAGCAAACCTTTCACCAATTTACCCTTGTATCTTTTTAAAGGAAGCCATGTGAATTTTAAAGTAGGGAATGTTTGAAATGGTCCAAATCAGTTATTACTGTTAAAATTAATTTTGAATACAATTAAAAGACAATTCATACTATATATATATATATATATATATTTATATGGAATTTTAAGAAAATTAAATTCTCTTTCAAATTAGTTTTTTTTTTTTTTTTTTAAACAAATCCAGGATAGTTAAAAGCAGAGCTGGAATGACTTTGAATTCTAAACTGATTTTTGGCTTTAAACAACTTTTGATCTGATTCTACTGGTAATACAGAAGAACATCTGTTTTGGGGTGTGGTTATACTCAGTATTATCTAACAGATGGAGGGAAATGGCAGGGAACTGATCAGAATCCCTCTTGTGGGGTACCTTTTATAGTAAGGAAAAGAAAATGAACGAAGGACAATATTGCATTTTCCCCAATCCCTCAACGTGTAGACTGAGATCCTGTTTATCTTGTCAACCATTCCAGTTTAACACTTTAGTGTTAGGCTAATTTTAATCATTTTTTAATTAAAAGAGAACATATAAAAGTATCCAGAGTTCTTCCAGTTTCATATAGAACTCCAAATAAATTTTCACAGAATGAAAAACATTTCTGTACAAACATTTAAAATGGGCTGCAATAAAATGCCAACAAGCAGAATTAATTACCCCTTCCATGATCTATGTGGTGATGAACCCTCCACGAGGGGGGAGGGGTTCAGTTGCATATTTCTGCAGCAAAGGAAGCTGGAGATGTGACTGGCCTAACTTCTCTAAAATCCCAAAACCTCCCAACAGGTACCAAAAAGGTTCATTTGTAATGACAGTTCATTTGCATTTACAACTATATCCTTCTTAAATCATTTCCTTCAATCCTGCTACCTAAACTTTAATCTTACCAAAAAGTTAGAATTTCAGTTGTTAACAATGCACATAAATCCAAACTTGGAAAATATTACAAAATTCTTTCAAAAGCTTCAAATACAACACAAAAATTGTCCGTCTTTATAAATTGAAAAATTTCCCCACACGACTAAAATAGTTTCCCCACCCACCTGAAAAATCTGGAACTGAAATTTTCTATGTTTAGCAAAATGTCCCAGTAGAAGAGCCCCGCTGTACAGCTCGAGTGATTATAAACCAGTCCTGTGTAAAAGCCTCCCCTCCCACCCTCCGCCGTGGAGTCCTCTCAGGGCTCTTGTTTGATGTAGAAGCTGGCAGAGCCATTGCTTTCCTGATCAGATGCTCCTTGGAGGAAATTATAATCCTCTCCGTCTATCAACTCCTCCTTCAGCTGCAATGTTGTCACTGCATGAAAGAGATAAATATATGGGATGTTATGAAGCCTTTCTGGAGTATTCAGATTACTTTCAATCTTCAGATTCCACCAACTTTACAGTTAGGAAAACTTCATGTCTTCAGTAACTCTTAAAATTAACCCCCTGAAGTATGAACATTTAGTTCAATTTTCAAAGTATATCAGCAGGTAAGGAAAGTTCTGTAAAGAACAGTAAGATACTGCATGCTGGACACTGCACGATGGACAGCTTCAATGAAATGGTCAAGGTAATGGTGAGCACTAATTTGGCGAGAAGAATTAGAATTTCTCTTATAGTATTCACTTTTATGTCAAGGTCTATGTAACAATGACCTATTTCTCACACGATTCTGAACTATAATATTTAAAATAAGTAACAACACAATAAGCAGGACTTCAATATAATCTTACTATTTCCAAGGACTACCTTTATTAAGAAGATTCCCTGTAGAAAAAAGATACAAATCTGATAATTTTAAAATAGTACTATGAATTGTAAATACAAAGTATTCTATCATCTATAAGATGGGTATTATGTATATACAAAATTTACATATTTGTAAAAACAAATGATAAGTCTGATATTAGATAAACACGTATGTTAAAACTAAAATCATGGAAAACTTGAATAATCATTTTAGGTAAAATAAAACTACCGACATCGGCAATGTGAAAATCACTGGTGCAAAACAGCCAGCACGGCCAGTGCCAGCACGGCCCAGCAGTACTGGCGGAGTCCTTATCTGAGGACTTCCTTTTTTTATTTAAGAAAAAAAAAATTTATTAAGAAAAAAAATTTTTTTTTTAATTTTAAGTAGGCTCCACGCCCCACAAGGCGTTTGAACTCAGGGCGTTTGAACTCAGGACCCTGAGCTTAAGAATCGCATGCTCTACCGACTGAGCCAGCCAGGCACCCCTGATGACTTCCTTTTTAATGAAAACCAACCAACAGTATAGACAGTCCTCAGTTTATAAACAGGTCCAGTAGGTCTTTATTTCTGTGGACAACTGTTTTTCAGTTTCTAATATTTTCAGTGGGACTTAGATTTCTTGACAGCCACTGAAGTCATGCTAGTCAGAATCCTTAGGGACAGCGGAGAGGGCTTTTCCTAAGCATGGGCAAAGATGAAGAGAAAGAAAAAGTTTTTCTTTGCTGGGCCCAGCAGTGGTCTTGGGCAAAAACTTTAGGCTGTTTAATTCTGAGAGTTTCCTATCTATCTCTTTATACTTCCCTACTTTTTAAATAAAAATGATCTCAGCAAGGTGCTAAAAACTAGTCTTAGTAACTACCAACCTCTCAGAGATGTGTCCAGGTTTCTTAAAATGTTACCGCTTAACCAAAATTGAGCTGGTCAAATCCCACACAAGAGAAAAGGACGGCTGATCCCGTACGCTAACAGCAACACTCACTGGGATCTAATCCCACGGTGAGCAGGAGTGCTAGTTTTCTTCTCCAACTCCGTCAGCACACAGACGTGTTACATCAGAGGTCACAAACTGTGTCCTTCCCACTCCCTCACCTGTGTCCAATGGTTCTTTTGAATTTGACTGAATATTCTGAAACAAGAGCCTTCACCTAAGACCCGGGAAAGCAGGGAGACTTGGCAACAGGAAGCCAGCAATCTCCAGGGGCTGTGATCAGTGGGAACTCCCTGGCTGCTATGCTCTGTAGCTGGGCAGCCCGAGGCTCCCTCTGCCACAGTGCCTGCCACCAACATGCACGTGCAACATGTGACTCCCACTCCTGCCGGGGTGCTACTACTCCGCTTCCTGCAGGCACCAGCTCCAAATAAAAAGTGCAAACTTTTTGTTTCTTTCATTATGGAACTTTTCATTGCAATTGGAAAGAGAGGATGCGCGCATATATGGAATGTAAATTGGGAACTGCTTATACAGGAAAAAAGGTCAATTTATGAGAAGAATCAAGACTCAGTATTTAGATGAACAGTAAGCCAACTAAGTTTTCATGAAGCACTAACTAGACAGTGTCACCATGTGGAACAATATTAAAATGGTTACACTTTTATTTTTAAAGGTTTTATTTATTTTCGTGAGAGAGAGACAGAGAGTATGTGTGCACATGCACACACAAGCAGTGGGGAGGGACAGAGCGAGAAGCAGGCTCCCCGTTGAGCAGGGAGCCCAATGCGGGACTCGATCCCAGGACCCTGGGATCATGACCTGAGTGCAAGGCAGGTGCTTAGCCAACTGAGCCACCCAGGCACCCTAAAATGGTTACGCTTTTTAAAGTCAAATAGTACAGTCATAGAAAAATATTTTCTGTCCTGATCTTAGTTACAAAAGATTAGTTCCAAAAATAGTGGTCTTTGGTGTACCTAGCTGGCTCAGTCTGCAGAGCATGCGACTCTTGATCTCAGGGCTGTGAGTTCAAGCCCCACGTTGGGTGTAGAGGGTACTTTAAAAAAAAATCTTAAAAAAAAATAGTGGTCTTTGACATCTTATTTAATAATTTACAGAATAACCTTTTGAGAGATGTCAATTCATTTCATTTTACTTTGGTACTTGTTTTGGTAATGGTGTTAAAAAATTTCATAGCCCAAAGACAGAAAAGCGAATACACTATGCCCATAATAACAGCAAAACAAACACGCATCAGACTGTTGGAAGTCAAAGCAAACAAGACTGTGCAGTTCTTTTCTTTATAAAAAAATTAATTAAAAATGCTTTTATAGAGTGTGAGTATCAAGTATATAACAGTTATCCTTCAAATCTAACCAACACACATTAATCATTAAGGACATTTGAACAATACCATGAAAATAAACACATGGAAAAGAAAAACCCTAAATTTCATTAAAGGTGCAGTACCCACAATAAAAGGTTGGTTGAAACGGTATCTTGTTACAGGATGGTCAGATGGCTACATGAATGAGAAAAGAACTCCCGTGCTTCAAGACCAAACATGTTCCATTCAAACCGATGTTGTTGTGTTTTGTTTTTTGAAATGTAAGGAAGGTAAGTTGAGATTCTAAACAGTTCTGAAACTATTTGCATTTAAACTATTAACAACTAATTTCTGGATTATGCTTCTATGCATCTTAAAATATGGAAACAATGTGCTTAAAAAAAACGTAACTCAAGATAAAGGTGAAACGTTCACTCAGATGTGGAATGCTTCCATGCAAAGTTTCACTGTTTTCATGGGATCTAAAATAAAGCCTGTCTTCTGGTATCTTCACGCTAATCATTTATCTTTTCCAGGCCTCATTCTCAATGAATGATGGATGAAATCAAATAGACCCTGTTGCCGAATGTCAACTTCCATGCAAGTGCATTTTCTGAGCTCCGTTTTTAAAAGGAAGTCACTTTGTGGACTCTAATCAGTAATATTTCCGGGGATAAACTAATGGAAATCATATTTTCCTAACTGGGTAAGTCCATTAAAAGTAATAAATTCTCAGTGGCTAATCAAACTGCAGCTTTCAGGTAGTTAAGACCGGAATGCAGTCCTCACACAGTTCCAGCAGAGTAAGATCACACCACATATCCCACGAGATGTGCCCCCAGCTGAGAAGCCACTACAGACACGGTGGAGGTCGTGCGTCACGTAGGAGAACCCCTGGTTTCCATCCCATGCATCTACTCTGAGTTCTTGGGTTTTGCCAATCCTAGAAGTTCTATTTTACATGAATCCGTAACCTCTCACGGAACATGACACACACCTTCTAAATTAGTCCAATGCTTAAAGAAAACACCTAAATTCCAATAAAATCAAACATATTCAGAGCTCACAAAATCTACAGTTAATGACTTAAGACTATGTCGTAAATAACAAGTACAAAAACAAAGTCAAAGAGACAAGAAAAGAAATTGAAATGTTCTTTAGACTTTGAACGTTTTTCCACTAAAGAGCAGATAAACTTAGATTTGCAGTCCTAACCTATTTTTTATAAAAAAAGGCATAGTAATTTCCTCTAGATATAAGGACATCGGAGTGATCTTCGGAGAGACGGACTGGGGAGGATGAAGATAACCTAACACACCAGTAGGGAGGCAAAAGCTAATAAAGAACATATCTTAAAGGGCACCCCCCAAAAAAACCCAGCCAAAAAGCCCCCACAAAAACCAAACCCCCCAAAAACTTCAGGTATAAAGACATTATCAAACAGAGAAAGAAGAAGAAAACAGAGCTAGGTATTAAGTCCCCATCAGGGTTTTCACCACACAAGAAGACTACCAAGTAAATAAAACCACCGAGTTGAGAAGCAGTACCTAGGATGACGGCAGAACACACGCCAAGGCCTGTAGGACTCTGGCTGCGGACCTGTCTCTCCGTACTCATGTCTGAGGTTCATCACGTGCAAGCGAAGCCTTTCTCATACTCCAGGATAATACGTTTGCTCTCAGCAATTACAAAAGGCAAAACCTTTTGCAGTTTTCCTTACAATCTACTAGCTTGGCCAAACGAATTAAATTCAAATTAAATGTCACTTCAGAAACACGAAGTTATGGGAATGAATTTTACTCAAATTCAACACCAAAATTATACAAGTATTTATCTCCAAATTCATGTTATTCAACTACAATGGTGGTAACAGCGTTACCACAACCTAAATTCCATAGGAACGCAAAACACATCCTTCCTAGTGAGTGAGAGATGCTGTGGAATGCTATGAGTGAAGCCTCATCTTTGGGTCTGATTAATCAGGCTGATCCCTAATGGTGTATTTCTCCCCCTAGGTCACACCACATGGAATTCTGTGATGGAAAATGTTCAACTATTTTAATGAAACCATGAAACAGTAGAAGTTGTCTCACAATTCCATCAACTGATATGATGAGCTTTACCCTAATGTGAGGCTCAGAAGCGATTTAAAAGAAAATAAAACTCCCTCCCTGATGATTCAACTTAGTGAAGTGACTACCAAGGACTAGTGAAGATGAAGTTTTTCGTTGAAAGAAAAAGAAAAATTTAATGAGTCAGCATCTGTCATGCCGGACCATGCTTTGTCTCCCACCGCCCTGCCCAGACTTTCACCCCCTGTAGTACCTGAGGTGCTGATGTGACTATTACCTGTTTTGAGGCTGGGACTGAACTCTCGGCTAGTGCTGGGAGGTGGGAAGGCCTCCGGGGCTGTCTGTGCTGGAAGGGTTCGATATGGAGGAGGAGTCAACTCTTCGTCACCAGAGAAGCTCCTCCGCACCCCACCTGTCATGGGCAGGCTCGACAAACTGACAGGCTTCTTCCCAATTGGCATCTTCCTCTCTAAATATCAAGTCAAACTAAAGTAAGCTTTTACTTACATGTGTGGTAAGAAAAGTGCATTATAACTAGGAAAGACTGTGTTGCATAGGATACTCTGAAAAGAGAACCAACTATGCAAGGTCTGTATTTCTGAAAACAAGAAGGAGTGTGAGTGTGTGTACGTGTGGGGGGTGTATGTTCTGGGTGAATGATAGCGGAGATTATTTCTGGCCTCTTGAGAGCCTGGTAATCCTGGTTCCTGACTCTTAAATCAACTTCAAATACAACAAAGCAGGGCACCTGGCTGGTCCAATCAGTGGAGCATCCGACTCTTGATCTTGGTGCTGTGAGTTGGAGCCCCACATGGGGTGTAGAGATTAAAAATAAGATCTTAAAAAAATAAAATGAAATAAAATACAACAAAGCAAAATGAACTACTAGAACATTTAGTGTGGAGAATAGCTGGCTAACTTCCTTCAAGAAAATTTTACCTTGAAGGGGGTTGAAAATCCAATGGAAGAGAGAAGGTTTTATTTTTTAAAGAAATTTTAAAAAATAATTTATTTAATTAGAGAGAGAGAGAGAGAGAGAGAGAGAGAGAGAACAGCATGAGAGGGAAGAGGGTCAGAGGGAGAAGCAGGCTCCCCGCTGAGCCGGGAGCCCGATGTGGGACTCAATCCCAGGACTCCGGGATCATGACCTGAGCCAAAGGCAGTCACTTAAACACCTGAGCCACCCAGGTGCCCGAGAGAGAAGGTATTAAAACCCTACTTGTAGGGTGGCATTTCACTGCCCATATTAGGCCAAACATTGGCTTTTGGGGAGAATCAAACAGCTGAATAAATGTATTATCTGGGTGGCACGATTTTACTGATATGAAATGTGCTCCCCTACCTTTTGGTTTACAATGCAGTCTTTTAGAAAACACTTAAAATTCTTACTCTGAAAAGCATTTCTGAAATTTAAAGCTTGTTGCCTGCAAGTACTTAAGCAATCTAATTTCTTTTGAAACACGTTTTGATTATAGTTTCATAAGTAAATATAAGCCTTCAAAGACTTATATGATCCTTTCACCAGCAAAAAGTACTCTAAACTTTGCAAATACTGAACCAACATACTGCATTAGTCATTTGAAAGCTGAAGGATACTTACTATATCTCTCGGACTATAAATTATATCTGTTTTCTTCCAGACTATACAAATGACCAAGGCAAGAGCAATCAGAAATTATGCTTCATGAAATCAGGACTAAAAGATAAATCTAAGTCAGACAGTATTCTTATGTAAAATGGTCTGGAGACTAAGCTAGTAGTGAGTACACATTCAACGCTCATCGACAAACCCCAATCACGTGCAGCAAATCATTTAGACTTTTCCTAATGTACGACACACTCAGAGGTAAAAATCCAAGGAGGATCTCCAATTCTCTACTACTTCCAATAGCCCCTGAAGATGGTTCAGAAATTAATGTGCTGGGTTTCCTGCTCCAGAAACCTTGAAAAAAATAAGGCTTTTCAGACTGGACAGACCATATGCATACAACTGTCTATCTGATCCTCTTGGCAGAACGTTATCATTACTCAAAAGCACTAATTAATAGTTATCCCTTTATAGCATGAACACAGATCTTTACAAAACAAGCTAGAACAATGAAGCCAATCAACTATTTCTGTTAAAAAAAAAAAAAACCACAAAGCAACCAAACAAAAAAACACTACCAAAGAACACACCAATGGATGATTTTGGGTACAAAAAGACTGAAGAGATAGAAGATGAAAAAAACATTGAGCCAGAATATAATAATCTGTAGGCAAACTTAAAAGAGTTTGTGGCTGATCTGCTAACGATACTGTATGCAATGGATAAACTAGGTTTATAAGAAATTCTTTCTTATTTGGGCAAGTCAAGTCTTGCAGGAAAAATGTCTCATGAACTACGTGATGAGCAATACAGAAACAGTAAAAGGAACAGGGAGTTACAATGAAGACGGCTGCTTTTTCATTCACACGGCACAATTCCTTATCCTCAATTCCAAAATTCACAGTTTTCCTGTAAAACTTTGGCAACAAAACCAGACCTCACTTGGTGATACTATTTATAATCTTAATTTGGCCCATTTAATGTAAACATTTACATATATTTTGCTTCAGAAAATGTGCTAGAGTCTGCAAGGGGTGTTACATAGTATATGCTACCCATACTATACTTCTTTTCTAAAATCTGAAAAGTTCTGAATTCCAAAACACATCTGGTCCCAAGGGTTTCTAATAAGGGACTGTGGGCTCATAGTCCTTTTCCTTTCTATGTCCAAAGGACAATTTAAAGGCAGAGATGATGCCATAATATTAAGAGCTATTACAACGTTACAGTTAAAGAACATGATAAATTTACAGCTAAACTCATTTTCCCAGCTAATCCAGAAATGTGGTACTATTAAATGTCACTAAAAACTGGCACACGGATATTATCACCTCATTAGTTTCATACTTCTTCCCATGTCCCTGGGCCATTAATTCAAAATCGTTAAACCCCTTAAGCTGGAAATAAACCCACAAAAGGGACATTGAGGGAGGCATGTGAATTGTGTACTCAATGCTCAGAAATTATTTCTAAAAAATATGTCATGGAGTAATCAAAGTTCTTAATTCAACACCTTGGAAAGAAAATTCTGAACCTCGGTCTTGTCCAATAGAAAGTGAAAAGACAGGCTAACGCAGCTTGTGCTCTCCAACCTCACAGAAAGCTTAGTGATCACATGTGCTATGGTTAGTCCACTGACAAAGCCGCCATGTGGATTCTTCCTCCTCATTTCCAGCTACATGGGGATTGCTTTGAGCTGCCTGTCTGGCAATGTTCTCTAAAGTTCTTTCAGGTGAGTATCAAACCTGGCAAGCAGCTAGTAGGCAAAAGAACTCTGGACAAACGGGAGGCCTATGCCTCTGATATAAAAGAGAGGGTGAGAGAAAGGCCTGGAGGTTATCAGTGTTGAGGCTGACGTGGTTTCATGCCGGGAGGACACGAGAGCACCACGGCAGGGCCTGGTAGAAGTTTTTAGTCCCCCAGTGGGAAAAAAGAAACTATAAACAAATGACTGTAATCAGAAAGTAAGGATATATTGGATTCTTCATGCTGCTTCAGTCTCCTGGTTGGTAATGAGACAGATTAACACTTATTTAAACATATGGCAAGTCAGCTGGAACAATCTGTTTTAGTTTTAACCCTCAAATGTACTTTTTACTTTTAAAATGATCTTTATATAAAAATAATCCTATCTCAGAATGAAATATTCCACAAGTGTGATGAAGAGAAAAATCTGGCTTCCTATGTGGGGGGAAAAAGATTTTAAAAGAATCAAAATAGAGCTATCAATATATCCTATATTATTTTGGCTATTAATGCCAAAAACCATTCATTGTAAGGTTAAAAAATAGTACAGAAAGGATATTTAGAAAAAAACTTTTAAGCTTGACTTTGTTAGCCAACAACTTGAATTTCTTATAAATATCATCCTAGAAAGAGAGTTTTGGTTTATAAGAAGGATGGGTTTCTTAAGCTCTAAGTCTGTTGTAAATATCAAGTACTTCCCTTTTTAAAGTTTTATAAAAAAGATTTAAAAAAGAATTAATTTTCAGTAGGTTTACATATTATTTCAAGAACTATCTGTACTCTATTCTTTACCATACATGTTTTAAAATATTATGGTGATTTTTCCTGTCCACTAAAATATAAGTGTTTCTCATTATTGTGAAGGTTTGCCTTTTATGGCATACTGCACCTTTAAGCAAAATACATAATGCACAGTCATCGGCTCTCACAAGGGACATTAGTTTCTGTGCAAGAATACTGTGACCCCAATTGGTTAACAACTTAGGAAATGTATATAAACACCATGTGGTGACCCACTTTTCTTATGTCCTTTGTATTGCTGGGACTTAGCCTTTTTCTTCTGTTTTGATGAACCTGACTGGCTTTCTCTTGACGCTGAAAAATAAAACGGAAAATTGGTACCAGAAAAACATTGTGAGCACATGACTCTAGATACAACTTAGATGAATTATCTTTACCGAGACAATTATGCTTATAAAAGTACATGATGCTTTGAAAATAAGGGTGCTTGTTCCTGTAAAACCCATGATACCAGACAGATTCCACTATTTATTCAATAAGCACTTATTATATACCAATACATTTTGGCCTATCATTTCAAACTCATTGAAACAAGTCTAGTTGCATTTGGAGAGTGCTCTTACTGTGGTGTTTCTGCCTAGAGTCATTATGTAACTGACTACTGGGTTCACACTGCTGTGGGACTCATGGTCTGAGTCTGTGATAGTGTTGTTGAGTCTTAAGATCTTACCTGGCAACCAATCAGACAAAGGTATATTCTTGTCCTGTGAGCTCACAAGATGACTTATGTGAAACAGTCCTCTGGAGAATTGCTGATTTTTACAAAAGGACACCTTTTCTGTATACCAACTTACACTGTGATGCCGGAGGTTGTAGCTGATATCCAGTTAACTGACACCACCCTACAGGATAGAGGTCAGGGGACTCACAGTCTACCCACTGATCATACTCTTCTTCCCATCCGTCAAAATGTATCCTCAAGAGACGATGAATAATTCGAGTTACTGTGGCTACACATATTAACCGTGGCTCCATGAGATCTACTGCTTCTAATTTCATTCCTACACGAAATCCGTGATTTGGAACATCCTGACATAGAGAAGCAAAACATTACCACTGGCGAAAAGAAGAAGGCATGAGTCCACTATCACCGAGAAAGGAAAAAAAAAAAAAGAAGAAGCAATGTAACCAAATAACCTAATTTAACCCCCCCCAAAATCACAAACAATTCTTTAATTATTAAAACATATGAAGGTGAAGTATTTAAGAACAGTTTAGGAAATGTATTCATTTCTATTTTATTCAGATTAAAAATGAAGCAAAGTCTGAAAACAAGCTTCATAATCTAGGTAAAGAAAATACATTGTTTTATTACTATATATTTGTTTATATTAATCTCCATTAAGAAATTCTAATATAAAGCAAAGACATTTTGATCAACAATGATTTGCATTTGTGAGGCATCAAAAAAATTCCACATATTATGCCATTATTTACATTTACCTTATTAAATAGTTTTACTGGTGCTGCAATGGAGCCAGTTTCCCTGAGGTAGTCAAACCATTTAAAAGGAAGTTTTGTGTAACCTGAAAAACACACCTGATTTAACTAGCAGTTCATTTAAAATTAGCAAAATAGTAAAATGCAGATAAAAAGTATACACTAAGATCTGAGACTTTAGGTTATATAATAAACTTTTAACTCTTGCTCTAATACTGTTGAATGCAATCATTCCTCCATGTTATAAGGATTTCCTTTCGTTTCTAGACAGACACAGGTGCACCTACTTACAGGTGCAAAAGTGTCTCCCTCCTGTCTACCACAGGAATTCCAGAATTTTGCTTGTAAGATCCTAGGCTTACGACAGTCTAGCATTTCATACTTCACAGTGATATTTTTCTTTCTTTGCAAGAAAGAAAACTGGCTGGGCAAATACTGTTTTTATAGACCCCTCTGTTTTTAGATTTTCACCCCTTCTTTTCTTAAGAGAAAAAACCCAAGGCTCTTATATTGAAATTAGGAAAGACACTGGTTAAGCCTTGAGAGTTATTTAAGGGTATGCCTTTTTTTTTTTTTTAAAGCCACATGATACTCTAAAGATGGAAACTTGCTTTCCCTCAAAGGCTTTAGCCTGTATCTATTTTTAACAAAAGTCTATGTGTGCAATTACCTACATCACCATCTCAATAGGGCTTAAAGAATACCAATTCATATTATAAAATGTACAGATGCTCAGGAAAAATTCTATACTAATAGAATTTATTAAAGCTAGCTAGAATACAGTGCTTTATATTTTTAGAGCACCCCACAGGTCTTGTTGTGTATACGTACGTTTATATATACATATGCACATATCAAAGGTGCACACAGCAGAAAATCCAGGGCTGTGTTAAATGATGTAAATAGATACCATGTAAAAAGAAGGCAAGGATGAAGACCCAGTGTACATATTAGGATGAAGTACCTCTAGGTGGAGTAAGTTCAATCATGTTAATTTCACAGAAACCAACAGGGAAAATAGAAGGGGAGGTTGCATGATAACAGAACCAGTCAGATCCATCTGCTGCTTCTGAGCCATCGATCCCAATCATCAGGAATCCATCAGCCAGCACCTTTTAAATTAAGAGAATTCCAAGTATGTGAAATTAGATACCACTAGTATAAATGTGATCCTTTAAATTAAGTGACATTCTCAAAGAAAGGAAAATCTGTGACATAAAGGTCTCTTCAAAGTGAAAAATGCTTCTTCACTGAATTATGTCAGTAACTGAAATGATAATGAAAAACCTCCATAGAATGCAGTGTGTATCAGAACAAAAGCAGGGTTACACAGAAGTGACTTCAGGGGTCTAGGACAAATAGGGCCTTTGCCAATGGCTAAGGTGCCGGCTGCTGTGGCCCCCATGAAACAGGGCTTGAGTGTTCCTCTCCAATTTAACGGTCTCATCTCGGCAAGGCTCGGAGTCCTGATATTCAGTGTAACTTTCTTTCTTTCCTTCTGATTTAGCACACAGAGGAGTTTTTCCAAACCTTTCCCAGCTTTGTCAAGCCTCCGCTTTACCTCTTATGCTACACACACCCACGCTCCCGTGTAACAGAAACTAAGGCCGCCCTGCGCAAGGGTCCCCATATTCCTTTCTTTGCACCCCTGATGCTGTTAAGATGTAGTACCCTACCCCCACAAACTTTTCCATCTTGTCCGATTACCGCTGGTACTTTGCTCCAAAAACACTATTTCTTATATTCTAATGTCTCCCATTTTCCATTACATTAAAAAGATTTAAAAATACTTTATTTTGAAACAGTTCACACTTACAGAAAAGGTACAAGAACAGTACGATGAACTCCTAGATACTTCGCCCAGAGACCCATTGCCAGGTATAAACTATGTAAGTCTTTGCAGTCTGATTTCTGTCCTGATCCTACTAAAAGGCTAAAATCACCAGTGGCCAAGTTTGTCAAATCCAGTGCCTTTCCCCCAACATGTACCCTCCTCAAACCTCGGCCTCCCTCAAGTATCCCATACCTACTCACTACTCTCAACTCTCTGAAACATTTTCTCCCGGACTCTCATGACATTACAGTCGGCTGACCTGGTCTCACCTCTCCTGTTCGGTGATGTTCCTGTTGGTGGCGTCCTTTTACCTCCAACCCTTACATTTCTTTTTTTTTTTAAAGATTTTATTTATTTATTTGAGAGAGAGAATGAGAGAGAGAGAGAGAGAGAGAGAGCGCACGAGAGGGGGGAGGGTCAGAGGGAGAAGCAGGCTCCCCCCCGAGCAGGGAGCCCGATGTGGGACTCGATCCCGGGACTCCAGGATCATGACCTGAGCCAAAGGCAGTCGCTTAACCAACTGAGCCACCCAGGCGCCCTCCAACCCTTACATTTCTGATCTTGGCCCTTTCCTTCCTGTTTTGGCGATGTCACTTACGCACATTGCTTCAGTAACCGACCTCCATGCCCACAACTCCTCCAGTTTTATTGGGAGTTTTTCTCCCTTGCAGGGTCTTAGTCCTGCCTTTTCCCTGCATGCTAAACACATCCTCTGAGAGTCTAGGCAGGGTGTCAAAGCTAGCTTCAAAGGTGAGAAAGCACCAGGTCTGAGGACTCCCCCTAAAGGTAGGCCCTCTATCTGTGCCATGAACTCTCTCCTTACTACACTGAGAACTGCTTTCAGGCTTCCTCTCTGGACAGTTCCCGTCTTACACCGCTTAACTTTTCTTTGGTATGACCTCTGTTCACACCAGAAAGCTTTTCCAAGCTCAGAGGGCCTGACCAAGTATTCCAAGCTTGCCATGATGGGGCGCCTGGGTGGCTCAGTCAGTTAAGTGTCTGCCTTCAGTTCAGGTCATGATCTCAGGGTCCTGGGATTGAGCCCCTGCTCAGTGGGGAGCCTGCTTTGCCCTCTCCCACGGCCGTGCACCCCCCACCCCATGCTCTCTCTCTCTCCCTCTCTCAAATAAACAAAATCTTAAAAAAAAAAAAAAAAAAGAACCAAAGCCTGCATGACCTAGTTCCACATTATCTTTTAGTTTCTGTCCCCAGAGTGTCTTTCTCCTAGTTGTTTCTACTACATTGCACATGTACCGTAACTTCCTCTGCAAGCTTAACAGCTTTGCCTACACCTTTGGAAAAGGCTACCCTCACTCACATGAGCCTCCTTTCCCCTTTCCTAACTACAGCGGACCAGAGTGGGGACTAATTTCTAACCTTCAGAGGACCAAGCCAGAGGCTGGGCTCAGCTAGAATGTCTCTCAGGATTAGGATTAACAGACCCCGAGACTGTTGTCAAGTCATGGGCTGGAATTGAAAGCCTATCAAAGAGGGGGCGCCTGGGTGGCTCAGTCGCTAAGCGTCTGCCTTCGGCTCAGGTCATGATCCCAGGGTCCTGGGATTGAGCCCCGCATCGGGCTCCCCGCTCCGCGGGAAGCCTGCTTCTTCCTCTCCTACTCCCCCTGCTTGTGTTCCCTTTCTGGCTGTGTCTCTCTCTGTCAAATAAATAAAATCTTAAAAAAAAAAAAAAAAGAAAAGCCTATCATACAGAACGGAGCTCGTAGCCACACATGGAGACTGAGTGAGCAGGACTCTGACCGTAAGAGTGAAAGACAAGTGGCAGAGACTCAGAGCAGAGAAGAGGTGGGACAAAAGAGGCCCCGGGAGATGGAGAGAATTCCTCTGGCTTTCCAGTTCTCATCCTGCGTGTCTAGGAGACTGCCTGTCCTTGGGATAACTTTCCTAAAGCGAACTTGAGTGGGTTTCTGTTCCTTATAAAAGAAAAGCCTTGGCCAGAATACTCCGTGCAACCTGTTTTTTTTTCGGTGGGGTTCGGGAACGGTAGAGTGAGCGCATGCACAGGGGAGGGCCGGAGGGATGGAGGGAGAGGGAGAGAGAATCTTAAGCAGGCTCTACGTGTGGAGCCCGACACGAGACTTGATCTCATGACCCTGAGGATCACGACCTGAATGGAAATCAAGAGTCGGACGGTCAACTGATTGAGCCACGCAGGCGCCCCTCAGTGCAACTTTTTTGATGTGCACTGTGTGAACAACTTGTCTCCTCCAAACCCGGCCTATGCTTTCCTAACTTAATGTTTTTGTGCACATTCTCTTTCTACAATAGTTCCCTGCATCTCTGCTGGGCTGTTTTTCCCAACCCTCAAGGTGAAGTTTTCAAATCTCTTCTCTTCTATAAAGCTTTCCCTGATTCCTCTGAGACAATGTGATATCTCCTTTATTTGAATTCCAACAGTACTGTGTACCTTCTTAAGTCATAGTCGATCCTGAAACAAACTTTTTATATATCTTACCTTGTTCTACAAGACTATAAGCTTTCTGGAGTCCAAACCAAACCTAGTATGGCAAGTAATAACTAAGTAATTCCTTTATTTTTTATTTTTTTAAAAAGATTTTATTTATTTATTTGACAGAGAGAGATGGCGAGAGAGGGAACACAAGCAGGGGGAGTGGGAGAGGGAGAAGCAGGCTTTCCGCTGAGCAGGAGCCCGATGTGGGGCTCGATCCCAGGACCCTGGGATCATGACCTGAGCTGAAGGCAGACGCTTAACGAATGAGCCACCCAGGCGCCCCTAACTAATTCCTGAGTGAAGTTTGGTGCTATATTCATTCACTGGACCCTTCATTCTCATTTCATGGAACAGAACCTGGTACAATGGCACTGGTTTCCAGACCTGGCTATCAGAATCACCTAGAGAACTGTATCTTTTTTAAACAAATACGTTATTGTGTGTAATACTTCTTGTGATTCTTATTGAGTAGGTCTGGAGTAGGTCATGGAAATGTTTTATTTTTATTTATGTATTTATTTAGTTTTAAAGGTAATTTTTTTTTTTTATATTTTTATTTATTTGAGAGAGGGAGAGTGCGTGCACACGGGGGGCGAGGCAGAGGCAGAGAATCTCAAGCAGACTCTGTGCTGAGCATGGAGCCTGACGTGACCCTGAGATCATGGTCTCTGAATCTCATGACCCTGAGGATCATGGTCTGAAATGAAACCAAGAGTTGGATGCTTAACCAAATGATCCACCCAGGCGCCCCAGAAATCTGTTTTAAATAATACTAGGTAATTCTGATCACTAGTCAGGTAAAGAGGAAGAATAAAACTTGGAGCTGGTCTCATCTAGCTGTGTGACCTTGAGCACGAGAGTCTGGGACATGGCAGCAATCATAACTGTTTTTAATTCTTTTGGCTCAAGGCTTTAAACTGGGTTGAAATGCAAATCACAATTTAAGCTACACTCCTATATAATCAGATTCTGATCAGTGGTTCTTAACCACGGCTGTACTGGACAATTACCTGGGGACTTAAAAAAAAAAAAAGCCAATGCTAGGGCCCCCCAGCAGACTGATGAAATCAGAACAGGGATGGGGTGGGCATTTAAGAGGTCTGGTCATTTGTATTTTTTTTTTTTTAAGTTCCTCAGGATATTCTGATGCCTATTTGAATTGAGAACCACTCTTCTAGATCTTTTCATAAAAGGAGCTTCAGAAGAGAGGAAAAAAAGAAAAAAATAAAGTACTACCAAAAGAAGAAAAAGGCACAAAAGGAAAGAAAAAAAAAAAAACCCAGGAAACTGAAGATAAACTTGGCCATGTTACAATTCTGTGTTGGATTAGCTTTGACCAGGAAGTAACTTAAATATTCTTCCTCTAACTCAGGATATATACCTCATAAATAAAGGCAGCAGACTCAAGATGACAACACGCTATAAAAAACACTGATATGAAAACTGAAATTTATTTTCCTGGTATCCTTCTCCCCAGTGAAGATCCAGATACATACCTTCTATGTCAGAAGGAATATGTTAAGGGCCTGCTTCTTCTATTACCTTAAACCCAGTTCTTACAGTTGCCATTTCTATGTTTGAAAACCTATAGTCTTACCTTTCTAATAGTCGCGACACATATTGTGGAAAGATTTAATGGGTCTATAGCTTCCAATTTCATTCCTTCCTTGAACCATTCCCCACTCTGGTCTACTTCTTTTACCTAAAGAATTACATGAAAGCACATCTACTGTTACAAATGTTATCATTTTAATAATTAGAATATTACCAATTTGAAAACGCTTATCAGATGAAAATACCAAATGCCTTCTCCTACCTACCTAATATTATAACTCAAACCTCCGTTAGAGGATAGAGAGAATTCAGGCAAATAAGACAGAATTTAAGAATAATTATAATCAATAGTTGTGACACCTATGGATCACAAGGTCTTAATCCTTTTAAGTGAATAAATGTAATTGTGATTTCCATAATGTTAGGAAAAAACCCACAACCCTCTTTCAAACCTAATTTACAAATGAGGGTTCTTATAAAAACTTCTTACCTTAGCAAATAAATGTGGTGGTGTATCAAAATGTCCATCCTGTTTCTTTGTAATATCTACAAGGAAAAGTTACATACTAATCTGTCAGCATTTGTGAGAAGACCAAAAACCACGTTTCTTTGAAGGTTTCAAACTCACAAGGTATGTATACTCTAAAACATGGCAGAAATACATGCCTTCTACATTTATGGTGAAAAATATCCTCTAACAGTCTTTCTCTCTTCAGAGTACATGTGCTATTAAATACATTTAGCCAATCAGAATGATGGTAATTCCTTCGTTAGGGAATCACAACTTTAGAGGTATGCTTTAATGTGTTCAGTATTAAGTCTAACCACATTTAATCTTGCTCTTTTGATTAGAACTGAATGCAAGGGGAAAGGCTACCTTTAGATCTTTCAAATGGGCTGGCTAGGAAGAGTGTAAGACAACAAATGTAGTTGTGACCAAAAGTGCATTATATCTGAATTGAGAACAAGTGGAAGGAATATAAAGGAGTCAGGACACTGCTATTCTAGTGTGAACCTTCCCTAATTAAGGCAGAATGAGCAGCCTTGACAAGTAGAATGCTATTTCTGATCTCTGCTATTCTGCAGAGAAAAAAATAACCAAGTAGTATAATTTAGCCTCAAGGATGTTTTCAACAGGTGGTCTTGTGACAGGTGCTTACCAGATCTTTTGAATCGATGGCCTATGCTTCGAGACCAACCGATATGATGGATTAACGGGCTGTGCATATGGCACCAGAAGTCATCTGTTCTATCTTCACTCTCTTCATACACTAGTCTTAATCTTCCTCCAATTACACTTTCCACGACTGCCACTCGTGTGCGACACAAATGCCTCTTGTCAACCACTTCTACTCTCATGCAAGGTTTGAAAGGATACTGCATACTCTCTGAAACCTTAAACAAAAGCAGACAAAAACTGTTCGGAATTCATGACAAAGATCTACAAATAATTTCAATACCATACCATTAAAAATACTGAGTGCACTCGACATTAAACTAGATCATCTAGCTCACTAAATTAAAACAATTCCTTAAAAAAACTTCCAGGCTATTCCTTTTTTAGAGCTCTCAATCGACACTTCAGTCCTTTCTAAGATCCTGTCTTTACCTTCTGTGAGAAATCGGGAGGAAGTGTTTTGGCACCAGTAAGTCGTTTCACTAGAAAAGCTTTCCAGTTTGTATACTTATGCTGAATAGCTAAAACAAAAGAAATAACCAGTTACACTTTAGCAAAGAGTAGAATTGCTTCATAAACTATTAAAAAAAAAAAAAACACAACAATTTTCCCTGCAACTCAGAGTATTAAGGTTCTGAAGAAGAGTAACAAAAATAGAGAAAACAAGTATATCTTGCCAGCATATAAGTTATGTGAAACCAGAAAGTTATTACTGTAATTTTGATATCACTCGAATATTACCATGTGTGACACTGCACTGAAGTACATATATTCCAACTGCAGTAGGGGTAAAGAGGCTGCTTACTTCTAGGAGGGACAAGAGGCTTTCCACTGGCTGCACACCAGCCAACTGGGTGGATGTCAGAGCCACACACATTGCACCAGAAGTCCAGCCCAGGGTCATTTTCAAATCCTTCATATCTTAAAAGGGCATTGTAACCTGAAACCAACAAACCAATCACCACATAATAAGAAAATGAAATGAAACCGAACAGGACCTAGCAGCCGGCAGTGGGTGTCAGATGTTAGTGTGCGCCCGCAGCAGAAGCCCGTGCAGGGCCTGCGAGCAGACAGATGGCCGCCCCTCCCCCACTCCCCCACTCGGAGACTGAGTTAGTAGGGCTGGGGGCAGAGTGAGAATATGCATTTCTAACAAGTCCCTGGGTGAAGCTGCTGCTACTGGTGTACCACTCAGACTTTGAGAACTGTTTGTATAATGTCATTATAGTTTAACTGTTTTCAGAGCATGGCTTCCCTCCTTGTAATGTATTTTAATTTTACCCACAGTTTCTTAAATTCTAGAAAAGAAATTCTCAGTGGAAACGGGTGGGAAAGTCCTACCAGAATGTACAGTTTGGAAAATAAAAGAAAAGAAGGTTACAGTAAGTTGGTAAAACCTCGTCAAGTCACAGAAATCCAGTTAAAGTAACATTTCAAAGAGACTGCTTTGTCTATCTGCTTAGATGACCAAATATTTTTGGATAATTTGGATGTGGCTACCTCAAGCATCAAATTTTTTCTGTCTTATTTATTTGGAAATAAAATGTGAAAATGCTAGGTGAAAAAGTTCAATAAACACAAGAAATATGTGAAAGGACTTAAAGACTGTACGTACTAAGCGAATGGGAAGCCTTACTTCTTAGAAAGAATAAAAAGTATATAATATCTCCTGTCTATAATTTAATAAATCTTCTGTTGGTAACAGATTACAATTTAATTTAAGGCCTTCAGGAGAATAAGAAAGGCCCAATAAACTTATGTTCCAGGCAGGGAGCTAAGTTCAGTCAGCATTTTCCTGTGTTAAGATCTATGATGAAAATTTATAGCATTAAACCTTTAGTTTTAAAATTCAGTAATTTACAGAATAATTCATGAGTCTGCCAACTGTTGCTGAGCTCTAGTTCATGATTAACATCAGGCTCAATTCTAAAACGTCATTAAAGTGGCTTAAATAAGACATATGATGCAATTAGATAAAATCGAAACGTAAAATTGGAGATGGAAGGTAGAAATAATTCTTGGATATTAAACACATTGATCTTTAGAGCTATTTAAATGCAACTGGCTTAAACATCTAGGACCGAAAGAATATGTTGTTTTAAATTACAGTGTAGAGAACAACACAAGCATTTAGAGAATGCTTATAATAGCTGGAGAAATGTTTCAAGGAAAAGCTGGGAATTGAATTGGGTAAAATGTCTGTGCAAAGGCACAGAGGTGCTAACGTGCTCTATGAGGGAGGAGGGAGAACTCGCCTCATCAGAACAGAGAGCATTTCTGTTGGGAAGCAACCAAAACTTTGGCCAGTGGTCTATGGAGCAACTCATCAATAGCTGTAAATGCCAACCATCTCGATCCTTTAAGGACAAAGAAGTGATTAAAGATGCTTGAGCAAAAAAAAAAAAAAAAAAAAAAAAAAAAAAAAAAAAAGATGCATGCCTGAGCAGAAAAACAGAAGATCATCTTTAGTAAATCGTCTGTCAGCAGTACGTAATGAGCTGTGGGCAGGGTGTTTGGGGCAGAATGGCTGGAGAGAGGAAAGAAAGAGGAGGATGCATTAGATAGCTCTAGTTTAAGGACAACTTATCGGAGTAGCTGCAGGCCCCATCCCCGCCGCCTGATAAAGTACTACAGTGCCTCACTGCACCACTCACTGAGTGCCTCGTCACGGATGCGGTCAGCACTTGGCAGATGGCGGCTCACAGAATAAACTAGGTCTCATACTTCTGCACATCACCTGCCCATAGTGTCTAACACAGTACATACCTAACACATTTATGTGATGAGCAATATGGAAAGCAGTGGGAATGAAGGAAAATAAACCAAGACAGATGAAATTAACAACACTAATTTATTTTTAGTATCATGGACCTTATCACTCTTCTTAGCACCTCAACTTTTTGTTACTTTTCAAAGTATTTCCCTATACCAGAGTTTGGCAAACTATATAATGGCCCACAATCTGGCCTACTGCCTGATGTTTTTTATAGTCTGCCATTTCAGAATGGTTTTACATTTTTAAATGGCTGAAAAAAATCAAAGGAAGAATAACATTTCATGATATGTGACAGTTACATAAAATTCAAATTTCAGTGCTTGTAAATCAAGTGTCACTAGCACACCGCCATGCCTATTCATTTACGTATTGCTACAGCTGCTTTCTCGCTACGATGGTTGAGCTGAGGAACTGTGACAGAGACTGTACTGCCCACAAAGCTAAAAGTGTTTACCATCTGGTTTTTTATAAAAAAAATTTGCTAACCTTTGCCCTATTATCGTATTTATTATTTGTTTGGCAACACTTGCAAAATTTACAAATATGCTTTCTTACAAGTTACAAAAACATAACTGGCATTTTCTGGTAAATTATTACGTGTGCTTTCACCTGCTAATTTTACAATTCCAGCAATCCAGAAGACTTTGGTAGGTAGGCTGCAGTCTGTATTGGGAACTTCTACTCTCACATTTTCTGAGATATCACCCCAGCAGGTCCCCATAGGTGCCTGTCATATAAAAATTATTAAGTTATCATCTAATTAACATAAAGCCCAAAACACATTATTTAAAAATAAGCATTCCCATCAATAACGGAAATATTAAATTAAAAATGCCATTTAATTCATTCATTTTTCTCTAAAAATAGAGTTGTTATTTCCCTTTTCACAGAATTCTATTTAGAAAAAGCCAGTGTCAGGGGCAAGCTCAAGATAAAGACAATTTCACATATATTAGAATAGATCCATGTCAACTTCAAAATTCAATACTGTCCTAATATTAGACCTGAGCAGCAATTTTTGTAAAAGCTATCAAACTCAATAGATTTCACCAGATAGAGCAGAGAAACTTGTTATTTTTAATATACGCTGAATGAATGCACTTTACCTTAACCTCTAATTTTAAAGGGTCTGTCCAAAGAGCAGAAAGAAAAATAATTCCAATTGAGCAATGTGGTTTCCACTAACAGGAGAAACAAAACTTAGTTATCTGTATTTTCAACTTAAGTTAAATTCATAAAACAGAAGTATAGTCTGTTAAAACAGACATGTGGCAAAAGCACCTGATAAAGTTATTAAAAAGGTGGATTTGAAGAGTTTTTAGAGATGCATACCATGGTAAATTGTTAAATAATTTATTATTTCTAAACAAAGAGGAAATGTTCAATGTCAGAACTGGTAATCACTAGCCTCCACACCACATGGTTAGAATGGGGACTCAGAAAGCCGATTAAATGAGTATCACGAAGAGATTTTCCTAAGTCTAACATGCCCAAATTATAATTTCCATTACATTTTAATCCTTAAAACTTGAGGCCATTTACAATTATTTGAAGTTTATGCAACGGTTAATTAAATCAAATTAGTGAATTTAGGAATATAAATGCTGGTAATACTAAACAGTTTCTGTGGCCTTGACAATCAGCTCGTTATATATATAATTTAGAACCCTGAACATAGAGAAAAGGACTGGGTTAGGTTATAAAAGACCTGATAATACCAACAAATCAGGAAAAGACAAAACAGCTTCAGAGCTCAAAGATGACCAAACAAAGACATCTAAGAGTTACACGATCTAGCCAATTTGAACATTGGGTAAATGTCTTCCATGCAAGGTTTCTCATACTTTGGTGGATGCCAACCCACAGGAGGATTAGCCTAAAACAGTACTCAACCCCTATCCTCTCAATAGTTCATGACATTTCTGAAGGAGAGGAAGAAAAGGTGAAATAATCCTGAACTAGAGTAAGTCTGGATACCAAAGACAGAATCAAATTATGGCTATTACTTTAAGTAGCACAAGCAATGAATATGCCTCAGTAACTTGGAGACAGTGGCCTATCTCAAATATTGGTGATTCTGGAAGGGCACACATAACTATCTCCCTGAGCTGTGCAAAAAAACAGTACATCCATTATGACTACCTCTTTCTGCTGTTTTTGAACTGAAAGACTGGACTCTTCAGGTTCTGCTATCTCCCCCTACATCATTCTAGACTGTAGGGCCATCCCTATTGCCAGCAGATACGATCAGAAAAGGAGAGGCTGGAAGGATGATAGGTAACGCAGATTAAGCTAAGCTATATTAACATGACGACCATGTTTTCATTCCTGTGAGGATGAACCAATTAGAGCAGATAGATGCAGCTAAATGTATGCACTAAATTAAGGCAGGGTATCCACCCCTCTTTGTTTGGCTGCCAAATCTTGTGGAATGGGTTTATTTTTGGTTGAGAAGAAAGAAGCACAGTTATGCTGATAAACTGGGGGTTAGGTTGGCATACTACTAAGTGAATTTGGCATACAGTACTCCTCTTACAGCTAGATATGGCAATTTCACCAACTTTTTTTTTTTTTTTTTGGCCTTAACGATTATTTGCAGAAAATAACTTTTAGCCACATTTTATTAAGGAAAATAAAGTGTCAATATGCTCACTTAAAAAATAAGGACAATATTCACTTTATTGGGGTAATGTTTTTGTCCCTACAGTCTGGATTGGTATAGGAGAAAGTAGCAGAAAGTGACATTTGTTCTTGCCTGTAAGGTTGTGGTTCTGCTAGACCCTCTTAAACCAATCCATATGGTTCACTCTAAGAAACAAAAAAATGAAGAAACAGAAACAACAAAAAAGAGCACCATAGTTTCTACATAGCATGTGCTCAATGTGTTGAAATAATAAGGTAATTTCACAGATGTATCTGCCCTTTTGTTTAAAATGAATACTCTTAAGTGTGGAAGACTAAATGACCCAGGGCTTGACAGCCATCTTCATCTAAGTCATCTGTCTTCTCTTGCTGGCAGGAGGGATACCTCTGAAAGTCTGGATTGGCATAGCATGAACTAGCAGAACCATAATTTACAGGTAACAACAAATTTACCTTCCAGACTCAGGACGAGAGGTCCACCTCAGGCTCCTCCCAAATCAGGAAGATCTGCTTCACCACTTCCTGCTCCAGGGCCACTCGTGAGGGCTATCTGGGAGCGACTCTCCTTCCCTGCAAGGTAAGCTGTCATCAGGTCCTGCAGGACATGGCCAAATCCAAATGCTGAGGGCTCCCCAGCACAACTGAATGATAACCTCCACCTGACTCATCTATAAAAAAATAACTGGGTGGGAAGTCTTATTTTCTGCAATTCAAGAACATTCCCAGATAGTCCAACAGCCCAGATGGCTAGACTCTCAGAGGGCTGATATACTGCACATATGATGCTTCATGGCAGAAATACAAATTTCCCTCCACAGAACTGCCAACCTATTTTGATAACCACCCACAATCTTCAACAAGTGGGCAGAGGCTAGCCCTGAAGTTGCACACAGGAAACCAAGAAAGAATCTATCCCAATGATGGTATGACAAATGTACAAAAAGCCACCAGTGAAAGACTAAAAGGCATAATGATTAGTTCATCTAGTAGAGAAAGATGAAATACCGTTTGGCCAAAAAGGGAAGAAAACATTCTAGGAAATTAACTGGAAAGAAAGTAGAACTCCTAAATGCTACCTGCTGGAATTGGTAGGTTGAAATAGGAAAAAAAAAATTGTTCCCTCTTTCTCCAGAAAGCCCACTCACCTTTTGATTTGAGACCAGAATCTACTTTTTGAGGTGGTGGCAGCAGGATGAAGGGGAGTATAAGGAGAGTATAAACGGAAAATGGGATGCGTGGGTCGGAAGCAAGATTAAGAATGGGAGAATGCTATGTGTGTGTAAAAAGGGATAGGAAGCAGTGACTACTAATTTGAAAGGCATAAAATAGCCCACAATTAAAAAAACCAACAACGTATTAAACCAATACTGTTTTAAGAATCAGGGGATCCCAACAGAAAATCAAGAACTACCTTAGAAAACAGACCAAAATTAAAATAATCTAGATTATTTAGGCTTTCTTTAAAACATAAAAATAAGACAGGTGATTTTTATTATACCAGAGTCCAAATTCTATTTCACGGCGAGACCTGTGACAACTAACTCAGATGAAGCACTAACAAATGCTAGAAACTAACTCAAGTTTTATTTCCATCAGAAAGAAATTCTGCAATCTAGAATGACATACGGAAGATTCTAACTTGAGTGAGAATGGACACAAATATTTCAACTTCCAGTGGAGTTGTGTTTATGTATGGTCAAGGCTAGGGGAAAAAAGGCAAAAAACAATTTTACTTGAAATGGATTATTTTACTAATAAACACATACTTGAGAAATGGATCGTTTTACTTTAAAGAGAAACTACTTTTATTGTACATACACAAACAAAAGGACTTTTGTTTTTGACCTTAAAATCCAAAAATATACTCGTGATATATGTTGTAAAGAAGTGCGGATAACCTTCCCTTCTCAAACACCTGGCATACAGGTCAGGCGTCAAAGAGAGGATTAGAATATACCAAGTAAGTGATACCAGGTATCTTTGTGGAGGCAGTAAAGTCGGCTTTAAAGTTATGGTATACATGTGTACAAAGGACCTTTTTTAAAATAACAAAACTAAAACTATTATTAAGGGAGAAAAAAGTAGGATGATTTCTGATCTTAGCAGTAAGTTATCAACAGGACACCAGAGTATATAATCAGGTATCAAATGAAAGAAATCTCAAGTCTGTAAATGCACGACTAAAGGACTGATTTCTATGTTTCACATCCACTTGATATTAGCACATTCTGGCCTGTGCTGTGATGTCTAGAAAGAAATGTTTTACTTGATTTTAAAAGGCAAGTAACAGGAAATAGGACAGTTTCAACTTAAAAGACTACAGTCTTGGGGGGCCTGGGTGGCTCAGACAGGTAAGCATCCAACTCTCTTGGTTTTGGCTCCAGTCATGATCTCAGGGTTGTGAGACCGAGTCCCACATTGGGCTCTGCCCTCAGTGCAGAGTCTGCTTGAGATTCTTTCCCACTCCCTCTCAACGCCTCCCCCCACTTGTGCTCTCTCTCTCTAAAATAAATAAATAAAATCTTTAAAAAAATAAAAATAAAAGACTAAGGTCTTTCAAAAAAATGAAAAAGGCTTTAAAGCTCAATGATCTGCATATACACATTGATCATCTGGAGGCTCTCTTGGGTTCATACATAAATTACTAGAAGAAAATCACCTGTGAATTTTATGTATACAGTGTACCTAACTGGCATCGGTACTGCAGTTAATATTTTTGATTTTTCCATAGTTAGGATAGATATGGATACTGCTGTTAGAGGTTGTGAAAAAAATACGAAAATATATATAAAAAATAGAAAAAAATAGAAATATCTATTTCAGTCTGATATATATGTATCAGTCTCTGCCCCTGGTTCCTGGCACAGAGCTCTTAAAACCTTTGTAATTTCTTAAGTGATAAGAGCACTAGGAGCATCTTTTGTTCTCATATTTGGTCTCTGAGCCGGGTCCTGACACAGAGCTCCTAAATCCTTTGGAATCTCTTAAACTATAGAAGCATCTTTTGTTCTAATGTGGAGACTCTGGGTGGGCTCCTAGACAGCCTCAGGATGGGGGCTGGTCACCAGAAAGACCAGCCTATGAGTAGAAGCTTAGAACCCTCAGCCCCAGTCCCCATCCTCCTGGGAAAGGGAGAGGGTGTGGAGTTCATGATTGACCATGCCTATACGATGAAGCCTTCATCAAAATCCCAAAATATAGGCTTCCCCTGCCATCCGTAAGTAGATAAAATCATAACCACAAAACCTTTTGTAAGCTAAAATGGCATAAGGTGAGGAAGCACTTTTCATTTCCTGAAAGCAAAAATCTGTTTCTGATTTCTTTTGGTTAGTGAAAACAGGTACTAATGCAGGCCTTTCGTAAAAGTGAAGTGGTGTAAAGTGGACTTTCGGATAATGAGGGAAATCTGTATACAGGGTTCAGAGAGCTTCTGGGCTGGTGATCACATGGGGGTGCTAGGAGAGTGGCACACCCAGAGGGGGCGTGAAGTTCCATGCCCCTTCTCACAACCTTGCCTTACATATCTTTTCATATGGCTGTTCACCTGTATTGTTTATTATACCCTTTATAATAAACTGGCAAATGTTTCCCTGAGTTCTGTAAGCCATTCTAGCAAATTATTGAACCCAAGGAGGTCATGGGAAACCTGATTTACAGCCAGTTGGTCATAAGCATAGGTAACAACTGGGACTTCTGACTGGTATCTAAAGTGGGGCTAGTCTTGTGTGGCTGAGCCCTTAACCTGAGGGACATGATGCTAACTCCAGGTAGACAGTGTCAAAATTGAGTTGAATTGTCAGACACCCAGCTGGTGTTAAAGAATTACTTGATGTGTGGAAAACCTGCACATCTGGTGTCAGAAATATTGTGTGGGAGCAGTGTATGAGTAAAAGAAGCACAGGAACATTTTTCCCAGGGGGGCTTAATTAAAAACTACATTAAAAAAAAAAAACAAAACTTAAAATTATGGAAAGCAGGTTAAAGCCCAAAACTGAAATATAATCCGGCTACTGAAAAAAGTAGCAAGAGTTTCATTTACAACAAGAGATGGACTAGATGAACTAGATGATTTTTAAGATACTTTACAGTTTTGTCACCGTATGATTTAGGATTAATTAAAAGTGTTATTACTTAATTCAGTGGTTTCCAACTTCCAAGACTGCCAAGGAAGGGGAAGCCAAGGATCAGGGGCCAAGGCTCTGGCCACCCCACCCTTGCTAGATCAATCAGTGCAGCTTCCTCTTATCCTAACTACGTCTATTAGGGAAAAGAGTAATAATTCTGAAGCTTACAGAAATAAACCCCAAAAAACCAAAAACCAAAAACCAAAAAAAAAAAAGAAAAACTCTCAAAACTACCAAACTACCACCTAGACAAAATAAAAGATATACTAGATAGATGACAATCATGACATACAGATTTGAAGTAGGTAATTTAATAACAGTTGAGGCTCAATTTCCTTTGCTAATTATAAAAAAAATGTCAACACTGCCGTAACTGAGTGACTGAGCAGGAAGCACTGTGCATAATTACAGCAACTATCAAAGAGGACACAGTCCTACGATATACTTTGTAAAAACTTCATTCCCAGAAGTTTAAAGATAGACTGTGGGAAAAAAAGAGCTCCACTCCTGAAATCCTGTGATTTTAGAACTGATCACAATCATACTTAAGTGCCGAGAAATAAAAAGTGTTTGTTTACCTGTGATCCTTACTCCAGAAGAAGTTGGGTTACGTTAAAGAAGCAAGGCACTCAGGGCTCTGACACTGCTCCCAGCCCCAATTCTTGGTTCAATCAGAGTAGTTCTGCTTCCATGTTACACATTGGATGTTTCTTAAAATTATGTTTGAAAAAGAATCCCCTATGAGCAGGAAAAGGCCCCCAACCTGTGCTCAAGTTGGAGACAAGGCAGATGTGGAGTCTGGCAGAAGTGGGCCTTACTGATGAACCAGTGTTAGGGCAGGCAGTCTGAGTCTTAGAAGACTACAAGATGGATGAAACAAGGCAGGGCCTTGTTGAAAACAAAATCAGTTTCATTATTATAATAGAGATTTTCTTACAGAGAACTTTAATATACCGGACATGAAATAAAATATGCTTTTGGGATTTTGAAATGTTTTTTAAAAAAATACCTTGACTACTTACATAACACAGCTTTACATGGTTTATGGTATCAAAATATAAAAAAAACCCAGAATATTAAAGACAGGAAGAGAGATAAAGGCTATTCAGAAGAGACAACAAATGTTCCAGGTATCTGGGATGAAGGAGTTATTGTAACTGAGAACGTAATCTGAGTCTGAGTTTCTCAAAAGCAGAAAGAACTAGAGAGAGAAAGAGAAAGATCTGCTTTGCAGTTCTCTTTAATGTTGCTGTTGCTGTGTATTTATTTAACCTATTTCACAAATGTAACACTACTATCCACCTTACGGTGAAGTACATCACCTACTTTACACACTGAGTAAAGTCTCTAGGATCCCTTTTAGGCTGCTGCAGAGAGTCAGCATGCCACCAACAAAGGGGCTGAACAGCTGTACTTTCAGGAAAGAAAACTAGCAAATGAATGAACTCAGCTTTAGTTTACATTCTTACCACTGATTTCATATGCTTGGCCTTGATCAAGAGTCTGTATTGGCCGTAAACAAATGAAAATTCATTTGGGTTTCCGCAGCAAGAACTCAAGCTCAGTTTTGTCCACATGCTGTTATTTAAAAGTAAAGTCCTAACTTAACAAAATGTTTAGTGTAAGCAAAATTTCATTCATTAATTTTCTAAATTCTCTTTTCTTTTTGTACATAGTCAGTAGCAGATAGAAAGTTTTTTTTAATAGCAGGCAGAACCTTTATATATAAAGTAAATGCGTAGTAAGGTCAAAAAAGTATTGGAGAGAATTAATCACAGATCACTGAACAAAAAGAATCAACAGGAGCAAACTTATCTTCTTTTTTAAAGATTTTTTAATTTTATTTGACAGAGAGACCCAGCAAGAGAGGGAACATGAGCAGGGGGAGTGGGAGCGGGAGAAGCAGGCTTCCGGCCGAGCAGGGAGCCCGATGCGGGTCTGGATCCCAGGACCCCGGGACCACGACCCGAGCCGCAGGCAGACGCCCAGTGACTGAGCCACACAGGCGCCCCTAACTGATCTTCTGATAACGTTTTTAAAATAATTCTGAATTACTTCACATACTCTGTAAGAATCTACTTGCCAAAAAGAACATCCTGCAAAGGGTTTTCCAGTATGTATCACATATTTCAGCCCACAATGCTGTATTACTTATAGTTCCTTGTTTTGTGATTTTACCTTTGTAGACAAAACGTAACTGGAACAAAGAGCCTTCCTTTTCCGAATTATCAGGTCAGATCACAAAGATTTAGGTAACATGCACGAGGGATGGTTTGTATTACATTGGACCATACCACACTGCCAATACACACGATATACAAAACCAGCAAACTGTATATGGTTCAGCTTAGTATGAAAATTGGAGGAGACTAGTATTTTTCCCTATTCGAATAATTTCAAATTATAATTTCTTTAAAGGATGCTTTTACTTGTAGAACTTCTAGACATTGTTTTTTATTACTAATAAGTATAATAAAAAAGAAACATTTTTATGACATTGTACAAAATAAAGATCTTCTAAAGACAAGACACTTAGGTGTTATTGTGTCTTCAGCTTTAAACAATGACTAAGCATTTCAATAGGAGGTGAAAAATTGCATACTCACATGTTTAAAGCAGGTAACTGGAGCTGCTGTAAAGCTATTGCTATTGATGTAGTTACCCCAGCTGAAGCCTTCCATGGAGACTGCTGCTGAAAACAAATAAATTTAGGTATATTCCAATTCTCAAATCTTTCACTGACATGAAAATGTGAAATGATATAAAATTAACTTATCACCTTGAAAGGAAGTTTTCTTTTTTCCTGTACAGATTTAAGAACTTTTCTAAGTAAACATGAACTTTTGCATAGATCATACCTGCAAACAAATAGTTTGTGTTCCACACGTAGCACAAGCTGCTTGGGAAGTGAAGTAAGAAAGAGCTCTTCAGTAATGAGCAGCAAAGAACAGCGGAGAACAGAAGTGTTCAGGATAACAAAGAATGCCATGGCTGGCTTTCGGGTTTTTATTCCCACGCAGCTTTTACTGGGCACCTCAAAGATTTCTAGCCAGTACCTGCTACTGATACCTTCAGGAGGGTTTTTCACTGCTTTAATTCCTGCTACATCTCCCTGCTTCTGCTCTCCTGTCAAGAATCTTCTATTAGAAATGATCCTTTCCTCAATCTCTTCCTCTTACTACTCTCTTCTCCCCACTCCCTACAAAGCTTGCTAAATGTCCTATTTCTTTGCTTTTTATCCCCACAAAGCTCCCCACCATCCACAGCACGCAGAACCTGTACACAGAAAATAATAAGCCAAATAAAAAATGTTAGGGGTACTACCCCAAGTACTGTTAACTTGTGAACACAACTCTCTTCTAGAATTATTTATTGAAATTAAAACCATCATCAGGAAGCCTAATGTCATACTGTACCAGTAGAACCTAGAAATGGCTTAGTTAACAAAACCCAAAATTAAAATGTCATTAACTCAAACTACATGAATCAGTATCCAATATTTCACCTCTATTACATTCACCGATATTACCTGCTTTAGTCTTTGCTTGATTTTGCAAGGTAGCTTGATACTGAGCATATGCGGCTAGTTTAGCAACTAAAGGTTGTTTCTGAAGAACTTTTGCTTTCTTTGTTGGAGGCTTACCCTAAAACAAGAAGAGTTAAGTAAATAGGATTCTTTTTCATCCACCCCCCTCCACCAAAAAAATTAACCTGACTGCATACTACCCATTCTGCTTAAGTAACATCAAGGGTTTAGAAAATTATTAAAGCAGAGAAAACAGACAAGGACTTTTAATGTGAGAAATGGTTTTGGAGTCCTGCTACAGTGTAGATGTCTAACATGGGTAGCAGGGCTGGCGCAAACTAAAACAGCAATATGCAAATTAATATGTTAATAAAAAATTATATCCCATAATGTTAAAATATAGGCTGTGGTGGATACTTGATTCCTTCTTATACTAGATAAAACCAGTGGTTATTCACTCATGCAGGTTGCCAAGCATTGCTATTTTTATGGTAAGAGAAGATAATTTAATGTTTAAAGAGCAAGTGACTGAGGTTTATACCTTTAGTGCTAACGCAAAAGATCAATGACAAAATGATCATGGGCCAAATTCACAGTGTGACAAACTGCCATCCATTTGGGTACAGACCACTGCTCAGGATCTTACGTACTGTCTATCTGAAATATAGAAATACATCTAAGTGATGTATTTCCTTAATTTGGGGAATTTATATAATCCTTTCAGTGCTATGTAATGATCACAATAAGTTAAAAGGAGAGTAAGAAAAATGTGATCAAATCTATTACAGAAGTCACTTAAATGCCTTAAAAACATTGTTTATATGCTACAATGGTAACAACTTAGTCAAATGATCAAATCTCCATTTTGTAGGCACTGAGGTACATTTAAAGAAAGACGAATTTCTTTTTATACCATGAACGTTTTCAAAAAGGTTAGTTGGATTAACCAAACACATTTGTTCAAGGTATCAAATAGGTTGCAATCAAAAGTACAAAGCAAAGATGATGGAGAGATAATACCAAAGGGTAAACCATTTCCCCCCAAATATTGAATGATTCTACCTTGATGTTAACTCAAAAGAAAACAAGGGGGAAAAATGGCTTCAGTTTCTGTATATAACGAGGTGTTTATTATATTTATACTTACTCAGAAAAAGAGTATATATTTTTCTTTCACTTATACAGTTTGGAGAGTATGCCTTGTCTGTTTATAATAGCTGTTCAATTTTATAGACGGAGCAAACTCTGGGGACCATGTATTAAAAAAAAAAAAGGGTATAAAGTGGTAACTGGCCAACTGGGTAGAAGTGGAGTGCAGTGAATCACGATCAATTGACAGATAAACAGTGAAAGCCATAGAAATAGCAGACATAAAGAACAAGAAGGTTTCTGTACCGTTACCTGAAGTCTGGCCAAAATGCTGGCCTTCTTGGAGTTTGACGAATAGCTTCGTGAACATGAAACGCTACAGAAACGCTTTGTTTTGGAGTAAAATGCATCTCGCACACCAACCATCCCACACATTTCGCAGGTAGCTAATTAAGAAAACAAAAACAGTGGTGTCATGATCACAAAATAAAACCCATTTTTTAACTAACAGTTTTAATAACTTACTATCTAAAGGTCTGAATTTAAACATGAGACAGAAAATGTCTTCTGTTACCAAAATGATGGAAAAGCCTCGACAACAGTTAGAGAAAAGACTGGTACGATGCCATGGCTACAGTTCCAGAAAGTCTGACCATAGCTCAAGGTCTAACAGGCTTTACAAGGGTCTAAACCCACGAGCAAATATAAAGCAGATTCCACTTACATGTCCTTAGTGCTTGCCATGTGCCAGGCATTTTCATACACACTAAGAGCTCTAACTTTCTGAATGGATTATAAACAAAAGATGAAAAGAAGTGCAACGTAACTGAGGATTAACACAAAGTGCAGCCTAGAAAGAGCCAAGTCTTGGAAAAATGCTAAGGGTAACAGATTCTTTCAAGTTCTGTTCAGAGGACAAGGAGGACGGGCTCAAAGCTTGAGGAAGGTGCTTGACTATTCCTTTTGCTAACAGAGGAAAACAAGACTCTGACTACTAAATGTGCCTCTTTTGTAAATTCGCATACTGGACAATAATCCGAAGGGCAGAATTAGAAGAAGGGTCATTGTAATGGAATATTATTCATTCACAAAAAAAGAAGGAAATCCTGCCATTTGTGACAACACGGTTCAACCCGGAGAGCATATGCTAAGTGAAATAGTGTATGGGATCATTTACATGTGGAAGCCTAAAAAAAAAAAAACCAATTTCATAGAAACAGAAAAGAGAATGGTGATTGCCAGAGGCTGGGGGGGAGGGTGACATGTAGGTCAAAGGGTACAAAGTTTCAGTTATAAGAAGAGTAAACTGTGAAGATCTAACATACAGCATGGTAAGTGCAGTTAATAATACTGTACTGCATATTAGAAAGCTGCTGGGAGTAGATACTGTGCTCTTTTCCATGATCCTACACACGAAAGGAGAGCTAATTATGTGAAGCGATGGACAGGTTACTTATCTTGATCTTGGTAATCATTCCAGAACATACATACATACATATATATATATATATCAAATCATCACATTGTACATGTTAAATACATACAACCATATTTGTCATTTATTCCTCCAAAGAGGGGGAAAAAAAATCCAGAAAGTAACATAGCAAACAACTGCCTGAGTGGGTTCAAATCTCCATGCAAACAGCTCACCTGGAGGTAGTTTAACCAGTACTTATAAATTTATTGAGAAATCATGGAAGAAAGATATGGTACCACAGGATTAGAGATGAAGAAAGGGTGTTTAAGGAGAGAAAAAACTGTATGGTTTCCTGTTGAAAAAATTACAGAACAGATAATTAAAAAGGTCTGTGACCATCTAGGTAAGGAAGTTGTGATCCCAAGGGAATCTTTGTCAAGAATTATACCTATCAAACTATAATTCCCATTACTAGGGTGTAAGCTCCACCAGGGTAGGGACTATTCTATATTGTTTCTCTCTGCATCTCTAGTATTTAAAATAGACCTGGGCACATATAAAGTTTCAATAAACCTTATTTCCTTTTGTGTTATTACTGAACTGTTATAACTAAACCATGGCGAGAGTATAGAGTAGACCCTTGAACAACATGGGTTTGAACTGTATGGGTCCATCTATGTGGATTTTTTTCAATAAATATGACATGGTACTATAAACGTATCTTCTCTTTTCTTAGGATCGTCCTAAAAATATTTTTTCTCTAGCTTACTTTAATGCAAAAATACATTATGTAATATAGAAAACATACACAATATGTGTTAACTGTTAATGTTATCAGTAAGGCTTTTGGTCAACAGTAGGCTATTAGTAATTAACTTTTTGGGGAGTCAAAAGTTACACATGAACTTGACTGTGTGGGGGATTAGCACTCCTAACCTGTGTTGTTCGAGGGTCGACTGTGTATTAATAGAAGCCGATTTTTTTTTTTTCCAAGGAGTTAACACATTTGATAAAATCTCTCATGTGGCTTTGTCAATGATTGAGAAATTTAAGGTGAAGTAGAAGTTTTAACTGACTGGATGACCACACCTAGTGGGTCCTGATAAATGACAGGAAGTTTTGTTTTTTTTTTTTTTAAGATTTTTAAAGTAATCTCTACACCCAGTGTGGACCTTGAACCTACAACCCCAAGATCAAGAGTTGCATGCTCTACCGACTGAGCCAGCCAGGTACCCCCAGTTTTTTAACTTTATTTTTCAGTAATCTCTACACTCAATGTGGGGCTCAAACTCATGGCCCTGAGATCAAGAGTCACGTGTTCTTCCAAATGAGCCAGCTAGGCGCCCCAGTGATGGGGAGTTTTTTGATACGGCCTGTAGGACTCTGTACCAGGCCCTGGGCTATTCAACTTTTTAATCAAAGGACTAGAATATGACCTACAGGGCATTATCATCAAATCTGCAAATGGCATAAAACTAGAATATTATGCAACACAACCTTCACATTAAATGACAAAATTAGAAATAAAAAATTTTTTTAAAAGATTTTATTTATTTATTTGATAGAGAGAGACACAGAGAGAGAAGGAACACAAGCAGGGGGAGTGGGAGAGAGATGTCTCCCATGGAGCAGGGAGCCCAATGCTGAGCTCGATCCCAGGACCCTGGGATCATGACCTGAGCCGGAGGCAGACGCTTAACGACTGAGCCACCCAGGTGCCCCAGAAATAAAAAATTTCTAAGACCAAAACTTAGTAAGAAAAAGGTTATGTGAATTTATTCATTTATTTATTTGGGGGGTGGGGGAGGGGAGAGGGAGAGAGAATCTTAAGCAGGCTAGACTCGGGGCTCGATCTCATGACCTGAGCCGAAATGAAGAGTTAGATGCTTAAATGACTGAGCCACCCAAGCGCCCCTGGAATAATTTAAAGTCTTAAACCTTGGATTTAAAAAACCAACTGCAGGGGTGCCTGGGTGGCTCAGTTGGTTAAGCAGCTGCCTTCGACTCAGGTCACGATCCCAGGGTCCTGGGATTGAGCCCCATGGTGGGCTCCCTGCTCAGTGGGGTGTCTGCTTCTCCTTCTCCCTCTGCTCCTCCTCCTTCCCCTGACTCGTATGTGTGCTCTCTTTCTCAAATAAGTAAGTAAATAAAATCTTAAACAAACAAACAAAACAAAAAACTGCAGCTGGAAAGGGGCTAGAACTTGGCAAGTCTCAAAAGGAAAAGCCCCCAGAAGCTTTTGTCTCCAAATCCAGAGCTTGTCCTTTGGGGACTGAGGGAGGGCCCAATTCTTTTTTTTTTTTTTTTTTTAAGATTTTATTTATTTGACAGAGAGATAGAGAGAGCACAAGTAGGCAGAGTGGCAGGCAGAGGGAGAGGGAGAAGCAGACTCCCCCCTTGAGCGGGGAGCCCAATGCAGGACTAGATCCCAGGACCCTGGGATCATGACCTGAACCAAAGGCAGACGCTTAACTGACTGAGCCACCCACGCGCCCAGGGAGGGCCCAATTCTTACCAGTATCCTGCCACACTCAGAGACAGGTCTCCCAGGACCAGCACAGTATGTAGCTCAACCAATGTCCAAAGGGGAAACCTCTGCTGCTGTACTTGCCTTCCATCATCCTGATGGCCAGGCCTGGGGGTCAGCTCCAGTTTTTTGCCCTTAGACCCATGGCCAGGCCTCCAAACCTGGCTTTTGGCTGCTGAGGTTCTATGACAGTTATTCCAGCACAGATCACTGCTACTCTGCTTCCCTTTATCGAGAGAGCCATTAAGAGAAATGTGAAGCTGATTTCATCAATTAGGCCCCCCTACAGCCCCAACCTGGGAGTAAGCTTGAAATCACTCCTGGGTCCTCTTCAGGCCCTGAATCATTTTTCAACTGTTAAAATCAGAATGGGATCCTGGCGGACTCACTTCTGAATCTAAGCGGTATCAAACAAGGCTGGATCCTATTCACATTCAGTGTTCTCAAGCATCTCTGGTGTATGTAGCCCCAGCCGGGGCTTCTGGGGATACTTCCTGTCACCCTTGGCTTCAGGCCACCCTGCCTAGCAGGTAACCACATCCCAACTGTACAGACAGAAAAACAGGCTCCGTGGGTCAGAAGCCTGCTCAGGGCCAAAAATTTAACTCCAAATCTGCCTGTTCCACCTTCTTTCCCCTGTGCCCTAGTCTTTGTGATGTCCTTGGAAATGACCTTGTCTGGCTCCCAAGTGAAGTGGGAGTGTGTCCTTCAGCTTTTGCCAATAGGAAGCCTCTTTGCTGACAGCAAGTAACCAGAAGCCAGGACCCTGTGGGAGGCCCTCAGTGAGCACTGACTGATTTAAAACTATGTTCTCAGACACTGCAGTCCCCCAGATGGTTGTATTTCCAAATCTTTCATCTCTAAGCGATGTTTCTTGTGGTTAGTCACCCATGTGCCTGCCACAGCTGAATGGCTCAGCGTTACTCCTTCGAAGTCCTACCTGCCAACCTGTGCTACGACAGTTCCCTTCTTCCACAGGCTTCTCCCACACCTTCCACCTTTGTCCTTCAAAGCCAGCTCAAAGGCTGCCTGCCCTGTGAAGCCCTCTCTGGTTGGACCTAGGGAGAATTCATCACCTGCCCTTCCTGCTCCCATAGCCCTTGCTTGTGCTGTTCCTAAAAGTATATTCAAATCAGCCTCATATATTAAAAAACAAAGTTGGGGTGCCTGGCTGGCTCAGTTGGTGGAGCATGTGACTCTTGATCTTGGGGTTCTAAATTCAAGCCCCAAGCTGGGAGGAGAGATTTCTTAAAAATCTTAAAAAAAAAAAAAAAAAGTCAACTGCCAATGCACGAAACTGGTTTAATTGGTTTACTGGTAAAGCTGTAGAAAAGATTAAAGAATTTCAGCTATATGCAAAATCAGTATTATTTTCAAAAAAGCTAAAGCAACTGTGTGGCATGAGTGGAAACACAGTGTCCTGAAAAAAGGAGATGAAGGCGGAATTACCTTCTGCCCTAATCACACAGGTGACCAACCACCAGCCTGAGGTGCGTTCCAGGAGATGGGACTTTCAATCCTAAAAACAGGACAGTCTCGGGCAAGTCAGGACAAGCTGTCACCTTACTACCACGTAATCCAAAGTATGCCCGGAAGACGGTGAGCAGGATATATTCAGGAATTAAAATCACTGTGATACTACAAGAAATGACCGAAGCAACTAGAGTTACTCAGAGTGTTCTAGTGTGAAGGGAGATCATTGTAACAAGGATTAGAATTATTCTGGGTACCTTTAAAAGACAAAATTAAGACCCAAAGACAAAATTTAGAGCACGGGTAATTTTGGTCCAATATAAAGGATATTCTGGTAATTACAGATACGTTATCACTGGAAGCGTTAAAACAGAAAACTTCCCATGAGGAATTTTTGTAGAGGATAGAGACTTTACCCTGCAAGTACCTGTCAACTCTACAAGCCCGCGATCCTACACACTCAGTTACACAGGGATTTACTATCTAATGACTGAATTTATGTCCAACATTATGTTTCTCAATAGCCTTTTGTTTTTATTTTGTTCTACTTGCCCTCCGCCAGAATACAGCAGGTAGGCAAGATAAAGAGATCAAACAGAAATCTAATGGTCTTATCTACAACTCTTAAGTTTCGGACTGCCTTTCTTTATTCCTTGAAAAATTCTAAGGAAGGGAAATGACAGAAGAAATGGAACTAAAACATAACCTCCAACATGAAGCTGAATAACAGCGGAAGGCTGTAAACACTCACCCATGCCAGATTTACCATCTGGGTATGTGTACACTTGTCCATTGTTTTTGATAATTGGGAGGTTAGAAGGTAAAGGAGCAACTTCTTCTTCACTCTCCTCAGAGCTGGAGCTGCTACTCGTGTCCTCACTGCAGCTATCATAACCGTCAAACATCCCGAATGAGTCTCTTCTTTTCCTTTCGGAGCGTGAAGAACGTTCAGTCTTAAAAGTAGAAGAAATCAATAATACATGACACAGCACAGATACACCCCCCACCCAAAGGAACTTAGTTCCAATTATGGTAAGTGGTATCTGAAAAATGAAGATCTAGCCCTCAGAAATGATAATTTTATTCTGTAATGGAATGTTTGTTTCAAAACAGAAGCTTTCCTTTCTACAAGGTGCAAATTTATTAGCTACCATGTTAGCTAATAAGAATGTCAACGGTGACAGCAAGAACGCTGAGTGGGATCAGAAGATCACCACGTAATTTAAGCTTTGCCATAAACTAGGTGGGTTACTTCTCTATTAAAAGGAAATTAGATAATTTTAGAAATAATTTAGATATTAACTATTTAAAAATGACAGAAGATAACGTTTGTACATAGGTAGCCCTATCTCATTTTTTTCCTTAGCATAAACAATGGTTAAAAAAACTCCAAGTATCTCAAGCTAAAAACATTATTTTCTTTTCAAAGGAAAAGCACAAAGACACTATTATCATCTTCAGTGAATGCCACACATTTGCTCCTCCAAAAAGATATGCCCTCTCTCAAAGCCCCCCAAGCCCCTCAAAAATAATATTGCCAACTCCAACCTTTCCTGAAATACACTGCAAAATGTCAAGTTTAGTGAGGAGAAAGCAAAAAGAAAATAGGAAAATAAAGAGAAAAAAAATCTTCAGGAAAAAATATAAGGAAACAAAAGCAACATAGGGAGCAAAAAAAACTTCAAAAAAATTTGATATAAACAAACACAGTGAGTTACAACTGGAGTGAAAAGTATCAACCAAAGAATCTTAGTTTGGCACCTATCCTTATTCTTTTGCTTCAGTTAGTATCTTTTGGTATCATTTTATACTTTACGCACAATTTCTTTCCTGGCTAGTTAACTTCCTACCCTGACCAACAACAAAGCTGAAATCTGTCATCTAAAGCCTGACAGAATAAAACCAAGCAAGTGCATCTCCTAGTTTGAGAGACTATCATTTTCAGGTGTGCAGGTATGGAACATTGTACTAAAATGCGAAACTGATTTTCACATGTATCAGGTGTAACTATGAAAGTGACAAAATCAGTTTCTTTTAATCCACACAATGGAAATATTTTATACCCAAATGAATACTCTCTTTTAAGAAGGCCCCTTAGGAGGTTCTACGCCTACTACAATGCGCCTGCTACAATGTGGTTGCTACAGCCTCCAACTTCTTATAGTATTCTTCTTTTAGATCCAATTTTAAAAAGAAAACCGCATCGTGTGTGGTTACTTTGTAATTATTCTGTTTCCCTCAATAGTTTTCCCTAGCTTGATTACCCATCTTATTTAACAGATCTGGTTCTGAATAACTTGCAGGTATTTAAATTCAAAGAATCAAAATCCGCTACCACCAGATTTCAAAAGAAGAAGATTCTGAAGGCAATGCCAAAAGAAAGTCTAGCAACATTTTGAACTGATAAGGTGATAAAGAATGGGATAGTCCTTGTTTGAGGGAAGGGTGGTGCTAACAGCACAGAATTCGGACAGCCCTAGGTTTGACTCTCAGCTTTGCCATTCATTAGCTATGAACTTAGCTGTGAAACAAGTTATGAGCTTCTTCTCTTATTCATTCAACATTCAACAACTATTTATCAATTTTTCAACAACAAATTTATCAATTTATCAATATTTGTGTGTCTCACAGTAGCAGAGGCTAAAGATAGAGCAGGGTACAGAGCAGACAAAATTCATGCTTCTCACAAACGTTACCAGACTACTGGCAAGAGGAATCCAAGCAAGGCCACGGGAAGGCAGGGTCAAACTGAGGCAGGAGTAGTCAGCTAAGACTCAGGGGTGAGGAAAGGCTTTGGTGAGATAAGACCTCGACGCCAGAAAGGGCAGCCAATTGAATATCTGGTCCTGGGATGTTCTAGGCAAAGCAGAGAACAAGACAAAGGCTTTCAGCCTGGAATATAATATACTTGGCAAACTGAAAGGCCAGCGTGGCTGGTGCCCAGTGTGAGAGGTGTACGAGATGGGGTTGGAGGAGGGTACAGAGGCCACATCACGAGGACCCTTGAAGGCCAAGGTAAAGAAGTGATACATTCTTTTTTCCTCAGGGCAATGGAAAGACATTATGAAATATTTATCTCGGTGTCTGGAATGCACACTTAATAAACACTGGCTAGAACTTTAAGTTCTAGTAGATTCATACAGCCCACGTCCATGCAGAGATGATCTTTTATACCCATAGTTTTCATATAAGCTCGTTCACTTTACAGCCTGCTTGGTTAGCAGCTAATGCATATTTATTGACCCTTAAATGTCAGTGCAGAATCTTATTTGGACTCAACTTATCAGCGAATATAACCCTGCAATTTCAGGGGATCAATGAGAACGAACATCCTGGTTTCAACATTACAAGGCTTTTTAACATTAAAAAAATAAAAGTATTATGGTCAAATACATTTGGAAAATTTTCCTTACTTCAAGGCCTCTTTAAACCTTCAATATACTTATGAACATTATGATAATTTAAGAGGGATATATAGCATGCAGTATTTTCCAAAGCATCTTCAAAGACTAATGATCTAGAGAAATGCTAACCTTTTCCATGGTTCCAGCACACAGAAAATGATCATCTATACAACGCAAGGGTTATAAGCCCCTGAATGCACTCAGTCTGAGGCCTCTGACTATCCCAAGTATTGCAGGGATGAATTATCTTGACAAATCCAAGACACACTAGCTGGGAAGCTATATTCTACTTGGGAAATGGTGTTCCGTCAGTATTTTTTTCTTAGATTATGACAGAATACTAATGAACTATACATATGAGCTGTAATCAACTTATTCTATGTTAAACTTAGCATTTGCTGCAGGGGAACTTAATTGGAAACCCCTGCATCAGACGAAAATCCCTAAGGGGGCTGCAACTTCAATGAAACGGTAGGTGGGGAAAAAAAATGTGACTACATGCAAAAGAGGACCTACAAGTGAGCCTTTCCTGCCCATGCTCTGGGTGGAGAGGCTACTCTGGGATTTTTGTTTTTTTAAGATTTTATTTATTTAGGGGTGCCTGGGTGGCTCAGTTGTTTAAGTGTCTGCCTTCAGCTCAGGTCATGATCCCAGAGTCCTGGGATCGAGCTCAGCGGGAAGCCTGCTTCTCCACTCTCCCACGCCCCCTGCTTGTGTTCCCTCTCTCGTGGTCTCTGTCAAATAAATAAATAAAATCTAAAAAAAAAAAAAAAAAAAGATTTTATTTATTTATTTGACAGAGAGAGAGCACAAGCAGGGGGAGGGCAGGCAGATGGAGAAGCAGGCTCTCCGTGGAGCAGGGAGCCTAATGCGGGGCTCAATCCCAGGACCCTGGGATCACTACCTGAGCCGAAGGCAGATGCCCAACCGACTGAGCCACCGAAGTGCCTTTTTTTTTTTAAGATTTTATTTATTTTTATTTGACAGAGAGAGAGAGAGAGCACAAGCAGGGGGTGCAGCAGGCAGAGGGAGAGGGAGAAGCAGACTCCTGCCTGAGCAGGGAGCCAGATGTGGGGCTCGATCCCAGAGCCCTGGGATCATGACCTGAGCTGAAGGCAGATGCTTAACTGACTGAGCCACCCAGGCGCCCCCACGAACTGTTTAAGAAGAAATAAAAAGGGGCACTTGGGTGGCTTACTCTTGATCTCATGGTTGTGGGACTGAGACCTGCACTGGGTTCCTTGCTCAGCAGGGAGTCTGCTTGAGATTCTCCTCTCCCTCTGTGCCACCCTCTTTCCTGCACACAATGTGTATGCATGTTCTTCTCTCTCTGACATAAATCTTAAAAAAAGAAAAATATTATTAAAAAATGAACAAAGGAATAAAAAGCAATCAGGCAGACCTGACAAGAACCAAATGTAACTTCTGTAAATGAAAAATGTAACCTGTGGGGCACCTGGGAGGCTTCGATGGTTAAGCGTCTGCCTTTGGCTCAGGTCATGATCCCAGGGTCCTGGGATCAAGCCCCATGTCAGGCTCCTTTTGGAGCCTGCTTCTCCCCCTCACTCTGCCTGTGATACCTACCACCTATCACCCATTCCATTCCTATTTACCTAAAATGAAAAGATATATCCACACAAAGATGTGTGCGTGTGTGTGTGTGTGTGTGTGTGTGTGTGTGTGTGTGTGTGTGTACACATACATGAATGGTCGTACTAGCTCAAAAATAGAAACAACCCAAATATTAACAGGTGAATGAACAAATTATGCTCTGCCTACTTGTGTCCTCTATCTTTGTCAAATAAATAAATAAAATCTTAAAAATATGTATAACTGCTGTAATGAAAAAAACACCCACCACCAAAACACCTCAATGGATGGGCTGAATTGCAGATCAGACATGGCTAAAAAAGAAATGGGGAAATGGAAGATAAACATTAAGAAAATACCCAAAACACTGCAAAGAAGAACAGAAACATAGAAAAAAAGTTAAAAGAGCATAACATGCAAAGATCTAATAAATGTCTAATATGAATTCTCAAAGGAGAGAATATGGAAATGCTGAATGAGAGACTGGCTAAGAATTCTACAAAAACTTTGAAAACAAATTCAGACAGGACTACCACATATATTAAACACAAGAAAAAGAAAACGACATTTAAACAGATCATAGTACCAGTGCAAAACACTAGCGAGAAGATTTAAAAAGGGACCAATCACACAGTGAATCTCACTCATCAAAAAGTCCAACCTCAGGCTCATTCAGTCCAATCAGTGGCTTAGTGAGAGGTAAGGATCACCAATCATTTAAAAAAGGCCTCTGAGGGGCGCGTGGGTGGCTCAGTTGGTTGGGCTCTCTCGTGGGCTCTCTCTCTCACTCACTCTATCTCTCAAATGAATAAATAAAATCTTAAACAACAAAAACAAGAAAGGCCTCTGAGAATGTGAAAGACCAAAACAAATCTTCAGGAAAAAAAAATCTACAAGGAAACAGAAGCAATGTAGGGAGAAAAAACAAAAAAACCTTCAGAAACGAAATTAATGGGGCACCTGGGTGGCTCAGTTGGTTAAATGTCTGCGTTTGGCTCAGGTCACGATCCTGAGGTCCTGGGATTGAGCCCTCCATCGGGCTCCCTGCTCCATGGGGAGTCAGCTTCGCCCTCTGCCCCTCCCCCCTGCTCATGTGCTCTCTCATAAATAAAACAAAAATCTTTTAAGAAAAATATGAAATTAATTCTTCAGGGACGTAAGAATAGGTAGGATACCACCAGGGAACAAGTTCTTGAAATTTAAAAACAGAAGAGGCAACATAATCTCGATGTTGTACATCTGAAACCAATGTAACAATGTGTCAACTACATCCGAATAAAAAAATTAAAAAGAAAAAAGACAAAAAGAAAAAAGGTTAATTCAGTGGAAAAAAGATAGTCTTTTCAACAAAAGGTGCTGGATCAAATACATTACCAAATTAAAAAAAAAAACAGAAGAAAACCCAATTCTGATCTATACTTCACCTCATCTACAAAAATTAACTCAAAATGGATCACAGACCTAAACGTAAGAACTCAAACTATAAAACTTCTAGAAAAAAAAATAGGAGAAAATCTTCATGACCTTAGGTAGGCATAAAATTTTTGGATAGGACATCAGAAATATGATCCATAAATGAAAAATACTAAGTTGGATTTATCAAAATTAAAAACTGGTCCTTGGAAGGCACTATTAAGAGAATAAGACAAGACAGACTGGAGAACAATATTTGCAAATCACGTATCTGATAAAGGATCGCTATCTAGGACATACCAAAACTCAATAACTGGGACAGTCCAATTAAAAAACAGGCACAATATCTCAACAAACAATTCAGAGATATATGGATGGCAAATAAGGACATGAAAAGATGCTCAACAGCACTGGCCATTAGGAAAATGCAAACTAAAACCATGAGACACTCATACATCTATTAGATTGCCCCAAATTAAAAAAAAAAAAACCAAAAACCCAAAACACCAACCCTCTACAGTCTATGTAGCAAATGGAACTCTCAAACACTGCAGATGGGAAGGTAAAAGCATTTTGTAAAAGAGACAGTTAAAATGTTAAATACATACCACCTATCACCCATTCCATTCCTATTTACCTAAAATGAAAAGATATATCCACACAAAGATGTGTGTGTGTGTACACATACATGAATGGTCGTACCAGCTCAAAAACAGAAACAACCCAAATATTAACAGGTGAATGAACAAATTATGCCATATCCACAGTGATTCCATATTGAGGCTCAGCAATAAAAAGGAATGAGTTGATATATACAACATGGATAAGTCTCAAAATAATTACACCGAGTTTAAAAAACCAGACAAGAGCACATGCTGTATGACTCCATTTATATAAAACTTTAGAAAATGCAAACTGTTTTTGCATTTCCTTCATTTTTACTTAATGTTGTATTTCCATTCCAAGGTCCCACATTACATTTAGTTGTCATGTCCCCTAAAGCTCCTCTTGGCTATGACAATTTCCCAGGTTTTCCTGGTTTTTGATGACTTTTGAGGAGTACCTGGTCAGGTATTTTGTTGAATGATCCTCTACTGCGATTTGTCTCATAATTTCCTCAGGACCAGACTGGGGCTGTTTTTGGAAAAAAGGTCAGCAGTACTGCGAAGTACCCTTTGTATCAAAGGGTACATAGTACTAACATAACTTACCACTGTTGGGATTGACCTTGATCACCTCTACCTGAAGCAGTATTTTTCAGGTTTTTCTCTGTTATAAAATTACTCCTAGCCCCTCTCCATACTGTACTTTTCGGAAGTGACTTTGTGAAGTCCACACTTACAAAGTGGGGAGTTATGCTCCCTCTCCTTGACAGCTGTGCATCCACACAAATAATTTCGATTTCTTCCGCATAGATTTCCTCGTTTTGGGTTTATGTGAGGTTTTCTCTCAGGTTGTGTATCTCCAGTTGAAATACTACTGATGCTGTCTCTTAGGGTAGCAAATTCAGATTATGTGATTTCCACCTGCCTCCTATTGGTGATGAGAAGTTAGAAGGCATGGTCCAGGTGTGGTCTGGTTCTCTGTTGTCGTTTTACTATTCTCCCTCTTTTAATAAGCAATCTGTGGAGAGATACTTAAAGACCATGCAAATATTCTGTTCATCAAAATTTCACTCTAGATTTGGCATCCAATGAGGATCTTGCTCAATCTGAAACTAGCATTTTCCAGCCCCAGAGTTTCTTCCATATTCTCATTTGGCATTCTTCTGTAGGAAAGATCCCTCTTTTTTCTCGTATTATGGCTATCCACTCATGGATTCCTACTTTTCAGTGGCTTATAATTCATTATAGTCCTTAGTTATCTGGGAACTCCAACTGTTCCAGATTTAGCCAGTGGGAGCCCCATCAAGCCGACTCGTATCATTGTGACAAGCCTCTATCATTGTTTGGGCAATTCCTTACTTTCTGGCATACCAAGATACTCCAGGATTATCTTATACTCATTTTCCTGTCCCAACCCTAGAATCAACCATTTCTTCCTAAGAGCCCCAGTTTCTTTTGGTGGGGGCTATCAGAAATAAAGATGTGGCATTCCGCATACTCAGTGCTACTGAGGTCTCTTTCTGTCTCTGGGTCCTTCAGTAGATGGAACTGGAATACATACATGTATGTGACATGTCATATGTATACACACATGTATCTTAGAAAATCATGAGTTCACACTTTTAACTCCAATTCCAATCCATCTGTTAGGGCTTTTCCTTATCTTCCCACATCTGTATTTGGAGCTTTCTTCTTCCACAGTGAAAACCATGGCTCCCACACCAATTACACATACTCATTTGCTCAATCCTTCTATATATTTATATAGTTGCAGAAGCATTACATCCACACTGCTACAAAAACCAAACTTATGGGTCCAGAATTTCTTTGTAGTCCCATCTCCCTAAACTGAAGGTCAGAGTATTTAAGAGTTACTTGGATTATTTATTTCTCCCTCCTTCAATGTGGTTATATTATTGATTTAAACCAGCTGAGTTTGGTTTTTAGTCTTCCCTGCCATCCTTACTGAATTAATTCCATTTCTGGGGCCTATCTAAAAAACTGCCCTGCTTACAAACATAAAGAACTATATAAAAAGTTACAACTTGGAAAAATGTTGTTTCCTGCCCCTGCCTCACCATCCACCTTTGCAGGCGGGTAACCTAGTTCATCCCTCTTGTGTGTGTCTATTTTGAAAAGGTAAATAGGTATATTTATTTTCTTATTCTTCTTTCTTACAGAGAAGGCCATACACTAAATTTCTCTGTCCTTTGCTTTTATTAATTCAGAAATATATCCTGGGGGCACCTGGGTGGCTCAGTTGGTTAAGCAACTGCCTTCAGCTCAGGTCATAATCCTGGAGTCGCTGGATCGAGTCCGGCATCGGGCTCCCTGCTCAGCAGGGAGTCTGCTGCTCCCTCTGACCCTCCCCCTTCTCATGTGCTCTCTCTCTCTCTCTCTCTCATTCTGTCTCAAATAAATAAATAAAATCTTAAAAAAAAAGAGAAAAGAAATATATCCTGGAAGGGCGCCTGCGTGGCTCAGATGGTTAAGCGTCTGCCTTCGGCTCAGGTCATGATCCCAGCCAGGGTCCTGGGATTGAGTCCCACATCGGGCTCCCTGCCCCTTGGGAGCCTGTTTCTCCCTCTGCATCTATCTCTCTGTCTCTCATGAATAAATACAAAAATAAAAAATCTTAGGAAAAAAAAAAAGAGGGCGCCTGGGTGGCTGAGTTGGTTGAGCAACTGCCTTCGGCTCAGGTCATGATCCTGGAGTCCCAGGATCGAGTCCCCCATCAGGCTCCCTGCTCAGCAGGGAGTCTGCTTCTCCCTCTGGCCCTCCCCCCTCTCATGCTCTCTCTATCTCATTCTCTCTCTCAAATAAATAAAATCTTAAAAAAAAAATATATCCTGGAAATCATTCCATTTCAGTGCACAGACATCTTCCTTCTTTTTTCAACTGTACAGTACTCCACTGTGTGTGTTTACTCGATCAATCTCCTTTGGACAGTTAGCAGTTTTCAATGTTTTGCAATTACAAATATTGCTTCAACGAACAAACTTATTATACATGCGTGTATACACATACATTTAAAACTGCCTGAGGTATACTCTCAGAGTATATTCTGTGGGTTGAAGAGTGAATGTGTATGTAATTTAGTTAGGTAATACCAAATTTCCCTCCATAGAAATTTTACCATTTTGCATTTGCATGAGCAACAAGAGTATTTTTGTCAATATAATGGATGAAAAATGGTATGTTAGTGTAGTCATTTTTTTTTTAAACTTTCTACTTGGAAAGAACTTCAAACTTCTAGGAAAGTTGGAAAACAGTACAATGAAATCCTGTGTAGTCCACTCAGATTTGCCAATTATTAACATTTTGCCTCATTTGTTTTATTCTCTCTAAATATATAGGTATTTTGCTAAACCATCTGAGAGGAAGTTGCATACATATCTTTTTGTCCACCCCAAATTCAGTATGCATTTTCTAAAAATAAAATTGTTCTCTCATAACTACCGCATAGTTAAGAGTTTCAGGAAATTTAACATTAATGTGATACTTTCCCCCAATTTACCATCCATAGTCCAATGGACCCAATAATGTCCTTTATATAGCATTCTTTCGTTCAGTCCAGGATCCCATGTCATATTTGTCTCCTTAGTTTCCTTTAATCTGGAAGATTACTTCTGAATAATGCAGGCTCTCTCTCCACCTTTTTAATATAATGTTTCTCATTTGAGGCTCCTCATGTTTCCTCACTGGATCAAGTTATATACCCCCATAGTACTACGTAAGAGGGATAACCTTCTCAGAACATTACATCCAGAGGCATAAGATGCCTATCTGGCCCTCTCTGCTGTTAATTTTAATCATTCTTTCAAGGCATTTTCCACTGTACACTTACTGTATTTCTCCTTGCAACTAATAAGCAATCTTGCAGACATATTTAAAAACATGCAAATACTGTTTTTCATTGAAATCTCGCTCCACCCCATCCCTAAAGTTAGCATCCAATAACTCCTGCCAAACCAAACATTATGATGGCTACAAAATGACTTTGTGATTCTAGTACTCTTTTACCAGTCAGCACAGAATTCTTCCATCATCCTCCTTATATATTTACCCACCTACCTACCTTTATCATCAGCATGAATTCATGCCTCTTTTTTACCCCAATGGTTTATAATCCATTACTGTCCCTATTTTGGGGCTCAAATGATCCCATATCCAGCTACCTGGATTCCCTCAAACTGGCTCCTGAATCCCTCTGACATGTTCTCATCAATATTTATTAAGTATTGCCTTACTTTCTAGCATATCAAGACATTCCAGGATCATTTTGTACCTACATTGTTCAACCATTTCTCCAAGGAGCTCTCATTCTTTTCAGTGAGGACTGGTATTAAAAACCAAGATGTGCTCAGTTTTGTTTTACACAGAGCCATTTTTGTATCTTCTTTTGTATGTCTATGCGACGTGTGTTCTTTTGCCCTTTTTTCTTTAGGGTTTTTAGTCTCTTAGATGTTTTTTTCAAAGTTCTGTGTATTTAGGAATTTACCCTTTGTAAAATATGGCAAATTTTGATTTTGCTTATAAAGTTTTCATGAAATTAAAAAATTTTTAACCGCAGTAAAATTTATCAGTATTCTTTTAAACTTGATTTTGACTCAGAAAACTTTTCCTTATGACCACTGTATAGGACGGTTCCCCATATTTTGTTATTTGTGCATTTTTTAATATCTAGACCTCTGATCCATTTGGAGTTTATTCTTATGCATGGTGTGAAGAAATGATCTGGTATCTTTTCCTAAGTGGCGCTCTAATGGTGCCAAGACCTGTTATTCTTCCCTCTTAATGTTTTGATATTCTTGCATGCTTATTTTTCCAAATGAATTCCAGTATTAACTAGTTTAGCTCTATACCAAAAATTGTTGGTATTATTAGGATCTCATTACATTTATTAACTCAGGAAGAAAGTGACATCAGGAGGTTGAGAGTTCCTAACCAAAAAACAAGGGATGTCTTTCCAATTGTTTAGTTATACCTTGTGTCTTTAGGAAATGTTTTAGTTTGCTTTATGTAGATTTTTGTTAAAATCAAATTCTTAGGAATTTAAATATCTTACTTTTTGTTGCTTTGTAATGCAATCTTCCCTCTTGTTATATTGTATAATTGGTTACTGAATACATGAAGATTTATTTTATATCCTTCAGTCTTGCTAAATTACTTTGAAATAGTTTTGTCATTGGTTTTCTGGGGCTTTCCAGATAACTATCCTGTCATCTGCAAACAAACTTTTCTTTCTTTTCCCATTACTACGCCAATTGTTCTCTCTTTCCTGTCTGTTGTTCTTCATATTTGCAGTACAATGTTATATACCAGAGACAATGAACATCCTCATTTTGTTTATGATTTCAGTGTCTATCATAAGATGCTGGCCTTAGGATTTAGGTGTATGTATGCATGTATGCTTATCTGTATTTATGAAAGTCATGTTAAGGATCTATCAATTCCTGTTTTTTTAAAACTTTAAAGTTAGGAACAGGTGCTGAATTTTGCCACAGATTTTTTCAGCATCTATAAAGAGAATATGATTTTTCTCCTTAGACCCATTAATATGGTGAACTGTATCAAAAGAGTTCCAAATACTGAATCATCTTTGTATTCCTACTATAAATCTCACTTCATCATGATGTATTTTCTTAATGTAGTGTGACAGACTGCACAATATTTAGGCTTTTGCATTGATATTCATAAATATCTGTAATTTTCATTTTTGCACCACCTTTAACAGGTTTAGAAATTGGTATTACTCTTGCTTCATAAAATTATAAAGTTTGTAAAAAAAAAACTGGAAAGTTCTTCGGCATTTTCTATGTTCTGAAGTAATTTACGTAGCGTTGGGAATGTATGGGCTCTAAAGGTTTTGTAGAATTCCCTTGTGAAATCACATAGGTCTGGTGTTTTGTGGGATAGCTCCTTGATAAATTTGTTTCTTCTATTAAGTTAAAAACATTTTTAAAAAATTTTATTTATTTTTATTTTTTGAGAGGGAGAGCAGAGGAGGTGGGGCAGAGGGAGAGAGAGAATCTTAGGCAGGATCCACGCCAGCACGGAGCCTGACATGGGGCTTGATCTCTCGACCCTGAGATCATGATCTGAGCGGAAAATTAAAAGTCTGACACTTAACTGACTTAGCCACCCAGGCACCCACTCCCCCCCCCCTTTTTTAAGCTGGGTGTGGAGCCCAAAGTGGGTCTTGAACTCACAACTCTGAGATCAAGACCTGAGCTGAGATCAAGACTTGGGACACTTACCTGGCTGAGCCACCCTGGCACCCGTTTTTTAAAAATCTCTAATGAGGTTCTCTTAAACTGTATCTTCCTAAGAATCCACTTCACCTAGGTTTTCAAGTTTATTTGCATAGAAGTGTGTAAAATGGTTGCATAAGATTTTCTCAATTTCTTCTGTACCAAGTTCTTTTCCCCTTGTCATTTATTTTGTATATTTTGTGTTGTTTTTTTTTCCTCCTTGATTAAACTAGCCAGTGGCTTATCCTGGACCTAAATCGATTCATCAATCTGGTGTATAGTTTTTCTGTTAATTCATTAATTTCTACTTTCATCTTTAATTTTTTGTGTTTTTTGCCCCCCTTTGGCTTACTTTGTTCTTTTTTTCATTTCTGATTTGGGAATTATTTTCATTCTTTTTTTCTTTACTGTGATAAAGTAACCAGATTAGGTCCAAGATGGAGTTGCTCAGGCTAAGCCACCTCAGCAAACAAAGATTTAGAATCGAAGTTTCTATATTCCCCTCTCCCTGAAAAGGCAGGCCTAGGTAATTCATCAGTGAGTGCCCACACAGCATACACTGCCTGACCCAGATCCAAGACTTCCCTTTGCTCCAGTAAGAAAAGCAACCCAGCTTAACCAACCAGCAAATGCCCAGTGTAACTTCCTTGTTCCCACCCACTTTGGTCTATGATAACCTCTTGCTTTGAAAAGCAATTCGGACGGCGCTCCTTTCTATCTGCTAGATTGGATGTTGCACAATTTACCAATGGCTGAATAAAGTAAGATTTTAAAAATTTACTTACTATAACAAATAAATATTTAGGACTATGAATTTTCCTCTGCTCATTGCCCTCAATGTATTCCACAGATTCTTATATGTAGTATTTTCATTATAATTTTTTAGGAACTTTTTCATTTGTTTACATTCCCCCTTTACCCAAGAGTTTTTTTTAATTGAGACATAATTTTGAATGTGTATCAAGATGCAGAAATTACCTGTCATTCCAGAAAGCACCCTCATGTCCTTTCCCATTCAATCCTCCTCCTCCCCCAGAAGTTCTAGTACTAGGAGTTAATTTTGCATATATTTTGCATGTATTTAAACGGAATAAAATGCTATAGACATTTTTATATCTAATTTAGCTCACTCAGCATAGTATTTTTGAGATTTATCCATACTATTATACATATGAATGGTTCATTGCTTTTTACTGCTAATATTGCATTTTTTTTTAAAGATTTTGTCAGAGAGCGAGCACGCATGTGCACACACAAGCAGGGGGAGTGGCAGGCAGAGGGAGAAGTAGGCTCCCTGCTGAGCAAGGAGCCCAATGCAGGACTCGACCCCAGGACCCTGAGATCATGACCTGAGCCAAAGGCAGATGCTTAACTGACTGAGCCACCCAGGTGTCCCGCTAATAATATTGCACTTCAACAATATATGTTTATCCATTCTCCATCCAGATTTGACTACTTTGAAGAAAGTCATTATGAACATTCTTGTACAAGGCTAACACATAATAAGAGGCTTCTAAATTTCAAGGTGGTAATGCCCTTCTGCTTTTTGTTTTCTTGTATGGGACCTACTGATGTTTTCTTAACTATGAACAATTTTTGTGAATATTTTGTGTTTGAGAGAGCATATTTTTAGGATGCTGTGATAGATATACCTAAAGATCTGCCTCATTATATTTAGATCTTTTATATCCCAACTGTCTACAGCCCCTATCTTGTGCTGAGAGTGTCAGTGTCCAATTTTTAGTGATAACTGGCATTTCTTACAGTTTTTGTTTTGTAAAGATTATTGCTGTCATTTGATGCATATGTATTTATAACTGTTAATACCTTTGTGAGTTGTGGGTTTTAGTATTACAAACTGCCCTCCTTTGTTGTCTAATGCTTTTTGGTTTAACTTCTACTTTGGTATCAGCATTGCCAATCCTGCTTTCATATTATTTCTATTTGCTTGGTTGATCTTTGTCCATCTTTTTAACTGTTTTAAAGGGACTCTTATGTTGTAAAGTTGGATTTTGATTTTGTTCCTTTTATTTTTATTGAACTATGACATATAATAAGTTCATTGGCTTTTGATTTTTGAGCCAATCTGAAAATCTTTTTATTGGTGAGAGAATCCTCATTGATGTGACCGGTAGGTTTGATTTCAATTCTGTCATATTATTTTGTTATAATTACTGTGTGTATCACATGATTTTCCATGATGGTTTTCTTTGGCCTTTTAAACATTTCAGTGTTTTTAAAGGTTTGTATTTTTTCCTAATGCTTATCTTTGAATCTTTATTTCCATGTATCATTTTTCTTAGCTAATCTTTTCTTTCAGTTTCTCATGGTATATCGTTTGAGTCCCTTGTGATAGTTAACCTATAATCATTAGTCTTAATCTAAGTTTTCTTTTCCTTTCCCCTCCCACATTTTTTAGCTGCCCTCTTTCTACTTTGTCAGAACCTGTAACATTTATGTACTATTCTACCTATGTCTCTACTCCTGATTTTAACTTTAGCTCAAACAGATAGATGAAATCACTGTCAATCTTTTTTTGCAGAAGATTTCCAACACATCTCTTTTAGATGAAGCTTATCCTTCAACAGTTTCCTCAGGAAGCGCTAGTGAGTACAGCAGTCCCTGAATTCTTGGCATGTTTAAAACTTCTTCTACTGTCTTAACCCTTGGGAGGTAATTGACTGGATATAAAAATCTTTGGTTAGCATTTTCTTTTCTTATGCTGCTCCACTATTGTCTTGCTTTGTATGCTGCTTTTGAGAAATCTGATACCAGTCTACTTCTCTGGCCCTGTAAGGCAATTCATCTTTTCGCCTGGAAGCCTGGAGAATTTTTCTGTATCTTAAGAAGTCTTAAAGCATAAATGCCTCCGGGGCTCTGCTTTTACCGGCGGGCATAGGTTAAAAAAAAAAAAAAGAAAAAAAAAAGTCTTAAAGCTTACTAGAATGTATCCTGCAGTTTACCTTCTGGTATGAACTTCTGATGTATATATTCAGATCTTTATTTCCAGGAAGTTGTCTTGGGTATTATGGCTTTATTCTTTTTCCTTCTTGAGAGGCACCAACTATACATTAGACTTTTTGGACCCATCTTCCATTTGAAGTGTCAATTAAAAAAGAATTTCATTTTCATTCTCTTGACTGTTTTCCTGCTTCTCCTGAATGTCTTTTATTATATCTGCATTTGAATCTACTGTTTGGTGGGAACCTTGTAACTTACTCTTCATTTCTGGTATGTTTTTCTTCTCTTTTCTGAGTTTAATCTACTCTGATTTTATTCCATTCTTAGTTTTATATTTCTGATTCGAGGCTTTTTTTTCATATCCCCAAACACTGGTTTGAGGACGTTTTATTTCATTTTGAGTGCTGTGTCAATTTTCTTCCACCTTATGTTTTTTGGGTGGGGGAAGGGAAGATTTTCACCAGTTGAAATGTTCTGATTCACATTTTTTCCTATAGTAGTTCTGTGTACATGTAGTCCATTCTTTCCTATTTCTATTCATTTCCTGGTCAAGAACACTCCTAAGTTTACTTTCTCTTTCTTTTTCGAAAGGGTGTTAATTTCTCCTCTTCCTTCTTTCTCCTCACTGCCATGTCTCCACCCCTTCCCTATGAAGCACTGCTTCTAACTTAAGTTACCAATTCTGGCACTGCTTACTTTCAAGCTCTTCTCTGTGGCCAAAGCTGCAAACTACCAAGTTTCAAACCTAGGTCCAGTACTTTGGAACTCAGTGGTGATTCTCTTTTGGAAGGGATATTCGGTGCTTCATCTAAGTCTCCCATGGCCCTAAACTCTATCAGTGAACCTGTTAAGCCTTCTCTCTCTCTTCACATCCACAGGATTGGGCAGAAGGAGCTGTTGGAATCAGATTTATTTCTCTACTTAGAGGTAATTTGAAGGTTGTGGTAATGTTCCTAATAATGCTGAAGGCATGGGTGATGTGTCATGGATATGTGCTCTCTGTTGGCTTTATAGGTTTAGAGAAAGGTAGGTGGGGAAAGTGGATCAGGCTGCTGACACTGTTCTCCAAAACTGGAAGTCTACACATACATACTGAAGTACTACTATCTTAGAAATATTGGTTTTGCCATTTTTGGAAACACTTTACCTACCATTATAAGATTCACTTTTTGTATCATTTAACAGTTTTCCAGAGTAATTCTTCTTCATTTTCATCTAATTTGGTTCAGAAACACATTCTGCCCTATGAGAGTTTATTCATAAATTCCATAATAATGTCTTACTGGACTATTTTTGCTAGTAATTTGTAAAAGGTTTCTTATAATACAACTATTTACAGGATGCTCAGTATGTGCTAGACACATTCTAAGCACTTAATGTGTAGTAACGCAGTTAAATGCTCATGACTATTATTACTCCCATTTTACAGATGAGGAAGCAGAGGCTCAAATAGGCTAAGCAACTTGCCTGAGGTCATACAGCTAAAATGAACACTAGCAAAATGAATCAAGAAAATAATCTTACACCTATGTTAAATTTCAACCTCTTTTTTCCCCTTTCTTAATTATCGTTCTGTCAGCTAACTTCTGTAAGGGTCAAATAAAACTATTTCAAATAATGTGCTTTTTGAACACTTTGCTCTTCAATCATAAAACTGAAAAATCAGAGGTGCCTGGGTGGCTCAGTCAGTTAAGTGTCTGCCTTCAGCTCAGGTCATCATCCCAGGGTCCTGGGGTCGAGTCCCGCGTCAGGCTCCCTGCTCAGCGGGGAGTCTGCTTCTCCCTCTCCCTCTGCCGGCCGCTCCCCCTGCTTGTGCTCTGTCAAATAAATAAATAAAATCTTAAAAAAAAAAAAACAACTGAAAAATCATGTTAAGTGACTATTTAAAATCTTGAGGAGGAGAAACCTCACCTAATATTTAGACATATTTCATATGGACATATATGGACCACAAAGGAAGTCAAAATATCTATCTACACTCAATGTAAGGTTCCTATACTGAGTGATGTATGCCTAATATTTAGAATTATGGAGATAGACTCTAGGTGAAAAAGCCAAAAGAATTATAAGCACTTGTTTCAGTAGAGCTGTATGGAGAAAAGAAAGAGACTGCTGTAAAGGATCCTGTTTGGGGGGCACTTTTACCATTGTTTAACATTGCACATGTATTATTTTTAGAAAAATAAAGGTCAATTTCTACAAAGCATAAATTACCTTCTTAAAAGTCATTAAGCTGATAAAAATGGAGAGACTGATGATATTTGGCATGGCAAATGTATACGTTAAACAGCCCTGATATATCCTTGATAGGAAGGAAAACTTAGGCCATCTTTTTGGAATGCAATTTGACATTATTTGTGAAATCTTAAAAAAAAAAAAAAGTATGCCTTTTGACCATGTAATTCCACTTTTTGGAATCTGTCCTTCAGAAATACTCATAGGACACAAAAATCTATAGGGAAAGATGTTTCTTAAAGCAATAATGTAATAGTGAGAAGCTGGAGGCAATCTAACCACCAGTAGGGGAATGATAAATAATAGGTAAAATACTGAGTGGAAAAAATAAACTCTAAAATAGGAATGGCATGGCTCACTTTTTATTAAAAAAAAAGTATGCTAGTATATGCACAGATTCATATATCTATGTTCGTATATGCATTTAGGAAGATCCTAGAAGAAATAGCTTAACTATTAACAGGTTGACAATGTAACAGGAGAATGATTTTAACTTTCTATGGTTCTCATTTTCCTTTTTTAAACAGCAAATGTGTAATACTTCCGTAGTGAAAAAACAAAAAGGTTTTTATAGTGACAAAATGTAAGGAAGAATCACAAATCACAGTAAAATTTCATTTCCTTACTGTAATTACCAGCCTAATGAACCTTCCACCCTATAAAATCTATAATGGATTTGAAAAGTAAAACTTTTCTAGGAAAAATTTTACAGAAAATGTTTCAGATTCTAAATGCAAGCACAAATAAATATACAACAAAGTAATAACAGTATAACGTCAATATGAATAAACTCATCAAAAGTTAATCCACTCTCCACTATCCAAACCAATAGGGTGCAGTGGCCCACATAATTTTCCAGGTTTTATATTTAATCATGAAGTATAAGTTTCTTAAATCCTTGAATTTGAAGGTTGTATGGGTGAACTCACAAAGTTAAAACTAAAGGAATTAAGAGATCTATGATGACTGAACTCAGTATAAGCTAGAGAGCTATTTAAGCTCTTGCTGGTTTTCGTCATTCCGCCACCAGGACGAAAAGCAGTCTGGCATTGTGATACAACTCACTGGTCTTAACAGAAATGTCTTCATTCTTTCTCAGCTTACTATTAGGAGGAAGATAAAATGGTGAGGATTTGGGATTACTGGGTTTTTGTTTTCCACAAGATCATGTGAAAGAATAAATTCATGTCAAAAAGAAAACTGAAAACAATTAATATACTAAGTAACCCCCTTAAAGAAACTGAAAAGTACCCAGGGAACGACAGGAGAGTACAATATTCTACATAACAGTATTCTACAGCTTAAAGCAACAGTGAGCAAAAGGAAGCTTTCCTTGGCTATATAAGAAATACACATTTCTGTTTGGGTTCAAGTTTTGGTTCTATCACTTACGACTTTGGATGTAACAAATACTTGGGTCTCAGTTTCCCTCTCTTCTAAATAAGGAAACATCATGTACCACACAGGAAGGGTGTATGATAAAATAATTCACATGAATGGGCTTTCAGTTCTTCAGAAGAAAGCTATGAATCCTTAAGTATGAACCTGAAAAGGTAATTAAAAAAAAGATGACCGCATCAAAATTAAGTCTGAAAGGCAGGAGCCGAGAGGGACTTTAAGATCATTATCAGCTATCTACTCTACCATATTAACAGAATTCATACTAAAGGTGGAATTGCAGTGCAAATGTAGTTTGAGCAATCAAATAAGCTCATTTATTAATATGTTAATACAGCACAAAATAAGTTAAACAGATCTGGTATAACCTAAAAACACTGACCTAAGATGATATCATCTTGGTGTTTCTTTTGAAAATATATTTGGAGCTCGTTGTGCAAAAGATACATTATCACTGAACAATAACAACCATGGGATATTAATAATGAAACAATTAAAAATAGGATTAAACACATATGTGTACATAGGGGGTTATTTCTCTGGTGTGTAAAATAATCTTCAACCAGCTAACTAAAGTTTTGAGATCTAAAAGGAAAGCAATAGGTGATGTCATCCAGTATTTATTGAGCAATATAGACAAATCATTATGCTAAGCAACAGAAATACAAAAAAGTGTTAGATTTACTATGCATGTCCTCCACATACACTACAAACTGTGGCCAAATAGTTGGGGGAACAAGAAATTACTAAATTGAGTTATTGTATGTGACCTATTCCATAAAAATAGTAGTAACAGGCAATAGTGAAAAAGGAAAAAGAAAAAGGGTTTTTGAGAAGATATCTTAGTACTTTATAGCAGCTCACAATTTCTTGTATGCTGGTCATCACATCTGATTGGTTTACAGAAACCTTGAGAGTGAGGTAGGGCTGAACCTCGACCCACAGTTAGGTGAGAAAGATGACGCCTGAAGAGGTTAAGCAACTTACTTAAGATCACAGGTCAGGAGGTGGGAGAGTGAGCGCCCGGCCAGTTTGCCAACTTTGCCCAGAGCTTATTTCCGCTACATTAAATTTTAAGTTATCAATACTAACGTGAGAACTAAAAGGGAGTTTAGAAATATTCAAATGCAGTACTTCCCTAATCAATCTGATAAAAACTTTTCCGGGCATGCATTAAAAACAGAGTCTTAGGTCCCACTGCAGACCTTTTGAATGATAATCACTGAGAGAGAGGTTCTATATGGTTACAAGAGCCCCAAGAGGTGGTTTTAATGATTAAGTAACTTTGGAAAAAATACTCTTCTATATCTGTATGTCCAACATGGCAGACCTGTGGCTATTTAAATTTACACTGGTTAAATCAAAAGAAAAAACCGGGTCTTTCCATTGCACTAGCTACCTTTTAAGTGCCCAACAGCCAGGTGTAGCTAGTGGCTGCCATATTGGATAACACACATATAAGACATTCCTATCACTGCACAAAGTTGTATTGGTCAATGCTGATTCTAACCAGCCCTTCAACTATGAGAATGAGAAAACTGAGGCCCAGAATTTCATCTGGCAAGTGCTATAAAGCTAGTCAGTGGCAGAATTGAAACACTAACCTAGTCTGCCCGTACCTCTCTTACTATATCATTTCATCCCACCTCAAATCAGGCTTTTTCATATAGGAATTATTTCCTTTCCTCCCTTTCTTGGGGGTTCCAGCAAAGTAAGAAGAAAAAGTCTAAATCTCTGTGTGTGTGTGTGTGCATGTGTGTGTGTGTGTGTAAATCTTAAAAAAAAGTCATTAAAAATCATGATTAAATCTAAACCAATCTGTAATTTTTGTATAAAACTAAAGGTAGTGTTGGACAGTTCCTTATACCCCTGTGTTAGGAGACGTATCTTTTTTTTTTTTAAGATTTTATTTACTTATTTGAGAAAGAGAGAATGAGAGACAGAAAGCACGAGAGGGAAGAGGGTCAGAGGGAGAAGCAGACTCCCTGCTGAGCAGGGAGCCCGATGCGGGACTCGATCCTGGGACTCCAGGATCATGACCTGAGCCGAAGGCAGTCGCTTAACCAACTGAGCCACCCAGGCGCCCGAGACATATCTTGTTTAACTATTTTAATTCCTCCTCTTTTATTGACCTGATGTTTTCATCTTTCTCTTGGATTTGAAACCCTGAAACTAATGTTACATTTTAACTCCCTTACCTTAATATTTAAATGTGAAAAGGTTACATCTTATTCAGCAAACACTTTAAAGATGAAAACTGAGAAATAAGGAGCAACCAAAAAATAGTGACTTGTCTAATTTTAGAATGTGGTCACTCAAACCCCGCTTTCAGTAATCTAGTGGTTTGTATTTACGACATTAATATGCTGTTTTCACTTGTAACCTACAGCTCTACCTTTTTTTGACTACCGTTATATTTTCAAACAATTTGAGGGCCTAAAAGCATCTGAATATGTAGCAAGGTTTAGACTCTAATCAGGTCAACATATAACCAGTCACAAAAAATACAACAGTGTCCTCTTTAAAAATAAAACCAGTTGTTCCTGTCTAGTATGTTCAGAATGCAAATGTCTTCAAAGTCAATCAGCTTAAGTCATGACAGTTCATGTTTAAAGTGAGCTGGAAAATAACCTGGAACTCCACAGTAATTAGAACTTTAAAGACAGAATTACACAGCTCTATCAGTTTTTTTCAGTACCTGGTATTCATTTCCATGTTAAAGTCTAGTGAAATTGATATCAAACTATAAAATTAAAAATTGGATTGTTGAAAAACATGGCCCAACATAAGATACTCATGAACAAACACTTATTCAAGACACTTTTGCCATAATTTGCAAGGTACCCAGAAGCCTTCAGATGGGGTTCTATATAAATAGAAGCTACCTGTTATTCAGAGAAAGAGATGGTGCAAAAAAAAAAAAAAAAAAGACAGCTATTTTCTTTCTAAACACTCATTGGTGCTGAGGTAAACACAAAGAATACAGTCTAAGTAAGCATGGTAGGTATCTAAGTCATGACAAGGGGAGAGATTAAAATGTCTGTGTTTCAATACTTTAAACTGGGGACTGGTAGTTTAAGAGGAAATTTATTCTCTGGCTTTTAGACCACATTCATTACTTCTACAACTTATGTTACGTCTTGACTCCACTTCAGTATATTAGGAAGAGGAAAAACAAGTGCCCTGAAGATTCTTACACCAACAAAACTACTTTTGGAAGCAGCACAGCTCACCAAATGAAGAACATTAGAAAAACGTTAACTGACAACAACAGAAAGGGAACTATCTCAACGACTGAGTGATAAGTGGCATATACTAATGTTAAGAATATGAAAACTACTGCAAACTGTAAACAAATATAAAAGTGTTCCAAAAATGTCAAATCTCATAAGACAGCTGCAAAAATAAATAATAATAAAGAAAGAAATGAAAATATTGTGAAGGAGGGGCTTTGAGAAGAAGCCCAGCTTGAAAGGAAGACACAGGTCAAAAGGAAGGGGAAGGGGAACAGTTCTGACCACGTCTGTACCAGGAGATGCTTCTAACAGCTTCAGTACTATCCCCAGAAGACAATTTAGGCAGCTTGAGGGAAAGGGATTTAGGCAACAAGCAAATGGGCTTTGAGAGAGGAGAAATACAGAGGTGTTGCCGAATTTTCTACAAAAAGATGCACTAGTGAGAGAAAACGGCCACGAAATCCCAGACTGTAATTCCCAAGCTTCCTGGAAAAAAATATCAACCCTTCTCAGACATACAAGCCAGAGCATTTGTAAATGACCCAGCAAAGTTTTCAGCTGGCCCTCACTATCTCTCAAACCCTCCCTCCTCCACTTCCCTGCTGTTCTCTCCTGGCTCACAAAATATAGGCCAATGAGCGGTGGGTGGGTGAGGAGGATGTGAGAGAAAATTTGAGAAGTAAAAAAGGGAGCAACTTAACAAGGACATGAATGAGACTGAAGGGTGTAATAAGGGCAGGCAAACAGCAATTCGAACGGAACGGGCTTTCCTGGGCAGCAGAGAGCGTTCAGTGTTGGTAAGGGTTTAAGCAGACGCCAGACTACATACCACTTGTCAGAGAGGCTGCAGAGGGGACGGCTGCTTTGGGTGACCTCTAATGTCTCTTCCGACTCTGAAATGTTAGGATTCTTATTTCACAAAAGAGAACGCAATGGTCCCGAAAGCCCCCCGACCTAGAACCCTTTTAAGTAAGCGCCCCAGGTGGCTGCTCCCAAACACCACTCCCACCTCTCCCTCCCACACGTGCCCACCCCGCCCCCTTTCAGTATTTCCACCTCCACGTGCGAAATGCCTCGCGGCACTCGCCCGGGAGTGGAGAGGCACCTTCCCCCGCAAAGCACCCAAACTAGGCCCCTCTGGGGCAAGTGAGGACTCCACTCTCCCACCCTGAACGGCTAAAAAAGGAAAAGTCTCAAATCCAGCCTCCCCCCTCCCACCCGCCTCCACCAGCCAGAGCTGAAGGGGGAGGGGGGGCGGGACGCAGAGAAAAACTTTCTTCTACAATTTTTCTTCCAAAGAGTGGAGGGAGTAGAGAGAACCCCGCCGAGTCCGGGGCTGAGGGGGTGGGGGGAGGGGAACCCCCGAATCGTTAACGGCCGGTAGGGGGAGGGGGACTCTGGAGGTTGAGGGGGCGTGGGATGGAGAAACAGGCCTGGGAGCGGGGTCAAAGAGCTGCAGGGGTTCCTGGGGTCGGGGAGCTGCAGGCGTCCCCCCCATCTAGCACACAAAGCGGCTGCCGCGCTCGGCTCTCACCAGATCCTTTGTGTTTTCCATCAGGGCCTCATGGGTAGGGGTTGTCCGTGCTCCCCGGGCCCGCGGCGCCCCCTCCCAGAGCTGGGGGCAGGCGCCTCTCCCCGGGACTACGGCGACTACAGGGGGCCCCCCGCTGGGCCCAGACCGGTGGCGGCTGCGGCAGCCCCCGGATTTCCCCCCTTTAACTCGGGTGGCCCCAGGATATCAACAACATTAGCATAGCCCTCCCTCCCCAGCGCGCTTGCGCCGTGACCCGCGCCCCGATTGGCCCACTTCCCTACATACCCTCCTCTCTCTCTCCTCCAGCGTGGGACCCTCTGCAGGCTCCGTACTCCAAGGGCCGTACCAAGACGAGGGGGTGGAAAAGGCAACCGCGGCTCGGGTTAAGTCGAGTGGTTAAAAAGTCAGGAAGAAAAGTAGAAGTTCCATTCACTCATCCCAGCTTATACTCTGGTTTTCTTGTGCTCCTTTCAATCAGTTGCAGCTGCGAAGTTGTGTTGGAAAAAATTTTCCACTCCAGTCACGCCGCTTCCCCCTCCACCCGGAAGATTGGTTCTCCCGGAGGAACTCCCCTACGGGGAGGGGTTGGTGAGGGGAGTGGGCGCTACGTAGGGAGAGAGTGTTGGTCACGTGCTAACACACCGCGCAGACTCCTTCCGACCCCGCGGGGCCTCAGCGGCCGCGGAAATCCAACGACCTCGGCGCACGCGCAGCGAGGTTCCACGTGAGCGCCTGCGTTTCTTCTCCAACCTAACGATGCCGCCGGAACGTAGAAGCCGAACGAAACCGGACCGGAGAACCGGAATGAGGCTGGACCGGAAGAGCCGAACGAAGCCGGACCGGAGAGCCGGAACAGGGCCGGGCGGGCCGTCCCGAAAGGCTGCTCCTTCATCCCAGCGGAAACCGCCGGCCCGGCCGAGCGCAGCGGCCGCTGCGATCGCAGTCGCGGCGGAGGAGGAGAGACGGCTCCGGCAGCGGAACCGCCTGACGCTGGAGGAGGACAAGCCGGCCGTGGAGCGGTGCCTGGAAGAGCTGGTGTTCGGCGATGTCGAGGACAACGAGGACGCGTTGCTGCGGCGTCTGCAGGGCTCGCGGGTGAGGGAGGCCGCGGCGCGCGGGCTGGGCGCACTCGGGCGGGGCGCACGGTGGGCGGTGAGCCTCCGGGGGCGGAGCCTGGGCGACCTGCGGCGCCGGGAGCGCTCAGGTCGGCAGGCGCCCGAGAACGCGGGCGCCGACGGGTGCCAGACTGGAAGTCTCCGCTGGGCGGAGACCTCGCCTTTCTCCGCCCCCCGGGGGGGGTGGGAAGCCCCTGCGCCTGGTATCCAGCAGGCGCTCTTACACGTATGTGTAGCGCACTGCAGTCGTGAGCATTTTTAGCGGCTCAGTCCCACTGTGCTCTCTCCAAACCCAGTGTTTCTTTCCTCGTGGCCGTTCGATCCCCTGCCTCAGTACCTTGCGGTGATTCAGGAGTTAGGGAATCAGAATGTGGGTTTTAACAGCTTCCCGAGTGATTGGCCAACTTCTGAGAATGATCGTGTAGTTGTTCACCAGATCATTGTTAGTTTTTTGGGGGTCATATATTTTTCTGGCAGTGAAAACCCTGCATGCTTTTTATCATTCATTTTTACTCTTTTTGCACATTTTTTATAACTTTTGGGGGACATTTTTAATTATTTCTTGTATGCTGTACCTGATTTTTCTTCCAAGATAGGGAGTTCCAGGCATTGTTCTAGGCAATGGGGGAGACACAGCAATGGACAAAAACAGACAAAAGTCTCTTGCTCTCTTGGAGCACGTGTACCAGTGGTAGAAAAAGAAGGTAAACTAAAATGCAAATATGTCAGTGACGTGTGCTGAAGAGAAAAAAAAAGAAAGCATTAGGGGAAGGAAGATGAGTGTGTGTAGAGGCCGGTGAAATTTTTCGTAGCATGACCAAGCAAAGCCTCACCGAGAATACTCTGGTAAATGAATGCCCACCTCGCAAGTGGCCAGTGTCAATTGATTGTCAGTATTTCCTTTGGGTGCTTATGAGAAAAGCTGCAGAAATCTCGTTGGCAGATAGAAAACTGTTACTGGAAAACTGCTGGCCTTTGGGACAGTGGCATAGGCAAGAAAAAGGAACAGTCCGTGTGAGGTGGGAATTATTGAGCTTTGGAGGATCATAGGCTCATAACGGATGAGCAAGAAAATATTTGGACATGGCTATTAGTGGTTTTGGGGAAAGTTCATGCTCAACTTCTGGGAGTATTCTGTGGTGCAGATTTAGGTTTGATAGTCTGGTGTAAATTTTCTTAAGGTAGGGGGTCAAGAATGGTTATGAACAGGGCGCCTGGGTGGCTCGGTTGAGCGACTGCCTTCGGCTCAGGTCATGATCCTGGAGTCCCTGGATCGAGTCCCGCGTCGGGCTCCCTGCTCAGTGGGGAGTCTGCTTCTCCCTCTGACCCTCCCCCCTCTCGTGTGCTCTCTCTCTCTCTCAAATAAATAAATAAAATCTTAAAAAAAAAAAGAATGGTTATGAACAATGAAGAGGTATGTCTAAGAATGTGAAATGCCAGTTATGGCATTCAGTCACGTGAGTTTGATGTTAGTCGGCCTCTGGTCCCGTGATTTCTGTAGGTCTGGGATTTTTCCAGCTCCTTTCATCTGTCAACTTTTGTTGTTCCCATCTTACTTGGTCCTCTCCTTTCAGCATGTCAACTTTCGCTCCTTGACTGTTTGTCCTATCTGCCTGTCCAGCATATGGTGCCATTCTCTCATCTCTGCATTTTCTGTTCTGCCTCCAGCATTTGCTGTGGTAGTATTTTGTCCCATTATTCCATCAGAGGGCCTGCAAAGCATTCTACAAGACCTCTTAACTGTAAGGTGTGTGCGTCTGCTGAAAAACTCAGTGCTTGAGGGCATTTTGTCTTCTCTAGGTTCAAGTACAGGAAGACTCAGGTGACTTGGAAGTGGAGAATGAAGCAAAAGATAATTTTCTATTCCAAAAGAAGCCAGTTTGGGTGGATGAAGAAGATGAAGATGATGAAATGTAGGTTGCCTAATTTTTCTTTCAGAAACCCTTTGGTTACTTAAAAAGTTATTTTGTAAGTTTTAAAGAAGTTCTCTTTAGAAAGACGTGATTACGTGAAGATTTAAAAAATACTGTAAAGCAGAAGAAAGTCATTCATAAACCCACCACCGAGGGAGAACTGCTGTTAACATGTTGGCATTCTTCTCTCCTGCCCTCTTCTCTTACGTGCGGTATCAAATAGCAAAGAAAGCATAGTGTTTGGTGTCACATTTGAGTTTGCCTTTTAATTTGGCCAGTTCCTAAGTGACCAAGGGCAAGTTTGGAACCTGCCTTTTCTCTTTCGAATGGAGGTAATAATAGTAATATCAGAAGGCTCTTGAGATTAAGTGAAATAATGTATGTGGAGCTCTTAGCACAATGTCTGAAACTGAGAAAAGTCTAGAAAAAAGGCTAGCACACTCAATATTATACCTGTAAGAGATGAGAATGTATTGTCTTGCAAGCATTTATCTCCACTTAAAAATAAAAACCTTTATAAACGTTTTTAAGTGGATGTACTATAGTCTACTATGTAAATTAACTATAATTTGCATAGGCCTCATTAGATAGGTTTTCCTGTTTTTCCCTTTAATAAGTTGATATGGAGACATATTTTTCTGCATAAACCTTTTTTCCTTTCTAATTATTTCTGTAAGAAAGATTTTCTGTGGTAGAATTACTTAATCAAAGGGCATAGGCATGTGTAAGATTCTTGATAAAAACTGCCAGACTGACCAGGAGGTTCTCCCAGTTTACCTTTCCAATTGAAAGGTGTCCATATCACTCCATTCTTAGAAACAATGCTTTATCTTTTTTTCAGGCTTTGTCAGTTTAATGGGCGGGAAATAACTACTTAATTGGTGTGATTTTTGTCATTACTCATTGGTATTTTTTCAGAGCATTCTCTATTACGTGTTTATCTGTTTAAAAAAATTCATGTGTATTTGATATTCCGCACCTTACAAATCTTGACTTATATTTGATTAAATGTGTTCTTAAATTTTTAAAGGCAACACCTAGCTACGACGAATCTTTTAAAGTCATTTAAAGCATACGGTTTTGTTTTTGATAGGGTTGACATGATGAGCAACCGGTTTCGGAAAGATATGATGAAAAATGCCAGTGAAAGTAAACTTTCAAAAGACAAGCTTCAAAAGAGACTTAAGGAAGAGTAAGTGTCCTTTTCCATGTGATTTACCAAGCTGTAACTTATAGTCAGTGGTTTATTTAGAGTCACTGAGTCTTTGGCTAAAACAGTTTCTTAGGTAGTGAGATTTCCATTTTGAAGTAGTAAGGGTGTTGCTACTAGAAGAAATGGTGTCAGTTTCAGTATTTTGGAGGGAGGGGGAATACAAGTACAAAAAAATTTTGGAAAATCTGGTAATCCTACCACCCACACATAATCCGTGATGATATTGCTTACTTGCTTGTTTATTTGTATATGGTAAACCATTTCTTTTCCATAGCTTCTAGGCCCTTTTAGTTGAATAGAGATGGGAAATGTATGTATATTTTAAAATAATGACTTCATGGAGTGCCTGGGTGGCTCAGTCGTTATATATATCACCTTTATTCATCAGTCGATGGACACTTGGGCTCTTTGCATCGTTTGGCTACTGATGATAATGTTGCTATAAATAACATCAGCATGCATGTACCCCTTCGAATCTGTATTTTTGTATACTTTGGGTAGCAGTACAATTGCTGGGTCGTAGGGTAGCTCTATTTTTAACTTTTTGAGGACCCTCCATACTGTTTTCCAGAGTGGCTGCACCAGTTTGCATTTCCACCAACAGTGTAGGAGGGTTCCCCTTTCTCCGCATCCTTGTCAGTGTTTGTTGTTTCCTGTGTTGTTAATTTTGGCTGTTCTGACAGGTGTGAGATGGTATCTCATCATGGTTTTCATTTGTATTTTCCTGGTAATGGGTGATGTTGAGCACTTTTTCATCTGTATTGGCTAGTTCAGAGGCCTTGTATCCTGTTTCTGTCATGTGTGTCATTTCTGTGTCTTTCTGTTGACTGATTTTTGTTCTGGTTATGGTTCAAGTTTTTCTGCTCCTCTGCATGTCTAGAAATTGTGATTGGATTTTGGGGCAATGTGAATATTAAGTTGATCAATGTCTGGATTTTAATTTTTGCTTCTAATGAGTGTTGAATGAGTGAATATTGAATGAGCGAGTACTTTTAATGAGTTTGTCTTGGCAGGCGATTGATTGGCTTAGAGATTAGTTTGATCCTTTCAGGATTTTTCTTAGTTCTGTTGTAGAGTAGCATTTGCTGTAGGCTGGTTTAGCCCCATTTCTAAGATATGCCCTTTTTGCCATCTCTACTGAATGCTCTGAGTTTTCAATAAGGACCTCATGGAGTTTCATCCTCTGAATGTGCAGCTTAGTATTCAGCAAAAATGTCTGTGGACCCCAGTGCAGATTTTTGGAGCTTTTTTAAGTAGGCTCCACGCCCAGCATGGAGCCCAACATGGGGCTTGAACTCACGACCCTGAGCCAAGCCGAGGGACGCCTGGGTGGCTCAGTCAGTTGGGCGTCTGCCTTTGACTCAGGTCATGATCTTGGGGTCCTGGGATCGAGCCCTGTGTTAGGCTCTCTGCTTGGTGGGGAGTCTGCTTCTCCCTCTCCCTCTGTGCTCTCTCTCTCTCTCTCTCAAATAAATAAATAAAATCGTAAAAAAAAAAGCTGAGCCAAGATCAAGAGTCGGATGTTTAACTGAGCCACCCAGGTGCCCCCCCATTTTTTAAAAATTTATTTTTATTTTTTATTCATTTATATTTTAATAAGGCAAATCCTTTCTTAAAATTTTTTTATTTTTAAGTAGGCTATACACCCAGCATGGAGCCGTAATGTGGGGCTTGAACTCACAACCGTGAAATCAAGAGTCAGTCATCCAACCAACTGAGCCACCCAGGCCCACCTGGAGCTCTTTTTCTCTTCTTTTGTTCACTGCCCCTTAAATTCCAGTTGTCTCAGCCTCTTTTAGGTGTGACTTTTTCTCATTAGTTCTGTGCCAGGGTCTCAAAAAATTGCCTTCAGGGGAAAATCCTGGGATGACAGCGCTCACCTTGTTATTTCCTTTCTCTCAGGGATCGCAATCTTATGTTGTTTATTGTCCAATTTTTGGAAACAGTTTCATGTATTTTGTCTAGTTTTCTAGTTGTTTATGGCCAGTGGGCTGAGTTTGGTGGCTTTGTACTTCTGTATTAAACAATTAGAATGACACCCTGCACTCTTCCAGAAACTAGCCCTTCAGAATATGCTTCTCATGCTTCTTGTAAAGCTTACTTTTTCCAGAGTGAAATGCTCCAATTTTATTCAAAGGATATGTGATTGTGTTTTGTATATTCTTACCAACCTGGTCGTTTTCTTTCGGATGTGCAGTAAAACACTGTGTGCTCTAGTACTGTAGCATTGGTTTATAACCACAGAGTTCTTTACTTAGTCCCAAGATCTGAGATGTGTTGATATGAACAAATAAGCAGACGTGTAACTAGACAAAAATAATTAACAAATATGTATCCAGATGTCCTATATCTAAGACTAGTTGAAACAGTTAGAGGTTCACAAAAGTTTCCCATATAGGCAAGTTGGGACTATTCTGTGTGTGTAGTCCTTCTGTTCTTAAACATAATAATTTCTTTGGCAGAGATTGTTTGTATACATGCTCTCAAGGGTGAGCTAATCTAATCTTGTAAGCTTGGTGAGCATTTATTAACACAAAATTTCATTTTTGTATTTTTGTTTAGATTCCAGCATGCCATGGGGGGAGTACCTGCCTGGGCAGAGACTAATAAGCGGAAAACATCTTCAGATGGTGAGTATTGGTATCTCTGTTTAAGTTAGTAAATAAATCTCTGTTTCTGTTCTGTTCTGTGAGATTTCTCGTTAAAACCTGGTGTTTCAAATATGTCTTTTTTTTTTTTATTTCTCCTTTAAATGTTTGGTTTCGAAGTCTACCAGTTCTGTGAGGGAAGCTCTTTTACAATAGTGTAAGATTGACCTAATAGCATGTGTTGTCTGTTGTATGGACAGTAAGGGATGAATTTTACGATGTTTGATTCTCAACAGAACTGTGTTGCGTTATGGCATGGGATTAAGGAAAAATAACTATTCTTCTTCATTCCGAATCCCTTCTGAAGACATTGGCAGCTAATCCAGCTGTCTACTAGGAAATGGGATATCTTGGGAGCACATGTCTGGTCAGGCCCAGATGATCACTCACTTTGTAAACACCTATTTTTCACCTCCAGGTTTTAAGTTTGGCTTGTACCATAACTGCTTTATCCTTTTTAGATCCTTGAGTTTAGATATTATAAATGTGGATAGCTTACCAAGATCTGATTTGGGTGCTTGGAGTTACACATTTTAGACTTGGAATTGACTTTTGAAGTCCTTTAGAGAGTCTGGAGTATAGGAGTCTATCTTCCCACATAATGCAGTAGCTCTCTCCTTAGCATCCTTGATTTTTGATGAGCCTCTGTTCTATTACCTCCACCACCTTTCCCTCCCTTCTCCCCGCCCCTGTTAGTCCAGGCCTTATGGTATTCAGGTACAGGGAGTCCATGTAAAGAACCGGTTGTTTTCTGTAATTCTGTTAGAAAACTCAATCTGTTACTAAGTCAAAATTCTGTTCTGGTTTCCAGCCAGATACTTTTAGAGGTTAAAGGAATCTTTGTGGTATAGCCTGAATTTATCCACTGCAAGAATCTTTTCTACAACATCTGTTAGATGGTAATTTAGCCTCTGCTTAAACATGTCAAATAATGCTGTACTCTTTACTGTTCTTCCCTCTTCTCTTTTCCTTAAGAACTAATTATTAGAATTTTTTCCAATTTCGAAATTTACCTCCCAACATTCCGTAGTCCTACCTTTAAAAAGTATACAGTTAAAAAAAAAAAGTATACAGTTTATTTTACCTCTTGTTTCCTGTAAAACTCTGTTGTTGAAGAAATGTCTTTCCAAGTTTGGTTTTTAACAAGTTTAACATCCCTTATCTTTTAACCTTTTCTTACATTATATGATTTTAATTTTTATTTATTTTTTTAAAAATTGTCTTTAAAGATTTTATTTATTTATTTGACAGAGAGAGACAAAGTGAGAGAGGGAGCACAAGCAGGGGGAGCGGGAGAGGGAGAAGCAGGCTTCCCGCTGAGCAGGGAGCCCGATGCGGGGCTCGATCCCAGGACCCTGGGATCATGACCTGAGCCGAAGGCAGACGCTTAACGACTGAGCCACCCAGGCGCCCCCATTATATGATTTTTACCTCCTTGGTTACCAGTTTGCCCTCCTCAATAAAATATAATTTTATTACCCGTTTTAGAATGCTGCATTCGTAGTCTATTTTGTTTTATTTATTTTTAAAGATTTTACTTATTTAAGAGAGAGATGAGCAGGGGGAGAGGGGGACAGAGGCAGAGGGAGGAGCAGACTCCCCGCTGAGCAGGGAGCCGGAGACATGGGCTTGATCTCAGGACCCTGGGACCATGACCTGAGCGGATGGTAGACGCTTAACTGACTGAGCCACCCAGGCGCCCCTTCATAGAACATTTGGATCCATGTAATTATAGGTAAGGTTATGCTAGGTGTTGAAACAGAAAACCTTCCAGGTCCCAGTGGATTAATCCAATAGAAGTTGTTTTTTTCAAGCATATGAAATTGTGGTGGTGAGAAGGAGATGGTATGCTTTAGGGACCCAAGAGATTCTGCCAGCTTCATGCTGGGTTTTTCAAAGTTGCCCGAGAGGTTGACATGGCAGCTTATGGGGAAGAGTGAGCAGCTCACCCAAAAGAGGCTTTTTACTGGCCTGTGCTGGGAGTGGTACGTCGTACTCTGACTTAGATTTTATTGGCCAGAGCTGAGTCACAAGGCTACACTAAATCATGGGCTCCCAGGAAATGCAGTTTGTCTTTGTATCCATGAGAAAAAAGAAATGGATTAAGTCACTCATTAACTTGTCTGCTACCATTGGGATATCCTGGTCTACTACCTTCATTTTACAGGTGAGGGGAGTGAGGTTCAAAAAGATAAAAGTGACTTGTCCAAGATGTATTTCTTGGCACAGTGCTGACCAAACCCCCAGCCTCACAGTTGTCCCAACATGTTATTTATTTATTTATTTATTTATTTAAATTTTTTTATTTTTATGTTAATCACCATACATGACATCATTAGTTTTAGATGTAGTGTTCCATGATTCATTGTTTGTGCATAACACCCAGTGCTCCACGCAGCACATGCCCTCTTTAATACCCATCACCAGGCTAACCCATCCCCCCACCCCCCTCCCCTCTAGAACCCTCAGTTTGTTTCTCAGAGTCCATTGTCTCTCATGGTTCGTCTCCCCCTCCGATTTCCCCCCTTCATTCTTCCCCTCCTGCCATCTTCTTTTTTTTTTTTTAACATATATTGCATTATTTGTTTCAGAAGTACAGATCTGTGATTCAACAGTCTTGCACAATTCACAGCGCTCACCATAGCACACACCCTACCCAATGTCTATCACCCAGCCACCCCATCCCTCCCACCCCCCACCACTCCAGCAACCCTCAGTTCCAACATGTTATTTTTATCGATAAATATTTCATTTAGTGTCTTTAAAAGAGAAGTACTCCCCGCTTTAAACATAATTATAATACAATCATTATAGGCCTTTGAAAATCAATAATAATTACTTAATATGATGGATTGTTTTATTATTGATGTTTTGTTCATTTATTCCCCCCCCCAGTCCTTTTAGCTTGCTTTGTATTCTGCTTGGTCTTCACAGTGCTTTTGAATCTAGCTTGATGTCTTTTTGAAGTTTTGGAAATTCAGTGAAATTTCCAAAGTTCCAGTCTTCCTTTTCTTCTGGGACACCAGTTACATGTGCGTTCAATGTTTTATTTATTTTTTTAAATGTATTTTGTGTTCTTTTCTGCATTTTCTGTCCTTTTTGCTTTCTGTACTTCAGTCTGTATATTTTTTCTGATGCATTTTCCAGACCACTAATTGTCTCTCCAGCTAATTTTTGTAGGCTGTTAAAAATATCCACTGGGATTTTAATTTTAACTACTGTAATTTTCAGTTCTAAAATTTACATTTGGTTCTTTTTTTAATGGTCTAGTTCTTTGGTTCAATATCTGAATATTCATTATTCTTGACCGTATTAAACATAATACTTGAAAAGCTTATGTCTGAAAAACTCAGTTATTTAGATCTCCTGTGGAGACTATTATTCCTTAGGTTTGCAATCAAGTTAGGTTATCTGGTAATTATTGGTCTAGTTATATTTCATTGAGTGCTGGACATCGTATACGAAAAATAGCGTTGCTTAACAAGAGGACAAGGATATCTTTCTCTGGAGAATTTGTACGTTTGTTTCTGGGTAGTGGCTGGGTAAGGGGCACTAGCAGTCCCACAGCATCTTACTCCAGTGAGAGATTTTAAGGATTCAGAGCTGGGTTTCACTTCATGGAGGATTTTCTTAAAATTCTTTGATTTCACCCTTACTCCTTGGTGTAGCCTTTTGTGGCCCCAACCTGAAGCCTGGTGGTTTACCAGACCCCCTTAAGAACCTTAGAGGGCTTTTAGTGCTGGTTTTTGCCCTCCTCTCCCTCCGAGTGTTTTAAAATTGTTGCTCAGCTTTTGGGCTCTCTTTACTAGAATCGTCAGGAGAAAAGCAGCCCTGTTAGCTCCCTTTGAAGTTCTGATACACAGTTTGCTGACCTTGATCCCTCAGTGCTAGTCCTTTTTCATGTGAGTTAAGCTACATCTGCTGTCTCCCTTATTGCCAATTTTGCCATGATTATAAATTGTTCTTTTTAAATTAAATACTGCCTTTATTTTTTTTTTCATCCTGTTTTAGTCATGGTCTGTGAATGTCTGTCTTTCATTCCAGAGTCAGGCTTTTATTTTAACCATATATATTGGACTCTGTGTCATTTTCCCCGTCCCTTTCAAATTTGTTCTGTTTTTTTACCAGTTACAGTTTAAATAAAGTGATCGAGATTGGAGACTGGAATTGGGGGGGGTCAAAGTTTGAAATACAGACGTTTGGGGAAGGTAATGGCCATCTCCTTGATTCTAAAGCTCCACCTTGTGGGTCTGTTTGACTTAGATGAAAGTGAAGAGGACGAAGATGATTTGTTGCAAAGGACTGGGAATTTCATATCTACATCAGCCTCTCTTCCTAAAGGAATCTTAAAGGTGAGAGTCAGCAAAGTGGGGCCTCTCCAGCTGACCACCCCTGACACCCAGTGTGCTTCCCGATTACAAATGTATGGGTTCATGTTCTCTGTGGGATTAAATGTGTTGCTGTCGCTTATTATTCTTCTGTAGAAATGGTCAAGAAGATTAAATTATATCCCCAGGGATCTTTTAGCAATTGTGTTTGATTTCTCCTTCTGCGTTTCTCTTCATTTCCACGGGCGCTAGCCTGGTTTATGCTGCCATCCTCTGTTACCTTGTGTACTGCAGTCACTTTGTGACTGGTCTCCCACTTCCACTCTGCTCTTCCTATTCTTCGTTTAGTAGAAGCCAGGGAGGGGTCTTCTAAAAATAAAACATCAGGTCATGTCACTTTTCATGCTTTTTGAAAACTTCGAATTCTTTATCACGGTCTATGCTGCTCTTCGTGATCTGGCATCTGCATATGTCTGAAACTTCATTTCAGAAGTTTTCCCCTTATTTCCTGCCCAAGTTCCCTAGGCCTTCTTTCTGTTTCTGGAACACGCCGAGTCCTTTCTTGCCTCAGAACTTTTGCTCTTCCCCCTGCCCGTCTGTTCTTCAAGCACTGCTAATGGCCAACCCATTGGTACCCCTCTGCTCAGATGACACTTCGAAAGGTTCTTCCTGGTTGTCTTGTCTGACGTGGTCTGCACTAGTTAGACTGTATCTGACTTGTTCGTTGTGGTAATGAAGTGCCTGCCCAACACAGTTGGCTCCAGTTAAGTATCTGTTAAGTGACCAGATCTCTCTCTGACATAGATATTTTTCCCCATTATAAAATGGTAGCGTGCTTTAGATGGGGGAGGGAGCCCTATTATGGCAAATTACTATGAGACAGTGATTGTGTTTCTCCCCACCTTATGAAGGTAGTTCACTCTGCTCTTCATAGGGTAAATTCACCTTCACCGAAAATGCAGTTACCATAAAAATCTAACTTCATTTGTTATGAACAAAACATACACGTAGTACTCACTTTATTTTTCGTATAATTGAGTTTGTGATGCAGAGAGAACAACCTGTAAAAACCAAGAGATAACTGAAAATAGTCTAAATGCATGATGCATGAGGTCATCATTGCTTTAAACTAGGAGCCATGTATTCTGAGAGGAGAACATAGCTGTCCCTGCCAACCACAGAACCGTGGCATGTTACAGAGTGCCTCATATTTTGTGCCATGAATGCAAAGCTGCTACAGTAGCATTTTTAAGTAAAATACACCCTGGATGTCAGTTTCCTAACCTATATGGGTGTATCATGAGGAAATGACTGTATCCTGATGCTCCAAGACCTTAACGATTTCATTCCCTCGTTTAAAAGATGGTAAAAATGGATTATTGTCTAGTAAAATGATTTGCTAGTTGGTAGGAGAGCTGTGGTCTTCTCGTTACCATTCCGATGTCCTTCTCAGCATAAGCTATGTTAAAATGCTTTATGCTTTAAAGAAAAGAATGGTGGGGTGCCTGAGTGGCTCAGTCCTTAAGCGTCTGCCTTTGGCTCAGATCATGATCCCAGGGTCCTGGGATCGAGCCCCGCGTCGGGCTCCCTGCTCAGCAAGGAGCCTGCTTCTCCCTCTGTCTGCCGCTCCTCCTGCTTGTACTCCCTCTCTTTCTGTCAAATAAATAAATAAATAAAATCTTAAAAAAAAGAATGTTAACCCATTTGAATTGATACAATTCTCGCTTTCTTTTTCCACAGCTGAAGAATTGTCTCCCTGCTAACGCGGAACGTCCTACTACCGCGCGGATCTCGTCTGTGCACTTCCATCCCCGTGCGCAGGTCGTGATGGTCGCCGCGCTGGATAACGCGGTGTCGCTGTTTCAGGTGTGCATTTTTAAATGGAAACTTGGGAGTGAGAAGTATTTACTCCCAGGACGTAGAGTCTATGGAAATACCTAAAAGGAATGTTTTGCTTTTCCTTATAGGTTGATGGAAAAACAAATCCTAAAATCCAGAGCATCTATTTGGAAAAGTTTCCAATCTTTAAGGCCTGTTTTAGTGCTACTGGAGAAGAGGTTTTAGCCACGAGCATCCACAGCAAGGTTCTTTATGTCTATGATATGCTGGCTGGAAAGTTAATTCCTGTGCATCAAGTGAGAGGTAAGGTTTCGCTGATCACCCCTCTTCCCTGCCAACCCCACGGCTGAGTTCATTTAACAGTATCTACAACCACTTTCCCCCCATGGGATTCTTAAGAATGTCTTTAGTTTTAGTATTGGGAAAATGTCATTGTGTTGAGATAATGCGTTTGAATGAAAGTAGTGAACTTTTTATTGAGCACTTCTGGGAACATTGGAATTTGGGAATCTGTATCTCCCAGAGCAGAAAAGCAGTTGCAAATGCTTGGCTGTAAATTTGGCAGTGGATGCAGTAGAGAGAGCCTGGGACCTAGAAGACCTGAGTCCCAAGTCCTCAGACAAAGTATTGCACCTCTCTGGTCTTCAGGAAATTTGGATTCTGTCTTGTCCTTCTAGTGTCTGTTACAGTAGATTTTTTGGTTTACATTTAAAGGAAATAAAGCACTGCTTTTGGAGATTGTAATGTATTTTAAAGACTACTTAAGAAAATCTTTATTTGAAAATTTATCTTCCTCTGCTTTCCCCATTCTTCCCTTGCATTCCCCGCCCCACATCACCACATAATCCATTGACACCTTCACGAACCCTCTGTGAACCAAAGCCCTTGTGGTGAGGTTGGCTGGGTTAGCATTATGCGTCTTGGGAGGGGGTGTTGACAATGCTGTGGCTCCCTGGCAGTCTCCCTGTTAAACCGGATATATGTTTGGGGCTGTAAAGGACAGGGGTAGCTCTGTACAGCCTTTTTTCTACTAATGGTTCAAAGTGAACAAGGCCAACTTCAGAAACATTTATGGTGTTTATCTTCAGTGTTTCCAGTCTTCTGTTTCCCGTGTTTCCTGACACCTTTGGTGGTCCTTTCCAAGTAGATTCTTAGTTTAAGCATGCTTTAAACCGGTGCTTTTCTGACATTAATGTGCATAGAAACCACTTGGGGATCTGGCTGAAGTGCAGATTGTTATTCTGTAGGTCTGAGGTGGGCCTGATTCTGCATTTCTAACAAGCTCTTGGGTGATGCTGATGTTGCTGGTCCATGGACCTCATTTTGAGTTGAAAAGCCTTAAATAGTTTCCCCATATCGAAGCAGAAAATGTAGTTAACTATTTTCACATACTATTCTACTAATGAAAAGGAGAGGGCTTTTGTCTGCCCTTGCCTTGCATCCTCTTGGGAAAAGCAAACCCGGGGTTGGCTAAGATACAGTTAGGGATGTTTACTGTGGATCTGCAGGTATGCAGGAGTGTGCATCTGATCACCAGCTTCTTCCAGGACGTGGCATTTATCTTTCCCTCTCAGTGTTTCCCCTTTTCCTCTTTCCTCAATGAGCATCGCTTGGCAGTAATGATAATGATAAAGTAAATGTGTTTCTTTTTGTGGGGTTGGTTGTTGAACACTATTTTCAGTCTCAGTATAGAACATTATAAATAACTCAGAATTAATTAAGGACATTAGAATTAGAGGGAAAAATCACTGACTGGTTAGAATATGCAAACTTCTACATTTGCAAACTCTTTGTCTTAAATGTAAGTTCGAAAAATGGAGGAGTACAGAATTGATGCATTCTGAAGAATTCTGATTTGATGGTTGGTTCCGTTAACCCAGTGGGGTTCATAACAGGGTCCACAGATGCTCAACGTTCTCTGGTAGAATTTAGAGGCTTGTGAAGTCAGATGGGAAAAACATTACATTTTTATTTTCACTAACCTGTAACTTAAGGTTAGCATTTCCTTCGGTTATAAAAGTTTTGAACAACCACTGTTTTAAGAGGACCATACGCTTCCCCAGACTGACACACAAAAAGTTTGAGAACCCCAGATTACTAGTTGAGACTCCAGAAGCAGTTTTCTGCTGCATCATTTAGAAGGACAATTCTTCAGAGAGATATCTTGTTCTAGGTAAACGCGTAAGGAATTTGACCGTTTGGGAATTAAATGAGTTGGTCAGGCAGCTATTTGGATTATAGGCATTATGGTGTGGTGATATCTGAGCTGCAGCTTTCTCTTTATAGCTATAAAGTTGAGGGTCCTAAATATTAAAAGAGATCATTTTTAATTTTTTGATTTTTTTTTTTAGTTTTATTTTTCTAGTTTTAATTTTAATTCCACTTAGCATACAGTGTTCTGTTGGTTTCAGGTGTACAGTGGAGTGATTCAGCAATTCCATACATCACCCAGTGCTCATCACAAGTGCCTTCCTTCATCCCCATCACCTTGTTCAGCCTTCCCCCAACCCCTCGACTCCCCTTCCCTTTGGTCACCATCAGTTTGTTCAAAAGAGATAATTTTTTAAAAGCTCCTAACTTAGCACCCCATGGCACTTACGAAATGCCGCCGTCGTTAGGAGCAGCGTATGGTCTATCCCATCACAGCAAGTCCTTCCATCTTAGGGAATTTGGCACTATTGTAATTAAATTGGCCATTCTTTTTCTTATCACTTGTTCTTTAGTTGACCTAAAAATCTCATTAACAGATCAAAAAAAAATAAAATAAAAAATAAAAAAATAAAAATCTCATTCACAGACCTACAAAAAGATTTATATCTGACGTCTTTAAAGTATCTTCTTTCTCAAGGTCATATAAAGTTTATCTGGTTCCTATTTTGGAAGGTTCAGCGTTTGTAAAAAGCAGTTACAGTATCAATACGTATGACTGGTATTCTGTTAAGTTTTGGATGAAAATACAGTTATCTTTCTTATTTTTTCATTTAATTCCTAAATCAACTACCTGCGCTTATTTGCTGCAAGTCTGGTATTTCCTCCTGGAAGACATTCCTCACTCCTGAATGCTCTCAGAACAGCAGGCTCACTCAGGCTACAAGCGGGCAGTCTCTGGCCCCTGCGGCCAGAGAGCAGGTGCTGTGTAATGAGCCCTCTGGCACTTTGCCTCTGTTGCTGCCACACCGGGTCCATCTCTGCACAGTGTGAGGGGACTTTGTTCCCTGTTGCTCTGACGATACGTGATGCATTCCGAACCATCCATGGCTGTGGGGTCCCCAGCTGTAGGCCTTTCAGTTCTCCCTTGCATTCCTTCTGTCCAGTCCTGTGTCAGTAGGATTAGGTCTGGGGAGTTTCCAGCTGCAGCCCCACACTGCTAGAACTGGCCTCCCTTCCCTGCTTCCTCATGTGATGGGCTTTTTCTTATGCTTGGAGCCGTTTCTGTATACTGTAGTTAGAGTGTAAGGTTTGCCAAAAATGGGGGATGAACCTACAGGAGTAGGTTCAGAGTGAAGGAATAAACCCCAGTAACTGGAAATATGTGTCTGGATTGATTTCCATCAAGTGACCTAGGGTATAGTCTCTGGCGGCAGCACTAGAGTGGGAGGGAGGCCCAGTTTGTAGGATTGTGAGCCATCTAGACAAAAACTGTTCATAGGATGGAGGTGGTCTGTGGGAGCCTTAGACAGCATTTTCCTGTAGGGGAATGAGGACTCCTCACTAGAGTTTTCTACATTTATTTATTCTGATGAATGTTTTAAGTTAGCAACTTAAACATTTTTTGAAATAATTCTTTTTTTGACCAAGCTGTACCTCCACATGGTGCAAAAATCCAATACATACAAAAGGGTAAAGAGGGAGAAGTCTACTCAGCTCCGTCTCCCTGGCCACCTGCTTCCCTTCCCTAGAGTTAGCCGGTGGTACCTATCCTATATGTATCCTTTGTATTAGGCAGTTTTTTTAATGAGTAAGTTTGCTCACTAAGCTGTCTTGATGGAAGGAGTTTTCTACATGGCTAGTATGAGCCTTTTAGGCATGGAAAAGGAACATGTCCTTTTGTAAATAAGTAAATTGACTCTCTGGTTTATATTCTTCGCTCATGTGATTAGGTTAGACGAGTCACATTTTGGGAAGCTAGTCAACTCTTGAATACGCTGACACTTTGTGGATTTCTTTTCTTTTCTTTTTTTTTTTCCTTTTTGGATCCACAAAGTTAAGACTGTAGACTCCTTCATCATGGGATGTTTAGTAGGTGGCCAGCAACTAGTTTCTTTCTTTCTTTTTTTTTTTTTTTTAAAGATTTTATTTATTTATTTGTCAGAGAGAGAATGAGCACAAGCAGGGGGAGCGGCAGACAGAGGGAGAAGCAGGCTTCCCGCGGAGCAGGGAGCCCGATGCGGGACTTGATCCCAGGACCCTGGGACCATGACCTGAGCCGAAGGCAGACGCTTAACGACTGAGCCACCCAGGCGTACCCAGCAACTAGTTTCTACATGTTTCTGTGTTTTAGCTGTTTCTGATGGCCGTGTATTTCCCTCCTGGTAATGAACTTTGTGACAAAGAAGTATAATTTATCCTTTTAGTTGATTACAGATGTACCGTTTACGTTTGGGAAACTAGTTGATAGGTTTACTCTTTGGAGAGCTGAGTCTCTGGCTGCAGTTCAGATGGTGAATGTTAACCAAGACAGAGAAGAAAAGGAAGCACTTGGTAATGACCTTATATTTGGGTCATACTCAGTGATGCATGGGGTCAGACTTAATTCAGAATCTGAGCCTACTTTTGGTTTAGTTTGAGGCACTTAGATATTTTAAAAGAAATTCTCAATTGTGTTGATAACGTTATTATTGAAAATCGTATTAATCCTTATTGATTTGTCTCCTCTCTCAGGTTTGAAAGAGAAGATCGTGAGGAGCTTTGAAGTGTCTCCAGATGGGTCCTTCTTGCTGATAAATGGTGTTGCTGGATATCTTCATTTGCTGTCAATGAAGGTGAACCATTATTAGTGGTTGCTTGTTTTTTTAGGATGAGACGTTAGTGTAGGATAGTCTTGAACCATAACTCTAGGTGTCCTGAAATCCGCCTTGTAAGCGGGGGGACACAGTGGGACCTGGGGAGAACTTGAGTCTAGGGACAAAGTTGAGTAGGTGCTACAAAACAGAACTAGATTGTTTTTATTCCCAGTGTGATTCTTCCATGCACCTCCTAACAATTTGATAAGTAATATTTGTTATTCTTTCAGACTAAAGAACTGATTGGTAGCATGAAAATTAATGGAAGGGTTGCAGCATCCACGTTCTCTTCAGATAGTAAGAAAGTGTACGCCTCTTCAGGTAGGTTAATGACATGATCATCTAAAGCTTTTTAAAAGCTTTGGATGTGGGGGCGCCTGGGTGGCTCAGTCGTTAAGTGTCTGCCTTCGGCTCAGGTCATGATCCCAGGTCCTGGGATCGAGCCTCGCATCGGGCTCCCTGCTCAGCGGGAAGCCTGCTTCTCCCTCTCCCACTGCCCCCGCTTGTGTTCCCTCTTTTGCTGTGTCTGTCAAATAAATAAATAAAATCTTAAAAAAAAATAAAAGCTTTGGATGTGTTTACATTTCAGATTTAACCAAAGACAATGTTTGATTTTAGACTTTTTTTGTGTTAGAAAGTCATTTTTATTTTTAGATTTTGTTATTGCCATTTGTCTTCTTATTTACTAACTAGTAATAGTTATTAACTATTTTAGTAAATATTTATTATTTATTATTAATATTATTTATAAAAATAATAAATATTTACTAACTAGTAATAGTTACCATTTAACATTTCCTAACTGGTAAATAGTAACCATTTAACCATGTTACCATGTTTGGGGAAAATATGGGAAGAAAATGCTTATTTAAAAGATGATTCATGGGGGCGCCTGGGTAGCTCAGTTGGTTAAGCGACTGCCTTCGGCTCAGGTCATGATCCTGGAGTCCCGGGATCGAGTCCCACATCGGGCTCCCTGCTCAGCGGGGAGTCTGCTTCTCCCTCTGACCCTCTTCCCTCTCATGCTCTCTGTCTCTCATTCTCTCTTTCTCAAATAAATAAAAAAAATAAAATATTTAAAAAAAAAAATAAAAGATTCATTCTCAGACTTTCTTTTGAAAACTACTTGGAATCATCACCCTTTTCTTTTAGCAGTACATTTTCACTTGGATGATGTTTTAAATGTTCTTCGTCATTGACTGAAAACGATTCAAGTTTCACCTTCTGACATTCCTGTGGTGCGATTGACCAGCTATCACCATTGACAGTCTCTAATCTGGCACTTTTCTGCTCTTCTGCCTTTCTGATTGTCCTGTGCCTTCTTGGGCTCTGAGTCCCTTTCCTATAGGATCTTGGGGCCATCATAATCTCAGTGTAGCTCATGATGCTTGGTATTGGGAGGCAGCAAAGTAGTTCTGCCTGTGAGTACTATTCTCCAGTCTCCGTGGGGCTCTTCTTAAGCAGGATTTTTGCTCTACCTCAGCTAGCAGCACTTGATGATACAGTGTTAGGTTTTTTTGGTTTTGTTTTGAGCATTAATTGACATGTAACATATTAGGTGTACAACATAATGATTCAATATTTGTGTGTATTACAAAATGATCACAATAAGTCTACTTATCATCTGTCACTACACATAGTTACAGTTTCTTGTGATGAGAACTTTTAAGATCTACTCTCTTAGCAACTTTTTTTTTTTTTTTTTTTTAAGATTTTATTTATTTATTTGAGAGAGAGAGAATGAGATAGAGAGAGAGCACAAGAGGGAAGAGGGTCAGAGGGAGAAGCAGACTCCCTGCTGAGCAGGAAGCCCGATGCGGGACTCGATCCCGGGACTCCAGGATCATGACCTGAGCCGAAGGCAGTCGCTTAACCAACTGAGCCACCCAGGCGCCCCGTCTTAGCAACTTTCAAATGTGCACTACTGTATTACTGGCTGTGGTCACCATATTGTACGTGGTCTCCATGACTTATTTTATAACTGGATTAAAAAATTGTGTTATTTATTTATTTATTTTAGAGAGTGCACGGATGGGGGGGAGGGGCGGAGGGAGAGAGAAAGAGGGGAAGCAGACTCCCTGCTGAGCAGGGAGCCCGATGTGGGGCTTAATCCCAGGACCCTGAGATCATGACCTGAGCCAAAACCAAGAGTCGGACACTTAACTGGTTCAGAGCAATGTTCCTTATGAAATGGCCTTTGGATCCTGGGAGGGTCAGAGTAGGAGAAAAGAGATGGAGGGTCAGAGATACTAAAATTTGGTATATGAATTGGATGCAGATGTAAAATATTTACAAATTTGATCATTACTGTGGAGGTCTTATTTTCCATAATAAAGGTCCTAAAAGCATAGGGAAGAGTAGTCCATAGTCTGGCTTTGGTAACATCTAGATGACCTTCCTGCCATTGATCCCTTTTCTTCCCATTTTAGTCTGTTGCTAGTTGGGCTAATCTTTAAATGCCTTCCTTTATTGTAACATTGCTGTACAGACAAATGCAAAGATTTTCAAATTTGACCCTGTTCAGTTTTTTCAAATATATTTTACTACTACCTAATCTAAACCCTTATGCCAGCCTGGGAAATCTTCTTTGTCAAGGAAATAGTTGAAATAGTGAGATCAATTGAATTCTTATTGGGAGGATAAAAATAGAGAAAAGTGAACTTTAGGGGCACCTGGGTGGCTCAGTTGGTTGGGTGACCGACTTGATTTTGGCTCAGGTCATGATCTTGGGGTCCTGGGATCAAGCCCTGCATCGGGCTCACACTCAGAGTCTGCTTGTCCTCTCCGTTTGCTCCCCCCGCTCCAGCACTCTCTCTAAAATAAATAAATAAAATGTTAGAAAAGTGAACTCTAGTGCAATATCCACAGAAAAGGCAGAGATGAAATGGGTGAGTGAGGAGCACCTTTGTGATGAGTGTAGGGTCCTTAAATCTTTAAATGGGTGTGAAGAAGAGGGTGATCATCAGTATCATGTGCTTTAGGAGAGAGAAAAAAGGGTAAGGGCAGATTTTGGCAATAGTCATTTCTTTTTTTTTTTCTTTTAAAGTTTGTTTATTTTTTTCAGTAATCTCTTTACCCAATGTGGGGCTCAAACTCAACGAACCCCTGAGAGTCGCATGCTCTTCCAACTGAGCCAGCCAGGCGCCCCGATTGTTATTACTATCATGAAAATATTCGTGTTCCCTTTAGATTTAACATCATCCTCAGTCTTACACACATTCTCCCTTCTCTAAACTATTTGTGTGTACTGCTCACAGTTGGCTTTTTTTTTTTTTTAAGATTTATTCCCTTATGAGATCTTGCCATTTGCAATGACGTGGATGGAACTGGAGGGTGTTATGCTGAGTGAAATAAGTCAATCAGAGAAAGACATGTATCATATGACCTCACTGATATGAGGAATTCTTAATCTCAGGAACAAACTAAGGGTTGCTGGAGTGGTTGGGGGTGGGAGGGATGGGGTGGCTGGGTGATAGACATCGGGGAAGATATGTGCTATGGTGAGCGCTGTGAATTGTGTAAGACGGTTGAATCACAGATCTGTACTTCTGAAACAAATAACGCAACATATTTTAAGAAAAAAGAAAAAGAAGAAGATAGCAGGAGAGGAAGAATGAAGGGGAGTAAGTCAGAGGGGGAGACGAACCAGGAGAGATGATGGACTCTGAAAAACAAACTGAGGTTTCTAGAGGGGAGGAGGGTGGGGGGATGGGTTAGCCTGGTGATGGGTATTGAGGAGGGCACGTTCTGCATGGAGCACTGGGTGTTATGAACAAACAATGAATCATGGAACACTACACCAAAACAAATTATGTAATATATGGTGATTAACATAACAATAAAAAAATTAAAAGATAAAAAAAAAAGATTTATTCCCTTATTTTAGAGCACGTGCACTTGAGCACGGGGAGGGGCAGAGGCAGAGGGAGAGAGAGAATCCCAGGCAGACTCCCTGCCGAGTGCAGAGCCCAAAGCAGGGCTTGATCCCATGACCCTGAGATCATGACCTGAGCCGAAATCAAGAGTTGGGCGCTTAACTGACTGAGCCACCCAGGGGCCCCTCACAGTTGGCATTTATTATAGTTTAAATGATTTGGTAGTAGATAAAGTTATATGTATCTTAAATTATAACTCCCTTATGGTCTGGATCCCTTCATTCTCTACTTCCTCCATCATGACCATCATCATCAATTTGGTATGAAAGTGTCCTGGCCTCACATATAGGTGCTCTAGTGCCTGTTGATGGAGGTTGGAACTTACTATGGTGGATATTTTGTTTTTTGTTTTTTCACATTTTTGCTCCAATAATTCATCTGAGCCAAATTTGGAAGTTTCTTCTGAAAACTCAACTCAAGCCAAGAGTTTGTATTTTCACTCTAAACTTAAAGATACTGTTTATTAACTACTCATGAGGTTGAAGTTTTCTATACGTGGGAATGTATACCAGAAATATTTTTTGCCAATTTCCTTTCTTTTTTTTTAATATTTTATTTATTTATTTATTTGAGAGAGAGAATGAGGTAGAGAGAGCATGAGAGGGGGGAGGGTCAGAGGGAGAAGCAGACTCCCTGCTCAGCAGGGAGCCCGATGTGGGACTCGATCCCGGGACTCCAGGATCATGACCTGAGCCAAAGGCAGTCGCTTAACCAACTGAGCCACCCAGGCACCGTCGGCCAGTTTTCTAGACCTAGCACATTTATAGTGAGTTTTTGTTTGTAGTCCCTTCTAGTATTAAAGAGAGGCTAAGGGACGCCTGGGTGGCTTGGTTAAGTGACTGCCTTTGGCTCATGTCATGATCCTTGAGTCCTAGGATCGAGTCTCACGTCGGGCTCCCTGCTCAGCAGGAAGTCCGCTTCTCCCTTTAACCCTCCCCCCTCATGCTCTCTCTCATTCTCTCTCTCAAATAAATAAAATCTTTAAAAATAAAAAATAAAAGAAAAATAAAAGAGAGGCTAAGAATGGTCAGTTCACTTGGCTTTCACGTTTAAAACAAAATTAACCAACCCTTTTTTGGCTCTTCCTTTCAGGCGATGGGGAAGTTTATGTTTGGGATGTGAACTCTAGAAAGTGCCTTAACAGATTCGTTGATGAAGGCAGTTTATATGGATTAAGTATTGCCACATCTAGGAATGGACAGTATGTGGCTTGTGGGTAAGTAAAGAGAGGTTCTTGTAACCTTAATCATGTGCCAATGAGAAAATACTGAAGAATCAAATATCCTAGGGGCACCTGGGTGGCTTAGTCGGTTAAGCGTCCGACTCTTGATTTTGGCTCAGTTCATGATCTCAGGGTCATGAGATCAAGCCCCACATCGGGCTCTGTGCTAGGCGTGGAGCCTGCTTAAGATTCTCTCCTTCTACCTCTGCTCTTCTTGCTCATGCTCTCTCTCGCTTTCTTTTTAAAATACACAAATAAATAAAATTTTAAAAAAAGAATTGAATATACTAGATAGTGCTTAAGTAGTTCTGTTTATAAACTTCAGTAATAGAGAATCTGTACATCCGGGTTTTTTGCATTTTATTATCTTAATGCAATGTTTAATAATGTTAATGGTGGGTGGCTTATGAGCGCTTTGACAAAGAAATACTGGACTGTCTTAGATCATTGTATTTTTTCTTGTATTCGAAATATTCATTTGATCACATCAAGTTTTCTTATTGCTGTTTTGGCTTCTTGCCATTGACAGGGAAACAATAAGTTAAACCTTGGGTTTAAGTTTTAAAGATATTTAAGCAGTTTTTTCTTTGGCTAGTGGTATAAATCAAAC